>NC_141689.1:1095000-2295000 GCF_964263255.1 Lissotriton vulgaris | reverse complement strand
GAACTTTAACCTTGTGTGGTGTCCGTCTGTGGGGGGGAAGTTACTTGTCTGTACGATCGCTGGAGACGGCTCTCCCCGGAGACCTCTCCCCTTATCCTCGGCCGACCCTCCCGGTCCGTCTAACACAGCAGAGCAGAGATCACGTGAGGATGAGACCGGTGCAGCTCACGCCGCCCCTGCAACCCCGCTCAAAGCAGCAGAGCAGAGATCACGTGAGGACGAGACCGGTGCAGCTCACCGCCGCCCCTGCACCCCCGCTCATAGCAGCAGAGCAGAGATCACGTGAGGACGAGACCGGTGCAGCTCACCGCGCCCCTGCAACCCCGCTCATAGCAGCAGAGCAGAGATCACGTGAGGATGAGACCGGTGCAGCTCACCGCCGCCCCTGCAACCCTGCTCATAGCAGCAGAGCAGAGATCACGTGAGGACGAGACCGGTGCAGCTCACCGCGCCCCTGCAACCCCGCTCATAGCAGCAGAGCAGAGATCACGTGAGGATGAGACCGGTGCAGCTCACCGCGCCCCTGCACCCCCGCTCATAGCAGCAGAGCAGAGATCACGTGAGGACGAGACCGGTGCAGCTCACCGCGCCCCTGCAACCCCGCTCATAGCAGCAGAGCAGAGATCACGTGAGGATGAGACCGGTGCAGCTCACCGCCGCCCCTGCAACCCCGCTCATAGCAGCAGAGCAGAGATCACGTGAGGACGAGACCGGTGCAGCTCACCGCCGCCCCTGCACCCCCGCTCATAGCAGCAGAGCAGAGATCACGTGAGGACGAGACCGGTGCAGCTCACCGCGCCCCTGCAACCCCGCTCATAGCAGCAGAGCAGAGATCACGTGAGGATGAGACCGGTGCAGCTCACCGCCGCCCCTGCAACCCCGCTCATAGCAGCAGAGCAGAGATCACGTGAGGACGAGACCGGTGCAGCTCACCGCGCCCCTGCAACCCCGCTCATAGCAGCAGAGCAGAGATCACGTGAGGATGAGACCGGTGCAGCTCACCGCCGCCCCTGCACCCCCGCTCATAGCAGCAGAGCAGAGATCACGTGAGGACGAGACCGGTGCAGCTCACCGCCGCCCCTGCAACCCCGCTCATAGCAGCAGAGCAGAGATCATATGAGGACGAGACCGGTGCAGCTCACCGCCGCCCCTGCACCCCCGCTCATAGCAGCAGAGCAGTGATCATGAGAGGACGAGACCGGTGCAGCTCACCGCCGCCCCTGCACCCCCGCTCATAGCAGCAGAGCAGAGATCATGTGAGGACGAGACCGGTGCAGCTCACCGCCGCCCCTGCAACCCAGCTCATAGCAGCAGAGCAGAGATCACGTGAGGACGAGACTGGTGCAGCTCACCGCCGCCCCTGCACCCCCGCTCATAGCAGCAGAGCAGAGATCACGTGAGGATGAGACCGGTGCAGCTCACCGCCGCCCCTGCAACCCCGCTCATAGCAGCAGAGCAGAGATCACGTGAGGACGAGACCGGTGCAGCTCACCGCGCCCCTGCAACCCCGCTCATAGCAGCCGAGCAGAGATTACGTGAGGATGAGACCGGTGCAGCTCACCGCCACCCCTGCACCCCCGCTCATAGCAGCAGAGCAGAGATCATGTGAGGACGAGACCGGTGCAGCTCACCGCCACCCCTGCAACCCCGCTCATAGCAGCAGAGCAGAGATCATGTGAGGACGAGACCGGTGCAGCTCACCGCCACCCCTGCACCCCCGCTCATAGCAGCAGAGCAGAGATCACGTGAGGACGAGACCGGTGCAGCTCACCGCCGCACCCGCACCCCCGCTCATAGCAGCAGAGCAGAGATCATGTGAGGACGAGACCGGTGCAGCTCACCGCCACCCCTGCAACCCCGCTCATAGCAGCAGAGCAGAGATCATGTGAGGACGAGACCGGTGCAGCTCACCGCCACCCCTGCACCTCCGCTCATGGCAGCAGAGCAGAGATCACGTGAGGACGAGACCGGTGCAGCTCACCGCCGCCCCTGCAACCCCGCTCATAGCAGCAGAGCAGAGATCACGTGAGGACGAGACCGGTGCAGCTCACCGCCGCCCCTGCACCCCCGCTCATAGCAGCAGAGCAGTGATCATGAGAGGACGAGACCGGTGCAGCTCACCGCCGCCCCTGCACCCCCGCTCATAGCATCAGAGCAGAGATCATGTGAGGACGAGACCGGTGCAGCTCACCGCCGCCCCTGCACCCCTGCTCATAGCAGCAGAGCAGAGATTATGAGAGGAAGAGACCGGTGCAGCTCACCGCCGCCCCTGCACCCCCTCTCATAGCAGCAGAGCAGAGATCATGTGAGGACGAGACCGGTGCAGCTCACCGCCACCCCTGCAACCCCGCTCATAGCAGCAGAGCAGAGATCATGTGAGGACGAGACCGGTGCAGCTCACCGCCACCCCTGCACCCCCGCTTATAGCAGCAGAGCAGAGATCATGAGAGGAAGAGACCGGTGCAGCTCACCGCCACCCCTGCACCCCCGCTCATAGCAGCAGAGCAGAGATCACATGAGGACGAGACCGGTGCAGCTCACCGCCACCCCTGCAACCCCGCTCATAGCAGCAGAGCAGAGATCATGTGAGGACTAGACCGGTGCAGCTCACCGCCACCCCTGCACCCCCGCTCATAGCAGCAGAGCAGAGATCATGAGAGGAAGAGACCGGTGAAGCTCACTGCCACCCCTGCACCCCCGCTCATAGCAGCAGAGCAGAGATCACGTGAGGACGAGACCGGTGCAACTCACCGCCACCCCTGCACCCCCGCTCATAGCAGCAGAGCAGAGATCATGTAAGGACGAGACCGGTGCAGCTCACCGCCACCCCTGCACCGAACTCGCGCTCAGAGTACCAGAGGACTGCAATGGGCCCACTTAGTGTGTGTGTTACGGACCGCATTAGAAAACACTGTGCAGTTCACTGCTGCCGTGGTGTTGAATATGTGTTGAGATTGTAATGAAAAGTTTACTTGGATCTAACTGCCAGGCTGGTTTCTGCTCCGCTACGCTTGGCTCGCTGGCTGCAGCAGCGGGACAGCATTCACGTGATGCAGCATTGTGTCCATTTGCAGAGACAGGTCTTCGCTATAAGCGAGCGGGGAGACCGACTGGCAGCTATGTTTTTAGGTCTCGTGACCTACAATGCGCGCAAGCGCATTGAGGGAGCGAGAATTCAAGTGCTCAAAATCCTCGTGAAACTAAGGGTTTCACGAGCGGTTTTGTTTAAGTTCACGTGAATCACGTGACCAAACAAGCACGCGCATTCACGGCCTATTTCCAGTTTCCCGGCAAGGGCTTCTCCTCCCCTAATTATTCATGGCCGGCCGCAGGCCGGCAGTACTTTCAGTTTCCCGGCCGCTCACAGCACATCAAAGGGCTTCGCCCAGCATGCGCTCTGCGGCTTCTCCCCCCCTATCTTCGCTTCATGCTTACATTCTTCTCTGCCGCCCTCGCACCATTATTTTCATGACTGTGTCTTTCTACATTTATTAAGAGAATCTCTCGTGGTGATTTTGCTTTTTTAGGCAACCATTTTATGCTGACCAGGTTTACTTTCTACAGCTTCATCTGTTAGTTGTACATTTTCCTTCGGGGTAACTGACTGGTGACCTGCTTGAATTTCATCAGTGTTGGACAGGCCACATGAAGGGCCGCTCCCCCCTCGGCCCGACCAGGCCCGAGCCCGGTCACACAAGTGCCACACACCACCACTGCTCGTCTTCCGTCCCCTCCGGGACCCCGGCCCCTGAACATATCGACCTCGTGGGCCCGACCCACTACTGGCCCGCGCGGCCAGCCTGGGCGCCATCTTGGACACTCCACCACGAGGCCGCCTGGCCCCCGATCGACCTCAACCCTGGGCCTAGCCAGGCCTCAGACATCCCGGCACCACCATCCACCCAGGGGGTGAGCGAGCTACTTGGCAAGTCAATGGGAGAAAGAGGCGTCGATGGCTCTCCCCCGCCAGGTGCCGCTCGCCCATCGCCTCCCCGGGCGCTGGCTCCACCCCCCTGCTGGGTGTCTGGACTCCCTCATCCCGGACCTCCCGACCTCCAAGTGCGAGGGTCCGGACATCAAAGGGCACCAGCCCTATAACTGGGGCAGCTCCAGAGCAGGAAGGCAGTTGTATCCTGGAGTCGAGAGACGCAGAGAAGAACTCATCCTTGACGGACTACTGGCGCTGCCGTAGCTCTGCCTTGCGCATCATCGTCCTGCCTGCTGGCGCTGCCGCAACCTTCGTAACCTTCGTAACCTTCGTAAACCTTCATCGTCGTCGGGACCTGCTGGCGTGGCCGCGGACCGTTTGTAACTACCATCTTCACCGGGACCTGCTGGCTCCGCCGCGGACCGTCGCTTCCTTCGTCCATCTCGGGACCTGCCTGGCTCCGCCGCGGCCCGATCATCTAGAACGCCGAGCTCGAGGATTGAGAGCTATTCCCATCTTTTGGTAACAAGACTGTCCCGCTACCCTTTTCCCAAACCAGAGACCAGAACCGAGGGGACCCCTGAGTCCAGACCTCCTTGTACCATTCATCGTACTTAAAGAATTGCCTATAAAGTATCGTTGAACTTTACCCTTGTGTGGTGTCCGTCTGTGGGGGGGAAGTTACTTGTCTGTACGATCGTCGGAGACGGCTCTCCCCGGAGACCTCTCCCCTTATCCTCGGCCGACCCTCCCGGTCCGTCTAACAATCAGCTGCTCATATTTTGACTTTTTCGAAAGCTTTCTTTGGCTGAGAGAGATTTTTCACGTGCAAATGACGCAGGTGGTTTGAAGTGTTCGAATGGCACAACTGGCGCATTTCATAACTCACGTTTTTGTCACATGTCATACGATATTGTCCCTGCGAATAAGATGCTTGGAGAAAGCTTGCTTCAAATCACGCTTGTCCCTTTGGCGTCACCTTGAAAACTTGCGGCCATGTTTCCCTAGTAGTGAGAGAAAAATCTGCTCACAGAAAGGCTATTCAGATGTATAAGTTCTGTCATCAGGTAGGAAGAAAGTGAATTTTTTTAGGCCCATATATCATTATTTAGAGTGGAATGCTCAGTTTTTAGTAGGCAAAACAACTCAGTTGGTTTCAGAATCAGTTGCAGAGTCCGAAGTCAGCAGCTTCGAAAATGGGTGATGCTGGTTCAGTCTTTCCTCCAGATGGTTATAGTCATTCTCTCCATTAAGAGCTGCGAAGTCCGAGCCTATGAATGGAAGTGCTTTTTTGAAAACAAGTTAACAATATAACTCTGATGTTTGAAATTGATTCCAGATCCCGTATTTGCGTATCGTAACACGTTTTCAAATAATTCCTCACAATTGCATTTCTGTGTGAAGGCGGGCCTTGCCTCTGTGTGAAAGACCGTCCTCTTTTCAATGTTCTCATTTTGGAAGACATGCAGTTTTTGTGCCTAGTGTACTCTCTTCACTAAAGGGAAAGGCATAGGCCTGGCTACTGGAATTATGCGGTAGAGGAAGACCAAATAAGGCATACTAAATTATGCATCATGAAAAGGCAATTTATGCAGCATAATACGGCATATTTTGTGATCGTATTTTTTTAGGTCTCGCGACCTATCGATGCGCGCAAGCGCATCGAGCGGAGCGAGAATTCAAGTGGCGAAAATCATCGTCAAACCAAGGGCTTTCAGCCCCGCGGTTTTCATGCAGTTCACGTGAACCACGTGATTAAACATGCACGCGCATTCCCGGCCGCACAGCACATCAAAGGGCTTCTCCTCCCCTAATTATTCATGGCCGGCCGCAGGCCGGCCGTACTTTCAGTTTCCCGGCATTATCAGGTACGTGTTGTTTTTCACTACTTTGGTGCTTTTTCGTTCTAACCTTCATTAATTTCTCTCTTTCTTTGCAACATCTAATCTCTAGCTGTCTTTGATTCTATTTACTCTTGGTCCGTCTCTGTCTTTGCCTGTCTTTCTCTCTCCGAGTGTCTCTCGCTTCAGCCCTACCCCCACACACACAGGTACGAGTTGTTTTTCACTACTTTGGTGCTTTTTCGTTCTAACCTTCATTAATTTCTCTCTTTATTTGCAACATCTAATCTCTAGCTGTCTTTGATTCTATTTACTCTTGGTCCGTCTCTGTCTTTGCCTGTCTTTCTCTCTCCGAGTGTCTCTCGCTTCAGCCCTACCCCCACACACACTAACTTGTTTATGATTCTTTTTCTTCTCCCCCTGTTCTTGTCTCTGTCTCATCTCCGCCCCCCACTCCCCTGGCACGTAGCATTTCATTTGGAAGAATCACGGCTGCGTGCCTTTCTTCTACTGTGGCTCCCCAAACCATTTCTTTATTGAAAATTAAACTTTCTTAGGCAGCAGCATGCCATGCTTGATGTTCATGACCCCCGCCCACTTTCTCCGTGGCTCGAGCTGCCTCCTTCTTCCCCCTCAGGAGAAAGGGGTGCTGCCTGTACCCGAGCCGTGCTCCTTGCACCAGGAGACTTGAAAAAGCACTCCCCAGCTGACGTGAGAACTGACCTACAGGATCATTCCACGCAGATACCCGCCCACTTTCTCCGTGGCTCTAGCTGCCTCCTTCTTCCCCCTCAGGAGAAAGGCCTGCTGCCTGCACTGTCTCTGTCTCATCTCCGCCCCCCACTCCCCTGGCACGTAGCATTTCATTTGGAAGAATCACGCCTGCGTGCCTTTCTTCTACTGTGGCTCCCCAAACCATTTCTTTATTGAAAATTAAACTTTCTTAGGCAGCCGCATGCCATGCTTGATGATTATGACCCCCGCCCACTTTCTCCGTGGCTCGAGCTGCCTCCTTCTTCCCCCTCAGGAGAAAGGCCTGCTGCCTGCACCCGAGCCGCGCTCCTTGCACCAGGAGACTTGAAAAAGCACTCCCCAGCTGATGTGAGAACTGACCTACAGGATCATTCCACGCAGATACCCGCCCACTTTCTCCGTGGCTCGAGCTGCCTCCTTCTTCCCCCTCAGGAGAAAGGCCTGCTGCCTGCACCCGAGCCGCGCTCCTTGCACCAGGAGACTTGAAAAAGCCCTCCCCAGCTAACGTGAGAACTGACCTACAGGATCATTCCACGCAGATACGGTATGAATAGCAAAGGGGAGGCAGGTCCATCCACACAGCATGTCCCTCTCCTTCAATGTATAGAGCTCTTTGCTGCACATTGTGCGTTATGTTTGTGCTCCTGGGTCGCTTTACTCTTTGATTTCCAATGCATATTAAACCATTGCACCTCATGTAAGGTTTACAGCTGATGTACTTCCATTGAGGGGACACTTAGAATCTGTTATGTCAGGGTTGGTGGCCTGGGTGTGGTGGGGTCAGGAGAGCACATTCTCAGCCCTTGATTATTAGCCAAGCTCTCATTGTACGCCGAAATTCACATCTAAAACAAAGTACACATTCAAGGTTGTTTCCACAGCTTTTTACACCTCTGGGTTGACAACAAAGTGCTGCTGCATGAATGTTGCGATTCATACAAAAACTGTAAAGATTATTTTATTGCAAACTAGCGAAAACAAGAGATGGGACTGCTTGAAGCCCAAAAACTTGCGTGGAAGTAAGGAGCCAGCTTTGGTTACTTTTTTCCTTGCCGCCATTTGTAGTTTGACTTTTAATCCCTTTAAACCAATGAGAATCCCAGCTACCCCACTAACCACGAAGCTGCTAGTGGTCAGGATGCTGTGAGCTTTAGAGGCTGGTAGAAGCAAACATTGGCTGGAAAAGATGTCATTATGGTGCAAGAAATAGCACATTAATGTACATTTGTTTGAGTGGGTTTAAAATGCAGGAGGACTGACATCCAGACATTTAAGTATGTATAAACCATGCTTTGGCAATTCACATGTGTAGATAAGTAGATACATGGAGGTACCGATATCCCATTATTAAATATTATAAGCAGAAAATGTAGCAAGGTTTACTAACAACACAATGGGTACACAATGCACACATCTATAGCAACTGAAAACGAAAGCTGTCTATAGCCAAACTCCAAAACCAGATAACATTTCACAAAAAAGTGGATAAAATAGTGCCAGATTTCACTAGTTAACTTCTATGGCTTCGAAGCAGTTTGTTTTTGTAATGCTACGACACCATTATTGAACTAACATTTATTTTTATTAAGTTCGTTTAAAACTAAAGTAAATAGTGAGAGGTTAAAGGTGCACCTGGAGTGTGCTCACTCCGTATTGTATGCATGGGTATGTTTGTCAGAATTAGTCATTGCCATGGCTTTGTGGACAAAAGAAGCTGCACCTTTTTCAGTTTGTCTCCGTGCGTGCGTCTCCCTCGTGGTTTTCCCCCACCACTCGTGTTGTTCTCTCCCTTGTCAACCCAACCCACCCCCCCCTTGCATTTCCCGTCTTTATTTTTTTCCTTTCAATTCTTTTTTTCTCACGTATATTTTTGCTTCTTTTTCCTTACGTTCCATTATTTTCCTTTGTGTCTCCCTTTTTCATAGGTAATGTTTCCTATCCCACTGTTACGTTGTTCCTTTTCTCTTTCTTTCGTGTGTCGTGTTGGTGACGCATTATTTAACTTTGTCTCCGTGCGTGCGTCTCCCTCGTGGTTTTCACCCACCACTCGTGTTGTTCTCTCCGTTGCCAATAGGTCTCGTAGTAGGAAAGTTGGAGCTATTACAATTGCAAATAACAATGCCTTTTATTTTTGTTTTTATTTTAAAAACATAAAGGGCTTTGTCATTTACAAAACCAATAGCTCCAACTTTCCTACTGCGAGACCTATTGGCAACGCCAGTGCTTGTTTAAGTTCAAGTTTGTCAATCCACCGCTGCTCGCACCTCCACCAGTCTTGCCTCCCCTCTGATCATGGTGCCTCACGACAGGCTGCTGAGACTCCCAGTAATATCCGACCTTTTGAGGAATACATGTTTCCGTTTCAGCGTCAGCCTGTGTGGAGCTGGCTCTCCTCAGGACCGGCTGCCGGAGACTCGTCACGACTGAGCGTGTTTCACAGCCACTGGCCCTCTCAGGTCTCTTCATCCTTCCTGTGCCGCAGGCAGCAGGGAGCACTTTCCGTGCCTCTTTGTTTTCTGCCACAGGCACAAGTTCATGAGCGACGCAGGCCTGCCACGAGGGTTGTAAAGTCGGATTGGGGCCGTCTGGAGAGTTGCTTCGGCTGGGGTTCAAGGTTCAGAAGAGCCAGGCATAAACCGTTCAGACTCCACTGAGCCTGCGCCTGCATTTCCGCCCTTAGGTAAGCTGCTCATCTTTGCAGCCATCTGACAATACGTGTTTTTTTACCAGCTGTGTGTACATTTCAAAAAGTTCATATTTTTTAGAACCATAACAACATATTTGCATAAAATACAAAATCTCAAGTTCTGGCGGCTGATCCTTTGCACAGAAGTGGTCCCAATCTTCAAGGTCACAGCTGTGCGCAACCGCTGCTACTCCCTACACATGAGCAATCAAAGCGGAGAAGCTCGGGGTTCACAAACTTCTATGATCACATTGGTTTCTCTTGAGACAGAACGGGAGGAGGAGGTCGAGGGGAGCAAAGAATGAGATGACGGAGTGTGGACATGAGAGAATTTACTGCAATTCTATCCCATGGGCCATGTCTGCCTATTCCTTATTCCAACCATATGGGTATTTCGGCTCCCTATGCGCACCATAACAAACTCCACGTTGTTTACATCTCTCCGCATTGGCCCAAAACTCCCGCGCATGCGCATCAACCACTAAAATCCAAGTCCTATTGCTTTGGCCAGGACAGGACAGCCGATCAGGCACGCATGCGCGATAATCAGCCCTTTCCTTTCGGAAGTGAGTATCCTCTACCGGGAGAGGTTCACGCTCTATTCTTCTCCCGCTTATCTCACGCATGCGCAGTACGCACGCTTCCCTTCCCGGAAGCGCGGACGCGGGATTCCTCACCGGAGGCTCATAAAACCACCCACACTCTCTAAATCCGGATCGACGAGACCCGGTTCCGAGGGCTGCATAGGCGTACCTGCAGGAGACGGGCGCCGTGGGCGTGAGTACTACTCTGGGTGCAAAGGACCATTTAAGCTAAGTACTGTTACTGCTTGCTGACTGTGTTTTGTCCCTCTTTCTTTCCCATTTTGTGCTTTCCTTTTAGGATGTGCCAAATGCGCCGTCCCCTCCCTCCCGCGGTCTATGGGGTGGATTTTCATCCCTGGTGAAGTGAGAACTTACCTTTTCTCACCTCTTTCGTTGCCTTTTTGCTGAATGGTCACTGGCCATTTGGCCCATTGATCGCAGAGTGATTTAGTGATGCCTGAATGTTCTCACTGCCATTCGCCTCCTTTTTCACCTATTTCCCTCCCTGCGCACTCACACAGTTAGATTCTGCAATTTGGCAATCTACCATGAGAGTGTCACTGCATAAAGCTATACTACCTACCATTTAGTCTCAGCCACAGGCAGAGCCACGCACCTCTGCTATTAGGTATGAGTTGTGCACCCTGGCACCTTGAGCACAAGTAACTAGCTTGAATCGGCTAATCTATCGACAAAAATTCTAATTGTTTGTTTGTCTTGTTTTGTTTGTCTGTTTTTTAATCCCCGCAGGTGCTTTTAATTTTTGTCTCTAAATTTTAGAGACCGGAGAGGTGTGTGCGTCCTGCCTTCGGGTGGTGAAGCCCCCCCCCCCCCTTTTTTTGCACTTCACAGACTTTTTCACTTTCAAGTCCTCTGGTTGGGTGGGCCTTAGAGTGCCCATACCGCCGAGGTTTACACTCTAGGTCCTGACGAATGCCAGGTTAATTATACCACACCGGCTGAAACATGTTCATGTTGACCATTCACGTTGTCACTTAATGCTAGTGGGAGTAGACCATCCAATTAGTTGGCCTTACTCACCATCACATTTTTAAACTTTGTCCTTGATGATCTTTGATTAAATGAATTTTTTGATACATACAAGGCAATTTTAACCCACCACTTCACACTATTCACGTAAATTTTCACATAGCCCTCCCACCCTCACAAGACCAGCTCCGCAGTAATTCTGGCGTCGCAGCACACCGGGGTGGCATTCGGTCACACCCGGTGGGGCCCGATGATGAAGCAAGTCACCGACCAGGTCGGTGAGTGAGGGCTTTCTTAACAAACCAAATGGGCTTTGTTGGTTCCTTGTGCTCTGTGCTTCTTCCCACCTTAAACAGAACAGGAACACTCTTTTGTTGTTGATGTCTAATACAGTTTGGGGACTAAGAGTGTCCATGACTCTCCCTATCTCTCTTGTTGTTTATGAGTGGAAAGATTACCATCACACCAGGTGGAGTCAGAGGTTCGGGCATGTTCCTCATTATGCTTTACGCCCTCTTCCTCCCATCACAATGCCCCTACATTTTTGCAAGATGGTGCTCATACTAAGGGATCCCGGGTTGTGAGCTGAGAGCCGTAGCGCCGTTTACACAGGCACTCGGGGTGCTTTTTAACATTTTACTTCTATTCCTCTCTTGACAACAAAATGCCTCCATTGCCTTAATCAAATACTCCGCTTTCCAGATCATTGTCTCTCCTCCCTCCTCAGCTCTGCCCGCCTTGGGTTTCCCCTTCAGCCATCAAACACCGCGAAGCCCAGGAGGCAGGAGCTGGTGAGCCTGGTGAGCCTTGCTCCATCAAGATCGCCCCTGATCGCCCCAAACCAAGTGCCTTTTCAGCACGCCCCAAGTCAGACAACCAAGTCCTGATGACGATCCTTACTACCGTGGATCGAAACGCCGTCGACTTTACAGCTCATTAATAGGCGTACTTTTCTAATGTGGTTCAAATAATGGAAAGAAATCTTTAATCTGTGAGATCACTTTGTCACATGATCTGAGCCACCCACTGTCGATTACTTGCACCTTGTTCACAGTGCGCCGTCCATGCTGTTCACTCCCTCACTTGCGTCGCCACCTTCACGACAGTCACTTTTGTAGAGCACCAAGTTTTATATGGTTGTCACCTAATCGAGTTTATGCAGTGCTGCTTATAACTGTATATTACCGACCATGAGTTTATATCATAAAATAAGATGATTGACTATCTTGTCTTAACTCAAAGAGTGTTCTCCTTTTTCTTTGCTAGCAATGCGATGTGCATGCATACTTAATTGACTGTTTAGTATTACCTATTGGGACATTGTTTTTTGACTGCATCTTCCTTACCCAGTCCTAATCAGGTATATGGGTCACACTCCTGTAATTTGTAGTAGATACCCCAGGGCAGGAGCTGGTGAGCAGCGAGGGGCTGTAGATACCCCAGGGCAGGAGCTGGTGAGCAGCGAGGGGCTGTAGATACCCCAGGGCAGGAGCTGGTGAGCAGCGAGGTGCTGTAGATACCCCAGGGCAGGAGCTGGTGAGCAGCGAGGGGCTGTAGATACCCCAGGGCAGGAGCTGGTGAGCAGCGAGGGGCTGTAGATACCCCAGGGCAGCAGCTGGTGAGCAGCGAGGGGCTGTAGATACCCCAGGGCAGGAGCTGGTGAGCAGCGAGGGGCTGTAGATACCCCAGGGCAGGAGCTGGTGAGCAGCGAGGGGCTGTAGATACCCCAGGGCAGGAGCTGGTGAGCAGCGAGGTGCTGTAGATACCAGAGGGCAGGAGCTGGTGAGCAGCGAGGGGCTGTAGATACCCCAGAACAGGAGCTGGTGAGCAGCGAGGGGCTGTAGATACCCCAGGGCAGGAGCTGGTGAGCAGCGAGGTGCTGTAGATACCCCAGGGCAAGAGCTGGTGAGCAGCGAGGGGCTGTAGATACCCCAGGGCAGGAGCTGATGAGCAGCGAGGGGCTGTAGATACCCCAGGGCAGGAGCTGGTGAGCAGCGAGGGGCTGTAGATACCCCAGGGCAGGAGCTGGTAAGCAGGGAGGGGCTGTAGATACCCCAGGGCAGGAGCTGGTGAGCAGCGAGGGGCTGTAGATACCCCAGGGCAGGAGCTGGTGAGCAGCGAGGTGCTGTAGATACCCCAGGGCAGGAGCTGGTGAGCAGCGAGGGGCTGTAGATACCCCAGGGCAGGAGCTGGTGAGCAGCGAGGGGCTGTAGATACCCCAGGGCAGGAGCTGGTGAGCAGCGAGGGGCTGTAGATACCCCAGGGCAGGAGCTGGTGAGCAGAGAGCGGCTGTAGATACCCCAGGGCAGGAGCTGGTGAGCAGCGAGGGGCTGTAGATACCCCAGGGCAGGAGCTGGTGAGCAGCGAGGTGCTGTAGATACCCCAGGGCAGGAGCTGGTGAGCAGAGAGGGGCTGTAGATACCCCAGAACAGGAGCTGGTGAGCAGCGAGGGGCTGTAGATACCCCAGGGCAGGAGCTGGTGAGCAGCGAGGTGCTGTAGATACCCCAGGGCAGGAGCTGGTGAGCAGCGAGGGGCTGTAGATACCCCAGGGCAGGAGCTGATGAGCAGCGAGGGGCTGTAGATACCCCAGGGCAGGAGCTGGTGAGCAGCGAGGGGCTGTAGATACCCCAGGGCAGGAGCTGGTGAGCAGCGAGGGGCTGTAGATACCCCAGGGCAGGAGCTGGTGAGCAGCGAGGTGCTGTAGATACCCCAGGGCAGGAGCTGGTGAGCAGCGAGGTGCTGTAGATACCCCAGGGCAGGAGCTGGTGAGCAGCGAGGTGCTGTAGATACCCCAGGGCAGGAGCTAGTGAGCAGAGAGCGGCTGTAGATACCCCAGAGCAGGAGCTGGTGAGCAGCGAGGGGCTGTAGATACCCCAGGGCAGGAGCTGATAAGCAGCGAGGGGCTGTAGATACCCCAGGGCAGGAGCTGGTGAGCAGCGAGGGGCTGTAGATACCCCAGGGCAGGAGCTGGTGAGCAGCGAGGGGCTGTAGATACCCCAGGGCAGGAGCTGGTGAGCAGCGAGGTGCTGTAGATACCCCAGGGCAGGAGCTGGTGAGCAGCGAGGGGCTGTAGATACCCCAGGGCAGGAGCTGGTGAGCAGCGAGTGGCTGTAGATACCCCAGGGCAGCAGCTGGTGAGCAGCGAGGGGCTGTAGATACCCCAGGGCAGGAGCTGGTGAGCAGCGAGGGGCTGTAGATACCCCAGGGCAGGAGCTGGTGAGCAGCGAGGGGCTGTAGATACCCCAGGGCAGGAGCTGGTGAGCAGCGAGGTGCTGTAGATACCCCAGGGCAGGAGCTGGTGAGCAGCGAGGGGCTGTAGATACCCCAGAACAGGAGCTGGTGAGCAGCGAGGGGCTGTAGATACCCCAGGGCAGGAGCTGGTGAGCAGCGAGGTGCTGTAGATACCCCAGGGCAGGAGCTGGTGAGCAGCGAGGGGCTGTAGATACCCCAGGGCAGGAGCTGATGAGCAGCGAGGGGCTGTAGATACCCCAGGGCAGGAGCTGGTGAGCAGCGAGGGGCTGTAGATACCCCAGGGCAGGAGCTGGTGAGCAGGGAGGGGCTGTAGATACCCCAGGGCAGGAGCTGGTGAGCAGCGAGGGGCTGTAGATACCCCAGGGCAGGAGCTGGTGAGCAGCGAGGTGCTGTAGATACCCCAGGGCAGGAGCTGGTGAGCAGCGAGGGGCTGTAGATACCCCAGGGCAGGAGCTGGTGAGCAGCGAGGGGCTGTAGATACCCCAGGGCAGGAGCTGGTGAGCAGCGAGGGGCTGTAGATACCCCAGGGCAGGAGCTGGTGAGCAGAGAGCGGCTGTAGATACCCCAGGGCAGGAGCTGGTGAGCAGCGAGGGGCTGTAGATACCCCAGGGCAGGAGCTGGTGAGCAGCGAGGTGCTGTAGATACCCCAGGGCAGGAGCTGGTGAGCAGAGAGGGGCTGTAGATACCCCAGAACAGGAGCTGGTGAGCAGCGAGGGGCTGTAGATACCCCAGGGCAGGAGCTGGTGAGCAGCGAGGTGCTGTAGATACCCCAGGGCAGGAGCTGGTGAGCAGCGAGGGGCTGCAGATACCCCAGGGCAGGAGCTGATGAGCAGCGAGGGGCTGTAGATACCCCAGGGCAGGAGCTGGTGAGCAGCGAGGTGCTGTAGATACCCCAGGGCAGGAGCTGGTGAGCAGCGAGGGGCTGTAGATACCCCAGGGCAGGAGCTGATGAGCAGCGAGGGGCTGTAGATACCCCAGGGCAGGAGCTGGTGAGCAGCGAGGGGCTGTAGATACCCCAGGGCAGGAGCTGGTGAGCAGCGAGGGGCTGTAGATACCCCAGGGCAGGAGCTGGTGAGCAGCGAGGTGCTGTAGATACCCCAGGGCAGGAGCTGGTGAGCAGTGAGGTGCTGTAGATACCCCAGGGCAGGAGCTGGTGAGCAGCGAGGGGCTGTAGATACCCCAGGGCAGGAGCTGGTGAGCAGAGAGCGGCTGTAGATACCCCAGAGCAGGAGCTGGTGAGCAGCGAGGGGCTGTAGATACCCCAGGGCAGGATCTGGTGAGCAGCGAGGGGCTGTAGATACCCCAGGGCAGGAGCTGGTGAGCAGCGAGGGGCTGTAGATACCCCAGGGCAGGAGCTGGTGAGCAGCGAGGGGCTGTAGATACCCCAGGGCAGGAGCTGGTGAGCAGCGAGGTGCTGTAGATACCCCAGGGCAGGAGCTGGTGAGCAGCGAGGTGCTGTAGATACCCCAGGGCAGGAGCTGGTGAGCAGCGAGGGGCTGTAGATACCCCAGGGCAGGAGCTGGTGAGCAGAGAGCGGCTGTAGATACCCCAGGGCAGGAGCTGGTGAGCAGCGAGGTGCTGTAGATACCCCAGGGCAGGAGCTGGTGAGCAGCGAGGGGCTGTAGATACCCCAGGGCAGGAGCTGGTGAGCAGCGAGGGGCTGTAGATACCCCAGGGCAGGAGCTGGTGAGCAGCGAGGGGCTGTAGATACCCCAGGGCAGGAGCTGGTGAGCAGCGAGGGGCTGTAGATACCCCAGGGCAGGAGCTGGTGAGCAGAGAGCGGCTGTAGATACCCCAGGGCAGGAGCTGGTGAGCAGCGAGGTGCTGTAGATACCCCAGGGCAGGAGCTGTTGAGCAGCGAGGGGCTGTAGATACCCCAGGGCAGGAGCTGGTGAGCAGCGAGGTGCTGTAGATACCCCAGGGCAGGAGTTGGTGAGCAGCGAGGGGCTGTAGATACCCCAGGGCAGGAGCTGGTGAGCAGCGAGGGGCTGTAGATACCCCAGGGCAGGAGCTGGTGAGCAGCGAGGGGCTGTAGATACCCCAGGGCAGGAACTGGCGAGCAGCGAGGTGCTGTAGATACCCAAGGGCAGGAGCTGGTGAGCAGCGAGGGGCTGTAAATACCCCAGGGCAGGAGCTGGCGAGCAGCGAGGGGCTGTAGATACCCCAGGGCAGGAGCTGGTGAGCAGCGAGGGGCTGTAGATACCCCAGGGCAGGAGCTGGCGAGCAGCGAGGTGCTGTAGATACCCCAGGGCAGGAGCTGGTGAGCAGCGAGGGCTGTAGATACCCCAGGGCAGGAGCTGGCGAGCAGCGAGGGGCTGTAGATACCCCAGGGCAGGAGCTGGTGAGCAGAGAGCGGCTGTAGATACCCCAGGGCAGGAGCTGGCGAGCAGCGAGGGGCTGTAGATACCCCAGGGCAGGAGCTGGTGAGCAGAGAGCGGCTGTAGATACCCCAGGGCAGGAGCTGGCGAGCAGCGAGGTGCTGTAGATACCCCAGGGCAGGAGCTGGTGAGCAGCGAGGGGCTGTAGATACCCCAGGGCAGGAGGTGGTGAGCAGCGAGGTGCTGTAGATACCCCAGGGCAGGAGCTGGTGAGCAGCGAGGGGCTGTAGATACCCCAGGGCAGGAGCTGGTGAGCATCGAGGTGCTGTAGATACCGCAGGGCAGGAGCTGGTGAGCAGCGAGGGGCTGTAGATACCCCAGGGCAGGAGCTGGTGAGCAGAGAGCGGCTGTAGATACCCCAGGGCAGGAGCTGGTGAGCAGCGAGGTGCTGTAGATACCCCAGGGCAGGAGCTGGTGAGCAGCGAGGGGCTGTAGATTGAGGTTCCGTGACGGTTCCGTGACGACTTGAACCCGTGTTTTCAAGTTTGTCGGAAATACATAATATTGGTATCAGTGAACCGCAAATGATCCATTTAGTATATCCTAGTGTTTTCGCTACGCTACGAGCAAGAGCACTCCTTCCACTGACACATTTCTGATCTACCCACGGCATCCATCTTAGATCATGGCCGCCATTTTGTGTTTCCTTGCCCTCACATATGCAATAGCCTCTGACCACTTCATTCACTTCACTTTGATTAAGGACACGTAGCCTTAGCCGGAGATTCACCTCTTACATGACACGTGCACCTTAAACCAGATCACGCTGTAGCTGCATGACTCGACAAAGGCTGCCTCCTCTGCCCGAGGCCAGTCCTGCCAAACTGGTCTTCGTGTCCATTGTACCTGATCATGATTAGGCGGCCGAAGCCGGTAGCCTTGCCCATTTACAACCCACAAACATCCCTTATCCCGCTTTTCTATCTTCCACACCTGGCTCTGTTTCTTTCTTTCTGAATCTTTATTGGGGGGAGGTAACGAACTTTACGATGAGGCGGTCCGGGTCCTGAATGCAATATTGACAGGGAATTGTGACAAACTAGTGGGAACCCCTATTTTCGCAATGTTTGGCCTCAGATATTATCGACGGTTCCTGTGTAACACCAAATATTTATTGTTTTTAGACACAAAGGTTTTGGGAATGTATTACATATAAAGAATTCGCCCCCAGCTTAAAATTTCGTATATAAGGAGCAACCCACTTTGTACAAATCGAACAGGCTCCTAGTCTCTGCCCGTGTGTAGATTCTGTGACTTCTGTGTCCCTGCAGTAATAAACCTTTGGTCTTTGACGCCACCATCGAGAAGCCCGTGTTTCTGTTCATTTGTGCACCAAGGCAGGTGGAACTCCGGGGTCTTTGGGTGTTGTACCCTGACACCTCTGGACGGAACCAAAAAGTCCAGAACTCCAATTGGCGCCCAACGTGGGGCGACGTCATTCGGTACCGGTCCAAAAGCCTGAAAAGTTCGAGAAGCTTCGTGTGAAGATTCCTGAGGGAGGCGCCCCACTTCATCGATCCCGGCATATCGCAAAAGTGGCCCGAAGATCTCTTCCACGAGGGTTTCCCGTTCAGGACGGCTGCAGTGGGCCGTTGCCTTGACCGTCGCCCTGTCTTGGACCCGAAGTGGTGCAGTCCTTAGTACGGCGAAACGTGACGGGTTTCTCCTTGGTGACGTCTTCAGTGACTCAGTTAAGTATTTAGTGATAGCTAGCTGGATACTTTGTGAGGATTGTTAAAAATCCTTGATCGGTTCTTGGTTTGGTTTGGTTTTGTCAGATTATCACTGGTTGTTCTAGCTACGATAATCTATTTGGTTTAGTTTTGGGTATCGATACATCAGTTCGTTTTGGTAGGCCTAAGTTCTTGGTTCAAGTGCACATATTTGTTCCGTGTTTTGTTTGTTTTGTGTTCCGGACTGAAAATGGTAAGTCGGAAAATGTTGTCTTGTTTTAGTTGCAACAGTGACTCACGATTGGAGGACTCTTGTCTGGTTCCTCCGATTGGGACTCCCCTATATGATTTATATTGTAAGTATGGTGTGGGTCCTATATCTTATAATGAGATATGGGTCCGTTATTGTAAGAAGGATGGTGTCCTTAGTTGGCCACTGCATGGTAGTTTTGAACCAGAGATTCTCGACAACTTAGAAGCGAAATTGTTCAGAAAGAAAGCCCGGCCGGCAATGTTTGATTCTTTCCGTTATTGGCGGAAAGAATCCAAACAGAGAGAAACGAAAAGATTGAAGAAAGAACAGAAAGAACAAGAAGAGTTAACTCTAGAGCAAGCGACTAAACAGTTGCAGGCTAACGAGTGTGAGAAGGCCATAGATGTAGCCATTAGAGAGCATAACTTAGCGATTGACAAGTGCTATCCTGCCTTGCCATCGAAAATGGCTAAGATACTGGAGGACTCCGAAAACGAAGGAAGTTGACCCCAGAAAGAATAAAAGCCATTACGCAGATGAGTGTTCCACGCACACAGAGAGAAGTACGTGCCTTCCTAGGTATTACCTCTTACTGTAGGCAGTGGATTCCAAATTTTTCTCTTTTAGCGAAACCATTGGTAGCTTTGACTGGGAAAAATGTTCCGAGTCCGGTGCCATGGTCTGATGAATGTCAAGAGAGTTTTACTGAATTACGAAAAGCATTGTGTTCAGCTCCTGTATTGGGTACACCTGATTACAGCAAGCCATTCACGCTCTACGTTCACGAAAGAGAAGGTTGTGCGTTGAGTGTTCTGACACAGAAATTTGGTGATAAACAACGCCCTTGTGCGTATTTTTCATCAACATTAGATCCGGTAGCCAGAGCGTTACCTAGTTGTTTGAGGGCTACAGCGGCAGCTGCAGCTTCCATTCGACAATCTGCAGGTTTGGTGATGAACAATATGCTAGTGGTCATGGTTCCTCATGCAGTGGATACACTCATGAACCGAACGAAGACACAACACCTTACTAGTGCGAGATTATCTGGTTATGAGCTGACATTACTAGCGAGTCATATTCAGATCAAAAGATGTAATGTATTGAATCCAGCAACGCTGTTGCCGACTGATCAAGAGTTGAGTGATTCCGAGCCACATGACTGCTATTTCAAAACGGAGGAAGAGACAAAAGGTCGCATCGACTTGAAAGATATTCCCCTATCCGACCCAGATGGTACGCTGTATGTGGACGGGTCATGTTTTAAATTGGAGAATGGTGATGTGACTGCTGCCTACGCGGTAACGACTTTGAAGACGATTGTGGAGACTGCAAGAGTGAGTCAGAATTCTGCCCAAGCTGCAGAATTAATAGCTCTAACGAGAGCGTGTGTTTTAGCTGAGGGAAAGAGAGTGAATGTGTTTACAGATAGTCAGTACGCATTTGGCGTGGCCCATAGTTTTGGCCGGTTGTGGAGAGAAAGGGGTTTCATTACGTCCCATGGGACTAAGATCCAACATGGTCAGCTAGTTAACGACTTATTGGAATCTCTAACCTTACCGACTGAAGTTGCGATTGTGAAGTGCAGTGCTCATAAAGCAATCACGGATGATGTTGGTCGTGGGAATGCCTTTGCTGATGAAATTGCTAAACAGACAGCTAGAGACACGATGAGTAGAATGTATGTTGCTACGTCTGCAAGATGGATTGCTGAGTCTGGAATGTGTGAGGACACTATGGAAAGTGTGAAAGAGATTCAGAAAGAAGCGACTGAGGAAGAGAAACGTGTATGGAGAGAAAGTACGGGCAAGTTGGACTCGAATGGATGTTGGATTGATTTGACAGAACAGCAGCGTTGGATGTTGCCTGATGCGTATGTGCTTGCAGTAGTGACGATGGCGCATGGAGTGGCGCATATAAGTTCTAAAGGGATATGTAAGATGTTGGCTCCGGTCTGGAAGAATGAGGGAATCAGTAAGTGTGCAGAGAGAGTGGTGAAAAATTGTATGGTGTGCTTGATGCATAATCCTGGCAAGGGAACTCCAACTCCAGCTGGTCATTTCGCTCCTCCTTCCTGCCCCTTTGAAGTGATTCAGTTAGACTTCATTCACATGGAACGCTGCAACAATTTAAAATACGTCCTGGTGGTAGTTTGTGCTTTTTCCAGGTGGATAGAAGCATACCCACTAAAGGACAACACTGCTCTATCTACTGCCAAAATTCTTCTAAAGGAATTTTTTCCTAGGTATGGAATGCCACGGATTGTATGGTCAGATAACGGAAGTGAGTTTATAGGGAAAGTTATGCAGAGTGTGTGTGCCGGTCTAGGATTGAAACAAAAATTCCATAGTGCAAACCATCCCCAATCTGCTGGTTTAGTCGAGGGTTACAATGGCACTCTCAAGCTTAAGATAGCCAAAATACAAGCATCCACAGGTTTAGCTTGGCCAGACGCACTTCCTTTGGCCTTGTTATCAACGAGAGCAACAGTGCATTCTAGAATAGGGCTTTCTCCATACGAGATTGTGTTTGGCCGCCCGGCAAATATCTGGGGTGTGCCGAGGCCTAAACAATTTTGCTCCATTGAATATCCTATGTTGATAGACTACCTTTACGACTTGACTGCTAAATTAAGTCTTATTCATCAACAGGTCTTCGATGCTTTGCCAAAACCTCCGGAGAGTCCAGGGCATCAACTGAAACCCGGTGACCACGTGGTGGTCAGAAACTTCGCGAGGACAAAGAATCTTCAGCCTCGCTACATCGGCCCCTTCCAGGTCCTGCTGGCAACGAGGACAGCCGTACGTGTTGCTGGCCGTAAACACTGGATCCACGCTTCTCACGTAAAGCGTGTTCCGTTGCCGCTGCCTTACGACGACTGGGTGAAGAAGGGAATTGGTGCCTCCGAATCTGAAATCACTCCGAAATTTATCCCTTTCAGCGATGCCGATTTGATTACTGACACTTTGAAACTTGACTCTCCTCCTGAAAAGACTCCTTTGAACACTGAACATTTGTCTCCAGCATCAGAAGAAACTTTGTTATCTGCGAACTTAAACTCTGCAACAACTGCTAGTGAAACACTATTTTCCGATCAAACAGTACCAGCGAAGAAGAGATACAACCTTAGAAGCCATAAAAAGGACAAATAAAGCAGGCAACTGCATATTGTGATTTTTGATATATTGAACTTTTGCCTTCAGCCAGGAAGTTTGCTATTGTTTATTGTTTTTAAAAGTGCCTTGCCGTCTGGGTAGCCGTAGGGTCGTGGCTGTGTGCCTAGTTTGAATTTGCAGGGGTCTGACACAAGGTCGATCTTTCTGTTAGTTCTGGGAACTCCCAGGGCTGATAGAGGCATTTTCATCTACGTACACATCATCAGTGGTCGCGAGCGGATTGTAGAAGATGGAGCTTCCTGCGCTGCAACAAGAAAATGTGATTTACGTTCGCAGAAACAGACTTAATAGAATTCTTCACAGCAAATGTTTTCTGATGCAATGTGCCATTACATTTTTGATTGTTTTAGCAACATTGGTGGGTGGAATCGTCTTTAGCATAAATTTGATTTTTGTGCCAGTTACTACAGTACCTCCCCTTGATCCTGCTTTTTCTACTGTTTCTTCTATACACTCCTTTCACTCGTTTCCAGAACATGAGCAAGCCCGACGCTCAGAATTCATCAACAACACATTTGTACAGCTCTTGCACCAACACCAACTGGTAGTTAACACTACAGACTGCTGGGTGTGTGGTTTGATACCTCACACTATGGATAAAGGTATTCCCTATCTGGTTTTGCCTTACAGCTATAATGGATCATTTCAGGCCTTCCAAACCATCTTTGCTTATGCCCTTGAAACCTATCCTCCACGTCCACCGCGTTCCACTAAATATAACTCTGCTAACAAAGCTTTAGTCCAGGGAATTATTGACATGGTCAAGGACGTCAATAATACTCCATCTTACCCTAGAGACGAATTGCGAGTATATTTAAGTTGGAATACTTCAGAGTATCGCCTTAGTTTAGGAGAAAGCAAGCGTAAAAGCTCAACTCCAATCTGGGTCGTACCTCACCGAGGTCAGGTCTGTTTGCAAGGTAATGGGAGAAATCCGAGAGCTCAGCTAGGGAGGAGTGAGTGCGTAGAGACTTATGTGTTTCCGGCTAACTCTTCCCCTGCCTTTCTCACTGCTAGGGGTACTTATTTCATTTGTCGAGACAGAGCTTATACATGGTTGCCTGCCGACTTCTCAGGATCATGTTATATTGCTCGACTGTTACCTCCGACATACACTGCTTCATCTGATTACCACAGAACAAGAGTAGCAAGAGGTGTCTTCAGCAAGGAAGATACCGCTGGTCAGGAAGCTGGAGACTTCTTCAAAGGCTTCCTTCCGTTCTGGGGACCTATGGCCAATAGTAGAAACATACGTCAGCTAACACGGGTAGTTGAATCTACTATTACCGAAACTGCTGGTGCCCTTAGCAATCTGACAGCTGAGCTTCAGGCGGATAGGCTCATGACGTTGCAGAACCGTATGGTTCTAGACGTTATACTTGCAGATCGAGGTGGGGTATGCAGAATGATCCAATCGAGCTGCTGTGTCTTTATTCCTAATAATGCTCCAACAGTCTATGAGGCGATCTCTAAGTTGCACAAGATTTCAGACTCCATACATGTAGACAAAGGAAACTGGTCCTTCATGGAGTGGTTTTGGACTCTGATATCAGCGTGGGGATGGAAGGTTCTAATGGTCATTGGTGTCATCCTAGTATCCCTATTCTCATGTTGTCTGATTATCCAGTGTGGTCCTGCTCTGTGTAGTCTTTGTGCTGCGACTTGTCTCAGAAAACCACCTGCGTTTGGAGAAAAGACACGAGAAAGGATGATGATACAACAACATGTCACTGACCTGATGAGCATAGAACTAGATTCTGACATAGACTGAGTAATTGCCTATGTAAGGGCAAAAGGAGGGTCTGAGGTTCCGTGACGGTTCCGTGACGACTTGAACCCGTGTTTTCAAGTTTGTCGGAAATACATAATATTGGTATCAGTGAACCGCAAATGATCCATTTAGTATATCCTAGTGTTTTCGCTACGCTACGAGCAAGAGCACTCCTTCCACTGACACATTTCTGATCTACCCACGGCATCCATCTTAGATCATGGCCGCCATTTTGTGTTTCCTTGCCCTCACATATGCAATAGCCTCTGACCACTTCATTCACTTCACTTTGATTAAGGACACGTAGCCTTAGCCGGAGATTCACCTCTTACATGACACGTGCACCTTAAACCAGATCACGCTGTAGCTGCATGACTCGACAAAGGCTGCCTCCTCTGCCCGAGGCCAGTCCTGCCAAACTGGTCTTCGTGTCCATTGTACCTGATCATGATTAGGCGGCCGAAGCCGGTAGCCTTGCCCATTTACAACCCACAAACATCCCTTATCCCGCTTTTCTATCTTCCACACCTGGCTCTGTTTCTTTCTTTCTGAATCTTTATTGGGGGGAGGTAACGAACTTTACGATGAGGCGGTCCGGGTCCTGAATGCAATATTGACAGGGAATTGTGACAAACTAGTGGGAACCCCTATTTTCGCAATGTTTGGCCTCAGATATTATCGACGGTTCCTGTGTAACACCAAATATTTATTGTTTTTAGACACAAAGGTTTTGGGAATGTATTACATATAAAGAATTCGCCCCCAGCTTAAAATTTCGTATATAAGGAGCAACCCACTTTGTACAAATCGAACAGGCTCCTAGTCTCTGCCCGTGTGTAGATTCTGTGACTTCTGTGTCCCTGCAGTAATAAACCTTTGGTCTTTGACGCCACCATCGAGAAGCCCGTGTTTCTGTTCATTTGTGCACCAAGGCAGGTGGAACTCCGGGGTCTTTGGGTGTTGTACCCTGACACCTCTGGACGGAACCAAAAAGTCCAGAACTCCAAGATACCCCAGGGCAGAAGCTGGTGAGCAGCGAGGTGCTGTAGATACCCCAGGGCAGGAGCTGGTGAGCAGCGAGGGGCTGTAGATACCCCAGGGCAGGAGCTGGTGAGCAGCGAGGTGCTGTAGATACCCCAGGGCAGGAGCTGGTGAGCAGCGAGGGGCTGTAGATACCCCAGGGCAGGAGCTGGTGAGCAGCGAGGTGCTGTAGATACCCCAGGGCAGGAGCTGGTGAGCAGCGAGGGGCTGTAGATACCCCAGGGCAGGAGCAGGTGAGCAGGGAAGCACGGTACATACCCCAGGGCAGGAGCTGGTAAGCATTGAGGGGCTGTAGATACGCCGAGGCAGGAGCGGTGAGCCGTGCGGGTCTCTCTGCCCCAATTATTGTGTCCCTAATTGTTAGACGGACCGGGAGGGTCGGCCGAGGACAAGAGGAGAGGTCTCCGGGGAGAGCCGTCTCCAGCGATCGTACAGACGAATAACTTCCCCCCCACAGACGTACACCACACAAGGATAAGGTTTAACGTTTCTTTATAAGCAATCTTAAAGTACGGTAGCAAGGTACAAGGAGGTCTGGACTCCGGGGTCCCCTCGATTCTAGTCTCTTGGGCGGAAAGGGGGTAGCGGGACAGTCTTGTTACCAAACGGGTAGATGCGATGATAAAATGGATAGCTCACAATCCTCGAGCTCGGCGTTCTAGATGGTCGGGCCGCGGCGGAGCCAGCAGGTCCCGAGATGATCGTAAGTAGCGACGGTCCGCGGCGGCGCCAGCAGGTCCCGGTGATGATGAAGGATTCAGAAGGTCTGCGGCAGGACCAGCTGGCAGGATGATAGTTCGCAAGGCAGGGCTACGGCAGCGCCAGTAGTCCGTCAAGGATGAGTTCTTCACGGTGTCTCTCGACTCCAGGATACAGAAGGCCATAGAGGTGGCAAATAGAGAGCGTAATTTAGCGATCGACAAGTGCTATCCTGCCTTGCCATCGAGTACAGCTAAGATAGTAGAGGACCCCGAAAATGATCCTCTGTTGTCTTATTTGTTACGGTCACCTCCACCGTATGCACAAGGTGCTACGGCTCCACCTTTACCGAATGTTCAATTACCGGTCGCTGGACAGCCTGGTATTCCTGCTCCTGCTCCCCTGAATCAAGCTCCTGTACCTCCTGTGGTCAATGTTAATGTTCCTTTGGCACCCCCTCTTCCAGGGTTGCCGGCTTCTTTACCTATACCTGCATCGCTTACACCTGCTATTTCAGAGGCTACTCTGCCTGCTACTCCTACTGTTCCTGTTCTATCTGTTCCAACTGCTACTTTATTTTCTGCTTCTGCTAGTGTTATGACTCCACTTTCTGTTCGTCGGAGAATCACTGATTCTGTCTCTAATATTCTATCTCCCTTCTATAAAACTCTAATTAAGACTCCTACCTCTGACTCTGTGCAGAGACGTAGTCAGCTTCCGAGTACTGAAGAACGGGGAATATTAGACTCCACTGCTCTTAGATGGATTTCGAAAAGTGGAAGATATAGTACTAGAGATGTATTAGATACATTTATGCAATGGAATGAACCGACACAACGATATGTGTTCGATGAAATGTGCTCCCTTTTGCGTGAAGAGTTGGAAGAGGATGACTCTGAATCAAATTTAAAAGAATTAATTAATGTTCAGAAAGAGTTTGCTGCAGGTATGATAGTTGATCAAAATATAAAAGAAGCGATGGAACTGATTTTAAGTTATAGGAATGATCCATCACTTCGTTCACCGAGGGAGTTAGAGAAACGTAGTACGAAGCAGAATCGCCAATATCCAATGAGGGAGGTTCCTCCAATTTGGCGCGAAGCTGTACCAGCTGACGTACCGAATGGTATTGCTGCCGTTCCGGCCCAATTCCAGAGAGTGTGGATACACATTCCGTGGAAGCGAGCAGAAGTGTTAGCAGTGAAACAGGCCTTGCCTGATCCGCGTAAGAATCCAGCCGGATATTACAAAGAGTTAGCGCAAACAGTTGAAGCTTGTGTGATGAATTTAGCGGACATTGACATGTTATTTGGCAATGTAGTTCCGCAACCAATTTGGGCTAAAATTCATAAAGAGAATCATCCAGTTGCCCTAGGAGTGCCTCTCTAGGAGGTCGAAGCTTCAGGTTTAAACATACTCCACAAGGGTATTGTGAGAGTCCGTCCATTTACAGCCAGGCATTAAAAAGTCAGTTAGATTCCTTTGTACTTCCTACTGGTTCTGCTTTAGTGCAATATGTAGATGATCTTCTAGTGGCTGCCGATGACAAGGAAACTTGCAAAACAGCTACAATTTCCTTATTGCATCATTTGTCTAATTTGAATCACAAGGTGTCACCTTCGAAAATGCAATACTGTTGCCAAGAAGTGACCTACCTAGGTCATCTCTTGTCAAAGGAGGGAAGAAAGTTGACCCCAGAGAGAATAAAAGCAATTACGCAGATGAATGTTCCTAGCACACAGAGAGAAGTACGTGCCTTTTTAGGTATTACCTCATACTGTAGGCAGTGGATCCCAAATTTTTCTCTTTTAGCAAAACCGTTGGTAGCTTTGACTGGGAAAAATGTTCCGAGTCCGGTGCCATGGTCTGCTGAATGTCAGGAGAGTTTTTCTGAGTTACGAAATGCACTGTGTTCAGCTCCTGTGTTGGGTACACCTGACTACAGTAAGCCATTCACGCTCTATGTTCACGAGAGAGAAGGTTGCGCATTGAGTGTTTTGACACAGAGATTTGGTGATAAACAACGCCCTTGTGCGTATTTTTCATCAACATTAGATCCGGTAGCTAGAGCGTTGCCTAGTTGTTTGAGAGCTACAGCGGCAGCTGCGGCTTCCATTCGACAATCTGCTGGTTTGGTGATGAACAACATGCTAGTGTTCATGGTTCCTCATGCTGTGGATACACTCATGAACCGAACCAAAACGCAACACCTTACCAGTGCTAGATTATCAGGCTACGAGCTGACACTGCTAGCGAGTCATATTCAGATCAAAAGATGCAAAGTATTGAATCCAGCAACATTGTTGCCGACTAGTCAAGAGTCGAGCGATTCCGAACCTCATGACTGTTGTTTCAGAACCGAGGAAGAGACAAAAGGACGAATTGATCTTAAAGACACTCCGTTGTCAGATCCAGATGGCACGTTATATGTTGATGGGTCCTGCTTTAAATTGGAGAATGGTGATGTGACTGCTGCCTATGCAGTAACGACTTTGAGTACGATTGTGGAGACTGCAAGAGTGAGTCATAATTCTGCCCAAGCTGCGGAATTAATTGCACTAACGAGAGCGTGTGTTTTAGCTAAGGGAAAGAGAGTGAATGTGTTCACAGATAGTCAGTACGCGTTCGGCGTGGCCCATAGTTTTGGCCGTTTGTGGAAAGAGAGAGGTTTCATTACGTCCCATGGGACTAAGATTCAACATGGTCAGCTAGTTAACGACTTGTTGGAATCCCTAACCTTGCCGACTGAAGTTGCGATTGTGAAGTGCAGCGCTCACAAAGCAATCACGGATGATGTTGGTCGTGGGAATGCTTTTGCTGATGAGACTGCTAAACAGACAGCTAGGAATATGATGAGTAGGATGTATGTTGCTACGTCTGCAAGATGGATTTCTGAGTCTGGAATGTGTGAGGACACAGTGGAAAGTGTGAAAGAAATTCAGAAGGAGGCGACTGAGGAGGAAAAACTCGTATGGAAAGAGAGCACGGGTAAATTGGACTCGAGTGGGTGTTGGATTGATTTGTCGGAACAACAGCGTTGGATGTTGCCTGATGCGTATGTGCTTGCAGTAGTAACGATGGCACATGGAGCAGCGCATATTAGTTCTAAAGGGATTTGTAAGATGTTGCCTCCAGTCTGGAAGAATGATGGGATTAGTAAATGTGCAGAGATAGTGGTGAAAAATTGCATGGTATGCCTGATGCATAATCCTGGCAAGGGAATCCCCACACCTGCTGGTCATTTCGCTCCTCCCTCCTGTCCCTTTGAAGTAATTCAGTTAGATTTCATTCACATGGATCGTTGCAACAATCTAAAGTACGTCCTAGTGGTAGTTTGTGCCTTTTCCAGATGGATCGAAGCATATCCACTGAAGGACAATACTGCCTTGTCCACTGCCAAAATCCTTCTCAAAGAATATTTCCCCAGATATGGCATGCCACGGATTGTATGGTCAGATAACGGAAGTGAGTTTGTAGGGAAAGTTATGCAGAGTGTGTGTGCCGGTTTAGGGATCAAACAAAAGTTCCACAGTGCGAACCATCCCCAGTCTGCTGGTTTAGTTGAGGGTTACAATGGCACCCTCAAGCTGAAACTTGCTAAAATACAAGCATCCACGGGTCTGCCCTGGCCAGATGCACTCCCTTTGGCTCTGTTATCCACGAGAGCGACTGTACATTCTAGAGTAGGGCTTAGTCCATACGAAATAGTGTTCGGTCGTCCCGCTAATGTTTGGGGGGTGCCTAGGCCAAAGGAATTCAGACAGCTGGAATACCCAATGTTAATTGATTACCTTTTCGACTTGACTGCTAAATTGAGTCTTATTCACCAACAGGTTTTCGATGCATTGCCAAAGCCACCGGAGAGTCCAGGTCATCAGCTGAAACCAGGAGACCAAGTGGTCATTCGTAATTTTGCAAGGACGAAAAATCTTCAACCCAGATTCATCGGCCCATACCAGGTGTTGCTAGCAACGAGAACTGCTATTCGTGTGGCTGGACAAAAAAAAACTGGATTCACACAACACACGTCAAACGTGTGCCCCTGCCACTTCCTTACGACAACTGGGTGAAGAAGGGAATCGGTGCCTCTGAAACTGAACAAATACCCAGGTTAATCCCTTTCAGCGATGCAGAACTAAGCACTGGCACATCGAACTCTGACTCTCCTTCTGAAACTGCTCTTTTGAACTCCGAACATTTGCCATCTGCGAACGTGAACATTGTAACGCCTGCTGAAAATACACTGTTTCCAGATCAAACAGCTCCTGCTAAACTGAGATACAATTTACGATCTCGTAATATGGACAAATAAAGCAGGAAACTGCCTATTTTACACATTTGAATTTTGATACATTGCCTCCAGCCAGGAAGTTTGCTAATACTTTGTATTGTTTTGTTGTTTTAAAAATTGCCTTGCCGTCTGGGTAGCCGTAGGGTCGTGGCTGTGTGCCTAGTTGAATCTGCGGGGGTCAGACACAAGGTCGATCTTTCTGTTAGTTCTGGGAACTCCCAGGGCTGATAGAGGCATTTTCATCTACGTACACATCATCAGTGGTCGCGAGCGGATTGTAGAAGATGGAGCTTCCTGAGCTGCAACGAGAGAATGTAATTTATGTTCGCAGAAATAGACTGTACAAAACTCTTCACAGCAAATGCTTTCTTATGCAATGTGCAGTTACGTTTTTGATTGTTTTAATAACGTTGGTGGGTGGAATCGTCTTTGGTATACATTTGATTTTTACGCCGATAACAACTACAGTACCTCCCCTTGATCCTGCTACTTCTACTGTTTCTTCTATGCATTCTTTTCACTCGTTTCCTGAACACGAGCAAGCTCGACGCTCAGAATTTATAAATAACACTTTTGTACAGCTCTTGCATCAACACCAACTGGTAGTTAACACTACAGACTGCTGGGTGTGTGGCTTGATACCCCACACTATGGATAAAGGCATTCCCTATCTAGTCTTGCCTTTTAGCTATAATGGATCATTTCAGGCCTTCCAGACCATTTTTGCCTATGCCCTTGAGACCTATCCTCCGCGTCCACCACGTTCCACTAAATACAACTCAGCCAACAAAGCTTTAGTTCAGGGAATTATTGACATGAATAGAGACGTCAATAATACTCCATCTTACCCTAGAGATGAATTACGGGTATATTTGAGTTGGAACTCCACAGAGTATCGCCTTAGTTTGGGAGAAAGCAAGCGTAAAAGCTCAACTCCAGTCTGGGTCGTGCCTCACCGAGGTCAAGTCTGTTTGCAAGGAAATGGAAGAAATCCGAAAGCTCAGCTAGGGAGGAGTAAGTGCGTTGAGACTTACGTGTTTCCGTCTAACTCTTCCCCTGCCCTTCTGACTGCTAGGGGTACCTACTTCATCTGTCAAGACAGAGCGTATACATGGCTGCCTGGTGACTTTTCAGGTTCATGTTATATTGCTCGACTGTTGCCTCCAACGTACACTGCTTCTTCAGATTATCACAAGATTAGAGTAGCAAGAGGTGTCTTCAGCAAGGAAGATACCGCTGGTCAGGAAGCTGGAGACTTCTTCAAAGGTTTCCTTCCGTTTTGGGGGCCTATGGCCAATAGTAGAAATATACGTCAGCTAACACGGGTAGTTGAATCTACTATTACAGAAACTGCTGGTGCCCTTAGTAACTTAACAGCTGAGCTTCAGGCGGATCGTCTCAAGACGTTGCAGAACCGTATAGTTCTAGACGTAATACTTTCAGATCGAGGTGGGGTATGCAGAAGGATCCAATCGAGCTGCTGTGTTTTTATTCCCAATAATGCTCCGACCGTCTATGAAGCGATCTCTAAGCTACACAAGATTTCCGACTCTATACACGTAGACAAGGGAAACTGGTCCTTCATGGAGTGGTTTTGGACTCTGATATCAGCGTGGGGATGGAAGGTTCTGATGGTCATTGGTGTCATCCTAGTATTTCTGTTCTCGTGCTGCCTTATTATCCAGTGTGGTCCTGCTTTGTGTAGTCTCTGTGCTGCAACCTGTTTCAGAAAACCACCTGCGTTTGGAGAAAAGGCGCGAGAAAGAATGATGATGCAACAACATGTCACTGACCTGATGAGCATAGAGATAGACTCGGACATAGAGTAATTGCCTATGTAAGGGCAAAAGGAGGGCTGAGGTTCCGTGACAATTTGAACCCGTGTTTTCAAACTTGTCGTAAATACATAATTTTGGTATCAGTGAACCGCAAATGATCCATTTAGTATATCCTGGTGTTTTCGCTATGCTACGAGCAAAAGCACTCCTGTTACGAGCACATTTCTGATCTACCCATGGCATCCATCTTAGATCACGGAAGCCATCTTGTGTTTCTTGCCCTCACATAGACAATGGATACGCAGTGTCCTCTTTCACTTAAGGACACGTAAGCTTTAGCCGGAGATTTACCTTGCTAGTGACACGTGCACCTTAGAACAGAACACGCCCTGGCTACATGGCTCGACAGAAGTTGCCTCCTCTGCCTGAGGCCAGTCCAGCTATACTGGTTCTCGTGTTCGTTGGCCTGATCATGATTAGGCGGCCGAAGCTGGTAGCCTTGCCCATTTACGACCCACAAACATCTCTTATCCTGCTTTTCTATCTTCTACACCTGGCTCTGCCCCTTTCCTTCTGGGCCTTTATTAGGGGGAGGTAACGAAATTTACGATGAGGCGGTCCGGCTCTTGAATGAAAAGTTGACATGAGATTATGATGGAACAGTGGGAACCCCTCGTTCGTAATGTTTTGACATCAGATATTGTTGACGATTCCTGTGCAACGCCAAATATTTATTGTTTAAGATACAAAGGTTTAGGAATGTACTAACATGTAAAGAATTTGCCCGAAGACTAATATTTAGTATATAAGGAGCAACCCTCTTTGTACAAATCGAACAGGCTCCTAGATACTGCCCGTGTGTAGTTTCTGTGACTTCTGTGTCCCTGCAGTAATAAACCTTTGGTCTTTGACGCCACCATCGAGAAGCCCGTGTTTCTGTTTATTTGTGCACCGAGACAGGTAGAACTCCGGGGTCTTCGGGTGTTATCCCTGACACCTCTGGACGGAACCAAAAAGTCCAGAACTCCACATCCTTGGGGATGTGTACTTTCTTTTCTGTCGCTCCTGGGGGGCGCGGTTGCTCGGGCACCCCCAGTTCTTTGTTCTGCTTTCGTAAGTCTATTTCCGCTAGCTTGCGCTCATGTTCATACGCTAGTCTCTTTTCTTCGAGTTCTCTTTGTCTCTGTTTTTCTTCCCGTTCTTCTCAGAGCCGTAGATGTTCTAGGTTCAGTTTTTGTTCGGCTAATTTGAGTTCACCGTCCATTTTGAGCCGGGCCATTTCTAACTCATGTAGTCTGTTTTTTTCTCTCTCTTGGATCTCTTCCTGCGAGAGACCCGTTCTCCGCTCCTCGGGAGCCGTGGTGTTCCTCTCTGATGCTGCAACTTTTTGGTCCGGGGGTCTGGCGGCCCCGGTTTCTGCCCATGACTCAATGGCGTGCTTGAAATCGTCTTTCGTACTCAGACCGGTGGTAGCAATGCCTAGTTCAATGCAGAATTGTTTCAACTCACGATGGCTGTATTCTTCCAATTTCTCCATTTGGAATTTCTCGGTGGATCCGCTCTCTTTGGTTGTCATTGTGGTTTTGTCGTGGGGTGAGCTACTCTCTGTACGTTTACGCGTTGATTCGGATCGCGCCGCTGGCCACCAATGTTAGACGGACCGGGAGGGTCGGCCGAGGACAAGAGGAGAGGTCTCCGGGGAGAGCCGTCTCCAGCGATCGTACAGACGAATAACTTCCCCCCCACAGACGTACACCACACAAGGATAAGGTTTAACGTTTCTTTATAAGCAATCTTAAAGTACGGTAGCAAGGTACAAGGAGGTCTGGACTCCGGGGTCCCCTCGATTCTAGTCTCTTGGGCGGAAAGGGGGTAGCGGGACAGTCTTGTTACCAAACGGGTAGATGCGATGATAAAATGGATAGCTCACAATCCTCGAGCTCGGCGTTCTAGATGGTCGGGCCGCGGCGGAGCCAGCAGGTCCCGAGATGATCGTAAGTAGCGACGGTCCGCGGCGGCGCCAGCAGGTCCCGGTGATGATGAAGGATTCAGAAGGTCTGCGGCAGCGCCAGCAGGCAGGATGATAGTTCGCAAGGCAGGGCTACGGCAGCGCCAGTAGTCCGTCAAGGATGAGTTCTTCACGGTGTCTCTCGACTCCAGGATACAACTGCCTTCCTGCTCTGGAGCTGCCCCAGTTATAGGTCTGGCGCCCTTTGATGTCCGGACCCTCGCACTTGGAGGTCGGGAGGTCCGGGATTAGGGAGTCCAGACACCCAGCAGGGGGGTGGAGCCAGCGCCCGGGGGAGCTGGGGCGATCGGCACCTGGCGGGGGGAGAGCCATCGACACTTCTTTCTCCCATTGACCTGCCAAGTGGGCCGTTCACCTCCTGGGTGGATAGTGGTGCCGGGATGTCGGGGCCTGGCCAGGCCCAGGGTTAGGGTCGATCTGAGGCCACGCGGCCTCGTGGTGCAGTGTCCAAGATGGCGGCCGGGCCGGCCGAGGGAGCCGGTAGTGATTCGGCCCCATGATGCAGAGATGTCCGGGGGCAGGAGTCCCGTAGGAGACGGGGTGCGGGTGGCTTCTGTGGGTAACACCTGGAGGGCCGGTCTCGGGCCCTGTCATGCGGGGAGGAAGCAAGCCCTTCACGTGGCCTGTCCAACACTAATGTTATCACCTCTGCCCCCACTTGTCTCTGTCCATCCTGTGCTCTGATACTGCTTCCACCCTGTCTACCCACAGTCTTCTGTCCTTTGTGCTCTCCCTCTCCACCCACGTTCACTTCTACCCCTCACTTTTCTGTGCTCGCTGCCCTATCCTGACTTCTCACAGTTCTCTCTTGCTCACTGCCCTTGTGCTACCTGCCCTCTATCCTTTGTGCGCCCTCTGCTTCTTGCCTCCTGTCACATTCACCCTTACGCCATCTGTCTCCTTCAATTGCTGGCCTCTGCTCACTGCCCGCTCCTCCCTGTTCTCCTTGTTTATTCTGCCCTCGGACTCTCTCGCATCTTCTCTTTCTGCTAACTGTCCCTGTCCTGTACGCCCTCCCCCTGTCCTCCGTGCCTGTTCTACCCTTGGTGCCTCTTCCACCTCTCTTCTCTGCCCCGCGTCACTCTGGCTCTACCCTTTATACTCTCGGGGTTCACTGTACACTGTCCCTTCACATGCTCTCTGCCTCTGCTCACTGTCCCTGTCCTGTCTACCCTCTCCCTGCCCTCCTTGCCTCTTCTACCCTTGGTGCCTCTTCCACCTCTCCTCTCTGCCCCGCGTCACTCTGGCTCTACCCTTTATACTCTCGGGGTTCACTGTACACTGTCCCTCACGTGCTCTCTGCCTCTAATCACTGTCCCTGTCCTGTCTACCCTCCCCCTGCCCTCCTTGCCTTTTCTACCCTTGGGGTCTCTTCCACCTCTCCTCTCTGCCCCGCGTCACTCTGGCTCTACCCTTTATACTCTCGGGGTTCACTGTCCTGTCCCTTCACGTGCTCTCTGCCTCTAATCACTGTCCCTGTCCTGTCTACCCTCCCCCTGCCCTCCTTGCCTCTTCTGTCATGTGCTTATCTAGGTTCCTGATCGATACTGTGACCTTATGCCCCTATTCGGCTATAAATCCATTTATTCCCTATATTGGCATAACCGTTCAAGTGCGATTTTCTGTAAAGTCATCTCTGGCCTCACACGAGCAGAGCCACAGAGCCACATTCCAGCATGACTCTCTGCTACTTCCTTTGCGACCAATTAGTGCAATGACAGAGCAGCAGTCACTATCTGATATTCCTAGATAACACTCCGAGTTCTTCAACAAGATAAAAACTTAGCAAACCTGGAAATCCCCGCTTGCTATGTTTTGATTAGTAATGGAACTCTAATGAGCAACTGATAACTATCACTTCCTAGTGACATCTTTAATTGACGTCTTATGTCCAGCAAACTTGCGTCAAACCCGGCACCTGTCAGGTATAAATATTACCAACGTTGCCTTAAGCAATGAGCGAACATGTTGCTGATGCCAGCTGCCTGCATGACCCCGTGTTGGTAAAAACTAGCACTCTGTCGCTGCAGCCTGCTATCCTGTGGTGGTGAAGCTACTGATTACCATTATCGCCGCTACAGCGCGACCTATGGTGCAGTACGCTTGAGGAGCCGTGCAGCCGTCCTCTGCGAAGACATCCAGCCCAGCTGCCCGCAGACGCTGTCACCCCTCCTTCCTCGACGCGCTGAGAGAAGCCGCTGCCTTTCTCGTGCAGAGAAATCCAGTCCCGGCGCTTCCGGTTTACCCTCGCAGGTGACTGGGATATCGAGAGAGACCCCTGAAGGAGATACCAATCCTCCATCATTCTATTCAGAGGTATGGTGTTGACTAAACCCTTAGACGAGAATTCTTGAAACAAACCTTGGCAAAACCAACTTAACTTAAGCTACTTACTTACTCCCCTTCTCACGTGTTAGGTTTAGGTCAGGCACACTGGGGTAGGCTTAGTTAGAAGCACCAGTTGAGTATGTTAGCCTAATGTATATATGACTGTATATATGTTTTATTACTTTTAAACCATTGTATGGCTAAGAAACCATATCAATGCTTTTACAGTTCTATTTCGCTATTCTTATCTTACTGTACGTACTTTTTATAATAACAGTTATTGCAATTGTGGCAATACATTTCTCTTGTATGAGAAGAAAGACTGTTCAATAAATGTTAACCTTTATTGATACACGCCCGTCTCTCTATTCTCTACATACTGTGAAAGTAAACTGCACTAGACTGACTGAGTGAAATCTGTGTCTATTGTTTCACACGACCCTAGAGATCGACTCTTGATCTGAGGAGCAAAGTTGTCATGTTGCACGGTTGTTGGAAAGCTGAATCCCTTCTTGTCTGTGCCAAGGAAGCTGATCACTTCCTATGCAGAGAAGAAAGTTTCCAGTGACCTCTGAGCTAGTTGGTAACACAACCCAATTAAGTTTAGCATAGTCAGTGGAGGCCTGGAATATAAGCAGTTCCACGTCGATACTACTGTTTATGTTATTCCAATGCGCAGGGCCTAGTGGGAAACTAGGAACTACACTACATGGCGCCCAACGTTTGGTAAGGCGATAAACTAACGCAAGACTTGTAGAGTAACTCAGTCGTGCATATTTCACACCCCTTTCTCCCGTAAATACTCCAATAGACGTCTGGAGTGGGTGAAAGGTTAAAATCCGCCCGACCTTAGTAGGAAGAGATTCCTATGTAAAGCTCTGGTTTATTCAACGTTGAAGGATACAGTGTTCCAAAATATTGTGCATCTAATCTTTGTCTCCTTGGAGACCTACTCTGCAAAACCTGCATTTATACAATGTCAGTAGAAAACAACGGCACCACTGGGGCCGCAGCAGATGCGACTCAGCAAGGTCCCGAATACACAGACCCGGGTGCTATTATCATCCCGGTCCAGTTAAGAAGATCTATAACTTTAAAACTTATAGAAAACGGACTGACACCTCAAGGTGGTACAGTAATTTTCGTGATAGAGGCTCACGAGTATCGGCAGACAGAGGTATTCTATTCATGGATAAACTTTCCAGCGGTAAACGCTATAACACAAGAGTTTCACTATTACAAAATAGAGGAACCTCCGGATGAGTACGCCCCTTTCGAGGAGGTTGAAATTCCACTTAAATTTCAAGAGCACCTGCTCTGGTTTAATGGCGCCCTAAAACACAATGATCACATAACTAGGCTCGGTCCACTAGGTAGACCAGGAGCCACGTGGCCGGTTCTAGCCAGCTACACACCACATCCTGACATTATAAAAATGTCTAGAGAAGAGCTGTTAGTACAGCTAAACACATTAATAAAAATACATAGGCAATTAGTCCAATATGTAATACGGACTGCAACAGTCCAGCCAGCTGTTAATTCACACCAGCTGACCCCTCATCAGGGGAACACAAATAAAATTACACCACAGAACATACAGTCATGTCTTGGTAAAACACCCGTAAAACGGGAACAAATTCCTTTCTGGTTAGCCCAGAAAATCACTCAAATAGAGGCAGTATTTCCTGATACTACCCCTATTGAGAAACACAGAATCTTGACCATCTGCCTTCCTATGGGAATCGCACCACACGTGGAGGACTGCGACACTTGGGGTACAGTCTTTGCTTCCATTTACACAAAAACACACGGTGTTCCGTCTATGGCGGTAATACCAGACGTGCTAAAACAGATTCAAAATGAATTCGGTCCAGAACCAGCTTTAAATCTAGGTATGAAATTACTGAAAGACTTCAAGCAGGTCACGGCTATATTATTAGCCAATGTAAAGGGAGAAGCAGCATCTGTGGCGATTTGCCAGAAGTTGAGGGAAACAGATATAAAAGATCCTGTTGAGCTTGCCAAAATCATAGAAAAATGCTATGAAGAATTAGGTAGAGACAGCTTGGGTGGGAAACCAGTTAAGCCCCAACTGCTCGAAAATCCTGAAAAATTATTTATTAAAAATAATTTAAACACTCCTAAAAAGAGCTGGGATGGAAATAAACAGTCCACTCCCAAGGAAAAAGTTTTCCAGTCCAGAGGAAGGTCTCCTCGACGGAGGGAGAGAACTCCGACTCGAGAACGCCAGTCTCCCCAGAGGGAGCCCTCTGAGAAAAGATATAACCTTAGAAATAGGGATAATATAAAAAAACCTGATAGATATCAAAGTATTGATACACGTCCCTCTCGATCTTTTCCACAGAATTCGGAAAGAAGAGGACGGTCAGACCCAGGAGAGCACACCAAGTCCAAAGACAAGGAACCTGCTCAAAATAAGAAATCTCAATTTCAGAAAAAGAAGGTAGCCAGTATTAGAGTAATCAACCATGCCGAAAATACTGAGGACACAGTTGAAAAACGGGGAGTGGGCATTGACAATGTTGGACAGTGCAGCAGAGATCAGTATAGCGCGCAAAATCTTGATGAGTCATCTGGAGACAGTGGACACGAATGAATACATTCAGGTTGAAACTGCCGACGCCAGACTTAGCGAGCCCCATAAAATATACGAAATAACATTGCGTATGGAGGGTGATAAGACTAGGAAAATTAAGGGTCTATTTTGGGATAAGCTCTCAAAAGGCTATGATATTCTGTTAGCTGAAAAAGATTGGCCCCCGGAGTTTGTCAGGGAGTGCCCTCGTGGCGAAGAAGTGATTATGCCTGCCTTCTCGAATCACATTCCGATTCACAAAAAATACACATATGCAAGGAAATGGGCTGTAGCCCAGGCACCTGCATTGTATAAAAATCATGTAGGATGGGATGAGGATTCACCGCCTCACAAAATCCAACTAAAAAGTGAACCAACTGCCCAACGGCAGTATCCCATAAAGCAAGAAGCTAAAAAACAAGTCAGGGAGATCTTAGATCAACTTGAGTACCAGGGGGTGATTGAAACATGCACCTCTCAAATGAACAATCCTTTGTTTCCTGTCTCCAAGCCAGACAATTCATATCGTCTAGTTTTGGACTACAGACATCTTAATACATGTTGCAAAACCTTTGCAGTACAAAACTCGCATAGTGCAGCCCTAATGAATAATATAGTTAGGAAAAAATACAAAACGACATTAGACATTTCTAATGGTTTCTTTTGTCAAAACATTGCACCAGAAAGCAGATATTTGACCGCTTTCTCCGCATTTGGGTCACAGAAAAAATTCTGTTGACTCCCACAGGGGTTCAAGAACAGCCCAGGACTATTCTCAGCTAGGGTAACAGAGTTACTACAAATCTATGATGATGAAGCATTATCTTACGTAGATGATATTTATCTCACAGACGACGACTTGGATACTCACTTGAAAAGAGTGAACACCATAATACTTGGGTTCACAGCAGAGGGTTACAAATTCAACTTTAAAAAGTCCCGAATTGCCCATCTGACAGTACTGTTCTTAGGGTACGAATTATCAAGTGAAGGGAAAAGCCTAGCGGACAACTTCTTAGAGAAGTGCGCTGTACTCCAAGCTCCAAAAACGCTGAAGAATTTACAATCAATACTAGGTTTTCTGAATTTCGGAAGAACTTACATTCTAAATTACGCAGAAAGGGTTAAACCTCTCTACGAACTAATAAAACCTGATTTAAAACAAATCAATTGGACTCAAAAACACACAGAAATTTTGAGATCAATGCAAACAGACATGTTAGCAAAAACAAAATTAGATACACGTGATAACACGATCGATCTTGTAATCCGAGTCATCCCAGGAAGATGCGGATTCACATACCTAACCTCTAATGAGGGAGAAAAGGTACCAATTTCAATTAAATCTCACTTGTACACACAAGCAGAAAAAACATTCAGTCACACAGAAAGAACTGTGAAAGCAGTGCAAATCGCATTAGCAAATGAACGAGAACTAGCACACGGCAAACGGATTAATATCCTTACAGCGGAATCCGCCTTCGAGGCGCTATTCAGCCCAGTAAACCTGCCTACAGTGTCACTGGATCCAAAATGGATACAGTGCATAGATTCTCTTGGAGCGGAAGACGTGAAATACTATTTCGCCCCGCAATACAAAGAACTGAATGATTTAGAATATGAAGAAGAATATCCTCTGCCAATCGAAATTCTGCCTCTCCCACAATACGCCTGTATAATCTATACAGATAGCTTTGTACAGCATTTCAACGTAGAGAGAAAATCCTACGATGCAGCATGTGCGATTATTAAAGGTCGTTGGCTGTGCGGTAAATTCAGACCGAAAGTAACAAAAACTGAATCAGTAAAGTACTGTTCGGTTCAAAGAACTGAAATCAGGTCTTTAAAGATGGCGCTAGAAAATGCAGAACGCGAATTCCCCACACTTATCGTGTGCGATTCTCATTTTTGCGTCAACTCTTACAACAATAAACTGCAGAGTTGGATCGAAAACGACTACAAAGATGACACAGGTGCCACAATAAAGCATAAATTGCTCTGGAAACAGGTAGCTCTTTTACACAAAGAACTACAAAAGACTCACGTGATTCACGCACAGAGTCTTCAACGTGATGGCGTTCACGTTGCAGGGAATTCATTGGCTAATACAGCCACCGCGGAAGCAACTAACCCGGCTTCCGTAGCCACAAAAAAGCGTACAGATAAGTACATAGACGGGGAAACCATGCTGGCAGTAAAAACGACCGTAAAAGGCGACTGTGCAGCACTACCCGTAAACTATCCACTCAATTATGCATACATAATCGATGCAAACTCCGTTCCTTTTGCTCGAATCCCTGGAGTGGGGGACAGAGTAATTCCAAACATGAACAGGAGAATATTTTTAATAGCAGACGCACACATGGGTTTGGGTCTAAGGCACAGAGAGATCAAGGAATCACTGACTGAATTACAATCAGTATTCTGGTGGCCGGGAATGAGTGTAGAACACCAAATATATGCAAACAACTGTGAAAACTGTAATAGGGATCGCAGTAAGGAACCTTGCTACCGGCTACCAGTCAGAAAGAGCGTAACGCTGCCTACACCCCATCCTGCGTCCTATTAATAGTTAAGACGAAATACACTTAAATAATGAGGCCACCAGCGCTCGGCTGACGCTAGAACGGTTATAAAAGATTCGCGAGTCCATATCGGCACATACGCAATTACCACGTTCCATTCTGACCAGGGTCCTGCTTTCAGCTCTCGAGCCTATAAGGAGGCCATGGCCAGCATGGGAATTGGGTTGCGGTATTCTTGTCCGTCGCACAAGTGTGGTAGAAAGAAAAAACCGGGACATAAAGCAATCTATAACAGCGAAGGTATTAGGTTCAGGCGCTGGGTGGGTCAAACATTTAATAAGTGTCCAGACGAGTCTTAACAACATGCCAAGAAATTCTCTAAAAGGTTTCAGCCCATACGAACTATTGTTCGGAATTAGAATGAACGTTCAGGACCTCGATAGTCAGATGTCAGTGGTACAAGAAGAAACAAAGCAGTTTGAAGTAAAAGACCGTTTGGCTGTTTTACAGGAACTGAATGAAACAAGAAAATCATTAAGCAACATAAAGTTAAAGCAACAGCCAAATACCACTGACGAGGCACCACCCGCAACAGCCCCAGCAAGGCCTGTCTGGATTCCAAAGATTGGGGATCTAGTCAGAGAAAAGATCGCGGTTAAGAAGGAATTTGGGCCTTCTTACAGAAAAGCAGTACCTGTCTTAGCAGTCACCGGAACAAGATCAGTTGTGCTACCGCCCCTTGCTGGTAAAAAGGAGAACAGAGTCGTGTCCATCGACCTGGTAAAACCACAAGCATGTGGCCTATAATCAACAGTAGGCCCAGTGGACTCCCAAGAAACAACAGAATACCCAAACTTGCAACAATCCAAGAGGTTCAAACTGAAAGACTAATCACATTCGATCAGCCTACAGTGCACAATGAAGGACTATGCAATAATGCCATGGAACTCGTGCCTCTTGAAACACAGATTGAAACAGTTCGTCAAGAAACAACACCAGTCTACAATGATGTGGCATCAGAAAGTGCTACCGAGAGACAGATTGAAAGAACAATCCCATCAATTGACAGAACTGCCTCTGGTTATTTCATCAACTTCGACAACTTCTCTGAAGATTTAAATGACCCCGAAGTGATGCCAGAAACAAAAAAGTATTCTAAAGAAAATACAACAGGACTCCTTCAACAAATCAAAGAACTATATCTGGATTCACCGTTGATTGAGCATTGGATTATCTCAGGGGTATTCATACTCCTACTCTGCCTAATTTTAGTTTTAATTTTAGGAAAGTTTATTATAATTGAATGGACACAGCAAGTCAGAACATCAACCTAGTCCTGAAACCACACAGATCATCCCACGTGAAGAAAAGAGAACTGTCAACAGTAAATGTCACAGCAATTCCAATACCTGGTGGGGTAGTATGGGAGAAAACAGACTATGAGATCTATGGTCCGGTTGAAATCCTGAAGTATCCTCATCAACTAAAGGTTTCCTTAAGTGACTTTGTGACACCAAGTACATTCTCTGATGATTGGGACTTTAACAGTATTAATGACATGATGTCTGATTTAGTAATGTCAGCTAGATTCACAGATCATGATTATTTACAAGGTTCATCTAGTTATGAGCAGTTATTCTGTTACACCCACTATGGGGATCATTACTTGCATAAATCTGCACAGCCTAGAAATGTTTTTATGTATAATCAATGGGAACATTGTTCTACACCACCTAAAAGCAGTTCTAAAGCATTTTTTGAGAAATTCAAATATTTTTCAGGGTTTAACACCAGTGATGCAGAAACGTTTTATTATAAACTGTTAGATAAAACAGGAATGAAAACAATGCTGACAAATTCTAAATTGATATATTCAGAAGCATTTTATGACAAAATGATGACATTTGGTTTTGATTATTGGAAAAATAATATTGAAACGAAATCAATTTGGGGTACAAAAGATTGGCAGGTGCAAGGCATAGAAGCACTATTTAGAACCTGCATGATACCAGAACAAATGTTATTTTTAAATGACACTGTACACCAAACATCTTGTCTTGGCCTAGCTAAGAACAAAGACCTTAAAACACCGTCTATACCAAAGCCAATAGCTGAGAATACAACTGCAGATAATGAGTTAGACGTGTTACACATTTTACATTTCAACAGAACACATCCTGATTGGAAAAAGTGGTTAATCTGGCCTACGGACACAAATAGCTGTCAAGATAGATTCCTGAATAAAACACAGGGTTTAAAAATGACCAGATTAGACCCTAGATACTCCCAGAGACAACATCCAGGAATTATAACCACATACAGTGTAGGGAAACTCTGCCTAGAATGGCTAACTACATCCACACTGGCTGAAATTAAGCAACACTTGTCTTTATTAGAAGATGGTGCTGATTTGCGCGATTTCATTCTTGGACCACGCAAACAGCGTCAAAAGCGTTTCATAGCGACCAGCATCTATGCTGCTTACAACGAGGCTTGGAAAGTAAAGCAAATTGAAACTGCTGAAAAGATACGAGAAATTGATCGTATTAATTTGGAAAAATCACTTTCTGTGGTAGACAATGGGTTAATGACTCTGTCTTCCAGAATATATTCTTTGGACAATATTGTATCCTCTGCCTTTGATGTGATAGACAGAGATTTGCTAATGTTACAACATGGCCAGTCTCAATTACGCTCTATTATAGAATTAGGCTGGACGCTGCAAAATCTTCGTTCAGGCTATGTGCCTTGGCGTTTAATCAACACAACGTCATTATTTTCCATTTTTAACCTTACTGATAAACAGATCAGTTTGGCACAGAAAGGAGCAGACTATACAATCTTGAGCATCGAGAAACTCGAGAGATTACCATTGACAATGTCAGAGAGTCCTGTCATTGAATGGATAATACACGGAATTATCACAATTCCGATAACAACTTTCCGCTTTAAAAAATGCCTTGAATACATACCTGCTGGCCAGTATGAACAATTGGGTAAAGGATATGTAAAATCCGAATGGAAATTGCCATACACTCATTCTTGCTATAGTGACAGCGACAAAAATGTATTTCTTAGTGGTGACAACTGTAAACACTCACTAAGCGGTATACTTTTGTGTCAGGGTATTAATTTACACGGAGCATGTGATGGAAATTCAAACAACCTTTCATGCCACCAGCTAGTCACACCTGCAACTCAGATAGAGCCCTTCTTTATGCAACTCGCAAACGGGAGTTACATTCTTAGAACGGATCACAGGTGCTGTGGCCTCGCGCCAGGGAAAAGTTATCTAGTACAAGTAACGTCCATGGTCAAATGTTGCATGCAAGCATTGTTCCCGAGCGGGCCTCCAGACTTAGTGACTCCCCTCTGGCCTCGTCTGAATCTCTATTCTATACGAATTGATACATTAAGCAAAATGAAATCTGTACTTTTACAGACAACAGTGCCTATAACGTCATCTAAAGAGACGTATGATCTTCTAGTCGCAAGGACGGCTACTGAAGTCCATGACCTTTTATCAACAAATTGCCCCGTGCATTTCGTACAAATGCTCGACCAACTCCTTAACATGTCTAGTGCTACAAGCATCCCAGGCATATTTAAGACAGTCTTTACGGGACTGCTAACACCCTTCCAGGCAATTTTGGGAATCTTTCCTAATTTTGTGCACTCCATCTTTGGTGGTATTCCACTATTTTTTGGACTCATCGCAGGGGTTCTATTTTTGACCCTTCTGCTACGTTATGGCAAGCCTCGGCTCAGACATAGCTCCCATGGGAATGGAAGAAACAATCCTAGCAATGCGCTACAGGGACAGGATAACTAACGTCCTCGGATTGGCCAGGCTGAGAGATCTAAACATGACCTGGTTCCTTTCATTCAGACCAATATGGCAAAATTGCATTTTACCTGTGCTACGGTGTATGCTTTGCGGCGATGAATGCGTGTTGGACATCTGTCTTTCACTTCCATCAGCAGTACCAATGGACGTCGATACTTTGCTAAGTCCAATAACGGCTCACGCATTGTGTTGTCCCCAGCGGCTACCAATCCTGATGACGGCATTCGTGGAGACTCCTGTACTACAGCCAAGTGGTAACAGTGGAGCGAGTGAGAAAAGCAACATCATCCAGGTACAACGTTCTATGAGCAGGGCTGGTCCTGTCTTCGATGACAGCAATCATTCTCACACCTGCCAAGTTACAGCGCTATCTAATTTGGTTGAACTATCACCTGATTTTGTAGACCAATTCTTTGCGAGCCTGTCTGATACGATGTTCTCACCCACAGAGAAACAATAACTTTTGAAAAGCTTTCCGACACACGGCGTTCCCATGAACTCTGAATTCGGCCTTCAGTTTTGATCAACATAAAACTGCCAGGAGCTTTGGTAAACTGATTTTTTCTTTGAATTGGACAATTTTTAAAAAATATTGACCCTCTCCTTTTGGCACGAACAATTCTTTGCTTAACGTAAAAACTATTCTTAGAGAACAGAAGCTTCACACTTCTATTTCTAAAAACACATCTAGAGACATAACAACATAACACCAGCCTCTAGCACACATATTATTACAATGCATTTTTATGTGATGATTTATCTCGCATTTCTTCTGTCAGAGATACTTCATGTGTAATTCTTTATGCATAATCGTTCATTGATTTCATATGCAATAATTTTTGATTGATTACTATGCTTTTAAAACTACGTACAGTACCTAAATTCCATGTATTACAAGTACGCCTATTTCGAATGCATTTATGTATTTTGGGGTGGGCTATGTTACACCATGTTACACATGCATCTAATTGCTTAGTTTTAGTAATTTTGATGGACATGAATTCGTGGAGTGGGTGTCATGTGCTTATCTAGGTTCCTGATCGATACTGTGACCTTATGCCCCTATTCGGCTATAAATCCATTTATTCCCTATATTGGCATAACCGTTCAAGTGCGATTTTCTGTAAAGTCATCTCTGGCCTCACACGAGCAGAGCCACAGAGCCACATTCCAGCATGACTCTCTGCTACTTCCTTTGCGACCAATTAGTGCAATGACAGAGCAGCAGTCACTATCTGATATTCCTAGATAACACTCCGAGTTCTTCAACAAGATAAAAACTTAGCAAACCTGGAAATCCCCGCTTGCTATGTTTTGATTAGTAATGGAACTCTAATGAGCAACTGATAACTATCACTTCCTAGTGACATCTTTAATTGACGTCTTATGTCCAGCAAACTTGCGTCAAACCCGGCACCTGTCAGGTATAAATATTACCAACGTTGCCTTAAGCAATGAGCGAACATGTTGCTGATGCCAGCTGCCTGCATGACCCCGTGTTGGTAAAAACTAGCACTCTGTCGCTGCAGCCTGCTATCCTGTGGTGGTGAAGCTACTGATTACCATTATCGCCGCTACAGCGCGACCTATGGTGCAGTACGCTTGAGGAGCCGTGCAGCCGTCCTCTGCGAAGACATCCAGCCCAGCTGCCCGCAGACGCTGTCACCCCTCCTTCCTCGACGCGCTGAGAGAAGCCGCTGCCTTTCTCGTGCAGAGAAATCCAGTCCCGGCGCTTCCGGTTTACCCTCGCAGGTGACTGGGATATCGAGAGAGACCCCTGAAGGAGATACCAATCCTCCATCATTCTATTCAGAGGTATGGTGTTGACTAAACCCTTAGACGAGAATTCTTGAAACAAACCTTGGCAAAACCAACTTAACTTAAGCTACTTACTTACTCCCCCTTCTCACGTGTTAGGCTTAGGTCAGGCACACTGGGGTAGGCTTAGTTAGAAGCACCAGTTGAGTATGTTAGCCTAATGTATATATGACTGTATATATGTTTTATTACTTTTAAACCATTGTATGGCTAAGAAACCATATCAATGATTTTACAGTTCTATTTCGCTATTCTTATCTTACTGTACGTACTTTTTATAATAACAGTTATTGCAATTGTGGCAATACATTTCTCTTGTATGAGAAGAAAGACTGTTCAATAAATGTTAACCTTTATTGATACACGCCCGTCTCTCTATTCTCTACATACTGTGAAAGTAAACTGCACTAGACTGACTGAGTGAAATCTGTGTCTATTGTTTCACACGACCCTAGAGATCGACTCTTGATCTGAGGAGCAAAGTTGTCATGTTGCACGGTTGTTGGAAAGCTGAATCCCTTCTTGTCTGTGCCAAGGAAGCTGATCACTTCCTATGCAGAGAAGAAAGTTTCCAGTGACCTCTGAGCTAGTTGGTAACACAACCCAATTAAGTTTAGCATAGTCAGTGGAGGCCTGGAATATAAGCAGTTCCACGTCGATACTACTGTTTATGTTATTCCAATGCGCAGGGCCTAGTGGGAAACTAGGAACTACACTACACTTCTACCCTTGGGGTCTCTTCCACCTCTCCTCTCTGCCCCGCGTCACTCTGGCTCCACCCTTTATACTCTCGGGGTTCACTGTACACTGTCCCTCACGTGCTCTCTGCCTCTGCTCACTGTCCCTGTCCTGTAGGCCCTCCCCCTGTCCTCTGTGCCTCTTCTACCCTTGGGGTCTCTTCCACCTCTCCTCTCTGCCCCGCGTCACTCTGGCTCTACCCTTTATACTCTCTGGGTTCACTGTGCACTGTCCCTCACATGCTCTCTGCCTCTAATCACTGTCCCTGTCCTGTCTGCCCTCCCCCTGTCCTCCGTGCCTGTTCTACCCTTGGTGTCTCTTCCACCTCTCCTCTCTGCCCCGCGTCACTCTGGCTCTACCCTTTATACTCTCGGGGTTCACTGTACACTGTCCCTCGCGTGCTCTCTGCCTCTAATCACTGTCCCTGTCCTGTCTGCCCTCCCCTTGCCCTCCTTGCCTCTTCTACCCTTGGGGTCTCTTCCACCTCTCCTCTCTGCCCGCGTCACTCTGGCTCTACCCTTTATACCCTTGGGGTTCACTGTGCACTGTCCCTTCACGTGCTCTCTGCCTCTGCTCACTGTCCCTGTCCTGTCTACCCTCCCCCTGCCCTCCGTGCCTGTTCTACCCTTGGTGCCTCTTCCACCTCTCCTCTCTGCCCCGCGTCACTCTGGCTCTACCCTTTATACTCTCGGGGTTCACTGTACACTGTCCCTCACGTGCTCTCTGCCTCTGCTCACTGTCCCTGTCCTGTCTACCCTCCCCCTACCCTCCTTGCCTCTTCTACCCTTGGGGTCTCTTCCACCTCTCCTCTCTGCCCCGCGTCACTCTGGCTCTACCCTTTATACTCTCGGGGTTCACTGTGCACTGTCCCTTCACGTGCTCTCTGCCTCTGCTCACTGTCCCTGTCCTGTCTACCCTCCCCCTGTCCTCCGTGCCTGTTCTACCCTTGGTGCCTCTTCCATCTCTCCTCTCTGCCCCGCGTCACTCTGGCTCTACCCTTTATACCCTCGGGGTTCACTGTGCACTGTCTCTTCACGTGCTCTCTGCCTCTGCTCACTGTCCCTGTCCTGTCTACCCTCCCCCTGCCCTCCGTGCCTGTTCTACCCTTGGTGCCTCTTCCACCTCTCCTCTCTGCCCCGCGTCACTCTGGCTCTACCCTATATACTCTCGGGGTTCACTGTACACTGTCCCTCACGTGCTCTCTGCCTCTGCTCACTGTCCCTGTCCTGTCTACCCTCCCCCTACCCTCCTTGCCTCTTCTACCCTTGGGGTCTCTTCCACCTCTCCTCTCTGCCCCGCGTCACTCTGGCTCTACCCTTTATACTCTCGGGGTTCACTGTGCACTGTCCCTTCACATGCTCTCTGCCTCTGCTCACTGTCCCTGTCCTGTCTACCCTCCCCCTGTCCTCCGTGCCTGTTCTACCCTTGGGGTCTCTTCCACCTCTCCTCTCTGCCCCGCTTCACTCTGGCTCTACCCTTTATACCCTCGGGGTTCACTGTACACTGTCCCTCACGTGCTCTCTGCCTCTAATCACTGTCCCTGTCCTGTCTACCCTCCCCCTGTCCTCCGTGCCTGTTCTACCCTTGGGGTCTCTTCCACCTGTTCCTGTTCCTACTGCTCCTCCGTCTATACCTTCCCATACTCCTGTTCCCGCTACTTCTACTATTGTGGTTACTCCTGCTGTTCCTTCTGTTTCCGACACTTCTCTTGTTACCCCGTTGCTTTACTCTTCTACCCCGTCTGCTCGGCGTCGCGTTCCCTCTGTTGCTGCTAACTTTTTCACTTCTCTCGGACCGGTTCTTGGGTCCGCTGGTTCTGATGCTCCCCAGAGACGAAGTCAGCTTCCTGGTGGTAGGGAACGTGATACGCTATATAATATGGCGATGAATTGGATTCGATATCCCCTTAGAAATCCTCCACGTGTGGTGGTTGATACGTTTTCTCAATTCAATGAGCCGACACAAAGGTTCATGTTTGAAGAAATGTGCAAACTTTTACGTGATCAGATATCAGTTGAAGTGGCTGATGATGTGTTGGCTGCTCTAACTGACCTTCAGCTTCAGTTTGCAAGCGGAATAATGGTGGGTAGCAATGTTCGACGTGCGGTCGAGCAGTTGCTATCTTTTCGTCTTGCTATAATGCCTCGAGCATTGTTTAAAGACGAAACTGAGGAACTGACAGCAGCGCCTGGTCAGTTTCCCATGCGCGAAGTCCCAGCAGTGTGGATGCCAGGTAATCCTGGTGGTAATCCTGCGGTCCTGCCACACTTCCAGAGGGTGTGGATACATCTTCCGTGGAAGCGATCGGAAGTCTTGCAGGTGAAGCAATCTTTGCCTGACCCTCGCAAAAATCCTGCAGGGTACTATAAAGAATTGTCGCAGCTAGTGGATGCTACGATAATGAACCTTGCCGACATCGATATGCTGTTCGGCAATGTCGTCCCGCAACCGGTATGGGCAAAGATTCGGCAGGAAGATCATGCAGCAGAATTGGGTGGTGACTGGGCTGCACTTAGTGCCGCGGATGCCTTACAAGTTGGTGGGGCTAAGCCCGAACAGTTGATTGCCAATCTTCCTCAGAGAATAATCACTCTTATGAAAACACTTATGCCAGCTATGAAAGTCAACTGGGACAAATTGTCTGCTTGCAAGCAAAAGAAGGACGAAAGTGTCTCCGATTTCTTTACGAGATTTGAGGAGGCATTTATCGATCACAGTGGTCAAGATATGGGTACTGAGGGAGGTCAGAGGTTGTTCGTGGACAAATTCGTGTTGAATTTGTTGCCGGACCTAAGCAACAAATTAAAGAATTCAGAGAGTGCGTGGGCTGTTTCTACTTCTGCTCAGATATTGGCTACGGCCCAATATTATGAGAATAGAGAGAAAGAGGAAAGTGATCGTGCAGACAAAAAGACGAAAGAGCTCAAAACGAAAGTGTTGTTGCAACAAGCGTATCCTCCGCGTTCGAATCAGAATGACTCGCAGCAGCGGAACCGATCGCAGTCTCAGTCCAATAGGTCACAAACACGGAATGACTCCTCTTCGCAGCGATCTATGCTTGGGTACAATCAGTGTGCCTATTGTAGGGGTGAGGGTCATTTGAAATTCGATTGTCCGGTTTTGCGTGATCGAAATAGTGGTAATTCATCTAGAGGAGGTCGTAGTGGTCCGCAACAGGCTTCACGAGGTAGAGGTCGTGGTGTTAATCAAAACCAAAATGATCGTTCTAATGATTCCTCTGATTCTAACAATTGTTTCGATCAGCGAGGATCATCGTCGCAAGGCCGATCCGCACAGTACAATGTGGATGATTATTACGTCGATCAGGGTACTGACGACGGTAATTACTAGGACAGCCATAGACAAGGAGAGGGAGTAGTATCAGTTCCGGTTGATCAGAGAGGGCCTTACGTCGCAGTTGCCACCTCGGGCGTAGTTGAGCCTTTTCTGTTGGACACTGGTGCAGCGAAAAGTTCCATCATGCATTCGAAACTCCCTGGCGCACCTTTGTCTGGCTTAACAAATGTTTCCGTTGGATTCTCCGGCGCCCCTGTTAGCAATCCGGTTTCTCGTCCTTTGCCCCTCACAATTGGGCCACGTGAGCTGGAAGCTCCTTTGATTTTGACTACTGGTTGTGGTGAAAATCTTTTGGGCTTGAATTTGCTGAAACGACTATATGCGACTTTGTATTGTTCTCCTGCGGCAGTGAAGCTTACATTGGGTGAGAGAGTTATCTCTCCTATGTACTTGTCTCTCGATAAGCTTCCACCGGAATTGAGTTCTCTTCCTGCATCTTTGTGGGCAACGGGCCCTAATGACGTGGGCCTGCTTGACATCTCCCCTTATGTTGTTCATTTGAAATCTAATGTGCGTTTACCACATATTCCCCAGTATCGTATCTCCCTTGATGGTGAGCGAGCGTTGTTGGCAATTATCTACGATTTGATCGAAAAAGATGTTATTGAGGAGACGAGGGGAAACGTGTGTAATAGCCCTGTGTTGCCCATCTTGAAACGCACTGATCCATCTAAGCCTCCTGTTTATCGTTTTTTTATCGATTTACGGGAAGTGAATAAAATTGTGATTCCTCAGTTCCCTGTGGTGCCTGACATCACGGCTCTACTGACTCTGATTCCAGCATCTGCGTCCTTGTTCTCAGTGATCGATCTGAAGAATGCTTTCTTTAGCATTCCGATTGCTGAGGAGAGTAGGGACCTTTTCGGTTTCTCTCTAGGTGGCCGCAGCTTTAGGTTTAAACGCGCTCCTCAGGGCTACTGTGAGAGTCCATCGATATACAGTCAAGCCTTGAAGAGCCAACTTGTCGCGTTTGTGTTACCGGCTGGTGCGGCTTTGATCCAATATGTCGATGACTTATTGGTGGCTGCGGACACTCAGGACATTTGCAAAATTGCTACGGTGTCTCTGTTACAGCATCTCTGTGACTTGCATCACAAGGTGTCACCTTCTAAACTGCAATATTGTTGCCAAGAAGTAACCTATCTAGGTCACTTATTGTCAAAGGAGGGAAGAAGGTTGACCCCAGAGAGAATTGCAGCGATTGCTCGAATGACTGTGCCAACAACTCAGAGAGATGTGCGTGCCTTTTTAGGTATCACATCATACTGCAGGCAATGGATTCCAAATTTTTCATTGCTAGCGAAACCATTGATGGCTCTTACGTGCAAGGATGTTCCAACTCCTTTGCCATGGACGGAAGAATGTCAGAAAAGTTTTTCTGAACTACGTGACGCGTTTTGTTCGGCCCCTGTGTTAGGTACTCCTGACTACAGTAAGCCGTTTACACTATACGTTCACGAGAGGGAAGGTTGTGCGTTGAGTGTTTTGACGCAACAATTTGGTGGTAAGCAGCGTCCATGTGCATATTTTTCCTCGACCTTGGACCCGGTAGCTAGAGCATTGCCGAGTTGTTTGAGAGCAACAGCGGCAGCCGCGGTGTCCATCCGACAATCTGCAGGATTGGTCATGGATAATATGCTTACGGTGATGGTTCCGCACGCAGTTGACACTCTCTTGAATCGTACGAAAACTCAACATCTGACGAGTGCAAGGTTGTCTGGTTATGAGTTGACGCTTTTGGCAAGTCACGTTCAGATAAAGCGCTGCAATGTCCTAAACCCGGCGACTTTGTTGCCAACAAATATGGAATCAGATGAGGTAGCTGCACACGATTGCTACTTACGAACTGAGGAGGAAACAAAAGGTCGTGTGCACCTAAAAAACACTCCTTTGGAAGACCCTGATGGTACCTTGTATGTGGATGGTTCGTGTTTTAAGTTGCCGAATGGTGATGTGACGACTGCATATGCTGTGGTAACGTTGAGTACGGTTGTGGAGACCGCGAGATTAAATCAGAATTCTGCACAGGCGGCAGAGCTGATTGCCTTGACCAGAGCGTGTGTTTTGTCGAAAGGGAAACGGGTGAATGGGTTTACGGACAGCCAGTATGCGTTTGGTGTTGCGCATAGTTTTGGACGTTTGTGGAGGGAGAGAGGTTTTATGACATCGCATGGTACGAAGATCCAGCATTGACAGCTTGTGAATGATCTTTTGGATGCACTTACATTGCCCAAGCAGGTGGCAATTATTAAATGTAGTGCGCATCGTAAGGTGACGGATGATGTTGGTCGTGGCAATGCGTTTGCTGATGAGATTGCTAAAGAGACTGCACGGAATCTTACAACTAGGATGTATGTGACGAGTTCGGTAAGGTGGCCTGCAGAAACTGGTATGCGCGAAGACACTATTGAGAGTGTGAAAGCGATTCAGAACGAGGCCACCGAGACTGAAAAGACTTAGTGGAAAGAGAGTACGGGAAAGCTGGATGTGAGTGGCTGTTGGATTGATTTGTCCGAGAATAAGAGGTGGATGTTGCCGGATGCATATGTGCTAGCTGTTGTGACGATGGCACACGGCTTGTCACATATTAGTGCGAAAGGTATTTGTAAGTTGTTGTCTCCTGTATGGAAGAATGATGGTATCTCTAAGTGTGCTGAGAGATTGGTTAAGAATTGTATGATATGCATGATGTACAATCCTGGTAAGGGAACTCCTACACCCCCTGGCCACTTTGCTCCCCCTTCATGTCCTTTGAGGTGATTCAGTTAGACTTCATCCATATGGAGCGATGCAATAACCTGAAATACGTTTTAGTTGTGGTTTGCGCATTCTCCCGATGGATTGAAGCCTACCCTCTTAAAGACAATACTGCCCTGTCCACAGCGAAAGTCCTACTGAAGGAGTATTTTCCTCGGCATGGAATGCCACGGATTGTATGGTCTGATAACGGAAGTGAGTTTGTGGGGAGTGTGATGAAGAGTGTGTGTAAGGGCCTTGGAATTACACAAAAATTCCACAGCGCCAACCATCCCCAGTCAGCAGGTCTGGTTGAGGGATATAATGGAACTCTCAAATTGAAACTCGCAAAGATTCAGGCGACGACTGGTCTCTCGTGGCCTGACGCTTTGCCCTTAGCTCTTCTGTCAACTAGGGCGACGGTACACTCTCGAGTAGGGCTCAGTCCATATGAGATTGTGTTCGGCCGTCCTGCCAATGTTTGGGGGGTCCCTAGACCCAGTGTGTTTTCTGATCTTAAGTACCCAATGTTGATCGATTATCTTCATGATCAGACTGCTAAACTGAGGTTAATTCACCAACAGGTCTTTGAAGCACTGCCGACGCAGACGGAGGGTCCAGGCCACCAGCTCCAGCCAGGAGACTGGGTGGTTACGAGGAATTTTGGCCGCAAAAGAAATTTGGAGCCAAGGTTCACCGGACCCTACCAGGTGTTCCTTGCCACGAGAACTGCTGTTCATTTGGAGGGTCGCAAGCACTGGGTGCATGCCACCCACACCAAGAAGGTACCCATCCCTTTGCCAGCGGACTCGTGGGTGAGGAAGGGCATCGCCTCGTCTGAGGGTGAGGTTTTGCCGAACTTTGTTCCATTCAGTGACGCTCAGCCCGTCGGAGATACCTCAGTGCAGCCGGACGATACTGTTGAACATTTGTCATCAAAGAACTCAAGATCTGAACAATTGTCTGGTCGACAGGACCCTGTTACATCACCTGATCAGCTGTTTGAAGATCAGACACGACCTGGGAGGAGCAGATATTTCCTTCGCTCCAACACTAGAGACTAATAAAAAATATTTTTGCTTCCTCCCCTGACGTTCACGTTACCCCATTACCACTTTGAACATTTTTGAATAATTGTGATTTCTGTAAATTCTGGTCCTTTTCGGCATATGTCTTTGTTTCCACAGCTAGGAGATTTTGTATATATTGTCTAAATTAAAGTACCTTACATCCGGGTGGACCGTAGGGCCGTGCGGGTACTTCCTTCTGGTTAGTAGGTCCTGACACTAGGTTGGAGACCGTCGGTTCCTAGGAACTCCTGGGGATTGACTATTGCTACACAGAACGAAGTGCGTCAAGAACGTTGCGGACGGTTTTAGAGGATGGCTTTTTCGAAGCTGTCGGAATTAGAAAAGACTCAATCTCAAAGATTCGAATTGCATAGAATTGCACGAACAAAATGCTTCATGTTTCAGGTGTTTCTTCTCATCCCTTTTATGTGGCAAACCATCATAAATACTAGCCACATGCCAATTCCAAGAGAACGTGACAGACTATGGTCCAGAATATCTTTTGAAAGCTGGACTCAGGAGTTAATACGCTCTACTCCTCTACCAGACCCTGACCCTGTGATAGCCAACGACAACTTTACCAATTGGCTCACCTCCACCCTGGATATAGTCGCCCCCAAGACAGACCTAAAGAAAAAAAGTACCACCTTCAAATCACCATGGTGTACACACAGGAACTCAGGAACCTAAGGAAAATATGCAAAATTCACGAGCGTAAATGGAGAAAAAAATGGGACCCTACCATCAAGGCAGAATACAAATTAGCGATGAGGACATACAAAGCTGCGCGAAAAGCAGCACAAGCCTCCTTCTTTGATAAAAAAATCAGAGCTGCCTCCAGTTCTTCTCGTGAGACTTATAAAATAGTCAAAGAGCTCCTCAAAATACCCAATCCCCCCTCAAATCAACAACCCACAGTTGCCAGATGCAACCAAGTAGCTTGTTTTTTTCAAAATAAAATCACTAATATTTTACAGTCACTTCCTCCTTTAATCGATCACACCCCCCAAGCCGTTCCACCAGCTCCCGTCACCAGTCCAACTCTAGACAGCTTCAACCAACTGTCTAATGACGACTTTCTGAAAGCCCTCTCCGACCTGAAAAGTGGCTCCCCTAACGACCCAGCTCCCATTCGCATCCTTAAACAAGTCGGACCTACCATCTCGTATCTGGCCACTAGCCTTATCAATGCCTCCCTTAACCAAGGAGTAGTCCCCCCAATTGGAAACATGCCATTGTTAAGGCTTTACAGAAAAAACCTGGTATGGACCCTGCAGACCTTACTAACCTCCGCCCAATTTCCCTCCTACCAGGCCTAAGTAAGATTGCAGAGAGGGTGGTCAACCAACAATTGTCTGCCTTCCTTGAAACCAACAATCTTCTCCGCCCCACACAGACAGGCTTCCGTCCTGGTCAAGGAACTGAGACAGCTCTGCTGAAAGTGGTTGAAGAGGCCAGATGCATCCTGGATTCGGGAGGATCAGTGTTACTGATCCTCCTGGATCTAAGCGCTGCATTCGACACGGTGGATCATAAAACTCTGATTAAGCGCCTCTTCAGTCTGGGAGTGAGGGGCATGGCACTCAGCTGGCTCTCATCGTTTTTAAAAGACAGAACATTCCAGGTCCGCGAAGGGAATGTGCGATCCGACACTCTCCCTCTCCAGTGTGGGGTCCCCCAGGGCTCTTCATTGAGCCCTACACTTTTTAACACATACATGGCCCCCCTGGAAGATGTGGTCTCCCCTTTTGGGATAAAAGCCGTCACATATGCTGACGACACCCAAATGATCGTATCATTCTCACTTGATGAGGATAAGCTCAAAAATCTCCATGACTGTCTAGAAGGAATTCATGCTTGGATGTCCACCTCAAGGCTCAAGCTCAATGGCTCGAAAACTGAGCTCATGCTGTTGGGAAACAAAATATCATCTCTTCCCTCTGCCATGTGGCCAGCATGCTTAGGCCCTCTCCCACAACCCAAGACTGAATTAAAAAGTCTGGGTTTTTGGCTTGAACAAGACTTATCCCTGAAAACGCAAGCAAAAAAAAGCAGCTGGTACATGTGTGGGATTAATGCGTTCCACCAGAAAGATCCTCCCATTACTTCCGGGTCCCTCACAGAAATTGCTAATGCAAGGTCTAGTCTTATCAAGACTGGACTATTGTAATGCTCTCTTTCTGGCGGCCCCGGAATCTACGATTAACATCCTTCAAAGAACACAGAATGCTGCGGCTAGGATCCTCACAGGGACCTCCCGTAGAGCCTCAGCCAAACCTGCCCTTAAGGCACTACATTGGCTGCCGATCCGCGAAAGGGTCAAATTTAAGGCCCTGTGTACCACTCATAAAGCTATGCAAAACCAAGGGCCTCCAATGCTAAAAGCGATGATCTTCCCATATAGACCCAACAGGCCCCTACGCTCAGCCCAAGATCATCTAGCCACAGTCCACAGAATCAAAAAAGCCCGAACTGGAGGACGTCGCTTCTCGGTCACAGCGGCTACCATCTGGAATGCTCTGCCATCTCATCTTCGTTCCGAAACGAATCATATGAAATTTAGGAAGCTTCTTAAAACGCATCTCTTTCCGCAATAACTATCCTCCCTACCACCGGCCTCCACCCCCAGATGTTCTGCAATCTTCAGCGCTGGGACGCTCACGGGCAGCCATGCGCTATAGAAAACCCAAATTTCATTTCATTTCATTTCATTTCCTAACTGTTTCTTCGTTATTGGTGGGTGGGGTGTATTATATGATACAGTCGTTGTTGCCTTCTGCCTCACCTACCCCTTCTTCTGAACCTAAACCTACCTCCACTGTTTCTCCTCATTCCTTCCACATCTTACCACAACACGAGCAGGTCAGACGTGCGGAGTTCATGAACAATTCCTTCGTTCAGCTCCTTCATCAGCATCAGCTGGTAATGAACACTACGAATTGTTGAGTGTGTGGGTTAATGCCACATACCACTGACAGGGGAATTCCGTACTTGGTCCTTCCTTACAGTTCCCAGGGTTCAGCTCGAGCATTCCAAACAATGTTTCGTAGCGCACTAGATTCTTACCCCCATCGAGAGCCACGTGCGCCAGGTCATGGTCCCGGCCCGCATCACAAGCCTTTGGCGAGAGCGATTGCCGATTTAGATAGGGATATTTTTGACGCATCGCTCATCCCAGAGGAAGAGGTGCGAGCATACCAGGATCTGAGTGAGGTGGAATATAGCAAATCAGTGGGTGATAGGCAGCTTAAGAGCTCGTCCCCGATCTGGATTGTACCCCACCTCGGTAATTTCTGTTTAAAAGGACAAGGTCGAAGTCCGCGAGCTCAGCTTGGAGAGAGTGCTTGTGTTGATACATACGTTTTGCCGACACTCTCTTCCCCTGTTCTTCTGGCTGCTAAGGGTACATACTTTGTGTGCTATGATCGCGCATATACATGGTTGCCCTTTGACTTCTCAGGCACCTGTTATATTGCGAATCTGTTGCCGCCGACCTTTATTGTTGGGTCGGATTATCACAAGACCAGAGTTGTGAGAGGTGTAATTAGCGAAGAGGATACTGCCGGTCAAGAAGCAGGAGACTTCTTTAAGGGTTTCCTGCCGTTTTGGGGACCTATGGTCAATAGTAGGAACCTGAGACAGTTGACTCGGGTGGTGGAATCGACCGCTAATATCACTGCGAGTGCCCTTGGCAACATTACAGCAGAGCTTCAGGCGGACAGGCTTATGACGTTACAAAACCGTATGGTTTTAGACGTTGTTTTAGCAGATAGAGGTGGAGTATGTAAGGTGATCCATTCGAGCTGCTGCATTTTCATTCCTGACAACGCTCCAACTGTCTATCAAGCCATCTCGAAGTTGCATAAGATCTCTGAGTCCATACACGTGGACGTAGGTGATTGGACGCTACTAGGATGGTTTTGGGGCCTGATGTCGACTTGGGGTTGGAAGATTCTGATGATCATTGGGGTTGTTGTAGCATTTCTGTTCACGTGTTGTCTTTGTGTGTAGTGTGGTCCTGCCTTATGTGGCCTCTGTGCTACGACGTGTATAAGGCGGCCACCTGTTACCAAGGAAGCGCTAATGGACAGAATGATGTTGCAGCAGCATCTGGATGGTCTGATGAATATCGAAATCGATTCTGATTGCGACTAGTGCTTGCCTACATGAGGGCAAAAGGAGCGTCTGAGGTTCCGTGACAATCGTAAGTGGTGTTTTCGACTCGCTCGAATATGGTCGAGTCTGGTATCTATGAACCGCAAATGACGAGTTTAGTGGGTGTACGCGTTTTCGCTATGCTAGCCTAAACCGTTCGTCTGTTTCGTGGGTTTCTTCATCTGAACCCACGGGTTCCATCTTAGATACGGCATCCATTTTGTTTCTTGCCCTCAAGTAGCCAGCGAACGGACGCTGTCCGCTTCGCGACCCTGGGATTCCCAAACTCTTGCGGAAGACACCTGTTCCTTTGAGGGTGTCTTTATGATGAGGTGGATGATACTGCAAGGCAGATGGCCCCGCTCGAGGCTCATCTTGCCGTGCCGGTCTATTGTCTTAGTTGTGCATTTCATTAGGCACGTCCTTTTGATCCCTGCAATCGTGTTTCCTGATACCACCCCTTTTACACTTTCTTCGATCTGTTCGCTATCCTCGTCTTCCTCTGCACCTGTTTCTGTCTCCTCCTTGTTTCGTTTACAGCCACACGGAATACACTAATGGTGGGAAGATGTACTTTTACAGTTGGGAACTGCCAAATGCTACTGTAATTATGTTCCGGGCCCTGAATACATGAAAGCGACCCCCTATGATATTTACTGTGGGAACCGGGTTGTAACCTTTTGTCTGTCATGTTAACCTATGAAGGAAAATTGTATAAGAAGAGCGATCCACAGATACAATTTGAAGCAGTCTCCGTGAACTTACATGCTATGTACTTCTCGTGACTTCTGTGTTCCCTGCAGTAAATAAACCTCGAATCTTTGACGCCGAAGGAAGTGCCCCGTGTCTCTGTCATTTGTACGCCGGAACAGGTAACCCACGAAGGTTTCAGGTGTTATCCCTGGCACCGCTGGGTCTTAGAATAACCCAGTCCTTCACACCTCTCCTCTCTGCCCCGTGTCACTGTGGCTCTACCGGGTCTACCCTTTATACCCTCGGGGTTCACTGTGCACTGTCCTTCACGTGCTCTCTGCCTCTGCTCACTGTCCCTGTCCTGTCTACCCTCCCCTGTCCTCTGTGCCTGTTCTACCCTTGGTGCCTCTTCCACCTCTCCTCTCTGCCCCGCGTCACTCTGGCTCTACCCTTTATACTCTCGGGGTTCACTGTACACTGTCCCTCGCGTGCTCTCTGCCTCTAATCACTGTCCCTGTCCTGTCTGCCCTCCCCTTGCCCTCCTTGCCTCTTCTACCCTTGGGGTCTCTTCCACCTCTCCTCTCTGCCCCACGTCACTCTGGCTCTACCCTTTATACCCTCGGGGTTCACTGTACACTGTCCCTCACGTGCTCTCTGCCTCTGCTCACTGTCCCTGTCCTGTAGGCCCTCCCCCTGTCCTCCGTGCCTCTTCTACCCTTGGTGCCTCTTCCACCTCTCCTCTCTGCCCGCGTCACTCTGGCTCTACCCTTTATACCCTCGGGGTTCACTGTCCTGTCCCTTCACGTGCTCTCTGCCTCTGCTCACTGTCCCTGTCCTGTCTACCCTCCCCCTGTCCTCCGTGCCTGTTCTACCCTTGGTGCCTCTTCCACCTCTCCTCTCTGCCCCGCGTCACTCTGGCTCTACCCTTTATACCCTTGGGGTTCACTGTGCACTGTCCCTTCACGTGCTCTCTGCCTCTGCTCACTGTCCCTGTCCTGTCTACCCTCCCCCTGTCCTCCGTGCCTGTTCTACCCTTGGGGTCTCTTCCACCTCTCCTCTCTGCCCCACGTCACTCTGGTTCTACCCTTTATACCCTCGGGGTTCACTGTACACTGTCCCTCACGTGCTCTCTGCCTCTGCTCACTGTCCCTGTCCTGTAGGCCCTCCCCCTGTCCTCTGTGCCTCTTCTACCCTTGGTGCCTCTTCCACCTCTCCTCTCTGCCCGCGTCACTCTGGCTCTACCCTTTATACCCTCGGGGTTCACTGTCCTGTCCCTTCACGTGCTCTCTGCCTCTGCTCACTGTCCCTGTCCTGTCTACCCTCCCCCTGTCCTCCGTGCCTGTTCTACCCTTGGTGCCTCTTCCACCTCTCCTCTCTGCCCCGCGTCACTCTGGCTCTACCCTTTATACCCTTGGGGTTCACTGTGCACTGTCCCTTCACGTGCTCTCTGCCTCTGCTCACTGTCCCTGTCCTGTCTACCCTCCCCCTGTCCTCCGTGCCTGTTCTACCCTTGGTGCCTCTTCCACCTCTCCTCTCTGCCCCGCGTCACTCTGGCTCTACCCTTTATACTCTCGGGGTTCACTGTCCTGTCCTGTCCCTCACGTGCTCTCTGCCTCTGCTCACTGTCCCTGTCCTGTCTACCCTCCCCCTGTCCTCCGTGCCTGTTCTACCCTTGGTGCCTCTTCCACCTCTCCTCTCTGCCCCGCGTCACTCTGGCTCTACCCTTTATACCCTTGGGGTTCACTGTGCACTGTCCCTTCACGTGCTCTCTGCCTCTGCTCACTGTCCCTGTCCTGTCTACCCTCCCCCTGTCCTCTGTGCCTGTCCTACCCTTGGTGCCTCTTCCACCTCTCCTCTCTGCCCCGCGTCACTCTGGCTCTACCCTTTATACTCTCGGGGTTTACTGTGCACTGTCCCTTCACGTGCTCTCTGCCTCTGCTCACTGTCCCTGTCCTGTCTACCCTCCCCCTGTCCTCCGTGCCTGTTCTACCCTTGGTGCCTCTCTCACCTCTCCTCTCTGCCCCGCGTCACTCTGGCTCTACCCTTTATACTCTCGGGGTTTACTGTGCACTGTCCCTTCACGTGCTCTCTGCCTCTGCTCACTGTCCCTGTCCTGTCTACCCTCCCCCTGTCCTCCGTGCCTGTTCTACCCTTGGTGCCTCTCTCACCTCTCCTCTCTGCCCCGCGTCACTCTGGCTCTACCCTTTATACCCTCGGGGTTCACTGTGCACTGTCCCTCACGTGCTCTCTGCCTCTGCTCACTGTCCCTGTCCTGTCCCTTCACGTGCTCTCTGCCTCTGCTCACTGTCCCTGTCCTGTCCCTCACGTGCTCTCTGCCTCTGCTCACTGTCCCTGTCCTGTCCCTTCACGTGCTCTCTGCCTCTGCTCACTGTCCCTGTCCTGTCCCTTCACGTGCTCTCTGCCTCTGCTCACTGTCCCTGTCCTGTCTGCCCTCCCCCTGTCCTCCGTGCCTGTTCTACCCTTGGTGCCTCTTCCACCTCTCCTCTCTGCCCCGCGTCACTCTGGCTCTACCCTTTATTCTCTCAGGGTTCACTGTCCTGTCTCTCACGTGCTCTCTGCCTCTGCTCACTGTCCCTGTCCTGTCTACCCTCCCCCTGTCCTCCGTGCCTGTTCTACCCTTGGGGTCTCTTCCACCTCTCCTCTCTGCCCCGCGTCACTCTGGCTCTACCCTTTATTCTCTCAGGGTTCACTGTCCTGTCTCTCACGTGCTCTCTGCTTCTGCTCACTGTCCCTGTCCTGTCCCTTCACGTGCTCTCTGCCTCCTGCACTTTCTGACACAGTCACCTTCACGCTGCCCTAGTGTCTGCTTCCTTTCCTCCCTGCTCTCTGCCCGACCCCTCTCTGGCACCAGTGGCCCTTTGGGGCCCCAGCGCATATTTTCCTCATTCACAGAGTTTGACCCTCCGCAAAAGAGAGAACAAGCATTGGCAATTCAATAGGTCTCGCATTTATTCGAGTTTGAGCTATTTGCATTGCAAATGACAATGCCTTTTATTTATGTTTTAAAAACAAAAACAAAAATAAAAGGCATTGTCATTTGCAATGTCAATAGCTCAAACTCGTATAAATGCGAGGCCTATTGCATTGCCAATGCTTGTTTAAAAAGCAGGGCAGGTGCACGAAACAGACTCTTCATAGCACTTCCTAACCTTCAAACGGGTGTTATAACTCATCTCAGCAGAGTGGGGATCAATGGTGACGGGTCGGTAGAAGGAGCAAGGAACATCTCAGAGGAGAAGGCTGTTTGGCAGATGCTCTTCTAAATGACTCCCTCGCATGAAGACGCACATTAGAGTAGCGGGGACCGAACCAGAGCGGGCATCGGGAGGCGGGAGGCTAGCCTTCAAATCGGTAGTCTCCCGGCTGAATCGGGAGGGTTGGCATGTCTGGTAGGGCCATGGCTAGCTCACTGACTCCTAGCTGCTTATTCCGAAGGCCCCTCAGTGACTGCTTCCTGCTCACAGATCCAGGGTCTGCAGATACCCCTCAGTGACTGCTTCCTGCTCACAGATCCAGGGCCTGCAGATACCCCTCAGTGACTGCTTCCTGCTCACAGATCCAGGGCCTGCAGATACCCCTCAGTGACTGCTTCTATCTCACAGATCCAGGGCCTGCAGATACCCCTCAGTGACTGCTTCCTGCTCACAGATCCAGGGTCAGCAGATACCCCTCAGTGACTGCTTCCTGCTCACAGATCCAGGGTCTGCAGATACCCCTCAGTGACTGCTTCCTGCTCACAGATCCAGGGCCTGCAGATACCCCTCAGTGACTGCTTCTATCTCACAGATCCAGGGCCTGCAGATACCCCTCAGTGACTGCTTCCTGCTCACAGATCCAGGGCCTGCAGATACCCCTCAGTGACTGCTTCTATCTCACAGATCCAGGGCCTGCAGATACCCCTCAGTGACTGCTTCTATCTCACAGATCCAGGGCCTGCAGATACCCCTCAGTGACTGCTTCCTGCTCACAGATCCAGGGTCAGCAGATACCCCTCAGTGACTGCTTCCTGCTCACAGATCCAGGGTCTGCAGATACCCCTCAGTGACTGCTTCCTGCTCACAGATCCAGGGTCTGCAGATACCCCTCAGTGACTGCTTCCTGCTCACAGATCCAGGGCCTGCAGATACCCCTCAGTGACTGCTTCTATCTCACAGATCCAGGGTCTGCAGATACCCCTCAGTGACTGCTTCCTGCTCACAGATCCAGGGTCAGCAGATACCCCTCAGTGACTGCTTCCTGCTCACAGATCCAGGGTCTGCAGATACCCCTCAGTGACTGCTTCCTGCTCACAGATCCAGGGCCTGCAGATACCCCTCAGTGACTGCTTCCTGCTCACAGATCCAGGGTCTGCAGATACCCCTCAGTGACTGCTTCCTGCTCACAGATCCAGGGTCTGCAGATACCCCTCAGTGACTGCTTCCTGCTCACAGATCCAGGGCCTGCAGATACCCCTCAGTGACTGCTTCTATCTCACAGATCCAGGGCCTGCAGATACCCCTCAGTGACTGCTTCTATCTCACAGATCCAGGGCCTGCAGATACCCCTCAGTGACTGCTTCCTGCTCACAGATCCAGGGTCAGCAGATACCCCTCAGTGACTGCTTCCTGCTCACAGATCCAGGGTCTGCAGATACCCCTCAGTGACTGCTTCCTGCTCACAGATCCAGGGTCTGCAGATACCCCTCAGTGACTGCTTCCTGCTCACAGATCCAGGGCCTGCAGATACCCCTCAGTGACTGCTTCTATCTCACAGATCCAGGGCCTGCAGATACCCCTCAGTGACTGCTTCCTGCTCACAGATCCAGGGTCTGCAGATACCCCTCAGTGACTGCTTCCTGCTCACAGATCCAGGGTCTGCAGATACCCCTCAGTGACTGCTTCCTGCTCACAGATCCAGGGCCTGCAGATACCCCTCAGTGACTGCTTCTATCTCACAGATCCAGGGCCTGCAGATACCCCTCAGTGACTGCTTCTATCTCACAGATCCAGGGCCTGCAGATACCCCTCAGTGACTGCTTCCTGCTCACAGATCCAGGGTCAGCAGATACCCCTCAGTGACTGCTTCCTGCTCACAGATCCAGGGTCTGCAGATACCCCTCAGTGACTGCTTCCTGCTCACAGATCCAGGGTCTGCAGATACCCCTCAGTGACTGCTTCCTGCTCACAGATCCAGGGCCTGCAGATACCCCTCAGTGACTGCTTCTATCTCACAGATCCAGGGCCTGCAGATACCCCTCAGTGACTGCTTCCTGCTCACAGATCCAGGGTCAGCAGATACCCCTCAGTGACTGCTTCCTGCTCACAGATCCAGGGTCTGCAGATACCCCTCAGTGACTGCTTCCTGCTCACAGATCCAGGGCCTGCAGATACCCCTCAGTGACTGCTTCTATCTCACAGATCCAGGGTCTGCAGATACCCCTCAGTGACTGCTTCTATCTCACAGATCCAGGGTCTGCAGATACCCCTCAGTGACTGCTTCCTGCTCACAGATCCAGGGTCTGCAGATACCCCTCAGTGACTGCTTCCTGCTCACAGATCCAGGGCCTGCAGATACCCCTCAGTGACTGCTTCTATCTCACAGATCCAGGGTCTGCAGATACCCCTCAGTGACTGCTTCCACATTCGAATCTGTAACATGTCTGGGACCTAAAATTATAACAAAAGTGTATGTTGCGCCCAAAGGTAAGAACATTGTAGAATTTCAGGATTTGGCCAAAATGGGTCTCACATTGGTAACCCTGTTCAAATTAATGATGATGATGTTTGTGTCTCTTCCTTCTCCCAATTTCCACAGAGTGAAGTTACCAAAAGTGTTCTTGACTTTCTGATGTTTCTTCAAAATTATCTCTGAATTTCCAAACAAAATAGGAAACTTTTTAAAAGTTGAACATTTGATCAAGTTGAAAGCTAATGCAATTCCAATCACTCATAAAACTAAAGCCGTTCCTTTCAGATTTGGTTGGATAAATTGGTTAATGAAGGCATTATCAAACCCACTGAATCATCTGAATGGGTTAGTCCCATTTTAATAGAAAAAAAGATCATTCTATTCGTTTATGCGCTGACCTTCGCTCACTCAACGAAAATATTATAGTGGATTGTCATCCAGTACTCAGAATCCAAGATGTATTGTTGGCGCCACTTGTTTCACTATCTTAAATCTGCGATCAGCGTATCATCCGATCCCACTTTCTGACTCCTCTATTGACCTCAACACATTTGTCACTCCATTGGGGGCGTATAAATATTTAAGGTTACAATTTGGGCTAGTTCCGTGGCTAGCAGTTTTCAAAGATTTATGTACCACATTTTGGAAGGCATTGAATCTGTACAGGCTTATCAGGATGACGTGTTAATCTTTTCAAAATGTAAGTCAGATCACTTAATCACACTGAGAAAAGTTCTTAGCAAATTTAAGGAATTTGGGGGCATATTATCAAGGACAGGCGATACATGAACACATCGAACATGGGCTTCGATTGGAATTCATAGTGCATATTATCAAGGCCATTATCGCCGCTTTATCGGCAGTTTCCTGCCGATAAAAGCGGCGATAATGTATCGCCTGTCCTTGATAATATGCCCCTTGGAGTCACATAGGGTACTGAGAAATGTAAGTTCATGGTTGATTCAGTCGAATACTTAGGTCACACAATTTCAGCTTCTGGAATTACTCCCAAATTTTCACTTACTCAAGCCATATCTCAAGTCGCACCACCCAAAAGTAAAGACTTACTTAGATCATTTTTAGGTATGACCGAATACTATTCCAGGTTTATATCAAGTTATGCACAGGTTGTTCAACCACTACGTACACTACTAAAAAATGCAAGTTTCATGTTAAAAACCTATCCTTGAGGCTCTTGCACTTGCTGCCTTTTCGCCTGGTCAAAAATGCTCCATTTCAGTGGACGCAGTCAGCATGGGCTGGGAGAAGAGATCATGTGAGGACGAGACCGGTGCAGTCAGCACGGGCTGGGAGCAGAGATCATGTGAGGCGAGACCGGTGCAGTCAGCATGGGCGGGAGCAGAGATCATGTGAGACGAGACCGGTGCAGTCAGCACGGGCTGGGAGCAGAGATCATGTGAGGACGAGACCGGTGCAGTCAGCACGGGCTGGGAGCAGTTCTTTGCCAATGGATCAATGGGAAGGAAAACACCATTGATTTTTCATCTAGATCTCTGACAACAGCTGAGAATAACTATAGTACAATTGAAAGAGAGGCCCGAGCCTGCTCTTGGGCGGTACAAAAATTCAGAACATTTATTTAGGTCACCTATTTTGAAATGTATTCAGAGCATAAACCATTAATACACGTACTCAATGGTAATGGCACAGGGAAAGCATCTGCAAGACTTGTCCGCATACTGTCACGTTTACATGACCACAATTTTCTTTTCAAATCCATTCCTGGTGGAAGCGGCGTCAGGGCTGGCTCGATTGCCTTTGGAAGATGATTCGTCTTCATCCAGGTTCGATGATGTTGAGTGCGTCGTGGCGTCCATCGAGGATCCTGTATCACTCGAGAAGACCGGCTCAAAGCTTCAGAAGAAGACACAGTTCTCTTGGCCGTCAAGAGTATGATTGTTTCTGCCTGGCCAAAGGAACGTCATTACCTGCTCCTTTAAAATCCTTTGTCCCAGTTAATGAGGAACTTTCTGTAGTTGAAGGTTTGCTTATGCGAGGGGATCTTGCTGTGCCTCTGGCTTCTCTGCATTTTAAGATTTGTATTGTAGCACATGAGGGACATTTAGGTGTGGGTGCCACTTCAAGAAAACTGAAAGAACATTCTTGGTGGCCTGGCATGGAAAAATACATATCCAATTGGATTAATGTGTGCCAAACTTGTCTTTTATCCCATAAACATGGGAAGACCATTAAAATCCCTTTACATAATGTGCCTGTTCCAGAGGGAGCATGGACCAGAGAAGCTCTTGACTTTGCAGGATTGTTTGAAGTTTTATCTAGTGATAAGAAATTGTTAGATTTGGGGGTCTCTGGTTGGAACAGGTAGGCACTTGTGACAAGCAGGGACCCTCTCCTCTAGTCAGGGCAAGGGACTCACTCCTAGGAATAACCCCTGCTCACCCTCTAGGTAGTGTGGCACGGGCAGACAAGGCTAATCTTCAGGGTGTTAGTTAGTTAAGCATTTATAATCACATACAGTAATCAAATGACCCACCACAAATGGACACCAGTCTATGAGTTTATAAAAATAAGTATACTTTATGTAAAAATATGTTTCTATGCAGGTTTAAATTACAAGACCATAATAACGATTTTAAATGAGGCCACAATACTTCTGTAGGCAAGAGTTCTTTAAAGTTCTTTTTAAAAATGCTTAATTGCGGGTCCTGTGCGCTTCGCACTGGCTGGGCGCCCTGTTCGTGGCAGTTCGATTTTAGAACAAAAATGAGCTTTAACAAACGTTGGGGACCCTGTGGCCCGATGCGAACATTGACTCGTTTCGAGTCGCACAGTACCTTTTTTGGATGGGGTTCGCCACGTACAGATGCGGCTACAGGTGAAGGCGGGCCCGGGACGGGGTCGGCGGTTCTCCACGGGCAGTCTGGCTCGTAGAAAGCCTCAAGGTGCGAGGTGGGTGAGCGGGACTGTGGGGAGAGGTGCGGGGGGTCCGAAGCTGAAAGAGTTTCAAGGGGCGAGGCGTCTGTCAGGCGTGCGAGGCATACTCCTTCAGTACACATTTTGTGGTTCGAGGCATACCTTCGAGTCGGCTGGGGTGCTGTGATACAAATGCGAGCAGGCGCAGCACAGGGCTCTCCTTTCGCGGCGTACAGAGAGGCTTACAGCGTGCGGCACGGCCCAGCGGGTCTCAAGAGTGCAAAGCAGGGCGGCTGGGTACGTCTCGAATGTACGCACCGCCCGAGGCAGCACTTGAAGCGAATTCTTATGGGAGGGGTGCGATGCACAAAGCGCGCTCCAAGCGGGCGAGGTGAACAGAGTGCGGGCGGCCCAGTGAAGCGCAGAGAGAGCGGCTCGGAATCAAGCACGGCACTCACAAGGCAGGGGCGGCCAGGCACCAGACGTCACGGCCCAAGGAGGGGGCGAGGCGCATTTAAAGGTCACAGCTCCGGTGAGGGGGGAACACAGTAGACCAGCAGCAGACGGGCGAAGGCAGGATAAGCCCAATGGTCCAGGGGCTCAGTTCAGGGGGCAAGCTCACTTCCAAGCTCCTGGAGATCGTTGGTTTGAAGGACAAGTTTATTTTGGAAGAAAAGTAGCAAGTCTTTGAAAAGGGTTTCTTCTCCTTTGGCAACAAGGCAACCACTGCAGGCCAGTCCCCAGGAGAGGGACAGTCTTCCTCCTTCAGCTTTCCCGGTTCCTTCTCCTCAGGCAGAGGGTTCTTCTTGGTTCAAAGCAGGATCTGATTTCTTAGGAGCAGGGCTCGTACTTTTATATACAAAATCCTTTGATCTTGCAGGCAATGGGGGCCTTTGCCTAATCCAGTCCAGGCCCTGAGCACTTTGTTTTGCAGACTTTGGCTTCTCCTTTCAGTGAGCAGGGCAGGGACATCAGACGCTCCGCAGGATGTGAAGACAGCATTGTGGTGACAAGTACAGTCCAGGAGTACTCTGTTGACAGTCTTCCCTTCTCTCTTTACAAGGTGCAGGGCAGAGACATCAGACGCTCCCCAGGGGGCGGAGCCAGCATTGAGGTGGCAGAGCACAGCCATATTCAGTGTCAAGGGGCGCTCCCCCCACCCATCCTGGTGTAATCCCTCTATTCACCACCTGTCATCCCCAGCCCTGTCACTCACAGAAACCAGACAGCAGATACACTTCCTAGCAGAGGCGGGCTGAAATGGTCAGGCAAGCAAATACTAACTTTCTAAAAGTATTATTTGCAAACACAGGATATTAAAATAAACTTTACTAAAAGATGTATTTTATTATTCTGAGTTCAGGCATACTAAACTTGACTGTCTACCATGCTCTCTGAGTCTGTTAGGATTATAGAGTGTAATATTTCCAGCAGCCCATTCTGTCCTATGGAGAGCAGGTATCCTTACAATAGTGAAAACGAAAATGGCTGTAATTCACTATTAGGACATGCCACATACTTCAGGGCTTGTCCTACCTTATACTTACAATGCACCCTGCCCTTGGGCCTACCATAGGGGTGACTCACATGAAGTAAAGGGATAGTTTAGGGGCTGGCAAGTGGGTGCACTTGCCCAGCCAGCATGACAGTACCAGACTGCACGCAGGTTCTGCAATGGCAGAACTTAGACACATTTTACTAGGCCGCTTCTGTGGGTGGCACAACCAGTGCTGCAAGCCCACTAGCAGCATTTGGATTTACAAGCCCTGGCACTCCTGGTGCGCTTTACTGGGGACTGACAGTAAACCAAATAAGCCAATCATGGAAACCAATCAATGTATACACTTTTCATAGGGAGCACTTGCACTGTGGCACTGATTGACAATGGCACCGTGCCCTGAGCAGCGGACACCAGCAAAACATCTGAGGCACATCAGCAAAAAGTGGAAGGGAGACTCACGCCAAGGTGCCAGGTCTAACAGAAATACATTATTGTGTTAATTGATTATTTCACTAAATGGGTAGAGTTTGAGATTTGTTCTTCACCCAACACCTCATCTGTGATCAGTTTTCTTACAAGGGTGGTTCTTTAACCCCTTCCCTGCGGGGCATATTCCCCCTCTGTGCTAGGGAGAGGGGGGCGCGCACAGAGCCCCCATGCTCATGACGAGGTCAGCTCGTCATGAGGCACAGTGCTCGTGTGCTCATGACGAGCTGAGTTTGTCATGACCACACCCATTTGTGTGGAACGCTCGCACAGCAGGGGAATTAGCCCAGCATGCGAGCGTTCCAACGGTCATGACGACCTCAGCTCGTCATGAGCACACGAGCACCGTGGCTCATGACGAGCTGACCTCGTCATGAGCATGCAAGGTGTTAAGAAGTATTTCCTGAACAACTGGTCACAGATATTGGCTCTCATTTTAACTCAATACCAATGGATAATTTTCTTACTGCTCATGACATTAAACATTTAAGGGTGGTATTATACTCTCCGTCATCAAACGGCCTGGTAGAACGCATGAATCGATTCATAAAAGAGGGTATTCAATCTGCTTTGGCATCTAATTCTCCTGTAGATATTTATTTGAAGAAATAGATATGGTCTTATCTTACCACACCTCACTCTTCCACAGGTGTTTCTCCAGTCAGACTTCTCAAGAGGGAGATCCTAAAGGTGCTCTCTGTCCTGCTCGGCTGAAACTCCCAAGAAAGGAGGATAATTCACGTCTTGTTTGCAAAGACAAACAAAGATGCTTAATAAGGTTGTTACTCAACAGTTGTTACAAAAGAAAAGGTTTGACACAAAAAGTTGTAACACTGCACATGATTTTCAGGTTGGTGACTGGGTTATGGGGAAGTCTCCCAACAAGATTAAAAAAGGTCTTTCGAAATGTTCCCTTCCGGTACAAGTTCTTAAGATTGCCAAGGGTTCCTTGTGTTTAGGCTCTAGAGGCTGGTGGAACAAAAGAATGATTGCCAAGTTAACCCCTCTAAAATTTGAACCCACAAGAGTACTGATCCACTTGATGATCTACATGTCTCACATTTTTCTAATGATTACCTGTTGAAGGAATCCCTCACAAACAATAATATTGATACACATCTTTCAATTTCTCCTCATCTACTCCAGGCTCTCCCTCAATGTCTTTATCTCAAAAATGTGGTTTCAATGAACTTAATACAGGATGTCACTTTTAACTTCTATATTGATCTGTTTGTACAGTATTTACATTTCAGTGCACCATTGTGACAAGGTTACCCGTAGTAATACACCTTAGCCTCTGCTTAAGCCGCCCATTGTTTTTATCACACTCATTCTCTTGTGTATTTCACGGCATAGGTTGGGCTATCCACCCCCCCCCCCCCGGCCTATTGGCCATAGACACTGTAACCGGGCGGTGGTGACCTAGTTTTACTATAAGAGCGTATCTTTGAGTCAGATTCTGCCTTACTGCGCCTACATCACACCAAAAAAGTACTGATAGAGCGCGCAGGTCACCCGGGTCACTGAGTTTACCAAATCTCCACGCATTGGGCCCTGGCGTGACTTGCGATGACAAATGACTTTGCATGAACCAGGTGAAATCCTTAGCACGCTACTATGAGTAATTCGGGGGTGACTTTTACACCACTTACTGTTCATGTACCTGACTTACCACAGGCACATTACTCCTGACGGATCAGGAGCTAGCAGTGGATAGGTGACAAGATTCCTAAAGGGAGTAGAACTCTTATATACCAAGTACATTTATCCACACTTTATACTGTAAAATGACCACAGACACCTGATGAGTTTTAAAGATTTATCAAGAAATTTCAGAATGAATATGCCAAGATAATGAGGCAAATACAAATCAACACATCAATTATTAAAATTAATGCCACAATGTAACTATCGATTAGGGCAAGTACCATTAGAGTATTTGAGAACCCTACAAGGTAATGAGCTATTCACCACAAGTTTAAACTAGGGCATGGGACATGAACAGGACCTAAAATGAGTACTTAAACTAGGCTACTTATGCTATTCTTACTAAATTCACTGCAACCATGCTAAAGGAGAGGGAAAAATGGAACACACTATTATAATATGACAATTTAATGATATCCTACAGGTAGGGAGAGAAGTGGAACATTTCTAATAAACAATTGCATATAAGTTGCTTTCAAAAGGTGATAGGGCAATATCACAGGCAAGAGAGCTTTATTAAGAAAAGAAGAAAGAGAGATAGGAAGACGTAAACCCACAGTTTAATAATTACCTAGATAGGAATGAGGACTAACCCTGGCCACGGGTCAGTTGGGAAGACGGGGACAAGGACCCTCAAGGATTGGAATACCAGAATGCGAGCAAGTACAGCTCACGGACAGTCAGAACAGGATACCCCTCAGGATTTGGATCAGGACTGGGCTCACCAAGGTACGACCAACACCCACAGCTTCGGATGCAACGCCTGCGTTACCCCCTCTCTGCAAGTAATCCGCCAGTAACCCCGATTGGGTTTTCGATTTTCCCCAGCAAAGTGCTCCGCCAGCACTTAGGACTATTTTCCACCCCTTGGAATTTTGTGGAAAGTATGGACAGAGTGCTCCGCAGCACTCTAGATTGATCACCTATAGAGTTCGTAGGGTCAGTGACAGGTCTGCTACTCGGACAAGTCGGACAATTTCTCTAAGCTACACTAGGCCAGTTATACGGTTTGGGGACCCTTAGACCACCCACAAATGTTGCAAGTGACAGTTTCCCACATTATGATTGGTCAGGAGAGGTGATTTTGTCATTGTCACCTCCTAGAATTCAGTGTTCCCATCATTAATATGAAATTTTGCATACCGGCCCCTTGGGTTCACGTTCTCAGGCATAGGAATATAGATTTTAAAGTTATTACAGAGCTCATTTACCGGAACTCAGTACGAATGACCGGTACCCCCGTGGCCCCGTTTTGCTTGAATAATTAATACTGTCAGTAAACACAACCATACAGCCACCTTACTCGCACTTGCCTCTCCCTCTCTCCTCTACTCTACCAGGGAATGCTCCACTGTTTAGAATTAACGTGTAACTTTTCGCTAACATGCATTAATGTGATAGTTGAGACTAATGCTTACTATTGTGCCTACCTTCACTCCAGCAGTATTGTGAGAATGTATACCACCTTGCACAACATGTTCGTGTGTATTGTCTTTTTCAGGTTATTAAGATTTGAGTGGCTAAAAGTTGACCCTCACTACTTCCATTGAACTCCACAAAAGTAGTGTGAGTAAAATATCTATGTTTGTTTGTCCTTATGTCCTGACGAAAGCCCCATAGACTCCGTTGAGCCGAAGGGGGCTGAAACATGTCGACATTCTTGTAAATTTGCACTTCTAGATCCCATAACTTGATCTAGGACAAGTACCCACTTGTTTTTACTATAAGATCTCCACCATTTCCATTAAAATCTTTATTGGTGTAGACCTTATTTTTAACAGTTTTTTGACCTTTTTCTTTGCACTAATTTTTTCATCTCTGGACACTGCAACCTAGACCAGAGGAGCCTCTGGATGAGGCAGGCACCCACACTTTCTATGGTATCCAATGATAACTGCCGACAAACTACAATGTAGGGGCGGATGAACGATATATACCGCAACACCTGTTCACATTGGGTCTTTTGAGGATACCATAGTTTTTCTAACCAATGGTCTAGAATTGTCACTAGTGTCCATTTTTCCACTTGATTAACCTAGATATTACCTGGGGAAATAAATGGACATGTATTCCTCCTCCCCCTTTTGATTACCTCTATAGGAATATAGAAGACAATGCAAGTGCACAGTATATAGCAACAATGTAGTGCGGTCAAGGTAGAGTGCAGCATCTTCGAGGTGGGTTCCCAGGCGCATCGTGCTTCAGGAGCCAGCTGGCTTGATTTAGCTTCTGCGCAGTGGGGTTTCTCCCATGCCACGTGACAGGGTTCAGAAGAACTTCAAGTATGGCGCAGCTCACGTTCCCCCGGCCCACAGATACGCGGTACATGAAAAGTAAGCGAAAACAGTTTAGAATCATACGCAAAAATGATCACACTGTATACCGTTATAGACTTCACTGCACCCCTTACTTTATAATCTCTATAGCATTAAAGTTTAGTGCAAAAAGACAGATAGGCAGAAGCGGCGGTGGCAAGCAGAGAGCGTGGTGAGAGACAAGCGGCCATGTTTGCAATAATGCGCATGAGCAACAAAATCCCTCCAGAATGCGAGTGCGTCACATCACGTGAGTATGACCGACGCATGCGCAGACTGGATTTCTGCAAAGCAGCCATTTCCGTAGTGCAAGCATTGTTAGGATGAAAAGACACACAGGCAAGCCTCCTGGGGACACCCGCGTGTTGGGGAAAATGCTAAATAAATGACGGACAGGTTGAATTAATATGATTATAAGTTAGGCGAGGTTCTTGAATCAGAGCAAGTCGCTTTTCGTGCGAATCCTTGCTCCATCAGTACGATTCCCATGATTCCCCCTGGGTCTGTTCCAGGAAGTACTTTAGCGTGTGTGTTATTCTTGATTCGTCCATGGCGTGAGAGCGGACTCTCTGCACGCCGTTTACTAGTTTCCCTGAGCTGGTTGATCTTCCGAGAAACTTTGAATCCAAGATAGGATTCTTCTTGTGGGTGTTTGCCGGCGCGCGCTGTTCCCAGTAGCGTTGACGACTTATCCCGGCATTCAGTATTGACTGGGGTTTTATGGAACACTGTAGCAGGCTGCTGGGTGTTTACGTACGTTCCACCTTCTGTTGATTGAGGGGGCTGGTTATTATTTGAAAAACTTTACCGTACTTTGACTTTTGGGCATTTACTTTTTTGGAACAGCTTGTTATTGCTAAAGGAGTTGGAGGCTGTTGACAATAACGCGGAGCGCGGTGGTGGTCGAAACTACGCGCTGCCGTGTTTTCTGGCTCATAATTATCATAGGAACAAGAACTTAAAAGCGGAGCGCTGTGGTGGTCTTATCTATGCGCTACCGTGTTTTGTTTTGGACATAAGTATGAAGGGAGCAGAGCGCAGTGCTGGACGCAACTACGCGTTACTGTTTTGTTTCATTGTTTGGGGATTAATTCGATTCTAGTCAAGTAGAACCTTTGACAGGGCAGTGAGAAGCGGAGTGTTGTGGTTCTTGCCTCCTACACACTTCCGTATCCTTAGCTCACCGTCTTGGATATTGGCTTGGATCTTACTTACGTTCCTTCCTTATTATTTGTTTCCACAGACCCCAAATACCTTACGCCCTCCGTGCTGCCATGCGGTACGTTCTAGGTGGTTTAAAATCGCACTGAAGCTTATTTTGCCGAACAATGCCATGTGAATGTCATAAATATATATTATTTATGTTTTCATTAGGAGATACAAAGGCAGTAGTGGAGTGTGAAGAGAGATACATAGCAGAGGGTCTTGTTCTTTTCTTTAAGCAGGTATACATGGTTAATACTAGCGAGAATACATGAGAGTAGCCCTTTGTGTATTATTTTAGTGTTTATGAAGGTGTCTTTTGTCATTTCAGGTTTCCCTTCCCTGCTGACCCCTTCCTTTCCCTTCCCCTTTCATTCTCTTCTTATTTTCCCTCACCTAATGGCTCGAACACCTTGTGTACTATAATCAGGGTGTTGGTGGCATTTGGAGGTGGACCCATTTATACAACAACTGGATTCCGTGGAGATAAATCTGACACTTTGGGTTTATTGTTCTCCCTTATGTCGCCCTTTCTTAGGTCCCACTTGGACCTAGCAGGACCATCTGGCTTCTAATCCTACTTCCAGAGGAAGGTAGTATTTCCCCTTCTAGATCGTGTAGAACTCATTTCGATTTTAGATTGTAGGTCCTGACGAATTGCTCCTAAAGCATGAAACATGTCCATGTCGAGGTAAGATAGACACCACTGGATCTTTGCACCAGCGTGTTCTGTCACCTCACTGTTTTTATCAAGGTAGCGTACCACAACAATAAAGTTTGTCGTGGATTCACCAAACTTTTTTAAACTCTTCACTACTTCACGTCTACACTTCTCCTAAAGCCCTCATTCCCACAGGCAAGAACTGGCAGGAACAAAAGATCTCCGATAAAGAGCCCCTTTACGGGTACCCGTCACACATTGCAGCGCCAGTCTAACTAGGAGTAGAACCCATATGATGAAGCATGACACCTAGCTTGCGGGGTGTGTGAGGGTTTTAGTTCCAAAAGGGGGATTCCTCATAACCCCCCCTACCCTTTAATTTCCGCTTGGTTACACCGGTTTCTTGTCCTTTCTGGGGAACAGTGTATCCATTTGTGGATGTCATCCCCAACCTGATAGGGAGGGACAATCTTGTTCAGGTTTCTATGGTCATGAGACCTTTCCCTATCTCTAGGTATGCTGCCACCAGTGGGTGCTAACCCACTTAACATTTTCTCTCTTTCAAGAGCCAGGGTCTCTTTTGCAAGGGCAATTTCTTGCCTCTTGATCCTAAGCTTTACTTCCTTCATCCTAGCTTTGGGCTCTCTCCTCTGAGGGGAAGTCATCTCCTTAGAGCAGAGGCATCGGACCCCACTGAGTCATCAGAATGCTCAGAGCCACTGGACAGAGACCTGTGCCTTCTGTGTCTCTTGTTAGGCCTACTTGGAAAGTTAGGAGGGGGCCCACCAAGGCCCTCTCAACCTCCAGATAGTCCTGTGTTGCCCAGGATAGGTTCATCAACCTCATCCTGTTCAGCATCCACTTCCTCATCAGATAGTGCTGGATCTTCCCCAACATTCTCTTCTGTGGATGGGTGGCCCCCCTCTACTACCATGGTGCTCTGTGTCTGATGCATTCTCTGTATCATGAGCCACTAAGATATCTACCAGGTGGTTAAAGGTTGAACTCTGTCCTTGTCTCAACTTTCTGACTGCACACAGGCTTCTCAGTTCTTGAAAAGTGAATGAGTCGTACTTAGAAGGCACCCTCTGGGTGTCTTCTTGAAGAGGTCCACTAGGGCCTGCTTCCAAGGACATTTTCTAGTGAGGTGTGGTGTGTGCACCTACCTACACTAAATGGTTTCCTACTAGAACATCTCTAGGAGTTGTAGTCAGGGTGTGCTAAGCCCTTGCCACCTACAAATACTAAGTTCAAGAACTTAAAGTATTATAAGAACTTGATTTATATGTACCTACAGGTTGTCATGAATCACATGCCTTACAAGCCTTGCATTCATCCACATATGCACATTCACGCAGGGGTAGTTTGCCCACTCAAGAAACCCACCCCTGTCCCGTGCTACCAGCACGCCAGTGTAATGTTAGTGTCTAAATGTATTGTGCTCAAAAGTATATTGTTACTGTACTTCCTTGGTGAGTTATGCTTTTTATGTAATACACGTTTTCATGACCTTATTTGTCTTTACCAAGTGCTGTTTATTAAAATCATTGCTGAGGGAGGATTGCCGAGGTAGGAACATGCGGAATGGCTTTGGAGATGTTGGTGGGAATGCAGAGGAAATCGGTTGGCTGATAAGCGAGACTGGAAAGGGGAATGCTCAGAGAAGGTGCGGAAGACGCTGGCTCTGCGCGCACGTTGGAAACGGCACGCAGGTATTTGGTGCGCGATGCATCAAACGTTCTCTGGGTGTGGCTGGGTGTGGCTCTACTATAAAAAGCCACACCCAACGTTGCTCGGCGCTTTGCCTTCTGCCACCGCCCTCCAGAGGTTCGCCGAGGAGAGTCCTGGATCCCGAAGACGACGGCCTGCGCACAGGAAGCTTGAAGGTCATCATCCTGCCCGCGCTCGATCTGAAAAGAAGGAATAAGCTACGTTAACAATTTATTCTTATTTGCATTATCTGGCGCCCATCGCAAGCAAGCTACAAGTGATTCAAAGAACTAAAGACTTACCTGGACATTATTCTAAGGTTTTAAATCCGCTGAGAATCTAAAGGAAAAAACATTGTTACAAGGACTTTGGAAAAAGAACTTAAAGACTTTGAGAAGTATCAAAGTGAGGGCAAATGTTATAGTTGATTGCCAAATTGTCTTTTGTTTAATATTGTTTATGCTAGGGAGTGAAGGAGAAGAAGGGCACGGTGAGAATTCTGAGTAAGTGAAAAGTAATGAAGAGGGGCACTGTGTAATGCAAGTAATTTTGAAAGACAGTAACTCATCACCCATTTTTTAATATTTGCTTTTCAGAGGACTATTACTGATAAACAGCCCTTCTGCATCACCACAAGTCTCGCCCAGATTCTACCCTTCACGACGACAACACGGACGCGACGCTAAATCTTTACCAGTCGCAGGTAGGCTTCTACTAGAGAATAGTTACAAGCCTTTAGGGACATAGTTGGGGTAAAGCATTAGAAATACAGGAAACAGATTTTACAAAAGTTCTCCTTATTGCTTCGCAGGTCGACAATCAAGGAAGCAGGTAGCGTCCAGGATCTGGCCTACCTCCTTGATTTCTATTTAATTGCTTCAGTGTGTTTAATAAATCACTAGGTGTTGCCTAGAATTTGGGGAAGTTGGTCCATAACGTCTCTGCGAAAACCCACAACAAGCAACCTACAGGTAAGGGTGCTTGTAACCTTGTCAGAAGGCAAAGCCCACGACGAAACTTTCGCCCAGACGTTATGGATCCTTCCATTACAAGTTCCTTGCAAGACATTACAACATTGTTGACGGCTATTCAAGCTGAAAACGCAGCCCTTCGTAGGGATATTACAGATATCCAGAATAATATGCAATCTGGTTCTGGACAGTGGGGCTTTTCCCCAACTCAGAAATCTGTATTGAAACCAGCCACGTTTCAGCCGGGGTTTCAAACTCTGCACTCTGGTTCCAGCTCTTCTACTACTCCAACCCAGATTCAGGTAGTGACTCCAGTAACAGTCCCTTTAGCACCACCTGAACGATTTTTGGGAGATAGTAATAAGTTCTCAATCTTCTTAAATCAATGTCATCTGCATTTTATAGCTAAACCAGCAGCCTTTCCTGATGACTCCTCTAAGGTAGCTTTTATTCTGTCATACCTAGGTGGTGACGCGGCCCTGTGGTCGGTGCCAATTGTAGAGCGAGATGACCCAATTCTGTATAACCTTAGACATTTTAAGAACACTATGAAAAAATTATTTGCCAAACATGTCTTTGTCCAGTCTGCAGACCATGAATTATTACACCTCAAGCAGGGGTCTTCGGATTTACTACATTACATATCCCAATTTAATAGGCTCGTTATTGAAGCCCGCTGGCCCGAAGAAAAAAGGGTTTCCCTTTTTTACAAGGGGCTTAAAGATGAGCTAAAGGATATGGTCACGCAAATCCTAGACCCACCTGATACCATCGAAGATTTCATAGACTTAGTAGTAAAATTAAACCATCGTTTGTTGGAACGCAGAGGGGAGAAGGGAAAAACAGAAGTTAAAGTGTTCTCCTTTAAAGAGAGATACAACAGTGTTAAGACTGAAAACACATCTAAATTTGACCCAGGAGTAGAACCTATGCAAATAGGCACGATTAAAGGGCCTCTGAGTAAAGAAGAGAAGGACAAGAGAAGAAAACTGAATCAATGTTTATATTGTGGCAAATCAGGTCATTTCGTCAAGGAATGTCCAGTGCGCCCAAATAAACCTAAAAGTAAAAATTCTGAGGTAGCTTTAGTACAGCAGTCGGAAAACTAACTGGCTCGACAAATCAAGAGGTCAGATTGTCGAGTAAGTTATCTAGTTTGGCCTCTATAACCCCTGAGACAACTTCCCATCATCTTAGTATAAAGGTTACTTTACAATCTAGGTCAGAAAAGGGGAAGGAATGGACTGTTGACGCATTGATCGATTCAGGGGCTGCAGGCAATTTCATAGATACCATGTTTTTGAAGGAATTAGATTTTAAAACCAAGGCAAAACAACACCCGGAGGTGGTCAAAGCAGTAGATGGTAAGGAATTATCATCTGGTCTGATTCAATTTTACACTGAAACTCTTTTGATGACCTGTTTACATAAACATAAAGAGGACATAACCTTTGACATCATAGATGCCCCTCAATTCCGCTTAATTTTAGGCATACCTTGGCTAGTTAAGCATAACCCTAAGATAGATTGGGTGGAAAGAACTTTGCTATTTGACTCTGATCATTGTGTATCTTCTTGTCTGACGACACAAGATTCCAAAGTGTTGATTCTAGGTAATAATTTCCCACTGACTTCGAAGAGTATACTACTACTGGAAGGAATTCCTAAGGAATATTCAGACCTTCACAATGTATTTGACAAAAAAAGGGCAAACACTCTACCACCTCATCGGGATTTCGATTGTCGAATAGATTTGGTACCAGGGGCTACATTGCCGTGTAGTAGAATATATGCTCTCACCGAGAAAGAAAATGAGCATCTAAGGGAGTACTTAGATGAATATCTGGCCAATGGGTTTATCCGACATTCGAAATCTCCAGTATCCTCCCCTCTCTTTTTCATTCCAAAAAAGGGAGGTGAGTTGAGAACATGCATCGACTATAGAGCCTTAAACAATGTTACCATCAAAAATAGATATCCACTTCCTTTGATCCCGACACTTTTAGACCAATTAAAAGATGCCACCATATACACTAAATTGGATTTGCGCAGAGCTTACCATTTGGTTAGAGTTCGCAGTGGAGACGAATGGAAGACAGCATTTCGTACCAAATTTGGTTTGTACGAATACCAGGTCATGCCATTCGGGCTCTGTAACGCTCCTGCGGCTTTTCAATTTTTTATAAATGAGGTTTTGAGAGAATTTTTGGATATTTGTTGCATTGTGTACATAGATGATATCCTCATCTATTCTAAGAACACCACTGAACATGTACAACAAGTAAGAGCTATTCTTCGAAAACTTCTCGACAACTCCTTGTACATCAAGCTGGAAAAGAGTATCTTTCACACCACAAGAGTGGAGTTTTTGGGATATGTCCTAAGTCCAAATGGTATAGAGATGGATCCAAAGAAAATTCAGGCAGTCTTAGATTGGTCCAGCCCCTCCTCAGTCAAGTAGGTACAAAGTTTCTTGGGGTTCGCTAATTTCTATAGGCGCTTTATATGTAATTTTTCTCACTTGATAACCCCAATTACTAGATTGTTAAAGAAGAACGCAAAATTTGACTGGAATAGTGATGCCGAAGAAGCCTTTCAAAATTTAAAGAATCATTTCACTTCAGCACCAGTATTAATGCACCCTGACCCTTCCAATCCATTCATTGTAGAGGCTGATGCTTCCCAGTTTGCTATTGGAGGCATTTTGTCCCAAAGACATAAAGAAACTGGTCAGATGCATCCAATCGCATACTATTCACGGAAGCTAACTCCTACTGAACAAAATTATGCCATAGCTGACAAGGAGTTGTTAGCCATAAAAGCAGTCTTCGAAGAATGGCACCATTACTTGTTAGGGGCAAGACATCCAATAACAATCTATACAGATCACAGAAATTTACAATTTTTGCGTTCAGTAAAAGCTCTCACTGCTAGACAGTTAAGGTGGACATTGTTCTTCAATGATTACAATTTTGTAATTACTTATCGTCCCGGAAAAGAAAATCTAAAAGCAGATGCATTGTCACGTTTGGGGATTGTGGATGAAAAGGAGTGTTCTCTTGAAAAGGTTCAACCGGTACTGCCTGATAGTTGTTTCAAGGTGGGAGTGGTGCTTACGGATGTAATGGAAGACATTAAACAAAGGGTTCAAGAAAAGACTTTTCAAGAATGGAAAGCTTTGTATCCTCTGATGCAATTCAAGGAAGGGTTAATGTACATGAATGAGCAAATTGTTGTACCTACACAGGAACTGCGAGACAAAGTGATACAATTACATCATGATACTCTAATGTGTGCACATCCTGGAGTTGCTAAGACCAGTCAGTTAATTAAGAGGAAATTCTGGTGGCCATCACTGTTAAATGATGTAAAATCTTATATTGAGACTTGTGTAGTTTGCACTCAGAATAAAACTCAACATCAGGCACCTAGTGGTCTTTTACTTCCTCTCCCAATTCCGCCTCAGCCATGGCACACAATATCGCTGGATTTTATTGTGGAACTTCCTAAGACTAAAGGGTATAACACTATTTTGACAGTGGTTGACCATTTTTCTCGAATGGCTCATTTTATCCCGTTAAAAAATATCCCTTCTGCAAAAGATTTGACTCAAGTCTTCTCTAAAGAAATAATTAGATTGCATGGAATTCCCTCTGTAATCATTTCAGACAGAGGTCCACAATTTGTCTCTCACTTTTGGCAGAGCTTAGGAGAAACTTTGAACATGGACATTCGCATGTCCTCTGGTTACCATCCTCAAACAGATGGCTTAACTGAAAGAACAAATCAAACCATAGAGCAATTTCTAAGATGCGCTTTAGCAGAAGAAGAAAGGGAGTGGTCCGATATATTGTGGGTTCTAGAATTCGCCTTCAATAATTTAGACAATTCTTCCACCACTCTCTCACCTTTCTTTTGCAATTATGGATTTCATCCTAAAAATATCCCGGGAACAGTACATATCCCTTCAGGAATACCATCTTTGGAAGAACACATTACAAAATTGGTTCATGTTCAAAGTCAGGCCCAATATCACTTGGCTCAAGCAAAAGAAAGCCAAAAAGAAACTGCAGACTTGCATAGAAAACCGTCACCTAATTATTCTATTGGAGATAAGGTCTGGTTATCTACAAAGAATCTGAGAATGAAAATTTGTAAGAAACTGCGTCCCAAATTCATCGGCCCATTTGTTGTAGAAAAAATAATAAATCCCGTCAGTATTAAACTTACCTTACCCAATAGGTATAAGTTTCATCCGGTGTTTCATGTGTCATTGATCAAACCTTGTAATCCCATGACTAGATTTAAAAAGAATCCGCCACCCATATTTGTTGATGGGGTCCCTGAATTTGAAGTTCAAAAAATTGTAGATGCAAAGAGAGTTCGAGGGAAATTGTTCTACCTAATACATTGGAAAGGGTATGGTCCTGAAGAACGAACATGGGAACCTCTATCCAACGTTCAAAATTCTCCTTGATTACTCAGGAGTTTTCATCTTTGTAATCCAAATAAACCAAAACCTGTTCCACAGATTTTGGGAGGGCCCTTGAGAGGGGAGTACTGTCATGAATCACATGCCTCACAAGCCTTGCATTCATCCACATATGCACATTCACGCATGGGTAGTTTGCCCACTCAAGAAACCCACCCCTGTCCCGTGCTACCAGCACGCCAGTGTAATGTTAGTGTCTAAATGTATTGTGCTCAAAAGTATATTGTTACTGTACTTCCTTGGTGAGTTATGCTTTTTATGTAATACACGTTTTCATGACCTTATTTGTCTTTACCAAGTGCTGTTTATTAAAATCATTGCCGAGGGAGGATTGCCGAGGTAGGAACATGCGGAATGGCTTTGGAGATGTTGGTGGGAATGCAGAGGAAATCGGTTGGCTGATAAGCGAGACTGGAAAGGGGAATGCTCAGAGAAGGTGCGGAAGACGCTGGCTCTGCGCGCACGTTGGAACCGGCACGCAGGTATTTGGTGCGCGATGCGTCAAACGTTCTCTGGGTGTGGCTGGGTGTGGCTCTACTATAAAAAGCCACACCCAACGTTGCTCGGCGCTTTGCCTTCTGCCACCGCCCTCCAGAGGTTCGCCGAGGAGAGTCCTGGATCCCGAAGACGACGGCCTGCGCACAGGAAGCTTGAAGGTCATCATCCTGCCCGCGCTCGATCTGAAAAGAAGGAATAAGCTAAGTTAACAATTTCTTCTTATTTGCATTATCTGGCGCCCATCGCAAGCAAGCTACAAGTGATTCAAAGAACTAAAGACTTACCTGGACATTATTCTAAGGTTTTAAATCCGCTGAGAATCTAAAGGAAAAAACATTGTTACAAGGACTTTGGAAAAAGAACTTAAAGACTTTGAGAAGTATCAAAGTGAGGGCAAATGTTATAGTTGATTGCCAAATTGTCTTTTGTTTAATATTGTTTATGCTAGGGAGTGAAGGAGAAGAAGGGCACAGTGAGAATTCTGAGTAAGTGAAAAGTAATGAAGAGGGGCACTGTGTAATGCAAGTAATTTTGAAAGACAGTAACTCATCACCCATTTTTTAATATTTGCTTTTCAGAGGACTATTACTGATAAACAGCCCTTCTGCATCACCACAAGTCTCGCCCAGATTCTACCCTTCACGACGACAACACGGACGCGACGCTAAATCTTTACCAGTCGCAGGTAGGCTTCTACTAGAGAATAGTTACAAGCCTTTAGGGACATAGTTGGGGTAAAGCATTAGAAATACAGGAAACAGATTTTACAAAAGTTCTCCTTATTGCTTCGCAGGTCGACAATCAAGGAAGCAGGTAGCGTCCACGATCTGGCCTACCTCCCTGATTTCTATTTAATTGCCTCAGTGTGTTTAATCAATCACTAGGTGTTGCCTAGAATTTGGGGAAGTTGGTCCATAACGTCTCTGCGAAAACCCACAACAAGCAACCTACAGGTAAGGGTGCTTGTAACCTTGTCACAGGTACCTTAATGTGATCTTTCAAATGATATCTTAAGATTATATGGTAAAATAACAGCAAGCTCTTATCCCATCCGCTGCACACCAATGTGAGAAGTTAGCCTGGCATATGATGTCCACTATTCTAGTGGGCTCCTTGCACCAGTCTAAACGACCCTTATTGATGGTGGTTGTAAAGTCAACCTTATAGACAAGCTATCCTAGTGGTAGCATCAACCAGCAGTCAATAGGCTAAGACTTCAGAGAGCATGTGAAGCCAGCTGTTTTACCAATTATTTATTTATTTATTTATTTATTTTGGGAATTTGTAGAGCGCAGCTATCACCTTACAGACAAGAATGTGGCAGGGGCAAAGGGGTCCAGCAGGTTAGACCTTCGGAAACAGCCAAGTTTTGACACGTTTCCTGAAGAGAAGAAGTTCCTCAGTTTGACGGATTTCCAGGGGCAGACTGTTCCAGAGCTTAGCGGCAGCAACTCCGAAAGATCTGCCCCCGCCCTGACCCTTTTAAACTTGGGTACTTTCACTAAACAGGCAGTTGCTGAGCGGAGTGCTCTGGTAGGAATATACCAGGCACCATGGCCCAAATCCATGCAGGACCTTAAAGACAAGGCAGAGGGATTTGAAGGATATTCTCTGCTTCAGCCAACGCCGCAGAGGCAGAGGATCTTCTAGGCCAACCCAGAGCAAGTTTGGCGGCGGCCGACTGCAATCGTTGAAGTCTGTCTCTGTTGAAGTCTGACTCAAGCAGGAGGGCATTGCAATAGTCGAGTCTGCTCGATATGGTGCATCTGACCACCAAAGCCCGGGCCTGTAAGGGAAGTAGAGGTAGGATCTTTTGAAGAGGCCTGAAGTGGGCAAAGCAGGTGGACACCGTTTTCGCCACCTGAGCTTCCATGCTCAATTTATTGTCCAACATGACGCCCAGGTTGCGAACAGTGGTGACCGGTTGAGTTTTTGTTACTGTTTCTGGAGGCCAGAAATTTTCCGGGAAAGGACGAGGAATCCGGCCTCCAGCACAGAACAGCACCTCAGTCTTGCTGGCGTTGAACTGCAGGGAGTTACTATGCAGCCAGCTCACCGTATCACGCATGCAGTCATGAAATGTCTCCAGCGAGATCGATTCCTCACCCTCCCACGACAAGATGATTTGGGTATCATCTGCGTAGTTAATAGCGTTGATCTGATGAGATTTTATCAACGTGATCAGAGGTTTCAGATACACGTTAAATAAAATAGGACTAACTGCTGAGCCCTGCGACACCCCCTGAGACACCGGGGTGAACTCAGATTGAAAAGGGGGGAGGGACACCGCCTGTTTCCTATTGAATAGGAAAGAGCGAAACCATTGCAGAGCGGTACCCCCTACCCCGGCCTCACTCAATCTTTCCAGGAGGATCCCATGATTGACCGTGTCGAATGCGGCAGACAGGTCAAGCAGGATCAAAGCCACTGCCTGACCTCTGTCTGCACGCATTCGGAGATCCTCCATGGCAATGAGCAAAGCCGTTTCGGTCCCAGGGGCTGGGCGAAAGCCAAATTGGATTTCGTCCAGGAGTTGATGTTGCTCCAAATATTGAGAAAGAAGCGAGCTCACCCAGCGTTCAGTAATTTTTGCAGGGAATGGTAGCAAGGAGATTGGTTTATAATTTTGAAGACACTCTGGATTAAGGGAAGGTTTTTTTAATAACGGAAAAACAAGAGCCTGTTTCCAGGATGCTGGAACAGTACCGCTCGCTAGTGATTGATTGCAAATCCTACAGAGGGTAGGAAAAAGTTCCTCCCCGTATTCTTTCCAAATTTTATGAGGTATAGGATCAAGAGGTGAGCCCGATGAGATCCCCCGAGCCAATCTGCCTAGGTCCTCCTCCGTTATAGGAGAAAACTCTGAGAGGTTCCCCTCTCCATCCCCTGCCACCCCAACTCCTGGACTAATGTAGCAAGTCATAGTGGGAGAAGTGCCGAGATTTTGGATAATGGTGTCAATTTTTTTCTTTAAAAAACAGAGCAATGTTGTTGCAGAGAGTCTGCGTAGGGGGAGTCGACGTTTTAGTACATTCAGGGTTAGTAAGACCATTCAAAATCTGAAAAATGCTTTTAGAACTGTTAGCCGCAGTACAGATCGTGGAGCAAAAATAGTCGGCTTTAGATTTGTGAATCAAAGCTTTATATTCGGCCAGTTTAGCTTTCCAGAGCAATCTACTAGCAGTTGTGTAGCCTTGCCTCCAACTCCTTTCTGCCTGTTTACAGGCTAGTTTTAAAGCCTTTACAGAATCGTTGAACCAGGGAGCAGAGGCTCTACCCTTGTACCTGCGTTTTTTTAACGGGGCAAGGGAGTCTATCCTTGTTGTTATCCTAAAACACAAAGACGCATAATTTTCATCGACTTGACAGTCTGAAGAGAAACTTTAAATACTGCACCAGAAGATCTCAACCAACCAAGAGCTCTCCAGTCCCTGCACATAAATTCAGTGGTAGTATCTTGTGCCCGTGTACAGGCCTTAGTACTATTAACAAAGAATAGAGGAAGAGAGTGAGCAGTCCAAGTCATCGGCAGAATGTCACTCATGTGTGCTAGCTGAGGAACCGAAAAGATCAGATCAAGCCGGTGTCCAGCCCTGTGAGTGCCTCCCACAACATGCTGGTAGAGACCGATACTTTCGCAAGAGTGGAGAAGGTTAAGCAACCCTGAGTCCAAGGACCCGTTCATCCACAGATTGAAGTCACCAAGGACTAACAGTTTATTGTGGGAAGCAGCCATATTAGTAAAGATGGTAAGCAGTGACTGCTGTTGCTGGATGCTGAAGGTCCCGGGTGGTCTAAGGCAGATAATACCCGTGAACATCGCCCCGGTGCGACTATTTATAGATAGGCAAAGCAACTCCATACCAACGACCGGATCCAGGTCGATGGTCTCAATGTGCCAGGAGGCCCTGTAAATCACCCCCACGCCACCACCACGTCCTTTGGATCTGGGAAGGTGAAGTATTTTGTAGTCCTGCGGGCAGGCTCAACCTAGCTCAACTTCACAGTCATGGTATGTCCAGGTCTCAGTGACAAACAGGGCGTCTAGTTGATGTGTTTCCACCAGTAGTTGGATTTCATCTGCATGCTTAGGCAGAGATCTAACGTTAAGAAGCCCACAGGATAGAAGACCTCTAATCACAAAATCACTCAGAGGCAGAGCCGATTCCATGAAAGAGAGTTGACCTTTGTGCGCTTGATTACCCAGATTAGGCAGGGTCTCTCTAGAAAGAATAGGGGGGGCCATATCCAAGGAAGGGGTACAAGAGTGGGCATGCGGGGCAGCATGACTGGCACTAGGCACGGCTTGGGTGCGGACGGGTGCAGATGGGCTTGCCTTTGGCGCACCCGCTGCGCGCGTTCGCCACAGTGTCATTTTATGTATCCTGTTCCCCAACCACTAGACCGCGAGTGAGGGCTACCTTAAAAATGGCGGGTCCGCTCGCACGGACGAACCAGGCCAAATAAGTATAACAAAGGAGCCGAGATTGCTCTACTTCCAGTGATGTTAAAAACACTGTACACACATAAAAAGTATTAATTCACTTTTAAAACAAATTTTGCAAGAGCAGAATCGCCGCTGATGAGGAAGGCAGGCAACCGTGCTGGCAGAGCCCTACCATACACATGTCACCACCTCGAGGAGCCTTTCTCGAGGTGGTGACGGAGGGTTTCCTTGAATACCAAATGAAAGGACACCACACAAGGTATATATCAAATATATATGTATTTATTTCTAACACAACCCCTCTGCACTCTTTATGAGGTCAGAGATCGAAATACATCACAAGTGACTCATTCAGCATACTATAAGTTGCACAAATACAGTTCTGCCCTAGGGGCCTCACAAACCCTATACTAAGTAAGTGGTATAAGAACCACTTCAGAAATAGTGAATAGGCCTAGGGCCTAGGGAATCGCTGGGGCTACACTAGACGACCAAAGGTTAGGAAGTAGGAGACCCACGGGAGACGCGTGCAGTGTCTAAACACAGTTGCGAGTTACCATTGACTTATAATGGAGAACAAAGCAGTTACAAAGTTACTGTTTTAGGGCACTTCCGGATGTACTATGACAAAACCCCTTTAAACTAGGACACTTGGAGAGTCAATACCCACGGGAGCACCAAAGTACTCGAGTTTTTATTTATTTATTTATTTAGAAGTTTTCTATAGCGCTAACAAGACCCGAAGGTATCAGAGCGCTTCACAGTAGTGGGCATGAAAAAGAGAACAACATGAAACAAACCCAATAAAAGCAATCGGCGACAGACAATTTGGAAAGAAGAAAAGTTCGGACAGCAGGGCTTCTCAGTACTGGATTCAACAATACCGCATGGATTCTGAGACGTTTGCAGCTCCAAGTTATCCATAACCAAGGGAGCGGATCAGGCACAAGGATTTAAGTTGGCTCTTGAATTCTGCATAGGACGGTAGAGTTCTGATGTGCGGGGGGATGGCGTTCCATATTTTGGGGGCATTTCCTGAGAAAGAGCAGTCCGCAGTTCTCTTCCTTCTGGTTTTTGGTAGGATGAGCAGTAGGGAATTAGAGCTTCTCAAATTTCTGGCTTGGCCTGCTTTTTTGAGCTTGTTAGCCAGGTATTCCGGTTTGCCGGTGTGGAGGGCCTTGTGGGTTAGGCAGGCCGTTCTGAAGGTACTTCGCATTTCCACAGGGAGCCATTCGAGTTCTTTAAGAGCCGGGGAGATGCGATCATATTTTTTGCAGCCTGTGATCATTCTTGCTGCCGCGTGAAGTGTTGTTTTTAGTGGAGCCAGGTGGGATTTGGGGATGCCTGTTAGGATTGAGTTCCCATAGTCCAGTCTTGATAGAACTAGAGATTGCGTGGCTAGTTTGAGGTCCTTGTTGGGAATGTAAGGTTTAATTTTGTTCAAAAGTCTGAGGTTGAAGAATGCGCTTTTCGCCGAGTTCTTAATGTGATTTGTCAGGGTTAGTTTAGGGTCTAAGGTGAAGCCCAGGGATTTAACGGAGTCGGCTAGCGTGAGGTTACCCTTGAGAGCATCGATCGACTTTAGCCACTCGGTGATTTGAGGGTTATCTTCTTTGTTTGAGATGAGGAGTGTTTCTGTCTTATCGGGGTTGAGTTTCAGGTGATTCTTTGTCAGCCAGTCTTGAACTTCATTTAGGATATCGTTAAGTCTCTGGATGTCTTTAAGAGAGGAGATTTCCAGGTAAATCTGCGTGTCGTCCGCGTAGAGGTGGAAGTTGATGTTGGCGTTCCTGAGTAACTTAGCGAGTGGCTCCATGTAGATGTTAAAGAGCTGGGGGGAGAGCACCGATCCTTGAGGGACACCCTTGTTGACTTGCTGGGTATCGGAGGTGAAGTTCTTGATTTTTATTAGTTGCGAACGGTTGTGTAAAAAGGAGGAAAACCACTTGAGAACTACCTCGCCAAGGCCGGCTCTTTCTTGGAGAGTCGTGATGAGGAGCTTGTGGTCCACCGTGTCGAACGCTGCTGAGAGATCAAGGAGTATGAGGAGGCAGCACTTGTCAGCGTCAAGAGATCCATGGATGTCATCTATGATGTTCAACATCGCGGTTTCAGTGCTGCGGCCTTGTCTGAAGCCAGATTGGAGGGGGTCCAGGAGATTGATGTTGTCCAGGTGTTGCGTCAGTTGCAGGAGTACACAGCGTTCAAGTGTTTTCGAGAGTAAAGGGAGGTTAGATATTGGTCTGAAATTGTTCAGGTCAGTTGAGTCGAGGCCGGGTTTTTTCAGGAGGGGAGTGACTTGTCCCATTTTTAGACAATCGGGGACCACACCGCTTTGTAAGGAGCTGTTTATGATTCTTCCCCAGATAGGCGCTAAGGTAAGCTTCATTTGTTTGATTAAAGATGGGGGGATGGGGTCTGAGATGTGTGCTGAAGGTTTGGAGGTCGAGATCAGCGCGATTATCTCAGTTTCCTGGACGGGGCGAAAGCTTAGCCAGGGGGAGGGAAAGGAGTCGGATGGGAGTGCCACTGGGGAGGTCGAGTAGCTCTTCTGGAGGTGTGGGTTGTTGATGTCTAGAGATAGTTCGATTTTTTGGACTTTGACGTTGAAGAAGTTGGCAAAGTTGTCACAGAGTTCTTTGGAAGCCTGTAGGGTTGGGGGCAGGGGCTTTGTTGTTTGTTGTCTGATTATGTTGTAGAGTTCTTTGGGTCTGTTTTTGGATTTGACCAATGCCTCACGGAAGAAGCTGGATTTCTTGTTTTTGATATGGTTGTTGTACTTCCTACGGGCTGATTTTAGTTGAAGGCGGAGAATGGCGGTTGGGTTGTTTCTCCACTTTCTTTCTTTGGTTCTCAGGTTTCTTCTTTCTGCGTTGAGGTCCGCAGTGAACCAGGTTCTGGATGGAGTGGCTCGGCTTCTTTTGAGTTTAAGAGGAGCTAGATTGTCAAGTATGGCGACTACCCCCGAGTTATAGTGGTCGACGAGGTCGTTGGTCGAGAGGTGCATAGTGTTATTTGAAAGAAGAGCGCTTAGTTGACCTTCCAAGATGTCTTGGGGTACTTGGGAGAGGTTTCTCGACCATTTAGGCGGGTCTTGCGGAGGTTTAAGCGAGAAGATGGGGTGATTGATGTGGAATAAGATCATGTGGTGATCTGACCAGTCAACTGGTAGTATGTGGTTGACCGTGATAGAATTCTTTTGGGCAATGATGGCGTCCAGTGTGGCTCCTTTGTAGTGAGTCTCCTCAGTACAATGTTGGGTGAGGTTGTTCTCATCAAGGAGGCTAGATAGCGATTTGATTAGAGGGTTGTGGGTCTCATTCCACCGGATGTTCAGGTCGCCAAGAATTAAGTTTTTGGAGTCGCCCAGTGTGTCTTGTGCAATCAGGTTTGATAATTGGTCTCCGAACTCGTTATTTCTGCCCGGGGGGTGATAGAGTAGGTGGCACAGTAGAGAGTCATTGTCTTTTGTCTTGATGACGGTGGATAGGCATTCAAAGGAGTCATACTCGAAGGAGGCGGTTTCTGTGATGCTCCAGCTGTCCTTGTGGATGATAGCGACCCCACCTCCTCGTTGTTCAATCCTATCTTTGGAGATGAGGGAGAAGCCGGGTGGAACCAGCATGTCTAGGCAGGGAGGGGATGTCTTATTAAGCCAAGTCTCCGTGAGGAACGCAACGTCAATGTCATGGGTGAGGATGGCTTCGGCTAGGTCCGTTGCGTGTAGAGAAGCCGATCTGCAATTGATTAGGAGGCAGTTGATGAATTTCTCCTGATTACTGGTGGTTCCCTCTTTAGTCTCTCTAGGTATAGCGGTGAGGACTGGTAATCTCTGTGTATTGACGATGGGTCGGTCTTTCCGGTGACCTGTGATGACTTGAATTTTAGATTTGGGTGACTCCGTAGGGGAGGAGTCATAGGTGGCGGCAAGTAAGGCTGCTTCCCTGTCTGACATAGGAGCTTCTGATCTAAGGGACCTGGCGGTCGGGTGATTTGAGCCCATTGGAGTGGGAGAGGAAATAGAGGACGTTTTGACGTGGGGGGAGGTCCGGGGGGAGAGTTTGTAGGGATTACAGACTATTCCAAGGTTAGAGATGATTTCTGCAAGACCATGGGAGATAGTGTTGACCTGGTTTTCCAGGGCTGCGAGCCGTTTTGATATGGCCTCAAGGAAGGGGATGTGGGCATCCGCGGTGGGTCCGAGAGTGCTAGGGTTCGAGAGGGTGGGTTGGGGGATAGGGGTCAGGGAGAAGGACGGGGGGGTGTTCTGAATGGGTTGGGAGATAGGGGTCAGGGTGAAGGACGGGGGGTGTTCGGGGTGGGTTGGGAGATAGGGTGAAGGACGGGGGAGGTGTTCAGGGGAGGGTCCGGCGGGGGTTTAGACAGGGGGGAGGAAGGGAGGAGGACAGGGGGGTGCTTGGACAGGGGTGGATTGAGGGATGTAGGGAGACTAGAGGGGAAGTGGCTCGTTATCTGAAGGCAGCCTGCTGGCGTGGGGGTGATTGCTGTAGGAGGCTGTCGTAGCTTGGTGTTAAGGGAGGTGAGGTGGTTGGAGGAGGGGGAGGAGGAGGGGGATTGAGTGTCCTGCGGATGTTGGGTGGCTGAGCATGGAGGGTGAGGTATTACTGGGGCTGGGTAGGGGTTGCGGAAGGGAGTATCACGGTCTTCACTGTAAGTTGTGGTCGTGGTCGGAGGCGGCGTAGAGGCGAGGATGGGAGGGGCTGACCTGAGTACGGGAAATATGGAGTCGAAAGCTTCTAGGTTCTCATTGTTAGCTTGGATGAGGACCGTGCCATTGGTAAAGATGGTCACGGTTATGTAGCCTCTGCCAGCTGATCTGAACGGAAGAGTCGTGGTTAGTTTGCAGCTGTGGAGAGTGGAAGTTGTTTTGGCTATAAACATCCGCGATCTAATCGTGGAGACCCAGTATTCTGGTCTTTCAGTGTGGAATATTAGGTCCATCTTGGTCGGTCCAATGGAGGCCGAGTGGTAGATGTCCGTGATTAGGGTTTCTTTGTGATTGCGAATGAGTTTCTGCTTGAGGGTGCGTCGCTGCTTAGTAGAGAGGAGTGGGGGGAAAATGATGGTGAAGGAGTTTCGGCTGTGAGGTTTAAGGTGGGCAAGTGGGGCTGGTGGAGGAGGGGGGGGCTGGTCCCGGGCCATCGTGGGTGAGGTGGGAAGCCGGGTAGCATAGGTGTCTTTTCGTGTCAGGTTTCGTCGATGCTTTCAATGGAGATCTGCAAAAGAAGTCCTGCAGGCGGCCAAAGGAAGGGTGGATCGAAGAACTGAAGAACCTGAAAGCAGAGGGGACAGAATGTGGGTCACTAACCAGTGACCAGGAAGGAACCAGGCGATGTCGCGATGATCTCAGGTGAAGAGGTGAAGCTTGTCTTTGCAGCCACGAGGACCAGGAGGTGTCGACGATGACCAGGAGCTGGATTCGAGCTTTCTCACAAAGGATCTAGTTAACTGCAGTGTCGGTATCTGGATTGGACCCAACAAGCCTTGGCAAACGGAATCCATGCAGGAAGTGAAGATTGGTTCGTAGCAGACCAGCAAGGTCTGGTGAGCTTCTCCTTTGCAGTGAAGCTGGAGCAAGCCTGGAGCAACCAGGAAAGCAGTTTGGTTTCAAAGGTTTGGCTTCAGGGGGCTCACTAGTCAGCAGGCTAGCAACTGGGAAGACGCGTTGAGCTGAAATGCAAGAGCGGGCCCCACGCGGCACTCGTGGAGTGTGGAGGGCTGAGCTTTGGAGCAAATGGTGCTCGGGTCTGGGGCTTCTTGTACCCCAATGCACAACTGCAAGGGTTCCTCAGTAGTTGCACTGTTAGCAAAATGCAGGATGTCCAGAGTGTCTGGTCCCACGTCTCTCGTGTCTGCCATGGGTCTCAGCTTTTCTGTGGATGTGGGTCGGAGTCACAGAAGTTTGAGAGTCCAGTTCCTGAGTCACTGAGTCTTCGGGATCCATCGGGAGCATCGACAAAGCAGACCGGCAAGTTACTGGTGGTGCCTGTTTGCACAGGGTGGTCCTTGACCACAAGGGAGATGTCTTCAGTCTTCTAGTCGGAATAGAACCCCAAAGGTCCAAGAGTTTTGTTTAAGAGTTTCGTTCCAGGATAATCTAAAGTCCAGGGGACACAGCACCTATCTTTCTACTAAGAAAATGGGCTTGATTTCTTGCTAGGTCCCTCCTGTGGGTGGACCTGGGTAGGGGGTGGTTACACCCCTTTCCCTTTGTCCAGTTTCGCGCTAGAGCGGGGCTGGAGTTCCCCAGCAACTGGTTTGAACCGGGCCATGCATGGAGTACCTTGTGTGCCCCAGGCAGTGTCTGGAAAAGCATCTTTCCATTCAACCCACCCTGCCCCAATGCACTACAGGCTGTCTGGGGAGGTGCTAGCACCTCCCTCGACAGGAAACCTATTGTCCAGGCCTCCCTTGCTGGAGTTTCCCCCAGCTGCAGAAGGTCAGACTTGTGTCTGTGGCAGCATATTGTGATGCTGAGGCTCTGTTTAACTTTAACTGGGTAAAGCAGTAACATACATGTCTTTTCCCACTAGAAGGGTGGAATGCCACCTCCGCTGCCAGAAATGGCAGGGGGGGGGGGGTATTATTCCAAAGTGTTTGACACCTTACACGACATGTTTTGATAAAGCCAAACCAAAGTTAGCATTAACCGCAAGGATTATAATGCACTTAAGAGTATATGGTATGGCTATATCATAGAACAGCTATAAGGAGATTGTTCCGAAAGCTGCAGAGGGGCTCAGCTCATGCTAGGGCACCCTCTCACATAAAACCAAGCACTCTGCCTCCAGGATTGTTAAGGCCTGCCATAGGAGTGACTTATAGGTTACTATGTGTCTATACATAAAGTAGATATAGATATACTATATCTAAGTAAGGGGTGATTACACCACCTTACCCAAGCTGAGTGATCAGCCTGTGGTGTCAGTTTGGAGGGCCAGCCAGGGGTGGCATAAAACATGCTGCAGACCCTCGTAGGTCTTGGATGCACCTATGCCCTGGTACTTATGGTACACTATACAGGGACTCACAAAGGTGACCCAATACCCAATCAGGTATGTACCTAAAGTCCATGGTATCAATTTAGAGAGAGAACAGCTGGGCTGTGGGTCTGATTAGCAGGGCCACAGACAGTCTAGAGTCGAAAAACCAGAAAATCACAGCAAAAAGTGGGGGTGACCATAGGAAGCAGACCCTACTCTCCTACAGTGTGTTCTAGGCTATCGATGTAGAAGACTGGGTGAGGCGAGGTAGCTCTTACCCCTTTATTTTGTGTGTTCAAATACCTGTCCCTTCCCCTCTTCGTAATGTTATAGGGGTTATTCCCCATTCACTGGTGGCTGCATCGAGGGAATGCTCACTATTAGGCCTTAACTGAAGAGTCCACTCTGACTCTTAACAAAATAGTAAAAAGTGTCTTGGTGCCACAGCACCCTTAGTACACAGTCTCCCGGGGCCCTAAAGACCTGTAACCAGTCTTACCTGCTCCAGCAGCAAGGAAGCTTGCAGGGTCTCAGCAAATGCCCGTCCCTGGGCACTCAAGATACTCCGGCCCTGTTCGGAGAGTCGGCTGCACACGGGAGGCGTGGCAGCACCCTGCTCGCAAGCTCTCCTCCAAGCTCACCCGGCCGGCTCCAGCGGTGATCAGAGGTGCTCCTCCTGCAGCGCTTCCCAACAGGGAGAAGGGGTGGGTGTGGATTCCAGTGCTTGAAGGTTTGTGTTGGGGTTCTGCATCTTTGAAATACGCACTCCTCCTCTCCCTCTCGAATGGCTCTTTCACAGCAGGAGTGTCTTCCAAGCCGATAGCCCTGGGAGTGAGGACAGTTCACACCTGGATGCCAGCCGCAGTGGTATCCTGGGCTCTCAGCCCTACTCTTTATGATTCCCTTATCAGTTCCATCTCTTTCCTGAGATGTGTCTGGGCCCCTTCATGGTGATCCGTCACTGAGACCGCGACGGATGACTGGAGCCTGCTGCGGATTATGTTCCCACCTGGGAGCCTGCTGCGGATTTTGTTCCCACCTGGAGATCATGGCCTGCGGGACATCGATGGGCTTGTGCATACTGGGGAGCAGATCTGTCCATCGGAGTTGTCCGACACAGTTGAGATCGTCCCCACCAGCCTGCTGATGACCGTCGGGACTGATCGCACCGCTGCCTGAGCTGAATGGATGATTTGGATCCCTGGGGCAGACGGGGCAGTTCTTCTTCACGGAGCGAACTGGATTGCTTGGCGGCATCTGTTGGGCTCCCGACCTGTTGCCCGGGTTGTTGCGCGGCACTCCACAGTCCCTCACGGAGCGTCCCTGTGTGAGCAATACACGACTGCAATTGCCGAGGCGAGCGGGGCTGCAACTGCCGAGGCGAGCGGGGCTCTAAACTTGGCGTGCCCCCCTGACTTTCGAGCGGCAGCCCCTGATCCCGCCGGTTGATACACGGCAGCCCCTGATTTCATCGGCGACTATTGTGTCTTAGACCTAGGCTGCACGCCGTCTGCACATATGCTCTTGACTCATGTATCACAGTTCTGCCCTCGACCTGAGACATGTTTCCGCTCCTCTTCTTCTCAACGCAGCGCTCACGAAGCCCCCCTGCTGCTCCTGAGATCATCGTGAGCAAAATCGCAAATCGTCCCAGAAGCCAGTACACACAACATCGTTTCCCACGACGATTTTAAAAAACTGTAGTGAACACCAGCACATTTGATGCTCAGGAATATGACAAGGTACTGTTTCTGCTCCGCTTTTTTTAATTTCAGTGTTGAACTATTTACTCCTTTGAGTTATTTTGTCCAAAATGGCTGGGGTCATAAACCTGCAACATCAAACAGCCTCCATTTCTTCCAGACCCTCACAAAGCCTATTACTTTTTGCCTGGCACTGTGATCCTTAAAATAGACATAGGACTCCCCTCTCCCTCACTCAGCAAGCTAGAAACGGGACTTCCTCGGTCTGCCCTGGATTAGAAAGTGAAACAGATCTCAAAGCTTAAAATCAAAAAAGGACTACAAGACTTTTCACTATCTCCCCTACTTGGCGGCCATCTTTGACTAGTCAACCCTCTTGATTTTACCAGGCCTAAGGAAGCGGCCATCTTAAACTAGTCACATCCTCTACTCCCTCATGCCCACTCTTTAGACTAACCACGCTACTCTACTCTCACTTACCTTAGTTCTTTTCTACACCTACCCACACAACATCCCTCACCTACCTACACCCTACACCCAACATGGAACCCACAGGCAAGCACACATATAAAATTAATTACCCCACCGAGCTCTCTAAAAAAAAGCCAAACGTTTTAAACACAACTTCATGAAGTCCCACCCTGAAACCACCTTTGTAGACACCTACTTCGCAATAAACAACAGAGCCAAGAGCACCGATATCATCTTTTACACTACACGCAGAGCACAATGGAGAAAAGCGTTCCTCACCTTACTCACCATCTCCGCCACCAGGAAATCCGCCCATGGCTTTACATTGTCCACCACACCTTCCCAACTCTTCCCAGCTAGAGCAACCATCACGTTTACAACAATGGCCTTATCTTAACTCAATCCACAGACAGGAACCTTGACCTATTCAACAACCTGTTTCCCACTTTTAAAGACTATATCTCCAACCCCCAGACTCCAATCCAACTATCCTCCGATCCTAACAACCGGGACTCCACAGCGCCTCCTACCACTAACACACACCTCCCCTCTCCCCCCAGCACTCTTCCACATCACCCACACGATACAGTCACTTCACATCCCTCAATCACAGGCATAGATCACTCCTCTCCTTACACCCTACCCACCCCCACCCCATCTACCACCCAACATAACCCTCCCCTCTCACTTCCAACTAGTCGCTTAGAACACCCCACCTCCCTTAACTGCACTCCCCCTCCACCTCCCCACAACAGGACCGTCTCCCATCCCATCTCACCCTGCATTCCCAGCCCCCACTAAATCACCTGCACCCCGCCACCCCTAGCCCTCACTCATCCATCAACTTCTCCCCCCATCCTCAGTCCCCACTACTCCACCTGCTTCCTGGACACCCCTAGCCCTCACTCATCCATCAACCTCCCCCCCCACTCTCAGTCCCCACTACTCGACCTGCACCCCGCAACACCCAGCCTACAATCATTCCTCAACGTCCCACCCCCTTTTACCACTTACTCCCAGCCCAATAACACCAACACCCATACTAATCCTCTCACTCCACTCCCCCCCAACTGTCCTACCCCTCCTACCACCAACAACCTTATCCATACCATTAACATCCTCCGTAACCCTTACTCAACGACACCCTTCCCCCCAACCTCCCTATCCTTCCGAACAACAACCCACCCACTAATATCACCAACGCCTGCAATAGCACCACACCCCTCCCCCACCTCAATAACCTAGACTCGTACTCACCTTTAGTGCCCACCCCCAACCCCTTTCCCAATCCCACGCTGGACATGATTATGTCCACCCGCCTCCAAGTCAAAGAAGATCTCCACACCCTCAAAGAGTTGCTCTTCACACAATCCAGACACCCCCTACCCACCACCACCCGCCCCCAAACAAATGCCCCACCAATCCTACTCACCCTCTCGTACATATCTCCCCACACTGGACCTCCATCCCCGCTCGCAATCCCACCAACCGCTCCCGACGCACCATCAATCCACTCTCGGACCATGACATAGGCACCCTCCTCCGCTCATATGACTCAGTTCCCCAAAACCACTTAGCCACCACACACCGTTCCATCCCCACGATTCACTCTAACCCCCTTAGGTATTCCACACAAAACAACAACAGAGGCTCCGTCCCAAATAACCTTAGAAAAGTCCCCCTCACTCTAGAACCATCTACCACCCTATACACCCCCAGGCTCAAATGCATATTTCTCAACTGCAGGTCGGCCCCTAGACACTCCTCCGACATCGCTGATCTCATCAAAACACTGGACCCTGATCTAACCATTCTCACTGAAACCTGGTTAACCGAATCAGCGTCACCTATCATGGACATCCTAGTTCCACCCAACTACCACATCATTAGACTTGACAGGTCCATCAAGACAGGCGGGGGAATCGCATGTATTTATAGGAGCAACCTTGCAGTTACTAGAGTCACCTCCCCCTCACTCACCTCCTGCGAATACATCTGCCTCGATGTCATCAGCGAGAGCAAACCTGTATGCTCTCTACACGTCATCTACCACCCACCTGGGGACAACCTCATCTTCACTCAACAACTCATGGACACAATCTCAACCTTTTCCGGACGGCAAAACACTCAAATTTTCCTTGGTGACTTCAATCTCCATTGGAACGATCACAATGACGCAGTGGTAAATAGTCTCAAAAACTACCTCATTGCTCTTGACCTCACCCAAATCTGCAACAGCCCTACCCACGATAAAGGCTCTATCCTCGACCTTATCATCTCCAAAGAGAACTCTACCCAGCTTGGGTCAATCCAACCATGTGACTGGTCAGACCACCACGTTATCACATTCTTCATCAAGGAAAAAGTTAAACTTAACCCGGTTCAAGCCACTAAACCCAAGGTCTGGAAAAGGGACCTGAAGAAACTCAACCCAAATTCTTTACCTTCCGACAGCTGCAATCTCCTCCTTCCCCTTACCGGCACTCTTGACGTTCAATCTTTGACCGACCACTACCTCAACTCTATGACCTCAATAATCAACGAGGCCGCCCCTTTGCAATTGAAAAGAGTCTCCACTAAGAACTCCAACCCATGGTATGATGGTAGACTCAATGAAGATAGACGAGCCATGCGTATGGCAGAGCGCACCTGGTGTCAATACCTTCGGCACTGCACCTTAAAACTCTGAAGGAAAAAAGAAACGCCTACTTCAGGAAAATCAAGCGCACAAAATCAGATTACTTCAGCCTCCAGCTGGACCAAGCAAAAAACCGGCCAAGAAAACTATTTGAACTCATCAAAACACAATCCAAGGAACAACCCCAACACTCACATAGCACAATAGGCGATATACCATCCTGTGAAGACTTCTCTGCTTTCTTTAATCTAAAGACTGACAACATAAGGAGCGACCGCCGCAATGACGTAAACCTTTACTCCAACCCCCACATCATAACACCCACTGTACCAAAGAACGATGCCGCATGGTCATCCTTTGACACCTACTCGGAAGAAACAATTGTCAAACTGCTGAGTACTTTGAAACCCTCTAATCACCTCACAGACCCCCTTCCTGCCAACACATTAAAGGACTCTGTTGTATCCTTATTTCTGGTAGTATTTCTTTAAGAAGCTTGGTCATTGTCGCATGCCACTGCATGCGACATGTTTCCTTTCAACAGAGCTCTACATTCCACATGCTAGTGGAACTGATATGTTGCTATCTTAGAAATCAGTTGTAGCTGCACTCTGTAACCTGTGGATGGATGGCCATGCTGCTAATAAATACATTACAACTTTACTATCTTCTCCATGATTATTCAACAAAATATGGCGACGAGGGAAATCACCACTAAGCAGCATGGATTTCAGTGGTGTTGAACTCACTATTTTCTTCTATTTTGCTGAAATTCTGGTATGTGCTTTTCTTTATTTACTTGAATGTACATTGATTGTACCTGCGGCTGAAATTGAATATATTTAAGTGCTATGATCGCACCTGCGGCTGAATACAGCGTTAATTACAAGCTTTATCCATTTTTTAAAAGTACCAGTTTTTATCAATTTTTTTTATCGTTTCAATTTCAACTCGTTTCGGATTCCATAATGTCAACTGGATTGAAAACGGCACTCGTTTAACATTTTCGAGCATTTTTTTCCATTTATTTACCTGTTTTTGAACTGAAATCTTGAATGTAAACATTTCCCGATGTTGGTGCTCGAGCGCTGTTGATTTCTTTAGCGCATGCGCTCTGTATGCTGTGACGCATCACGTTCATCACGCTCTTACGCGTCTTTCCTTATTGACATCGTTACTCTGTTTGGCGTTTCCATAGCAACGCTACCAACCCGATAAATCTTTCTTTAAGGATTTCTCATGCTTACAAGCTTCGTTTTTCAACGCGTTTTCGCTCAACGCGTTCAAGTAAGTGCCATTTCACTTCTGGTTCAGTTGATAAAAATTTTTTTAAAAAAAAATATTCATTTTGAAACTCGAGTTGATTGAAATACAGCATAGATAATACAGGACTTTCCTTTCTATGTTCAATTGAAAATTCATAACTGTCTACAGAGTAAAGACAAACAAATACAAATTATATGTTATACTACAGAATTTCAGCATTGAACTATATTTTTATTTAGCTATTTTTATTCCATCTACATTTTATAATATAATATTTCAAGTTACTTACTTACAACATGCAGTTTGATCCTCCTGCTAAATTTTTACAACTAAAAGGAGATCCACCCATGCCATGGACTAGGTGGAAAGAAGAATTTATGACTTATATGAAAGCCATTGATGGTGAAAGAATGGGCTCGGAGAGGAAAAAAAGTATCCTGTTACATTGCCTTGGTTCAGAAGGTCAAGTTATTTTTAGATCTTTACCGCAAATTACTTCTCCAAGTGATGGTAGTGGAGATTCTATGAATGTATATACTGAAGCTTTAGCGAGACTTGAGAAAAGGTTTAAACCAACTGTCAGCATTGCTCTAAATCGTTTCAAATTCTATACTAGGAAACAGAAAGAAGATGAAACGTTTGATGATTTTTTAACCTCTTTAAGATCGTTAAGTCTACATTGCAATTTTGGCATGATGACGGATGAAATGATTCGAGACCAGATCATCGTACATGTTAAATGCAAAAAAATACAGGACAAACTTTGGGTCATGGGTGATCCCAATCTTACAGAGACAATTGCAATTGCAAAAGCACAAGAGCAATCTGACTTATGGATGAAAACTATTAGAAATGATTCAGAAAAGAAAGTTCCTGAGGAAGAAGTTTGTGTTATCAAAAATAGACAGGATAACAAATTTGTAGCTAACCAATCTTTATCCAAATTTGTGCCTTCCAGATTTAAGACTAATTTTACACAAAAGTCCAATGAATATACCAATATGCAAGGAATGTGTTTTAGATGTGGAAACAAATCTCATTATGCTTCCTTTCCAGGTTGTCCAGCACTTAAAAAAGAATGTAATTTTTGTAAGAGAATTGGTCATTTTGGGAACATGTGTAGGGACAGACGATTTCAATCTCATAATAAGGGTTCTGTTTCTTCTGTAGCAGAAGTGAATGCTGATGAAATTTGTAATCTTGAATCACATTCTTCGGGTTTTGTAGTATCCATCATTGATGAACAGGCCTTGTTACACCTTAAAGCACCTGATTGCATATTCAACATTGACAATGTTGAGTTGTCCCTCATGGTGGATTCGGGTTCGCCTTGGACTATCATCACCCAGGAGTATTTCAACCAGATTTTAGCTAATTATTTAATGTTGAATGAAATGAATGAACCTGATATTTTTGCAAAAAATTTCTCTGGTACAAGAATTGACATTATTGGTTTTTTTCACGTAACAATTCGATTTAGAAATAGGAAAGCTGACATAAAATTGTATATTTCTCTCAGGGGCGTTAATGTTTTAGGATGGTGGGATCAGTGGCAATTAGGAATTTTGATTAATCCACGTGCCAAAGATCCCATTTCTCTATGTGATGACAGTCTCATGGGTACTGTTTCTTTGGTTGAACCATCCAATATTGCTACTACTTATACTGGAAAAGCTGATAATCTAGTAAAGTCATTTGGTTCAGTGTTTTGCGAAAAATTAGGAATGCTCAAACATTTTTCACATAATATTGTTCTCAAGAGGAACCATACACCAATTGTACAAAAGCTTAGAGGTGTACCCATCAACATCAGGGAGGAACTTAAAAGTATGTTGAAAGATTTGCTAGATGAGGGCATCATTGAACCAATCGAATCCTCCGAATGGGTTTCGCCCATAGTTTTAGTAAGAAAACCGGACCAAAAATTAAGGCTATGTGTAGATTTAAGAGCACTAAATGCTAATATCGTTATTGACTGTCATCCCTTACCCAATATAAACGAGCTAGTGTCTATGTTAGAAGGTGCAAAAATATTTTCAACATTAGATTTGAGATCGGCTTATCACCAGATCCCTTTAACAGAAACATCTAGAAAACTTACAGCGTTCATTACACCTCAGGGTTTATTCCAATATGTACGTATGCCGTTTGGGTTAGCATCGGCTGCATCCGTGTTCCAAAGGACAATGTTTCAGATTTTCAGAGATTTGGATGGGTACGTCAAATGCTTTCAGGACGACATCCTAGTATTTTCAAAAAATGTGAATGAACATGAATCTCATTTGCAAGAGGTTTGCAAAAGATTAGAGTCAAATGGGCTTACACTTAAAGCACATAAGTGTAAATTATTTCAGGAATCTGTGGAGTATTTAGGACACACATTGTCGGGTGAGGGTGTTGTTCCTAAAAAGTCAAATGTAGATGCTATTATTAAGGCTCCCGCCCCAATAAATAAGGATCAGTTGCTATCATTTGCTGGAATGTGTGAATATTACAGTAAATTTGTAGTAAACTTTGCAACTAAGATGGAACCCCTGAGAAAATTATTAAGACACGGTGAGGAATTCAAGTGGTCTACTACACAACAACAAGCTTTTGATACCATCAAAAATGATATTATAGGTTCCCCTACTCTTAAGCCTTTCCGCATAAACAAGGAATGTGTAATTACGGTTGATGCGAGTTTGTATGGATTGGGCAGTGTTTTATCACAGAAAGAGGGTGATAATGAGTGGGTTGTAGCGTTTGCATCCAGAACTCTCAATGAGTGTGAGAGAAAATATGCAGTGATAGAAAGGGAACTTCTTGCTTGTGTCTGGGCGATTGAGCACTTCAGATTGTATGTCTGGGGTTCTAAGTTTGTCCTTAGGACAGATCACAAACCACTAGTCAACATTTTATCAGTTGGTGGTGGGTGGAACTCAACAGCCAGGATAGCCAGACTTTCCTCTAGATTACAAGAATACAATTTTGTCACTTGCTATGTACCTGGGAAGAAGAATGTTATGGCTGACTGTTTATCGCGTTTACCGTGTCAACAAGATGTAGTGGGCACTTTACATGAAGGCGATTTTGTACTTACGGTTCAGGATATTTTACAAGATTCTTTTCAAGACATTTCTGAATCGTTGTGGTTGGAGTGTGTACAGAAAGATGATAAATGGGAGGAACTTAAGAATTATATCTATGAGGGTTGGCCTAGCAAAGACAAAATTAGAGCAGAACTTTTGCCTTTCTATAATGTGGAAGAAGAATTGGAATTAGAGTCTGGTTTTATTTTCAAGTCAGGCAAGTGTGTGCCTCCAGAAGGAATGCAGGATGTCATACTTAAGGTGGCACACAAGACTCATCCGGGTATTTCATCTATGAAAAGATTAGTTAGGTCATATTTTTGGTGGCCTGGAATTGACAGATTCATTGATAGAATTGTCAGAGAATGTCAGGATTGTGCATCCAGTGACAGGATGATGAAAACCATTACTCCACCCCTCAAAATGGTCAAGTGGCCTTTGGAACCGTGGGAAAAAGTTGCTTTTGATATTTCTGGTCCTTTTCACATGTTGCCAGAATCCTCTAAGTATGCATTGGTCATGATAGACTACCATTCTAAGTGGCCGGAAGTTAAATTTGTACCCAAAGCTTCCACAGAGGCCGTGATTGGTTTTTTCAAGGACATTTTTACTAGAGAAGGTTGTCCCTCGGTATTGGTGTCTGATAATGGGGTGCAATTGACCTCTGTAGATATGTCTTCTTTTCTCAAAGAATGTAATGTTGTCCACAGATTAACATCGTTATACGAACCACATGAAAATGGGCAAGTCGAGAGATTTAATCGAGTGTTAAAAAATTTCATTGTGGAATCTGTCAAATTTGGAAAAAATTGGGTAAGTGCTTTACGAGAAAGGTTGTGGACTTATCGTATCACGCCCCACTCTACTACAGAGGTGAGTCCTTTTAAATTGTTTAAAGGTCGAAATCCAGCTTCCAGTGTTCTACCTTGGTGGTTAAAAGAAAAGTATAGCAAAGTTGTTTTGAATGACAAGGAAAATATTGTTGAGGTGGCTAAACGTGTGGAATGTAAACAGTTGAAAACTAAATCATGGTATGACAAAAAATGGAATACCAAACGCCTTGTTTTTCAAGAGGGTGAATGGGTCAGAATTCTTAAACCTGGTCTGTTGCCCAAAGGATCCAGCAAATTTACCGATCCAATTAAGATTAAAAAGGTGTTTACCAACAGTGTCATGACCCAAGACGGTAGGATTTGGAATATGTGTAGATTAGCCAAGTGTACTAAGCCTTATAATGTTTACAATAGTTTGGCTGATAAACAAGTTGATGCTGACACAGAGGACTCTATAGCCCATAGAGTCAAGGGTGAAAAACGTGTTATCAACTTACCTAAAAGATTTTCTGACTGAATGTAAATTTGTTTTTTTATGTTCATTTGTTGTTGTTATACAATATTGTACATATTTGTTCTTCTCCTTTTCTTTTTGTTTTGAAAAGGGAAGATGTTGTATCCTTATTTCTGGTAGTATTTCTTTAAGAAGCTTGGTCATTGTCGCATGCCACTGCATGCGACATGTTTCCTTTCAACAGAGCTCTACATTCCACATGCTAGTGGAACTGATATGTTGCTATCTTAGAAATCAGTTGTAGCTGCACTCTGTAACCTGTGGATGGATGGCCATGCTGCTAATAAATACATTACAACTTTACTATCTTCTCCATGATTATTCAACAGACTCCATCCCTTTACTCCTCCCACTCTGGACCAAAATTATTAACAGTTCTCTTCAGCAAGGACGCATCCCCGACTCCCTCAAAATTGGACAAGTTACACCTATACTCAAGAAACCAACAGCTGACCCTACTGACCTAAACAATTACCGTCCTATTACCAACATTCCCACCCTTGCAAAACTGTTGGAAACATGCATACAACTCCAATTGACAAAACACATTGACCAATTTGACCTCCTCAACCCTCATCAATCAGGCTTCCGAGCAGGGCACAGTACTGAAACTGCCATGACACACATAATCGACGACGCCCTCCAAATCCTGGATCAAAACGATACCTGCCTCCTTATCCTTCTTGACCTCTCCTCGGCATTTGACACTGTCAAACATGAGAACTTACTTGAGCTGTTACACACCAGAATGGGTCTTTCTGGGACTGTTCTCAAATGGTTCACCTCCTTCCTGCATAACAGATCTCAGAAATTCAAGAGCAACAACGTGATGTCCCCACCAGTGCCTGTCACATTAGGCGTCCCACAAGGATCTGCTTTATCCCCAACTCTGTTCAACCTGGTCATGGAACCTCTCACCACCTTGTTACAAGCATCTAATGTACACTTTCACATGTACGCCGACGACACCCAACTATATCTCAAAGTACAATCCCCCAAAGACATCAAACTTTTGAACTCAACGCTCAGAAACACCCAATCATGGCTTGCCGATAATCACCTCAAACTCAATGTTCTGAAAACTGAGTTCCTTCTGATCTCACCTCCCTCGAAAATCTCCACCACCCAAACCTGGCTTAAACACCTATCTGCACTCAATGTCCAACCTACCATCGTGGACTCAGCAAAATCCTTAGGCATTACACTGGACGCCAACCTCAACATGCAGCAGCATATCAGCAAGGCAACTAAGGGAGCAAACTTCCAAATCAATACCCTGAGGAAACTTAAACCCTTCCTCCCAGCCAAAGACTTCCAAACTGCAGTACAAGCCCTAGTCATTCCTCGCATAGACCACAGTAGCGTCGCCCTTTGCGGACTCCCTCTATCTACAACTGCACCCCTGAGAGCCTCCTTGAACGCTGCAGCAAGACTCATCACTGGATCAAAAAAACACTCACATATTTCCCCTGACCTAAAATCCTTGAACTGGCTGCCTTTTGAGGCCAGAATACATCTGAAAATTGCCTGCATGACACACAGAGCTGTACACAACAACTCACCCAGCTACCTCACTCAGAAGCTGACAATATCTGGTGGCTCAAGAACCACTAGAAGCACAAAGAATCTTCTTCTGAAACCTCGTAGATTCCGGAAGGAAAAAACATATAAACGCTCCTTTTCAGGAATGGCCCCCAGGATCTGGAACTCACTGCCTCCAGAAACCAGACTTATCTCCTCCACTACATTCTTTAAGAAAGAAGTAAAAGCCATCCTCATGACTAAATTCACCTGAACTTGTACTTTGGATCTATTTGAGACTCTGCACCTATCTGCACCTTTGTTTTGCCTGATTGTCGATTTGTATCATTGGTTTTGTGATTATTATGCCCCCCCATGTACCTACCCTATATTGCTACCCATCTTGTACCTACAACTACTCTTTGCTCAAAAGTCTGTTAATCACCCCCTTGTTTCTTTACGCCCTGTTTTTGTAAAGCGCTCTGATATCTGCAAAGATCTTGTCCGCGCTATATAAAACTTTCAAAATAAATAAATAAATACATCAAGGAGCCCCCTTTGAAGTGTAGAGGGGAAGCCTCGCCCTCCCCTCTCCGGTGGGCCCCACACAGCTCACAGGAATGCAGCAACTCACACATCTGTCTGGGGGATCCCTCTCCCTCCTCATGCCTTCAGCAGACAGGCAATGGACCCCAGTGTCCTCCATGTAATGTCCAGGCACGCTTGCACTCAGTGTACGCATGTGGTACACGTGCCAAACAGTGCTGTTACCGCCATGCATTATACCACCCCAGGCATCATACATAATTCACACACGTTCACTGTGCGTGCACTGCTGAATACTGTAGCCTTTCTGTATTGTGCCATGGTTTACACTTGCAAGCACACACACTGCAAACACACACACTGTAAGCACACAGACTGCAAGCACACACACTACAAACACACACACTGTAAGCACACACACTGCAAGGACACACACTGTAAGCACACACACTGCAAACACACAGACTGCAAGCACACACACTGCAAGGACACACACTGCAAGGACACACTGTAAGGACACACACTGCAAGGACACACACTGCAAGCACACACACCGCAAGCACACACACTGCAAGCACACACACTGCAAGGACACACACTGTAAGCACACACACTGCAAGGACACACTGCAAGGACACACACTGCAAGGACACACACTGCAAGCACACAGACTGCAAGCACACACACTGCAAGCACACACACTGCAAGCACACACACTACAAACACACACACTGTAAGCACACACACTGCAAGGACACACACTGTAAGCACACACACTGCAAACACACACACTGCAAGGACACACACTGTAAGCACACACACTGCAAGGACACACTGCAAGGACACACACTGCAAGGACACACACTGCAAGCACACAGACTGCAAGCACACACACTGCAAGCACACACACTGCAAGGACACACACTGCAAGGACACACACTGCAAGCACAGACACTGCAAGGACAGACACTGCAAGGACACACACTGCAAGCACACACACCGCAAGCACACACACTGCAAGCACACACACTGCAAACACACACACTGCAAGGACCCACACTGCAAGGACACACACTGCAAGGACACACACTGCAAGCACACACACTGCAAACACACACACTGTAAGCACACACACTGCAAGGACACACACTGCAAGCACACACACCGCAAGCACACACACTGCAAGCACACACACCGCTAGCACACACACTGCAAGCACACACACTGCAAGGACACACACTGCAAGGACACACACTGCAAGCACACACACTGCAAGGACAGACACTGCAAGGACACACACTGCAAGCACACACACCGCAAGCACACACACTGCAAGCACACACACTGCAAACACACACACTGCAAGGACCCACACTGCAAGGACACACACTGCAAGGACACACACTGCAAGCACACACACTGCAAACACACACACTGTAAGCACACACACTGCAAGGACACACACTGCAAGCACACACACCGCAAGCACACACACTGCAAGCACACACACCGCTAGCACACACACTGCAAGCACACACACTGCAAGGACACACACTGCAAGGACACACACTGCAAGCACACACACCGCTAGCACACACACTGCAAGCACACACACTGCAAGGACACACACTGCAAGGACACACACTGCAAGCACACACACCGCAAGCACACACACTGCAAGGACACACACTACATACAAGGACACACACCTCAAGGACACACATTCAGCACGCACTCTGCCAACACTTCACACTTCACGTATTGTACGTCTTGCTGGCATACATACACCCAGTAAATGCATTCACCATACACAACTGCATAGCACTGCTCTGTCCCTGTATTGTACCCTTCCTCGGCACAGGTACACCACTCCTGCGCTGCGCAGCACTTCACATTTAATGGATGTAGGCCGATGGTGAGTTAGCACACAGCTGATGAACGTTAACAGGGTGAGTGAGTATGTCGGCTTCATTGCAGTGACACAGGGTAAAAAGGTCCTACTCACACCTAGTAATCACTACACAGTTGGCTGCCAGCACCGATCTCGTGCTGCTGTACTCCTGGAGAAGGTGGTAGCCTTTCACCACTTTGAGGGTAGCACTTTGAGCTCCTCCCGGTCCAACAAGTCCGCAGTCTGTGAGACAGGCCTATGCTATGGCATGGCGCACACGCATGATCCGTGTTTGTCTAGAACAAAAATCAGCATTAGGGATCCAGACAACCGCACAGATGGGCATTCAGCCCAGGGGTGTACGTACAACTGCACAGACGGGCACTCAGCCCAGGGGTGTACATACAACTGCACAGAAGGGCACTCAGTGCAGAGGTGTACGTACAACCGCACAGATGGGCACTCAGTGCAGGGGTGTACGTACAACTGCACAGATGGGCACTCAGTGCAGAGGTGTACGTACAACCGCACAGATGGGCACTCAGTGCAGGGATGTACGTACAACTGCACAGACGGGCACTCAGCCCAGGGGTGTACGTACAACTGCACAGACGGGCACTCAGCCCAGGGGTGTACGTACAACCGCACAGACGGGCACTCAGCGCAGGCGTGGACGTACAACCGCACTGATGGGCACTCAGTGCAGAGGTGTACGTACAACCACACAGACGGGCACTCAGCGCAGGCGTGGCCGTACAACCGCACAGACGGGCACTCAGTGCAGGGGTGTATGTACAACCACACAAACGGCCACTCAGTGCAATGATGGACGTACAACTGCACAGACGGCACTCAGTGCAGGGGTGTATGTACAACCGTACAGATAGGTACTTCCACATCAATTGCCAATGAAATGTATACCCCCAATTTCTTCCAAGTGATCAACCTTTACAGTGATGTTCATAATTTCTAGGAATTTGGTCTCCAGTTGGCATAGGGATGCGCCCTGTCCAAGTATGGTACACAATCCTAGTAAAGGTAAGTTAGATACACGCTAAAAGATAACCTGTGCTCACCTATGGTAGCTTGGCATAGAGCAGTCAAGCTTAGCTAAAGAAGCAATGCGTATATTATTTGTGCAACACACACACGCACGCACATGCGCGCGCACACACACACACACACACACACACTAACATAATGAAAACACCACCAAAATACCCCACACATGTTCAGACAATAGTGAATAATTGAATGACTAAAACAAGACCACAATGACAAAAATCCAATAAGTAGAACCAGAGTTATTCATTTTTAAAAAATAAATCAAAAAGTAGTGCTTGGAGTCAAATAGCGCTTAGGGGTTACTTGAGGTTTGCCGGACCGGGGTAAATCCAAAGGTCAGTTATTCCAAAGTTGCGTCTTCGTCGAGCCGTGCTTTCCATCTTCATTGAGCTGCACAGTCCATCAAGGCGATGTCATCGATCGACTCCTGCGTCGAAAGGTAATGCTTCGGTCTGGTTGGTGCAAAGTCTTCACTGCGTCGATTTTGATGGTTCTGGACAGCAGAAATCACCTTCCAAGGTCCCAGGCCTGGATTGGCACCACTTGGCAGGGTAAGGCACACAGATAGACAGAGTCCAGGTGCTGTTCCAGAGTTGCGGGTAGTCTTTGATGGCCCAGAGACGTCAGAACAGGGGGCAAGCCCGTGTAGTCACTCTGGGTTCAAGTGAGATGGGTCCAGTCCTTGTCCTCAGCTAGGCAGAGATCAGCAGGCAGCAGGGCAGCTCAGCAAAGCAGAGAAGCAGTTCCTTCAGAACAGCAGTCAGACAAAGTGGTGACCCTTGTAGCACAGCAGTCCTTACTCCTGGCAGAGATCATCACAATTTCTTTGGTGTACTGTTCTTGTATGGTCTGAGTGCCAGCGCTTATACCCAAATGTACCTTTCGATTGGGGGTGACTTCAAAGCAGGCTCATGAAGTGCACAGGTCCTCTTTCATCCCAGTCCTGTCTGCCAGGCTATATGAGGGAGGGTAATCAGCCCGTTGTGTGGGAAAAGGCCACTACCAATTCAGGTGTGTCTGCTACTACTCCCTCTTCCGCCCCTGAAGGGCTATCAGAATGTAGATGAATGCAAATGAGTTCTCTGTCACACCATCCCTTCCTGTGTTTGTGGCTGTTTAGAGGGAATGCACAAAGTGTAGCTGTCACCCACCCTGCAGACGTGTATTGGAGACAAGCCGCAAGGCACACAGAGCAGTAAGAGCAGAGAAATGTCCACATTCTAAAACTAGCATTTCTAGAGCAGTAATATTAAATCCAACTTTACCAGTAAAGAGGGTGTATCATTACCATTCCAAAGATATGAAACATGAAGTAGCTATTCCTTTCTAATCAGGAATTGTAGCTTAAATGTGTTTTAAGGAATTCCCAATGCTAGACAAGAGGAGTGGGCCTCACAGTAGTGAAATAAGTATTTTAGCTGTTTGTCACTACCAGGACATGTAATACTTAAAAAGTACATGTCCCACTGTTAGACGGGGACCCGGAGGGTCGACCGAGTACAGGGGGAGAGGCCTCCGGTGAGGGCCCTCTCCGGCAATCGTACAGACAAGTGACCTCCCCCCCACAGATAGACACCACACAGAGATGAGTTCTACACACTTTTATATATATATCTTGAGGCACGGTGATAAGCGATACAGCAGGACCAGGATACGAGGATCCTGTCAATTCTAGTCTCTTTGGGGAAAGGGGGTAGCGGGACAGTCTGAGTACTGGTCCGGTACAGAAGCAGCAAAATGCGGAGCTCACAATCCTCGAGCTGGTAGGTTCGCAAGGAGGGGCCGCGGCAGCGCCAGCAGGCCTTGTAGATGGTTCACGTTGAGGAGGAGCCGCGGCAGCGCCAGCAGGCCTTCAAGATGGTTTACGATGAGGAGGGCAGCTGCAGCGCCAGCAGGCTTCGAAGATGGTTCACGATGAGGAGGGCCGCGGCAGCGCCAGCAGGCCTTGAAGATGGTTTACGACGAGGAGGGCCGCAGCAGCGCCAGCAGGCCTTGAAGATGGTTCACGACGAGGAGGGCCGCGGCAGCGCCAGCAGGCCTTGAAGATGGTTTACGACGAGGAGGGCCGCAGCAGCGCCAGCAGGCCTTGAAGATGGTTCACGACGAGGAGGGCCGCGGCAGCGCCAGCAGGCCTTGAAGATGGTTTACGACGAGGAGGGCCGCAGCAGCGCCAGCAGGCCTTGAAGATGGTTTACGACGAGGATGAGCCGCGGCAGCGCCAGCAGGCCTTCAAAGGTAGTTCACGAAGAGGAGCCGCGGCAGCGCCAGCAGGCCTCCAAGGATGAGTTCGTCTCGGTGTCTCTCGACTCCAGGATACAACTGCCTTCCTGCTCTGGAGCTGCCTTAGTTATAGGTCTGGCGCCCTTTGATGTCCGGACCCTCGCACTTGGAGGTCGGGAGGTCCGGGATGAGGGAGTCCAGACACCCAGCAGGGGGGTGGAGCCAGCGCCCAGGGAGGCTGGGGGCGATCGACACCTGGCGGAGGGGAGCCATCGACACTCCTTCTCCCATTGACCTGCCAAGTGGTCTCTTCACCCCCTGGGCGGATGGTGGTGCCTCGATGTCGGGACCTGGCTGGGCCCGAGGCCGAGGTCGACCCGAGGCCACGAGGCCTGGTCATGTAGTGTCCAAGATGGCGGCTGGGCCGGAGACCGGGGTTCTGGAAGGGACCCGGGCCAGCCGATACGGTGGGGTTCAGGAGCCAATGTTCCGTCGGGGAAGGACTGGTGGATTGCCCCGGCGGGTTGCACGGGTGGTTCTTGTCCGGGGAACAGGAGGAACAGGGGTCCGCGGCCCGCCATGCGGGGAGGGGACGGCCCGCCACGAGGCCTGTCCAGCATGCGTCCCCCCCAGCTGAAGGCAGGGAGAGTCACCCATCCTCTTGGGTACTCTACTCGCCGAGGCGGAAGAAGCGGGACAGGCCGTCTGCGTTGGCGTGGTCTTGGCCGGGGCGATGCTCCACAGTGAAATCCATCCCCTGCAGAGAGATGGACCAACGCAACAGCTTCGGGTTTTCTCCCCGCATCTGCATCAGCCACTGCAGGGGTCGGTGATCTGTTTGTACCCGGAAGTGGGTGCCGAAGAGATAGGGCCGGAGCTTCTTGAGGGCCCACACTACGGCGAAGGCCTCCCGCTCGATGGTGCTCCATCGCTGTTCTCGGGCCAGCAGGCGTCGGCTGATGAAGGCCACTGGCTGATCGACCCCCTCGGGGTTGAGTTGGGAGAGGACGGCCCCTACGCCTTGATCTGAGGTGTCTGTCTGTACAATGAATTCCCGGCTGTAGTCGGGGGCCTGGAGCACAGGGGCGGTGCACATGGCAGACTTCAGGTTCTCAAAGGCCGCCTGACATTCAGGAGTCCAATTGACGTTCTTGGGGTTCTTTTTGGACGTGAGTTCTGTGAGGGGCCCCACAATGCTGCCATAGTCTTTTACGAAGCGCCGGTAGTACCCCGTAAGTCCCAGGAAGGCTCGGACCTCTGTCTGGGTGACCGGGGGCTCCCAGGCCTGGATGGCGGCAATCTTGAGCTGGAGGGGGGCCACTAGGCCATTTCCCACCTGGTGTCCCAGGTAGGTCACGGACCCTTAGCCGATCTGGCACTTGCTGGCCTTGATGGTGAGCCCGGCCTGCCGGAGGGCGTTCAGGACCTCTTGGAGGTGGTGGAGGTGTTCTGTCCAGTGGCGGCTGTACACAGCAATATCGTCCAGATAGGCGGCGCTGAATTCCTCGAGCCCCGCCAGCTCCTTGTTCACGAGTCTCTGGAAGGTGGCGGGGGCGTTTTTCATTCCGAATGGCATCACCTTGAAGTGGTAGTGGCCATCCGGGGTAGAGAAGGCGGATCGCTCTTGGGCCCCTGGGGTGAGGCCGATCTGCCAATAGCCCGCTGTCAAGTCGAAGATGCTCAGGTAGCGGGTGGCCCCCATGCGGTCAATCAGCTCATCTGCCCGGGGAATGGGATGAGCGTCGGTCCGGGTGACGGCATTCAGACCCCGATAGTCTACACAGAACCTGAGCTCGGGGGCGATGCCCGGGGCGGCGACCTTGGGGACCAGCACGAACGGGCTAGCCCAGGGGCTGTCGGACGGCTCGATCACTCCCAGAGCTAGCATTTTGGAGACTTCTGACTGGATGCAGGCGCGTACTCGATCAGGCACCCTGTACGCCCTGTGTCGGATAGGGGGGCTATCCCCGGTGTCAACGTCGTGGAGGCACCAGGGGGTGACCCCAGGGATGAGGGAGAACAGGTCGGCAAATTGGAGTAGCAGTTCTCGGCAGTCTTGGCGTTGCACTGGGGACAGGGCATCGGAGAGGTGGACTCCCTCCATGGAGCCGTCTTTCTCGAGCGTTTTCAGAAGATCGGGGAGAGGCTCGGAGTCTTTTTCAGCCCCACTGTCGGTAGCCATCAGGAGGCTAAGTTCAGTGCGCACAAAGTGGGGCTTGAGTCTATTGGCGTGGAGGACACGTAGGGGGTTTCGGGGTGATGCCATGTCTACCAGGTAGGTGACGGGGCCCTTGCGCTCCACCACTTTGAAGGGTCCCGTCCATTTGTCCTGGAGGGCGCAAGGTTCAACTGGGGATATCACCCAGACCTGTTGTCCCGGCTCGAACTCGATAGACGAGGCATGCTGATCATACCAGCGCTTCATGTCTTCTTGGCTGGCTTCGAGGTTGGCCTTGGCAAGTTCCCTGAACCGCCGGGTCTGGTTACGGAGGGTCAAGAGGTACTTGTATACATCCGAAGGAGTCTTCTGAGGGGCCACCTCCCACCCCTCTTTGACCAGGCTGAGGGGGCCCCGGACGGGGTGTCCATACAATAGTTCGAACGGACTGAAGCCCAGGGATTTCTGGGGGACTTCTCTGTAAGCGAACAGGAGGCACGGGAGCAGCATGTCCCATTGGCGACGTAGGGGCTCTTCCAGGCCCATGATCATCCCCTTGAGAGTGCGGTTAAATCGTTCTACTAGTCCGTTCCCTTGCGGGTGATAGGGAGTCGTGAATTTGTAGGTGACCCCGCACTGTTGCCATAGGGACTTCATGTACTTGGAGATAAAGTTCGTACCCCTGTCACTGACGACTTCTCGGGGGAAGCCCACCCGCGAGAAGATCCCCATCAGGGCTCGGCCCACCACGGGCGCCGTCACGGTCCGGAGAGGTAGGGCCTCGGGATAACGGGTGGCATGGTCCACCAGGACAAGTATGAACCGGTGTCCCTGTGCTGTCCGGGGCTCCAGGGGCCCCACTATGTCGATTCCCACCCGCTCAAAGGGGGTGGTGACGATGGGAAAAGGTTGCAGGGGGACTTTCAGTTTTTGGCCGCTCTTCCCGCTGGCCTGGCCAGTGGGGCAGGCCCGGCAGTGGTTCGTTACATCGTTCCGCATCTTCGGCCAGTAGAAGTGGGTCACCAGGCGGCTGTACGTCTTGTACTGCCCCAGGTGCCCCGCAAGAGGCACATCGTGTGCCAAATTCAATAGGAAGTCTCTGAATCGGAGGGGGACCACCAGCACCCGGCTGGCCCCCAGCTCGGCAATCTTTTGCTCACTGTAGAGCAGCTCGTGATCCCAGTAGATCCAGTGGGCCCCCGAGGTATCCCCTGCGCTTTGGGCTATGGCTTGTTGTCGGAGTCCCTCGAGGGAAGGACACGCTCTTTGTTCCTGGCGGAACTGTTCCTGAGTGGGGCCACCTTCTTGGCGCCACTGTGCCAGCTCTGGGAGGTCTCGGAGTTGATCCTGTTCTTCGTGGCCGGACCCCGGAGGACCAGGATCAGGGGTGGTTTCTTCGGTGACGATCGGTGGAGGAGGTTCGGGCCACTCCGGTTCCTCTGGGCTGGAGATGGCGCGGGCGGCCATGGATCGGGTCGTTACACAGACCCATTCAGGGAGACCAAGCATCCCCAGGTGCTCCCTCCGCTCAACGGCTGACCAGGGGGAGCTCTCGAGGTCGTTCCCCAGAAGGCAGTCCACCGGGGCATCATCGCGGACAGTCACTTTTAGCATGCCGGACACCCCTCCCCACTCGAAGGGGACGCAGGCCATCTGGCACAGGCTTTCGGAGTTGTCGGCCGACCACACTGGACAAAGTACGTTGGGTAGGATCTGGTCAGGGGTCACCAGATGGCAGCGGACTGCGGTCACACTGGCCCCTGTGTCACGGAGGGCTTCAGCCGGCGTCCATTGATTGTGACCCACTGGCTGTATTTCTGCGTGTTGGCGGGGATGGGCGCCCGCGGGACCATGTCTCTCTCCCCTAGACAGACCAGGGACATGGCGGCAGGTTCCCACTCGGGCTGGTACGGCTCGTACTCTTCGGCGTCTTCTTGGCCCGGTTCTTCTCCCAGGGCGGCGGCGGCGATCTGGCGGTTCACGGGGCTCTGGTTTTTCGGGCAGTTGGGGTCATTGGCATAGTGACCGGGTTGCTGGCATTTGTGGCAGGTAACGTTGGAGCGGAACCCTGGTCGCGTAGGAGGGTTTCCTCTTCCGGCCGGGGGCGGGGGTTTGCTAGTGGGGGGCACCGTGACGGTGTCCCGGCCCCGACCCTGGCCTCCTCCTCCCCCCCGTGGGTGGTGGGGCCCTTGGGAGGCTCTGTTCTGTTCGCTGGGCCAGCTCCGAGGGACCCGGGTGCTCTCCCATCGGTCTGCTTCGATGGCGAGTTTCCGAGGGTCGGTTAACTTACTATCAAGGAGGTGCTGTCTTAGTTGGACGAAGCAGTTATTGGAGAGGTGCTCCCATACAATAAGGTCGAATAACTGCTCGTAGGTGGTGACCTGGCTGCCCTTGATCCATCCCTCGAAGGCTCGGCTAAAAAAGTTCACGTGCTCTCTGCCTCTGCTCACTGTCCCTGTCCTGTCTACCCTCCCCCTACCCTCCTTGCCTCTTCTACCCTTGGGGTCTCTTCCACCTCTCCTCTCTGCCCCGCGTCACTCTGGCTCTACCCTTTATACTCTCGGGGTTCACTGTGCACTGTCCCTTCACGTGCTCTCTGCCTCTGCTCACTGTCCCTGTCCTGTCTACCCTCCCCCTGTCCTCCGTGCCTGTTCTACCCTTGGTGCCTCTTCCACCTCTCCTCTCTGCCCCGCTTCACTCTGGCTCTACCCTTTATACCCTCGGGGTTCACTGTACACTGTCCCTCACGTGCTCTCTGCCTCTAATCACTGTCCCTGTCCTGTCTACCCTCCCCCTGTCCTCCGTGCCTGTTCTACCCTTGGGGTCTCTTCCACCTGTTCCTGTTCCTACTGCTCCTCCGTCTATACCTTCCCATACTCCTGTTCCCGCTACTTCTACTATTGTGGTTACTCCTGCTGTTCCTTCTGTTTCCGACACTTCTCTTGTTACCCCGTTGCTTTACTCTTCTACCCCGTCTGCTCGGCGTCGCGTTCCCTCTGTTGCTGCTAACTTTTTCACTTCTCTCGGACCGGTTCTTGGGTCCGCTGGTTCTGATGCTCCCCAGAGACGAAGTCAGCTTCCTGGTGGTAGGGAACGTGATACGCTATATAATATGGCGATGAATTGGATTCGATATCCCCTTAGAAATCCTCCACGTGTGGTGGTTGATACGTTTTCTCAATTCAATGAGCCGACACAAAGGTTCATGTTTGAAGAAATGTGCAAACTTTTACGTGATCAGATATCAGTTGAAGTGGCTGATGATGTGTTGGCTGCTCTAACTGACCTTCAGCTTCAGTTTGCAAGCGGAATAATGGTGGGTAGCAATGTTCGACGTGCGGTCGAGCAGTTGCTATCTTTTCGTCTTGCTATAATGCCTCGAGCATTGTTTAAAGACGAAACTGAGGAACTGACAGCAGCGCCTGGTCAGTTTCCCATGCGCGAAGTCCCAGCAGTGTGGATGCCAGGTAATCCTGGTGGTAATCCTGCGGTCCTGCCACACTTCCAGAGGGTGTGGATACATCTTCCGTGGAAGCGATCGGAAGTCTTGCAGGTGAAGCAATCTTTGCCTGACCCTCGCAAAAATCCTGCAGGGTACTATAAAGAATTGTCGCAGCTAGTGGATGCTACGATAATGAACCTTGCCGACATCGATATGCTGTTCGGCAATGTCGTCCCGCAACCGGTATGGGCAAAGATTCGGCAGGAAGATCATGCAGCAGAATTGGGTGGTGACTGGGCTGCACTTAGTGCCGCGGATGCCTTACAAGTTGGTGGGGCTAAGCCCGAACAGTTGATTGCCAATCTTCCTCAGAGAATAATCACTCTTATGAAAACACTTATGCCAGCTATGAAAGTCAACTGGGACAAATTGTCTGCTTGCAAGCAAAAGAAGGACGAAAGTGTCTCCGATTTCTTTACGAGATTTGAGGAGGCAATTATCGATCACAGTGGTCAAGATATGGGTACTGAGGGAGGTCAGAGGTTGTTCGTGGACAAATTCGTGTTGAATTTGTTGCCGGACCTAAGCAACAAATTAAAGAATTCAGAGAGTGCGTGGGCTGTTTCTACTTCTGCTCAGATATTGGCTACGGCCCAATATTATGAGAATAGAGAGAAAGAGGAAAGTGATCGTGCAGACAAAAAGACGAAAGAGCTCAAAACGAAAGTGTTGTTGCAACAAGCGTATCCTCCGCGTTCGAATCAGAATGACTCGCAGCAGCGGAACCGATCGCAGTCTCAGTCCAATAGGTCACAAACACGGAATGACTCCTCTTCGCAGCGATCTATGCTTGGGTACAATCAGTGTGCCTATTGTAGGGGTGAGGGTCATTTGAAATTCGATTGTCCGGTTTTGCGTGATCGAAATAGTGGTAATTCATCTAGAGGAGGTCGTAGTGGTCCGCAACAGGCTTCACGAGGTAGAGGTCGTGGTGTTAATCAAAACCAAAATGATCGTTCTAATGATTCCTCTGATTCTAACAATTGTTTCGATCAGCGAGGATCATCGTCGCAAGGCCGATCCGCACAGTACAATGTGGATGATTATTACGTCGATCAGGGTACTGACGACGGTAATTACTAGGACAGCCATAGACAAGGAGAGGGAGTAGTATCAGTTCCGGTTGATCAGAGAGGGCCTTACGTCGCAGTTGCCACCTCGGGCGTAGTTGAGCCTTTTCTGTTGGACACTGGTGCAGCGAAAAGTTCCATCATGCATTCGAAACTCCCTGGCGCACCTTTGTCTGGCTTAACAAATGTTTCCGTTGGATTCTCCGGCGCCCCTGTTAGCAATCCGGTTTCTCGTCCTTTGCCCCTCACAATTGGGCCACGTGAGCTGGAAGCTCCTTTGATTTTGACTACTGGTTGTGGTGAAAATCTTTTGGGCTTGAATTTGCTGAAACGACTATATGCGACTTTGTATTGTTCTCCTGCGGCAGTGAAGCTTACATTGGGTGAGAGAGTTATCTCTCCTATGTACTTGTCTCTCGATAAGCTTCCACCGGAATTGAGTTCTCTTCCTGCATCTTTGTGGGCAACGGGCCCTAATGACGTGGGCCTGCTTGACATCTCCCCTTATGTTGTTCATTTGAAATCTAATGTGCGTTTACCACATATTCCCCAGTATCGTATCTCCCTTGATGGTGAGCGAGCGTTGTTGGCAATTATCTACGATTTGATCGAAAAAGATGTTATTGAGGAGACGAGGGGAAACGTGTGTAATAGCCCTGTGTTGCCCATCTTGAAACGCACTGATCCATCTAAGCCTCCTGTTTATCGTTTTTTTATCGATTTACGGGAAGTGAATAAAATTGTGATTCCTCAGTTCCCTGTGGTGCCTGACATCACGGCTCTACTGACTCTGATTCCAGCATCTGCGTCCTTGTTCTCAGTGATCGATCTGAAGAATGCTTTCTTTAGCATTCCGATTGCTGAGGAGAGTAGGGACCTTTTCGGTTTCTCTCTAGGTGGCCGCAGCTTTAGGTTTAAACGCGCTCCTCAGGGCTACTGTGAGAGTCCATCGATATACAGTCAAGCCTTGAAGAGCCAACTTGTCGCGTTTGTGTTACCGGCTGGTGCGGCTTTGATCCAATATGTCGATGACTTATTGGTGGCTGCGGACACTCAGGACATTTGCAAAATTGCTACGGTGTCTCTGTTACAGCATCTCTGTGACTTGCATCACAAGGTGTCACCTTCTAAACTGCAATATTGTTGCCAAGAAGTAACCTATCTAGGTCACTTATTGTCAAAGGAGGGAAGAAGGTTGACCCCAGAGAGAATTGCAGCGATTGCTCGAATGACTGTGCCAACAACTCAGAGAGATGTGCGTGCCTTTTTAGGTATCACATCATACTGCAGGCAATGGATTCCAAATTTTTCATTGCTAGCGAAACCATTGGTGGCTCTTACGTGCAAGGATGTTCCAACTCCTTTGCCATGGACGGAAGAATGTCAGAAAAGTTTTTCTGAACTACGTGACGCGTTTTGTTCGGCCCCTGTGTTAGGTACTCCTGACTACAGTAAGCCGTTTACACTATACGTTCACGAGAGGGAAGGTTGTGCGTTGAGTGTTTTGACGCAACAATTTGGTGGTAAGCAGCGTCCATGTGCATATTTTTCCTCGACCTTGGACCCGGTAGCTAGAGCATTGCCGAGTTGTTTGAGAGCAACAGCGGCAGCCGCGGTGTCCATCCGACAATCTGCAGGATTGGTCATGGATAATATGCTTACGGTGATGGTTCCGCACGTAGTTGACACTCTCTTGAATCGTACGAAAACTCAACATCTGACGAGTGCAAGGTTGTCTGGTTATGAGTTGACGCTTTTGGCAAGTCACGTTCAGATAAAGCGCTGCAATGTCCTAAACCCGGCGACTTTGTTGCCAACAAATATGGAATCAGATGAGGTAGCTGCACACGATTGCTACTTACGAACTGAGGAGGAAACAAAAGGTCGTGTGCACCTAAAAAACACTCCTTTGGAAGACCCTGATGGTACCTTGTATGTGGATGGTTCGTGTTTTAAGTTGCCGAATGGTGATGTGACGACTGCATATGCTGTGGTAACGTTGAGTACGGTTGTGGAGACCGCGAGATTAAATCAGAATTCTGCACAGGCGGCAGAGCTGATTGCCTTGACCAGAGCGTGTGTTTTGTCGAAAGGGAAACGGGTGAATGGGTTTACGGACAGCCAGTATGCGTTTGGTGTTGCGCATAGTTTTGGACGTTTGTGGAGGGAGAGAGGTTTTATGACATCGCATGGTACGAAGATCCAGCATTGACAGCTTGTGAATGATCTTTTGGATGCACTTACATTGCCCAAGCAGGTGGCAATTATTAAATGTAGTGCGCATCGTAAGGTGACGGATGATGTTGGTCGTGGCAATGCGTTTGCTGATGAGATTGCTAAAGAGACTGCACGGAATCTTACAACTAGGATGTATGTGACGAGTTCGGTAAGGTGGCCTGCAGAAACTGGTATGCGCGAAGACACTATTGAGAGTGTGAAAGCGATTCAGAACGAGGCCACCGAGACTGAAAAGACTAAGTGGAAAGAGAGTACGGGAAAGCTGGATGTGAGTGGCTGTTGGATTGATTTGTCCGAGAATAAGAGGTGGATGTTGCCGGATGCATATGTGCTAGCTGTTGTGACGATGGCACACGGCTTGTCACATATTAGTGCGAAAGGTATTTGTAAGTTGTTGTCTCCTGTATGGAAGAATGATGGTATCTCTAAGTGTGCTGAGAGATTGGTTAAGAATTGTATGATATGCATGATGTACAATCCTGGTAAGGGAACTCCTACACCCCCTGGCCACTTTGCTCCCCCTTCATGTCCTTTGAGGTGATTCAGTTAGACTTCATCCATATGGAGCGATGCAATAACCTGAAATACGTTTTAGTTGTGGTTTGCGCATTCTCCCGATGGATTGAAGCCTACCCTCTTAAAGACAATACTGCCCTGTCCACAGCGAAAGTCCTACTGAAGGAGTATTTTCCTCGGCATGGAATGCCACGGATTGTATGGTCTGATAACGGAAGTGAGTTTGTGGGGAGTGTGATGAAGAGTGTGTGTAAGGGCCTTGGAATTACACAAAAATTCCACAGCGCCAACCATCCCCAGTCAGCAGGTCTGGTTGAGGGATATAATGGAACTCTCAAATTGAAACTCGCAAAGATTCAGGCGACGACTGGTCTCTCGTGGCCTGACGCTTTGCCCTTAGCTCTTCTGTCAACTAGGGCGACGGTACACTCTCGAGTAGGGCTCAGTCCATATGAGATTGTGTTCGGCCGTCCTGCCAATGTTTGGGGGGTCCCTAGACCCAGTGTGTTTTCTGATCTTAAGTACCCAATGTTGATCGATTATCTTCATGATCAGACTGCTAAACTGAGGTTAATTCACCAACAGGTCTTTGAAGCACTGCCGACGCAGACGGAGGGTCCAGGCCACCAGCTCCAGCCAGGAGACTGGGTGGTTACGAGGAATTTTGGCCGCAAAAGAAATTTGGAGCCAAGGTTCACCGGACCCTACCAGGTGTTCCTTGCCACGAGAACTGCTGTTCATTTGGAGGGTCGCAAGCACTGGGTGCATGCCACCCACACCAAGAAGGTACCCATCCCTTTGCCAGCGGACTCGTGGGTGAGGAAGGGCATCGCCTCGTCTGAGGGTGAGGTTTTGCCGAACTTTGTTCCATTCAGTGACGCTCAGCCCGTCGGAGATACCTCAGTGCAGCCGGACGATACTGTTGAACATTTGTCATCAAAGAACTCAAGATCTGAACAATTGTCTGGTCGACAGGACCCTGTTACATCACCTGATCAGCTGTTTGAAGATCAGACACGACCTGGGAGGAGCAGATATTTCCTTCGCTCCAACACTAGAGACTAATAAAAAATATTTTTGCTTCCTCCCCTGACGTTCACGTTACCCCATTACCACTTTGAACATTTTTGAATAATTGTGATTTCTGTAAATTCTGGTCCTTTTCGGCATATGTCTTTGTTTCCACAGCTAGGAGATTTTGTATATATTGTCTAAATTAAAGTACCTTACATCCGGGTGGACCGTAGGGCCGTGCGGGTACTTCCTTCTGGTTAGTAGGTCCTGACACTAGGTTGGAGACCGTCGGTTCCTAGGAACTCCTGGGGATTGACTATTGCTACACAGAACGAAGTGCGTCAAGAACGTTGCGGACGGTTTTAGAGGATGGCTTTTTCGAAGCTGTCGGAATTAGAAAAGACTCAATCTCAAAGATTCGAATTGCATAGAATTGCACGAACAAAATGCTTCATGTTTCAGGTGTTTCTTCTCATCCCTTTTATGTGGCAAACCATCATAAATACTAGCCACATGCCAATTCCAAGAGAACGTGACAGACTATGGTCCAGAATATCTTTTGAAAGCTGGACTCAGGAGTTAATACGCTCTACTCCTCTACCAGACCCTGACCCTGTGATAGCCAACGACAACTTTACCAATTGGCTCACCTCCACCCTGGATATAGTCGCCCCCAAGACAGACCTAAAGAAAAAAAGTACCACCTTCAAATCACCATGGTGTACACACAGGAACTCAGGAACCTAAGGAAAATATGCAAAATTCACGAGCGTAAATGGAGAAAAAAATGGGACCCTACCATCAAGGCAGAATACAAATTAGCGATGAGGACATACAAAGCTGCGCGAAAAGCAGCACAAGCCTCCTTCTTTGATAAAAAAATCAGAGCTGCCTCCAGTTCTTCTCGTGAGACTTATAAAATAGTCAAAGAGCTCCTCAAAATACCCAATCCCCCCTCAAATCAACAACCCACAGTTGCCAGATGCAACCAAGTAGCTTGTTTTTTTCAAAATAAAATCACTAATATTTTACAGTCACTTCCTCCTTTAATCGATCACACCCCCCAAGCCGTTCCACCAGCTCCCGTCACCAGTCCAACTCTAGACAGCTTCAACCAACTGTCTAATGACGACTTTCTGAAAGCCCTCTCCGACCTGAAAAGTGGCTCCCCTAACGACCCAGCTCCCATTCGCATCCTTAAACAAGTCGGACCTACCATCTCGTATCTGGCCACTAGCCTTATCAATGCCTCCCTTAACCAAGGAGTAGTCCCCCCAATTGGAAACATGCCATTTTTAAGGCTTTACAGAAAAAACCTGGTATGGACCCTGCAGACCTTACTAACCTCCGCCCAATTTCCCTCCTACCAGGCCTAAGTAAGATTGCAGAGAGGGTGGTCAACCAACAATTGTCTGCCTTCCTTGAAACCAACAATCTTCTCCGCCCCACACAGACAGGCTTCCGTCCTGGTCAAGGAACTGAGACAGCTCTGCTGAAAGTGGTTGAAGAGGCCAGATGCATCCTGGATTCGGGAGGATCAGTGTTACTGATCCTCCTGGATCTAAGCGCTGCATTCGACACGGTGGATCATAAAACTCTGATTAAGCGCCTCTTCAGTCTGGGAGTGAGGGGCATGGCACTCAGCTGGCTCTCATCGTTTTTAAAAGACAGAACATTCCAGGTCCGCGAAGGGAATGTGCGATCCGACACTCTCCCTCTCCAGTGTGGGGTCCCCCAGGGCTCTTCATTGAGCCCTACACTTTTTAACACATACATGGCCCCCCTGGAAGATGTGGTCTCCCCTTTTGGGATAAAAGCCGTCACATATGCTGACGACACCCAAATGATCGTATCATTCTCACTTGATGAGGATAAGCTCAAAAATCTCCATGACTGTCTAGAAGGAATTCATGCTTGGATGTCCACCTCAAGGCTCAAGCTCAATGGCTCGAAAACTGAGCTCATGCTGTTGGGAAACAAAATATCATCTCTTCCCTCTGCCATGTGGCCAGCATGCTTAGGCCCTCTCCCACAACCCAAGACTGAATTAAAAAGTCTGGGTTTTTGGCTTGAACAAGACTTATCCCTGAAAACGCAAGCAAAAAAAAGCAGCTGGTACATGTGTGGGATTAATGCGTTCCACCAGAAAGATCCTCCCATTACTTCCGGGTCCCTCACAGAAATTGCTAATGCAAGGTCTAGTCTTATCAAGACTGGACTATTGTAATGCTCTCTTTCTGGCGGCCCCGGAATCTACGATTAACATCCTTCAAAGAACACAGAATGCTGCGGCTAGGATCCTCACAGGGACCTCCCGTAGAGCCTCAGCCAAACCTGCCCTTAAGGCACTACATTGGCTGCCGATCCGCGAAAGGGTCAAATTTAAGGCCCTGTGTACCACTCATAAAGCTATGCAAAACCAAGGGCCTCCAATGCTAAAAGCGATGATCTTCCCATATAGACCCAACAGGCCCCTACGCTCAGCCCAAGATCATCTAGCCACAGTCCACAGAATCAAAAAAGCCCGAACTGGAGGACGTCGCTTCTCGGTCACAGCGGCTACCATCTGGAATGCTCTGCCATCTCATCTTCGTTCCGAAACGAATCATATGAAATTTAGGAAGCTTCTTAAAACGCATCTCTTTCCGCAATAACTATCCTCCCTACCACCGGCCTCCACCCCCAGATGTTCTGCAATCTTCAGCGCTGGGACGCTCACGGGCAGCCATGCGCTATAGAAAACCCAAATTTCATTTCATTTCATTTCATTTCCTAACTGTTTCTTCGTTATTGGTGGGTGGGGTGTATTATATGATACAGTCGTTGTTGCCTTCTGCCTCACCTACCCCTTCTTCTGAACCTAAACCTACCTCCACTGTTTCTCCTCATTCCTTCCACATCTTACCACAACACGAGCAGGTCAGACGTGCGGAGTTCATGAACAATTCCTTCGTTCAGCTCCTTCATCAGCATCAGCTGGTAATGAACACTACGAATTGTTGAGTGTGTGGGTTAATGCCACATACCACTGACAGGGGAATTCCGTACTTGGTCCTTCCTTACAGTTCCCAGGGTTCAGCTCGAGCATTCCAAACAATGTTTCGTAGCGCACTAGATTCTTACCCCCATCGAGAGCCACGTGCGCCAGGTCATGGTCCCGGCCCGCATCACAAGCCTTTGGCGAGAGCGATTGCCGATTTAGATAGGGATATTTTTGACGCATCGCTCATCCCAGAGGAAGAGGTGCGAGCATACCAGGATCTGAGTGAGGTGGAATATAGCAAATCAGTGGGTGATAGGCAGCTTAAGAGCTCGTCCCCGATCTGGATTGTACCCCACCTCGGTAATTTCTGTTTAAAAGGACAAGGTCGAAGTCCGCGAGCTCAGCTTGGAGAGAGTGCTTGTGTTGATACATACGTTTTGCCGACACTCTCTTCCCCTGTTCTTCTGGCTGCTAAGGGTACATACTTTGTGTGCTATGATCGCGCATATACATGGTTGCCCTTTGACTTCTCAGGCACCTGTTATATTGCGAATCTGTTGCCGCCGACCTTTATTGTTGGGTCGGATTATCACAAGACCAGAGTTGTGAGAGGTGTAATTAGCGAAGAGGATACTGCCGGTCAAGAAGCAGGAGACTTCTTTAAGGGTTTCCTGCCGTTTTGGGGACCTATGGTCAATAGTAGGAACCTGAGACAGTTGACTCGGGTGGTGGAATCGACCGCTAATATCACTGCGAGTGCCCTTGGCAACATTACAGCAGAGCTTCAGGCGGACAGGCTTATGACGTTACAAAACCGTATGGTTTTAGACGTTGTTTTAGCAGATAGAGGTGGAGTATGTAAGGTGATCCATTCGAGCTGCTGCATTTTCATTCCTGACAACGCTCCAACTGTCTATCAAGCCATCTCGAAGTTGCATAAGATCTCTGAGTCCATACACGTGGACGTAGGTGATTGGACGCTACTAGGATGGTTTTGGGGCCTGATGTCGACTTGGGGTTGGAAGATTCTGATGATCATTGGGGTTGTTGTAGCATTTCTGTTCACGTGTTGTCTTTGTGTGTAGTGTGGTCCTGCCTTATGTGGCCTCTGTGCTACGACGTGTATAAGGCGGCCACCTGTTACCAAGGAAGCGCTAATGGACAGAATGATGTTGCAGCAGCATCTGGATGGTCTGATGAATATCGAAATCGATTCTGATTGCGACTAGTGCTTGCCTACATGAGGGCAAAAGGAGCGTCTGAGGTTCCGTGACAATCGTAAGTGGTGTTTTCGACTCGCTCGAATATGGTCGAGTCTGGTATCTATGAACCGCAAATGACGAGTTTAGTGGGTGTACGCGTTTTCGATATGCTAGCCTAAACCGTTCGTCTGTTTCGTGGGTTTCTTCATCTGAACCCACGGGTTCCATCTTAGATACGGCATCCATTTTGTTTCTTGCCCTCAAGTAGCCAGCGAACGGACGCTGTCCGCTTCGCGACCCTGGGATTCCCAAACTCTTGCGGAAGACACCTGTTCCTTTGAGGGTGTCTTTATGATGAGGTGGATGATACTGCAATGCAGATGGCCCCGCTCGAGGCTCATCTTGCCGTGCCGGTCTATTGTCTTAGTTGTGCATTTCATTAGGCACGTCCTTTTGATCCCTGCAATCGTGTTTCCTGATACCACCCCTTTTACACTTTCTTCGATCTGTTCGCTATCCTCGTCTTCCTCTGCACCTGTTTCTGTCTCCTCCTTGTTTCGTTTACAGCCACACGGAATACACTAATGGTGGGAAGATGTACTTTTACAGTTGGGAACTGCCAAATGCTACTGTAATTATGTTCCGGGCCCTGAATACATGAAAGCGACCCCCTATGATATTTACTGTGGGAACCGGGTTGTAACCTTTTGTCTGTCATGTTAACCTATGAAGGAAAATTGTATAAGAAGAGCGATCCACAGATACAATTTGAAGCAGTCTCCGTGAACTTACATGCTATGTACTTCTCGTGACTTCTGTGTTCCCTGCAGTAAATAAACCTCGAATCTTTGACGCCGAAGGAAGTGCCCCGTGTCTCTGTCATTTGTACGCCGGAACAGGTAACCCACGAAGGTTTCAGGTGTTATCCCTGGCACCGCTGGGTCTTAGAATAACCCAGTCCTTCACACCTCTCCTCTCTGCCCCGTGTCACTGTGGCTCTACCGGGTCTACCCTTTATACCCTCGGGGTTCACTGTGCACTGTCCTTCACGTGCTCTCTGCCTCTGCTCACTGTCCCTGTCCTGTCTACCCTCCCCTGTCCTCTGTGCCTGTTCTACCCTTGGTGCCTCTTCCACCTCTCCTCTCTGCCCCGCGTCACTCTGGCTCTACCCTTTATACTCTCGGGGTTCACTGTACACTGTCCCTCACGTGCTCTCTGCCTCTAATCACTGTCCCTGTCCTGTCTGCCCTCCCCTTGCCCTCCTTGCCTCTTCTACCCTTGGGGTCTCTTCCACCTCTCCTCTCTGCCCCACGTCACTCTGGCTCTACCCTTTATACCCTCGGGGTTCACTATACACTGTCCCTCACGTGCTCTCTGCCTCTGCTCACTGTCCCTGTCCTGTAGGCCCTCCCCCTGTCCTCCGTGCCTCTTCTACCCTTGGTGCCTCTTCCACCTCTCCTCTCTGCCCGCGTCACTCTGGCTCTACCCTTTATACCCTCGGGGTTCACTGTCCTGTCCCTTCACGTGCTCTCTGCCTCTGCTCACTGTCCCTGTCCTGTCTACCCTCCCCCTGTCCTCCGTGCCTGTTCTACCCTTGGTGCCTCTTCCACCTCTCCTCTCTGCCCCGCGTCACTCTGGCTCTACCCTTTATACCCTTGGGGTTCACTGTGCACTGTCCCTTCACGTGCTCTCTGCCTCTGCTCACTGTCCCTGTCCTGTCTACCCTCCCCCTGTCCTCCGTGCCTGTTCTACCCTTGGGGTCTCTTCCACCTCTCCTCTCTGCCCCACGTCACTCTGGCTCTACCCTTTATACCCTCGGGGTTCACTGTACACTGTCCCTCACGTGCTCTCTGCCTCTGCTCACTGTCCCTGTCCTGTAGGCCCTCCCCCTGTCCTCTGTGCCTCTTCTACCCTTGGTGCCTCTTCCACCTCTCCTCTCTGCCCGCGTCACTCTGGCTCTACCCTTTATACCCTCGGGGTTCACTGTGCACTGTCCCTTCACGTGCTCTCTGCCTCTGCTCACTGTCCCTGTCCTGTCTACCCTCCCCCTGTCCTCTGTGCCTGTCCTACCCTTGGTGCCTCTTCCACCTCTCCTCTCTGCCCCGCGTCACTCTGGCTCTACCCTTTATACTCTCGGGGTTTACTGTGCACTGTCCCTTCACGTGCTCTCTGCCTCTGCTCACTGTCCCTGTCCTGTCTACCCTCCCCCTGTCCTCCGTGCCTGTTCTACCCTTGGTGCCTCTCTCACCTCTCCTCTCTGCCCCGCGTCACTCTGGCTCTACCCTTTATACTCTCGGGGTTTACTGTGCACTGTCCCTTCACGTGCTCTCTGCCTCTGCTCACTGTCCCTGTCCTGTCTACCCTCCCCCTGTCCTCCGTGCCTGTTCTACCCTTGGTGCCTCTCTCACCTCTCCTCTCTGCCCCGCGTCACTCTGGCTCTACCCTTTATACCCTCGGGGTTCACTGTGCACTGTCCCTCACGTGCTCTCTGCCTCTGCTCACTGTCCCTGTCCTGTCCCTTCACGTGCTCTCTGCCTCTGCTCACTGTCCCTGTCCTGTCCCTCACGTGCTCTCTGCCTCTGCTCACTGCCCCTGTCCTGTCCCTTCACGTGCTCTCTGCCTCTGCTCACTGTCCCTGTCCTGTCCCTTCACGTGCTCTCTGCCTCTGCTCACTGTCCCTGTCCTGTCTACCCTCCCCCTGTCCTCCGTGCCTGTTCTACCCTTGGTGCCTCTTCCACCTCTCCTCTCTGCCCCGCGTCACTCTGGCTCTACCCTTTATTCTCTCAGGGTTCACTGTCCTGTCTCTCACGTGCTCTCTGCTTCTGCTCACTGTCCCTGTCCTGTCCCCTCACGTGCTCTCTGCCTCCTGCACTTTCTGACACAGTCACCTTCACGCTGCCCTAGTGTCTGCTTCCTTTCCTCCCTGCTCTCTGCCCGACCCCTCTCTGGCACCAGTGGCCCTTTGGGGCCCCAGCGCATATTTTCCTCATCCACAGAGTTTGACCCTCCGCAAAAGAGAGAACAAGCATTGGCAATTCAATAGGTCTCGCATTTATTCGAGTTTGAGCTATTTGCATTGCAAATGACAATGCCTTTTATTTATGTTTTAAAAACAAAAACAAAAATAAAAGGCATTGTCATTTGCAATGTCAATAGCTCAAACTCGTATAAATGCGAGGCCTATTGCATTGCCAATGCTTGTTTAAAAAGCAGGGCAGGTGCACGAAACAGACTCTTCATAGCACTTCCTAACCTTCAAACGGGTGTTATAACTCATCTCAGCAGAGTGGGGATCAATGGTGACGGGTCGGTAGAAGGAGCAAGGAACATCTCAGAGGAGAAGGCTGTTTGGCAGATGCTCTTCTAAATGACTCCCTCGCATGAAGACGCACATTAGAGTAGCGGGGACCGAACCAGAGCGGGCATCGGGAGGCGGGAGGCTAGCCTTCAAATCGGTAGTCTCCCGGCTGAATCGGGAGGGTTGGCATGTCTGGTAGGGCCATGGCTAGCTCACTGACTCCTAGCTGCTTATTCCGAAGGCCCCTCAGTGACTGCTTCCTGCTCACAGATCCAGGGTCTGCAGATACCCCTCAGTGACTGCTTCCTGCTCACAGATCCAGGGCCTGCAGATACCCCTCAGTGACTGCTTCCTGCTCACAGATCCAGGGCCTGCAGATACCCCTCAGTGACTGCTTCTATCTCACAGATCCAGGGCCTGCAGATACCCCTCAGTGACTGCTTCCTGCTCACAGATCCAGGGTCAGCAGATACCCCTCAGTGACTGCTTCCTGCTCACAGATCCAGGGTCTGCAGATACCCCTCAGTGACTGCTTCCTGCTCACAGATCCAGGGTCTGCAGATACCCCTCAGTGACTGCTTCCTGCTCACAGATCCAGGGTCTGCAGATACCCCTCAGTGACTGCTTCCTGCTCACAGATCCAGGGCCTGCAGATACCCCTCAGTGACTGCTTCTATCTCACAGATCCAGGGCCTGCAGATACCCCTCAGTGACTGCTTCTATCTCACAGATCCAGGGCCTGCAGATACCCCTCAGTGACTGCTTCCTGCTCACAGATCCAGGGTCAGCAGATACCCCTCAGTGACTGCTTCCTGCTCACAGATCCAGGGTCTGCAGATACCCCTCAGTGACTGCTTCCTGCTCACAGATCCAGGGCCTGCAGATACCCCTCAGTGACTGCTTCTATCTCACAGATCCAGGGTCTGCAGATACCCCTCAGTGACTGCTTCTATCTCACAGATCCAGGGTCTGCAGATACCCCTCAGTGACTGCTTCCTGCTCACAGATCCAGGGTCTGCAGATACCCCTCAGTGACTGCTTCCTGCTCACAGATCCAGGGCCTGCAGATACCCCTCAGTGACTGCTTCTATCTCACAGATCCAGGGTCTGCAGATACCCCTCAGTGACTGCTTCCACATTCGAATCTGTAACATGTCTGGGACCTAAAATTATAACAAAAGTGTATGTTGCGCCCAAAGGTAAGAACATTGTAGAATTTCAGGATTTGGCCAAAATGGGTCTCACATTGGTAACCCTGTTCAAATTAATGATGATGATGTTTGTGTCTCTTCCTTCTCCCAATTTCCACAGAGTGAAGTTACCAAAAGTGTTCTTGACTTTCTGATGTTTCTTCAAAATTATCTCTGAATTTCCAAACAAAATAGGAAACTTTTTAAAAGTTGAACATTTGATCAAGTTGAAAGCTAATGCAATTCCAATCACTCATAAAACTAAAGCCGTTCCTTTCAGATTTGGTTGGATAAATTGGTTAATGAAGGCATTATCAAACCCACTGAATCATCTGAATGGGTTAGTCCCATTTTAATAGAAAAAAAGATCATCCTATTCGTTTATGCGCTGACCTTCGCTCACTCAACGAAAATATTATAGTGGATTGTCATCCAGTACTCAGAATCCAAGATGTATTGTTGGCGCCACTTGTTTCACTATCTTAAATCTGCGATCAGCGTATCATCAGATTCCACTTTCTGACTCCTCTATTGACCTCAACACATTTGTCACTCCATTGGGGGCGTATAAATATTTAAGGTTACAATTTGGGCTAGTTCCGTGGCTAGCAGTTTTCAAAGATTTATGTACCACATTTTGGAAGGCATTGAATCTGTACAGGCTTATCAGGATGACGTGTTAATCTTTTCAAAATGTAAGTCAGATCACTTAATCACACTGAGAAAAGTTCTTAGCAAATTTAAGGAATTTGGGGGCATATTATCAAGGACAGGCGATACATGAACACATCGAACATGGGCTTCGATTGGAATTCATAGTGCATATTATCAAGGCCATTATCGCCGCTTTATCGGCAGTTTCCTGCCGATAAAAGCGGCGATAATGTATCGCCTGTCCTTGATAATATGCCCCTTGGAGTCACATAGGGTACTGAGAAATGTAAGTTCATGGTTGATTCAGTCGAATACTTAGGTCACACAATTTCAGCTTCTGGAATTACTCCCAAATTTTCACTTACTCAAGCCATATCTCAAGTCGCACCACCCAAAAGTAAAGACTTACTTAGATCATTTTTAGGTATGACCGAATACTATTCCAGGTTTATATCAAGTTATGCACAGGTTGTTCAACCACTACGTACACTACTAAAAAATGCAAGTTTCATGTTATTTATTTATTTATTTATTTATTTTTGGCGATTTTTAGAGCGCGCAAATACCCGAGGGTGTCTCGGCGCTGTGTCACAGAACTCTCCGTCGGAAAAGGGGACTAGGCCTGGAATAGCCATGTTTTCAGAATTTTTCTGAATTTGAGCAGGGTTGGTGCACACTTAAGGTGGAGAGGAAGAGTGTTCCACAGTCTAGCAGTGGCCACAGTGAAGCGTTTGTCTCCCCAGTTAGCCCTTCTTGTGCGGGGGACTGTTAGCAGATGGGCAGATGGGCAGAGGAGGAACGCAGTTAAAAACCTATCCTTGAGGCTCTTGCACTTGCTGCCTTTTCGCCTGGTCAAAAATGCTCCATTTCAGTGGACGCAGTCAGCATGGGCTGGGAGAAGAGATCATGTGAGGACGAGACCGGTGCAGTCAGCACGGGCTGGGAGCAGAGATCATGTGAGGCGAGACCGGTGCAGTCAGCATGGGCGGGAGCAGAGATCATGTGAGACGAGACCGGTGCAGTCAGCACGGGCTGGGAGCAGAGATCATGTGAGGACGAGACCGGTGCAGTCAGCACGGGCTGGGAGCAGTTCTTTGCCAATGGATCAATGGGAAGGAAAACACCATTGATTTTTCATCTAGATCTCTGACAACAGCTGAGAATAACTATAGTACAATTGAAAGAGAGGCCCGAGCCTGCTCTTGGGCGGTACAAAAATTCAGAACATTTATTTAGGGCACCTATTTTGAAATGTATTCAGAGCATAAACCATTAATACACGTACTCAATGGTAATGGCACAGGGAAAGCATCTGCAAGACTTGTCCGCATACTGTCACGTTTACATGACCACAATTTTCTTTTCAAATCCATTCCTGGTGGAAGCGGCGTCAGGGCTGGCTCGATTGCCTTTGGAAGATGATTCGTCTTCATCCAGGTTCGATGATGTTGAGTGCGTCGTGGCGTCCATCGAGGATCCTGTATCACTCGAGAAGACCGGCTCAAAGCTTCAGAAGAAGACACAGTTCTCTTGGCCGTCAAGAGTATGATGGTTTCTGCCTGGCCAAAGGAACGTCATTACCTGCTCCTTTAAAATCCTTTGTCCCAGTTAATGAGGAACTTTCTGTAGTTGAAGGTTTGCTTATGCGAGGGGATCTTGCTGTGCCTCTGGCTTCTCTGCATTTTAAGATTTGTATTGTAGCACATGAGGGACATTTAGGTGTGGGTGCCACTTCAAGAAAACTGAAAGAACATTCTTGGTGGCCTGGCATGGAAAAATACATATCCAATTGGATTAATGTGTGCCAAACTTGTCTTTTATCCCATAAACATGGGAAGACCATTAAAATCCCTTTACATAATGTGCCTGTTCCAGAGGGAGCATGGACCAGAGAAGCTCTTGACTTTGCAGGATTGTTTGAAGTTTTATCTAGTGATAAGAAATTGTTAGATTTGGGGGTCTCTGGTTGGAACAGGTAGGCACTTGTGACAAGCAGGGACCCTCTCCTCTAGTCAGGGCAAGGGACTCACTCCTAGGAATAACCCCTGCTCACCCTCTAGGTAGTGTGGCACGGGCAGACAAGGCTAATCTTCAGGGTGTTAGTTAGTTAAGCATTTATAATCACATACAGTAATCAAATGACCCACCACAAATGGACACCAGTCTATGAGTTTATAAAAATAAGTATACTTTATGTAAAAATATGTTTCTATGCAGGTTTAAATTACAAGACCATAATAACGATTTTAAATGAGGCCACAATACTTCTGTAGGCAAGAGTTCTTTAAAGTTCTTTTTAAAAATGCTTAATTGCGGGTCCTGTGCGCTTCGCACTGGCTGGGCGCCCTGTTCGTGGCAGTTCGATTTTAGAACAAAAATGAGCTTTAACAAACGTTGGGGACCCTGTGGCCCGATGCGAACATTGACTCGTTTCGAGTCGCACAGTACCTTTTTTGGATGGGGTTCGCCACGTACAGATGCGGCTACAGGTGAAGGCGGGCCCGGGACGGGGTCGGCGGTTCTCCACGGGCAGTCTGGCTCGTAGAAAGCCTCAAGGTGCGAGGTGGGTGAGCGGGACTGTGGGGAGAGGTGCGGGGGGTCCGAAGCTGAAAGAGTTTCAAGGGGCGAGGCGTCTGTCAGGCGTGCGAGGCATACTCCTTCAGTACACGTTGTGGTTCGAGGCATACCTTCGAGTCGGCTGGGGTGCTGTGATACAAATGCGAGCAGGCGCAGCACAGGGCTCTCCTTTCGCGGCGTACAGAGAGGCTTACAGCGTGCGGCACGGCCCAGCGGGTCTCAAGAGTGCAAAGCAGGGCGGCTGGGTACGTCTCGAATGTACGCACCGCCCGAGGCAGCACTTGAAGCGAATTCTTATGGGAGGGGTGCGATGCACAAAGCGCGCTCCAAGCGGGCGAGGTGAACAGAGTGCGGGCGGCCCAGTGAAGCGCAGAGAGAGCGGCTCGGAATCAAGCACGGCACTCACAAGGCAGGGGCGGCCAGGCACCAGACGTCACGGCCCAAGGAGGGGGCGAGGCGCATTTAAAGGTCACAGCTCCGGTGAGGGGGGAACACAGTAGACCAGCAGCAGACGGGCGAAGGCAGGATAAGCCCAATGGTCCAGGGGCTCAGTTCAGGGGGCAAGCTCACTTCCAAGCTCCTGGAGATCGTTGGTTTGAAGGACAAGTTTATTTTGGAAGAAAAGTAGCAAGTCTTTGAAAAGGGTTTCTTCTCCTTTGGCAACAAGGCAACCACTGCAGGCCAGTCCCCAGGAGAGGGACAGTCTTCCTCCTTCAGCTTTCCCGGTTCCTTCTCCTCAGGCAGAGGGTTCTTCTTGGTTCAAAGCAGGATCTGATTTCTTAGGAGCAGGGCTCGTACTTTTATATACAAAATCCTTTGATCTTGCAGGCAATGGGGGCCTTTGCCTAATCCAGTCCAGGCCCTGAGCACTTTGTTTTGCAGACTTTGGCTTCTCCTTTCAGTGAGCAGGGCAGGGACATCAGACGCTCCGCAGGATGTGAAGACAGCATTGTGGTGACAAGTACAGTCCAGGAGTACTCTGTTGACAGTCTTCCCTTCTCTCTTTACAAGGTGCAGGGCAGAGACATCAGACGCTCCCCAGGGGGCGGAGCCAGCATTGAGGTGGCAGAGCACAGCCATATTCAGTGTCAAGGGGCGCTCCCCCCACCCATCCTGGTGTAATCCCTCTATTCACCACCTGTCATCCCCAGCCCTGTCACTCACAGAAACCAGACAGCAGATACACATCCTAGCAGAGGCGGGCTGAAATGGTCAGGCAAGCAAATACTAACTTTCTAAAAGTATTATTTGCAAACACAGGATATTAAAATAAACTTTACTAAAAGATGTATTTTATTATTCTGAGTTCAGGCATACTAAACTTGACTGTCTACCATGCTCTCTGAGTCTGTTAGGATTATAGAGTGTAATATTTCCAGCAGCCCATTCTGTCCTATGGAGAGCAGGTATCCTTACAATAGTGAAAACGAAAATGGCTGTAATTCACTATTAGGACATGCCACATACTTCAGGGCTTGTCCTACCTTATACCTACAATGCACCCTGCCCTTGGGCCTACCATAGGGGTGACTCACATGAAGTAAAGGGATAGTTTAGGGGCTGGCAAGTGGGTGCACTTGCCCAGCCAGCATGACAGTACCAGACTGCACGCAGGTTCTGCAATGGCAGAACTTAGACACATTTTACTAGGCCGCTTCTGTGGGTGGCACAACCAGTGCTGCAAGCCCACTAGCAGCATTTGGATTTACAAGCCCTGGCACTCCTGGTGCGCTTTACTGGGGACTGACAGTAAACCAAATAAGCCAATCATGGAAACCAATCAATGTATACACTTTTCATAGGGAGCACTTGCACTGTGGCACTGATTGACAATGGCACCGTGCCCTGAGCAGCGGACACCAGCAAAACATCTGAGGCACATCAGCAAAAAGTGGAAGGGAGACTCACGCCAAGGTGCCAGGTCTAACAGAAATACATTATTGTGTTAATTGATTATTTCACTAAATGGGTAGAGTTTGAGATTTGTTCTTTACCCAACACCTCATCTGTGATCAGTTTTCTTACAAGGGTGGTTCTTTAACCCCTTCCCTGCGGGGCATATTCCCCCTCTGTGCTAGGGAGAGGGGGGCGCGCACAGAGCCCCCATGCTCATGACGAGGTCAGCTCGTCATGAGGCACAGTGCTCGTGTGCTCATGACGAGCTGAGTTTGTCATGACCACACCCATTTGTGTGGAACGCTCGCACAGCAGGGGAATTAGCCCAGCATGCGAGCGTTCCAACGGTCATGACGACCTCAGCTCGTCATGAGCACACGAGCACCGTGGCTCATGACGAGCTGACCTCGTCATGAGCATGCAAGGTGTTAAGAAGTATTTCCTGAACAACTGGTCACAGATATTGGCTCTCATTTTAACTCAATACCAATGGATAATTTTCTTACTGCTCATGACATTAAACATTTAAGGGTGGTATTATACTCTCCGTCATCAAACGGCCTGGTAGAACGCATGAATCGATTCATAAAAGAGGGTATTCAATCTGCTTTGGCATCTAATTCTCCTGTAGATATTTATTTGAAGAAATAGATATGGTCTTATCTTACCACACCTCACTCTTCCACAGGTGTTTCTCCAGTCAGACTTCTCAAGAGGGAGATCCTAAAGGTGCTCTCTGTCCTGCTCGGCTGAAACTCCCAAGAAAGGAGGATAATTCACGTCTTGTTTGCAAAGACAAACAAAGATGCTTAATAAGGTTGTTACTCAACAGTTGTTACAAAAGAAAAGGTTTGACACAAAAAGTTGTAACACTGCACATGATTTTCAGGTTGGTGACTGGGTTATGGGGAAGTCTCCCAACAAGATTAAAAAAGGTCTTTCGAAATGTTCCCTTCCGGTACAAGTTCTTAAGATTGCCAAGGGTTCCTTGTGTTTAGGCTCTAGAGGCTGGTGGAACAAAAGAATGATTGTCAAGTTAACCCCTCTAAAATTTGAACCCACAAGAGTACTGATCCACTTGATGATCTACATGTCTCACATTTTTCTAATGATTACCTGTTGAAGGAATCCCTCACAAACAATAATATTGATACACATCTTTCAATTTCTCCTCATCTACTCCAGGCTCTCCCTCAATGTCTTTATCTCAAAAATGTGGTTTCAATGAACTTAATACAGGATGTCACTTTTAACTTCTATATTGATCTGTTTGTACAGTATTTACATTTCAGTGCACCATTGTGACAAGGTTACCCGTAGTAATACACCTTAGCCTCTGCTTAAGCCGCCCATTGTTTTTATCACACTCATTCTCTTGTGTATTTCACGGCATAGGTTGGGCTATCCACCCCCCCCCCCCCGGCCTATTGGCCATAGACACTGTAACCGGGCGGTGGTGACCTAGTTTTACTATAAGAGCGTATCTTTGTGTCAGATTCTGCCTTACTGCGCCTACATCACACCAAAAAAGTACTGATAGAGCGCGCAGGTCACCCGGGTCACTGAGTTTACCAAATCTCCACGCATTGGGCCCTGGCGTGACTTGCGATGACAAATGACTTTGCATGAACCAGGTGAAATCCTTAGCACGCTACTATGAGTAATTCGGGGGTGACTTTTACACCACTTACTGTTCATGTACCTGACTTACCACAGGCACATTACTCCTGACGGATCAGGAGCTAGCAGTGGATAGGTGACAAGATTCCTAAAGGGAGTAGAACTCTTATATACCAAGTACATTTATCCACACTTTATACTGTAAAATGACCACAGACACCTGATGAGTTTTAAAGATTTATCAAGAAATTTCAGAATGAATATGCCAAGATAATGAGGCAAATACAAATCAACACATCAATTATTAAAATTAATGCCACAATGTAACTATCGATTAGGGCAAGTACCATTAGAGTATTTGAGAACCCTACAAGGTAATGAGCTATTCACCACAAGTTTAAACTAGGGCATGGGACATGAACAGGACCTAAAATGAGTACTTAAACTAGGCTACTTATGCTATTCTTACTAAATTCACTGCAACCATGCTAAAGGAGAGGGAAAAATGGAACACACTATTATAATATGACAATTTAATGATATCCTACAGGTAGGGAGAGAAGTGGAACATTTCTAATAAACAATTGCATATAAGTTGCTTTCAAAAGGTGATAGGGCAATATCACAGGCAAGAGAGCTTTATTAAGAAAAGAAGAAAGAGAGATAGGAAGACGTAAACCCACAGTTTAATAATTACCTAGATAGGAATGAGGACTAACCCTGGCCACGGGTCAGTTGGGAAGACGGGGACAAGGACCCTCAAGGATTGGAATACCAGAATGCGAGCAAGTACAGCTCACGGACAGTCAGAACAGGATACCCCTCAGGATTTGGATCAGGACTGGGCTCACCAAGGTACGACCAACACCCACAGCTTCGGATGCAACGCCTGCGTTACCCCCTCTCTGCAAGTAATCCGCCAGTAACCCCGATTGGGTTTTCGATTTTCCCCAGCAAAGTGCTCCGCCAGCACTTAGGACTATTTTCCACCCCTTGGAATTTTGTGGAAAGTATGGACAGAGTGCTCCGCAGCACTCTAGATTGATCACCTATAGAGTTCGTAGGGTCAGTGACAGGTCTGCTACTCGGACAAGTCGGACAATTTCTCTAAGCTACACTAGGCCAGTTATACGGTTTGGGGACCCTTAGACCACCCACAAATGTTGCAAGTGACAGTTTCCCACATTATGATTGGTCAGGAGAGGTGATTTTGTCATTGTCACCTCCTAGAATTCAGTGTTCCCATCATTAATATGAAATTTTGCATACCGGCCCCTTGGGTTCACGTTCCCAGGCATAGGAATATAGATTTTAAAGTTATTACAGAGCTCATTTACCGGAACTCAGTACGAATGACCGGTACCCCCGTGGCCCCGTTTTGCTTGAATAATTAATACTGTCAGTAAACACAACCATACAGCCACCTTACTCGCACTTGCCTCTCCCTCTCTCCTCTACTCTACCAGGGAATGCTCCACTGTTTAGAATTAACGTGTAACTTTTCGCTAACATGCATTAATGTGATAGTTGAGACTAATGCTTACTATTGTGCCTACCTTCACTCCAGCAGTATTGTGAGAATGTATACCACCTTGCACAACATGTTCGTGTGTATTGTCTTTTTCAGGTTATTAAGATTTGAGTGGCTAAAAGTTGACCCTCACTACTTCCATTGAACTCCACAAAAGTAGTGTGAGTAAAATATCTATGTTTGTTTGTCCTTATGTCCTGACGAAAGCCCCATAGACTCCGTTGAGCCGAAGGGGGCTGAAACATGTCGACATTCTTGTAAATTTGCACTTCTAGATCCCATAACTTGATCTAGGACAAGTACCCACTTGTTTTTACTATAAGATCTCCACCATTTCCATTAAAATCTTTATTGGTGTAGACCTTATTTTTAACAGTTCAGGTCCCACGTCTCTCGTGTCTGCCATGGGTCTCAGCTTTTCTGTGGATGTGGGTCGGAGTCACAGAAGTTTGAGAGTCCAGTTCCTGAGTCACTGAGTCTTCGGGATCCATCGGGAGCATCGACAAAGCAGACCGGCAAGTTACTGGTGGTGCCTGTTTGCACAGGGTGGTCCTTGACCACAAGGGAGATGTCTTCAGTCTTCTAGTCGGAATAGAACCCCAAAGGTCCAAGAGTTTTGTTTAAGAGTTTCGTTCCAGGATAATCTAAAGTCCAGGGGACACAGCACCTATCTTTCTACTAAGAAAATGGGCTTGATTTCTTGCTAGGTCCCTCCTGTGGGTGGACCTGGGTAGGGGGTGGTTACACCCCTTTCCCTTTGTCCAGTTTCGCGCTAGAGCGGGGCTGGAGTTCCCCAGCAACTGGTTTGAACCGGGCCATGCATGGAGTACCTTGTGTGCCCCAGGCAGTGTCTGGAAAAGCATCTTTCCATTCAACCCACCCTGCCCCAATGCACTACAGGCTGTCTGGGGAGGTGCTAGCACCTCCCTCGACAGGAAACCTATTGTCCAGGCCTCCCTTGCTGGAGTTTCCCCCAGCTGCAGAAGGTCAGACTTGTGTCTGTGGCAGCATATTGTGATGCTGAGGCTCTGTTTAACTTTAACTGGGTAAAGCAGTAACATACATGTCTTTTCCCACTAGAAGGGTGGAATGCCACCTCCGCTGCCAGAAATGGCAGGGGGGGGGGTATTATTCCAAAGTGTTTGACACCTTACACGACATGTTTTGATAAAGCCAAACCAAAGTTAGCATTAACCGCAAGGATTATAATGCACTTAAGAGTATATGGTATGGCTATATCATAGAACAGCTATAAGGAGATTGTTCCGAAAGCTGCAGAGGGGCTCAGCTCATGCTAGGGCACCCTCTCACATAAAACCAAGCACTCTGCCTCCAGGATTGTTAAGGCCTGCCATAGGAGTGACTTATAGGTTACTATGTGTCTATACATAAAGTAGATATAGATATACTATATCTAAGTAAGGGGTGATTACACCACCTTACCCAAGCTGAGTGATCAGCCTGTGGTGTCAGTTTGGAGGGCCAGCCAGGGGTGGCATAAAACATGCTGCAGCCCCTCGTAGGTCTTGGATGCACCTATGCCCTGGTACTTATGGTACACTATACAGGGACTCACAAAGGTGACCCAATACCCAATCAGGTATGTACCTAAAGTCCATGGTATCAATTTAGAGAGAGAACAGCTGGGCTGTGGGTCTGATTAGCAGGGCCACAGACAGTCTAGAGTCGAAAAACCAGAAAATCACAGCAAAAAGTGGGGGTGACCATAGGAAGCAGACCCTACTCTCCTACAGTGTGTTCTAGGCTATCGATGTAGAAGACTGGGTGAGGCGAGGTAGCTCTTACCCCTTTATTTTGTGTGTTCAAATACCTGTCCCTTCCCCTCTTCGTAATGTTATAGGGGTTATTCCCCATTCACTGGTGGCTGCATCGAGGGAATGCTCACTATTAGGCCTTAACGGAAGAGTCCACTCTGACTCTTAACAAAATAGTAAAAAGTGTCTTGGTGCCACAGCACCCTTAGTACACAGTCTCCCGGGGCCCTAAAGACCTGTAACCAGTCTTACCTGCTCCAGCAGCAAGGAAGCTTGCAGGGTCTCAGCAAATGCCCGTCCCTGGGCACTCAAGATACTCCGGCCCTGTTCGGAGAGTCGGCTGCACACGGGAGGCGTGGCAGCACCCTGCTCGCAAGCTCTCCTCCAAGCTCACCCGGCCGGCTCCAGCGGTGATCAGAGGTGCTCCTCCTGCAGCGCTTCCCAACAGGGAGAAGGGGTGGGTGTGGATTCCAGTGCTTGAAGGTTTGTGTTGGGGTTCTGCATCTTTGAAATACGCACTCCTCCTCTCCCTCTCGAATGGCTCTTTCACAGCAGGAGTGTCTTCCAAGCCGATAGCCCTGGGAGTGAGGACAGTTCACACCTGGATGCCAGCCGCAGTGGTATCCTGGGCTCTCAGCCCTACTCTTTATGATTCCCTTATCAGTTCCATCTCTTTCCTGAGATGTGTCTGGGCCCCTTCATGGTGATCCGTCACTGAGACCGCGACGGATGACTGGAGCCTGCTGCGGATTATGTTCCCACCTGGGAGCCTGCTGCGGATTTTGTTCCCACCTGGAGATCATGGCCTGCGGGACATCGATGGGCTTGTGCATACTGGGGAGCAGATCTGTCCATCGGAGTTGTCCGACACAGTTGAGATCGTCCCCACCAGCCTGCTGATGACCGTCGGGACTGATCGCACCGCTGCCTGAGCTGAATGGATGATTTGGATCCCTGGGGCAGACGGGGCAGTTCTTCTTCACGGAGCGAACTGGATTGCTTGGCGGCATCTGTTGGGCTCCCGACCTGTTGCCCGGGTTGTTGCGCGGCACTCCACAGTCCCTCACGGAGCGTCCCTGTGTGAGCAATACACGACTGCAATTGCCGAGGCGAGCGGGGCTGCAACTGCCGAGGCGAGCGGGGCTCTAAACTTGGCGTGCCCCCCTGACTTTCGAGCGGCAGCCCCTGATCCCGCCGGTTGATACACGGCAGCCCCTGATTTCATCGGCGACTATTGTGTCTTAGACCTAGGCTGCACGCCGTCTGCACATATGCTCTTGACTCATGCATCACAGTTCTGCCCTCGACCTGAGACATGTTTCCGCTCCTCTTCTTCTCAACGCAGCGCTCACGAAGCCCCCCTGCTGCTCCTGAGATCATCGTGAGCAAAATCGCAAATCGTCCCAGAAGCCAGTACACACAACATCGTTTCCCACGACGATTTTAAAAAACTGTAGTGAACACCAGCACATTTGATGCTCAGGAATATGACAAGGTACTGTTTCTGCTCCGCTTTTTTTAATTTCAGTGTTGAACTATTTACTCCTTTGAGTTATTTTGTCCAAAATGGCTGGGGTCATAAACCTGCAACATCAAACAGCCTCCATTTCTTCCAGACCCTCACAAAGCCTATTACTTTTTGCCTGGCACTGTGATCCTTAAAATAGACATAGGACTCCCCTCTCCCTCACTCAGCAAGCTAGAAACGGGACTTCCTCGGTCTGCCCTGGATTAGAAAGTGAAACAGATCTCAAAGCTTAAAATCAAAAAAGGACTACAAGACTTTTCACTATCTCCCCTACTTGGCGGCCATCTTTGACTAGTCAACCCTCTTGATTTTACCAGGCCTAAGGAAGCGGCCATCTTAAACTAGTCACATCCTCTACTCCCTCATGCCCACTCTTTAGACTAACCACGCTACTCTACTCTCACTTACCTTAGTTCTTTTCTACACCTACCCACACAACATCCCTCACCTACCTACACCCTACACCCAACATGGAACCCACAGGCAAGCACACATATAAAATTAATTACCCCACCGAGCTCTCTAAAAAAAAGCCAAACGTTTTAAACACAACTTCATGAAGTCCCACCCTGAAACCACCTTTGTAGACACCTACTTCGCAATAAACAACAGAGCCAAGAGCACCGATATCATCTTTTACACTACACGCAGAGCACAATGGAGAAAAGCGTTCCTCACCTTACTCACCATCTCCGCCACCAGGAAATCCGCCCATGGCTTTACATTGTCCACCACACCTTCCCAACTCTTCCCAGCTAGAGCAACCATCACGTTTACAACAATGGCCTTATCTTAACTCAATCCACAGACAGGAACCTTGACCTATTCAACAACCTGTTTCCCACTTTTAAAGACTATATCTCCAACCCCCAGACTCCAATCCAACTATCCTCCGATCCTAACAACCGGGACTCCACAGCGCCTCCTACCACTAACACACACCTCCCCTCTCCCCCCAGCACTCTTCCACATCACCCACACGATACAGTCACTTCACATCCCTCAATCACAGGCATAGATCACTCCTCTCCTTACACCCTACCCACCCCCCACCCCATCTACCACCCAACATAACCCTCCCCTCTCACTTCCAACTAGTCGCTTAGAACACCCCACCTCCCTTAACTGCACTCCCCCTCCACCTCCCCACAACAGGACCGTCTCCCATCCCATCTCACCCTGCATTCCCAGCCCCCACTAAATCACCTGCACCCCGCCACCCCTAGCCCTCACTCATCCATCAACTTCTCCCCCCATCCTCAGTCCCCACTACTCCACCTGCTTCCTGGACACCCCTAGCCCTCACTCATCCATCAACCTCCCCCCCCACTCTCAGTCCCCACTACTCGACCTGCACCCCGCAACACCCAGCCTACAATCATTCCTCAACGTCCCACCCCCTTTTACCACTTACTCCCAGCCCAATAACACCAACACCCATACTAATCCTCTCACTCCACTCCCCCCCAACTGTCCTACCCCTCCTACCACCAACAACCTTATCCATACCATTAACATCCTCCGTAACCCTTACTCAACGACACCCTTCCCCCCAACCTCCCTATCCTTCCGAACAACAACCCACCCACTAATATCACCAACGCCTGCAATAGCACCACACCCCTCCCCCACCTCAATAACCTAGACTCGTACTCACCTTTAGTGCCCACCCCCAACCCCTTTCCCAATCCCACGCTGGACATGATTATGTCCACCCGCCTCCAAGTCAAAGAAGATCTCCACACCCTCAAAGAGTTGCTCTTCACACAATCCAGACACCCCCTACCCACCACCACCCGCCCCCAAACAAATGCCCCACCAATCCTACTCACCCTCTCGTACATATCTCCCCACACTGGACCTCCATCCCCGCTCGCAATCCCACCAACCGCTCCCGACGCACCATCAATCCACTCTCGGACCATGACATAGGCACCCTCCTCCGCTCATATGACTCAGTTCCCCAAAACCACTTAGCCACCACACACCGTTCCATCCCCACGATTCACTCTAACCCCCTTAGGTATTCCACACAAAACAACAACAGAGGCTCCGTCCCAAATAACCTTAGAAAAGTCCCCCTCACTCTAGAACCATCTACCACCCTATACACACCCAGGCTCAAATGCATATTTCTCAACTGCAGGTCGGCCCCTAGACACTCCTCCGACATCGCTGATCTCATCAAAACACTGGACCCTGATCTAACCATTCTCACTGAAACCTGGTTAACCGAATCAGCGTCACCTATCATGGACATCCTAGTTCCACCCAACTACCACATCATTAGACTTGACAGGTCCATCAAGACAGGCGGGGGAATCGCATGTATTTATAGGAGCAACCTTGCAGTTACTAGAGTCACCTCCCCCTCACTCACCTCCTGCGAATACATCTGCCTCGATGTCATCAGCGAGAGCAAACCTGTATGCTCTCTACACGTCATCTACCACCCACCTGGGGACAACCTCATCTTCACTCAACAACTCATGGACACAATCTCAACCTTTTCCGGACGGCAAAACACTCAAATTTTCCTTGGTGACTTCAATCTCCATTGGAACGATCACAATGACGCAGTGGTAAATAGTCTCAAAAACTACCTCATTGCTCTTGACCTCACCCAAATCTGCAACAGCCCTACCCACGATAAAGGCTCTATCCTCGACCTTATCATCTCCAAAGAGAACTCTACCCAGCTTGGGTCAATCCAACCATGTGACTGGTCAGACCACCACGTTATCACATTCTTCATCAAGGAAAAAGTTAAACTTAACCCGGTTCAAGCCACTAAACCCAAGGTCTGGAAAAGGGACCTGAAGAAACTCAACCCAAATTCTTTACCTTCCGACAGCTGCAATCTCCTCCTTCCCCTTACCGGCACTCTTGACGTTCAATCTTTGACCGACCACTACCTCAACTCTATGACCTCAATAATCAACGAGGCCGCCCCTTTGCAATTGAAAAGAGTCTCCACTAAGAACTCCAACCCATGGTATGATGGTAGACTCAATGAAGATAGACGAGCCATGCGTATGGCAGAGCGCACCTGGTGTCAATACCTTCGGCACTGCACCTTAAAACTCTGAAGGAAAAAAGAAACGCCTACTTCAGGAAAATCAAGCGCACAAAATCAGATTACTTCAGCCTCCAGCTGGACCAAGCAAAAAACCGGCCAAGAAAACTATTTGAACTCATCAAAACACAATCCAAGGAACAACCCCAACACTCACATAGCACAATAGGCGATATACCATCCTGTGAAGACTTCTCTGCTTTCTTTAATCTAAAGACTGACAACATAAGGAGCGACCGCCGCAATGACGTAAACCTTTACTCCAACCCCCACATCATAACACCCACTGTACCAAAGAACGATGCCGCATGGTCATCCTTTGACACCTACTCGGAAGAAACAATTGTCAAACTGCTGAGTACTTTGAAACCCTCTAATCACCTCACAGACCCCCTTCCTGCCAACACATTAAAGGACTCCATCCCTTTACTCCTCCCACTCTGGACCAAAATTATTAACAGTTCTCTTCAGCAAGGACGCATCCCAGACTCCCTCAAAATTGGACAAGTTACACCTATACTCAAGAAACCAACAGCTGACCCTACTGACCTAAACAATTACCGTCCTATTACCAACATTCCCACCCTTGCAAAACTGTTGGAAACATGCATACAACTCCAATTGACAAAACACATTGACCAATTTGACCTCCTCAACCCTCATCAATCAGGCTTCCGAGCAGGGCACAGTACTGAAACTGCCATGACACACATAATCGACGACGCCCTCCAAATCCTGGATCAAAACGATACCTGCCTCCTTATCCTTCTTGACCTCTCCTCTGCATTTGACACTGTCAAACATGAGAACTTACTTGAGCTGTTACACACCAGAATGGGTCTTTCTGGGACTGTTCTCAAATGGTTCACCTCCTTCCTGCATAACAGATCTCAGAAATTCAAGAGCAACAACGTGATGTCCCCACCAGTGCCTGTCACATTAGGCGTCCCACAAGGATCTGCTTTATCCCCAACTCTGTTCAACCTGGTCATGGAACCTCTCACCACCTTGTTACAAGCATCTAATGTACACTTTCACATGTACGCCGACGACACCCAACTATATCTCAAAGTACAATCCCCCAAAGACATCAAACTTTTGAACTCAACGCTCAGAAACACCCAATCATGGCTTGCCGATAATCACCTCAAACTCAATGTTCTGAAAACTGAGTTCCTTCTGATCTCACCTCCCTCGAAAATCTCCACCACCCAAACCTGGCTTAAACACCTATCTGCACTCAATGTCCAACCTACCATCGTGGACTCAGCAAAATCCTTAGGCATTACACTGGACGCCAACCTCAACATGCAGCAGCATATCAGCAAGGCAACTAAGGGAGCAAACTTCCAAATCAATACCCTGAGGAAACTTAAACCCTTCCTCCCAGCCAAAGACTTCCAAACTGCAGTACAAGCCCTAGTCATTCCTCGCATAGACCACAGTAGCGTCGGCCTTTGCGGACTCCCTCTATCTACAACTGCACCCCTCAGAGCCTCCTTGAACGCTGCAGCAAGACTCATCACTGGATCAAAAAAACACTCACATATTTCCCCTGACCTAAAATCCTTGAACTGGCTACCTTTTGAAGCCAGAATACATCTGAAAATTGCCTGCATGACACACAGAGCTGTACACAACAACTCACCCAGCTACCTCACTCAGAAGCTGACAATATCTGGTGGCTCAAGAACCACTAGAAGCACAAAGAATCTTCTTCTGAAACCTCGTAGATTCCGGAAGGAAAAAACATATAAACGCTCCTTTTCAGGAATGGCCCCCAGGATCTGGAACTCACTGCCTCCAGAAACCAGACTTATCTCCTCCACTACATTCTTTAAGAAAGAAGTAAAAGCCATCCTCATGACTAAATTCACCTGAACTTGTACTTTGGATCTATTTGAGACTCTGCACCTATCTGCACCTTTGTTTTGCCTGATTGTCGATTTGTATCATTGGTTTTGTGATTATTATGCCCCCCCATGTACCTACCCTATATTGCTACCCATCTTGTACCTACAACTACTCTTTGCTCAAAAGTCTGTTAATCACCCCCTTGTTTCTTTACGCCCTGTTTTTGTAAAGCGCTCTGATATCTGCAAAGATCTTGTCCGCGCTATATAAAACTTTCAAAATAAATAAATTAATACATCAAGGAGCCCCCTTTGAAGTGTAGAGGGGAAGCCTCGCCCTCCCCTCTCCGGTGGGCCCCACACAGCTCACAGGAATGCAGCAACTCACACATCTGTCTGGGGGATCCCTCTCCCTCCTCATGCCTTCAGCAGACAGGCAATGGACCCCAGTGTCCTCCATGTAATGTCCAGGCACGCTTGCACTCAGTGTACGCATGTGGTACACGTGCCAAACAGTGCTGTTACCGCCATGCATTATACCACCCCAGGCATCATACATAATTCACACACGTTCACTGTGCGTGCACTGCTGAATACTGTAGCCTTTCTGTATTGTGCCATGGTTTACACTTGCAAGCACACACACTGCAAACACACACACTGTAAGCACACAGACTGCAAGCACACACACTACAAACACACACACTGTAAGCACACACACTGCAAGGACACACACTGTAAGCACACACACTGCAAACACACAGACTGCAAGCACACACACTGTAAGCACACACACTGCAAGGACACACTGCAAGGACACACACTGCAAGGACACACACTGCAAGCACACAGACTGCAAGCACACACACTGCAAGCACACACACTGCAAGCACACACACTACAAACACACACACTGTAAGCACACACACTGCAAGGACACACACTGTAAGCACACACACTGCAAACACACACACTGCAAGGACACACACTGTAAGCACACACACTGCAAGGACACACTGCAAGGACACACACTGCAAGGACACACACTGCAAGCACACAGACTGCAAGCACACACACTGCAAGCACACACACTGCAAGGACACACACTGCAAGCACACACACTGCAAGGACAGACACTGCAAGGACACACACTGCAAGCACACACACCGCAAGCACACACACTGCAAGCACACACACTGCAAGGACACACACTGTAAGCACACACACTGCAAGGACACACTGCAAGGACACACACTGCAAGGACACACACCGCAAGCACACAGACTGCAAGCACACACACTGCAAGCACACACACTGCAAGCACACACACTACAAACACACACACTGTAAGCACACACACTGCAAGGACACACACTGTAAGCACACACACTGCAAACACACACACTGCAAGGACACACACTGTAAGCACACACACTGCAAGGACACACTGCAAGGACACACACTGCAAGGACACACACTGCAAGCACACAGACTGCAAGCACACACACTGCAAGCACACACACTGCAAGGACACACACTGCAAGGACACACACTGCAAGCACACACACTGCAAGGACAGACACTGCAAGGACACACACTGCAAGCACACACACCGCAAGCACACACACTGCAAGCACACACACTGCAAACACACACACTGCAAGGACCCACACTGCAAGGACACACACTGCAAGGACACACACTGCAAGCACACACACTGCAAACACACACACTGTAAGCACACACACTGCAAGGACACACACTGCAAGCACACACACCGCAAGCACACACACTGCAAGCACACACACCGCTAGCACACACACTGCAAGCACACACACTGCAAGGACACACACTGCAAGGACACACACTGCAAGCACACACACTGCAAGGACAGACACTGCAAGGACACACACTGCAAGCACACACACCGCAAGCACACACACTGCAAGCACACACACTGCAAACACACACACTGCAAGGACCCACACTGCAAGGACACACACTGCAAGGACACACACTGCAAGCACACACACTGCAAACACACACACTGTAAGCACACACACTGCAAGGACACACACTGCAAGCACACACACCGCAAGCACACACACTGCAAGCACACACACCGCTAGCACACACACTGCAAGCACACACACTGCAAGGACACACACTGCAAGGACACACACTGCAAGCACACACACCGCTAGCACACACACTGCAAGCACACACACTGCATGGACACACACTGCAAGGACACACACTGCAAGCACACACACCGCAAGCACACACACTGCAAGGACACACACTACATACAAGGACACACACCTCAAGGACACACATTCAGCACGCACTCTGCCAACACTTCACACTTCACGTATTGTACGTCTTGCTGGCATACATACACCCAGTAAATGCATTCACCATACACAACTGCATAGCACTGCTCTGTCCCTGTATTGTACCCTTCCTCGGCACAGGTACACCACTCCTGCGCTGCGCAGCACTTCACATTTAATGGATGTAGGCCGATGGTGAGTTAGCACACAGCTGATGAACGTTAACAGGGTGAGTGAGTATGTCGGCTTCATTGCAGTGACACAGGGTAAAAAGGTCCTACTCACACCTAGTAATCACTACACAGTTGGCTGCCAGCACCGATCTCGTGCTGCTGTACTCCTGGAGAAGGTGGTAGCCTTCCACCACTTTGAGGGTAGCACTTTGAGCTCCTCCCGGTCCAACAAGTCCGCAGTCTGTGAGACAGGCCTATGCTATGGCATGGCGCACACGCATGATCCGTGTTTGTCTAGAACAAAAATCAGCATTAGGGATCCAGACAACCGCACAGATGGGCATTCAGCCCAGGGGTGTACATACAACTGCACAGACGGGCACTCAGCCCAGGGGTGTACATACAACTGCACAGAAGGGCACTCAGTGCAGAGGTGTACCTACAACCGCACAGATGGGCACTCAGTGCAGGGGTGTACGTACAACTGCACAGATGGGCACTCAGTGCAGAGGTGTACGTACAACCGCACAGATGGGCACTCAGTGCAGGGATGTACGTACAACTGCACAGACGGGCACTCAGCCCAGGGGTGTACGTACAACTGCACAGACGGGCACTCAGCCCAGGGGTGTACGTACAACCGCACAGACGGGCACTCAGCGCAGGCGTGGACGTACAACCGCACTGATGGGCACTCAGTGCAGAGGTGTACGTACAACCACACAGACGGGCACTCAGCGCAGGCGTGGCCGTACAACTGCACAGACGGGCACTCAGTGCAGGGGTGTATGTACAACCACACAGACGGGCACTCAGTGCAATGATGGACGTACAACCGCACAGACGGCACTCAGTGCAGGGGTGTATGTACAACCGTACAGATAGGTACTTCCACATCAATTGCCAATGAAATGTATACCCCCAATTTCTTCCAAGTGATCAACCTTTACAGTGATGTTCATAATTTCTAGGAATTTGGTCTCCAGTTGGCATAGGGATGCGCCCTGTCCAAGTATGGTACACAATCCTAGTAAAGGTAAGTTAGATACACGCTAAAAGATAACCTGTGCTCACCTATGGTAGCTTGGCATAGAGCAGTCAAGCTTAGCTAAAGAAGCAATGCGTATATTATTTGTGCAACACACACACGCACGCACATGCGCGCGCACACACACACACACACACACACACACTAACATAATGAAAACACCACCAAAATACTCCACACATGTTCAGACAATAGTGAATAATTGAATGACTAAAACAAGACCACAATGACAAAAATCCAATAAGTAGAACCAGAGTTATTCATTTTTAAAAAATAAATCAAAAAGTAGTGCTTGGAGTCAAATAGCGCTTAGGGGTTACTTGAGGTTTGCCGGACCGGGGTAAATCCAAAGGTCAGTTATTCCAAAGTTGCGTCTTCGTCGAGCCGTGCTTTCCATCTTCATTGAGCTGCACAGTCCATCAAGGCGATGTCATCGATCGACTCCTGCGTCGAAAGGTAATGCTTCGGTCTGGTTGGTGCAAAGTCTTCACTGCGTCGATTTTGATGGTTCTGGACAGCAGAAATCACCTTCCAAGGTCCCAGGCCTGGATTGGCACCACTTGGCAGGGTAAGGCACACAGATAGACAGAGTCCAGGTGCTGTTCCAGAGTTGCGGGTAGTCTTTGATGGCCCAGAGACGTCAGAACAGGAGGCAAGCCCGTGTAGTCACTCTGGGTTCAAGTGAGATGGGTCCAGTCCTTGTCCTCAGCTAGGCAGAGATCAGCAGGCAGCAGGGCAGCTCAGCAAAGCAGAGAAGCAGTTCCTTCAGAACAGCAGTCAGACAAAGTGGTGACCCTTGTAGCACAGCAGTCCTTACTCCTGGCAGAGATCTTCACAATTTCTTTGGTGTACTGTTCTTGTATGGTCTGAGTGCCAGCGCTTATACCCAAATGTACCTTTCGATTGGGGGTGACTTCAAAGCAGGCTCATGAAGTGCACAGGTCCTCTTTCATCCCAGTCCTGTCTGCCAGGCTATATGAGGGAGGGTAATCAGCCCGTTGTGTGGGAAAAGGCCACTACCAATTCAGGTGTGTCTGCTACTACTCCCTCTTCCGCCCCTGAAGGGCTATCAGAATGTAGATGAATGCAAATGAGTTCTCTGTCACACCATCCCTTCCTGTGTTTGTGGCTGTTTAGAGGGAATGCACAAAGTGTAGCTGTCACCCACCCTGCAGACGTGTATTGGAGACAAGCCGCAAGGCACACAGAGCAGTAAGAGCAGAGAAATGTCCACATTCTAAAACTAGCATTTCTAGAGCAGTAATATTAAATCCAACTTTACCAGTAAAGAGGGTGTATCATTACCATTCCAAAGATATGAAACATGAAGTAGCTATTCCTTTCTAATCAGGAATTGTAGCTTAAATGTGTTTTAAGGAATTCCCAATGCTAGACAAGAGGAGTGGGCCTCACAGTAGTGAAATAAGTATTTTAGCTGTTTGTCACTACCAGGACATGTAATACTTAAAAAGTACATGTCCCACTGTTAGACGGGGACCCGGAGGGTCGACCGAGTACAGGGGGAGAGGCCTCCGGTGAGGGCCCTCTCCGGCAATCGTACAGACAAGTGACCTCCCCCCCACAGATAGACACCACACAGAGATGAGTTCTACACACTTTTATATATATATCTTGAGGCACGGTGATAAGCGATACAGCAGGACCAGGATACGAGGATCCTGTCAATTCTAGTCTCTTTGGGGAAAGGGGGTAGCGGGACAGTCTGAGTACCGGTCCGGTACAGAAGCAGCAAAATGCGGAGCTCACAATCCTCGAGCTGGTAGGTTCGCAAGGAGGGGCCGCGGCAGCGCCAGCAGGCCTTGTAGATGGTTCACGTTGAGGAGGAGCCGCGGCAGCGCCAGCAGGCCTTCAAGATGGTTTACGATGAGGAGGGCAGCTGCAGCGCCAGCAGGCTTCGAAGATGGTTCACGATGAGGAGGGCCGCGGCAGCGCCAGCAGGCCTTGAAGATGGTTTACGACGAGGAGGGCCGCAGCAGCGCCAGCAGGCCTTGAAGATGGTTCACGACGAGGAGGGCCGCGGCAGCGCCAGCAGGCCTTGAAGATGGTTTACGACGAGGAGGGCCGCAGCAGCGCCAGCAGGCCTTGAAGATGGTTCACGACGAGGAGGGCCGCGGCAGCGCCAGCAGGCCTTGAAGATGGTTTACGACGAGGAGGGCCGCAGCAGCGCCAGCAGGCCTTGAAGATGGTTTACGACGAGGATGAGCCGCGGCAGCGCCAGCAGGCCTCCAAGGATGAGTTCGTCTCGGTGTCTCTCGACTCCAGGATACAACTGCCTTCCTGCTCTGGAGCTGCCTTAGTTATAGGTCTGGCGCCCTTTGATGTCCGGACCCTCGCACTTGGAGGTCGGGAGGTCCGGGATGAGGGAGTCCAGACACCCAGCAGGGGGGTGGAGCCAGCGCCCAGGGAGGCTGGGGGCGATCGACACCTGGCGGAGGGGAGCCATCGACACTCCTTCTCCCATTGACCTGCCAAGTGGTCTCTTCACCCCCTGGGCGGATGGTGGTGCCTCGATGTCGGGACCTGGCTGGGCCCGAGGCCGAGGTCGACCTCGGGCCACGAGGCCTGGTCATGTAGTGTCCAAGATGGCGGCTGGGCCGGAGACCGGGGTTCTGGAAGGGACCCGGGCCAGCCGATACGGTGGGGTTCAGGAGCCAATGTTCCCTCGGGGAAGGACTGGTGGATTGCCCCGGCGGGTTGCACGGGTGGTTCTTGTCCGGGTAACAGGAGGAACAGGGGTCCGCGGCCCGCCATGCGGGGAGGGGACGGCCCGCCACGAGGCCTGTCCAGCATGCGTCCCCCCCAGCTGAAGGCAGGGAGAGTCACCCATCCTCTTGGGTACTCTACTCGCCGAGGCGGAAGAAGCGGGACAGGCCGTCTGCGTTGGCGTGGTCTTGGCCGGGGCGATGCTCCACAGTGAAATCCATCCCCTGCAGAGAGATGGACCAACGCAACAGCTTCGGGTTTTCTCCCCGCATCTGCATCAGCCACTGCAGGGGTCGGTGATCTGTTTGTACCCGGAAGTGGGTGCCGAAGAGATAGGGCCGGAGCTTCTTGAGGGCCCACACTACGGCGAAGGCCTCCCGCTCCATGGTGCTCCATCGCTGTTCTCGGGCCAACAGGCGTCGGCTGATGAAGGCCACTGGCTGATCGACCCCCTCGGGGTTGAGTTGGGAGAGGACGGCCCCTACGCCTTGATCTGAGGCGTCTGTCTGTACAATGAATTCCCGGCTGTAGTCGGGGGCCTGGAGCACAGGGGCGGTGCACATGGCAGACTTCAGGTTCTCAAAGGCCGCCTGACATTCAGGAGTCCAATTGACGTTCTTGGGGTTCTTTTTGGACGTGAGTTCTGTGAGGGGCCCCACAATGCTGCCATAGTCTTTTACGAAGCGCCGGTAGTACCCCGTAAGTCCCAGGAAGGCTCGGACCTCTGTCTGGGTGACCGGGGGCTCCCAGGCCTGGATGGCGGCAATCTTGAGCTGGAGGGGGGCCACTAGGCCATTTCCCACCTGGTGTCCCAGGTAGGTCACGGACCCTTAGCCGATCTGGCACTTGCTGGCCTTGATGGTGAGCCCGGCCTGCCGGAGGGCGTTCAGGACCTCCCGGAGGTGGTGGAGGTGTTCTGTCCAGTGGCGGCTGTACACAGCAATATCGTCCAGATAGGCAGCGCTGAATTCCTCGAGCCCCGCCAGCTCCTTGTTCACGAGTCTCTGGAAGGTGGCGGGGGCGTTTTTCATTCCGAATGGCATCACCTTGAAGTGGTAGTGGCCATCCGGGGTAGAGAAGGCGGATCGCTCTTGGGCCCCTGGGGTGAGGCCGATCTGCCAATAGCCCGCTGTCAAGTCGAAGATGCTCAGGTAGCGGGTGGCCCCTATGCGGTCAATCAGCTCATCTGCCCGGGGAATGGGATGAGCGTCGGTCCGGGTGACGGCGTTCAGACCCCGATAGTCTACACAGAACCTGAGCTCAGGGGTGACGCCCGGGGCGGCGACCTTGGGGACCAGCACGAACGGGCTAGCCCAGGGGCTGTCGGACGGCTCGATCACTCCCAGAGCTAGCATTTTGGAGACTTCTGACTGGATGCAGGCGCGTACTCGATCAGGCACCCTGTACGCCCTGTGTCGGATAGGGGGGCTATCCCCGGTGTCAACGTCGTGGAGGCACCAGGGGGTGACCCCAGGGATGAGGGAGAACAGGTCGGCAAATTGGAGTAGCAGTTCTCGGCAGTCTTGGCGTTGCACTGGGGACAGGGCATCGGAGAGGTGGACTCCCTCCATGGAGCCGTCTTTCTCGAGCGTTTTCAGAAGATCGGGGAGAGGCTCGGAGTCTTTTTCAGCCCCACTGTCGGTAGCCATCAGGAGGCTAAGTTCAGTGCGCACAAAGTGGGGCTTGAGTCTATTGGCGTGGAGGACACGTAGGGGGTTTCGGGGTGATGCCATGTCTACCAGGTAGGTGACGGGGCCCTTGCGCTCCACCACTTTGAAGGGTCCCGTCCATTTGTCCTGGAGGGCGCAAGGTTCAACCGGGGACATCACCCAGACCTGTTGTCCCGGCTCGAACTCGATAGACGAGGCATGCTGATCATACCAGCGCTTCATGTCTTCTTGGCTGGCTTCGAGGTTGGCCTTGGCAAGTTCCCTGAACCGCCGGGTCTGGTTACGGAGGGTCAAGAGGTACTTGTATACATCCGAAGGAGTCTTCTGAGGGGCCACCTCCCACCCCTCTTTGACCAGGCTGAGGGGGCCCCGGACGGGGTGTCCATACAATAGTTCGAACGGACTGAAGCCCAGGGATTTCTGGGGGACTTCTCTGTAAGCGAACAGGAGGCACGGGAGCAGCATGTCCCATTGGCGACGTAGGGGCTCTTCCAGGCCCATGATCATCCCCTTGAGAGTGCGGTTAAATCGTTCTACTAGTCCGTTCCCTTGCGGGTGATAGGGAGTCGTGAATTTGTAGGTGACCCCGCACTGTTGCCATAGGGACTTCATGTACTTGGAGATAAAGTTCGTACCCCTGTCACTGACGACTTCTCGGGGGAAGCCCACCCGCGAGAAGATCCCCATCAGGGCTCGGCCCACCACGGGCGCCGTCACGGTCCGGAGAGGTAGGGCCTCGGGATAACGGGTGGCATGGTCCACCAGGACAAGTATGAACCGGTGTCCCTGTGCTGTCCGGGGCTCCAGGGGCCCCACTATGTCGATTCCCACCCGCTCAAAGGGGGTGGTGACGATGGGAAAAGGTTGCAGGGGGACTTTCAGTTTTTGGCCGCTCTTCCCGCTGGCCTGGCCAGTGGGGCAGGCCCGGCAGTGGTTCGTTACATCGTTCCGCATCTTCGGCCAGTAGAAGTGGGTCACCAGGCGGCTGTACGTCTTGTACTGCCCCAGGTGCCCCGCAAGAGACACATCGTGTGCCAAATTCAATAGGAAGTCTCTGAATCGGAGGGGGACCACCAGCACCCGGCTGGCCCCCAGCTCGGCAATCTTTTGCTCACTGTAGAGCAGCTCGTGATCCCAGTAGATCCAGTGGGCCCCCGAGGTATCCCCTGCGCTTTGGGCTATGGCTTGTTGTCGGAGTCCCTCGAGGGAAGGACACGCTCTTTGTTCCTGGCGGAACTGTTCCTGAGTGGGGCCACCTTCTTGGCGCCACTGTGCCAGCTCTGGGAGGTCTCGGAGTTGATCCTGTTCTTCATGGCCGGACCCCGGAGGACCAGGCTCAGGGGTGGTTTCTTCGGTGACGATCGGTGGAGGAGGTTCGGGCCCCTCCGGTTCCTCTGGGCTGGAGATGGCGCGGGCGGCCATGGATCGGGTCGTTACACAGACCCATTCAGGGAGACCAAGCATCCCCAGGTGCTCCCTCCGCTCAACGGCTGACCAGGGGGAGCTCTCGAGGTCGTTCCCCAGAAGGCAGTCCACCGGGGCATCATCGCGGACAGTCACTTTTAGCATGCCGGACACCCCTCCCCACTCGAAGGGGACGCAGGCCATCTGGCACAGGCTTTCGGAGTTGTCGGCCGACCACACTGGACAAAGTACGTTGGGTAGGATCTGGTCAGGGGTCACCAGATGGCAGCGGACTGCGGTCACACTGGCCCCTGTGTCACGGAGGGCTTCAGCCCGGCGTCCATTGATTGTGACCCACTGGCTGTATTTCTGCGTGTTGGCGGGGATGGGCGCCCGCGGGACCATGTCTCTCTCCCCTAGACAGACCAGGGACATGGCGGCAGGTTCCCACTCGGGCTGGTACGGCTCGTACTCTTCGGCGTCTTCTTGGCCCGGTTCTTCTCCCAGGGCGGCGGCAGCGATCTGGCGGTTCACGGGGCTCTGGTTTTTCGGGCAGTTGGGGTCATTGGCATAGTGACCGGGTTGCTGGCATTTGTGGCAGGTAACGTTGGAGTGGAACCCTGGTCGCGTAGGAGGGTTTCCTCTTCCGGCCGGGGGCGGGGGTTTGCTAGTGGGGGGCACCGTGACGGTGTCCCGGCCCCGACCCTGGCCTCCTCCTCCCCCCCGTGGGTGGTGGGGCCCTTGGGAGGCTCTGTTCTGTTCGCTGGGCCAGCTCCGAGGGACCCGGGTGCTCTCCCATCGGTCTGCTTCGATGGCGAGTTTCCGAGGGTCGGTTAACTTACTATCAAGGAGGTGCTGTCTTAGTTGGACGAAGCAGTTATTGGAGAGGTGCTCCCATACAATAAGGTCGAATAACTGCTCGTAGGTGGTGACCTGGCTGCCCTTGATCCATCCCTCGAAGGCTCGGCTAAAAAAGTTCACGTACTCCACCCAGGTTGTACCAGGGATTCGTTTGCAGTCTCGAAACCTCTGCCGGTACATCTCGGGCGTGAGCCCATAGCGAGTGAGGAGGGCGGCCTTCATGTGGTCATAGGATGTCATCTGGTGGTCGGGGAGTTGCAGCAGGGCGTCTCGTCCTTCGTTGACGAATCTCCCCCATAGCCCGGCTCCCCAGTCGCTCCGCGGGATCCGGTGAGAGGTCATTGCTACCTCGTAGGCTTTAAACCATTGCTGGATATCATCGTTCCGGTAGTATTCCCTGACGACGTCCTTGGGGATGTGGACCTTGGGGTCCGTAGGGGCAGTGGGGCTCTGGTGTCCGGGGACGGCGAGGTCTTTGTTCTGCCGTCGAATTTCGAGCTCCTTCAAGTTACGTTCATGCTCGTAGGCTAGTCTTTTCTCTTCCAGCTCCCTCTGGCTCTTTTTCTCTTCTCGTTCTTCCCGGAGCCGTAAGTGTTCGAGCGTTATTTTTTGTTCTGCCAATTTGAGTTCTCCATCTAAGCGGAGTCGAGCCAGCTCCAATTCGTGGAGTCGGCTTTTCTCCCGTTCTCGGGCCTCTTCGGACGAGAGGCTCGATCTCCTTCTGTCCACAGGGGTGGTACTTGGTTCGGTGGTCTCGAGGCTTTGATTTTGGGATGGGGATGTTTCTGTCTCCACCCAAGACTCTTAGGCGTGCTTGAGGTCATCTTTCGTGCTCAGTCCCGTGGTAGCAATGCCCAGCTCTATGCAGAATTGCTTGAGTTCTTTGTGGCTGTAATCTTCCAGTTTTTCCATTTGAAATTTTTCGGTTGTTCCACTCTCCTTTGCCGTCATGGTGGCTGTGTGTCGTGGGGTGAGTTACTCTCTGAACGATTATGCGTCGGCTCGGATCGCGCCGCTGGCCACCAATGTTAGACGGGGACCCGGAGGGTCGACCGAGTACAGGGGGAGAGGCCTCCGGTGAGGGCCCTCTCCGGTAATCGTACAGACAAGTGACTTCCCCCCCACAGATAGGCACCACACAGAGATGAGTTCTACACACTTTTATATATATATCTTGAGGCACGGTGATAAGCGATACAGCAGGACCAGGATACGAGGATTCTGTCAATTCTAGTCTCTTTGGGGAAAGGGGGTAGCGGGACAGTCTGAGTACTGGTCCGGTACAGAAGCAGCAAAAGGTGGAGCTCACAATCCTCAAGCTGGTAGGTTTGCAAGGAGGGGCCGCGGCAGCGCCAACAGGCCTTGTAGATGGTTCACGTTGAGGAGGAGCCGCGGCAGCGCCAGCAGGCTTCGAAGATGGTTCACGATGAGGAGGGCCGCGGCAGCGCCAGCAGGCTTCGAAGATGGTTCACGACGAGGAGGGCCGCGGCAGCGCCAGCAGGCCTTGAAGATGGTTTACGACGAGGAGGGCCGCGTCAGCACCAGCAGGCCTTCAAAGGTAGTTCACGAAGAGGAGCCGCGGCAGCGCCAGCAGGCCTCCAAGGATGAGTTTGCCTCGGTGTCTCTCGACTCCAGGATACAACTGCCTTCCTGCTCTGGAGCTGCCTTAGTTATAGGTCTGGCGCCCTTTGATGTCCGGACCCTCGCACTTGGAGGTCGGGAGGTCCGGCATGAGGGAGTCCAGACACCCAGCAGGGGGGTGGAGCCAGCGCCCAGGGAGGCTGGGGGCGATCGACACCTGGCGGAGGGGAGCCATCGACACTCCTTCTCCCATTGACCTGCCAAGTGGTCTCTTCACCCCCTGGGCGGATGGTGGTGCCTCGATGTCGGGGCCTGGCTGGGCCCGAGGCCGAGGTCGACCCGAGGCCACGAGGCCTGGTCATGTAGTGTCCAAGATGGCGGCTGGGCCGGAGACCGGGGTTCTGGAAGGGACCCGGGCCAGCCGATACGGTGGGGTTCAGGAGCCAATGTTCCGTCGGGGAAGGGCTGGTGGATTGCTCCGGCGGTTTGCACGGGTGGTTCTTGTCCGGGGAACAGGAGGAACAGGGGTCCGCGGCCCGCCATGCGGGGAGGGGACGGCTGGCCACGAGGCCTGTCCAACACCCACCTTTTACTTACATAGGACTCTGCCCCTAGGGCTACTTAGGGCCTACATTAGGGGTGACCTATGTGTAATAAAAAGGGGGTTCAGGGCTTGGTAAGGGGTTTTAAATGCCAAGTCGAAGGGGCAGTAAACTGCAGACACAAGCTTTACAATGGCAGGCTGAGACAAGTTTGGAAGGCTACTCGTGTGGGAGGCGCAGTAGTTGCTACAGGCCCACTAGTATCATTTAGATTACAGGCCCTGGGTATACCACATACCACTTTACAAGTGACGTATAAGTAAACAAAATATGCAAATTGGGTATACACCAATGTTACATATTATGGGGAGAAAAGCACATGCACTCTAGGACTGGCCAACAGCGGTAAAGTGCTCAGAGTCCTAAGGCCAACAAAAAGAATCAGCGAAAAGAAGAGGTAAGCAGGCAAAAAGTTGGAGGGAAGGCACGCTAAGAATGACGGGTCTAACAGTTTCACGCAAATTTAGGCCAAACAGAAGAACACATTTTTTTTTCTAGTATCATATTCTCCAGTCCCTTTGGATTGACGATGAACACTATGAAGGCTTAGAGTCGCTCTCTTTCTAACTATTTCATTTAGTTAAATGAATCTCCACATTGAAGTCACATTTAATTGTCCATTCCATTTGCACACAATGATCGGGGGCATTCTGACTATTTGTGAGTCATTTTCACTGCAAGAAGAAGGTCCTGTCTGGCCTTGCCGGCTATACTCTGGACTTCTGGCGCCCAAACTGGATTCATTTCTGGGACTGAAATTTGGATCTAAAAATTCCTGCACTGCCTCTTGGTGGGTGAAAAAGTGTACTTTCCCATTAGGTTCTGTGAGAAGTTGGCCTGATATGCAGTGCTCACTATTCTAGTGATCACTATGTATCAGTCCTAACAACCCTCATTGGTGATTGGTTGTAAGTCAACCGATAGACCAGCTATCCTAGTAGCATGGACAAGAGCAGTCTTCGGGCTAAACTCTAGAGGGCGTGTTAAGCCAGCTGTTATACCATCACATATACCCCTTGAACACCAAGTGAAAGGACACCACACAAGTGTTATGAAAATAAACAGTGTATTTATTTAGATCACAACAGCCCTGTACTCTTTATGAGGACAGGGTACTAAGCACACAACAAAACTCTTACGAAAATACTTTAAGTTGCACAATTTACACAAATGCCCGAGGGGCACGGAAAACCATATACTATGGAAGTGGAATGAGAAATTACTAGCAGGTAAGTACTGTACTAATAGGCTTTGGAATCGCTAGGACTACGTTACTGAACCTTCAGATTACTAGTAGGAGGCCTAGGGGACTCGGGTGCAGAGTGTGCACTCTCACGCGGGATGCGGGACAAAGTCTATGGAGGCTAGTAAAAGCAAAGTTAGTGTTCTCGGGCGAACCCGATAAGGTAGGCTGAAAACGAAAGTGGATCTGGACCCTTGGATAGTGAGGCTATGCTGGGGCACCAAAATGCCGAAGTTACCTAGCCCAGGGGCTGCGGCTGCATAGGGTTCAAGTGTCGTCGGAAACCCTCGTTGACGAACCAGGAGCCTGAAAGAAGGAGTTGCTGGCAGGCGACCAGTGAAGATTGTTTGATGGATCCAAGCCTGGATCGAAGATGGAAGACACCTGTAAGCAGAGGGGACCAAGTCCTGAATCACTAGCCAGTGATCAGATGGGCACCAGGATGGCACCGGATGGAGTCACCTCGACCAGGTGAGTGGGCGACGCTGGGCTCTGCAGTCTCACGGACCAGGAGGCGTTGTCGGCGACCAGGATGGAGGTGCGAGCTGTCCCACGATGGTTGATGCTGTCGACGTCGCTGGACCCAGGATTGGGGCAACAAGTCTTGGCAAATTCAAGCCCACGCGGTGGACCTAAAATGGCGTCTGGAGTGGACCAGGAGGGTCCGGGGTGCTCCTCTTTTGGAAGGGAGCAAGGGCCAGTCTGGAGCAACCAGACCAGCAGTGGTGATGTCGTCGGTCGTCGTTGGGAAGGCCACAAGCCAGCGGGTGTAACGACCGGGTTCTAGACCAGATGGGATCAGCTCCTGAGAGCCCCTCCAACCCAGCCGGAACGTAACCACCTCCCTCCTCAGGACCCATCTATCCAGGCACCTGGGTACCTACCTGAGGATGGGGAACTCGCAATATACAAGCTCATATCATCAGAAACACCACTAAATCTATAGGGATACTAAGAATACTCACTGATTACTAAGGACATCCATGCCCTACACCACACTCATACCTCATAGTCTCGCGACCACATGGGTCCAGACTAATCTACCCTGGGGCAGTTCTGATTATCTACCATTACACACTGCTCACCCTCAGTGCTCACTCGACACGCAATCCGGCGTGCCATTCACACACTGAGCTGCAGCCCCAGTGCTCTCTGTTTATCCGGTCCACAATCCGGCGGACCTAAACGCCGTATCCCCCCGGTGCTCACTCACTTACAACATGATCCACAATCCGGCGGATCTACACACTGACCACAATCAGTGCTCTCACTAACGCCACTTACCAATGACGACCACTTTCCTATGAATACCTTCAGCTCTCTCTCTATGTTGGGAAGTCTCTCTCACTATTCACTAAGGGTTCGCTACTACAATAATATTATGGGATGGCCGAATCACTAGTGTCAATAATTCCCTAGCTCAAGGGCTCCTCTCTCTCCCTAATTATTCAGACTTACCGGATCAGGGGCAGCATCTGTTCTGGCTGTAACATCTGACTAGAAGAAAAAAAGGTTACCTGTGCTTTAAGAAGAATAAACACACACTGTATGCAGGAGTTATTCCCTGATTTAAACGCTCCTATTTCCTTTTGATCCATCAGTTGCTAAAGCATCTGGTTAGAAGAAAGGCTAGCTTTATCATAAGAATAACACATGCACACTAGTTCACTAAGAACTGGGGTATCTTTATTACAAAATGGCAATAGAACACATACACAGATCTGCGGGGTCTCTTGACTAACAGGAACTTTAACACACCGCTGAAAGAAAAGGATTAGACATACAATAGAAAGCACTAATATAACAAAACTGATAGCACCTGATTAGTATGAAGTCTTGCTCTAGCTGTCATCTGGGCTCCTCTCTCGTCTGTGCCTTAGCTCATCTTAGATTCTCTCCTGCACTCTTGGACACACATCTGCGCTGATTACTTTGCACTGGACTCCTCTCCCCCACGGACTCTCTCCACCTTCCAACTTCAATCTAATGGTTTATGCCGCTCTGATAACCGTTCGTTCCACTAGCTTGTTCACTCTGTTTAAATGTCTCTGTGCCAATGTCCAATTAACTCCAGCTGCTCCCACAGATTAATCCACGATATAACTTCAGTCTCTTCTAAAAGGCATTTCTTCAGACTCCAGCTATTCACAACTCCTCCTGATAAGTAACTGCTTCTGACTGCTTCCTTCAGTTCCAGCTCACTGACTGTCTGTTTGTCTTCTCTCTGTTCCAAGCATCTTCTGTCTCTTCTCCTCCTGCAACTCCACTCCTCCAACTCAACCAACACTCTCCGCTCCTCCAACTCAACTCAACTCACTGACTCCGCCTCTGCACTTCACTATTATGTTTCCTCATGGAAAGTTCCAGCCATCAGCCCGCCGCCCATCAGATCCCTGCACCACTCCGCGTCAAGGACACACACCCAGCCGGCCGGCCTTTTGTTGCGTCTTCCACACAGAGAATAATACAGCCTACCGGTTCTCTCCAAGTGAATAACAGCTTTAACTATAAACATTACCTTTCCCTTAAAGCATCTCATCTCTGCAGGGATAGAAAGCAAAATGGAGTCTCTCTAGTTCTGGGCCTTGTAGGCCTGAGAAGGATGAAATAACCCTTAGCTCTGTCAGAGTACCTACACAAACCATAATATAAAGTCAGGACCACAGGATCCACCCTCTACTATAGGCAAAATAATGAAAGGCAAAGCCAATAGGCAATAGATGGATTAGAGTAAGGGATCTATCATCATATAAAGCAGCTATCCTCTTCTAGGTCTGGAAGAAAGGGTTCAAAAGGGAAGAATACAGCCTATAGGTGTGAGCAAGCTTAAAGTCTTTATCACTCCGAAATAGAGCCAAAAAGCCTGTCAAGACAGCGGGCTAGTAGCCAGACAACGCGGTGAGCAGCCAAAAAGCAGAAGGGCCCCACGCAGATCTCGTGGATGCTGGGGGGCTGGTCTTCGGTGCTGGAGCTGCTCAGGGTCGGGGCTTCTCGGACCCCAAAGCACTCACCAGAGGATCCCTCGGCGGGCGTGCTGGATAGAAGTCGTGCAGTTCTGATGATGGCCGGTCCCTCGAGGTCTCGTCGCACCCACGGTTCTCAGCTTAGCTGTAAAGGTAGGTAGAGGTCAGAGGTGCCAGGGAAGCCGGGTCTCGTTGTGCTGGTCGGTCGGATTCCGGAGGAAGGACGTGCAGCAAACCGCAGAGTTCTTAGATGGTGCCTGCGGATGCAGGGTGACTACTCCTTAGCCACAAGGGAGAAATCTTAAGAAGAAGTCGAGAGTTCCTTTCGTAGAAAGTAGTATCTTGATTCAAAGATGATCTGATTTGGAAGGGTCCCCACTCCTGCCTTTATCCTAAAGAAAGGGGTGGGTACGCGACTAGGTCCTGCCCTAGGGGTGGGGCCAGGAAGGGGGGTCGTTACACCCCTCTCCCATGCCGGACTTTCCCCAGCTCAGGGGCTGGTGTGCCCCTGGAACTGGTTCTAGCCGGCAGATGCGTAGTGAGCACCGGGGTGCCACTTGCAGTCACCTTCCTGTAAAGCCCTGCCTACCCAGGATACACAAAACCCTGTCTGGGATGGTGCTAGCACCACCCCTGACAGGAAACCCTTTGTCCAAGCTCCCCTCGCTGGAAGGACTCCCAGCTGCAGGGGGTCAGACTTGTGTCTGTGGTGGCAGCATCCATTTTGCGATGCTGAGGCTCGAGTTAACTTTAACCGGGGTTCACAGTTACATACATGTCGTGTCCCTCTAGAAGGGTGGAATGCTAACCCCGTCGCCAGAATTGGCGAGGGGTTAGTATTCCAATTCCGCCTCAGAGGGAAACAGCAAGTATGACACCTTACTCGACATGTTTTGATAAAGCGATACCAAAGATAGCATTTAACCGCGAGGATTATAATGCACTTAAGAGTATATGGTATGCGTTATCATGGAACAGCTATTAGGACTTGGTTCCGCAAGCTGCAAACGGGCTCAGCTCATGCCAGAGCACCATCTCACACGATTCCAAGCACTCTGCCTTCAGGATTGTCAAGGCCTGCCATAGGAGTGACTGATAGGAATCTGTGTGTCCATTTTTAGGGTTAGATATAGGTATACTATATCTAAAGCAAAGGGTGATTACACCACCTTGCCCCAGCTGTCGTGCCGCCAGTTGTGTCAGATTTAGATGACCATCCAGGGGTGGCATAATACATGCTTCAGCCCCTGGTAGGCCCTGGGTACACCTATGCCCTGAGTTACAGGGTCTGATAAGGTGGCCCAGTACCAATTGGTTAATGCACCTAGGGTACATGGAATCCATTTTACAGAGAGAGCAGTAGGCCTGGGGTCCTGATTGGCAGGGTCCCAGGCCAACTAAGTCGGAAACCCAGCAAAACACCAGGCAAAAAGTTGGGGGTAACCATAGTCAGGTATCCACCTTGCTACACAACCCCCCCCCCCCCTCAAACGAAAGGAGATAAGGCTATCCTTGACCAGGTAAGCCTATATTGCCTGAGTGGCCATATGAGGTGGTACATGCACTGGCATGGTTACCCCCTGTATCATGGTCCACTAAGCAATCCCTCACCTTAAGGGTATCTGAGGGTCTCCACCATAGGGAATCACTACCTGTGGGGTGTTTTGGCAAAGAAAAAGGCTGTTGCTGGGATGGAGTACTGAAGTGAGGCTCCACTACTTTTGGGCTCAACTTCCTCCAATCACTACTCACCAAATCTGCCTTTCTTCCCAGGACTGAGTTGCTATGAGCTCTCAGGGTCAACCTCTGGCTACCTAAAGCTGGAGGTTGAGTCCCTCTGTTTGGCTTACTGGAGGGACAGGTCATGTTTGGGGTTTTTAAGCCCCAGGTTTGGCTGTGCCCAGCAGTGTCCAGCTGGGGGAGGTCCCTAACTACTTTTAAGGGGGATCCCTCAGGAGTCTGTTTTATTTTCACTTGGCTAGGGCTACTAGCTTCAGTGATCCTAATCTGTTGATTGGGGAGTTCTTTTGGACAGGGGGCCCTTTGGGGTCCACCACTGGCCTCCCTGACCTCTACAGCCCTGGGCTGATTGAGGCAGGGTAGAGAGGTGCAGGCTACCTGCTCCAGACTGGGTCCCACCTGGGAAGGGTACACTGCCATCAGGGGCTCTGTCAGGCTAGGCCTGACTACCTCTGGGGCAGTTCCTTCACCAGGGGTAGAGTGAGTTCCCTGAGGAGGCTGGCTCTCACCTAGTGTCTGGGAGGGGGAAGACTTTTCTTCCTCCTCAATGCTCTCAGTTTGGGTGGGGTGATCCATTGTTTCAGGCTTCACAACCCCACTATCTGTCTGAGTAGAGGCTGAGACCATTACAGCCTTACCAACCTTTTCAGGAAGGCACTCAGTTTGTGTTTGGGCTGTGACTGTCACAGCCCTCCTATCCTATTCAGGAAAGTCTGTCTGAGCCTGGGCAGTGGCTACCACTTGTAGCGTAGTTCCTATTTTCCCAATAGGCCCTGCGCTTTGGAATAACATAAACAGTAGTATCGACGTAGAAGTGCGGATCTTCCAGGCCTCTACTGACTATGCTAAACTTAATTGGGTTTGTTACCAACTAGCTCAGAGGTCACTGGAAACTTTCTTGACTGAATAGGAAGTGATCAGCTTCCCTGGCACAGACAAGAAGGGATTCAGTTTTCCAACAACCGTGCAACATGACAACTTTGCTCCTCAGATCAAGAGTCAATCTCTAGGGTCGTGTGAAACAATAGACAGTTATTTTACTCAGTCAGGTTGGTGCAGTTTACTTTCACAATATGTAGAGAATAGAGAGACGGGCGTTTGTCAATAAAGGGTTAACATTTATTGAACAGTCTTTCTTCTCGTACAAGAGAAATGTATTGCCACAATTGCAAGACTTGTTATTATAAAAAGTACGTATAGTAAGATAAGTATTGCGAAATAATACTGTAAAAGCATTGATATGGTTTCTTAGCCATACAATGGTTTAAAAGTAATAAAACATATATACATTCATATATACATTAGGCTAAAATACTCAACTGGTGCTTCTAACTACGCCTACCCCAGTGTGCCTGACCTAAGCCTAATACTTGGGAGGGGAGTAAGTAAGTAGCTTTAAGTTAAGTTGGTTTTGCCAAGGTTTGCTTCAAGAATTCTCTCTCAAGGGTTTAGTCAACACCATACCTCTGGAATAAAATGATGGAGGTCTGGTATCTCCCTCAGGGCTCGATATCCCAGTCACCCGCAAGGGTAGACCAGAAACGCTGGGGCTGGATTTCTCAGCAGGAGAAAGGCAGCGTCTCTTCTTCAGCGCGTCGAGGAGGAGAAGGAGGGGGGACAGCGTCCGCGGGCAGCTTGCATCTGCTGGGCTCTTGCAGAGGGACGGCTGTTCAGCTCCTAGGTTCACCACACCATCGTTCGCTAGTTAGCAGCGATAGCAGTAGCGATAGCAGCTATGATATCTTCAGCATAACAGCAGCTTCAGGCGACGGGCAACAGGCTGCAGCAACAGGGTGCTAGCTTCAGCTAACAACGGGGGCCATTGCTTAAGGCAACGTTGGTAATATTTATACCTGACAGGTGCCGGGTTTGACGCAAGTTTGTTGGACATAAGACGTCAATTAAAGATGTCACTAGGAAGTGACAGTTATCAGTTGCTCATTAGAGTTCCATTACTAATCAAAACATAGCAAGCGGGGATTTCCAGGTTTGCTGAGTTTTTATCTTGTTGAAGAACTCGGAGTGTTAATCTAGGAATCTCAGATAGTGACTACTGCTCTGTCATTGCACTAATTGGTTGCAAAGGAAGTGGCAGAGAAAGCTATTCTGGAATGTGGCTCTGTTCGTGTGAGGCCAGAGATGACTTTCTGAATATTGCACTTGAACGGTTATGCCAATATAGGGAATACATGGATTTATAGCCGAATAGGGGCATAAGGTCACAGTATCGATCAGGATCCTAGATAAGCACGCAACACACTGCTCCTCCAACCTTTTCAGGGAGGAATGGTGCTTGGACTGGGGCTGTAGCTATTACTGCCCCACTAACCTTTCTGGGTAGGCCTATCATCCTGGAGTGGGTTTCTTGCTCCACCTCAGCCCATGCTGAGAGTTCCAGGTCATTCCCCAGTAAGCAATCTACAGGTAGGGTGTCTGTCACTGCCACTCTCATGGGCCCTGTGACAATACCCCAGCTGAGCTCGACTAATGCCATGGGATGCCTTCTTTTCACTCCATGAACGTCTGTCACCTGATAAATGAAACCAGGGGTCAGTTGAGCAGAGGGGACCAGATGGTCAATCACCATGGTGATGCTGGCCCCTGTGTCTCTGTATGCCTCAACTCTCTGACCATTGATAAAGGGCTCTTGTCTATATTATATTTTCCCAAAATGTGGAAACCAGTAGTGAAGTTGGCAAACCCCATGCCAGTCTCACAGACAAGAGTGTTGTTAGGGGACCTGGCTAGGCCATAGTCCACCTGGTTTCCCAAAGTAATGCCCACCACATTCTTGGGGGCACTCCCACCACCTGGGGGATTACCACTAGTGGTAACAGGAGGTCTGGGAGTATTACTTGGGGGTATGTTCTCCTTATTGTTGTTGGCCTTGGGACAACTGCTGTCACTTTTATAGTGGCCTACCTGTTTGCAGGTATGACAATAAGGTTTCTTTTGGGTTTTGGGAGAAGTTTGGGACCCACCCTTTTCAGAGGAATTTTGGGGCACTGTGGTTTGATCAGAAGATTTATTCCCACCCTTCTCCTGAGGCTTGGTTGATTCCTTCTTTTGGTCACCACCCTGGTTCTTAGGCCTGACCCTAGTTCTGACCCATTTGTCTGCCCTCTTACCCAATTCTTGTGGAGAGGTCAGATCAGAGTCTACCAGGTGCTGGTGTAATAACTGGTTCTGACAATTACTTAAGATTTGCTCTCTCATAATTAGATTGTACAATCCTTTAAAATCAGTAACCTTGCTTCCCAGTAGCCAGCCTTCAAAAGCCTTAGTGGCACAATCAACAAAGTCAGCCCAATCCTGAGACTGAGTTTTCTGGGTGTCTCTGAACACCAACCTGTACTGTTCAGTTGTTAAGCCAAACCCATCAACCAGTGTATTCTTCAGGACTTGGTAATTTTTAGCATCCTCAACTCTAGTAGTGAGGAGCTTATCTCTACCTTTGCCTTCAAAGGAGAGCCACAAGATAGCTGCCCACTGACTCTGGGGGACACACTGTACAGTGCAAGCCCTCTCCAAAGCAGTCATCCATTTGTGGATGTCATCCCCTTGTTTAAAGGGGGGCACTATCTTACTCAAGTGTCTAGTGTCTAAACTCCTGTCTTTTTCTCTTGGGAGAATGCTGCCACCAGTGGGGTCTGCCCCACGCAATTTCTGCTCTCTAGCAAAGGCAAGTCTCTCTTTGGCCAGGGCAAGTTCTTCCCTTTCAATCCTCAGATTGACTTCCTTCATTTTTGCTTCATGTTCTCTCCTCTGAGGGGACGTCATCCCTCTGTGAGAAGAGGTCTGAGAGCCATTGGTTCGAATGGATCTGTTAGAGCCTCTGGATAGAGACCTAACTCGTCCACTCCCAATGTTAAGTCTGCCTGAGAGTGGCCCTGGGGGTCCCCCAAATCCATTCTCATGCCTACTTAAGTTGGACCTGGTTAGTCTCCTGACTTCTACATGTCCCTTGTCTGCCTCATCCTCTGATAACTCCTCTTCCTCCTCCTCCTCAGCATCATCTGCTGCCTGGAGGGGGTGGTCAGGGTTACTAAAGGGTCCCTCTAAGGTGGGCAGATTCCCATCTGGATGAGAAGGATCTGTGTTGGCAGCCCTCCTAGCATCATAAGTCTCTAAGAGACCAATCAGAAAAGGAATGGTAGGGTTAGAACCCTGTTTTAGTTTCCTGGAGGTACAGGTTTGTCTCATCTCCTGGAAGCTAAGAGCAGCATATCTGGAAGGGACCTGTGGAGGGTCCACAACCACAAGAGGGGTCTCTGAAGACTCTCCGTGGTTAGACATGCTTCTAGTGTGGTGTAAGTGATGCACCTACCTACACTATTTGTTTGCCTACTGATCCCTTGCTAAGAGTTGTAGTCAAGGTGTGCTAAGCCTTGAGGAGCTACAACAGCTGGTTCAGTAGAACTCAGAGTATTCTAAGCTAAGTTATATGTACCTTAACTTATGTGATCTTTCACAAAGATATTCTTAGGATACGTGTGGTAAAACAACAGCAAGCTCAAATCCCAACCGCTGCTCACCAATGTGAGAAGTTGGCCTGATATGCAGTGCTCACTATTCTAGTGATCACTATGTATCAGTCCAAACAACCCTTATTGATGATTGGTTGTAAGTCAACCGATAGACCAGCTATCCTAGTAGCATGAACAAGAGCAGTCTTCTGGCTAAACTCTAGAGGGCGTGTTAAGCCAGCTGTTATACCATCACATATACCCCTTGAACACCAAGAGAAAGGACACCACACAAGTGTTATGAAAATAAACAGTGTATTTAATTAGATCACAACAGCCCTGTACTCTTTATGAGGACAGGGTACTAAGCACACAACAAAACTCTTACGAAAATACTTTAAGTTGCACAATTTACACTAATGCCCGAGGGGCACGGAAAACCATATACTATGGAAGTGGAATGCGAAATCACTAGCAGGTAAGTACTGGACTAATAGGCTTTGGAATCGCTAGGACTACGTTACTGAACCTTCAGATTACTAGTAGGAGGCCTAGGGGACTCGGGTGCAGAGTGTGCACTCTCACGCGGGATGCGGGACAAAGTCTATGGAGGCTAGTAAAAGCAAAGTTAGTGTTCTCGGGCGAACCCGATAAGGTAGGCTGAAAACGAAAGTGGATCTGGACCCTTGGATAGTGAGGCTATGCTGGGGCACCGAAATGCCGAAGTTACCTAGCCCAGGGGCTGCGGCTGCATAGGGTTCAAGTGTCGTCGGAAACCCTCGTTGACGAACCAGGAGCCTGAAAGAAGGAGTTGCTGGCAGGCGACCAGTGAAGATTGTTCGGTGGATCCAAGCCTGGATCGAAGATGGAAGACACCTGTAAGCAGAGGGGACCAAGTCCTGAATCACTAGCCAGTGATCAGATGGGCACCAGGATGGCACCAGATGGAGTCACCTCGACCAGGTGAGTGGGCGACGCTGGGCTCTGCAGTCTCACGGACCAGGAGGCGTTGTCGGCGACCAGGATGGAGGTGCGAGCTGTCCCACGATGGTTGATGCTGTCGACATCGCTGGACCCAGGATTGGGGCAATAAGTCTTGGCAAATTCAAGCCCACGCGGTGGACCTAAAATGGCGTCTGGAGTGGACCAGGAGGGTCCGGGGTGCTCCTCTTTTGGAAGGGAGCAAGGGCCAGTCTGGAGCAACCAGACCAGCAGTGGTGATGTCGTCGGTCATCGTTGGGAAGGCCACAAGCCAGCGGGCTAGTAGCCAGACAACGCGGTGAGCAGCCAAAAAGCAGAAGGGCCCCAAGCAGATCTCGTGGATGCTGGGGGGCTGGTCTTCGGTGCTGGAGCTGCTCAGGGTCGGGGATTCTCGGACCCCAAAGCACTCACCAGAGGATCCCTCGGCGGGCGTGCTGGATAGAAGTCGTGCAGTTCTGATGATGGCCGGTCCCTCGAGGTCTCGTCGCACCCACGGTTCTCAGCTTAGCTGTAGAGGTAGGTAGAGGTCAGAGGTGCCAGGGAAGCCGGGTCTTGTCGTGCTGGTCAGTCCGATTCCGGAGGAAGGACGTGCAGCACACCGCAGAGTTCTTAGATGGTGCCTGCGGATGCAGGGTGACTACTCCTTAGCCACAAGGGAGAAATCTTAAGAAGAAGTCGAGAGTTCCTTTCGTAGAAAGTAGTATCTTGATTCAAAGATGATCTGATTTGGAAGGGTCTCCGCTCCTGCCTTTATCCTAAAGAAAGGGGTGGGTACGTGACTAGGTCCTGCCCAGGGGTGGGACCAGGAAGGGGGGTGGTTACACCCCTCTCCCATGCCGGACTTTCCCCAGCTCAGGGGCTGGTGGGCCCCTGGAACTGGTTCTAGCCGGCAGATGCGTAGTGAGCACCGGGGTGCCACTTGCAGTCACCTTCCTGTAAAGCCCTGCCTACCCAGGATACACAAAACCCTGTCTGGGATGGTGCTAGCACCGCCCCTGACAGGAAACCCTTTGTCCAAGCTCCCCTCGCTGGAAGGACTCCCAGCTGCAGGGGGTCAGACTTGTGTCTGTGGTGGCAGCATCCATTTTGCGATGCTGAGGCTCGAGTTAACTTTAACCGGGGTTCACAGTTACATACATGTTGTGTCCCTCTAGAAGGGTGGAATGCTAACCCCGTCGCCAGAATTGGCGAGGGGTTAGTATTCCAATTCGTATTTATTTATTTAAAAAATTTATAAAGCGCAGCGTATACCCGTGGGTGTCTTGGCGCTATGACTTTGCTGAAAATCTCAGATTGAACATATATCTACCTTAAAAAGTATTGTCCTGAGCAGTTTATTGGTCAAATAACCAGGTTTTTACCAATTTTCTGAATTGAAGTAGCGAGGGTGCCAGTTTTATTTCCTTTGGAAGCGTGTTCCAAAGTTTGGCTGCAGCATTGGTAAAGCATCTGTCGCCCCATGTCACCGTCCTAGTGCGTGGCACTACCAGTAGATGTCTCTGTTCAGATCGTAAGGATCTTTTAGGTAAATAGTAGAAGAGTTTCTGTTTGAGAAATGCTGGTCCATGACCCTTAAGAGCTTTATAGGTGAGACACAAGGTCTTGAATCTAATGCGATTTCTCACTGTTAACCAGTGGAAGTTCCTTATCGCTTGCTTGGTGGACTGAAACTTAGGAATGCCAGCTAGTAGCCTTGCGGCAGCATTTTGTATAAGCTGCAGTTTGGCCACCACCCGTGCCTGGGCATTTACAAATAATCCATTGCAGTAATCAAGTGATGAGAGTACCAAGGAACTCACCACTGTTTTCCTAGTACTCTCGGGAAGATAGGGCAGGATTTTTCTAATGATCTTAAGCTTGTAGAAGGCAGACAACGCAACCTGATTGGCATGGTTAGAGAAATTAAGATTGTCGTCGAATATAATTCCTAAATTCCTGACCTTTTGCACAGGTTCTGGGGGGGCTCCGAGTGGGGTCGGCCACCAAAAAGTGGACCACTGCGGCGATAGATTTCCAAAGATCATTACCTCTGTTTTATCAGAGTTGAGACGCAAGCAGTTCTCAGACATCCATTCCTTGATGGCAAGCATGCCTTCTTGGAACCTGGCGGCTACCTCCTCACCATCATTCTTAATTGCGATCACCAATTGGGTGTCGTCGGCGTATGAGGTAAGGCTCATCCGGAAGTTCTTAATCACCCTTGCTAAGTCCGACACATAGATGTTGAAAAGTGTCGGACTTAGGGATGAGCCTTGCGGAACGCCACATGGAAGGGCGAGCTCAGTAGATTGAAATGCGCCCAGTGTCACTGCTTGCGTTCTGTTGGACAGAAATGAAGCCAGAAGCTCCCTGGCCTTTGAGCAAATGCCCATTTCCTCGACACGGTCAATCAGGACAGCATGATTGACCGTGTCGAAGGCCGCCGAGAGATCCAGCAGGACCAGTATAGCTGTTCCTCCTTGGTCCCTGATGGTTCTGATATCATCGGCAGCCTTAATGAGGGCAGTCTCTGTTCCATGAAGTTTCCGGAACCCAAACTGCGACTCGTCCAGGAGGTTATTGTGTTCAATATATTCAGCAAGTTGGGTGTTCATTGCTTTTTCCACTATTTTAGCCAGGTAAGGCAGGCTGGCAATAGGTCTATAGTTTTTGAGAGTTGTTTTATCTAGACCAGTTTTTTTAAGGAGAGGTTTCAGTAGAGTGTTTTTTAACTTATCTGGGAAAATCCCAGATTGGAACATGGCGTTACAAATAGAAGTAATGACTTTGCTCACCACGTCAATTACTGGAATAAAGATTTTAGGGGGGCAAGGATCTAGGGATGAGCCTGTTTTTACCTGTCTCATAAGATCTCCTATTTCCTGATTCGTCATATCCCTGAATCTAGTAAACGAACAGTCCGGGTTATTTTTGGGTGATTTAGGTTGTATGCTGGTACTTAATGAAGTAACTGAAAATTCTGAATATATGTCGTTTACTTTTGAGAAGAAGAAACCTGCTAAATTATTGCAGAATTCCTGAGAATGGGGAGGTCTCAGATCTACCACCTTCCCTGCCAGAGTCTTAACTACTTCAAACAGTTGTCGACTCGAGTTTTTTGATTTGTTAATTTGCTGCTCAAAGTAGTTCTTCTTTTCCTCCTGAATCATTTTTTTGTAGATGGTGAGTTCGTCTTTATACTTGGCTTTGCTTATGTTGTCATACGTCTTGCGCCAGGTTCTTTCCTGGTTCCTGCAGATCTGTTTTTGCTTTCTGAGGGTCTCTGAGAACCACGGTGCTGAAGACACTTTTCTGTTTTTAGATATGGTTTTTAGTGGAGCATGGATATCCACCGCATTGCCTACCCAATTGAGATACTGCCCCACTGCTTCAGTAGGGTCAGACTGAATATTCGGGCAAGTCTTGGACAAGGACATCTTAAAGGTTTCGTAATCGATGTCCTTCCATACTAATCCTAATTTATTTTGGAATGGGGTCTGTTTAGCGGGGTTGGTTCGTTTAACCGGTAGATGACACAAAATGGCATGGTGATCTGTCCATGTGAGAGGTAGAATTTTAGATATCTCCAGCTCACTGATGTGGAAAAGATGGCGTCCAAAGTGTGTCCAGCATCATGTGTTGGAGCTTTTATGTGCTGGTTTAGGCCCAGTGTGTGACATTCTGCTAATAGCGTTTGTGTATCAGCCTCATCTGTCTTATCCAGATGGAAATTTATGTCTCCTAATGCCATAAAGGAGTCCTCAATGGCTAGGGGTTCCAACCAAGAAGTGAAGATGGAAAGAAATTCTGAGCGAGGTCCTGGTGGCCTGTAGATAAGCACTCCCTTAAGGTTGTGTGAAGCATTCAGATTAATGGCAAAGTGCAGCGCCTCACATGCCGGCGATGGTACCGGGGAAATTCTAACTGGGAAAATATCCCGAGTAATGATAGCTAGGCCTCCTCCTCTTTTTTTCCCCCTGTCTATCTCGCCTATACACTTTAAAGCCGTCTGGTACGGCTACCGGAAGGTCAGGCTCGGATGTGTCATCCATCCAAGTTTCGGTTACAAAAAGGATATCTATTGCGTGGTCCACAATCAGATCAGCGATATCCTGCCTATGCTTAGCCAAGGAGCGAGCATTAATAAGGGAGATGGATATAGTAGTATGTTTGGCGGTGCCATCAGTCAGATGTTTAACTTTGTTATTAATTAGGGGAATGATGGATTTACAGTCCCTACACCCAATTGTAGCTTGATCTGAAAGATCCTCTGGATTGTGCTGACTACAAGTCGTCAGTTGTCCTGGATTCAACTTACGTATTTCTCCAGAGGAGTAAGTAGTCCTTTCGGTATCCATTGACACAGGGGGTATGGCGCTGTTGTTGATTTTATACATACTTTGAGCGGGGCAGGAGGAGGGTGGGAGGGGCGTCGAGCTCTCCGGCGAGCCTGCCCAATCTAAGATGGCTGCCAAAGTGGTGTTGAAAGGTTCCCTGCGCCTCAGTGGAGCGAGGCTGTGGAAAGGGGGTGTTTGTGCCTCAGCGAGGTAATCTCGCTGTAGGGGTGTCAGGGATGTTTTAAAAGCGCTCTAGATAAAATATAATACAATTTTTAAAACAATTAGTCAATCAATCGTTTTTAAGGTAACAAGGTGCAAGAGAGCACAATAGACCTCCGGCTTCCGCCTCAGAGGGAAACAGCAAGTATGACACCTTACTCGACATGTTTTGATAAAGCGATACCAGAGATAGCATATAACCGCGAGGATTATAATGCACTTAAGAGTATATGGTACGCGCTATCATGGAACAGCTATTAGGACTTGGTTCCGCAAGCTGCAAACGGGCTCAGCTCATGCCAGAGCACCATCTCACACGATTCCAAGCACTCTGCCTTCAGGATTGCCAAGGCCTGCCATAGGAGTGACTGATAGGAATCTGTGTGTCCATTTTAGGGTTAGATATAGGTATACTATATCTAAAGCAAAGGGTGATTACACCACCTTGCCCACGCTGCCGTGCAGCCAGTTGTGTCAGATTTAGATGGCCATCCAGGGGTGGCATAATACATGCTGCAGCCCCTGGTAGGCCCTGGGTACACCTATAATAATAATAATAATAAAGGGGTTTGTAAAGCGCCTGGTGACGCCGTCCCGGCGTGTCCCCGCGCTGTGGAGAGAGCAGCAGGAGAAGTGGGAGGGAACTACAGGGTATACAGGTGGGTCTTTAGAAGTTTCCTAAATATGGATTCAGTCTCTGCTAGTCTGATGTTGATTGGGAGAGAATTCCATTTGTTGGCTGCCATCACTCGAAAGGAGCGGCCTCCCATTCTGGCTTTTTTTATTCGGGGGATTTTAAGTAGACCAGTTCCCCTAGAGCGAAGTGCTCTATTGGGCTCGTAGGGGATGGCTAGATCCTTCAGGTATTCAGGGGCTTTTTGTGAGGTTATTCTATAGCATATTAAGAGCGCTTTGAATAGGAAACTCTTTTTTATAGGAAGCCAGTGGAGAGCGGCCAATGTAGGTTTTGAGGCTGCTCTTTTGGGTAGCCTGAGGACTAGGCGTGCAGACGTGTTTTGGAGAACCTGCAGTCTTCTGATGTTCTTTTCCGTTGTCCTTAAAAGTAGCACGTTGCCGTAATCAATACGGGAGGTGACTAATGCTTGGGTCATGGTGCGTCTGGCCTCAAGAGGAAGAAGGTCCAAAGTACGGTTTAGGGTCTTCAGAACCCCAAAGCATTTCCCTACAACTTTATGGACATGGCCATCAAAGGAGAGTTTGGGATCCATCCAGACACCCAAGTTCTTTGCTTCCTTGCAAGGGGTAGGTAAGGGACCAAGACAGGGTGGCCACCATTCCTGAGTCCAACTAGCATCATTTCCTCCTATCACAAGAACCTCTGTTTTAGAGCCATTGAGCTTCAGGCAGTGTTGGTTCATCCAGCCTGCAAGCTCCTGCATGCAGGTTTTGAAGTTGGCGGCTGCTAAGGTGGGAGCCTGGGATAGGGAAATGAGCAGTTGGGTATCGTCGGCGTAGGATACTAATTCTATGCCATATGATTGAACCACCTCTGCCAGCGGGGCCATATAGAGGTTGAACAAGGTGGAGCTCAGGGCAGAGCCCTGAGGCACCCCCTGTTCTAAAGCAATGCTGTCTGAGAGGAAAGCACCTCTCTGCACCTGGAAGCAGCGGCCTGTGAGGAAAGCTTTCAGCCATCCTAGTGCCGCTTTGGTGACCCCAGCTTTGTTTAGACACTGTAGCAAGATGGAGTGTGCTACAGTGTCAAACGCAGCACTGAGGTCCAGCATAATAAGTGCCATTGTGTGACCCTCGTCAGCTCCTGCCCGAAGAGTTTCAGTCGCTCTCAGGAGAGCTGTTTCTGTGGAATAGCTCGTCCTAAAACCAGATTGGGAGCTATGCAGGGAGTTGTTAGATTCTAAGTGAGCCATAAGTTGTTTATTGGCTATTTTTTCGGCCACTTTCGCTAGGTAAGGCAAGAGAGAGATGGGACGTAAGTTTTCCAGGGTATCCTGGCTTACATTAGGTTTCTTTTTGATTGGTAGTACTATTGCTTTCTTCCAATCCTCCGGAAGGCAGGCTGAGGAAAAGGAGACTTGGATGACGTGCCTGAAGTAAGGTTCCAATACTTTTAGACTTGCTCCTAGTACCTTCGGAGGGGCCGGGTCACGGGGGGAGCCCGACTTGATGCTTTTACAGACGCTTTCAAGCATTTCAGGAGGGGGGACCGAAAAGCACTGTAGGCATGACTCTGTAAGACTAGCTCCTTCACTTTCCGTAAAATCATGACCAGATGTCAGGTTTCCAGAAAAGTTGGCATAGATGTGGGTAATTTTCCCAGAGAAGTATTTGGCAATTTTATTGCTGGTTTCCACAGAGTCAGTGTGGGACGTATTGTCAGTTGTGAGCACAGAGATCTCCTTAAAGATTTTGAAGAGCTCTTTAGAGGAGTTCTCTGCTTCCCCTATGCGATTTTTGTAATGCAAAGCTTTGGTAGTGCGTATTTTTTTATTATAGTCCTTTTGCGCTTTTTTATATTGTGTTTTAATAGCCGGGCAGAAGTTGATGCGCCATTCTCGTTCTAATTTTTTACAGGCGGATTTTGCAGCCTGGAGTTCAGGAGTATACCAGGGGGTGGATTTCCTCGAATTTTTCGAGTTTTTCATATTTCGGATAGGCGCAGTGTTATTTAGGGCCGTTAAAATACGGTTCTGTAGACAACTATAGGCTGTCTCACAGTCTGTGCCTCCTGGAGGTCCTCCTGTTTCGAGCATTTCATTAAAAGTGTCCTGGGAGAAATGTTTCCATTTCCGACACTGGTAACGGTGATCACAATCTTTTTTAGGATCAGGCTCGGATGACTGAATGTGAAACGGAATTAGGGAGTGATCAGACCAGGGTACCGGTATCGGAGATATAGCTTGCACTCCGGTCCAGTTCCCGAAGATAGGGTCCAGGAGATGACCAAGTCTGTGAGTGGGGTCATGATTTATAAGGTCTAGTTGTAGGGAGTGTAGTTCTAACCTGATGTCCTTAGCATCTTTGTCAAGGAGATCATCAAAGTGAACATTCATGTCACCAAGCACCAAAAATCTACTTTTTCTTATTGCTAGGTGTGCTGTGGCTTCTGTCAGGCTAGTAGTGAAATCATATAGCCTACCTGGGGGTCTGTACACAAGAATGCCCGAGAGGGAGTGTTGAGGTCCTATGATGATAGTGAAAGAACCTGCTTCACTATGATCGATCGTAAGGGGAGATAGGGAACATTCCATGGGAGCTTTAATCGCAATTGCTATACCTCCACCCCTGCCCTCCTTTCTGTCCAATCTGGAGAGGGAGTAACCAGGAGGCATGGCCTCTATGATGTCAGGGTCTGAGAGTTCTCCTAGCCAGGTCTCAGTGAAAAACAAAATATCAAATCCCTCATCCTCAAGTAGGTGATATATTTGAGTACTGTGTTTGCCAAGAGATCTGCAATTTATCAATCCTGCCTTAATCTGCCTTTTAGAGGGCACCTTAGTCGGTACTTCATCAGGCGTGAAAGGGCACAAAGGGCAGACATGCAGCGTTAGCGCCTCCATAGTATGTTTACAGGGTAGGGTGACAGTGGGACAGAGATCCAACAGCTCTTGTCTACCATACCTTATCTTGGGGGATTTTGGAAGACTAGGATTCCTGGCCCCGCGCCCCGTCCGGTCGCGGACGGGCGCAGACGGGCTTGACTTTGGCTCGACTTCGGCGCGCTTCCGGCATGCCCGCTGCACGCGTCCGCTGCGCGGTCGCGGTCCTACGCACATTTTATAGGAGAGGTAGGGGCAGCTAGAGCGCTGACCTTGCAGCCCTGAGCCCGGAAGTGCTGGGCTCCTCCTCCACCCTCCGCTTCAAACGCCCAAGATGGACGCGGCGGACCGGGGCGGGAGTTTTAAAGAGTGAAATCCCAGGCTGAATTACGTCCGCCTACAGGTGAGGCACAGTTTAAAATTTTTACACAAGAAGTACACTGTACAATTAAAATTAGCAGCAAATCGCTACGTTTTTAAAAAAGACGCTATGTAATCAGCGCTCGCAGTGCAGGTCTTGAGTTACAGGGTCTGATAAGGTGGCCCAGTACCAATTGGTTAATGCACCTAGGGTACATGGAATCCATTTTACAGAGAGAGCAGTAGGCCTGGGGTCCTGATTGGCAGGGTCCCAGGCCAACTAAGTCGGAAACCCAGCAAAACACCAGGCAAAAATTTGCGGGTAACCATAGTCAGGTATCCACCTTCCTACAGGTTCCACCCTCAGTTTTGCCGGAAAGATCATTGAGTATTTGATTGCTCGTTTCTGGAGCTGCTTTTTAACTTCCAATACCGATCTCCTGTCTCATTCACCAGTGGTCAGAAAGAACCCCACTGGAGAACCACAGTACCGGAGGTTGATTACGCCTTATTAAGATGTAATATGTCGCTATCCCTGTAATCGAGTAAACAGCCTCCGATCGGACTGGGGCTCTGTCCCAGCCGGGGCCTATGAGCCGGGGTCTGTGAGCCCCCTGAACAATCAAAACTCCAGAGATAGCCTCTTTCCCAACCAAAGTGACCAGCATTTTCTCTAGAAAGACGCCCCTGGGGCCGATTGATCCAAACCCATCATTCGGCGCGAGGATCCTACAAGGTTGTCATTCTTTACTTTCACTATTTTGAGTTCTTTGTGAGGGCGACCAGTCGTGTGGCAGAGTTGTGAATAAAAGCCTCAACATCTGACATCAGTTAGTTTAGAATCGTGTTCATCCAGTCTCCTCCTGCAGCGATCCATTCTGAGCACGCGATGACCAGTTTTCGAGTTGACAGTGACAAGCTCTCAATCATTTCTTTAAGGAAACCAGCCACTTCAGAGACATGGGCTTCAAGCAGTAATTGCTGCTGTTCCTCCGGTTGACCTGCTCCATCTTTCACTTGTCTTGGGTCTGCTTTATTCATCTTTAATCTGTTGCACAGTGGTACATCCCCCCCACTGTGGTGGAAGGACACATTTACACCAGTAGGGCTGAGGCCAATTGTAACAGATACTACCAAAGCGACACCGGTCTACCATGTTGTTGTTGGGGCAGACAGTCAGCGATGGGAACAAGGGTCCATTGGATCAGCGACCCGTCTTCCAATCAGCAGCCATCTTACCTCATTGTAGTACCCAATAGTAACCTTCAAACCATGGGGCAGATTTATAAGCCCCCGTACGCCACATTTGTGCCGCCGTTGCGTCACTTTTGTGACGCAGCAACGGCGCAAAGCCAGCGCCATGCTGCAGGGTATTTACAACGTGACGCATCTGGGAGATGCATCACGTTGTGAAGCCCTGCGCCACATGTGGGCGTTACGGCGTGGGGGGGTCGTTCCGGCGCAGGAACGCCTCCTACAAGTGGCTGAGTGTAATCTACAAGATTTCACTCAGTCACTTTTAAGGCCATGCTGCGTCAAAACCCTGCGCCTGCTTAAAGCAGGCGTAAGGATTGACGCAGCATGTTATGCATAGGGGCACCCCGAGCGTTGCTGGAGCTCGTCGCGCTTGCAACGCTACTCCAGCAATGCGTCATCTTTATGGCAGCAGATGCATCACGCATCTGTCTATTCTTGCCCATGGTGCGCTGCATTGTAAATGCGGCGCCTCCATGGTGGTGCAAGAGGTGTCTGCCGTGACGCACAATAAGTGGCACATCCCTGCTGATATGCAGAGATGCGCCAGTTATTGTAAATCTGCCCCCATGTTTACTGTGGTATAGTTCTTGCTAAGTCCAGTCTCATACCCTTTCCACTTGACCAGCAATATACGCTCCTCAGAGCCCAGCGGTAGGTCCCACTCCTCAGAGACCCAAGTGCCTGGGCAGAGCAGCTCCCCGGACTACAGAACACCATCTGTGGCACCCCCATACTTCTGTAAACTAGCCAGCAATGAGGCCCCACCCAGCAGCTCCCCGCGGTCCATCTGCTGCTGGGCCCGGGCCAAGTCTTTTCGCGTCATGGTTTACTCGCGACTTGGTCACCCGCTCTGCAGGGGTTCCAAGCTCCGACAGGCCACCACCGACCTCCGCCCCTTTACCCCTGGCATGGCGCAGATACGTTACAGATGAAGTGAGAGTTGCAGGCCTGCCATGCTCACGACCAACCGCGGTCCCTCTCAGTGGCTTCACAGGGCTCCATCAAGCTGACAGCGCCCCCACTGTTCGTGCTTGACTCCTGATCATGGCCGCCCACGTAGCAATGGCCCCTGGCCCCAGCCGGCTGCAACTAACTACATACTGTGTCCATCTCTGCACAGCTCTGTTACTTTGTTGATGAAGCGAGGGTCCGCACGAAGTCCACACCTCACTGACTGCCGCCACTCTCACTGTTGCTGCATGTGGCTCCAGGGGGCCGTCTCCTCCCCTACGCCACTGTTCAAAGGGTGTGGCCCTTTCATGCCTGCAGGCTTCCTCTTCCGCGGCCCGCTAAACAACCCATCATTTATCACTCCCAATTCTTAAATGAAACTTCAGTTTTCTTCAGGTGTTGGAAAAGATGCCAATTGCACCTACCATGTACCAACTCTGGTAAGGGGGTCAATTGCGGGCATGGTTTTAGCAGCTTTTGAATTCAGGAAAGGAGAGCTCGCTGGTTAGTCGGCCATCTTAAAGTGCAGCACTTTGGTTAAGCAACCATCTTAGAGTGCAGCATTTGTGTTAGGCGGCCATCTTAGAGTGCAGCTCTTTGGTTAGTCGGCCATCTTAGAGTGCAGCACTTTGGTTAGTCGGCCATCTTAGAGTGCAGCACTTTGGTTAGGCGGCCATCTTAGAGTGCGGCACTTTGGTTAGTCGGCCATCTGAGAGTGCGGCACTTTGGTTAGGCGGCCATCTTAGAGTGTGGCACTTTGGCTAGGCAGCCATCTTAGAGTGTGGCACTTTGGTTAGTCAGCCATCTTAGAGTGTGGCACTTTGGCTAGGCGGCCATCTTAGAGTGCAGCACTTTGGCTAGGCGACCATCTTAGAATGCAGCACTTTGGTTAGGTGGCCATCTTAGAGTGCAGCACTTTGGTTAGGAGGCCATCTTAGAGTGCGGCACTTTGGTTAGGCGGCCATCTTAGAGTGCGGCACTTTAGTTAGGCGGCCATCTTAGAGTGCAGCACTTTGGTTAGCTTACCATCTTAGAGTGCAGCACTTTGGTTAGGCGGCCATCTTAGAGTGCGGCACTTTGGTTCCCCGTATACGTTATTTCCTAATGATGCATAATCATTCCATTTGGTGTGAGCGGTACACTTCACTGCCACCTGGGATGGCAACAGCAGAGCTGACATGAGGCGCTTTATATATTCACCATTTCTTTATCCGTTTTCCAGCTGATGTTAACAACCCTCTTTCTACCCACATTTGACTGAAATTGTGAGTCACTCCGCAGCCTGTGCAGAGGTGACATGAGGCAATAGTGCAGCTTGTGCAGAGGTGGCACGAGGCAATAGTGCAGCTTGTGCAGATGTGACTTGAGACAATAGTGCAGCTTGTGCAGAGGTGGCATGAGGCAATTGTGCAGCTTGTGCAGAGGTGGCACGAGGCAATAGTGCAGCTTGTGCAGAGGTGACATGAGGCAATAGTGCAGCTTGTGCAGAGGTGGCATGAGGCAATTGTGCAGCTTGTGCAGAGGTGGCACGAGGCAATAGTGCAGCTTGTGCAGAGGTGGCATGAGGCAATAGTGCAGCTTGTGCAGAGGTGACATGAGGCAATAGTGCAGCTTGTGCAGAGGTGGCATGAGGCAATAGTAAAGTTTGTGCAGAGGTGACACGAGGCAATAGTGCAGCTTGTGCAGAGGTGACACGAGGCAATAGTGCAGTTTGTGCAGAGGTGACACGAGGCCATAGTGCAGTATGTCCAGAGGTGACATGAGGCAATAGTGCAGCTTGTGCAGAGGTGACATGAGGCAATAGTAAAGTTTGTGCAGAGGTGACACGAGGCAATAGTGCAGTTTGTGCAGAGGTGACACGAGGCCATAGTGCAGTATGTCCAGAGGTGACATGAGGCAATAGTGCAGCTTGCGCAGAGGTGACATGAGGCAATAGTAAAGTTTGTGCAGAGGTGACACGAGGCAATAGTGCAGCTTGTGCAGAGGTGACACGAGGCAATAGTGCAGTTTGTGCAGAGGTGACACGAGGCAATAGTGCAGCTTGTGCAGAGGTGACACGAGGCAATAGTGCAGTTTGTGCAGAGGTGACACGAGGCAATAGTGCAGCGTGTGCAGAGGTGACATGAGGCAATAGTGCAGCTTGTGCAGAGGTGACATGAGGCAATAGTAAAGTTTGTGCAGAGGTGACACGAGGCAATAGTGCAGCATGTGCAGAGGTGACACGAGGCAATAGTGCAGCGTGTGCAGAGGTGACACGAGGCAATAGTGCAGCTTGTGCAGAAGTGACAACGCAACAGTGCAGGTTCCACAATTCTGTTTACTGTACAAATGGCATGGTCCCAGGAAGCTTGTTTTCAGTCCAGGGAGGACCTGGCCTGGCAGTTCGGGCTGGACTGTTCCCATGAGGCACAGGGTCAGACTGATTTGCATATCGCTGGGTTCAAACTGGAATGGCATGATGAGCAAAAAAACGATGGATTTAGGCCAAGATCTCTGTACTGGGGTAAATGTATGACATTGTTCTGCATTCTGTCCATCAACTGTTGTTTCTGCTTGAACTGACTGGCATTTCCTCTAGGTTTTTTACGTGAGGGTTACATGCCGACAGAGAGCTGGGCACAACACAACTGTTGTGGATTGTTCTGCTCTGTCCATCGGTCACAGTGAGTGTGTGAGGTGCTGTGTCTGATCTGTTGTTGGCAGATCTGAGCTGGGCTTCCTTACAATGTTCATTTCTCCCCTCAGTCTCTTTAACTCTATGAGCCTCGTATGTTCCCTCCTCCCAGTATCAAAACTGCCCCCCAGTCCTCCCCTCATTTCCTTCCTGTCTTGAGGCCGAGCCTCAGCCTGGCGCCGCCTCGAGGCCAGAACAACAAACCCTCCTGACAGACCTGACCTGAGCAGGGCTCGGGGGACACTGCAGCTGCACTTTATTCTGTTTTAAACTTTCACTTCAATCTTTTGTTCGCAGCCTCGAGGCTGCATCTTCCTGTAGAGCCCCCCCCCCCCCCCTCACCACCCCCAGGCTGCCTTGACAGGCTCCTCCCACCCGCTGCCGGGCTCAGGAAACAGAGGCTCCATCACCGCTTCCTCATGGGCGGTGCCGGCCTCTGCTGGGCTCAGATCTGCAGCCCTGGATGCCAGGGTCAAGGTGGTGCCAGCCTCCCCTGGGGTCTGCCAGGGTCACCGGCAGTGCCAGCCTCCCCTGGGGTCTGCCAGGGTCACCGGCGGTGCCAGCCTCCCCTGGGTCAGCCGTTCTGGGACCAGCAGCCTCTCCTGGCATCAGATCTGCCTCTGCTGGACACAAGCAGCCCCTGGCACTGGTAGGTTCGTTTCCTCCTATAATTGTACAAGATCACAGGGCGCGCAGAACTTCCTGAAACTTTTGTCTCAGTTTGTGCGATGAGGAGACCTGGCTTCTTTCTGTGTTTGCTGCAGAAACAAACCTCCTTCTGAACCCCTCGAGCATCAGGGACATTTTGTTGGAGATATTTTAAATGCTGTTTTTAGGCCCTCACTGTGCGGCTCCAGGAGGTGGTATTACTTGCCATTAGGCTCTTCCGGGGGAGTTTGTATGCACAGGGCTGATTCTTGGAGTTCATTTAGCAATCTAAAACAGTATTGTAGAGGGAGACCGACACTGGGGTAAACAAGCATTGACAATGCAATAGGTCTCGCCTTTGATGAAGTTGAAGCCATTTGCTTGGCTAATGCTATTGTATAGCAACGCAAATGGCTTTAACTTAATAAAAGGCGAAACCCATTGCATTTTCAATGCTTGTTTTAAATGTAATGGCAAAGTATGCAAGTTACTTAGCCCTGTCAGCCGAAGACAGAGCAGAGATGTGAGATTGAATCCTATTACATCACAGTGCGTTCTGGTGTCTTGGAATATCAGATCTGCTTTTGTTTTAAAATACACTGTTTCGACCTCACATTGGTGCAAATCTCGTTCTGCTCCAGTACAACGTTGAGTAACACAGCTCTGGGACCTTAAAACGGAATGAAGTGACCCCTGACTTTGGCTGCCCCCTTCACCGATGGTCGATGTGAGGGCACGGCCTGACCTTGGCTGCCACCCTTCACCGATGGTCGATGGGAGGGGAGGGCCCCTGACCTTGGCTGCTGCCCTTCACCGATGGTCGATGTGAGGGCACGGCCTGACCTTGGCTGCCCCCTTCACCGATGGTCGATGGGAGGGGAGGGCCCCTGACCTTGGCTGCTGCCCTTCACCGATGGTCGATGTGAGGTGATGGCCTGGCCTTGGCTGCCACCCTTCACCGATGGTCGATGGGAGGGGAGGGCCCCTGACCTTGGCTGCTGCCCTTCACCGATGGTCGATGGAAGGGGAGGGCCCCTGCCCTTGGCTGCCCCCTTCACCGATGGGTGATGTGAGGTGATGGCCTGCCCTTGGCTGCCACCCTTCACCGATGGGTGATGTGAGGGGAGGGCCTGACCTTGGCTGCCCCCTTCACCGATGGGTGTTGTGAGGGGAGGGCCTGGCCTTGGCTGCCACCCTTCACCGATGGTCAATGTGAGGGCACGGCCTGACCTTGGCTGCCGCCCTTCACCAATGGTCGATGTGAGGGGAGGGCCCCTGGCCTTGGCTGCCACCCATCACCGATGGGTGATGTGAGGGGAGGGCCTGACATTGGCTGCCCCCTTCACCGATGGGTGATGTGAGGGGAGGGCCTGACATTGGCTGCCCCCTTCACCGATGGTCGATGTGAGGGGAGGGCCTGCCCTTGGCTGCCCCCTTCACCGATGGGTGATGTGAGGGGAGGGCCTGACATTGGCTGCCCCCTTCACCGATGGTCGATGTGAGGGGAGGGCCTGACCTTGGCTGCCCCCTTCACCGATGGGTGATGTGAGGGGAGGGCCTGACATTGGCCGCCCCCTTCACCGATGTCGTTGTGAGGTGACGGCCTGACCTTGGCTGCCCCCTTCACCGATGGGTGTTGTGAGGGGAGGGCCTGGCCTTGGCTGCCACCCTTCACTGATGGTCGATGTGAGGGCATGGCCTGGCCTTGGCTGCCGCCCTTCACCGATGGGTGATGTGAGGGGAGGGCCTGACCTTGGCTGGCACCCTTCACTGATGGGTGCTGTGAGGGGACGGCCTGACCTTGGCTGCCGCCCTTCACCGATGGGTCATGTGAGGGGAGGGCCTGACCTTGGCTGGCATCCTTCACTGATGGGTGATGCGAGGGGAGGGCCTGGCCTTGGCTGCCGCCCTTCACCGATGGTCGATGTGAGGGGAGGGCCTGACTTTGGCTGCCACCCTTCACCGATGGTCGATGTGAGGGGACGGCCTGACTTTGGCTGCCGCCCTTCACCGATGGTCGATGTGAGGGGACGGCCTGACTTTGGCTGCCACCCTTCACTGATGGGTGATGTGAGGGGACGGCCTGACCTTGGCTGCCGCCCTTCACCGATGGGTGATGTGAGGGGAGGGCCTGACCTTGGCTGGCACCCTTCACTGATGGGTGATGCGAGGGGAGGGCCTGACTTTGGCTGCCGCCCTTCACCGATGGTCGATGTGAGGGGACGGCCTGACTTTGGCTGCCGCCCTTCACCGATGGTCGATGTGAGGGGACGGCCTGACTTTGGCTGCCACCCTTCACCGATGGTCGATGTGAGGGGAGGGCCTGACTTTGGCTGCCACCCTTCACCGATGGTCGATGTGAGGGCACGGCCTGGCCTTGGCTGCCACCCTTCACCGATGGTCGATGTGAGGGGAGGGCCTGACCTTCGCTGCCGCCCTTCACCGATGGGTGATGTGAGGGCCCCTGACCTTGGCTGCCGCCCTTCACCGATGGTCGATGGGAGGGGATGACCTGACTTTGGCTGCCCCCTTCACCGATGGGTGATGTGAGGGGAGGGCCTGACCTTGGCTGCCCCCTTCACCGATGGCCGATGTGAGGGCACGGCCTGACCTTGGCTGCCACCCTTCACCGATGGCCGATGTGAGGGCACGGCCTGACCTTGGCTGCCACTCTTCACCGATGGGTGATGTGAGGGGAGGGCCTGGCCCTGGCTGACGCCCTTCACTGATGGTCGATGTGAGGGGAGGGCCTGACACTCTCGATGCAGCCTCACCAGAGCCAGAGGCTCGCTGAACTGCAGCCAACTTTATATCAACTATTGTTTCTTCCTGATTGCCAACTTAATCAGTTAAGTCAATCTTGATTCGAGTATTAAAAAAATAACCAGAGAGTGGCAAAAAAATACAAGTTAGCATCAATCGCGGTAATGAGCATGGTAAAATACAATATATATTGCAAAAAAGTGCTTCTGTAACGCCATGATAAGCCTTTAGCAAGAAGGATCTTGTTTATTTCCTTTTTTATGGACCGGTTATTCTGGCTGTAAGCCAGGAAGAGGATATCTCGCTGCTCCAGGCCATGTTCAGTGTGATAGTGAGGCCTGGTACCCAGGAATCCATGCAGCTTCACAGAGGTCCAACTGGACCCCATCGGGCCTGGGGCCTGGTACCCAGGAACCCATGCTGGCTTCACAGAGGTCCAACTAGACCCATCGGGCCTGGGGCCTGGTACCCAGGAACCCATGCTGGCTTCACAGAGGTCCAACTGGACCCATCGGGCCTGGGGCCTGGTACCCAGGAACCCATGCTGGCTTCTCAGAGGTCCAACTAGACCCATCGGGCCTGGGGCCTGGTACCCAGGAACCCATGCTGGCTTCACAGAGGTCCAACTGGACCCATCGGGCCTGGGGCCTGGTACCCAGGAACCCATGCTGGCTTCACAGCGGTCCAACTGGACCCATCGGGCCTGGGGCCTGGTACCCAGGAACCCATGCTGGCTTCACAGAGGTCCAACTGGACCCATCGGGCCTGGGCCCTGGTACCCAGGAACCCATGCTGGCTTCACAGAGGTCCAACTGGACCCCATCGGGCCTGGGGCCTGGTACCCAGGAATCCATGTGGCTTCACAGAGGTCCAACTGGACCCCATCGGGCCTGGGGCCTGGTACCCAGGAACCCATGCTGGCTTCTCAGAGGTCCAACTAGACCCATCGGGCCTGGGGCCTGGTACCCAGGAACCCATGCTGGCTTCACAGAGGTCCAACTGGACCCATCGGGCCTGGGGCCTGGTACCCAGGAACCCATGCTGGCTTCTCAGAGGTCCAACTAGACCCATCGGGCCTGGGGCCTGGTACCCAGGAACCCATGCAGCTTCACAGAGGTCCAACTGGACCCCATCGGGCCTGGGGCCTGGTACCCAGGAACCCATGCTGGCTTCTCAGAGGTCCAACTAGACCCATCGGGCCTGGGGCCTGGTACCCAGGAACCCATGCTGGCTTCACAGAGGTCCAACTGGACCCATCGGGCCTGGGGCCTGGTACCCAGGAACCCATGCTGGCTTCACAGCGGTCCAACTGGACCCATCTGGCCTGGGGCCTGGTACCCAGGAACCCATGCTGGCTTCACAGAGGTCCAACTGGACCCATCGGGCCTGGGCCCTGGTACCCAGGAACCCATGCTGGCTTCACAGAGGTCCAACTGGACCCCATCGGGCCTGGGGCCTGGTACCCAGGAATCCATGTGGCTTCACAGAGGTCCAACTGGACCCCATCGGGCCTGGGGCCTGGTACCCAGGAATCCATGTGGCTTCACAGAGGTCCAACTGGACCCCATCGGGCCTGGGGCCTGGTACCCAGGAATCCATGTGGCTTCACAGAGGTCCAACTGGACCCCATCGGGCCTGGGTCCTGGTACCCAGGAATCCATGTGGCTTCACGGGGGTCCAACTGGACCCCATCGGGCCTGGGGCCTGGTACCCAGGAACCCATGTGGCTTCACAGAGGTCCAACTGGACCCCATCGGGCCTGGAGCCTGGTACCCAGGAATCCATGTGGCTTCACAGAGGTCCAACTGGACCCCATCGGGCCTGGGGGTGTGTAACACTTACAACGCAACTTTTACGTCGCATTCCGTTACAACGCAGATTTTACAACGCGGGATCCATTACATCGGATGTCATTACAATGCATGGCCTTACATCGCAGATGCTATTACAACGCATACTATTACATCGTAAGTATTGGTAAGTATTTAATTTTTTTAAAATTTTATTTATTATTATTTAATTCATTTAATTATTATTAATTATTAAAAAAAATATTTATTTTTGTTTTTAAATATTATAAATTAAATATATTAATTTAAGTGATTTTTTAAATAAGTATGGTTTTGGGGTACAGGGGTGTTTTTAGGTTTTAGGGCAGGGTTTGGGTTTTGGGGTACAGGGGTGTTTTTAGGTTTTAGGGCAGGGTTTGGGTTTTGGGGTACAGGGGTGTTTTTAGGTTTTAGGGCAGGGTTTTGGGTTTTGGGGTACAGGGGTGTTTTTAGGTTTTAGGGCAGGGTTTGGGTTTTGGGGTACAGGGGTGTTTTTAGGTTTTAGGGCAGGGTTTGGGTTTTGGGGTACAGGGGTGTTTTTAGGTTTTAGGGCAGGGTTTGGGTTTTGGGGTACAGGGGTGTTTTTAGGTTTTAGGGCAGGGTTTGGGTTTTGGGGTACAGGGGTGTTTTTAGGTTTTAGGGCAGGGTTTGGGTTTTGGGGTACAGATGTGTTTTTAGGTTTTAGGGCAGGGTTTGGGTTTTGGGGTACAGGGGTGTTTTTAGGTTTTAGGGCAGGGTTTGGGTTTTGGGGTACAGGGGTGTTTTTAGGTTTTAGGGCAGGGTTTGGGTTTTGAGGTACAGGGGTGTTTTTAGGTTTTAGGGCAGGGTTTGGGTTTTGGGGTACAGGGGTGTTTTTAGGTTTTAGGGCAGGGTTTGGGTTTTGGGGTACAGGGGTGTTTTTAGGTTTCAGGGTAGGGTTTGGGTTTTGGGGTACAGGGGTGTTTTTAGGTTTTAGGGCAGGGTTTGGGTTTTGGGGTACAGGGGTGTTTTTAGGTTTTAGGGCAGGGTTTGGGTTTTGGGGTACAGGGGTGTTTTTATGTTTTAGGGCAGTGTTTTGGGTTTTGGGGTACAGGGGTGTTTTTAGGTTTTAGGGTAGGGTTCGGGTTTTGGGGTACAGGGGTGTTTTTCGGTTTTAGGGCAGGGTTTGGGTTTAGGGATAATTAAATTATATTTACCATTTTAAAATTAATTGAAATATATTTAATAAATTAAATTAATTATTTTACATTAATTACATTTTTTAATTAAATTAATTAAAGTAAATAAAATATTATTATTAATTTAATTTGATTTCATTATAAAAAAATATGTACATTAAACTAATTATTTTTTTATTAAATTGAATTAATTACAATTTTAAATAAAATTACATTTATTAAATAGATATTATTTTATTAAATTAAATTAATGACAATTTTTAAATGTCTTTTAATTAAATTATTTAAAAAAAATTAATTACAATAAACTAAATAATTTTTTAAAAAAAAGGTATACTTACCTATACTTACGATGTAATGCCATGCGTTGTAATAGCATCTGCGATGTAATGCCATGCATTGTAATGACATCCGTTGTAATGGATCCCGCGTTGTAAAATCTGCGTTGTAACGGAATGCGTTGTAACACAACGCGTTGTACTGACACCAATCCGGCCTGGGGCCTGGTACCCAGGAATCCATGTGGCTTCACAGAGGTCCAACTGGACCCCATCGGGCCTGGGGCCTGGTACCCAGGAACCCATGCGGCTTCACAGAGGTCCAACTGGACCCCATCGGGCCTGGGGCCTGGTACCCAGGAACCCATGCTGGCTTCACAGAGGTCCAACTGGACCCCATCGGGCCCGCTGCCGCCCCCGCCGAGTGCTGGGAGATCACAGGTGCCACTGGTTTGATAAGTTTATTAAAATGGCTTTGCAATGCACATTGGGGATAACCCAGAGATGGGGAAGAGAGCACAAGGCCAGCTGCAGGGAAGGAATCCAGTCCTGGGTGTGAAGATGTTTGTCACTGGGGGTGGAGACGTTTTCTGAATTGTCCTAATGAAAGAGCAGGTTTGAAGTTGTTCCAGAGTCGCGCGGTCTGTTGACACGCGCATGTTCCTTATAAGTCTTTTTTCAACCTCTGTCATGTAATGCTGCGTCTTTCTAGTGGCGCAAGCACACCGGACACATTGAGCTTAGAAGCAATGCATTCAGGTTTGCTTGTGGACCTCACTGCACTCTTTGCACTTGAGCCTGGCAGGGGGCAGGGCTGTTCCTCTAGGGAGGTGAGATATGTTCACCTCTGTTCAGGTCGAGCATTCCACGCCTCTTGTCCATACTTTAGTATGTTCTTATAGGTGCATGGACTTTGTGGGCTCTGGAGATCAGCCCTAGGACTTGTCTGCTTCCCCTTAGGGACTTTTACTTCTGTTCAGCTGCCTCTAGTAACTGTCTTGATAGAAAACCACCAGCAGAGGTCAGTAAAATACCAGAATCACTTTAGCCTTCTCTAGATTCCAGTCCATAGAAATTGTCTTCCACCAGCACCTGTGGACAATGGTATGTTATTCAAATCTTGTATTTTCAGTGATATGACCACCGAACGCTCTTGTTTTATATTAAAAACAGAGCTTCGGAGTATACCATTTCCAGCTGAAAGGCAATATGTCCCTCCATGTGTTCCCATCCCTGGCGTGTCACGCAGTTTGGTGCTTACTTTCCCTCCATGTTAAAGAACAGTCGATGTTTCAGCACCAGGCGAATGTGCTGCATAGCTAAATACATACAAGGTCCCAAAGGCGAGACCGCTTGCATTGCAAATGCTTGTCTTTCTAGTCTTTATCTTTTTTGTTTTTGTTTTAGTCATCTTTGTGATTTTAATCTATGTTTTCATGTTACAGTAATTCAAAGCCAATTGTACTTTTTCTCCAATGGTATTCATATTTTTTTGTGAAGTGAATTATATATTTGATGAGTTCCTGCGCCTGTTCTACCTCTGCCTGCTTGCTCGCAGGCATGCATTACTAATCCTGGATTCAGAGATGCCTTTTCTGTTCTCGAGCCAGGGAGATAAGACGCAGGGGCACCGCAGCAACACTACTTGAAAGAATGGAGTGTGTCTCAGAGCAGGAATGAAAAGAAAGAAGTCCGTTAGGCAGGCAGAAGGGTAAACGCAGACCTTTCGTTTCCTAGGGCTTCCGCTTGGCGTTCATAGAAAGAGTGGATGTAGGATATTCCTCCACGTAGCCCTCACTCTTGCCTGTTTTGCATTCATTTTTGCAGTGAGTTCCCAGCCTAACATTTTCCGGTCGAGCCTGGACAGCGCATGCGCTGCTCTACGAGGCATGCGGTATTCGAGTATGGACTGGAAGCTCCGCCCACTCCCCGCCCATATTTTTTCATTGTTTTGTGCCATTGTCCTTCGTAAATGCTGGCTTCTGATTCGTTAATAGGCTTGTCAGTCCCTCCTTTGTGCCGCCTTGTCTTCATTTGTTCATCCCATGAGGACTGGCCCTTTTACTTCTGTTGTTACGCGGTGCGTTTTATTCAATCTGTAAGCACTATTTTCTTTAATGAGTTTCACCTACTGCAGTCCCGACGTGCTTTCCTGCAACATTCAGCGCGCCATGCACGCTTTCACTTTCCAAGCAGACTGGGACAATGGCGCCCCCTTCTTTGAGATGAAAGGAGCTGGCCTAACGGCTAGGGTTCTCGACCTCTGACCTGGGGAACTGGGTTCAAGTCTCGGTAATGACGCTAAAAACATCCGGTGATTCTGGGCAAATCACTTAATCTCCCTGTGCCTAACAAAAATGAATGTGTGTCCTCATGTAACGTAACTGGTGCTATGTAAAGTGCTTTGATACCCGATTCAGGTCAAGTTTGCGCTATATAAAACTCTGCAAAAAAAAAATAGGTCTCGCATTTACAAAAGTTTCAGCTATTGGCTTTGTAAATGACAATGCCTTTATTTATGTGTTAATTATCAAAACCGATAAATAAAAGGCATTGTCATTTACAATACCTATAGCTTAAACTCTCGCAAATGCGAGACCTCTTGCATTGCAAATGCTTGTTTTAATGTGATTGTGACTCCATTGTGATCTTCTTCTGGTGTTTTTTTCCCTTAGGGTACTTCTCTTTGTTCCCGGTCCCACCCTCGTTTTTCACCACTCCTTTCTATGGGCCGATGTACGACCCTTTCATTTAGCGCCTCGCAATTTGTGACACATTGCGAGTCGAAAATTGCGAGGCGCTAAATGAAATGTACAACAGTGTGTTTACACTGTTTTGTGACCCCCAATGGGGTCGCACATTAGTATTAATTGGCCTCTCGCAATTTGCGGCCCCACTGGGAATGGCAGGCCCTCCCAGGGATGGTGGCCTGCTGGGGTCAGTAGACCACCAGCTCGGGGACTGCTTTCTAATAAAAAAAGAGGCCTGCATTTAAAAAGAAAATACAATGAAACGTTTTAGTTAAATTTTGTAATGGCAGACAGAGGTCCTTGGGACCACTGCCTGCCCGTAAAAAAATATTTTGCATGCATTTGCATAGGGGAAGGGGTCCCCTGGGGAACCCTTCCCCATTGCAAATTCATAACCACCTACTTGAAGTAGGTGGTAATTGCGAGTGTTTTGTGACAGCAATTGCGATCGCAAAACCGTAGTACATTGTTTTGAGCCTCGCTCTTCGTAAGGGAACGCCCCTTCCAAATAGCGAGTCGCAAAATCTATTTAGCGAGTCGCAAGAAAATTGTGACTGGCTATTGAGGCTATGTACATGGCCCCATATGTTTGTGCATGCTCTAACGGGTTCACAACTCCGTTTGCGCATGCAAAAATGGGTCGTACATCTGGCCCTAAATATTTACTATAAGGTGGGGCCGAGACATTAGTGTTTCTATAGCATGACCCTCCCCCTCCGTCCCTCCCTTATAGGAGTGAGTGGGGGGGGGGGACAGTCCATTTATTTTTAATTTTTAATTTTTAATTTTTTTCCCCTCCAATTCTGAAATATTGTAGTTGGGATACATTGAATTTTCCCTCTGAAGGGAATTGGAACTGTGAGTTCTACTCGTCGATTTCTAACCATCACCACATCTGCGGGGGGGCTTGACTAACCTCTGAGGGAGGTTTGGGAGTGGTGAGGCTTGACTAACCTCTGAGGGAGGTTTGGGGGGTGGTGAGGCTTGACTAACCTCTGGGGGAGGTTTGGGGGTGGTGAGGCTTGACTAACCTCTGAGGGAGGTTTGGGGGTGGTGAGGCTTGACTAACCTCTGAAGGAGGTTTGGGGGTGGTGAGGCTTGACTAACCTCTGGGGGAGGTTTGGGGGGTGGTGAGGCTTGACTATCCTCTGAGGGAGGTTTGGGGGTGGTGAGGCTAGGCTAACCTCTGGGGGAGGTTTGGGGGGTGGTGAGGCTAGGCTAACCTCTGAGGGAGGTTTGGGGGTGGTGAGGCTAGGCTAACCTCTGGGGGAGGTTTGGGGGGTGGTGAGGCTAGGCTAACCTCTGAGGGAGGTTTGGGGGTGGTGAGGCTAGGCTAACCTCTGGGGGAGGTTTGGGGGTGGTGAAGCTAGGCTAACCTCTGAGGGGGGTTTGGGGGTGGTGAGGCTAGGCTAACCTCTGGGGGAGGTTTGGGGGTGGTGAGGCTAGGCTAACCTCTGAGGGAGGTTTGGGGGTGGTGAGGCTAGGCTAACCTCTGAGGGAGGTTTGGGGGTGGTGAGGCTTGACTAACCTCTGAGGGAGGTTTGGGGGTGGTGAGGCTTGACTAACCTTTGAGGGAGGTTTGGGGGTGGTGAGGCTTGACTAACCCCTGAGGGAGGTTTGGGGGTGGTGAGGCTAGGCTAACCTCTGAGGGAGGTTTGGGGGTGGTGAGGCTAGGCTAACCTCTGGGGGAGGTTTGGGGGTGGTGAGGCTTGACTAACCTCTGAGGGAGGTTTGGGGGTGGTGAGGCTTGACTAACCTCTGAGGGAGGTTTGGGGGTGGTGAGGCATGACTAACCTCTGAGGAAGGTTTGGGGGTGGTGAGGCTAGGCTAACCTCTGGGGGAGGTTTGGGGGGTGGTGAGGCTAGGCTAACCTCTGAGGGAGGTTTGGGGGTGGTGAGGCTAGGCTACCCTCTGGGGGAGGTTTGGGGGGTGGTGAGGCTAGGCTAACCTCTGAGGGAGGTTTGGGGTGGTGAGGCTAGGCTAACCTCTGGGGGAGGTTTGGGGGTGGTGAAGCTAGGCTAACCTCTGAGGGAGGTTTGGGGTGGTGAGGCTAGGCTATCCTCTGGGGGAGGTTTGGGGGTGGTGAGGCTAGGCTAACCTCTGAGGGAGGTTTGGGGGTGGTGAGGCTAGGCTAACCTCTGGGGGAGGTTTGGGGGTGGTGAGGCTTGACTAACCTCTGAGGGAGGTTTGGGGGTGGTGAGGCTTGACTAACCTCTGAGGGAGGTTTGGGGTGGTGAGGCTTGACTAACCTCTGAGGGAGGTTTGGGGGTGGTGAGGCTAGGCTAACCTCTGAGGGAGGTTTGGGGGTGGTGAGGCTAGGCTAACCTCTGGGGGAGGTTTGGGGGTGGTGAGGCTTGACTAACCTCTGAGGGAGGTTTGGGGGTGGTGAGGCTTGACTAACCTCTGAGGGAGGTTTGGAGGTGGTGAGGCTAGGCTAACCTCTGAGGGAGGTTTGGGGGTGGTGAGGCTAGGCTAACCTCTGAGGGAGGTTTGGGGGTGGTGAGGCTAGGCTAACCTCTGAGGGAGGTTTGGGGGTGGTGAGGCTAGGCAAACCTCTGGGGGGTGGTGGGGCTTGGTCCGGTGACACTAAACAGATGTTGGCTTGGATCGGGTGTCCTCCTTGTACTTGGTGTATCACGGATTCTGCAGGATTACCGCCTGTGCTGCCGCGAAGGGGACCACGGGTACAGTCGCCTCCGCCCTGGATCTTAGCAGAGCCGCCACCTGTCACCGCAGAAACCTTGATCTCTAAAATAGAGGGTGTGGGGCGCTGTAATGGAAGCCAGGGAGGGTGTGGGGGCGCTGTAATGGAAGGCAGGGAGGGTGTGGGGGCGCTGTAATGGAAGCCAGGGAGGGTGTTTGGCTCTGTAATGGAAGGTAGGGAGGGTGTGGGGGCGCTGTAATGGAAGCCGGGGAGGGTGTGGGGGCGCTGTAATGGCTGCCAGGGATGGTGTGGGGGCGCTGTAATGGAACCCGGGGAGGGTGTGGGGGCGCTGTAATGGAAGCTAGAGAGGTTGTGTGGACGCTGTAATGTAAGCCAGGGAGGGTGTGGGGGCGCTGTAATGGAAGCCAGGGAGGGTGTGGGGCTCTGTAATGGAAGGTAGGGAGGGTGTGGGGGCGCTGTAATGGAAGCCGGGGAGGGTGTGGGGGCGCTGTAATGGAAGCCAGGGAGGGGGTGGGGCTCTGTAATGGAAGCCAGGGTGGGTGTGGGGCGCTGTAATGGAAGCCAGATAGGGTGTGGGGCGCTGTAATTGAAGCCAGGGAGGGTGTGGGGGCGCTGTAATGGAAGCCGGGGAGGGTGTGGGGGCGCTGTAATGGATGCCAAGGACGGTGTGTGGGCGCTGTAATGGAAGCCAGGGAGGGTGTGGGGGCGCTGTAATGGAAGCCAGGGAGGGTGTGGGGCGCTGTAATGGAAGCCAGGGAGAGTGTGGGGGCGCTGTAATGGAAGCCAGGGAGGATGTGGGGGCGCTGTAATGGAAGCCAGAGAGGATGTACGGGTGCTGTAATGGAGGCCAGGGACGGTGTGGGGCGTTGTAATGGAAGCCGGGGAGGGAGTGGGGGCGCTGTAATGGAAGCCAGGGACGTTGTGGGGCGCTGTAATGGAAGCCAGGGACGTTGTGGGGCGCTGTAATGGAAGCTGGGGAGGGTGTGGGGGTGCTGTAATGGAAGCTGGGGAGGGTGTGGGGGCGCTGTAATGGAAGCCAGAGAGGGTGTGGGGGTGCTGTAATGGAAGCCAGGGACGGTGTGGGGCGCTGTAATGGAAGCTGGGGAGGGTGTGGGGGCGCTGTAATGGAAGCCAGAGAGGGTGTGGGGGTGTTGTAATGGAAGCCAGGGACGGTGTGGGGCGCTGTAATGGAAGCCGGGGAGGGTGTGGGGGCGCTGTAATGGAAGCCAGGGACGGTGTGGGCGCTGTAATGGAAGCCAGGGAGGGTGTGGGGGTGCTATAATGGAAGGCAGAGAGGGTGTGGGGGCACTGTAATGGAAGCCAGGGAGGGTGTGGGGTTGCTGTAATGGAAGCCAGGGAGGGTGTGGGGGTGCTGTAATGGAAGCCAGGGAGGGTGTGGGGGTGCTGTAATGGATGCCGGGTAGGGTGTGGGGCGCTGTAATGGAAGCCAGAGAGGGTGTGGGCGCGCTGTAATGGAAGCCAGGGACGGTGAGGGGCGCTGTAAGGGAAGCCAGGAAAGGTGTGGCTCCTATGCCTTGTGCCTCCACTGCTCCTGTGCACTGCTGCTCCACTGCTCCTATGCACTGCGGCTCCACTGCTCCTATGCACTGCTGCTCCACTGCTCCTATGCACTGCGGCTCCACTGCTCCTATGCACTACGGCTCCACTTCTCCTATGCACTGCAGCTCCACTGATCCTTTGCACTGCAGCTTCACTGCTCCTATGCACTGCGGCTCCACTGCTCCTATCCACTGCGGCTGCACTGCTCCTATGCACTGCGGCTCCACTGCTCCTATGCACTGCAGCTCCACTGCTCCTATGCACTGCTGGTGCACTGCTCCTATGCGCTGCGGCTCCATTGCTCCTATGCACTGCAGCTGCACTGCTCCTATGCACTGCGGTTCCACTGCTCCTATACACTGCAGCTCCACTGCTCCTATGCACTGAGACTCCACTGCTCCTATGCACTACAGCTTCACTGCTCCTATGCACTGCGGCTCCACTGCTCCTATGCACTGCGGCTCCACTGCTCCTATGCACTGCAGCTCCACTGCTCCTATGCACTGGTTCTCCACTGCGCCGGACACACACTCGACCCTGTCTTCTCATCCAGCAAGGACATCGCCTTCAGCCACGCCACCGGACTCCACTGGACGGACCACAGCTGCGTCCACTTCAGCTTCAGAAAGACCACGATCCACCACCACCAGCAACAGGCTGCACGCAGAAGCTGGAACAAGATCACAGCCGACCAGCTCGCGACTTCCCTGAGCAAGAACCCACCCACCAGCGCAACGAACCCCAGCCAAGCGCCCACCAACCTCACGAAGTGGATCAGCGACTGCGCAGACGACCTCGCCCCCCTGAGGACCCCGCCTAGCAGACCCGGCAGCAAGAAAGCCCCATGGTTCACCGACGAACTCAGGAGCTCCAAGAAGAACTGCCGAGCCCTCGAGAGAGCCTGGCGCAGAGACCCAACACCGGACAACATGACTGCCCTCATGCTCGCCACCCGAAAACACCACCAACTGATCCACGCCACCAAGAAAACTGCATTCAAGGAACGACTGGACAACAACGCACACAACAGCAAGGAACTCTTCAACATCGTTAAAGAGCTCTCCAACCCCAACGCCGGAAACAACTGTCATATGGTTACTGCGTTTCTATATATTGTGTTAAGTTAGCATGAGTTTATTAAATGTTTAAACACCATATTTTCCTTCGGCTTCAGTTTGCACACGACACCTAATTGTTATTGTAGCTTTCAACCTAGACGAAAGATGTGATTTATTTGAGAATAGTATGTTATTGCTCTGATATCAGTCGTGCTTGGTACACTTGGTACAACTGTCTGCACACTGAGAACTGCACCCTCTAAGAATAACCTAACACAAGGTTGCTGAAGGCCTGATCCTCGCACCACATTAGACATAACACAAATAATGTTGCTGCCAACATTGGGCTCTAAGCGGGTTTAAGATAGAGTTACAGGGAATGAATCAACACACTTGATGCTTCGCATGCAGAGAGCTGGTAGCTGTTGATGTGATCTGCTCCTACTGACCATTAGAGGTATGGGCCCGCCCTGCTAAAAACCCAAATGAGACCTTCTTAGATATAATATAATATGCTAAATCGGGTGCGCAAAATATAGGTGATACAAACTTTATATAGATTTTGCATTATAATATGCTATCACCATTCGCTTACTATGGACTAGTGACTATGCTGTTAACTCTAGTTTTTATAATATGTATGTTGATATTATATAAGATACTGTGTTTGAGAACCTTGCATTGAAAAATCAATATTTCAAACTTGCACGTGTGTTCTTTGACTCCCAGTTTTTGTTTGAAATGATTATATAACGAATAGTGTTCATGTGTTCCACGATACCTGAGGTACCCTAAGTTCATGTTCTGGATTGTCTAAGTCATTGGGAAGTTGTTAGTACCAATGAGACACTGTAGCTAGCTTGGTAAGGGGATTTCTGATACTAAGGTGAGTTTTGGGTCACCCTAACTCACCCAGGTTCTAGATCTCTGTGCACAGTTCTGTGGGAGAACGGAAACCCTGCTACATGGCGCCCATACGTTGTTGGCCTTATATCATGACACTCGAGTAGTATATCATTCAATCCTTAACACCCTTCATTCCCGTTTCCGGTAAACGGCAGTGTCGGAAAAACCTACCTATTTTTGAAATAGGTCTTTTCAAACTTGAATCTATCTAAAAACGGTTTCCTTGAATTACTACCCAGTTGTGCTACAAAGTACTATTTGTTTTTTAGACTTCCTGTGCTAACATGGCACAAGCCGTGGACATCCCGCAGTATAGTCGCATTGCGGTGCGTGACCACTTGCGGGCTTTTAATGTCCCTGTGGAAGGCTTGGCTGTGGTTCTGGTGGTGAGTGCGGAACATGCTTACCCGTACAAACTGTTTTATTCGTGGGTGACATTTCCGGCAGTGAACGCTAATTCTGGAGTGTTCCATTCATACACTGCTACAGCTGTACCGGTTGCTTATGCTCCGTACAGGGCACTGGAAGTTCCTATTGATGCTTGGCAGCATGGAGTTTGGTTTGGTGGCGCCCTACCACACGCTTTAACCACTCCGAGGTTGGGTCCTTTGTCCATTCCGGGCACTAATTGGCCGGCTTTGGCTGGATTCACTCCTCACCCTAATCGCGCCACTTGTAGTGTGGCTGATCTGCGGCAACTTCATGAGGTCGCAGTGTCTGTGATTAGAGCGCTTGTTCATTACACTAGCCGTAATGTTCAGGACGCAGCCCCCAGGGGTGCGCAGCTTCGTGCAGAACAGGCTGGTTTGAAAATCAATCCCGTCATGGTAAATTCCGTGATGGGCAAAAAGCCCTAGGACAAGGATGATTTTCCTTTCTGGCTTGCGGAGAAATTCAGCCAGCTGGAAGCTGTGTTTCCTAATACGAATCCTGGTGACAAACACCGGATTCTTACGCTTAGTTTACTGAAAGATTTGGCCCCTGAACTTGTTGACTGTGAGACCTGGGGTAAGACTTTTGCAGCGGTCTATTCGAGGTGCTATGGCACCCCGTCTGTGACCAATCTGGGTGCGGTCCTTAAACGTGTTCAGGACGAACACGGACCGGAGTCGGCGGTTGAATTGGGTATGCGCCTGTGTGGCACCTTTGATATAGTTTGCGATCTGATCCTTGCGAATGTCAAGGGGGATGCAGTGAACTTTCAGGTTGCTAACGCCTTAGCGTTGATTCCCGAGGCCGAGAGACCCCGTCAGTTAGCGAGGATAATTGTGGCGGCTTATAAAACGGTTGGCCGCAATGCAAAGGGTCTTAAGACTTTTTCTGATAAAGAGAAAAAGCAGCCCCAGGGTCAGTCTACGGAAACTAGTGGTCAACCTAAGTCCAAGAAACAGAATTGGCCTAAAAAGCAGAATCAGGGTAAGCAACAACAACAACAAACACAGGTTTCTGCTCCTGCATCTCCGTTGCCTGCGCAGTCGGATCGAGTTTATGATTTGAGCGATCGCGCGATGATTAAATCACCTGAAAGGTTTCAGGCTTCTGACCAACGCTCTCCTCGTTCCTTTCAGGACTCATCGGCTCCGTCAACCGGTGGTGGAGGGGGCGGCAGGGGCCGGGGTGGCCAGCAAGGACGTGGTCAGCCCCGCCCGCGTAACGGTGGAGAGCAGCAGGAAGGCGCTACGCCCAAGAGACCACAGTTTGCCACGAAGAAAGTCGCCGCCCTGACAGCGCATCGATATGCCCCAGATAGTGAGAACGCGGCTTCGGAATCTGACGTGGGCTCTGACCTTGCTGGACAGCGCGGCAGAGATTACCATAGTGAGAGAGGCCCTCCGTCCACTGTTGAAGGTGACAGCGACTGACACTTATGTTGTAAATGAAACTGCTGATACGCATGTTGCTCCCCATGAACGTCTTTTTGAAATTGTCCTGTTAATCAAAGGTGACATGCAGCGAACTGTAAAAGGGGTATTTTGGGAAAATCTTTCGTCTACGTATGACATTTTGCTTTCGGAGGCTGACTGGCCCCCACCTTTTGTTCTTGCAGCTCCGTGAGGGGAGGAGGTGATCCTCCCCAGTTTCGCGCACACTGTATCGAGAGTGGAAGCGCTGCATTTTGCAGAAGAGTGGGCTCTGGCGCTTGTGCCGGCAGTGTACCGCAATCAGTGTGGCTGGGATAAATTGTCTCCAAGCCACCAGATTCCTTTACGGTCTCAGCCACAGCCTCAACCTCAATATCCCATACGGCGTGAAGCCAAAGCTTCGGTCGCAGCGATCCTTGAACAATTGGAATATCAAGGTGTTATAGAAACGTGTGTGTCACTGATGAATAACCCCCTTTTTACTGTAAACAAGCCGGACGGCTCATATCGTTTGGTTTTGGATTATAGGCATTTAAACTCGCATTGCCGTAACTGCGCAGTACAGAATACTCATGGCTCTGCTTTAGTGAATAGTCTTGAGCGTAAACGGTTCAAAACCACGCTTGACATTTCCAATGGTTTTTATGCCCATAGATTGGACGGTCTAAGTTCCCAATGGACCAGCTTTACATGCGGCGGTGTGCAAAAAATGTTTCGGCGTCTCCCAATGGGCTATAAGAATAGTCCTGGAGTATTCTCCGCCCGCATTGTCTCTCTTTTGGAGGGCATCGACCCAGTTGCTTGTTCGTATGTGGATGACATTTATCTCACAGACGACGATCTTTGGGAGCATCTGTGTCGAGTAAATAGCATAATTTGTAACTTTGCAGACATAGGTTACAAATTTAACTTTGCAAAGTCGCACATTGTAGAGTACACAGTGTTGTTTCTTGGCTACGAGCTTAACAATGAGGGAAAGGGGTTAGCACCTCACTTCCTGGAGAAATGCGCACAGTTGCGTTCTCCGACAACACTGAAAAAATTACAGTCTTTACTGGGCTTTTTGAATTTCGGGAGAACTTACATTCCGGAATATGCCCAGCGTATCAAGCCATTGTATGCTTTGATACAACCATCTTTTTCCAAATCATGCTGGCTGCCTGAGCATTCAGCCATTCTGCAGTCTTTGCAGGCTGATTTGCTCGCTTCTGAATACTTACAGACTCGTGATAACCAGACCAACCTGGTGATAAGAATTATCCCTGGGGCGGTGGGTTTCACGTACCTGACTTTTAATGAAGGAGATACAGTACCTATCGCTTACAAGTCACACTTGTACACTTCGGCTGAACTGCGTTTTTCCATTGTGGAGAAAGTTTTGACGGCTGTGCAGATGGCAATTCTTAAAGAACGTGCCCTGTCACAAGGAAAACACATGTTGGTTGTTACCCTGTGTCCTGCCTTGGAGGCAGTTACGAAAGCCAGTGTACCTAATTCCAAAGCTTTGCACCCTCGGTGGATTCAGTGGGCTGCATCCTTGACATCCCAGGATGTCACGTTTATTTTTAACGCCACTTTACGGTCGCAGGAGTATTTACAGTATGAATTTGTTCATCCTGCTCCTTTAGCAATGCAGCCGTTGGAGGATTTCCATTGCATCATTTACACTGATGGTTCGGCGCAGGTTGCGCATGGCTCTAAACATGCCTACATTTCCGCATGCGCCATTGTGGTCGGTGCCATGGTGAACGATGAGTTCAAGTCCAGTGTCGTGCACACGCAGACGCTTGGGGACTGCACCGCACAATTAGCAGAGCTTCGTGCTCTTATGCTTGCATTGGAGTACGCAGATCCTAGTGTGACGACTTTGATTGTAAGTGACTCTTACTACTGTGTCCAGTCTTACAATGAAAACTTGTTCTTTTGGATTCAGAATGAATTTCGTGATTCCAAAGGTAGCACAATAAAACATAAAATGATCTGGGTCCGAGTGGCGGAACTTAAAGAGAAGTTGCCACTCGTGTTTGTGATTCATACTCTCGGCCATCAGCGCGTGGGGGTCCTCGCTGTTGGAAATTCGCTTGCTGATGAAGCAGTGAAGTCAGCGGTATCGAAATACTTAGTTGCAGCAGTCACGAGGTCCAAAAGCAAAATAGATGATGACATCTTGGCAGCTGTTGCTGCGACGGAGAAGAGAAGTAAATATCCTGCGAGGTTCCCTTCTAAATACACATACCACTTAAGTCCCGATAAGGTTCCTTATGTGAAAATTCCTGATGTTGGCGAACGTCTAGTTCCCAACTCGGATCGCAGGGCTGCTTTGATTACAGCGGCTCATGAAGGTGTGGCGTCTGCGCATGCGGGCGTCTCGGCCACTGTAACTCAGCTACAACAAAGGTTCTGGTAGCGGGGACTGTACAAACAGACGCGCGATTATGTCCTTCAATGTGACATTTGCCAGCAGATTAAACCTTCAACTGCTGCGCGTCTGCCTCAGACACAGTTGTACATCTCTAATAAACCGCTTGGATGCGTTTATTTGGATTACTGCGGTCCATTTTCTTCTGATACTGCATACAAGTACATCTTAGTAGCAGTTGATTCATGCACACGCTTTGTGTGGGTATGGCCACATCGGAGCGCTGATTCACGGACTGTCATCAAGGATTTGCGAGTCTTTATAGGGATTTTTGCCTGTGGTACCTTCCATTTGGATCAGGGTCCGGCTTTCGCCTCTAAGGCGTAAAAGGATGCTATGGTTTCGTTGGGGGTTCAAGTCAAGTTTTCAAGTCTGTACAGACCCGAGGGTAACAGTGTAGTGGAACGAATGAACCGTGACTTAAAGCAATCTTTGACAGCCCGAGTTATAGGCACTGGCAGAAACTGGTTAGCCCACCTCAATGGCGTGCAGCGTGCGCTTAATAATCTCCCTAGAAGGTCTCTGGGTGGGCGGACCCCGTACGAAATGCTCTTTGGTATCAAGATGTACGTCCCTGACCTCGATGGTCTAGACTGCAAGGCCCAGGCCTCTGCCTTTGACGTAGATGAACATTGCAATGTTTTACAGGATCTACAAAAGACCAGAGACAGTCTAGCAAAGGAACATTTGCCCTCCACATCGGATGATGCGTTGCAGATCCCGGTAGTTGGCTGGCTACCCCAAGTTGGAGAACTGGTTCGAGAGAAGATCGATAACAAGAAAGAGTTTGGTCCCTCATATCGTGCACCGGTTCGAGTTCTTGGAGTGAAGGGCACAAGAACAGTCATTTTACCACCACTTCCAGGTCGTAAGGAAAACAGATTTATTTCTATTGACAATGTCAAGACACACAGGGTGGCCGATTCTTCATAGCATGACACCGGCTGTTTCCTGTCCTACCATGGTGAGGCATTCTGTGCTGGCAATAACTTCTGGTGCAGAACAGGAGGTGTCCCTCGAGATGCCTGCCATATCCAGTCCTTTATTAAATACTATTCCTGTTACTAACATTGATGAGCTGAACTACACCTATCCTGCTGATTTATCGATGCCTGATTTGCAGACTCGTTTGGCCGACCAGTCCAGATTCTCTTTTGACTCTGTTTTGGAACTTTCAAAGAAACCATCAACTATTGCGAAATATGCCACTTTATTTAAAAAACATTTTTTAATTCCCCCTTGGACATACATTTGGTTGATTCTATTTCCATTTTATCTTTTTATGTCAATTGGTTTTGTGTTTTATTTTTTCCGCCTGATCGATGGTCACTACGTTAAAGAAAGAACAGGAATTCGGTACCTTAATGGAACATTGGCCCCTCTTTCCTCTTCACATTCAGCACACAGACTGAAACGAAACTTGAATACAGTCAACATTACTGCATGGCCTGTCCTTGATGGGATTGTGTGGGATGCGGTTAGATTTCAAATACATGGGCCCACTGAAGTGATTAATGTTCCGAATGTGCTTAGAGTAAACATGGGAGATGTGATTAAACAAAATATACGTTCTGATGATTGGGATATTCAGGCCGTGGAAGCATTATTCTCTGATTTAAAATACTATGCGGCTTTTGATGCTGAAGACCTATATTTAGATTCTATTAATTATGGTGATTTGTTTTGCTTCCAACATTATGGTAATCATTTTCTCCATAAGACGAATTCCAGGAGAGCTTCTGTGAATTACACGCAGTGGGAGCACTGCCCAGCTCCTTTAATTGGAAGCTCCAGTACGTTTCTGAAAAAATACGGTTATTTTACAGATTTCAATCAATCAAATCCTGAGTCATTTTATTTTAGAATGACAGAAAAGTCCATGTCCAAAGTTAGACTTACCGATACAAAGTTGCTGTATTCGAAGTCCTTTCTAGACAGGTTGGCTTTAGATGGCTACGAGTTCTGGAAGGGAATAATTGACCTTAAATCGGTTTGGGGTACCAAAGATTGGCAGGTACAAGGCACTGAGGCTTTGCACCGTGCATGTCTCATCCCGAATCACATGTTGTTTCTAAATTCTACTATTTCCCAAACAACATGCTTTGGATTGGCTACTTCTAAAAAATTAAATACACCAATTATCCCCGAATTAGAAGAATATTCAGGTTGGGGTAATTTTTCTGAATTGTCTATTCGTGAGATACAGTCTCTAATACACAATTCGTCCTTTAATGTATCCAGTTTGGATCCAAAGGGTTGGCTGTTGTGGCAAAAGAGTTCTGATTCTTGCCAACGTCGATTTCTGGGGTTGGCTGAAGGGTTCACACAAGTACGACCTGATCCCCGTTTTGAAACTGATTATACTGTCACCACTTACTCTGTGGGGAAACTGTGTCAGAATTGGTTACAACATTCCACGTTAGCTGCAGTTAAACTACATCTGTCTCAGTTAACTGAAAATGTGGATTTAAATGATTTTATAAAAGGCCCGGCTAAGGGTAGATCTAAACGGTGGATTTATGCTGTTTACAATGAAATTTGGAAAGTGTCTCAAATTGAGGCTGCTAAGCGCCTAAGGGCAATTGACCAAGCAAATTTAGAAACAGTACTTGCAGTGGTCGATAACAGTATTAACACGCTTTCTTCCCGAATTTACACATTGAACAATATTGTGTCTTCTGTTGTTGACATTGTGCATGATGAAGTGTCCGTATTATATCATGGTCAAAATCAATTGCGTTCTGTTATGCAGTTTGCATGGACACTACAGACTCTGAAGGCTGGTCGAGTGCCTTGGAGATATATGAACGTCTCATCACTATTTGCCCCATTTAATTTGACTGACAAGCAGCGCATGCTTTCCATGCGAGATGCATCATTTTCTTTGTTACACATTGAAAAGTTAGAATCTTTGCCCTTCTCTGTGGCTGAGGCGGCTGCTGCTACATGGCTTATCCATGGTATTATTACTTTACCATTTGCTCTGTATAAATTTACAAATTGTATGCAATATATTGCTATAGGGCGATATGAACCACTAGGCAGTGCTTTCCTACATGAGACATGGTCTTTACCGTACACATACAGATGTCTGAAAGAAGGAAAGGAAGTGAATCTGAATGGTAAAGAATGCACTCAGTCGCCTGACCATTCACTGATATGCAGGCACATCCAATTGCATGGTTCTTGTAATCAGGACAGGCCAAATTTAGTCTGTGTTTTAAAAGGCACACCGGTTCCTGCAATAGTTCCCACATTCACTTTATTGTCTAACGGTAGTTATTTACTTTTGAATAACAAAATGTGTTGTGGGTTAATGGTCGGTATCGCCTATGTGGTTACTGTATCAGAACGTGTGGTGTGTTGCAAGAACGTGTTATATCCACCCACGCATGGGAATTCAGATGTTTCCATTTGGCCGCGAATCCCAACCTTGAGAGCGGAGTTCAACGGTTTGAGCCGAATAAGAGCCCTTTTGTCTCAAAAGGAAGTGGCCCTGAGCTCGGCCCGTGAAACTTATGTCCTTCACATAGCTAACACACGCACAGAGGTGCAGGCACTTTTAAATACTGACTTGCCGTTTCATTTCATAGCGCCAGGACGCCCCTTTGCTGGGGCAGCTGTGCGCTCAATAAATCAGGATAACATAACATAACATAACATTTCTGCGAGCTGGCTCATCAGATCTTTAATGCCTCCTCCACGTCTGGAATCGCACATTTTTTTAAGTTGGTTAGAAGTGGTCTCGTGACTACGTTTGAAAAAGTATTTGGTATTATCCCTGCGTTCTTTCATTCTATATTCGCAAGTTTGTTTGGCGGATTCCCTGTTTTGCTGGCTTTGGCTGCAGGCGTTTTGGTGATATTTTGCTTTATAAAACATGGATGCCCATCCTGCGCAAGAAAACGCTCAGCCCCTTCTGACACTGTTTCGCAACCGGATGCTTGATTACTATGGCACCTTACCGCTTGCGACTTTAAGCACGGCTTTTGGATTATCATTTCGATTTTCCTATTTCACATGTGTCCAGCCTGTGTTTCATTGCCTGAGCTGTGATTTCGACTGGGCCATTGATTTGTGTCTCTGCTTGACGACTTCTCCTGACGTCGATTTTGATCAGCTGATGAGCCCCGTAGTTGCTCACGAGTTGGTTTGTTCTGGCGAAAGGGTTATGGCCGCGGCAGCGATGCATGGACTAATGGGTCAGTGGGACATACCCGCAGCGGCGCATGACTTTCTGGCACATAGCGTTCTCGAGAACCCACTGAGTTGTCCTCTGATGTTGCTAGAGGATTCGGTGCTGGAGGAGCATGTATGTTCTTTCCCATTGCATAATTGGATGGCTGAACTGTTTTCGGATGATGACAGTGAATTCATGTTGGAAGCTTTGGCTACCTATTTTGCATATTCTATCCACCCATGAGTGGCTTTGGAGACTTTCACTGTTATGGCACGTGACTTTTTAGTAATTCTGAATGGTGCCTTTTCTGTTACGAACATTGGACTTTTATATGTTCTGGGCCTATGATTTTATAAATGGCCTCAAGTTCAAGTTTTTTTTATATTTTTGTGTGGCCACTATAGGCATTCATACATATTTTGTATTATTGTTTTTTATAAAGATTTACATACATTTAGCTTGGCTCAATATTGTTGAACTCTGCTTTCATGTTTTGCCTTTCTTATCGTATTGGCTTAGTTTTTTCCTTTTTTGACCGTCCTCGGATCATTGGGGGGGTGTCATATGGTTACTGCGTTTCTATATATTGTGTTAAGTTAGCATGAGTTTATTAAATGTTTAAACACCATATTTTCCTTCGGCTTCAGTTTGCACACGACACCTAATTGTTATTGTAGCTTTCAACCTAGACGAAAGATGTGATTTATTTGAGAAAAATATGTTATTGCTCTGATATCAGTCGTGCTTGGAACACTTGGTACAACTGTCTGCACACTGAGAACTGCACCCTCTAAGAATAACCTAACACAAGGTTGCTGAAGGCCTGATCCTCGCACCACATTAGACATAACACAAATAATGTTGCTGCCAACATTGGGCTCTACGCGGGTTTAAGATGGAGTTACAGGGAATGAATCAACACACTTGATGCTTCGCATGCAGAGAGCTGGTAGCTGTTGATGTGATCTGCTCCTACTGACCATTAGAGGTATGGGCCCGCCCTGCTAAAAACCCAAATGAGACCTTCTTAGATATAATATAATATGCTAAATAGGGTGCGCGAAATATAGGTGATACAAACTTTATATAGATTTTGCATTATAATATGATATCACCATTCGCTTACTATGGACTAGTGACTATGCTGTTAACTCTAGTTTTTATAATATGTATGTTGATATTATATAAGATACTGTGTTTGAGAACCTTGCATTGAAAAATAAATATTTCAAACTTGCACGTGTGTTCTTTGACTCCCAGTTTTTGTTTGAAATGATTATATAACGAAAGAGTGTTCATGTGTTCCACGATACCGGAGGTACCCTAAGTTCATGTTCTGGATTGTCTAAGTCATTGGGAAGTTGTTAGTACCAATGAGACACTGTAGCTAGCTTGGTAAGGGGATTTCTGATACTAAGGTGAGTTTTGGGTCACCCTAACTCACCCAGGTTCTAGATCTCTGTGCACAGTTCTGTGGGAGAACGGAAACCCTGCTACACAACGACATCCCCCCTTCGCAAGACCTCTGCAACTCCCTCGCCTCCTACTTCCACAACAAGATCGCGGACATACACAACAGCTTCAGCACTCAACCGACGCACGCCACGACCGAACCACCGCCCCCCTCCGCGCCTGGACCCTGATCGGCACCGAAGACACCGTCCGCACGATGAACTCCATCCACTCCAGATCTCCGACCGACCCCTGCCCTCACCACATCTTCAACAAGGCCGACGCTGTCATCGCACCCCACCTGCGGGACATCATCAACACCTCCTTCGACACCGCTACCTTCCCGGAGAGCTGGAAGCACACCGAACTCAGCGCTCTACTAAAGAAGCCATCAGCCGACCCCACCGACCTCAAGAACTACCGCCCCATCTCGCTGCTCCCGTTCCCTGCCAAAGTCATCGAGAGGACCGTCAACAAGCAGCTGGCCGCCTTCCTTGAGACGAACGGATCCCTCGACCTCTTGCAGTCTGGCTTCCGGGCCAACCACAGCACCGAGACCGCCCTGATCGCAGCCACCGATGAAATCCGAGCCCTGCTTGACAACGGAGAAACAGCAGCCATCATCCTCCTAGACCTCTCCGCGGCCTTCGACACTGTCTGCCACCGTACACTAGTGCAGCGCCTCAGCAACGTCGGAATCCAGGAGAAGGCACTGGAGTGGATCATCTCCTTCCTCGCCGGAAGGACACAGAGAGTCCGTCTCCCCCGTTCAGATCAGAAGCCACCGAAGTCATCTGAGGCGTCCCTCAGGGCTCCTCACTTAGTCCAACCCTCTTCAACGTCTACATGAGCCCCCTCGCAGACATCGCATGCCAGCACAACCTCAACATCATCTCCTACGCCGACGACACCCAGCTGATCCTCTCCCTCACCAACGACCCCGCCACCGCCAGAGCCAACCTCACGAAGGGATGAAAGAGGTAGCCGAATGGATGAAGAACAGCCGCCTGAAACTGAACTCGGACAAGACGGAAGTCCTCATCCTGGGATCTTCACCCTCCGCCTGGGACGACTCCTGGTGGCCCCCTGCCCTAGGCAGTGCACCCAAACCAACAGACCACGCACGCAGCCTGGGCTTCATCCTGGACTCCTCCCTCTCCATGACCAGACAAGTCAACGCCGTCTCCTCGTCGTGCTTCAACATCCTGCGCATGCTACGTAAGGTCTTCCGGTGGATCCCCACCGAGACCAGGAAGACGGTCACCCAGGCCCTCGTCACCAGCCGTCTGGACTACGGCAACTCCCTCTACGCCGGAACCACCGCCAAACTCCAGAAGAGACTCCAGCGGATCCAGAACGCCTCAGCATGACTCATCCTGGACATCCCCCGTCGCAGCCACATCTCCGGACACCTGGGAGACCTGCACTGGCTCCCGGTCAACAAGAGAATCACCTTCCGTCTCCTCACCCACGCACACAAAGCCCTACACAACCAAGGCCCAGGATATCTCAACAGCCGCCTCAACTTCTACGCTCCCAAACGCCAGCTTCGATCGACCGGCCATGCCCTCGACGCCGTCCCCCGCATCCGAAGAGCCACCACAGGCAGACGGTCCTTCTCCTACCTGGCCGCCAAGACTTGGAACTCCCTCCCGACACACCTCCGCCTGACCCAGGACCACCTCGCCTTCAGGAAGCAACTCAAGACCTGGCTGTTCGAGCAGTAACGGACCCCCCCTAGCGCCTTGAGACCCTCTGGGTGAGTAGTGCACTATATAAATGCTGATTGATTGATTGATTGATTGATTGATTGAGTGACTGCTCCTGTGCACTACGGCTCCACTGCTCCTCTGCACTGCAGCTTCACTGCTCCTATGCACTACGGCTCCACTGCTCCTGTGCACTGCGGCTCCCCTGCTCCTATGCACTGCGGCTCCACTGCTCCTATGCACTACGGCTCCACTGCTCCTGTGCACTGCGGCTGCCCTGCTCCTATGCACTGCGGCTTCACTGCTCCTATGCACTACGGCTCCACTGCTCCTCTGCACTACGGCTCCACTGCTCCTATGCACTACGGCTCCACTGCTCCTGTGCACTGCGACTCCCCTGCTCCTATGCACTGCGGCTTCACTGCTCCTATGCACTACGGCTCCACTGCTCCTCTGCACTGCAGCTCCACTGCTCCTATGCACTACGGCTCCACTGCTCCTCTGCACTGCAGCTCCACTGCTCCTCTGCACTGCGGCTCCACTGCTCCTATGCACTGCGGCTCCACTGCTCCTCTGCACTGCGGCTCCACTGCTCCTCTGCACTGCAGCTCCACTGCTCCTATGCACTGCAGCTCCACTGCTCCTATGCTCTGCAGCTCCACTGCTCCTATTCACTGCGGCTCCACTGCTCCTATGCACTGCAGCTCCACTGCTCCTATGCACTGCGGCTCCACTGCTCCTATGCACTGCGGCTGTACTCCTCCTATGCACTGCAACTCTATTGCTCCTGTGCCCTGTGGCTCCACTGCTCCTATGCACTGTGGCTCCACTGCCCCTATGCACTCCGGCTCCACTGCTCCTATGCACTGTGGCTCCATTTCTCCTATGCACTGCAGCATCACTGCTCCTATGCACTACGGATCCACTGCTCCTGTGCACTGCAGCTCCACTGCTCCTATGCACTGCGGCTCCTATGCACTGCGGCTCCACTGCTCCTATGCACGGCAGCTTCACTGCTCCTATGCACTGTGGCTCCACTGCTCCTATGCACTGCACTAGTTCTGCCAATGCTCCTCAATGCTGTCCATTTTGCCATTTTCCTGTAATAAGCCACTCACCTGAATCCCAAGTGGTTCCTATAGGGTGACACTGAACCCCCGGATTCCTCCCTGGGCCCCGCGCACAAGGTCAGGATAGAACACTGGTTCGACTGTAGGCCCCACCGAAGGGGCTTGGAAAGACAAGATGCTGTGGTTCAATCAATCAATCAATCTCAGAATTTGTAGAGCGCACTACTCACCCGCGAGGGTCTCAAGGCGCTGGGGAAAAAAAAGGGGGGAGCCGCTACTGGTCGATCAGCCTGGTCTTGAGTAGCCTCCTGAAGGTCAGCAGGTCTTGGGTCTGTCTTAGGCTGAGTGGAAGGGTGTTCCAGGTCTAGGCAGGGAGGTAGGAGAAGGATCTGCCACCTGTGGTTGTTCTTCGGATGCGCGGGACGGTGGCGAGGGAGAGGTCGGCAGAGTGGAGCTGGCGTTTAGGGACGTAGAAGAGGAGTCGTCTGTTGAGGTAGGCTGGGCCGGTCTTGTGGAGTGCCTTGTGTGCGTGGATGAGGAGTTTGAAGGAGATTCTCTTGTCGACGGGGAGCCATTGCAGGTTTATCAGGTGGGGGGTGATGTGGCTGTGGTGTGGTACGTCGAGGATGAGGCGTGCAGAGGCGTTTTGGATTCGTTGCAGTCGTTTGATGAGCTTGGCTGGGGCTCTTGCGTAGAGGGTGTTTTCATAGTCGAGTCTGCTGCTGACAAGGGTCTAGGTGACTGTTCTTCTTGTATCTGTTGGGATCGACCTGTAGATCCTGCGGAGCATGCGGAGGGTGTTGAAGCAGGAGGAGGAGACTGTGTTGACTTCCTTGGTCATGGAGAGCGTTGAGTCGAGGATGACTCCCAGGTGGCGTGCGTGGTCGGTGGGTGTCGAGGCTCCCCCAGTGTCGTTGGCCACCAGGAGTCGTCCCAGGCTGAAGGGCTGGAGCCGAGGATGAGGACCTCCCTCTTGTCCATGTTCAGTTTTTGTCGGCTGCTCTTCATCCAGTCGGCGATGGCCTTCATTTCTTCATGGAGGTTGGGTTTGGCGGTGAGGGGTTCCTTGGTGAGGGAGAGGATCAGTTGAGTGCGTCGGCGTAGGAGATTATGTTGAGGTCGTGCTGTCGGGCGATGCGTGCGAGCTGGGCCATGTAGATGTTGAACAGTGTTGGGCTGAGGGAAGATCCCTGGGGAACGCTGCAGATGATCTTGGAGGCTTCAGATCGGAATGGGGAGGCGGACTCTCTGGGTTCTGCCGGAGAGGAAGGAGGTGGTCCATTCCAGGGCCTTGTCTCGGATCAATGCGTCATGGAGGCGTGCGCATAAAGTGCAGTGGCAGACAGTGTCGAAGGCGGCGGAGGGGTCCAGCAGGATGAGGGCTGCGGTCTTACCATTGTCCAGCAGGGTCCTGATGTCGTCGGTGGCGGCGATGAGGGCCCTCTCGGTGCTGTGGTTGCTGTGGAACCCTGACTGGGATGGGTCCAGGATGCTGTTTTCTTGGAGGTATCGGGTTAGCTGTCTCTTGACGATCTTCTCGATGACCTTGGCTGGGAAGGGAAGCAGGGAGGTGGGCCGGTAGTTCTTGAGGTTTCTTGGGTCCGCCTTGGGTTTTTTGATTAGGGCGTTGGTCTCGGCGTGTTTCCAGCTCTCCGGGAAGGTCACGGTCTCGAAGGAGATATTGATGACGTTGCGCAGGTGGGGTGCGATGGAGCTGCTGGCTTTGTTTAAGATGTGGTGCGGGAAAGGGTCTGACAGGGAGCCGGAGTGGATTGTGCTCATGGTCTTAATGTTGTCATCGATGTTCACGTTGATCCACGCTGGCAAGGGGTCATGGTCTATGGTGTGCGGCGAGTCTGGTGAGTCGGTGTCTGTTGGGGCTGTCCTGGGTGTTGAAGCTGTCGGTGATCTTGCGGTGGAAGAAGGTGGCGAGGGAATCGCACAGGGCTTGCAATGGAGGGATGTCGTTGGTGTTGGAGCTGGGGTTGGAGAGTTCCTTCACGCTGTTGAAGAGTTCCTTGCTGTTGTGTGCGTTATTGTCGAGGTGGTCTTTGAAGGAGATTCTCTTGGCGGACCTGATGAAGTGATGGGGGTTGCGGATGGCGTTTTTGAGGGCTGCGTGGCTTTTCACTGTGCCATTTATTCTCTAGTTTCCGGCAGGTACGCTTGGATGCTAGGAGTTCCGGGGTGAACCAGCTGGCTCTCTTGCTGGTGTCTCTGTAGGTGTTTTTTTTTCAGTGGGGCGAGGGGGGTGTTGCAGTCGTCTATCCATCCTCTGAGGTTGTGGGCAGCGTCGTCGGCGTTGGAGGGGTCGGTGGGTGGGCTGAGAGCGAGGTTTGACTGTAGTTGGTCTTCTGTGTCTTTATTCCAGCAGCGGCGTGGGATCTTTTGGGTGCGGTGGTGTGTGATGGGTTTCCGGAAGGTGAAATGGATGCAGCGGTGGTCGGTCCAGAGGAGTTCGGTGGTGTGGCTGAAGGAGACGTGGGAGCTTGAGAAGAAGACGGGGTCTAGTGTGTGGCCAGCGGAATGGGTCGGTGTTGTGACGAGCTGTCTCAGTCCGATGTTGGCGAGGTTGGCGATCAGGGTGGTGGAGTTGCTGTTGTTGCTGTTCTCCAGGTGAAAGTTCAGGTATCCGTGGAAGATATAGTCGGTGGAGCTCAGGGCGTGCGAGCTGATGAGGTTGGCGATGGGGTCGGGTCCGGGGGGTCTGTAGACAAGGGTGCCTCTAAGGGTGGTGTTGGGGTCAGTGTGGATCTGGAAGTGCATGTGTTCGGTGGTGCAGAGAGTGTCGTTGGTGCTGGTCGAGAACCTTATGGAGTTCTTGTGTACGATGGCGATTCCTCCGCCTACTCCGTTGGTGCAGTCTCTGCGGGTGAACTTATAGCCGTCTGGGATGGCTATGGTGATGTCGGGTGCGGAGGAGTCGTTCATCCAGGTCTCTGTCAGGAAGGCAATGTCCGGTGATGATGTGTCGAGCAGGTCCCAGAGCTCGACGGCGTGTTTGCGTGCGGAGCGGGTGTTCAGTAGGATGCATCGGAGGTGGTTGAAGTCCTTCTTGGCGGGTGCTTTGGCGGCTCTGAGGCTGGTGTAGCTGCAGTTCCGGCAGGTGAAGGGACCATGAGTGTGTTTCGGGGCAGTCTTGAAGCAGGTGTGGGTCCATCCGGGGTTGAGAGCCTGGAGTGTGCTGGCATTGTTGCGGCGGCGGTCGTCATGGCAGGTGCGGGGGGCAGGAGGACCAGGGGTTCTGGTGCTGGGCACGGTCCAGGCGCGGACGGGATTGCCTTAGGCGCGCCTTTGGCTCGCCACCGGTGCGCCATTGGCTCGCCACCGGCGCGCCTGCTGAGCGCGTCTGCTGCGTCTGAATCAGGGGAACAGAGGCAAAAGGTCACAGAATCAGGTGCACACGAGGGGTACAGAAGGCAAAAAGGTAGCAGAAACTGGGGCACAGAAGGCAAACGGGCGTAAAATCAGGGGCACACGAGGGGTACAGAAAGCAAAAAAAGGGCAATCAAGCAGAGGAAGACGGGCAAAGAAGACCGGGGGCAGCGAGGGGGACAGCCGATAAGGGCACAGAGACAGCAGGCAGAGGGGCGAACTTACCAGCAGCATCGGCGGGCAGGACAGCACAGGCGGAGCTGTATGGTCGGGGAGCGACCTACCTGGCAAGGTCAAGGGTCTCCTCCGGGGTGACTGCAGTGAACCTCTCATGGGCCCACCTCAGATCTTGCGGTGCAGCGGCTAAGAAGTACCTGTAAGGCACGAGAGAATCACTAAGCGCCCAATCTTTTTGTCTTTTTTACCCCTTGCACTATGTAGCACATTAGTTGTGACCATACCGTAAACAAGCATCTACCGGGCACTGCCCTTCTGATGAACGAGTCTTCTGAACTCACTTAACTGGAGGTTGAAATCTTGCTACAGTCCGAGCGGAGGTTAAGACGCGTAAAAAAAGAGTTCCTGACTTCTCTTTATAACCGGGCTACAATTCAGTATAGTAAGGAGTAGATTTCTGTAGGCAATATTAAAATTCCTGGGGACAGCCGCCCATTTATAGCGCAGACACTTGAGGGGTGTCCAGAAACTAGCCGGGGTCTGACAGAGCCCTGGCAGAGGAGATTAGATGTTGCGCTTTAAATATTGACTTGTAATGGAATTGTTCAGGAGGGCTCCTGAGCTCAGAGCATTTACATATATGCATATATCATTTCTGAACAAGAATGCCTTGAAGTTGGAGTTGTTTTACCTTTAATCTTTTTCTTCTTGTTCAGGGATCATGGTTCAGCCGGTAGCTGGAGTCTGCAGCGGATCAATGGGGAAGCTGGAACAGTGTCAGGAGAGGAGCCGATCACAGGAAACAGGTGAGTGGTAAGCAGGGAGACCAAGCAACGCTAATGGGATAAGGCGGACTTTTATAACACTGCGTTTGGTCTGCCCTGTTCCCATGATGCACTGGGCCAGGGGCAGACTAATTTGCATGTAGCCAGGTTCTGAGCTGGGATGGTGCAGTGAGCTAAAAAACGGTGATGGATCAAGCCCGGATCTGTTGACTGGGTAGGAGTGTTCTGCTTAATTCAGATACTCTGTCCATCACCACCCCCTTTTCTGAATCGCTAACTGCAGGAAGGCATCAGCCGGGGTCATAGAACGCAGCAGCGGTGCGTCCATAGGGGCGTAGGGGCGTAGCCCCACTAAGCCTGGACGCACCTGACAAGCAGCATACACAAATTGAATAATTGAATTTAATTAGCGCAGCGCTCCTTCAATCCGGGTTGCGGGACACACCCGATTGAATAGGGAGTGCGCAGGGGGTGGGGCTGGCTGGCTGGTCTGCTGAGTGACAGTCTGCAGAGCAGACGTCAGCAGGCCAGCAGCAGTACTTGCGCATGAGGAATTTAGGCTGCAACTTGCCCGAGCATGCGCGCTGGCAGGAAGTTCCCAGATGCTCATACGGAATAAGGGGCCAGGGGAGGAGGGGTGGTCCGCTAGCCGGCCCCGTGGTAGGGAAGGCGCCAGGGCGAGGAGTCAGTGTGACCCCCTAACCAATCCTGGAGCTGCATGCAGCTCCAGGATTGGGTGGTCAACCGTGCCGAAGGCTTGGCAATCCATAATTGGATGCCGCGCGTAGGTGGCACACTGGCTCAGGCTCAGCACTGCATGGCCAATCACTGTGTGACTTCAGCACGTGAAGCCATGCAGTGATTGGCCATTCTGTGATTCTGGACGCACGCGCCATGACGTTGTCCTGGGCTGGCTGCTGTACTCTTACACACACACAGGCAGCAGCAGCAGACGTCTGTCCGGCCCACGGTCCGAGTCCGACACTACCTGCATTGACTTGAATTTGAGTAGAGAGACAGTCAGAGACTAGAGAAAATCGTCAATCGATCGAGATAGTCAGACAGACAGAAGTAAGTCTCACAGAGTCACAGCCAAGAATCGAATATAGTAGGTGCAGCAGCCGTGGTGCAGGTCGCTTGGGCAATGGGCAGACATGAGGCATAATGAGATATGATATGGCATGAGGGGGGATGCCGTGGAGCGGCGGAGGGGCCCTGTCTTAATCTTTCTTTCATTATGTCTGTGTCAGCGAGTGAGTCTGTGGCCTTCTCATCAGTGACTGAAAGTGTCTGACCCCTGACCGTCGAAGAAGGGGAGAGGGAGCGAGTCTTAAGTAAAGTTATACCACACACTACACAGTGGGGCAGAGTCACATGGCACAGAGGGGGGTGGCCGGGTGGGTAGGAACTTCCGATAGTCCTGGCCGCCATCGTAGCCGGTACACTTCGATAGTCCTGGCCGGTACCACTAGTCTGAGTGAAGCCTGAGCCTCATTTCACAGGCAGGGGCAGAGGGAGACTTCTTCTTTCCGATAGGCTGGGGGGGCTGCTTGGACTGTGGCTAGAGATCAGATGAGGCAGAGGCAGAAGTAGGCAGGCACTGCCAAAAGGCAAAAACAACCACATCTCGCCATATTAAATAATTGAATTTTGCGGTGCGTGCATGTTACTTTTAGATTTTACGCGTTGTAATCACCTGAATATTAACGCGGGACTGCAGGCTTTTACCGGGCATATTAAAGTTTTAGAGCGTCAAATCCTACCTGTGTCAAGATTTACGCAAATGCTTCCCCTGATCAACCTTCCAGCCAGCCAGTAATGTCAGCGCAGGAAACCTTGCTGTGGGCTGTCGACTAAATGCGAGTGCGACACAAAGCAAAATAAAAATCCCACAGCGAGGCAAAACGTCTGTCCTCTCTGGGAAGGGGCTTAAAATATCTCCATCGCGTGTTTTAATGTGTACTGTACATCAGTAAAAATGAATTGAGCAACTGCTTTTGGAGGCCAACCGTCATAAGTGTTGTGTGGGGGTGTGTGGGCCTAGCCAGACATGGAGGGCCGCTTGCGCAGGGGTGTTGACGCGCAGCGGCAGCCAGTGAACCACACACTCGTCCCAGTCGGAAGTGACGTGCCCGAGCGCACGCCTTCCTTTTATTGATCCCCGCAGGCCACGCCTGGCCTGCGGATGCATGGATGCGTGCGTGCGTCCACTAGAGTGCTAACCGCACTACATCTCTATCCAACTATGCACAAATTCGAAAATGTTCAAACCAAACTGTTCATAATGCCACAATGAGTTAGATCAGGCGCTCTGTACTTGCGTGTCCCTTTGATGACGACTTCAGGGTCTCAGCTGATAGGCATAGTCATTGAGTCTTTGACTTGGGCGGGGATTGGGCCTCAGACTGTATCGGGGGGTGCGGCCTGGCCCTCGTTCCCCGCTGCGCGATGGGTTCCGGATGGGGGTGGACATGATTGATGTTCCCCCTCCCGGCTCTGGCACCGGTCCTCGAGTGTCATGTATTGAGCTGCCCTCTTCATCTTGTGTCGCTGCTCGGGGTGGCTCGTTGGTTCCATCTATGGCTTCGGTGTCCGCGCTCGAGCTAGGAGGGACCATTTTGAACCATGAGGTGTTACTCGAAACTTCTTCTCCCTCCCTGCTGGCAGTCACCATGGTTCCCTTCATGTTGGTTACAGTCCACGGGCCTGGTTCATAGAATGTTTGAAATTTCCCCCCTGGGCGTCTGTTCCTGATGACAACCCGATCTCCTCGATGTAGTTGCTTTGGTGTCGCTCTGCGCCGGTGGCTCGCTCGCATGTTGTTCCTGCGTCGGCGTTCCTGAACCTCCCTCATGTCGTCCCTCACCGGTGTCGGTCCTGTGGAGATGGGAAGGAGGTCTCTGCGTTGGCCTTGAAACATGAGGGACCACGGGCTCTTCTGAGTAGTGCAGTGGGGCGTTCCTCGATATTCTCTCAGGAACTCGTGCAGTCTTTGCTCCGGGTCAGCTTCCTCTACCACTGCAATCCTGAACATTTTATTGAGAGTCCGCATGAACCTCTCCGCCTCTCCATTAGCTTGTGGCCATTGGGGAGTGATGTGCCGGTGGGTGATGCCTCTGGTTTTCAAGAACGTGGCAAATTCCGTTCCCTGGAATGGTGGGCCGTTGTCGCTTTTAATCTCGCCGGGGAATCTAAACAAAGAGAATATTTTTTCTAGCGCTGGCCCCACGTGGGTGAACGCCGTGGATGGCACTCTTTCCACAATGGGGTATTTGGAGTACGAGTCAATGACCACCAGAGTGTGGCCCTCTCCGGGGAAGCTTCCAAAGTCCACGCTGACTTTAGACCACGGGGCCGTGCATGCTTCTTCAGTAATTATGGGGACCGGCCTTTCAGGATCACTAGTTAGCTGGCAGGATATGCAGTTTTTGACATACTCTTCCACTGTGTTTTCTAGTTCGGGGAACCACACCTTTTCGCGCATGCGCGCCTTCATTTTTGTGGCACCCTGGTGGCCCCCATGCGCGAGCTGGGTGGCTCGGTGTCTGAGGCGTGTAGGTATCACTAGGCGTGTTCCTCTCATCAGTATACCCTCTTCCGTGGCGCTGAGATCGTGACGGATGTGCCAGAATTTCGTGAGGGCTTCCTTATCCGAGGCTGTCCAGGTATTGGGGAGATGCAAGTAGTCAGTCCAGGATCCCTCTTGTACCGCTTGCAGTGACCTCATGTACGGGTTATCGTCCACTGTCGCCTCCTTGATTTCCTCGATGGTCATGCATTGTGGGCAGGACGTGAGTGCCACCCACTGGACATATTCTTCGCAATCTTCATCAGCAGCTGCTGGCTCTTGAGGTAGTGGGTGACGCGACAGGTAGTCAGCTGGGTTTTTGGCTCCCGGCCTGTATACCACTTCCATGTCGTATGTTTGCAGCTGGATCACCCACCTCTCAATGCGTGGCGGCGGATGGGGAGCAGTGCCCTTGAAGAGCGGCACTAAGGGTTGATGATCGGTGACCATCACGAACGATTGTCCTTGTAGATAAAGATGAAAGTGGCTGCAGGCCCACTTGATTGCTAGGGCCTCTCGCTCAATCTGTGCATATCTGGTCTCGGTCGGGGTTAGCGCCTTGCTGGCAAAAGCCAGAGCTGTCCACTTTCCTGGTTCATGTTCTTGTGTCAGGACTGCTCCAAGCCCCACTGGGCTTGCGTCCACGATGACCTCGGTCCGCTTGGCGGGGTCAAAGTATGAGAGCGTTGCGTTTTCAAGGAGGGCGTCTTTTATGCCCTGAAATGCCTCGTGTTCCTTCGGGCCCCATGTCCAGGTGGCATCCGTCTTCGTTAATGCTCGGAGGGGCTCGCTGCGGGTTGCCAGTCCCGGTATGAAGCGGCCACAGTACGTGGCCATCCCGAGGAAGCTCCTCACCTCCGTTGGGGATTTCGTGCTGGGGTGTCTTTGATGGATTTTGACTTCCGTGGATCAATTTGGACCCCTTCCTGGTTGAAAACATAACCAAAGAATTCGATCGACGATTGGAAAAATTGGCATTTGTCTTTGTGGAGGGTTGCTCCATAAGTGCTTAGCCGTTTTAGCACATCCCGCAGTTGTCTATAGTGTTCGGATGCGGTGGCGGAATGGATGAGGATATCGTCGCTTACATTGATTACCCCCGGCAGTCCTGACAGCAGCTCCCTGATGGTATTCTGGAACACCTCCGCTGCCGAAGATATTCCAAAGTTGAGGCGTTTGTACCGCCGGAGGCCGAGGTGGGTACTGAACGTAGTGATGAAGCGGCTTTCCTCGGCAAGGGGCAGTTGGTGGTAGCCCGCATTGAGATCGATTTTCGAGAACCATCTCGATCCATTCACATCGGCTATTATGTCGTCCATCGTGGGTGTTAAGTGTCTCTCCCTTCTGATTGCGGTGTTCGGCAGCCGCATATCGATGCACAGCCGGATCTCGCCAGGTTGCTTGGGTTTCTCGACTATGACCATGGGGGAAACCTAGGGGGTAGGTCCTGTTACTTTTTCGATGACCCCCATATTCTCCAGTTTCTCGAGTTCCTTTTCCACCAGCGGTCGCAGGTGGAATGGTATTCTCCGATGGCGTAGGGCTGTAGGGGTGACAGACTTGTCGATGTGGAGCTTAATAGGGTCGCATTTGATGCACCCCAGACCTTTGAACAGTTCAGGGAAGCGTTCCAGTAATTCCTCTAACTGATGGTTCCGGATACTGTTAGCAAAGGCGATCAATTTCAAGTCCTCCGCCGTGTGGCTGCTCAACAGCGTGTCGGCTTCTCGATCGATAATGTGTACCGTTGCGGTCACTTCAGCCTCGTCAGCTCGTATGGGTATTATGATTTTTCCCTTCAGAGGGAGGGGAGTGTCTGCTCCATAGGCGAAGATTCTAGTCTTGGAGCATAGGACCTCCGGACGAGGACGTAGCTTGTTGAATTCCTGCAGCCCCATGACGTTGACGGTGGCGCCAGTGTCAATGACAGCTTTTACCTCATTCTCTCCCACCTGCACTACACACGTTGGCTGTGGTCGTCGTCTGAGTTTTAGCTCCCGAGCAAAGGAGACTACATACGCCTCCTCGTCTTCCGACTCTGACTCGTCATAAGTTGTTGGTAGGAACTTGTCTGCCCTCTCCGGGGGTGGATCTGTGAGCGATAGTTAGCGGACAGCTTTGGTAGGTGTCCATGGTTTCTTGGAATTCCTGGGTTGGCTCTTTCTGCGACAGACTGACGCGAAATGATTGGGGATTCCGCAGTTCCCGCAGGTTTGACCTTGAGCGGGGCAGTCTTTGGCTGCATGTGGTTCATGTCCGCAGTATCCACAGCGGCTTTGCGGTGCGTCTCTTCGGTATCCCTTTTTCACCTGGCCACGTGGTCGTGGTCGTACCGCGTCAGCGCGCTCAACCTTGACGGTTTCCGTTTTGGCGGGAGTTTTGTGTAAAGCCTGCTCCATGGCCGTCGCTCTGGCATCTGAGAGTTCATGTGCTCTGGCTAGGATGAGGATGTCTTCTAGTGAGATTCCTGGTTTTCGCAGGATATGGCCCCTCAGAGTTTTATCTCGGCATCCCTGGATAAGTTGGCGTCGTATGGCTTTTGGCTGGTCTTCATCCGTGGAGCTAGCCAGCTCCCGAACTCGGGTGTGGAACTGATCCATGGATTCACCCTCACGCTGACGGGCTTGCCCTAGCTTGAAGACTTCGAAGTCCACATTTAGTTGGGGGTCAAAGTGGTTGTTCAGGGCGGTAACAGCGGCAGCGTACGTGGTCACCCCCTGCGGGTTGGGGAGGTGTTTGAAGAGCCTGAAGACCTCGTCCCCTGCGTAGTAGAGAAGCAGTGATCTTTTTACCGCGTCATCCGTCTCCCTTGTGACCACAAAGTAGTTCTCGAGTCTTTCCAACCAGATTTTCCATCGGGGCGAGGCAGTAGATGGATCACTTGCCTCACTGAACGGCGGTAGCACCCCAGCGGCTGCATGCTGGAATGGGATGTTGATAATGGGGGCCGCAGCGTCTCCATCCCCCATGGTGGTGGTGCACAGGGACTATTTGATGTAAAGTCTTAATCACCCCAGCCCCCACACGGGCTTTCGGCAAAAGGCGTACCTTGGCAGGGGCGTCGCTCTGTTCGTCGTCCAGATCCGCGTGCCACGTGGTCCGTGGGTGAGGGGTGGTCACTGTGGCATTAGGGCTCTCCCACCAGGCTTCAGCAGGCCTCCACGTGTAGTCGTAGCGAGGCAGGACAGGGGATGGCCTTCTATCTGGAAAACCTCGTCGTTGTTTTACCCCAGATGCGTGAAGCAGTGCATGGGGCGGCGTCCTCGCGTACCACGCGAGATGCGTGATGATCGGCACCACGTGTGCCTCGTTGGACCGCTCCGCTCGGACTTCTGCGGTGGCCGCAGGTGCAGGCACACGCTCAGTGCTTCTCCTTCGAGGCAGGGCAGCGAGGGCGGAAGGTCAGCGCCCTCCAGCAGGCAAGGGCAGGCAGGAAGGAGCGTGCCGGCTCCCGGGACGCAGGAGAGTGCGTCAGGTCACACGCGGTATGCACCGCGGGGGCGAGCAGACTGCTCCGCTCGAAGCACGGTGTACGGGCGAGGGTTGGGCCCCCTCCGCTCGTCGCCAATGTTGTGTGGGGGTGTGTGGGCCTAGCCAGACATGGAGGGCCGCTTGCGCAGGGGTGTTGACGCGCAGCGGCAGCCAGTGAACCACACACTCGTCCCAGTCGGAAGTGACGTGCCCGAGCGCACGCCTTCCTTTTATTGATCCCCGCAGGCCACGCCTGGCCTGCGGATGCATGGATGCGTGCGTGCGTCCACTAGAGTGCTAACCGCACTACAATAAGGGTTGTGAAGTCAAGTTAATATAAAATGCAATCAGTGCACAAGCGACTTGTCTAGATAAGGACGTCACACTAACGCCCCCCTCGCGCGGGTATTAAATACAGAAACCGATTGAATGTGAGATTTAAAGGCAAATGTTCAAGCACAGCGAGCGGTGAATGCAGCAAACTACCTGAATAAGCAGCAGCTGACAGTGCGATTAACGTGAGGTATTGTTCAGCTGGTGAACGTATTGTACAGTAAGCAAATCACTGGCACTGCAGGCGAAAGCCTGTCCATCTGTTTGGAGAGTTGTCGTGCAATCTGTGCTGGGGGGGGCAGTAAATAATCCATAACCCTACAAACAATATGCCATGCAAAAGCAGTGATTTAGCATACGAGCGCGGAGCGCCTGCGGGGCTGGGGCAGAGAGACTAGTCACTGGTTAGAGAGAAAATGAAACTGAAGGTCGGTGGGGTCGGGGAGAGCTAGTCACTCACTCGGCAGAATAATCTGTGTATGCCTAACAAAGGAAAATACTTCTTTAGTTCCGATGCAGCCTTCCCTCCAGGCAGTAGGTACGCTGTCTAGTCACTGGTTAGAGAGAAAATGAAACTGAAGGTCGGTGGGGTCGGGGAGAGCTGGTCACTCACTCGGCAGACGGCAGAATCATCTGTGCATGCCTAACAAAGGAAAATACTTCTTTAGTTCTGATGCAGCCTTCCCTCTAGGCAGTAGGTACGCTGTCAGCTGTCTCCTTGCAGTGAAAGGCAGCGCTACTGCTACTGCCTCGCATGTTATCACGGTGGAGAACGGAGGTGCACTACTTTAACAATGCAGCCTCTGCATGTATTTTCTGAAATGTGGGTTGGTCCAAACATCAGGCGAGCAACAAGGCAGATGAGGGGCAAAACTACTTTGAAACTGGAGCGTGCCACGAGCAGTCAGCTCTATGTCCTTTGTCTGCTCAGGTTTTCAGAGGCTCACATCTCTTATAGGCTAATTGCCTACAGTTCCAGAGGGGTAAACAGCACATACACCTAAAGGAACCAATGTGCTTCGAACCCAAAAACTACACATCAATTTTATGGTAAAACCAAGCAGGTTTGCATTGCATAATTTGCATATTATGGGCGTGCAATAGATATGCGCTCCCCCCACCCTTCGTTTCGAACAGGAACTCTGTCTGAAGCACTCATTGTTTCCCATAAATGCATTAGTGCAGTCAGTGAAAAGCAAACATGACATGAACATAAAACAGGGTGAGAGGTCGCTCTTATTGTCCTTCCTTCTAAAGGTGTTTTCTCTCCACTACAGCAGCAGCTCAAAACACCCATGTGTTGATTAAATGAACCAGATATACGGATCCCACATGCAAGCGAAAGAGAACCCACATGTTTAAAACTTGGTGAAAAACTAGAAGGTTCGGCAATTGCAGTAAAAAGCAGCTAGGGCATGTCAGCTCCCTATAAGCGTTCTATTATACTTAACCATTCGCTCTAGTACAAAGGGCAGCCTTAGGAATTAACGCAGCTGTTTGGTGCATGGAGCTTAATGGTCCGAGCAGCCATTAGTTAAAAATAAAAACGTAGTCAGTTGCTCTGTTGATAAGACGGTACGAAGAGCCTTGCACCGGGCATCTTGTGAGCTTCATTTTTATGGTCCATGGTTTGCTTTATGTAGACCAATGGAAGCTTGTCGTAAAAAGACAGCCACCTTTCCCAGAATGCCTCAATCTTTATTGACTTCCCTTCTGAATCAGTTTAAGTGCTAATGTATTCAATGAACATTGTAAGCTTCGGACTCCCATGTAAAAAAAAAATATAGCATCAGTTTCCTTACCTTACCTTTAACACTGGTGTTTGCTGTGTTGTAGCCGGGGTAAAAGAGCAGCAAAGGAGGTTGGGATCCTGTTGTTCTTTGCTGAGAAATGGCCCTAAAATGCGGTAATGTTTCAGGTTGTCAGGTGCTGAAAATGAAAAGATGACAATTTATTTTTGAAACACTAGGGTCATCAAACAAAGACTGTGGGGGGGGAAACATAATGCTCCAATTATTTCCTTGCATTTTGCATCCAGCTCTTTCTTAGATGACAGTTAATAGCTAGCTGTTGTATGTTAGGATGTATGTATGTGGTCACTCTCCAGGCCCTCAAGCAGTGTCTATTTCAGTGCCTCTAGCAACCACTGTGGCACAGAGAGGCAGGAGGCAGTAAGGCTGTATTTTTAGCAGTCAGTTTGTGGAACCAAAGACTGAAAGCTGTGTAGGTTGTATATACAAGTGTGTTCATACTCTCTCTGGTATAGATAAGAATTTAGTGTAACATTTTCCTTTACAGCCTGCCAGTGCCTATTCTTCAAGAATTCACGGAGAGGTTCCCACGCTCAAGACCTGTTTTTCTTCCCCCACCTTTCTTTGTTTTGTTTCCCGGTTTTCTCCTTGCGTGCCATTCGTTACTCTAGAGTCTAATAGAGTCGGAAGGCCGTAGGGGGAGACTGTGGACTTTTCTTCAAGTTCCTGACGCTCCTGCGGAACGTGCCTGGCAACCATTACACTGCTGTGCAACTTCTTCTACTCTTAGAGCTGAGATTTCCATGAAAGTCTTATAGTCTGAATTCAGCACCTGAGCATAATAGGACGGAATGTATGAAGCTCAGTGGTTATACTGAATAAGCAGCTACCTATGGTATGCCATCTATTAATGTAATAACTGCACTTTCACAATTGCTTTATTAACCTTCCTGCTTTCTCAAATTTGCTTGAAAATGCGCGATTTTTCTTTTTTTCCCAAATTTTCTTGGGGGGGAGGGGGTTATCCCCCAAACCCACCTTTTGGGGTTCGGGCTCGCTCGCTGCGCTCGCTCGCTACGGTGCTGTATGCAAATCACTTTGCGCCCCACCATTTTAAAATCTCACCCACCGCCCCTGATAGAACGTACAACACTGCTCCAGGCTAATTTCCATGATTGATGCTAACTGCAGGAAGACATCTGCTGGGGTCATAGAACGAACGACACTGCTCCAGGCTAATTTCTGCGATTGATGATAACTGCAGGAAGGCATCTTCCGGGGTCACAGAACGTACGACACTGCTCCAGGCTAATTTCCGAGATTGATCCTAACTGCAGGGAGGCATCTTCCGGGGTCACAGAACGTACGACACTGCTCCAGGCTAATTTCCGCGATTGATCCTAACTGCAGGGAGGCATCTTCCGGGGTCACAGAACGTACGACACTGCTCCAGGCTAATTTCCGCGATTGATGCTAACTGCAGGAAGGCATCTGCCGGGGTCCCAGAACGTACAACACTGCTCCAGGCTAATTTCCATGATTGATGCTAACTGCAGGAAGTCAACTGCCGGGGTCATAGAACGTACGTCACTGCTCCAGGCTAATTTCCGCGATTGATCCTAACTGCAGGAAGGCATCTGCCGGGGTCACAGAACGTACGACACTGCTCCAGGCTAATTTCTGCGATTGATGCTAACTGCAGGAAGGCATCTGCCGGGGTCACAGAACGTACAACACTGCTCCAGGCTAATTTCCATGATTGATGCTAACTGCAGGAAGGCATCTGCCGGGGACATAGAACGTACGACACTGATCCAGGCTAATTTCCGCGATTGATGCTAACTGCAGGAAGGTATCTGACGGGGTCATAGAACGTACGACACTGCTCCAGGCTAATTTCCACGATTGATGCTAACTGCAGGAAGGCACCTGTCAGGATCATAGAACGTACGTCACTGCTCCAAGCTAATTTCCGCGATTGATGCTAACTGCAGGAAGGCATCTGCCTGGGTCATAGAACGTACAACACTGCTCCAGGCTAATTTCCATGATTGATGCTAACTGCAGGAAGGCATCTGCCGGGGACATAGAACGTACGACACTGCTCCAGGCTAATTTCCACGATTGATGCTAACTGCAGGAAGGCATCTGCCGGGGTCATTGAACGTACGACACTGCTCCAGGCTAATTTCCATGATTGATGCTAACTGCAGGAAGGTATCTGACGGGGTCATAGAATGTACAACACTGCTCCAGGCTAATTTCTTGAATTGATGCTAACTGCAGGAAGGCACCTGTCGGGGTCATAGAACGTACGTCACTGCTCCAGGCTAATTTCCGCAATTGATGCTAACTGCAGGAAGGCATCTGCCTGGGTCATAGAACGTACAACACTGCTCCAGGCTAATTTCTGCGATTGATGCTAACTGCAGGAAGGCATCTGCCGGAGTCATAGAACGTACAGCACTGCTCCAGGCTAATTTCCATGATTGATGCTAACTGCAGGAAGGCATCTGTCAGGATCATAGAACGTAAGACACTGCTCCAGGCGAATTTCCGTGATTGATAATAAACTGGCAGGAAGGTACCTATCAGGATCATAGAACGTACAACACTGCTCCAGGCTAATTTCCGTGATTGATTCTAACTGCAGGAAGGCATCTGCCGGGGTCATAGAACGTACAACACTGCTCCAGGCTAATTTCTGCGATTGATGATAACTGCAGGAAGGCATCTGCCGGGGTCATAGAACGTAGGACACTGCTCCAGGCTAATTTCCGCGATTGATCCTAACTGCAGGAAGGCATCTGCCGGGGTCACAGAACGTACGACACTGCTCCAGGCTAATTTCCGCGATTGATGCTAACTGCAGGAAGGCATCTGCCGGGGTCACAGAACGTACGACACTGCTCCAGGCTGATTTCCGCGATTGATGCTAACTGCAGGAAGGCACCTGGCGGGGTCACAGAACGTACGTCACTGCTCCAGGCTAATTTCCGTGATTGATGCTAACTGCAGGAAGGTATCTGCTGGGGTCATAGAACGTACAACACTGCTCCAGGCAAATTTCTGCGATTGATGCTAACTGCAGGAAGGTATCTGCCGGGGTCATAGAACGTACAACACTGCTCCAGGCTAATTTCCATGATTGATGCTAACTGCAGGAAGGTATCTACCGGGGTCATAGAACGTACAACACTGCTCCAGGCTAATTTCCGCGATTAAGGGTAACTGGCTGAAAGGCATATGCCGGGGTCATAGAACGTATGACACTGCTCCAGGCTATTTTCCACGATTGATGCTAACTGCAGGAAGGCAACTGTCGGGATCATAGAATGTACGTCACTGCTCCGGGCTAATTTCCGCGATTGATGCCAACTGCATGAAGGCATCTGCCTGGGTCATAGAATGTACGACACTGATCCAGGCTAATTTCCACAAATGAGGCTAAAGGGCGGGAAGGCACCTGCCGGGATCATAGAACGAACGACACTGCTCCAGGCTAATTTCCGCGGTTGATGCCAACTGCAGGAAGGCATCTGCCTGGGTCATAGAATGTACGACACTGATCCAGGCTAATTTCCGCGATTGATGCTAACTGCAGGAAGGCATCTGCCTGGGTCATAGAACGTACAACACTGCTCCAGGCTAATTTCCGCGATTGATGCTAACTGCAGGAAGGCATCTGCCGGGGTCATAGAACGTATGACACTGCTCCAGGCTAATTTCCACGATTGATGCTAACTGCAGGAAGGCATCTGCCAGAGTCATAGAACGTACAGCACTGCGCCAGGCTAATTTCCGTGATTAATGCTAACTGCAGGAAGGCATCAGCTGGGGTCATAGAACGTACAACACTGCTTCAGGCTAATTTTCACGATTGATGCTTACTGCAGGAAGGCATCTGCTGGGGTCATAGAACGTATGACACTGCTCCAGGCAAATTTCTGCGATTGATGCTAACTGGCAGGAAGTCAACTGCCGGGGTCATAGAACGTACAACACTGCTCCAGGCTAATTTCCACGATTGATCCTAACTGCAGGAAGGCATCTGCCAGGGTCATAGAACCTATGACACTGCTCCAAGCTAATTTCCGTGATTGATGCTAACTGCAGGAAGGCATCTGCAGGGGTCATTGAACGTACGACACTGCTCCAGGCTAATTTCCACGATTGATGCTAACTGCAGGAAGGCATCTGCCTGGGTCATAGAACGTACAACACTGCTCCAGGCTAATTTCCGCGATTGATGCTAACTGCAGGAAGGCATCTGCCGGGGTCATAGAACGTATGACACTGCTCCAGGCTAATTTCCACGATTGATGCTAACTGCAGGAAGGCATCTGCCGGACTCATAGAACGTACAGCACTGCTCCAGGCTAATTTCTGCGATTGATGCTAACTGCAGGAAGGCATCTGCCGGGGTCATAGAATGTACGACACTGCTCCAGGCTAATTTCTGCGATTGATGCTAACTGCAGGAAGGCATCTGCCGGGCTGATTGAATGTACAACACTGCTCCAGGCTAATTTCCGCGATAGATGCTAACTGGCAGGAAGTCAACTGCCGGGGTCATTGAACGTACAACACTGCTCCAGGCTAATTTATGCGATTGATGCTAACTGCAGGACGGCATCTGCCGGAGTCATACAACGTACAACACTGCTACATGCTAATTTCCGCGATTGATGCTAACTGCAGGAAGGCATCTGCCGGGGTCATAGAACGTACAACACTGCTCCAGGCTAATTTCCACGATTGATGCTAACTGCAGGAAGGCAACTGCCGGGGTCATAGAATGTACGACACTGCTCCATGCTAATTTCTGCGATTTATGCTAACTGCAGGAAGGCGTCTGCCGGGGTCATAGTACGTATGACACTGCTTCAGGCTAATTTATGCGATTGATGCTAACTGCAGGAAGGCATCTGCCGGAGTCATACAACGTACAACACTGCTCCAGGCTAATTTACACGATTGATGCTAACTGCAGGAAGGTGTCCGCCGGGGTCATAGAACGTACAACACTGCTCCAGGCTAATTTCCGCGATTAAGGGTAACTGGCAGGAAGGCATCTGCCGGGGTCATTGAACGTACAACACTGCTCCAGGCTAATTTCCGCGATTAAGGGTAACTGGCAGAAAGGCATATGCCGGGGTCAAAGAACGTATGACACTGCTCCAGGCTAATTTACACGATTGATGCTAACTGCAGGAAGGTGTCTGCCGGGGTCATAGAACGTACAACACTGCTCCAGGCTAATTTCCGCGATTAAGGGTAACTGGCAGGAAGGCATATGCCGGGGTCATAGAACGTATGACACTGCTCCAGGCTATTTTCCACGATTGATGCTACCTGCAGGAAGGCATCTGCCGGGTTCATAGAACGTATGACACTGCTCCAGGCTAATTTACACGATTGATGCTAACTGCAGGAAGGTGTCTGCCGGGGTCATAGAACGTACAACACTGCTCCAGGCTAATTTCCGCGATTAAGGGTAACTGGCAGGAAGGCATATGCCGGGGTCATAGAACGTATGACACTGCTCCAGGCTATTTTCCACGATTGATGCTAACTGCTGGAAGGCATCTGCCTGGGTCATAGAATGTACGACACTGATCCAGGCTAATTTCCACGAATGAGGCTAAAGGGCGGGAAGGCACCTGCCGGGATCATAGAACGAACGACACTGCTCCAGGCTAATTTCCGCGGTTGATGCCAACTGCAGGAAGGCATCTGCCTGGGTCATAGAATGTACGACACTGATCCAGGCTAATTTCCGCGATTGATGCTAACTGCAGGAAGGCATCTGCCTGGGTCATAGAACGTACAACACTGCTCCAGGCTAATTTCCGCGATTGATGCTAACTGCAGGAAGGCATCTGCCGGGGTCATAGAACGTATGACACTGCTCCAGGCTAATTTCCACGATTGATGCTAACTGCAGGAAGGCATCTGCCAGAGTCATAGAACGTACAGCACTGCGCCAGGCTAATTTCCGTGATTAATGCTAACTGCAGGAAGGCATCAGCTGGGGTCATAGAACGTACGACACTGCTCCAGGCGAATTTTCACGATTGATGCTTACCGCAGGAAGGCATCTGCTGGGGTCATAGAACGTATCACACTGCTCCAGGCAAATTTCTGCGATTGATGCTAACTGGCAGGAAATCAACTGCCGGGGTCATAGAACGTACAACACTGCTCCAGGCTGATTTCCATGATTGATCCTAACTGCAGGAAGGCATCTGCCGGGGTCATAGAACCTATGACACTGCTCCAAGCTAATTTCCGTGATTGATGCTAACTGCAGGAAGGCATCTGCAGGGGTCATTGAACGTACGACACTGCTCCAGGCTAATTTCCATGATTGATCCTAACTGCAGGAAGGCATCTGCCGGGGTCATAGAACCTATGACACTGCTCCAAGCTAATTTCCGTGATTGATGCTAACTGCAGGAAGGCATCTGCCGGGGTCATAGAATGTACGTCACTGCTCCAGGCTAATTTTCGCGATTGATGCTAACTGCAGGAAGGCATCTGCCGGGGTTATGAACGTACAACACTGCTCCAGGCTAATTTCCGCGAATGAGGCTAAAGGGCAGGAAGGCACCTGTCGGGGTCATAGAACGAACGGCACTGCTCCAGGCTGATTTCCGCGGTTGATGCTAACTGCAGGAAGGCATCTGCCTGGGTCATAGAACGTACAACACTGCTTCAGGCTAATTTCCGCGATTGATGCTAACTGCAGGAAGGCATCTGCCGGGGTCATAGAACGTATGACACTGCTCCAGGCTAATTTCCACGATTGATGCTAACTGCAGGAAGGCATCTGCCGGACTCATAGAACGTACAGCACTGCTCAAGGCTAATTTCTGCGATTGATGCTAACTGCAGGAAGGCATCTGCCGGGGTCATAGAATGTACGACACTGCTCCAGGCTAATTTCTGCGATTGATGCTAACTGCAGGACGGCATCTGCCGGACTCATAGAACGTACAGCACTGCTCCAGGCTAATTTCTGCGATTGATGCTAACTGCAGGAAGTCAACTGCCGGGGTCATTGAACGTACGACACTGCTCCAGGCTAATTTATGCGATTGATGCTAACTGCAGGACGGCATCTGCCGGAGTCATACAACGTACAACACTGCTCCATGCTAATTTCCGCGATTGATGCTAACTGCAGGAAGGCATCTGCCGGGGTCATAGAACGTACAACACTGCTCCAGGCTAATTTCCACGATTGATGCTAACTGCAGGAAGGCAACTGCCGGGGTCATAGAATGTACGACACTGCTCCATGCTAATTTCTGCGATTTATGCTAACTGCAGGAAGGCGTCTGCCGGGGTCATAGTACGTATGACACTGCTTCAGGCTAATTTATGCGATTGATGCTAACTGCAGGAAGGCATCTGCCGGAGTCATACAACGTACAACACTGCTCCAGGCTAATTTACACGATTGATGCTAACTGCAGGAAGGTGTCTGCTGGGGTCATAGAACGTACAACACTGCTCCAGGCTAATTTCCGCGATTAAGGGTAACTGGCAGGAAGGCATCTGCCGGGGTCATTGAACGTACGACACTGCTCCAAACTAATTTCCGCGATTAAGGGTAACTGGCAGGAAGGCATATGCCGGGGTCATAGAACGTATGACACTGCTCCAGGCTAATTTACACGATTGATGCTAACTGCAGGAAGGTGTCTGCCGGGGTCATAGAACGTACAACACTGCTCCAGGCTAATTTCCGCGATTAAGGGTAACTGGTACGAAGGCATATGCCGGGGTCATAGAACGTATGACACTGCTCCAGGCTATTTTCCACGATTGATGCTACCTGCAGGAAGGCATCTGCCGGGTTCATAGAACGTATGACACTGCTCCAGGCTAATTTACTCGATTGATGCTAACTGCAGGAAGGTGTCTGCTGGGGTCATAGAACGTACAACACTGCTCCAGGCTAATTTCCGCGATTAAGGGTAACTGGCAGGAAGGCATATGCCGGGGTCATAGAACGTATGACACTGCTCCAGGCTATTTTCCACGATTGATGCTAACTGCTGGAAGGCATCTGCCGGGGTCATAGAACGTATGACACTGCTCCAGGCTAATTTCCGCGATTGATGCTAACTGGCAGGAAGTCAACTGCCGGGGTCATAGAACGTACGACACTGCTCCAGGCTAATTTCCGCGATTAAGGGTATCTGGCAGGAAGGCATATGCCGGGGTCATAGAACGTACAACACTGCTCCAGGCTAATTTCTGCGATTGATGCTAACTGCAGGAAGGCACCTGTCGGGATCATAGAACGTACGTCACTGCTCCAGGCTAATTTCCGCAATTGATGCTAACTGCAGGAAGGCATCTGCCGGGGACATAGAACGTATGACACTGCTCCAGGCTAATTTCTGCGATTAATGCTAACTGCAGGAAGGCACCTGTCGGGATCATAGAACGTACGTCACTGCTCCAGGCTAATTTCCGCAATTGATGCTAACTGCAGGAAGGCATCTGCCGGGGACATAGAACGTATGACACTGCTCCAGGCTAATTTCTGCGATTAATGCTAACTGCAGGAAGGCATCTGTCGGGATCATAGAACGTACGTCACTGCACCAGGCTAATTTCCGCAATTGATGCTAACTGCAGGAAGGCATCTGCCGGGGACATAGAACATATGACACTGCTCCAGGCTAATTTCCGCGATTGATGCTAACTGGCAGGAAGTCAACTGCTGGGGTCATAGATCGTACAACACTGCTCAAGGCCAATTTCTGCGATTGATGCTAACTGCAGGTTGGCACCTGTCGGGATCATAGAACGTATGTCACTGCTCCAGGCTAATTTCCGCAATTGATGCTAACTGCAGGAAGGAATCTGCCGGGGTATAGAACGGAGGACAATGCTCCAGGCTAATTTCCGCGAATGAGGCTAAAGGGCAGAAAGGCACCTGTCGGGGTCATAGAACGAACAGCACTGCTCCAGGCTAATTTCTGCGGTTGATGCTAACTGCAGGAAGGCATCTGCCTGGGTCATAGAATGTACAACACTGCTCCAGGCTAATTTCCGCGATTGATGCTAACTGCAGGAAGACATCTGCCGGGGTCATAGAACGTACAACACTGCTCCAGGCTAATTTCTGCGATTGATGCTAACTGCAGGAAGGCACCTGTCGGGATCATAGAACGTACGTGTTAGACCTGTCTGCATCTGGGGATACTCTAACCAACATTATTTATTTTTGTCCCCCTTAGCCTCCCAGAGTTTCTGTTTTTATTTTTTATATATGTCCACCAGGATTTTTCAGTGCTGTCAGGGGGCTAGGTGTTCCTTGGCTATGACGCCATTTTTCCCTCATAACCTGTGAGGCCTAGTCAAGCCCCTTGAAAATCTAGGGACATCCAGAAACCTAAAATGGTGTCCACCAACTGCCATAACGGACACTACTGGAGGACAGGCCCATAGGCTGACATGAGGAACTTTCCAGAACCATCTAGTGACTTCTGCAGGTCTCAGGCCACCCTATAAAAGGCCAGTGACCAGCAGCCATTTTGTGCTGACCCAAGAGTGGAGGAGTGAGGCAGTGGTGAGAGGAGGTGGACGCACTGGGAGCAGCTAGTTTGTCTTTGAGGCAGACAGTCACTACAGAGAGACGTTCCCCCTTCAGCCTCTGACCAATCCCTCCCCAAACATCAACTGCTGAGAATGAAAATAAGCTACGTGTGAAGGAAGACCCTTCTAAGTCTGAGCCCCAACGAATCCTGACAGGTCGCTCTTAGTAGAGGGTTTCCCTAACTTCCAATGCCCAGCGCTGCACCTACCAGCGTGGTAGAACAGCTGTGAGCCCCGTGACGTGGCTGGAGTTCCTTGACGTGTTCTGGTGAAGACGTGGGTCTGTGGAGCCATAAACGTCCTGGGGAGCGAGGGCGCCGCTCGAGAACATACTTCCCCTGGAGCCGGTGAAGGAAGTGACTGAGGGAGAGCAGCGGTGCTGCTCCGATCGTCTGCGGGACCCCGGGGGCACCGGCCGCGTCAGTATCACACCCCAAGGCTGGAGAGTACAGAGGTGCTTCTGCGCATGCCCTGAGCACGTCCGCTCCTGAAGGCAAGAGGGGCCTGGAACCGAGCAGGTCCAGGCGAGCAGCGTCCTTCCTGGGAGCGGCCGCCGGAAGAGGCGGGAGAAGAGCGAGCGCTTTCGTGCATGCCCGGTGAGGAAGTGTCTGGCCTGAGGAGAGGCGCCGAGGGAGCGTCTCCGGATCGTCGAGTTGACCGCCGCGCAGAGGGCGCAAATCCTTCCCGGTGAGGAGCAGAAAGGAGGCCAAGGTTTGTGGCTTCGTCTTTACCCCCCCCCCCCCCCCCCGCTCGAGTGTCTCAGAAAGGAGCTGACGCGAGCAGGAAGGGGGGAGTTGTGCTCATCGTCGTTCCTCCGCCCCAGCCTCAAGTAAGCAGCTGGCCCGGCGGGAGGAAGAGAAAGTGAGGCATTGAAGCCAGAAGGAGCCTTAAGGCAGCGGTGACGCGTGGGGACTGGGACAACATCGTCCCCACGCTAAAGTAAGGAGTAGGGAAGAGGGGCCCCTGGGGAGTTCTGAGAACTGGGGATAACTTAACTCTGGTTATTGTTCTCAGCTGTGGAGAGGAGGAATAAGAGCACTCTACGGAATCCAAAGTTAATTAATGCTGAGGTCTAGCTTTATATCTCAGGTTATTTACAGAATTGAATGCAGAGTAGTGATGCTGGAGTCTGATGCAATGTCTTATTGAAAATAGCTACTGAAGCAGGTTAACATCTCTGCAAGCGGCACACTGAATCTATAATGTGAATTTACCCTTCTGTAACCAGTGATTCAAGGAGTAGACTGGTAGAGTTAACTATCATTAATCCCAACTGTAATGTACCTTTGATTCTTACTTACTGACTAGGAAAAGTATTGGATGTGACTTGAGAGCTATGAGAACTGTGTAAATTATTTGTGTACTGCTTTTATTTAAAACAAGAACAAGAAAGTATATTATTTTTATAAAAGGTACTGGTATTTTCCTAAGACTGGTGTTGTGTCTTTTATTTTAGTGGTTAATCACTGGGTTACTGTGAGTGGGGCTTGTAAGCACTTAACCAACGCCTTGAGTTTAGCTGTGTCCACTACTGTGCCAGGCTACCCTATGTAGTCTAGGATACCCTAGGTCTAACAGTACGTCACTGCTCCAGGCTAATTTCCGCAATTGATGCTAACTGCAGGAAGGCATCTGCCGGGGTCATAGAACGTATGACACTGCTCCAGGCTAATTTCCGTGATTGATGCTAACTGCAGGAAGGCACCTGTCGGGAAAATAGAACGTACGTCACTGCTCCAGGCTAATTTCCGCAATTGATGCTTACTCCAGGAAAGCGTCTGCCGGGGTCATAGAACGTACGACACTGCTCCAGGCTAATTTCCGCGATTAAAGGTATCTGGCAGGAAGGCATATGCCGGGGTCATAGAACGTGCAACACTGCTCCAGGCTAATTTCTGCGATTAATGCTAACTGCAGGAAGGCACCTGTCGGGATCATAGAACGTACGTCACTTCTCCAGGCTAATTTCTGCAATTAATGCTAACTGCAGGAAGGCATCTGCCGGGGACATAGAAAGTATGACACTGCTCCAGGCTAATTTCCGCGATTGATGCTAACTGGCAGGAAGTCAACTGCTGGGGTCATAGAACGTACAACACTGCTCCAGGCTAATTTCTGCGATTGATGCTAACTGCAGGAAGGCACCTGTCGGGATCATAGAACGTACTTCACTGCTCCAGGCTAATTTCCGCAATTGATGCTAACTGCAGGAAGGAATCTGCCGGGGTATAGAACGTACGACACTGCTCCAGGCTAATTTCCGCAAATGAGGCTAAAGGGCAGAAAGGCACTTGTCGGGGTCATAGAACGAACGGCACTGCTCCAGGCTAATTTCTGCGGTTGATGCTAACTGCAGGAAGGCATCTGCCGGAGTCATAGAACGTACGACACTGCTCCAGGCTAATTTCCGCAATTAATGCTAACGGCAGGAAGGCATCTGCCGGGGTCATAGAACGTACAACACTGCTCCAGGCTAATTTCTGCGATTGAGGATGAAAGGCAGGAAGGCACCTGTCGGGATCATAGAACGTACGACACTGCTCCAGGGTAATTTCCGCGGTTGATGCTAACGGCAGGAAGGCATCTGCCGGGGTCATAGAACGTACAACACTGCTCCAGGCTAATTTCCGCGATAGATGCTAACTGGCAGGAAGTCAACTGCCGGGGTCATAGAACGTACAACACTGCTCCAGGCTAATTTCCGCAATTGATGCTAACTGCAGGAAGGAATCTGCCGGGGTATAGAACGTACGACACTGCTCCAGGCTAATTTCCGCAAATGAGGCTAAAGGGCAGAAAGGCACTTGTCGGGGTCATAGAACGAACAGCACTGCTCCAGGCTAATTTCTGCGCTTGATGCTAACTGCAGGAAGGCATCTGCCTGGGTCATAGAATGTACAACACTGCTCCAGGCTAATTTCTGCGATTGATGCTAACTGCAGGAAGACATCTGCCGGGGTCATAGAACGTATGTCACTGCTCCAAGCTAATTTCCGCGATTGATGCTAACTGCAGGAAGGCATCTGCTGGAGTCATAGAACGTACAGTACTGCAGCAGGCTAATTTCCGCGATTAATGCTAACTGCAGGAAGGCATCTGCCGGGGTCATAGAATGTACAACACTGCTCCAGGCTAATTTCCATGATTGATGCTAACTGCAGGAAGGCATCTGCCGGGGTCATAGAATGTACGACACTGCTCCAGGCTAATTTCCGCGATTAATGCTAACTGCAGGAAGGCATCTGCCGGGGTCATAGAACGTACAACACTGCTCCAGGCTAATTTCTGCGATTGAGGATGAAAGGCAGGAAGGCACCTGTCGGGATCATAGAACGTACGACACTGCTCCAGGGTAATTTCCGCGGTTGATGCTAACGGCAGGAAGGCATCTGCCGGGGTCATAGAACGTACAACACTGCTCCAGGCTAATTTCCGCGATAGACGCTAACTGGCAGGAAGTCAACTGCCGGGGTCATAGAACGTACAACACTGCTCCAGGCTAATTTACATGATTGATGCTAACTGCAGGAAGGCATCTGCTGGGGTCATAGAACGTACAACACTGCTCCAGGCTAATTTCCACAATAGATGCTAACTGCAGGACAGCACCTGTCGGGATCATAGAACGTACGACACTGCACCAGGCTAATTTCTGTGATTGATGCTAACTGACAGGAAGGTACCTGTCAGGATCATAGAACGTACGACACTGCTCCAGGCTAATTTCCACGATTTATTCTAACTGCAGGAAGGCATCTATCGGGGTCATAGAATGTACGACCCTGCTCCGGGGTAATTTCTGCGATTGATGCTAACTGGACGGACCTTGTACCAAAGCCCACTCTGTTGTGTCGATTGTCCCTGAGATCCTCAGGTGCTACTGAAGAGAATGCCCCCAGCATGGTGTGTCTCTTACAAAGTGCCAGCCGTCCTCAGAATGTCTCTGGATTTTGGCAAGAGTGACAGTAAAACTACTTTTTCACTGCATAGTGAGCTTTTCATTCCAAACGTTCTATTTTTCATTTCCGATATGCAAGGCGCTCTGAGATTGCCTCTTTTCAGCTTTATAGGTTGCGAACTCTCCTCTTCTGGAATACCCAGGTTGGCCACTTGTTTCCTCTACAGACTGTCTGAGAGTTGCGTGTCCCCCAAGTCCTGAGAAGAGCATAAGGATTGGCTCATTCTGCTGATGCTGAATGTTTGTTTTATTTCAGCATGGTTGTCTCAACCGGTGGCGCCTCTGCCAGGGTCAGACACAGCCTCAGAATCCTGTGCTGGGTTAGAGGCATCACCAGAGAATCGACCACTGACAAATGATTTGTTTTGGAAGCCGTGTGTAGGGAGTTGGCTCAGTATATACTATTCCAAAGTAAGGTATGGTGTGCACAGAGTCCAGTGGAACCCCAAACCTACAGCAGAGGCTAAAGTAGATAACACCTCACTCTCTATTTGTGGTAGTGTGGCCGAGCAGTCAGACTTATCAGGAGGACAGTAATACGCATTTGTTGTACGCACTCAGGCAAGAAATGATGTCACACGCTCAAAGACTGAATCCAGACCAATTGTTTGTATAAAAAGTTCTTAATTTGTTGTTTTATTTCTAGAACCAATATTTACTTAGTAGTCGGTAAGTTATACTTTTCATACAATATTACTTTTCAAAATACAGTGAGCACAGTGAGAACAGTCAGATTACTTTTGCAGGTGAGAAATTTGTAGACTGTTCAAAAGCACTTGGAATTATTTTCAGATGACTTGGTAGTTACTTTTCTAGTTTGGCATCAAACAAACACTGACGCAGTTTATCCACTTGGACGCTATTGGAATCAGGCCCATATAATGAGATTTCCATTGAAATGAATGGGCCGTGCATGACGAGTTACCCTTGTCATTAGCATTGAAGAAACAAACACTGACGCAGTTTAACCACTTGGACGCTATTGGAATCAGGCCCATATCATGAGATTTCCATTGAAATGAATGGGCCGTGCATGACGAGTTACCCTTGTCATTAGCATTGAAGAAACAAACACTGACACAGTTTATCCACTTGGACGCTATTGGAATCAGGCCCATATAATGAGATTTCCATTGAAATGAATGGGCCGTGCATGACGAGTTACCCTTGTCATTAGCATTAAAGAAACAAACACTGACACAGTTTTTCCACTTGGACGCTATTGGAATTAGGCCCATATCATGAGATTTCCGTTGAAATGAATGGGCCGTGCATGACGAGTTACCCTTGTCATTAGCATTGAAGAAACAAACACTGACGCAGTTTATCCACTTGGACGCTATTGGAATCAGGCCCATATCATGAGATTTCCATTGAAATGAATGGGCCGTGCATGACGAGTTACCCTTGTCATTAGCATTGAAGAAACAAACACTGACGCAGTTTATCCACTTGGACGCTATTGGAATCAGGCCCATATAATGAGATTTCCATTGAAATGAATGGGCCGTGCATGACGAGTTACCCTTGTCATTAGCATTGAAGAAACAAACACTGACACAGTTTAACCACTTGGACGCTATTGGAATCAGGCCCATATAATGAGATTTCCATTGAAATGAATGGGCCGTGCATGACGAGTTACCCTTTTCATTAGCATTGAAGAAACAAACACTGACGCAGTTTAACCACTTGGACGCTATTGGAATCAGGCCCATATCATGAGATTTCCATTGAAATGAATGGGCCGTGCATGACGAGTTACCCTTGTCATTAGCATTGAAGAAACAAACACTGACGCAGTTTAACCACTTGGACGCTATTGGAATCAGGCCCATATCATGAGATTTCCATTGAAATGAATGGGCCGTGCATGACGAGTTACCCTTGTCATTAGCATTGAAGAAACAAACACTGACGCAGTTTAACCACTTGGACGCTATTGGAATCAGGCCCATCTAATGAGATTTCCATTGAAATGAATGGGCCGTGCATGACGAGTTACCCTTGTCATTAGCATTGAAGAAACAAACACTGACGCAGTTTATCCACTTGGACGCTATTGGAATCAGGCCCATCTAATGAGATTTCCATTGAAATGAATGGGCCGTGCATGACGAGTTACCCTTGTCATTAGCATTGAAGAAACAAACACTGACGCAGTTTAACCACTTGGACGCTATTGGAATCAGGCCCATATAATGAGATTTCCATTGAAATGAATGGGCCGTGCATGACGAGTTACCCTTGTCATTAGCATTGAAGAAACAAACACTGACACAGTTTAACCACTTGGACGCTATTGGAATCAGGCCCATATAATGAGATTTCCATTGAAATGAATGGGCCGTGCATGACGAGTTACCCTTTTCATTAGCATTGAAGAAACAAACACTGACGCAGTTTAACCACTTGGACGCTATTGGAATCAGGCCCATATCATGAGATTTCCATTTAAATGAATGGGCCGTGCATGACGAGTTACCCTTGTCATTAGCATTGAAGAAACAAACACTGACGCAGTTTAACCACTTGGACGCTATTGGAATCAGGCCCATATCATGAGATTTCCATTGAAATGAATGGGCCGTGCATGACGAGTTACCCTTGTCATTAGCATTGAAGAAACAAACACTGACGCAGTTTAACCACTTGGACGCTATTGGAATCAGGCCCATCTAATGAGATTTCCATTGAAATGAATGGGCCGTGCATGACGAGTTACCCTTGTCATTAGCATTGAAGAAACAAACACTGACGCAGTTTATCCACTTGGACACTATTGGAATCAGGCCCATCTAATGAGATTTCCATTGAAATGAATGGGCCGTGCATGACGAGTTACCCTTGTCATTAGCATTGAAGAAACAAACACTGACGCAGTTTAACCACTTGGACGCTATTGGAATCAGGCCCATATCATGAGATTTCCATTGAAATGAATGGGCCGTGCATGACGAGTTACCCTTGTCATTAGCATTGAAGAAACAAACACTGACACAGTTTATCCACTTGGACGCTATTGGAATCAGGCCCATATCATGAGATTTCCATTGAAATGAATGGGCCGTGCATGACGAGTTACCCTTGTCATTAGCATTGAAGAAACAAACACTGACACAGTTTAACCACTTGGACGCTATTGGAATCAGGCCCATATAATGAGATTTCCATTGAAATGAATGGTCCGTGCATGACGAGTTACCCTTGTCATTAGCATTGAAGAAACAAACACTGACACAGTTTAACCACTTGGACGCTATTGGAATCAGGCCCATATGATGAGATTTCCATTGAAATGAATGGGCCGTGCATGACGAGTTACCCTTGTCATTAGCATTGAAGAAACAAACACTGACACAGTTTATCCACTTGGACGCTATTGGAATCAGGCCCATATGATGAGATTTCCATTGAAATGAATGGGCCGTGCATGACGAGTTACCCTTGTCATTAGCATTGAAGAAACAAACACTGACACAGTTTAACCACTTGGACGCTATTGGAATCAGGCCCATATCATGAGATTTCCATTGAAATGAATGGGCCGTGCATGACGAGTTACCCTTGTCATTAGCATTGAAGAAACAAACACTGACACAGTTTAACCACTTGGACGCTATTGGAATCAGGCCCATATGATGAGATTTCCATTGAAATGAATGGGCCGTGCATGACGAGTTACCCTTGTCATTAGCATTGAAGAAACAAACACTGACACAGTTTATCCACTTGGACGCTATTGGAATCAGGCCCATATCATGAGATTTCCATTGAAATGAATGGGCCGTGCATGACGAGTTACCCTTGTCATTAGCATTGAAGAAACAAACACTGACACAGTTTATCCACTTGGACGCTATTGGAATCAGGCCCATCTAATGAGATTTCCATTGAAATGAATGGGCCATGCATGACGAGTTACCCTTGTCATTAGCATTGAAGAAACAAACACTGACGCAGTTTATCCACTTGGACGCTATTGGAATCAGGCCCATATAATGAGATTTCCATTGAAATGAATGGGCCGTGCATGACGAGTTACCCTTGTCATTAGCATTGAAGAAACAAACACTGACACAGTTTAACCACTTGGACGCTATTGGAATCAGGCCCATATAATGAGATTTCCATTGAAATGAATGGGCCGTGCATGACGAGTTACCCTTGTCATTAGCATTGAAGAAACAAACACTGACGCAGTTTATCCACTTGGACGCTATTGGAATCAGGCCCATATAATGAGATTTCCATTGAAATGAATGGGCCGTGCATGACGAGTTACCCTTGTCATTAGCACTGAAGAAACAAACACTGACGCAGTTTAACCCCTTGGACGCTATTGGAATCAGGCCCATATAATGAGATTTCCATTGAAATGAATGGGCCGTGCATGACGAGTTACCCTTGTCATTAGCATTGAAGAAACAAACACTGACGCAGTTTATCCACTTGGACGCTATTGGAATCAGGCCCATATCATGAGATTTCCATTGAAATGAATGGGCCGTGCATGACGAGTTACCCTTGTCATTAGCATTGAAGAAACAAACACTGACGCAGTTTATCCACTTGGACGCTATTGGAATCAGGCCCATATAATGAGATTTCCATTGAAATGAATGGGCCGTGCATGACGAGTTACCCTTGTCATTAGCACTGAAGAAACAAACCCTGACGCAGGTTATCCACTTGGACGCTATTGGAATCAGGCCCATATAATGAGATTTCCATTGAAATGAATGGGCCGTGCATGACGAGTTACCCTTGTCATTAGCATTGAAGAAACAAACACTGACACAGTTTAACCACTTGGACGCTATTGGAATCAGGCCCATATAATGAGATTTCCATTGAAATGAATGGGCCGTGCATGACGAGTTACCCTTGTCATTAGCACTGAAGAAACAAACACTGACACAGTTTATCCACTTGGACGCTATTGGAATCAGGCCCATATCATGAGATTTCCATTGAAATGAATGGGCCGTGCATGACGAGTTACCCTTGTCATTAGCATTGAAGAAACAAACACTGACGCAGTTTAACCACTTGGACACTATTGGAATCAGGCCCATATCATGAGATTTCCATTGAAATGAATGGGCCGTGCATGACGAGTTACCCTTGTCATTAGCATTGAAGAAACAAACACTGACGCAGTTTAACCACTTGGACACTATTGGAATCAGGCCCATATAATGAGATTTCCATTGAAATGAATGGGCCGTGCATGACGAGTTACCCTTGTCATTAGCATTGAAGAAACAAACACTGACGCAGTTTAACCACTTGGACGCTATTGGAATCAGGCCCATCTAATGAGATTTCCATTGAAATGAATGGGCCATGCATGACGAGTTACCCTTGTCATTAGCATTGAAGAAACAAACACTGACGCAGTTTATCCACTTGGACGCTATTGGAATCAGGCCCATATCATGAGATTTCCATTGAAATGAATGGGCCGTGCATGACGAGTTACCCTTGTCATTAGCATTGAAGAAACAAACACTGACGCAGTTTATCCACTTGGACGCTATTGGAATCAGGCCCATATAATGAGATTTCCATTGAAATGAATGGGCCGTGCATGACGAGTTACCCTTGTCATTAGCATTGAAGAAACAAACACTGACACAGTTTAACCACTTGGACGCTATTGGAATCAGGCCCATATAATGAGATTTCCATTGAAATGAATGGGCCGTGCATGACGAGTTACCCTTGTCATTAGCACTGAAGAAACAAACACTGACACAGTTTATCCACTTGGACGCTATTGGAATCAGGCCCATATCATGAGATTTCAATTGAAATGAATGGGCTGTGCATGACGAGTTACCCTTGTTATTAGCATTGAAGAAACAAACACTGACGCAGTTTAACCCCTTGGACGCTATTGGAATCAGGCCCATATCATGAGATTTCCATTGAAATGAATGGGCCGTGCATGACGAGTTACCCTTGTCATTAGCATTGAAGAAACAAACACTGACGCAGTTTAACCACTTGGACGCTAATGGAATCAGGCCCATATCATGAGATTTCTATTGAAATGAATGGGCCGTGCATGACGAGTTACCCTTGTCATTAGCATTGAAGAAACAAACACTGACACAGTTTAACCACTTGGACGCTATTGGAATCAGGCCCATATAATGAGATTTCCATTGAAATGAATGGGCCGTGCATGACGAGTTACCCTTGTCATTAGCATTGAAGAAACAAACACTGACACAGTTTAACCACTTGGACGCTATTGGAATCAGGCCCATATAATGAGATTTCCATTGAAATGAATGGGCCGTGCATGACGAGTTACCCTTGTCATTAGCATTGAAGAAACAAACACTGACGCAGTTTAACCACTTGGACGCTATTGGAATCAGGCCCATATAATGAGATTTCCATTGAAATGAATGGGCCGTGCATGACGAGTTACCCTTGTCATTAGCATTAAAGAAACAAACACTGACACAGTTTATCCACTTGGACGCTATTGGAATCAGGCCCATATCATGAGATTTCCATTGAAATGAATGGGCCGTGCATGACGAGTTACCCTTTTCATTAGCATTGAAGAAACAAACACTGACGCAGTTTAACCACTTGGACGCTATTGGAATCAGGCCCATATCATGAGATTTCCATTGAAATGAATGGGCCGTGCATGACGAGTTACCCTTGTCATTAGCATTGAAGAAACAAACACTGACACAGTTTAACCACTTGGACACTATTGGAATCAGGCCCATATAATGAGATTTCCATTGAAATGAATGGGCCGTGCATGACGAGTTACCCTTGTCATTAGCATTAAAGAAACAAACACTGACACAGTTTATCCACTTGGACGCTATTGGAATTAGGCCCATATCATGAGATTTCCATTGAAATGAATGGGCCGTGCATGACGAGTTACCCTTGTCATTAGCATTGAAGAAACAAACACTGACGCAGTTTATCCACTTGGACGCTATTGGAATCAGGCCCATATCATGAGATTTCCATTGAAATGAATGGGCCGTGCATGACGAGTTACCCTTGTCATTAGCATTGAAGAAACAAACACTGACGCAGTTTAACCACTTGGACGCTATTGGAATCAGGCCCATATCATGAGATTTCCATTGAAATGAATGGGCCGTGCATGACGAGTTACCCTTGTCATTAGCATTGAAGAAACAAACACTGACGCAGTTTATCCACTTGGACGCTATTGGAATCAGGCCCATGTAATGAGATTTCCATTGAAATGAATGGGCCGTGCATGACGAGTTACCCTTGTCATTAGCATTGAAGAAACAAACACTGACACAGTTTATCCACTTGGACGCTATTGGAATCAGGCCCATATAATGAGATTTCCATTGAAATGAATGGGCCGTGCATGACGAGTTACCCTTGTCATTAGCACTGAAGAAACAAACACTGACGCAGTTTAACCCCTTGGACGCTATTGGAATCAGGCCCATATAATGAGATTTCCATTGAAATGAATGGGCCGTGCATGACGAGTTACCCTTGTCATTAGCATTGAAGAAACAAACACTGACGCAGTTTATCCACTTGGACGCTATTGGAATCAGGCCCATATAATGAGATTTCCATTGAAATGAATGGGCCGTGCATGACGAGTTACCCTTGTCATTAGCATTGAAGAAACAAACACTGACACAGTTTAACCACTTGGACGCTATTGGAATCAGGCCCATATAATGAGATTTCCATTGAAATGAATGGGCCGTGCATGACGAGTTACCCTTGTCATTAGCATTGAAGAAACAAACACTGACACAGTTTAACCACTTGGACGCTATTGGAATCAGGCCCATATAATGAGATTTCCATTGAAATGAATGGGCCGTGCATGACGAGTTACCCTTGTCATTAGCACTGAAGAAACAAACACTGACGCAGTTTAACCCCTTGGACGCTATTGGAATCAGGCCCATATAATGAGATTTCCATTGAAATGAATGGGCCGTGCATGACGAGTTACCCTTGTCATTAGCATTGAAGAAACAAACACTGACGCAGTTTATCCACTTGGACACTATTGGAATCAGGCCCATATCATGAGATTTACATTGAAATGAATGGGCCGTGCATGACGAGTTACCCTTGTCATTAGCATTGAAGAAACAAACACTGACGCAGTTTATCCACTTGGACGCTATTGGAATCAGGCCCATATAATGAGATTTCCATTGAAATGAATGGGCCGTGCATGACGAGTTACCCTTGTCATTAGCACTGAAGAAACAAACCCTGACGCAGGTTATCCACTTGGACGCTATTGGAATCAGGCCCATCTAATGAGATTTCCATTGAAATGAATGGGCCGTGCATGACGAGTTACCCTTGTCATTAGCATTGAAGAAACAAACACTGACACAGTTTAACCACTTGGACGCTATTGGAATCAGGCCCATATAATGAGATTTCCATTGAAATGAATGGGCCGTGCATGACGAGTTACCCTTGTCATTAGCACTGAAGAAACAAACACTGACACAGTTTATCCACTTGGACGCTATTGGAATCAGGCCTATATCATGAGATTTCCATTGAAATGAATGGGCCGTGCATGACGAGTTACCCTTGTCATTAGCACTGAAGAAACAAACCCTGACGCAGGTTATCCACTTGGACGCTATTGGAATCAGGCCCATATCATGAGATTTCCATTGAAATGAATGGGCCGTGCATGACGAGTTACCCTTGTCATTAGCATTGAAGAAACAAACACTGACGCAGTTTAACCACTTGGACACTATTGGAATCAGGCCCATATAATGAGATTTCCATTGAAATGAATGGGCCGTGCATGACGAGTTACCCTTGTCATTAGCATTGAAGAAACAAACACTGACGCAGTTTAACCACTTGGACGCTATTGGAATCAGGCCCATCTAATGAGATTTCCATTGAAATGAATGGGCCATGCATGACGAGTTACCCTTGTCATTAGCATTGAAGAAACAAACACTGACGCAGTTTATCCACTTGGACGCTATTGGAATCAGGCCCATATCATGAGATTTCCATTGAAATGAATGGGCCGTGCATGACGAGTTACCCTTGTCATTAGCATTGAAGAAACAAACACTGACGCAGTTTATCCACTTGGACGCTATTGGAATCAGGCCCATATAATGAGATTTCCATTGAAATGAATGGGCCGTGCATGACGAGTTACCCTTGTCATTAGCATTGAAGAAACAAACACTGACACAGTTTAACCACTTGGACGCTATTGGAATCAGGCCCATATAATGAGATTTCCATTGAAATGAATGGGCCGTGCATGACGAGTTACCCTTGTCATTAGCACTGAAGAAACAAACACTGACACAGTTTATCCACTTGGACGCTATTGGAATCAGGCCCATATCATGAGATTTCAATTGAAATGAATGGGCCGTGCATGACGAGTTACCCTTGTTATTAGCATTGAAGAAACAAACACTGACGCAGTTTAACCCCTTGGACGCTATTGGAATCAGGCCCATATCATGAGATTTCCATTGAAATGAATGGGCCGTGCATGACGAGTTACCCTTGTCATTAGCATTGAAGAAACAAACACTGACGCAGTTTAACCACTTGGACGCTAATGGAATCAGGCCCATATCATGAGATTTCTATTGAAATGAATGGGCCGTGCATGACGAGTTACCCTTGTCATTAGCATTGAAGAAACAAACACTGACACAGTTTAACCACTTGGACGCTATTGGAATCAGGCCCATATAATGAGATTTCCATTGAAATGAATGGGCCGTGCATGACGAGTTACCCTTGTCATTAGCATTGAAGAAACAAACACTGACACAGTTTAACCACTTGGACGCTATTGGAATCAGGCCCATATAATGAGATTTCCATTGAAATGAATGGGCCGTGCATGACGAGTTACCCTTGTCATTAGCATTGAAGAAACAAACACTGACGCAGTTTAACCACTTGGACGCTATTGGAATCAGGCCCATATAATGAGATTTCCATTGAAATGAATGGGCCGTGCATGACGAGTTACCCTTGTCATTAGCATTAAAGAAACAAACACTGACACAGTTTATCCACTTGGACGCTATTGGAATCAGGCCCATATCATGAGATTTCCATTGAAATGAATGGGCCGTGCATGACGAGTTACCCTTTTCATTAGCATTGAAGAAACAAACACTGACGCAGTTTAACCACTTGGACGCTATTGGAATCAGGCCCATATCATGAGATTTCCATTGAAATGAATGGGCCGTGCATGACGAGTTACCCTTGTCATTAGCATTCAAGAAACAAACACTGACACAGTTTAACCACTTGGACACTATTGGAATCAGGCCCATATAATGAGATTTCCATTGAAATGAATGGGCCGTGCATGACGAGTTACCCTTGTCATTAGCATTAAAGAAACAAACACTGACACAGTTTATCCACTTGGACGCTATTGGAATTAGGCCCATATCATGAGATTTCCATTGAAATGAATGGGCCGTGCATGACGAGTTACCCTTGTCATTAGCATTGAAGAAACAAACACTGACGCAGTTTATCCACTTGGACGCTATTGGAATCAGGCCCATATCATGAGATTTCCATTGAAATGAATGGGCCGTGCATGACGAGTTACCCTTGTCATTAGCATTGAAGAAACAAACACTGACGCAGTTTAACCACTTGGACGCTATTGGAATCAGGCCCATATCATGAGATTTCCATTGAAATGAATGGGCCGTGCATGACGAGTTACCCTTGTCATTAGCATTGAAGAAACAAACACTGACGCAGTTTATCCACTTAGACGCTATTGGAATCAGGCCCATCTAATGAGATTTCCATTGAAATGAATGGGCCGTGCATGACGAGTTACCCTTGTCATTAGCATTGAAGAAACAAACACTGACACAGTTTATCCACTTGGACGCTATTGGAATCAGGCCCATATAATGAGATTTCCATTGAAATGAATGGGCCGTGCATGACGAGTTACCCTTGTCATTAGCACTGAAGAAACAAACACTGACGCAGTTTAACCCCTTGGACGCTATTGGAATCAGGCCCATATAATGAGATTTCCATTGAAATGAATGGGCCGTGCATGACGAGTTACCCTTGTCATTAGCATTGAAGAAACAAACACTGACGCAGTTTATCCACTTGGACGCTATTGGAATCAGGCCCATATAATGAGATTTCCATTGAAATGAATGGGCCGTGCATGACGAGTTACCCTTGTCATTAGCACTGAAGAAACAAACCCTGACGCAGGTTATCCACTTGGACGCTATTGGAATCAGGCCCATATAATGAGATTTCCATTGAAATGAATGGGCCGTGCATGACGAGTTACCCTTGTCATTAGCATTGAAGAAACAAACACTGACACAGTTTAACCACTTGGACGCTATTGGAATCAGGCCCATATAATGAGATTTCCATTGAAATGAATGGGCCGTGCATGACGAGTTACCCTTGTCATTAGCATTGAAGAAACAAACACTGACGCAGTTTAACCACTTGGACGCTATTGGAATCAGGCCCATCTAATGAGATTTCCATTGAAATGAATGGGCCGTGCATGACGAGTTACCCTTGTCATTAGCATTGAAGAAACAAACACTGACGCAGTTTAACCACTTGGACGCTATTGGAATCAGGCCCATATCATGAGATTTCCATTGAAATGAATGGGCCGTGCATGACGAGTTACCCTTGTCATTAGCATTGAAGAAACAAACACTGACGCAGTTTATCCACTTGGACGCTATTGGAATCAGGCCCATATCATGAGATTTCCATTGAAATGAATGGGCCGTGCATGACGAGTTACCCTTGTCATTAGCACTGAAGAAACAAACCCTGACGCAGGTTATCCACTTGGACGCTATTGGAATCAGGCCCATATAATGAGATTTCCATTGAAATGAATGGGCCGTGCATGACGAGTTACCCTTGTCATTAGCATTGAAGAAACAAACACTGACACAGTTTAACCACTTGGACGCTATTGGAATCAGGCCCATATAATGAGATTTCCATTGAAATGAATGGGCCGTGCATGACGAGTTACCCTTGTCATTAGCACTGAAGAAACAAACACTGACACAGTTTATCCACTTGGACGCTATTGGAATCAGGCCCATATCATGAGATTTCCATTGAAATGAATGGGCCGTGCATGACGAGTTACCCTTGTCATTAGCATTGAAGAAACAAACACTGACGCAGTTTAACCACTTGGACACTATTGGAATCAGGCCCATATCATGAGATTTCCATTGAAATGAATGGGCCGTGCATGACGAGTTACCCTTGTCATTAGCATTGAAGAAACAAACACTGACGCAGTTTAACCACTTGGACACTATTGGAATCAGGCCCATATAATGAGATTTCCATTGAAATGAATGGGCCGTGCATGACGAGTTACCCTTGTCATTAGCATTGAAGAAACAAACACTGACGCAGTTTAACCACTTGGACGCTATTGGAATCAGGCCCATATCATGAGATTTCCATTGAAATGAATGGGCCGTGCATGACGAGTTACCCTTGTCATTAGCATTGAAGAAACAAACACTGACGCAGTTTAACCACTTGGACACTATTGGAATCAGGCCCATATCATGAGATTTCCATTGAAATGAATGGGCCGTGCATGACGAGTTACCCTTGTCATTAGCACTGAAGAAACAAACACTGACGCAGTTTAAGCAACACAGGACATCAATAAATAGGTTATTTCTTTGAACGACACTAAGTTACTTTTGTTGCATCACAAAAAAGAGTTCAAGACATGATGCTTTAGAGAAAAACCCACTGTACAATCCTATGGAGAAAAACAAAGTGTTAAGTTTACAGGTAAGTAAACGGTTTTGTGTAAGGCATTTTGGGGGTTCAGGGTGGCACTCTAGGGGCAACACCAGCAGCACTAGAGCGCCTGGATGCAGGGTGCCAATGATAGCCAATTGAGCTAAGGGGCACCTCGTTAGGGGCTGCTCACGGGCAGGGCACTCCTTCTCAGGAGCCAAGCTCCTAGGGTTCAGGTCAGGGCAAAGCGGGTCCCAGGGTAGCACCAAGTCCACCCCATCAGCGACGCAGGGGCAGCCAGATGCAGGGTGCTCAAGATGTCTCGGAAGCCCAGGGCTTTTCATTGGAGGATGTCGGTCGTGAAAAAAGACTGCAGGCTGGAGCCAGAAGATTGTGCGAAGGAAACTAACGACTGGAGGATGAAATTGAAGAGTTGCTGGACACCAGGACTTTGTTGGTCAGGCCCCTCAGGACTCGGGAGCTGCGGGTGCAGGGGTGTCCTTTTGTAATGGGTTCGTCTCACTGGTTCTGGTCGCGGTTGGGGGGACCTTTCAGGATGAGGCTGCAGGCATCGAGGAGAAGGTTGACTGAGGTTGACGGAGGTCGTCCAATGCTGGATCACAGGTAAGGATCATTGAGGGACCTCTTTTGGGGTGTTGGACTACATGAACTTGAGCTGCGGGCGTCGGGTGCAGAGTGGAGAGGATCTGCTGATCCGGCTGGATCTGGAGTCCTGGCTTGGGTTGGTGTTGGATAAATCTGGTCCCTATGGATTTGGAATATATTCAATAGGTGAGAAATCTGCAGGTAAAAGTACCCATCAGAAGAAACTTAAGGCCACCTGCTCCTGGAGCTTGGAGCACCAGTGTCTGAATGCTTCCTAAGACCAGTGTGTCCTTGGAGGAAGCGGAGAGTACAGAGGGATGTATGATGGTACAACGCGTACCGTTACAACGCGTACCTTTACGACGCAGGTTTAACAAAGCAAGTCGTTACAACGACTTGTGTTGGGGGGCGCTGGATAGTGAATAGTTTAATTTACTATTCCAACTCCAGTCCCCGTGGATAGTAGGGAAGGTGTTGGATACTAAATTAAACTATCCCCTATCATAGAGCGCCCTCCAGCGAAAGTCGTTGTAATGACTTTTGTTGTAAATCCTGCGTTGTAACGGTACCGCGTTGTAAGGGTTCCGTTGTAAAGGAAGTTTCCCGTACAGAGGAGAGTCAGCGACCCAGTTTGCAAGATGGGCTGACATGAAATATACTACAATGCTGATTGGGCTGTAGCCCGTGTGCGTAGGAAAGTCAGAAACTCGTTATGCCAGGTTAGGGAAACGACCTTTACTACGCGGTCAAAACACCGCAATACATTCACAACGCAGCTTTTACAACGCAAGTCGTTACCACGTCTTGCACTGGAGGGCGGTCTAGACTAAGGAATAGTGTGATTTACTATTCCAACACCTTCCCTACTGTACGTAGGCTGGAGTTTGAATAGTAAATCATGCTATTCGTAAGTCCAGCACCCTACAGCGCAAGTCGTGGTAACGGCTTGCGTAGTAAAAGCTGCGTTGTGATGTAGCGCAATCATTTTGATCGCGTGGTAACGTCATACATCCCCAGGTGGGGCTGCTGTGAAGTAAACTGTCGTAACAATCTGGCTGTAGCCCATGTGCGGAGAAAAGTTGGCAACTCCTTATGTCAGGTGGGCCGCCGTGAAGTGTATTGCCGTGACGATGGGGCCATAGCCTCTTTGAGGAGGAAAGTCGATGACTGCCTGACCCACGCTACCATTGAGAGTCAAGTATTGAAGAGTGTAGGAACTGGGGTCACCAGTTCCCCGGGGGTAGCCTGGCACGAGCAGGTAGGCACCCGAAAGCTTAGGTGTTAAGTGACTACACAGCACACACCCACCGAGACAATAAAAGGCACGCAATGACTGACACCACTCCAGGGTGTTTGATTAAAAATCAAATAACTTTTATGTAAGATTAAGGTTCAGGAGTGGAAAATCACAGTATCAATGACTCATCAAAACATTTCATTGGAGGGGAGAAAAGGGGGCAGTTCAATAATCAATTTAACATGTTACCATGACATTTCGTTAGAAAATTAGCAGTTCATTAGTTAACGATGAACATTTCCTGAAAGAATTAGCATCTCATTAAACAGGAGCAAAACATCTCATTAGGTATGAAGCAATCTCCATTTCATCAAGCAAGTAACCTGTTCAGTAGATAAAACAATTAACAAGGGCGAACACTTCTATAGCAAGTGTCCACAGGTTTTCAGGTTGGTAACCTGTTCAATAGGTAACGCAATTAACCTCTCGCCAAGCAAGGGTGAACCTTACATAAACTCTCCTTCGCAAGAGTAAACCATTTCCTTCAGCAGGAATAAGTCGTGCAATAAATGGGGGATAAGACATTTCCTTAAATGTAAAACATTCAATTAGCAGAAGTGAACGGCTTCATTAGCCAGGGTAAGCCATGCACAAGGCTAAGAGTGAAACCTTTCCTTACGCAAGGATAAAACATTTCATTGTACATAGGAAGCCCATTACACGAAACACCGGTAGAGCATTTCCTTAAACATATCAACTTGGCTCCTGCACATAAACCATTTCCTGGTAACACCCTCCTGTTAGAAGTTACTCAACATTCCATTCGGTAGGAGCAGACGACCTTCCATTAGGCAGGCCCTGGCCGATCACTGCAGTGGCCGGGGTAGAAACCACTTCTCGGAGCAGGAATGAACACTTCATAAAAGATGAACCCTGTTATCTACAGAAGGAAAACATTTTAACCGGCGAGCATATTGCGAAAACCCAGTCAGGAAAGAAAATAGCGTTTCTTTACGCAGCAGTAATGAACATTTCATTAATCGGACGTAAACCTTTCAATAATCGCTTTAAGCAGAGGTACACCTTTCCCTGACCAGGAATAACAATTTCATTGACCAAAAGTAACCTATCTGTAATCACTTTGCGCCAGGGTAAAACATTTCTTTACTCATTTCACTAGGGATAGCCTCCTCAAGCAGGGATACCTTCACTTTTAAATCTATATAACTTTGGGCATGTAGTTCACGTTCCGGTAAGCAGGAATAAACATTCACTCATCCTGAATAAACATTTCAGTAACCCGGAATAAGCATATCATCGTTCCTGAATAAACATTTCACTAATGGTAACTCATTTCATTGAGATTAAGCAATTCCTTTAGCAGGGCTAAACACTTCAGTGTAAATCAGGCCATATCTCCCTAGACAAGAGAACAGACATCCCATTAGGGCAATCAGCACTTCATCCGGTAGTATTATGAGGGCATCCTGCAGGAGTGTAATCTTTCAATAGGCCAGGGTCAGATTTCCTGAATAACCCGGCAACCTCTCCAGTTAATACTGGCCTTCTGCCCAGTTCAGAAGCCTTGCGGCCACAATGGGGCCCAACGGGGCCCAAAAACAGTCTCCCCCGGGGGTTGGGCGGACAAAGGCCTTCCGCTTGCCCCCTCGGGGTATTACCTCAGCTTTCAGCCCTCCCGGGCCCCTGTGATAGCTTCTGGTGGGGAGAGAGGGCTCTCGCTCCCTTCAGAGCCTCCCTCGGGCTGGTGATGGAAGTCGGGAGCTCCCGGGCTCGTCCTGTCGGGATTGCAAGCGGCGCAAGTACAGTCGCGCGCCACTAACCTGAGGAATCGGGCCAGCAGGAACGATGAGATGAAAGTCCCCTCGACTTGTCTAAACACCACACTCAGTGGTGACGTGTGAATCACCTTCTGAGTGAGTATTACGAGAAGCCGGGAGGTAAGAAGGTATTTAGAAGAGCCGGAGTTTTGGATGTTGCCTTCTGGGTCTGGGTGATCCGCAAGACTCGGTTGAGGGACGGACTGCAGCGTGGAGAGACAATGGACAGGTATAAGCGCCGTGTCTCTTTGAGGTCCCTTCCCTCCCCTGGTCCCAAGTAATGACACTTACCAGAGATACAATTCTCTCGTCTTTGAATGCTAACAAGCAGTTCCTCAATCCGAGATAACAAAATAGGAGAAGAGAAAGTTGTCGTCACTTTCTCCAATGGCGTATTTTCCAATGAGGCTCTTCTACTCTCGGAAACAGAAAAGTATATTTACTTTGTAGACTCTTGTTCTCAATAACTCTTGGGAACAATATTGTCGTGATAGGGTACAATAACAAGGAACTCAAGTAAGAACTCTGTCTTACGGAACTTAGGGTCTTCTGGGGAATAAATGAAATCAGAAAGCGTAATACGCGGGAAACTTGAAAGAAAGAAAAATACTGGGAGAGAAGAACGATCCCGTTCTTCTTTTGCAATACTTGCGACTTGTCGGAAGTTTTCTCCACTCCTCTGACCTCGCAGGCTTTTCTTCGGCGTAGACTTGAGTGTCTGACCTCGCAGGCTTTTCTTCGGCGTAGACTTGAGTGTCTGACCTCACAGGCTTTTCTTCGGCGTAGAATTGGATCCGTTGACCACGCAGGCTTTTCTTCGGCGTAGGCTTGAATGTTCTCTGACCACGCAGGCTCTTCGTCTGCGCAGGGTTTCTTCTCGGTATACATCCGGCGGGGACAACACCATCCGCCAATACCTAAACCACCATAACAATTGTCAAGCGCCGACCTGTTGCAGAGGAGGAGCTTATATAGGCTCAGCCTTCTTTCCTGCTCTCCAGAGCCGCTTTGCCTTCTGGGACATGTAGTCCATTTGGAGAGATCATGCTATTTTGCCTTTTCTTCTTTTTCTCGCCGTGGTGGCGAGAGCGATCGCGACAGAACCCCCTCTCGAGGACAGCCGTCCCGGCGGTCGGCCCGGTTTACCAGGGAAACGCTCGAGAAATTCAGCAACCAGATCCGGGCAATGCAGATGGTCCAGCGGTTCCCATGTTCTGTCTTCGGGCCCGTACCCTTTCCAATCGACCAGATACTGGACCCTGCCACGTACCATACGAGAGTCCAGAACCCCTTGCACCTCATGTTCCTCCTGGCCTTCTACCTCCAGAGCAGGGGGTCGCTCCGGCAATCGCATACTTAACGGACAGGGCCGGAGGAGGGACACATGGAACACTGGATGGATAGACCAAGAAACCGGCAGGGACAGTTTCATGGCCACAGGATTCACAACTTCACAGATGCTATATGGTCCGACAAACTTAGGCTTGAGTTTATTTACCCCTTTCAGATGAATGTTAGGTGTGGAAAGCCACACCTTGTCCCCCACCTTATACGCTGGCTCCTCGGACCTCCTCCGGTCCGCAAACATTTTATGAGCCGCTTGTGCCGTCTCCAAACAGTTCCGAGCATCTATGAGGATGGCTCTCAAATGGGCATGATGTTCATGTATGGAGAGAACCAAAGATTCCGCAGGCCAGTCGAACGGAAGCATGTTCGGATGGAAACAGTAAAGGCAGAAGAAGGGAGAACACCCCAAGGTGGTATGAACGGCATTGTTATATGCGAACTCCGCCAACCACAAGAGTGTGGTCCAATCCGTGGCATTCTGCATGGTAAAACAGAGGAGGTATTGCTCCAGAGTCTGATTGAGACGTTCGGTTTTACCATCCGTCTGGGGATGATAGCTAGACGATAATCTTGCATCAATTTGCAGGATGGCACAGAGAGCTTTCCAAAAATGCGACGTAAATTGCGTGCCGCGATCAGTGATCAGCACACTGGGCAATCCATGCGGCCGCACAACGTGTTGGAAGAACACTTTAGCCAACTCCACAGATGAAGGTAGACCCGGCAAGGAAATGAAGTGACCCATTTTTGTGAGATGGTCTACTACCACCAGGATAACAGTCTGATTGACGCAGGGAGGCATCTCTACAATAAAATCCATGGATAAGGTATGCCAAGGTTTAGGTGGAATGGGCAAAGGATGGAGGAAGCCTGATGGTTTAGTATGGACAGATTTGCCCTGGGCACAAATCGCACAGGTCTTTACGTATTCTTTCACATCAGCTCGAACATCCTTCCACCAAAAGGAACGTTCCACATTGGCTGTGGTGTTGTAGATGCCCATGTGTCCACTTAATACAGAATCATGCGCCCATTTCAACACCTGTTGTTGCAACGTTGTCTGGGGTATATACAACGCATGGAAATGGTATGCCAGGTCGTTTTCCATATGTCGAAGCAGAACAAATCCCCCACTGATCTCACTAATATGCGTCCGATCTCGTTATTACCCGCCTTAGGTAAAATTGCTGAGCAATTAGTGTACGGGGAGTTAAAAACCTATGTAGAAAACAACCAGGTTCTGCACCCACAACAATCAGGCTTCCGCCCTGGCCACTCCACCGAGACTGCCTTGATAGAATTATCAGACTCTATTAAGTTCTTGCAGGATGAGGGGAGACAGGTTGTACTCATCCTGCTTGACCTAACAGCCGCATTTGACACCATCTCGCACGCCATTCTTATCAATAGAATGCGGGAGATTGGTGTGGCAGACACTGTGCTGGCATGGATAGTTTCGTTCTTATCCAACAGATCGCAAACGATTGCATTAGGCCCCTATCAATCCAGCGAAAGATCTATCACATCAGGAGTTCCCCAGGGGTCCATACTCAGTCCTCTTTTTTTTAATATCTACATGGCCCCCCTCCTTGCTGTGATCGAATCTCATGGAATCCTCGCCACATCGTACGCTGACGACACTCAATTGGTCGTCACTATTGATAGGAAATGTCCTGATGCTGAACTTAGATTCCAGAATTGCCTCTCAGAGGTCTTTTTATGGCTGAACGAAAATCATCTCAGATGCAACAGTGCAAAGACTGAAATAATACCTCTAGGAAAAGATGTATCCTTCTGCCCAAAAGACTGGTGGCCTAAAAATTCAGAAGCCCCTCCGAGCGCTGTCTCTTCGGCACGCAACCTTGGCATTCAATTTGATACATCCCTTTCTTTTGATGATCATGTTCGTATCACTGCTGGATGCTGTTTTAGTCTTATTAGATCATTGAAGAAATTCTTCGACTTCCTCCCCATTACAGCCAGAAAATCAGTCGTGGTTGCTTTAATTCTCTCCCGACTCGATTATTGTAATGGATTGATGGCAGGAGTGAAGAAGTCCACCCTTAGAAAACTTCAAAGCATCCAACACGCCGCGGCCAGACTAGTGCTCAGACTTCCCAGAAGGTCCTCTGCCTCAGCAGCCCTCAACGTCCTTCATTGGCTACCACTCCACAAAAGAATCTTGTTCAAACTCTTACTGACTGTATACAAAGCTACCAGGAAAACAGGTCCCCTCTACTTCTCCAAGCGTTTCACTTACTACAATCCCTCACGCTGTTTAAGATCCTCAGGAACCAATCTTGTTACAATTCCAAGATTCAAGTTAAAAAACCAGGGGGGGAAAAACCTTTTCCTTCCTGGCTGCCAGAGCCTGGAACAGCCTCCCTGTTAATCTCAGGCAAGTTGAAACTGAACCTCATTTCAGGAAACTTCTGAAAACCTGGGTGTTCCAGCAATCTGACACCTCAGTCCTAGCAGCTATATGATCTATTTTACTTCCTCGTTCCCATTATCTTCTGCATGCTCAGCGCCAAGATGCTCCTCCCGGAGCGATAGTCGCGCTTTACAAAATTCCATAAATATCAAATATCGATGTTCCGGCTCCTCCTGTATCCAAGAGGCATATCATAATCGGCGAGTGCCACTTTTACGTCGTCCAGAAAGTCCTCGGACGTGACCATGGCAAGCGAGTGACTGGGGCAGTCTGCTTCTTGCAGGATATATGGAGGTTCCTCAAGTTCCACTGTTTCTTCTTCTCCTAGGCGGGATAAGGCGTCCGCTTTCCCATTGCGTGACCCAGGCCTGTATTTGATTATGAAATCATAGTCGGAAAAGAACAAAGTCCATCTAAGCTGCCTCGGAGTCAAAGCTTTAGCCGTTTTGAGGAACAACAGGTTTCGATGATCCGTGATGATCTCAACAGTGTGTAAAGCACCTAGGAGGTAATGTCGCCACTCCTCACAAGCCCTTTTTATGGCAAGGAGTTCTTTATCCGTGATAGTGTAGTTTATCTCACAGGGTGTAAGTTTCCTTGAATAGTAGGCCACTGGGTGCAACTGCCCCGTGTTCGGATGTCTTTGTGACAAGATTCCTCCGAGGGCGTATTGGGAGGCGTCAGTTTCGAGGATATACGGCAGTTGAGGATCCGGATGTCTGAGAATCGGTGCCTGGGTGAACCTGTCCTTGAGAAGTTGAAAAGACTGTTCTGCTTCTGTTCCCCATACAAACGGTACGTTTTTTCATAGGAGGGATGTGATGGGGTGGATAGTTTTCGAAAAGTCCTGAATAAAGCGCCGATAATAGTTGGCAAAGCCAAGAAAACTTTGCACAGCCTTCACATTCTGTGGAGTCTTCCAGTTAAGGATTACCTCAACTTTGCTCATATCCATCCGGAACCCTTGGGCGTCTATAATGTACCCCAAGAAGGCTACTTCCTGTACATGGAAAAGACATTTCTCCAACTTATCGTACAACGAATTTCGTTGTAGCTTCCGCAGGACTGTTTTTACATGGACGATATGCTCAGACATTGTTGTTGAATAAACCAAAATATTGTCGATGTAGACCACACAGTATGATTCCAGACATCCTCTCAGCACCTCGTCCATGAAGAATTGGAAGGCTGCGGGGGCGTTGCAGAGACCAAAGGGCATTACCCGGTATTCGAATAAACCGAATTTGGTCCTGAAAGCTGTCTTCCACTCGTCCCCTTTTTGCACCCGCACAAGGTGGTAGGCCCCCGAAGATCGAGCTTTGTGAAATATCGTGCTCCCTTCAATTGATCCATCAAGACCGGAATCAGGGGGAGAGGATAGCGGTTTTTTATCGTTACCTTGTTAATCGCACGGTAATCTATGCAGGGTCTTAGCTCATCGCAGTCCTTCTTGGCAATAAAAAACATCGGCGAAGACGCAGGGGAGGTTGAGTGTCTGATAAACCCGGTTGCTAGGTTATCATCAATATAGGTTTTCAAGTATTGGGTTTCTTTTTCCGTCAAGGCATACACCCTGCTGCAGGGGATATCAGCCCCCGGTACCAGGTCAACTCGACAGTCATAGACCCTATGGGGTGGTAACTGGGCTGCTTGTTGTTTGTTAAACAAGGCTTTAAATTCTTGGTATTCAACGGGAAGCACTGTGGCACAACAGAACTTCTCAAAGGTGCAGGCGTTCGCCAAATAGGTGGCAGGTGAGGGTGCCGTGAGTGAAGACTGCAGCTCATGTTTCTTACAATGTTCTTTACAATAGGGAGAGGTCATATTGACTGTACGGGATGACCAACTCACAAAAGGATCGTGCAATGTAAGCCAAGGCATATCCAGGATGAGTCGGAACTGCGGGCGTCTATCAGGTCGAATTGGATATGTTCTTGATGGTCTTCCCCACTCTCCATCAATAGTGAAAGGGTATTATAAACCACCGGACCAGATGAAAGAATGGTGCCGTCCACGGCTTTAACTGTTTCGGGTCGCGGCTTCTTTTCGCACGGGATGCCCATTCTTAACGCAAACTCTTGGTCGATGTAATTACCGGTAGCCCCCGAGTCAAGGAGAGCATCAATCTGTAGTTTGTGTTGAGAGGAAATCCAGAGAGACACACTTACGTTCATGTGGGCCACTGCAGGATGAATGGTGTTAGCAAGTACGGGGGAGATCATGGGAAGCTGGCATCTCAAGTCAGAGACCTCCGTCTGATTTGAGATCTTCAGTTTTCCGACGGTTCCGCGTTCTTCATAGTAGCTTGGACTCGGGGAAGGGTAGAGCGTCCGGGAACGTAATTCCGGGCTCGACACTCCTTAATAAAATGTCTTCCTTTCCCCAGTAGAGGCAAAGTTTCAGACGTCTTCTTTTGTCTTTTTCTTCGGGAGTAAGGGGGCCTCTGATCCCTCCGATCTGCATGGGTTCAGACTCTTCTGACACCTTAATTTTCTCTTCTCCTCCGGTTCTGGGTCGGGTAATAGGATAGTAGAATCGATTGTCTCCTCTGGGTCTTTCTCCTTTTCGTTCTAGCAGACGGTGATCTAACTGGACGGTTAGATCGATAAGTTCTGATACCGTTGTCGGTAATTGCACCACTTGTGCCAACACATCTTTTAATTCTCCTCTTAAACCCTGATAAAAGAGGGAAATAATTTTTCCACCGGCCAATCCGTTTCCACTAACAGGCGATTAAAGGTGGTAATGTAGGACAACAGATCTTGGGAACCCTGTCTAAGTGTCATAATTTCCCGATCAAGGGTTAACATGTGAGATTTCCTATCGAATAGTTTTCTCAACTCGAGACAAAAATCAGAAAAGTTATGTAACACAGGGTAGTTACGTTCCAACAAGGGTATGGTCCAACTTGACGCATTCCCTCCCATGTAGGACATCATAAATGCCGTTTTAGCCGCTTCCTCCTGGAAGACTACGGGCTTACACAAGAAATGAAGACGGCACTGATTTAGAAATGTTTCAAACTTACGAGAATCCCCATAAAACCTCTCCGGTGGGGCCAGAGGTATCCCCGTGTTCTGGATTATTTGAACGGTCGGTAAGGTATCCGTGGTTGTAGCGGGAGTAGATAAAGGCAAAAAATAACCCCCGGTCCGGGATGACGAAGGTGGGGGTAATGTGGCTGGTTTGAGTATGGGTCTCACCACTGGTTCCTTAAGTGCCAAGTCAGACAACTCTTTGCGCATCTGTGTAACTTCCTGGTATAAGGATTGGTTCTCGGCTCGAGAGGTAAGGACCTCCTGTCGGAGTTCTGAGAAACTTTCCAGCAGGGACGCGAGAGTAGCATCGACTTCCATCGTTCGGGCTGGTGAGTATTCTTGGGCTTGACAATCTGTCGGGATAGCAAGTGGCGCAAGTACAGTCGCGCGCCACTAACCTGAGGAATCGGGCCAGCAGGAACGATGAGATGAAAGTCCCCTTGACTTGTCTAAACACCACACTCAGTGGTGACGTGTGAATCACCTTCTGAGTGAGTATTACGAGAAGCCGGGAGGTGAGAAGGTATTTAGAAGAGCCGGAGTTTTGGATGTTGCCTTCTGGGTCTGGGTGATCCGCAAGACTCGGTTGAGGGACGGACTGCAGCGTGGAGAGACAATGGACAGGTATAAGCGCCGTGTCTCTTTGAGGTCCCTTCCCTCCCCTGGTCCCAAGTAATGACACTTACCAGAGATACAACTCTCTCGTCTTTGAATGCTAACAAGCAGTTCCTCAATCCGAGATAACAAAATAGGAGAAGAGAAAGTTGTCGTCACTTTCTCCAATGGCGTATTTTCCAATGAGGCTCTTCTACTCTCGGAAACAGAAAAGTATATTTACTTTGTAGACTCTTGTTCTCAATAACTCTTGGGAACAATATTGTCGTGATAGGGTACAATAACAAGGAACTCAAGTAAGAACTCTGTCTTACGGAACTTAGGGTCCTCTGGGGAATAAATGAAATCAGAAAGCGTAATACGCGGGAAACTTGAAAGAAAGAAAAATACTAGGAAAGAAGAACGATCCCGTTCTTCTTTTGCAATACTTGCGACTTGTCGGAAGTTTTCTCCATTCCTCTGACCTCGCAGGCTTTTCTTCGGCGTAGAATTGGATCCGTTGACCACGCAGGCTTTTCTTCGGCGTAGGCTTGAATGTTCTCTGACTCTTCGTCTGCGCTGGGTTTCTTCTCGGTATACATCCGGCGGGGACAACACCATCCGCCAATACCTAAACCACCATAACAATTGTCAAGCGCCGACCTGTTGCAGAGGAGGAGCTTATATAGGCTCAGCCTTCTTTCCTGCTCTCCAGAGCCGCTTTGCCTTCTGGGACATGTAGTCCGTTTGGAGAGATCGTGCTATTTTGCCTTTTCTTCTTTTTCTCGCCGTGGTGGCGAGAGCGATCGCGACACGTCCCGAGCCCCGCGCTGGTGTCTCTCCCAGTCCCGGGCCTCCCTTAGCCTGGCAAGGCCCGAGGTCCAATGGGGAACGAGAGCGCTCCCGCATCTGCCAATAGTGGCACAGCCTGCAGGGCGCAGCGGCTGGCGCCAATGATAGCGCGGCGGGGGCAGAGTCTCTGACGAGCCCCCGTCACGTGATGAGGGAGGTGGTGGCGTCGGGCCAGTCGCGGCCTTCTTCACGCCCGCGGCGGCTTCCTTCAAGGCTCCGGGGCTGCCACAGCGCCTTAGCGCACACGGGCCGGGCACGGCCCACGGCAACACGGCGGCGGCCCTCTCCTGACACCGAGGGCCGCCGGGGGGTAGACAACGCTTCGGGCCCAGCGCTTCACAGGTGATATCGCGGTGAGTACTTCATGGAGCGCTGCGAAGTCGCAGCAGCGCTCCGGGGGCACAGTACTTTTCCTGCGCCGCAGGCACAGCGCTCAGAGGCTTCGGCGCTCGGCAATTACAGCGCTAGGAGGTCCAAAGCAATTCTTGGCACCTGAGGGTTGTAGCGCTCCTCAGGGGCCACAATAGGAGAGCGCTAGAAAAGCAGTTCAGTCACCTGAGGCAGTCCAAGCAGCAGGGGTAATTTAGGCAGATCGGGAGACTAGCGCTGCGCAGTGGTAGCGCTTAGCAGACACTTCAGTGGGGGCACTTTCCTCAGGTCAGGCCACACAACAGTGGCAGAATAGTGCAGGGACCCAGGTGAAGGCAGGGGGGCGCAGGTGCAGCACAGTCCAGTACCTGGTTGACTCCCCAGTAGTCCTGTAGCAGTTAGACTCTTCTTCTTGGCACTTGATGGTTTTGGTGCCCTTGTAAATAGCTGTTTCTGGTTTCTGGTTTCTTGAAGGGGGGGGGTTGAGTTGGGGGCTGCAGGCAGGCTTCCTCTGCAGGTCACTGTAGATGGCCCCTGGGGTTCCCTACCGCTGGGCCAGATCAGGGGGCTAGTCTAGGACACCTCACCCAGCTTAAGAGGCAGCACCTAAATCCTGTCCCTCCCAGTAGCATAGGTTCCTAACTACTATGCCCTCCCGCCTAAAACTCCTGCGTGGGTTCCCCAGGTCAGTGATGCCCCAACTGACTGGAAAGGTTCCCTCCCTTGCTTATATAGGCCCAGGTCAGGTGACCACCCTCTAAGGCGGCAAAACTAAGCTCCGCCCTTATTCTAGAAGGTGCCAGGAGCTTTCCTACCCTAACTGTGGGCAGGCAAGGCAGGCTGGAATGGCAACATTGTTTGGAGTCCCTGCCAGCTCCTGGCAACTAGAATGCGCCTTAACAAGACCACACTGCAGAAACAGGGGCCTATGGCAGCCATGTTGAGGGAAGAGGGCACCTGCACCTAGCATGGGTTTTAACAATACACAGGGCATTACCACCTCGCAGGGCCTATACAATTACATTATAAGGGGGGACTTCCAGAATTAGGGGAAGCAAAAAGCAAAAAAAATCAGTGAAAAGGGCCAAGTCCAACAAAGAGGTACATGACACAGTTGTTTATGATACATAGTAGGTTGGAACCTGGGTCATGACCAGTAAAAGACCTCCTACCCGAGGGGCCTAGTTGCTCCGGTTTGCCCTGTGGCTCTGTACACAGTTCTGCTAAGGTTTCACTTGTCTAGGTGAAACTCGGAAAGCCCCAGTTTACTTTGCCAGTCTCATCATAAGGCCTAACAGCTTCCCTCTAATTGCCTGCTTACTCCAAAGCTGAACACACACATCCGTGTTCGGATCAGCAGACTACGCTTTCCTCTCATTGTCTACTCACTCCTGATATCTATTGGTGTATGAAGCCCAATTAAGACTTTTTGTCTTCTACATTTCGCAGCTGCCAAAGAATATGTGAGGCCAACGCAGAGAAGAAACCTGGTTGACGACTCTGTTCCATCCGAGGAGGGCTCCTGGACTGTTCGACTGGTGCGACTTGGTGAGTGAACGTCTCTGTGCACAGTTTCCTGTGAATGTGTACTATAACTGCAAACAGAAGGACTGCCTAATTGTCAGCTAGATTAGGCCTTTGGCACCAGTCTTCATTCAGACCCAGTCCCTTCTTGGCACCAGTCTTCATTCAGACCCAGTCCCTTCTTGGCACCAGTCTTCATTCAGACCCAGTCCCTTCTTGGCACCAGTCTTCATTCAGACCCAGTCCCTTCTTGGCACCAGTCTTCATTGAGACCCAGTCCCTCCTTGGCACCGGTCTTCATTCAGACCCAGTCCCTCCTTGGCACCGATCTTCATTCAGACCCAGTCCCTTCTTGGCACCAGTCTTCATTCAGACCCAGTCCCTCCTTGGCACCGGTCTTCATTCAGACCCAGTCCCTTCTTGGCCCCAGTCTTCATTCAGACCCATCCCTTCTTGGCACCAGTCTTCATTGAGACCTAGTCCCTCCTTGGTACCAGTCTTCATTCAGACCCAGTCCCTTCTTGGCACCAGTCTTCATTGAGACCCAGTCCCTTCTTGGCACCAGTCTTCATTGAGACCCAGTCCCTTCTTGGCACCAGTCGTCATTCAGACCCAGTCCCTTCTTGGCACCAGTCTTCATTCAGACCCAGTCCCTCCTTGGCACCAGTCTTCATTCAGACCCAGTCCCTTCTTGGCACATGTCTTCATTGAGACCCAGTCCCTTCTTGGCACCAGTCTTCATTGAGACCCAGTCCCTTCTTGGCAACAGTCTTCATTCAGACCCAGTCCCTTCTTGGCACCAGTCTTCATTGAGACCCAGTCCGTTCTTGACACCAGTCTTCATTGAGACCCAGTCCCTTCTTGGCACCAGTCTTCATTCAGACCCAGTCCCTTCTTGGCACCGGTCTTCATTGAGACCCAGTCCCTTCTTGGCACCAGTCTTCATTGAGACCCAGTCCCTTCTTGGCTCCGGTCTTCATTGAGACCCAGTCCCTTCTTGACACCAGTCTTCATTCAGACCCAGTCCCTTCTTGGCACCAGTCTTCATTGGGACCCAGTTCCTTCTTGGCACCAGACTTCATTCAGACCCAGTCCCTTCTTGGCACCGGTCTTCATTCAGACCCAGTCTCTTCTTGGCACCAGTCTTCATTTAGACCCCGTCCCTTCTTGGCACCGGTCTTCATTGAGACCCAGTCCCTTCTTGGCACCAGTCTTCATTGAGACCCAGTCCCTTCTTGGCACCGGTCTTCATTGAGACCCAGTCCCTTCTTGGCACCGGTCTTCATTGAGACCCAGTCCCTCCTTGGCACCAGTCTTCATTGAGACCCAGTCCCTCCTTGGCACCGGTCTTCATTCAGACCCAGTCCCTTCTTGGCACCAGTCTTCATTCAGACCCAGTCCCTTCTTGGCACCAGTCTTCATTCAGACCTAGTCCCTTCTTGGCACCAGTCTTCATTCAGACCCAGTCCCTTCTTGGCACCAGTCTTCATTCAGACCCAGTCCCTTCTTGGCACCAGTCTTCATTCAGACACAGTCCCTTCTTGGCACCAGTCTTCATTCAGACCCAGTCCCTTCTTTGCACCAGTCTTCATTCAGACCCAGTCCCTTCTTGGCACCGGTCTTCATTGAGACCCAGCCCCTTCTTGGCACCAGTCTTCATTCAGATCCAGTCCCTTCTTGGCACCAGTCTTCATTCAGACCCAGTCCCTTCTTGGCACCGGTCTTCATTGAGACCCAGTCCCTTCTTGGCACCGGTCTTCATTGAGACCCAGTCCCTTCTTGGCACCAGTCTTCATTGAGACCCAGTACCTGCTTGGCACCGGTCTTCATTGAGACCCAGTCCCTCCTTGGCACCAGTCTTCATTGAGACCCAGTCCCTTCTTGGCACCAGTCTTCATTGAGACCCAGTCCCTCCTTGGCACCGGTCTTCATTCAGACCCAGTCCCTTCTTGGCACCAGTCTTCATTCAGACCCAGTCCCTTCTTGGCACCAGTCTTCATTCAGACCTAGTCCCTTCTTGGCACCAGTCTTCATTCAGACACAGTCCCTTCTTGGCACCAGTCTTCATTCAGACCCAGTCCCTTCTTGGCACCAGTCTTCATTCAGACCCAGTCCCTTCTTGGCACCAGTCTTCATTCAGACCCAGTCCCTTCTTGGCACCAGTCTTCATTCAGACCCAGTCCCTTCTTGACACCAGTCTTCATTGAGACCAGGTCCCTTCTTGGCATTAGTCTTCATTCAGACCCAGTCCCTTCTTGGCACCAGTCTTCATTGAGACCCAGTCCCTTCTTGACACCAGTCTTCATTGAGACCCAGTCCCTTCTTGGCACCAGTCTTCATTTGGACCCAGTCCCTTCTTGGAACCAGTCTTCATTGAGACCCAGTCCCTTCTTGGCACCAGTCTTCATTCAGACCAGTCCCTTTTTGGCACCTGTCTTCATTCAGACCCAGTCCCTTCTTGGCACCAGTCTTCATTCAGACCCAGTCCCTTCTTGGCACCAGTCTTCATTCAGACCCAGTCCCTTCTTGGCACCAGTCTTCATTGAGACCCAGTCCCTTCTTGGCACCAGTCTTCATTGAGACCCAGTCCCTTCTTGACACCAGTCTTCATTGAGACCCAGTCCCTTCTTGGCGCCAGTCTTCATTCAGACCCAGTCCCTTCTTGGCGCCAGTCTTCATTCAGACCCAGTCCCTTCTTGGCACCAATCTTCATTGAGACCCAGTCCCTTCTTGACACCAGTCTTCATTCAGACCCAGTCCCTTCTTGGCACCAGTCTTCATTGAGACCCAGTCCCTTCTTGGCACCAGTCTTCATTCAGACCCAGTCCCTTCTTGGCACCAGTCTTCATTCAGACCCAGTCCCTTCTTTGCACACCAAGGCCAATTGTGCCATAGCTCAGATCCAGAAGACTGGACCCTTTGAGAGACACCCTTACGACTTCTCGCCAAACTTCAAGTGGTGCGATGGGGCTGAGTCCTGTTCAGTGTTCTTGTGCTGATGACAACTTTTTAACTTTGACTTACTGAAAGACATCCATCCGTAATGGGCCTTTGTGCGGGACCGGCCTCATTCAACCGAGAACAGCCTTTTGATTTGGAGCGGGCCTCAGTTTTGAAAGCATTTTCTTCTTATGCTCAGTGAAATAGAGCTTCACCTCCTACTCCCGGATCACCTTCAGGTACACTTATCATGCGACTTTGAGTCATCACTAAAGCCCCAACCTCATAGGTAAATGTTGCAGTACTGCACTCCAACTGCGTGGCAAAAACTCCCTTTCAGCCCTTTAAGGTCTCAGGGTAGCGGGGACAAACATCCATTGCTTAATCTAGGAGGTGGTGCGAAGGTAGACACTCAGAAACTATACATTAAACAAAACAGTAATGATTTTAATATTGAGACAGTTCTTATGTTTAGAAAAAAAAAAGACATTTATAGTTAATAAAGTTCCAACGCTTCTACAAGTGTAAGTGGTCCCCTCACAGGATAGCTAAACAGAAATTCAGAGGGGATACACCCTATTCCCTTCTGAGGACCTTGCTTGTAAGCGAAGAGGAGGCACGGCAAGAGAACATCCCATCTCCTTTTGAGTTAATTCAGGGTTCTCCATAATCATGCCCTTCAATGTCTTGTTGAACTTTTCAACAAGTGTGTTGAAAACATTTACGAAAAACATTTAAAAGCGGACCTTCTAACTTGCAATATCAATATGTAAACAACCAGATTTTGTTGATTATCAAAAATATATATTTATTCATACAACCATTATTACTTTTCCAAGGAGTATATACCCACTGCTCCTGTAATCGTGCCTCTACACAAGGTCTGGTCACTTGATCATTGGCATCCCTTATCTCTGGGAGCTCAGGATGATAAATAGGATGGACTTCCTGCATAGGGTGCTGGGAGTCCCAGTTTGGGGATTACGAGAATAACCGTTCTCGATATTTCGTTATAGTCTCGACATTTCTGTACACATCTTCTAATCCTAACTCAAACTTATGCGCCCGATCCACAATGTCATAGAGAACCTGAGGGGCTCTCCCATCTGCGAAACATTGCTCCCATAGGGAGATTAAACGATTGGCCATAGCTTCCAGAGCATATTGCTGCATAACCGGCTCGTAGTCCCTAAGGGTCCTCCCTATATCTATAAGGGTATAAATGAGATTACGTACCAACTGAGATGCTTGATTTAATACCAACTGCTTCTCCTTGTACCCCACCGTAGATCAGGTATACAACCGCCGTACACCAAGTGTACCAGGGGCATGGGAGGGGGTTGAATCAGTCGTAGCAGGAGTTGAGCTGGCCGACAATGACGGCCAAGCCGGGGCCGGCGAAGTCAGCACTACTGGGGACATAATGGGGGACGACAAAATGCCAGTCAATAACGTAGCCATAGCCGGTGCTGAGGAAGTAGGAGCATGAGCTGGTCCAGTAGGAGCGGGAGCCGTAGATGCAACAGGCGCCGTAGCTTGCAGGGTTGTCGGGGCTGGGGCCATAGCAAGAGGTACCGCAGGGTATACTCGCTGCGGAGCATAAGGGGGCGGTGGACGCATATTTAATAAGTCCTCTATTTCACCTTCCGGCTTGGTTTGAGCTATATAGCTTTTATCTACCTGCAACCTAAACTGTCTATCCGTACAATCAATACTTTTCTCAGTCTGTTCTTTGTCGTAGACTATAGCCTTCTGGGTTGTTATAGTCTGACCTCCCTTTATTTTGAGCAAATTTTCCTCCCTTATGCGTCAGCGTTTCGCATCTTTTTGCCATAAAGAATCGAACATAGCTTGCCAGCTTCTCTTAGCGAACAATCGATCCTGTAAATACTGTATCTTTTTCTCATCAAATGACCCTGTTAAAGGCCATTGTAATTCCACGTTATCCTTAGTATATTTGTGCCATAGATTATTAAACAAAATAGGTGAAATATCATGTTTAACATACATATCAAAACTCGGACTGCCCTCTGGCGGGGCAGGCTGGCTTTTATCCAATCTTCTGCTCCTGCGTGGGCATCAACTTCCAAAACACACCTTACTAAAAGACGACATCCTTGTTCACTAGCAATAGACTCACTTACAAGAAAACAGTCTTTCAAACATGGCCATGTTCATACATTTTCAATCTTTCTTTAAAATATTACTCACAAAACGGACAAACAAAAACATACAACATTCAAAATGACATGTCTTTTCCAAAACCAAAACCAAGGAACGGAGCCCGCCGACTCCCGTTCGTGGAGAACTCGTTGATTCGAAACACCAGACCGACAGATACCAAAATCAGGCAGTCCGAAGACTACCAAGAGGCCATCAGACAGGAATTAACCACAGACCGGCCTACAGACCATCCCACGATCTTCCTAGTTCACCTTCAGGACTATTCTGACTGAGCCCACTGCCTTAGCGCCGCTTCAGATGTGTCCAAAAGGCTACCCAGGTGCAACCGTCGGCCTTTCCGAGAACAGTCTGGCCGGGTGCACACCACACGTGCCACACTTAGGCATCGGATTGAAACCTCTATTATTCACCAAACAAGTCCGTGGAGCATCTGCCCGTGCAGCCACTACGCCGCCCCATCAGACCTCCAAAGTTCTCCGTGGTACACCAACCACTAAATCCAATACAGTTAACTTTTTCCAAAACGCCTTTCAACAGCGTAATCCAAGAACACCAAAATCCATACACTCACCTGGTGCACACAGGTACAATTGCGTGTTCTCCACTGCCCACTCCTGATGACCAACACGGTCAGCTCCTGGGTTACGCCCGTGGGACTCTGGCGAGGGGTCACAAGCAGCTGGGGCTCTCTGATTGCGAGAGCAGAGTTCAGCCAGAATCGTTAATCAGTCCACCTCCTCGACCACAGCTCCCCTTTCTTTGTCCTTCTTGCCCCGTCTACGGGAGGACGACCCCAAACGCTGAGTCCCACCAGAGTCGCCAACTGATGTACTATAAAAATAACTTAAGGAGCTATACCTACCAATAGCCCCAATACCGTTTTACCAAAATCTTCAGTCAGTTGGCAGTGAAGAAAAGTCAATCGTTTATTAAGCAAAATACTCTATAGAGGAGCTCTCCATCATCACCCAGCCGGTGCGCAGAGAAGACTGCCGGTTCATAGTCAATACATGGCATATATACCTTTATCATGATGCATGAGATCACCGTACATGGAAAGATACTAATAGGCACTGAAGCTAGAAGGAAAGACCATATATGGCACACAAGGCTAATTTGAAAGTCTGCTTCTATTATTATTGGGGAGGGTCAGGAGGGGTGACTCCCTTTCGTCTCAGTGCCTGGGAGCACAGGCACGGCGCCTTCAGGAATGCGCTTATCACCTCTGAAACCAGTTGCGACCTTGGGTCTCAAGACGAGAAAGAATAGTGTGCATTCAGCTGCTTCTTATAACTCAACTAGCAGGGGCCTACTGACTACTTGGAAGACAGCACGTGACCGCTGCCGGATCTAATGTGTGTACAAACAAAATGGCGTCTGCCTGGTTTTCGGTTCATGTTTAAGGAATACAGAAAACAACGGGTAAAGGAATTCCCTATTAACTTGACTAGGTAGATAAAACTATAGCAAATAATGGAGATTACACATACAGATAGATACATCATGCTAACAAAAGATTACTGTGATTACAGGAAAATCAATTATATCCCTCATTGCAGGCTCTCACGACTGGGACAAACTTGCTGTCCATGGCTCAGGAGGTCCCTAGAGGGTTGCCTGGGCCCAGGAGCTCGATCCCTCTTGGGCTGACACGCCCTCTACCCGAGGAAAGGAATCCTGAGTTTGTTGCTGTGTAGAAGATGTTCCCCCAGTCTTCTTACCCTTCCTCTTGGGAGGTTGTGCCGTACTTTAAGGCTCCAACTCTCCATTTTCACCCTGTTCTTGAGTTTGTGCTCATCTTAACACACACACTGCCTCAGGGGATTGCAGCATGGCTGCTTCTGTCTTCCTTTCTACCTCGCCCATGCTGAGGTCTCCAAGTCATTTCCAAGCAGACATGCAGCTGAGAGTTGTGGGTTGATCACTACCTGCTTCAGGCCAGCAACGCTCCAGTCTAATGTCACCTTAGCCGTGGCATGGTTAGTGGTGACACTGTCAGTGTTGATGACTTGATAGGTTTTTCCAGTCGGTGTTGCTCTGGGGAAACCAGTGAATCTATCACCATATTGACACTGCACTTGTATCCCAAGTGCGTCTATCCTATTTCCATTCACTAAGGCTTATTGTAAGTACTTTTTCAAGTTAGGGGGCAGACAGCCAGAGTGGCTAACCCTCCCTCTCCTTCAGAGACTAGAACAGCCTCAGTGTGAACGCTGATTTGCTCTGGGCACACTGTTGATCCCATCTCGAGATTATCCTCACCAGTGCTGGAGGGGGACAGGCAGCATCTCCAGTAGCGTGTCTAACCTTCTTACAGCTATGACACCGGGCCTTTAGGTGATCAAAAGTCTTACCCCTATATCCCCCAGTGGACTGGGAAGACCTCTGCGGCGCAGCCTCTTGAACAGGTTTTTGGGGGCCTTTAGAAGACTCTTGGTTTTATATTTAGGTGGGATCACCCCCTTTCCCCAGTGGTTGTTTTTTATCACCCTTGTCTTGACCCAGTGGTCTGCCTTCTTTCCCAGTTCTTGGGGACAAATTATACCTAGGTCTACCAGATACTGATGCAATTTTTCATTAGTGCAATTACATAACGTGTTCTTTCATCAGGCATTTGTAAATCCCAACAGTCATGTGTGTCACGTCCAGTCAACGAACCATCTAATGCTTTTTACTGAGTAGTCCATGAAGTGAACTCAGGATTGGCTTGGGGTTTTGTGAGCCCCCATGAATCTAATTCTGTATTCCTCATTTGTGAGTAAAAAGCCATCAATCAGGTGCCCTTTATGAGGTCCTAGGACTCCGCATCAGCAATTTTTAGCTGCAGTTACTAGAGAACAGTTCCCCAAGTAAAGCCCCCCAGAGGGTCTTCTTCACTTGCCTCATTCCACAAAACCTCTCGAAGGTTGTGAACCATTTGGTGATGTCATCACCTTCCTCATATTTGGGACACTCCGTTTGGGAATTTTAGGGTTCTTAATGTTTTCTTTCTCCCTAGGTTAGATATTGCCGCCGCCACCATTGATGGAGGGAGGGTAATCCCATCTCCAATCTTTCTTTTTCTAGAGCCAGGAGTCTGGACTTGTTAAACCTGGCACCATAGGTGTGGGTCTCCCTTCCATTTTTGCTGTTGCCTCATGTATTTTTGCTGGTGTTAGATGCTTTGGGCACTGTGCCACTGCTATCCAGTGCCACAGTGCAAGTGCTCCTTATTGTAAATTGATGTATTAATCAGTGGTTCCATGTTTGGCTATTTGGTTTACTTGTCAGACCCTAGTCTAGTGCACTGAGTGTGCCCGGGGTTGTAAATCCAAATGCTGCTGGTGAGCCTGCAGCACTGGTTGTGCCACCAACAGAAGCAGTCTTGTAAAGTGTGTCTAAGGTCTGCAATTGTAGAGCCTGCATGCAGTCTGGTACTGTCATACTGACTGGGCAAGTGCACCCACTTGCCAGTCCCTAATCCTTCCCTTTTCTTCATGGACAGGGTGCATTGTAAATATAAGGTAGGAAAAGCCCTGATGTGTGTGGCATGTCCTAATAGAGAATTACAACCATTTTTGTTTTTCACTATTGCAAGGCTACCTGTTCTCCATAGGCCAGAATGGGCTGTTAAAGTTATTGCATTTTATAATCCTAACTGTCTCAGAGAACATGGTAGAAATTCGAGTTTAGTATGCCTGGACTCAGAATAATAAAATACATCTTTTAGTAAAGTTTATTTTAATATTCTGTGTTTGCAAATACCACAAAGTAGGTATTTGCTTGTCTAACCATTCAAACCTGCCTCTGCCAGGTTGTGTATTCCTATGTCTGGTTTTGAGAGTGACAGGGCTGGGGAATTCCAGGAGACAGGCTGAGTCACCCAGTGGTGACTAGAGAGATCTGCATCTAGATGGGAGGGAGCAGTGCACCTGAACTCTGAATAGGGCTGTGCCTGCCTTCCACAATGCTGGCTCGAACCCCTGAGGAGCGGCTGATGTCTCGGCCCTGCACACTGAAAGAAGATAAGGAGTCCTGTAAACAAAGTGCTCCAGGACTGTACTTGCCTTCCACAATGCTGGCTCCACCTCCTGTGGGGCGTCTGATGTGCTTGCCCTGCACTGTGAAAGGAAAGGAGAAGTCTGGTAAACAGAGTGCTCCAGAACTGGTTTGAACTGGGCAAAGGCCCCTCTCCCCTCAGAGAATAAAGGATTTTGGGGTATAAATATTGGGACCCTAATCCCAAGAAATTAGATCACTTTGGACTACAAGAAGAAACCTTTAGTGAGGAGTGGAACCTGAAGAAACTAAGGATGGACTATTCCCAAGCTGAAGTGCTGCTTGCAGGATTGACCTGCAGTGGTTGCCTGACTGCCAAGGGAAGGCGAAAGGAACTTTGTGTACTTTACTTTCAACTTGTGAAGGATCTCCAAGGGCTTGGAAAAGAGCTTGCCTCCTGCTGAAGTCTCAGGGACAACAGACTTCAACCCCCAGCTCCCCAGAGTTCTTTGGAAGTGCTTGCTGCTGTTTTGGGCCTTCTGAGGAACTGCGTGTCGCAAGGAGCTGGAAGCGCGACTCAACGAGAAGAAGCGTGTCACCGTCGCTGTGCCTGCTGTCGCAACTCCGAAGGAGGGTGTCGCCGCTGGAACTGTCGCACTGCACCGGAGAGAAGCGTGCCGCAACGAGAGGAAGTGTGTCGCCGTCGCTGCTGCTGCCGTCGCAACTCCGAAGGAGGGTGTCGCCACTGTAGTTGTCACACTGCACCGCATCAGGAGAAGAATCTCGCAGCGAGGTCGGACCGTGTCGCTGTGCCTGCCGTCGCAACTCTGGAGAAGGAGGGTGTCGCCACTGGAACTGTCGCATTGCACCGCATCGGCCAAGAGCACCTCGCATCCCTGAGAAGTGCGCCACCGTCGGAGCTGCTGCTGTCGAATCTTGGATGTCGCCGCTGTAGTTGTCGCATTGAGCGGAAGCTTCACGCATCGTGGAGAAGAGCGTCGCCGCTGGAGCTGTTGCCGTCGCATCGTAAGGGTGTCTTTGCTGCAGTCCTCGCATCGAACCGAGGACTTCTCGCATTCCCGAGAAGCGTGCCGCATCTGGAATATCTTCACGTCTTTATTTCTTTGTATCTGAACTTTGCCGCATTTCCCATCGCTGCGACATTGCTTGTCGTGGAAGCGCAACGCAACTTAAGGTACATTGACACAGAGTGTCGCATCTAGGAACTGAACTGAACTAAGCTTAAATCTACCATCTTAAAGTAATCATAGTGTGTATTTTTGCCATTTATGGTCTTGTGGTAACTCTACATAAAGTCTTATTTTTTATATAAAACCTGTGTGGTGTCCATTTGTAGTGTTGTCACTGGGTTACTGTATATGGTCACAACTGCTTAACTTACAACGCCTCTGAAATAAGCCTTGACTGCTCGCGCCACGTAACCTAGAGGGTGAGCAGGGGTTATTTTACGAGTGAAATCCCCTTGTCCTGACTATAGGAGAAGGTCCCTATTTGTCACAAGTACCTACCTGTGCCAAATGAGACCCCCAAATCTAACAGGACTATAGGTCCAACCTTTTGGTCAACCTTGCTAGAAGGTTGTCGTATTCACTGAAGCTGTCCTCGGTGATCTCACCAAGTCCTGACCCACCTGTGTGAGTTCTAGGTGCTGTGAGTTTAACCCTTTGTCAGGGGCCCAGGGGCCCCATTCTCCCTATTTAGTGGGCGAGGTTGGGTGATGTCCTCCTGATCACTGGTTTCATCCATTTCTGAGGTGGGATCTTTCCTCTCAGAGGGAAGGTCCTTACCATATTCTGCCGAGAGCTCTGTGAGATTGGACTTGGAAGGATGGGACCCCACAGAAATCTTTTTAAGTTTGCACAGAGACCTTAACTCTCTCATATCTAGATGGAGGTAGGGGTGCGGTCGAGCTCCTCAACCACATTCTGTGCATCAGTCACTTTGCTAATAGTGGGGATCTTTTTACCAGAGGTCAAATCATCTAGAATACTTTCACCCCTAATTAGAGTGAGTTTTAGACTTTTAGAATGCTAACGGACTTAACCAAGACCCAGCAAGACTCTTGAACATTTAGAAAAAATGTCAATTCAAAAAAATGAGTTGAACTAAATGCAATTTTTTGATAGAAATCCAGTGAGATTGATGCTGTTTATTTCTCAATGGTCACAGCCCGCTCTAGGCTGACTTCTCCTTTTTAACACCAATAATCTTTATTTGTCTTGCAAATGCCAGACAGTTTCTTTTCATTGTTAAAATTGCCACACATACAAAAGAATACCAGGCTACCTCAAATATCAAATCAAATATCAAATACAACGAGAGAAAGAAAGATAAAATAAATGTAAGTAAATAAAATGGGCAGTTAGGGCGCTTCATTACACCAATCGCATGTTAATTGTGAAAAAATGCCATAGAAAAGTTGTGAACGATCCCTCGCTTTCCCAAAATTGCAAAAATTGCAATTCTGCACAAGAAATCTATCGCTGGCAGCATAAACCTCCTAAAAAAGATGATTTGGATCAGAATAACTCTTCAGATTGACATTTGGCTGCATTGTTTTGTGCAAGGAGTCCATTTTTTGGGGGGTTTGAGTCGATATATTGACAACTGTGAGGTCTGAAAAGAGGAAGAGGTGGTATGTTTGTGAATCCACAAATGAACACAGAGTGCAGCGAGCATCGATGAGGAACAGCGATCATTGACGCTCGTCTTCCTTCTGGATCGAGTGTTTTGAAGCCTGTAGTGCCTCCATGAAACACTTTAAATCAACAAAGATGTCACAGCTCTTAAGATTCCTAGGGGCAGATATACAAGGTCTGGTGAATTTCTGCAAATCAGCAGGGATGCGCCAGAACACTTGTGACAGGCAAAACTACCTTTGCGCCACCACTGATGCACCGCATTTACAATGCGGCGCCTTGTGGCGCATGGATGGGCAGATGTGTGTCGCATCCCCCGGCAGAAATGCGGAGCATTGCTGGAGTGGCATTGCAAGAGCGACGCGGCTCCAGCAAGGCTCGGGGGTGCCCGATGCCTAACATGCTACAACACTCCTTACGCCTGCTTCAAGCCGGCGCAGGGATTTGACACAGTATAGCGTAAAAGGTACTAAGTGAAAATCTTGTAGATTTCTCTGCGTCGCTTTCACAAGGCGTACCTGCGAGTGAACGTCCACCCTGAGCGGGAACGCCCACATGAAACCTGATGCAGGTTTCATGTGGCGCAGGGCTTTACAACGTGACGCATCTACCTAGATACGCCGTATTTACAACGTGACGCAACATGGCGCATGATTTACGCAGCCGCTACGTTACAGAAGTGATGCAACTGCAGCATAAATGTGTCGCTAGGGGCTTGTAAATCTGCCCCTCAGTGCCTAAAAACCAACACCTCTTTTACCCTGCTCTCCTTGGCTCTCAAATGCTGCCCTCATTTGCCTGAGGGTGTCTGATGGATTTCCAACCTGAAGCTCCTCTGATCATCTATTAAAAAAGTATTTCTAAAATATATCATTTGACAGTGCTATTCCTTTTGCAACGCCATGCTACACTTATCTTGCATCAGTAAGTGCTCTATATTGTACTCACGAGACCTGTTGACAAAGGCCTTTAGTGTACATCCAAACCTGCTCCTGCGGTGCTCTGTGCACTGGCACCTGTTTATGAATTGGCCCCAAAATGCCCATCTCTCTATTAGTGAAGTGTAAAGATGGCACAGTCCTTTCTGTTTGCACTAATTGTGGATGAATCTTTCCTTGCATTCCCATTTCACACCTTGGCTGTTTCACATGTTTTGGGACTAATTGAAAAAGGCATGAACAAGTGAATGCAAGTATTCCACTCGCGTACAAAATGTCCTCGTGAATAGGTGCCATTGTTTTGTTGTTGATGGAGAGAGCTTTGCTGCAGCGGGTGTGCGAGGTATAACTACTCTTAGAAATAAAGACATATGTACAAGCAGAGCAGCAAATGAAACAGATGCAGGAAAAAGGGCAGAACTTTGGAATACAGCAGTGCTGTGCCCAGATGGCCTTCATGGGCACAAGTACTTGCATCTCTGCTCTGAACAAATCCTTGGCACCAACCATTCCAGATGTGCAAGTGGTGGGCCCAAGACTTCAACTAATCTGCTGCTACAGGTGACACACCGCATCTGAGCGTACACACCAAAATACAAAGCAGACATTGGGCAAGCCTCAGGTAGGAATAAGGCAAACTCCAGGACTCTGGAAAAGAAGATCTAAAACAACAGAAAAATAACAGAACATTCTGAAATTCTACGTCAGGAACGCAGGCTTCAGATTATGCTTCGCTCCTTTACTCAAGAAAACACAGCGGCCAAGAACAACATCACAATAAGAAAAACTACACTTCCCATGAACCCCTGTAGTCCACGCTCTCCACCAATCACTGGGATCAAGTGTAGTATATAAGCCAGAGTCACTATAGTTCCTCCTCTTTCTTTGCTGCTGCAGCAGCTGAGCTGCTGTATTTGTTGAAATATGTTTGTGAAACGTTTTGGTGTTATTGATGCAGAGATTGCTTAATTGGCGTCTGCGATGGCGCGTTCATGCGCTCAGGAACTGTGCCAGCCATTTTGCTGCTGTTGCTGTGGCGTGGGAGCAGAACGCGCGGTACACGTGCACTAGGACCCTTCCTCTTTCGCTGTCTGTTCTCGCGCATGCTCGGGGAAGCCGATTCGGAAGCTCTTGCCGATCGCTTCATCGTGCTTCAAGCAGCGAGAAATTCTGTGTCTTCACTCGTCCTGGTGAACGCCCGATGGGACGAAAAAGCAGAGCAGTGACTTTGCCTCAGGAGAGAAGGGTGCCTCCCTCCACCTTTTGATTATATTTTTGTGGCAACAATTTAAGGCTTGTTTTTGCTCTTACTGTAGGTTTGCAGACTTTTTTTGCACCCAAATCAGGGTTTTCTCTCGCCCTTGAACATCGTCCAGATGCTCAGTGCGGGGTTTGCCTGTGGTACTTCCTCTAAAGGATCCTCGCTGAGGTCCTTTCCCAGATGGCACATTTGTTTATGCGTGACCACGAATATGGAAGTACTGATTTTCTTCAACCGTCAAGATTCGCTGAAAGCTCAGATTTCAGATTTACCCTCAGATACGGAGGTCCCCCAAGAGGATTTTGAACCAGCCGCCAAACAGAAGCGCAAGGTGCGGCATGTGGGTCCAGATTTTCTTGCCAACAAAAATAGGTTGTTTGATCCAAAAGACATTATCCACCCTCACTCCACGGAATGGGTGCCCTGGGCGGAGGTTCACCCTGTGCAGAACAACTTGTGACAGGGCTTTTAGTGAGAAGTGCATAATACGTTACTTTTGGAGTGCCCACAACCATCTCTTCTCGGAAAAGTGGTTGATATACTGGAACTCAGTGGCCACGTTTTTGCAAACAATTCTCTGAAGATCCTAAGAAACGTCTGGATAGGGCCGGGCTGGGGTGTCAAGACAAACTACTTGATATTTCCGTTCCCCTCACTAAGACACTGGATCTGGCGGTTCAGGCAATAAACAACCATTCCCGATTGGATGCTGGTGAGGTCCAGGAGTGGGCACAGAGGGTACAGTGACTTTTAGAAAACGCCAACTGCACATTGTTCACCGAAAAGTGCAAATCTGTTCTTATGAGCATTGATCCACAACTCGCTGATTTGGCCTCCGTGAAGTTGTGCACACTGGTCAATGGATTGTTGTTCGGCGACAAGTTCATCAAGGACTTCGGAAAGTAAGTGTCAAACTTTCCAGCGTAGGGCAAAGCACAAACCTCTTTGAAGAAGTATTAAACAGGGGCCTTTTTGTCTGGGCCAGACGCTATTGTGGCAGAGCGCCAGGCCATGGCTTCCACCAGGTCACACGTGGATACACAGGCAGAGGTAGGGGCGCCCTCCCAGTGCAGCTCCAACTTCTTTAAAACACGCAATCGAGGCGGGCGAGGTCCTGCCCGCCCTGGGGCTTACAGAGGTGGAGACAACACCACCGATTCCTCTTACATAGGTAAACATACTTCCTCAATCAGAGGATATGGTGGGAGGAATGATTTAGTTGTTTTACCACAACTGGCTGACGATTTCACAGAACCCACGGGTATTACAGACAGTCCAGGGTTTTCAACTGAAGTTTTCCTCAACTTCACATCCAGGGATACTACCGTTCCCTCTCAATTTTTCCAAACGGAGAAGTCTTTCATGGATTAAATTCAATCCTTCATAACCAAAGGGATGGTGACACAGACGTCCTTGCACCCTGGGGATTCATCAGTACAGTCTTTTTGGTATCCGAGAAGGATCAGGGTGTCCGTCTTCTTCTTCTCCTCAGAGTTCAGTTCTTGGATTGTGTATTGCCACTTCAAAATGGAGGGCATACATCAATTTTGCGATCTTCTACTGGAAGAAGGCTGGCTAGTACGTCTACATCTCAATGACACGTATTTGACAGTTCCCATTTTTGCCCCTCATCTGAGGTTTCTGCGGTTCCAATGGCAACACCGGTGGTACGAGTTCACTGCTATGCCATTTGGCCTATTCTCAGCATCTTGATGTTTCACCAAGCTTCTTCATCTAGTGGTTCAATCTCTTCGGGAGCAAGGGGTACGCTTGATTTCTATTTTTTTAGATGATATTCTCATCATAGCGCAGGACAGAGAGACCGTTCTCCTTCACTTATGTCGGACGGGCTGCTCCTTCTGGATCTGGGATTTGCCCTCAACAGTGAAAAAACGGCCATGATACCGTCGCAACTATCCGATTTTCTGGGCTTTCTAGTGGACTCAATTCAGACCCAACTTCTCCTTCCCTTACGGAAACTATTGTCCCTCAAGAAGGAGTTGAGGAGAGCCCTTGCTTCTTTGACTACATCATTAAAGACTCTTGCTCGCCTAGAAGGACAATTGACTTCTTCCATACAGGCCATTTTTCCGGGTCCCCTACATTATCAGGCCCTTCAACTGTTGAAGATTCTACACCTTTTCAAGGGTCTGTCTTATTCTGAAAAGATCTTGTCTGAGGAGGTCAAGACGAAGATGTCTTAGAAGCTACAGCACATGGATGACTGGAACGGCAGGAGCATTTTTGCTTCAGTCCCTGAGGTGGTGATTGAATCAGACGCCAGCAGGTGGGGTTGGGGAGCCGGTTACAGCTCTGTAGAGACAGGGGCAGGTGGCCCTTGGAGGAACTCTCGCTTCACATCAATTGCCTAGAATTACTGGCAGGATCCTTTGCGATTTGCACCTTGTCAACACACAAAATGAGTTGTTGTATCCTATTGAGGATGGACAATCTATCAGCGGTCTATTACATTAACTGCCCAGGAGGGATGAGGTCATGTCCAGAATCAGATTTCAGTGACAGCCCAATACATCCCCGACACGTCCAATGTGAGAACAGATTGGAATTCCTGTTTTCTCCGTGCCTCCAGCGATTGGAGATTGCATCCGCAGGTGTTTCAGCTCTTGAACCTGCGAGTGGGTCCCAGCACAGTGGATCTCTTTGCCTCCTGGCTCAAGGTGCAACTTCTACTGTTTTACAGTAGGAGACCAGACCGCCGAGCGCTGAGCTCAGATGCGTTTCACCAAGATTGATAAATGGGTCTCTTGTACGCTTTCCCTCCTTTTTCAATGATCCAGAGAATATTAGCACAGGTAAGCAGACAGATGGCAGAGGTGGTCCTGGTTACTCCTCTTTGGAAGGCCCAGTCATGGTTACCGGTGGCGATGGAGTTATCCTGCGCCCTTCCAATTCAAGAGCAGACCTGGCCGGACCTTCTGGGGGATCCGGCTGATCTTCACCATTCACTAGTGATTCAGGGGCTCTTGTCCCTCATGGTATGATGACTTTCCAGCGACGTTAGCAAATGCCGGGAGTTTAACCAGATACACTGTTCTTCTTATCCTAATCTTGGGCTCCCTCTACAAGCGTTACAAGTCAGTCCGGCGTCTCTGAGTTTCTTGGTGCAGTGAATGGGAAGTGGATCTTATGGGATACGGTATCCATACCATTGTGAATTTTCGGTCAGATCTGGTCACCCAAGGTTTTGCATATAAGACGGTGAATAATTTCCGTTCCGCTATTTCTGTGGGTCATCCTCATCTGGATGGTGGACCCGTGGGGGAACACCCACTTGTGTGTAAAGTCCTGCAAGGAATAAGGATGGTGCTTACCCCGCAACCAAACTATCCTACTTAATGGGACGTGGATGTTGTTCTATGTTTTCTCAGAACAATGGCCGGCTAATGAATATCGTTTGCGTAAGCAGTTATCAGCGAAGCTTACTGTTGTCACTTATCTAATGGTTTCTCCCACCCTGCCATTTCCCCCCTCCTAACTCCTTACCATGGTTTAGTCCTAGCTGTCACCTGAAGGCAGCGTTAGAATGTTGGTGATACAAAAGCCGCCCAGCTGGGAGCACCTGTGTGTTTTGATCTTAATAAACAATTTTTAGGTCACCTACGTGTAGTCTTTACTACACTTTTTGGCGACAAGGGTCAAGGAGCTGAGCCAGGGTCAGCGTGGAGCATCCCCCCTGGAGTTGCTGATGCTGGAACGGAAGAAAAGTAAATCGGAAATTGACTTACCCCTGCTGGTCAACTCTCTGTGGTACCTGCGAGAATTTGTTGAGGTAGCGGCTCGGTGTGGTGACCTCTGGTGAAGCAGCATCTACGTGGTGGGCTGCGTGATGAAATGTGAGCCAGTGCTGTAAGAGGGAGCATAACCGATGTGGCGGACGACTAGCGGTGAGCTGTGCTGGTGTACAAACTGATGGGAGTCCTGAGGCGCGTCCGCAATCGTAGGTGCAGTGAGTTCCGTGGAGTAAGGGAGCTGGCGTCGTGGCTGATGGGGAGCGAAGGAGTTTGTGAGAGAAGTGCCTGGTGTGCGCGACGCTGCGAATGAGATCCCGAGTCTCCGCATCGTCCAGTTCGTCGAGCGTGAACTGTGTGGGTGAGAGACTGCCTCGTTCTTGTCTCCTTTTCGGCGGTTTGTGTGCACGGCGGGAGAGGCATCGGACCGAAGGCAGGAAAGCAACGAGATCAGAGAGTTTCTGACGAAGTGTCGACTCTCTCCACAGGAAGTTCCCGCCCAGAGCGATTGACTGTGGGGAAATCAAGGAAAAAGAAAGAGGACTCGTGTGGTCTCCTCAGTTTTAGTTTCATAAATTGAATGTTTATTGAAAAGCCATTGAAGTAGGTTTATCTCGTTTTTCTGAGGGGGTAAACTCAATTTCTGGTGTGTCACACATTGCAGTAAGGTAAATTGTAAAGGAGGGTTAAAATAGCATATTACTTCTCCTAAAATTCTGAAGCTTTCAGGGTCATCCTCCATAGCAGTATAGAGGGTTTACTGGTTGATGGCCATGGCAGGGGCAGGAATGAGCCAGCCTCCACCCTTTCTAAATGAGCTGGGTGAGCCGAATATTCCCTGGAAAAGATGGGAAGGTATATTCAAGTCTTACCTCATAGCAATTGGGGGAGGAAATTACAACAATGTGAGGAAGCAACATATTTTATTGCATAATTTGGGCATTCATGGAAGGAAAGTGTTTGAGGACATAACTGGTAGGCAGGTAGATGATGAACAAGAAGAGGTGGAAGGGATCAATGTTTATGAGTATACTTTAATGAAATTGGAAGAACACTTTAAAATTAAACTGAATGTAGTACTTGAAAGGCACAAATTTTACAAAAGGGCGCAGAAGAAAGATGAAAAGGTCACGAATTACGTTGCTGTCCTGAGGGGCCTATCTGCCACTTGTGAATTTGGGGCCTTGACTGACTCTATGATAAGAGACCAGATTGTTAGGTGCACTAATGACCCAAGGATACAGGAGGAACTCCTCACAAGGAATCCTGATCTGGAAGAGGCTCTGAGTATTGCTAAAGGGTTAGAGCACACTGCGTTGTGCATGAAAGAGATGAAAATACATGAGGGGGCAACAAGAGAAAGAAATGAGAGCAAAGGGGCACATGAAGGGGAGACTGTTTGTAAAGTGGGGGAGAAGGTTAAGGTCAGTCAGCGCAGCAATCCCCAAGGATTATTATGTTACAAATGTGGTAGCCCCAATCATCTAGCAAACAACTGGAAGTGTCCTGCAAGAGATGTATTATGTAGGAAATGCAACAAAAGGGGGCATTTTTCAAAGGTATGTAAGAATTTCAATCCGAAAGTACATATGGTGGAAAATTTTGAAATTGAGGATGGGGGAGAGAAAACCTTTATATTCCAGGTGGGAGATGATGAAGTAAATGAATGTAATGAATATCCCAAATGTGAAATTACTTTGGATGGAGAGAGAATTGAAATGTTTGCGGATTCTTGCTCTCATTATGTCGTAAATATTTAATTTACCATCTTAATTTCTATGCAGGTAAGTACTTAATCAATAATAACTCAATCGGAAAGAAAGAAAACAGAGTCCGTGGTGTTAGAGTTCTTAGGGGTTTTATTCCTTAAAAAGGAATTGTTCCGGAACTGGATATCAGGTTCCTGGCACCACACAGGGTCCAGGAAGGGATAGAGCAATATTTTATTGACAATACATAGCTTATATACTTAATTCATGTCATAGAAAGCAATATAGTAGGCGTAACAGCTGAGAGAAACAAGATAACAGCATCCACGTGTTGCTAGTACGTAATCAGAAGGCGTGGACTAGAGGTGTGCGCTAGAAACGTCACAGGTAGGTGTCACAAAGGGGTGGCACAAAGCAGAATGTTGCAATGTCAGCAGAAATCTGAAGCATGGGTGCGCGCGCAGCTGCATGACGTGTGATTGACGTGGAAACTGGAGGGTGCAGGGGACTTGACATTTACACTGGCGGAAAGAGACAGAAGTCTGGCATGTCAGATCAACTCGTACTTCTATCATATCTGATATCTGATGTTTGGGAACCATATTATCTAGAGGGAAAGGTCTCTGGGGCAGAAGCTATTCTATACTGACTGAGAGTGCGTGTATAAGCGCCTAAGTGTCTGCATGAGAAGCGTGGGGGCATGGGCCTTCCCTGGGAGCATGGTAACAGAGGCTATGAATTACTTGCACGGAGACAGTAGGCCAGCCCTCGTGCTCTGCAGCTGGGAGGGTGTTTACTTAAACTAGTAGGCAGGAATGAATTTTCAAGGAGCGGAACAGATAATTCGAAGGTTGTAGTCAGTCTTGGCAGGCAGCAGGCTGAGCTAAGCGCACAGGGAGTAGGACAGAGGTCATGAATACAGAGGCTGCCTGGGCTGATGCTTTCAGAGTCAGAAAGCCACGAAAAAAGGCTCGATGGCAGAAATTCAGGGCCTAGTTTGCCAGAGCTGAAAAACGTGTAAAGTACACTACAAAAAGACGTTGGCATGGCATACTTAGGAACGGACTATTCAACCCATTCAGGGTGGGTCTGAAAGAGGACATGTTAACGGTGGACGCAAATGTATTTGCGTCTTCATAGCTGGCACAGGAGGGAAGTTACATGCACTTTAAGCTGGTACATGGAGTCGGTGGGGTACACGCTAGGGAACATTACTTGACCATAAAATTTATATTTCCTCATTCCCTCCTTGTTCCCTACGGACCCTTCATGATATATCGATCCTCATGAATCGATCAGTCTGTTCTTGTAACATTATTCGCTCATCTTTCTTTCTTTCACGTTTTGAGAAAAAACTGGAATGTTCAATGCACGATGTGGCACACAGTCCACAAATCGCTGGCCCACACTGTAGGCACAGACAACAACTGAATACTATGACGAGGGCAATGCCTAGGAAGGATAGGATCTTCCATCCCCAAGCGGTTAACGTTGTCCAGAACCAACCGGACCAAGTCCAGGTGCCTGGATTCTGATGTATCAGATTTGCAATTTTATGAAGACGTGTAATGGCTTGATATACTGTTGGCGCGTTTTCTGGGATGAAAACACAGCAACTTGACCCGATGACCTTACAAGCTCCGCCTCTGTCTGCCAAGATGACGTCAATAACAAGACGATTCTGAAGGACAACAACCCGCATGGCGGACTGCTCTTCTGTTAAGTTACCCAGGGCGGAGGCAGTTTCATTCACTACTGCTTCAAGTGTTCTAGTTAATCTGCGTATTAGTTTACTATTTTGGACGGGGCCTGTGAAGAAAAAGAATCCTTTATTGAAATCTGTGTACTGCTCCCATGCCGTTTCAGTATAGTCGACAATCGGGAGACCTCTTCGGAGTCTATTCTTTACTAGATTCGTATTTCTGTGATAATCAGGAGGAGCTAGAAAAACGGGTGGCAGAAGGAATGCAATGTAACAGGTACCATCCCAATCTGGAGGTAAGCGTATGTATGCGGTATGACCACAAACAAAGTAGGAATGACGGGTAGCTCTAAAAGAAGACTTGCCTTGATCACTGAATTCGACCACAGTAGTACATTTACTATGACCTAAGTGTACTGAACCTTTCTTACTGACACATAATTCACCAGTGACTGGTAATACTGACATAGCGGGCAGAACTGGTGCAGCTTCGGATTCAACAGTAAGAATCATAAGGTTAATTGTATAATTACCTAATCCATATACTTCATTTTCTAGATCAGTTCCTATTCTAGTGGGGAGTCCCTTCTTGTCAGGATAACAGGATTTAAGCAGAACTAAGTTCAAGTTTCCCCAAACCCAGCTCCCTTTGTAAACAGCAATATCAGGATCTACGGAATTTATTATTCTAAACCAGGCTCCACAGGAACCATTGTGGGTGAACGGGTACGGAAAGAGGGGCAGAGCTCCCTTGTATTTCTGGTAGGGAGGGAGTCGGCCACATATCCAGCAATTTGTAGCATTATTAGTCTGATGAGAATGATGTAACATACTAATGAATGTGTTGTTGCGCAGCGCGAGTCTGTAGGAAAGTTCATGTGGAGGTAATTTGCTAAAAGAATGTTCAGCAGAAACATTGTAAGCAGATTGTTCACGCTTGAAAATAGGGTAGTAGAGAGGAAGCAGTATACTTGCAATAATAATCAGAATACTTAGAAAAAACATAATTAATAATGTCACTATACAGTGACTACGGAGTGATTTACAATATGTATGCTTCTTGAATTGTCTCTCTCTCTCTCTATCTCGATCTAGGGGGTACATGTCAGAAACTATTTAACCGATTCACCTAGGGGAGGACTTAAACAATTAAACTGTCTGACTTGCTAGATCGGAGCTTTAACTTATATTCTTCTTGGGGAGTTTTTTCTCGTTCTAAAACTTTAAAGTCACTAGATTCGATACAGTCTTTGGGAGGGTGGACGAGTCTGGGTCTGGTTTCAGTTTGTTGTATTTTTTAATATGGCTCGTGTGGATCCACCCCTTTCTGCCCTCCACTTTCACTGCAGTCCTCGTAGTAAGAAGGACGGTCTTCGGTGCTTTCCAGCGGGGCTCCAGCGGACTTTTCCTGTCAAAGTTCCTAATTAAGACCAGGTCGCCAGGACGGACATCATGCGGCTTTACATCAGTGTTGTCAGGGAAAGCTGCGGCAACCTGTGAACGACATGATTGGAGTGCAGACATCAAGGAGGCAAGGTAATCTGTCAACATGTTACAATCAACATCAGTAATTTTCTTAGGAATGGGCGTCCCCCACATATTCGGTGGTCTGCCAAAAACCACTTCGTACGGGGACAGTCCTGATCTCGAGTGGGCAACCATTCTCATGTAGAACAGTGCTACTGGCAGGGCGACTATCCAGTCGACCCCTTTCTCTTGACATATTTTAGCAAGGCGGATCTTTAATGTCTGATTATGCCTCTCTACAAGGCCTGCGGCTTCGGGATGTCGGACACAATGGAATTTCCACTGATATCCTAGCAGCAAGGAAACCTGTTTCATTAATTCGGATGAGAATGGCTGTCCGTTATCTGAGTAGACGACACGAGGCAAGCCGTATCGTGGGAAGAATTCACGAACCAGCTGTCTGGCAGTGGTCGGAGCAGTATAATCTGGGACTGGATATGCTTCGGTCCAACGGGAAAGTGCACAAACAACTACGAGGACATATTTGAATCCTCGACAATGGTCCATCTGGATATAATCCATCTGGAGGACTTCAAAAGGGTGATCAGGAGGATGAAATCCACCTTGCTCTACAGGGACACTTTTACCTGGATTGAACTGACAACAGATCATGCAAGTACGCACTTTCTGTTTGGCTGCTGCTCGTAAGTGTTTATTGTGCCAGAGATTGTGTAAACTGTCTAACATCGCTTTCTCTCCTAGATGTGCTGGACTATGTGCTGTATTTATTATGACTTGAACCATAGAGTCGGGGAGAAACCATGTAGATTTTCCCTTCGTCATCCAACCTTGATCTGTCTGGATCCCTCCTAGTTCAGTCCATTTCTTTATTTCATCTGAGGTAGCATGTGTCTGAATATCAATTACATCTAGTGCGGGATCCCTGACTGTCATACAATGTGTCGGTACTATTGTCTTTGTCACATCAGTTGTCTGAGTGTGAGTCAATGCTGTATGTTTTGCTGTCTGGTCTGCCAGGTCGTTACCCTGGGAAACAGAATCTGTAACTTTAGTATGTGCTTTACACTTTATGACGGATATGCCTGAAGGCAGATGTATGGCTTCTAACAGTGCTTGAATGAGGGGACCGTGTCGGATCTTGGCACCATGAGAGGTCAAGAAACCTCGTTCTTGCCATAACATTCCGAAGTCGTGTACAACTCCGAACGCATAACGGGAGTCAGTGTATATGTTAACATTTCTGTTCTTGGCTAGTATACAGTCTCGGGTCAGAGCAATAAGCTCTGCCGCTTGAGCGGACAGTGTGTCAATACGATATGTTTCTTTAACTTCAGTTTCAGTGGTCACGGCATACGCGGCCACTAATTCTCCTGTACTTGTTCTCATACATGAACCATCCACATAAAGTGTCAGGTCTGGATTTGTCAGTGGAACATCTGTTAAGTCTCGTTGAGGCTTTGTTACTGCATTAATGGTCTCTATACAATCATGCGGAGCTGGATCTGTCGTAATGGAAGGTAACAATGTTGCGGGGTTCAGAATACTGCAGCGTCTGATTTCTATGTGTGGTTGGAATAGCGTTAATTCATAACCTGTCAGTCGTGCTATAGTCAGGTGCTGAGTCTGGGTTCTGTTTAAAAGAACCTCTACAGAATGTGGAACTTGTACTGTTAATTGATGTCCTAAAACAATTGAGTCGCTCTGTCTGATTGCTAAAGCGGTCGCTGCTACGGACTTCAAGCACGCAGGGAGTGCCTGGGCTACTGAATCCAATGTACTTGAAAAATAAGCGCAAGGCTTATATGAACCTGCTTGATCTTGGGTGAGGACAGACAATGCTGTACCATCACGTTCTGTAACGAAAAGTGTAAAAGGTTTGCTGTAACATGGTGTCGCTAAAACTGGTGCTTGGCATAAAACTTTCTTTAATTCTTCAAAGGCTTGTGTGTGTTCCTGAGTCCAAGGGAGGACAGTCGAAGTTGCTGCCTCCTGTGTTGTTAACTGAATGAGTGGTTTAGCTAGAAATGCATATTGAGGAATCCATTGTCTGCAGTACGAGGTGAGGCCTATAAAGGCCCGCACTTCCTTTTGTGTCTGGGGTCGTGGCATATTTACAATTAACTGAATGCGATTGGGAGTGAGCTGTCTCCCCACTTTGGACAGCAAGTGACCCAAGTACGCAACTTGCTGAACACAGAATTGTAGCTTCGAAGGAGACACCTTGTGTCCCTTGTCGGCCAGAGAATGTAAAACTGTCAGTGATGCTTGTTCACATTCGGGCTCACTTCGTGCGGTGATCAGCAGATCATCGACGTATTGCAGTAAAGCGGTGTTAACTGGCATTTGAATACAATCTAGTTGTCTTTTCAGTGCTTGGCTATAGATGCTGGGGCTTTCTGTGAATCCTTGAGGTGCGCGGGAAAATTTGAAACTTCGTCCATTTAAACTGAATCCGAAGAGATATTGGCTCTCTGGATCAATCGGTACACTAAAGAAGGCGTTCTTGAGGTCAATTACAGTAAAGAACGTTGCTTCAGAATCAATAGCCGTCAATAGAGAAGAGATATCGGGAACCACAGGGTACTGTGGAATGATGCATTTATTCAGCTCTCTCAGATCAATCACCAGCCGATATACTGGCGGTACATTGGGATCAGTACGTTTAAGAATCGGAATGATAGGTGAATTACAGATATTGGAGTCGGTCTCTACGACCACTCCTTGGGTAATGAGCTCTTCAATGATTTTCAGTAAAGCCACTACAGCATCGGGTGGTAACTTGTATTGTCTGATTCGGGGTAACACAGCACCTGATTTCAGTGTAACACGGTATGGTGTGATATGCATACAACCTACATCAGTTGGGCCTTTTGCCCACAAGTGATCTGGTACATTTTTCAATCTGACATCAAACTCTCGTAATACATAATGGCCCTTGAAATCCCGCAGAAAGAGTCTAACTCCCTCCGGGGAACAGCATATTATGGCTCCTAGAGCCTTCAGCGTTTTTATACCTAACAGATTTTCTGGACATGATTTCGTAAGTAACAAGTCTGTAATACGTGATAATGGACCCACAGCTAGGGGAACTGGTTCTGATACTTCATTTACAATAGGCTGTCCTGAAAAACCAAGGGAAACATTCTGTGAGCCTGAGAGGGGTGCCCCTGGGACTTCGTTATGGCTGATTGTTGTGCGGCTTGCCCCTGTGTCTATTAAAAACTTTCTGTCTTTTCCCAATACTTGACTGTGTACATAAGGACCCTCTTGATCTACAGGAATCTCAATAAGAGGCAAGCCGAATTCCCTCTCTAGGCTGTTTCATGTGTATTTCTATCACTGCTTTTCTTATTTTCTTGTACATACTGGCTATGCAAGTTCCCTTATCATGTTTTCCATCAGATATATTTTGACCCCACTTGTTGAGTGCATTTAATTCATCCTGTTCTGTTTCAGGCCTGTCTCGTTCTTTTATTAGGCAGTTTATAAAAAAACGTAGTATATGTGCTTGAGTGTCAACTTTCTGATGCGCCATGGCATCCTTAATACTTTCAGGGTCTTTCCCAGTCTGAACAAAGTGATATATTCTATCTAGGTGCTCTTTCATTCCTGCAAATAGCAGCAGGTAGTCAGTGGCGGATCGTAACCGTAGTGATGCCATCATCATTCTATCGTCTTTGCCGGGTACTGGATCATATCTGCAAACTGCAAGCGGTTCTTTGAGTATGTCGAGACGGGGTGATTTGAACGTGAGAGGACTCTGTATATCCCTAAGGTGTAATCTGTGTGTTAATGGCGGCGTCCGAAGACCCCCCATCGCACTTCCTGAGGCGGAAGCTTGAACATTATCTCTCTGTGGAGTCTGTATCTGTACTTGAATTTGTCTGTGAGTAGGGTCAGGTAGAAGCGGTTTTGGTAGATCAACTTTAGGTACGGGAAGTGGTGGAGGTGGAGGAATAGTCGGTCGAACGGGGAAACCTGGTTGCAGTTGTGGCGGGTTGCCACCTCCGTCACCGTCAGTAGGCGGGACACGGACAGGCGGGTTGGTGTAAGCGGGTGCTACATCCTCTAGATAGGAATTCAGGAATATATCTTTAGTGGTCTTGTGATTTACTTTAGTTGGAACCAATGGTGGCGGCAGATTTTTCGGTATTTCTGATGTGGTCTCAGGCGAACCCTCGGCCACGAGATACATACCGTTTACGAGATTGTTTCGTGCGCGGTCTACTTGCTCTGTTTTTACTCGGATCCCTTCAGTAACTAATTCGTTTTCTTGGGCTTTATCTGATTCTTTGAGTCTGTCTTCTCTACGAAGTGCTTTTTCAGCACGCTTATGTGATTCCTTACGCCAAAACTCTATGGCGTCTTTCTGAGATTGTCTGGCTTTCTTTTTCCATAGTGCTTCCTCTACCTTCATGATGCACTCGGCATCCCATGTTCCGGTAACAGGCCATCTGTGTCTCTCGTCTAGATGTTTAGTATAATCGGCCCATAAATCTAGATACAATATGGCGTCTAAGCCATGTTTGTTGTACATAAAATTTCCTGGAGTGTCCCTAGGGGGGATAGGAATTTCTTCCTCTAGTATCCCTTTCCTAGTTCCTATCTGCTTTAACTTGTTGAAGAACGGCATCTTGTTTACTTAATACTGAAATGCTCAATCCTAACTACTTAATACTGATTTTAGCTAGTTATACAAGAACACAATAATGCACATAAAAAAAAACAGTCGCATTCATACCACGACATTAATCACATGAAAAGACATTTGAGACATATATGACTACCCCTTATACCAGATGTACTGCTAAACAGCACAGATACACTGTCAGAGACAATGCAAAAACTTTAATAACTGATGTACTGCTAAACAGTACAGATACACTGTCTAAAAACAGTGCAGACCGGACTTGTGTACCCAAACCCGTCTTGATACGTCCCAGCAATGGTACTCACCGGGAAGCACGGAAACTGAAGGCCTCGGAAAACTCGACTGGACTCGACTCGACTCGACACATGGATACTTCGGAAACTGGTGGGCCTCTTAACACCTCGGACCTTGCTTCTTTCGGCTAGGCTCTGGTCGGGATCCTCCGCACTCCTCACCGCCTCGTCTGGGCGCTGATTGCAGTCTTCGTCACCTCCGTGGGCCAGAGGGAGATACAGGAAATCCTGCCAGTACGCGTAGTTTCCATCTAACTGATGGCAGGGGACAGAGCTTGCAACGCACCAACCGGCGCGTGAGGTGGGGGAGGGGTCCCTGTTCGGGCGCCAAAATGTCGTAAATATTTAATTTACCATCTTAATTTCTATGCAGGTAAGTACTTAATCAATAATAACTCAATCGGAAAGAAAGAAAACAGAGTCCGTGGTGTTAGAGTTCTTAGGGGTTTTATTCCTTAAAAAGGAATTGTTCCGGAACTGGATATCAGGTTCCTGGCACCACACAGGCTCCAGGAAGGGATAGAGCAATATTTTATTGACAATACATAGCTTATATACTTAATTCATGTCATAGAAAGCAATATAGTAGGCGTAACAGCTGAGAGAAACAAGATAACAGCATCCACGTGTTGCTAGTACGTAATCAGAAGGCGTGGACTAGAGGTGTGCGCTAGAAACGTCACAGGTAGGTGTCACAAAGGGGTGGCACAAAGCAGAATGTTGCAATGTCAGCAGAAATCTGAAGCATGGGTGCGCGCGCAGCTGCATGACGTGTGATTGACGTGGAAACAGGAGGGTGCAGGGGACTTGACATTTACACTGGCGGAAAGAGACAGAAGTCTGGCATGTCAGATCAACTCGTACTTCTATCATATCTGATATCTGATGTTTGGGAACCATATTATCTAGAGGGAAAGGTCTCTGGGGCAGAAGCTATTCTATACTGACTGAGAGTGCGTGTATAAGCGCCTAAGTGTCTGCATGAGAAGCGTGGGGGCATGGGCCTTCCCTGGGAGCATGGTAACAGAGGCTATGAATTACTTGCACGGAGACAGTAGGCCAGCCCTCGTGCTCTGCAGCTGGGAGGGTGTTTACTTAAACTAGTAGGCAGGAATGTATTTTCGAGGAGCGGAACAGATAATTCGAAGGTTGTAGTCAGTCTTGGCAGGCAGCAGGCTGAGCTAAGCGCCATGGGCCGCACAGGGAGTAGGACAGAGGTCATGAATACAGAGGCTGCCTGGGCTGATGCTTTCAGAGTCAGAAAGCCACGAAAAAAGGCTCGATGGCAGAAATTCAGGGCCTAGTTTGCCAGAGCTGAAAAACGTGTAAAGTACACTACAAAAAGACGTTGGCATGGCATACTTAGGAACGGACTATTCAACCCATTCAGGGTGGGTCTGAAAGAGGACATGTTAACGGTGGACGCAAATGTATTTGCGTCTTCATAGCTGGCACAGGAGGGAAGTTACATGCACTTTAAGCTGGTACATGGAGTCGGTGGGGTACACGCTAGGGAACATTACTTGACCATAAAATTTATATTTCCTCAATTACACGCTTATAGACAAAAGGGTGTTTGAGGAGAAGTTTGCCAGACGTGGGGTGGAGCTAGAGAAAGCTGACATAAATCCTGTAGGGTACTTCAAGGAACGAATACCATTAGAGGGTATGACAAAAATGAGGATAACCCTTAAAGATAGGCACACGGTGGGAAAAGTGTATGTTACCACGAGAGGTTCTAATCTCCTGGGGTGGAGGCATCAGAAGGAACTAGGGATTAAGCTAGATCCCAACAACAGTGAGCAAGTGCTTTTAGTAGAGCCCCCCAGTGTTGCTGAAGACCTTACTCAGGAATTTAAGGAGGTATTTAATGAAAAGCTGGGGATGTTGAAGAACTATATGCACAGAATAACGCTCAAGGAAGGGGCAGTACCAGTAATACATAAAACACGCTCCATTCCTCTACGTATGAAGGAGCCTTTAAAAAACGAGTTGGACAAATTGGTCAGCCAAGGAGTTATCAAGGAAATAGAGACTTCAGCTTGGTTGGCTCCGGTTGTTATCACGACCAAGGATGGAGGAAAGAACATAAGGCTGTGTGTAGACCTGAGAGACTTGAATGCTAACATTCAGATAGACCGATACCTCCTCCAGAGAATTGGGGAGATGTTGAGCACTATACAAGGGGCCAGATTCTTTAGCGTGTTGGATTTGTCCTCGGCCTACTATCAGATAGAGCTGCATCCGGAGTCACAGTCTCTGACGGTGTTCACAACTCCTTTTGGCAACTTCAAATTTCTACGGATACCTTTTGGGTTGGCGTCTGCGGCAGCGGCCTTCCAGCGAGTGATGCAGCACATCCTCAGAGATTGCAGAAAAACAATGTGCTTCCAGGATGACATCCTGATCTATGGCTCAAATGAAGAGGAACACAGTGAGAACATAAAAGGAGTGCTAAGGAGGTTGAAGGAGGTAGGGTTCACCACCAGAGTGAGCAAGTGCAAATTGGGGGTGCTCAGTGGCTTACTTGGGCCACACAATTTCAGAAGAGGGGATCAAACCTAAATGTGACTTGGTCAACGCCGTTATAGATGCCCCAACACCAACAAGCAAAGAGGAAGTTGTGTCATTTCTTGGTCTGGCGGAGTACATGGCAAAATTCATTAAAGACTTTGCCATCAGAACTTATTCGTTGAGAGAATTGGTGAAGAAAGACAGCATTTTCGACTGGGAAGAGAAACAAGAGATGGCGTTCAGAGATATAAAAAATGCATTCATACAGGCACCCTTTATTTGAAAATTTGATCCTGAAAGAGACATAATAATTATCACAGACGCAAGTAACCGGGGAATAGGCGCAACCTTATCGCAAAGGGTAGAGAAGCAAGTAAAGGTAGTGGCTTTCGCCTCAAGAACTCTCACCTCTCCGGAAACAAACTATTCTACGGTGGAGAAGGAGGCTCTGGCTGTGTATTGGGCAATCAAACACTTCAAGTTCTACGTTTGGGGAGTACCATTCGAGGTGCATACGGACCACAAGCCATTGGTGCCTCTGTTCACCAAGAAGAACATGGAGGAAATGACCCCGCGCATTGCAAAGTGGGTCTTGGGCTTGCAAGGATATAATTTCAGAGCTGTATACATACCGGGCCAACAAAACAGAGTGGCGGATTTTCTTTCAAGGTCTCCCGTCCGCGGCGATTCGGAAGAAGAAAAGGTGGAGGACACCATTTTGGAAATAAGTGTAGCAGCTGTGGCAAAAGAAGAATGGGAAAAGCATATGGAAAAGGATGAGACATTGAGGAAGGTGAAGAGGTACATTGTGTCAGGGTGGCCCCAGAAGTGCAAGGAGCTGAGTAATGAAATTCAACCGTATTGGAATGTAAAAGATGATCTTTCAGTGGAAGCGAATTTCGTCATGAAGTCGGGGAAACTTGTTCCACCAGAGGGAATGAGGCAGCAAGTGATCACCTTGGCCCATGAAGGTCATTTGGGCAGAAGCCTATGCAAGTCTAGATTAAGAGCAGACTGCTGGTTTCCGGAGATGGATCGAGAAATGGAGGAGAAGGTACGAGATTGTTACGCTTGTAGCATTAGCGACAAATCCAAGGTATCTAAGCATTCTTCTTTGATTCCAGTGGAAGTACCTATGGCACCATGGAGAAAACTGGGCTTCAACATAACGGGACCCATTCATGGAAGGGGCTCACAGGATTGGTACCTATTGATATTGATAGACTATTATTCCAACTGGATAACTCACAAAATTGTAGTTAATATCAACACAAAGTCATTGATACGTTTTCTCAGAGAAGTGTTCTCTAGAGAAGGTATTCCCTCAACGATGATAACAGACAATGGGGTCCAACGGATCTCGGATGAAATGAAGGAGTTTTTAAAAGACTGTTCAATATCCCATATCTGCACTCCGTTGTATTGTCCCAAGGCGAATGGCAAAGTGGAAAGGGCAAACCGCTTGCTGAAGGAGAGTATCAATCTGGCCAGCAAGTCGGGGAAAAATATGGAAGACGCCATAATGGAAACTCTGTGGGCCTATCATACCACCCCCAACGCCACCACTGGACACACACCGTTTGAGCTAATGAGAGGAAGGAAGGCTGGATCAAAGCTGTCCCGCAGTGGATGGGGAAAGGAGGTCATCTGGAGGTAGATCAGGAGGATATGAGAAAGAGAATTGAAGACAAGCAAAGTAAATACAAAGAGTGGTACGACAGTAAGTGGGGTGCAAAGGAAAAGAACCTCAAAAGTGGACAGATGGTGTACATCAGGAAGCCAGACAGAATGGGGAAAAAAGAGGACAGATTCTACGCCCCAGAGAAAATAAAGGAGGTCAAGAGCAATGTGGTAGTCATGCAGGACGGAAAAATGTGGAGTCAAGACCGAGTTGTCCCTGTTACCAGTAAGAGAGATCTGCTAGGTGTGGGGATTTCAGAGTCAGGTGACAGAGGGCAGGAAAGGGGGCAGAGAAGGGAAAGTCACAGGAAAAGAACCACCCCGTCCTGGCACAGGCAATATAGCATGAGGTAAAAGCAAAGGCGGTCACCCTTTTACGGGGGTGTTGGTGAACTATGTATTGGTTAACCTGGGCCCTGACCTAGGACAGAGTCTGCTGCGCAGAACTCAAGGCTATGGTTCTGCACTGTTCTCCCTGTTCTTTTCACCCCTTGTTTTACTCTCTCACACTATATCACTCTCTCCACCCCTTCTCTCTCTCTCTCTCTCTCTCTCTCTCTCTCTCTCTCTCTCTCTCCCCCACTTTCCTTCCTGCTCTGCCCTTCCTCCTATCTTGCCCACCTCATCTCTTACCTGCCCCCCTTTCCCCCTCGCCTTTGTAGTCTCCCTAGGGAGGATGATGTGTTGTAACTTATCTAATGGTTTCTCCCACCCTGCCATTTCCCCCCTCCTAACTCCTTACCATGGTTTCGCCCTAGCTGTCACCTGAAGGCAGCGTTAGAATGTTGGTGACACAAAAGCCGCCCAGCTGGGAGCACCTGTGTGTTTTGATCTTAATAAACAATTTTGAGGTCACCTACGTGTAGTGCGTCTTTACTACACTTACTTTTATTGTTGTGTCTCATATCCTGCAGGAGGGTTTCAGATGTTCGAGCAGAAGGAGTGTTTACTCCCTCGGGGGTGTCTTTTTCCATATCCAACACAAAAAGATGATGGACAGAATGTTGAACATTGTCAAACATTCACCCCCAGTCACAGATGTGGGTTTAATCCATCTTTATTCTCCTCACCACATCTTTCGAGTTTGGACCCAGCCATATGCAAAACAGCCTCCACCCTGTTCCCCACAGAACCATTCCAGCCCGAACTGCCAGGCCAGTTCCTCCCTGGACCAAAAAACAAGCATCCTGAGGCCGGTTTCTGGGCATCACCCCTCATAAGTCAGGCTAGCTTGAATCGGAACTGGGGTGGCGAAGTGAGCTACAGAACGATGATGGAACGATGATGTATTCAACTCCGATCTAATAGTGACTTTGGGGAGAGTGTGAAAAGTTTCAGCGCTCCATCCATCATCGCCTTGTGTTTTCTTTTTTTGCCCTAAGTTGGCAGGGTTTTCCCAGATGTGGGTCCCTTGCTCCCTTTGCCACTGGTTTCAAGATAGCCTGGCTGAAGAGAGTGGTTACCCCGAAACCTGTCACAGGATGCTTGCACAGGTCCAGGGAAGACCTGGTTTGGCAGTTCAGGCAGGACTGTTCCCATGAGGCACAGGGTCAAGATTGATTTGCATATAGCTAGAGCTGAACTGGGGTGGCAAAGTGAGCTAAAGAATGATGATGGATTCAACCCAGATCTGTGACTGGGGGTGGGTGTCTGAAAAGTTTCAGCGCTCCGTCCATCATCTCCTTGTGCTGAATTTTTTCCATATCTGAAACATAATAAGACTGATTCAAGATGCATTGTTTACCCTTCTTTTCCTCATCATCATAAACTATGTGTGTTTAAAAGGTTGGAATGTTATGAGGAATGTTCTCGTGAATTGAGAACTGATCAGGCAGGAAAGCTAATTATTTCTTTGCAGAAACCTTTCCAGCCGGTCACTTATGCAATTTTGGCGCAATGGGTCAGATGAATTCTGGCCGAAGCCGGAATTGATGTGTCTCATTTTGGAGTGCATTCTGTGCTGGGAGCCATGACCTCCAAAGCTTTTTCTACTGGTTCTGGTCTTGAGGACATTATGACTGCAGCGGACTGGTCTTCTGACTCCACTTTCAAAGTATTTTATCACAAACCAGTTGTGGATGTGGCTTCTAATATTGTAGCACAACTTTAAACTAGCATGATCCAAAACGTCCATTCCTGACATAGAATAAAAACATTTCTAGCTATCAAGTCAAGAATTTTCAATTCTATTAAGGAGACAGAGGTGAGGATTATCCTGCAGCGGGATTGCATGTGTTACTAAATGTCTAATGATGTTATCGTTATTAGTGAGATGTCATGTTTATTCCCGCTCTTGATGTCAGTTGCTACACGCAGAGCAGATACAGTGCTACTGCTCTTTTTTTATTTTCCAGGGGCAGATGCCAAGGCAACCTGAGGCGGCCTGGCTCTTCACATCCAGTGCTGTTGATTACCGGAGGAGAAGTTCACTTCGACTGTTTTATGGTTCACGCGGTTGGCGAACGAGTCCTGTAACTTTGAGGGTTTGAGTATGGCCTTTGAGTTTGCAATGACTTTTGAAATGATTCATGAAGATTATTGACAGACAAAGAGGAGGATCTATAGTGACTCTGGCTTATATGCTACACATGACCACAGTGACTGGTGGAGAGGGTGGACTACAGGGGTTCATGGGAATGTAGCTTTCCTTTTTGTGATCTTTTCATTGGCTGCTGTGTTTTCTTGAGTAAAGAAAGAGAAGCATAATCCTTGCCTCCGTGTCCTTAATAGAATAAAAAATTATTGACGTGATAACTAGAAGTCTTTTTATTAGTGTCTACATTGCACCTGTGTCATGAGAGGCAAGTGCAGTGAGGAATCCTTCGAACTGGTTGGTCAAATATTTTCTGCTTCTAAATTCTGGCTGCTATCTGATTTGTGGCCCTGTAAAGCATTGGGTCAATGTGGCTGCTGTGAGAGAACCAAGCATAAATGTTTTCTACGTAATGTTCCTCCAGCCTGCCATTTGGGATACCTTTTTATTATAAGGTGCAGGTTGGCATTTTGACACCTCTTTTGAATGTTTTCCAGCTTTATCAGTTTTTCATATTGTACATGATCACACTCCCAATCGGAACTCAGATCAATACACAATTTTTACTTTTCTTTATTGTGCACTTTAAGTTGACCATATGTACAAAAATATTGTTATATCATAATTCAACTCTATGTAAACTAAGTTTCATATATTTCTTGTGTGTTTATGTAACAATCTCCTGTGTGAATAACACACTATTATATATATCTATGAATATATATATATATCAATAATTTACAATTATTTCCAATTGTGTTTCCACTGAAATTACTTGACAAATTATTTTATTCTAAGCTGATTTTATACTAAGATGATTAGTATTTCCCTCACATTTTCATGTAGATCTGCCACAGAGAAGGTAGTAGCCACAGTTCTTTCACGCAGGGATGCTGCCCTTGAAAAGTGAACGGGTGGGGAAATGGAAACATTCCCAGGGAGTGGCCAAAGCAGAACTCAGGATAAAGACTCTGGAAACAGGACTGTCAACACTTTACACTATCTATTGTGTGAACTCAGAGTGCTCTTAACAGCTGAGATATATATTTATTCTCCATTGGATGGTGTAGCTTGTCCTCTAATTGTGTTGTTATTTATTGTTCCAGTGATCTCAAACTGTCACATTATAAACATAATCTATTCTTCTTCTTCATTTGAACAGAAATTAAAAGCAGGAGTTTGCATCGGAACCAAGAACATGAACAACGCTGTGATGAAACCGGGCAAAAGGCAGCATTAACGGGAGAAGATAAAGTGTTGGTTATGCAGAGAGTTAGCAATAAAATACCAAACAAAACAAAGAGAGTGAATACAGCCCCTGGAAAAAACAGAGCTGATCAATATACAGGAAGTGATAACAATACAATGAAGCTGATTGGCCAGAAAAAGATCACAAGTATTACATGTTCTGAGTATGGAAAAAACGTCAGTGAAAAGGGTACTCTCACTGAACATAAGAAGGTTCCTACCAATGGGAAAGTGTATTCTTGTGACAAATGTAGAATAACATTCCAAAGTAGGTCAGTTTTAAATCGACACAGATCGGCACACTCTGACCTACAGTCATTTACATCAGAAAATAAAAACCATAAACGGAACAGAAAACACGAGAACAACAGATCATACAAGTGTAGTGAATGTGAGAAGAATTTTTCATCTTTATCTAAACTTCATGTACACCATAAACTACACACAGGAGAGAAACCCCATAAATGCGATGAGTGTGGAAAGCGTTTTACTTATCTTTCTCTTCTGAAGGTTCACCAGCGGCTTCACACAGGAGAGAAACCCTTAGCATGCAATGAATGTGGAAAATGTTTTCGCCTTTCTGGAGATCTTAACTCTCATAGACAAATTCACAAAGGAGAGAAACCTTACAAGTGTGAGTGTGGAAGGCGTTTCAATAGAGCCGATGGTCTGAAAAGCCACAGGCTCCAACATGCTGGAGAGAAAAGAGAGAAACCATACTTATGTAGTGAATGTGAAAAGAGTTTCTATTCTTTATATCTTCTTCGTCTACACCAGAGAATACACACAGGGGAGAAACCTTATTCATGTGACACATGTGGGAATAGATTCAGGCAGTCATCACACCTAATAAGGCACAAGCGAGTACACACTGGTGAAAAACCATTTATATGCAGAGAATGTGAGAAAGGATTCAGCGATGCCATAGGCTTGAAAACTCACCATCGTGTGCACACTGGAGAGAAACCCTTTAAATGTGATACATGTGGAAAGCGTTTTGTAGTTTCATCTCATCTGACGGTTCATCAACGCCTTCACACAGGAGAGAAACCATATAGCTGCACTAAATGTGGAAAATGTTTCCGCTATTCCGCAAGTCTGGTTACCCATTTGAAGATTCACACAGGAGAGAAACCTTTCAAGTGTAGTGAGTGTGGAAGGCGTTTTAATCGGCTAGACAGTCTGAAAAAACACCAGCACATACATACAGGAGAAAAACCATACCCTTGCACTGAATGTGAAAAGACGTTCTCTCGAAAAGATATCCTAACAAATCACCAGAAAAAGCATACAGTGTCGACAGCTGACACAGATAAAACATACGCATGTAATGAGCATAGAAAGCTATTAAGAGACTCTGCTCATCTAAAAATACGTACCCAAACAGTGAAACTTCATACATGTATCGAATGTGGGAAGTGTTTACGCTCTCAGTCATCCCTGAAAAGACATGAAAGAACACACACGGGAGAAAGGCCATTTACATGTAGTAAATGTAGTAGTAGTTTCAGCTGGTTAGATCAATTGACAAAACATCTATTGAAACACTCAGGAGACAAATCATTTTCATGCAGTGCCTGTGGGAAGAGCTTCATTTCATCAGCAAAATTGAAATCTCATGAGAGATTGCACACAGGAGAGAAATCCTTCAAATGTAATGATTGCGGGAAGAGTTTAAGTTCCGAGACATCCCTTCGAAATCATGAGAGATTGCATACGGGAGAGAAGCCCTTTAAGTGCACAGAATGCTGTAAGAGTTTTAGACGCCAGGAAACCCTGAGACAGCATGAGAGAACACACACAGGAGAAAAGCCATTTATATGTAGTGAGTGTAGTAGGGGTTTCAGCCAGCTAGGAAATTTGATTAAACATCAAATGATACACTCAGGAAACAAACCATTTTCATGCAGTGACTGTGGGAAGAGCTTCATTTCATCAGGAGAATTGAAATCACACCAAAGAGTGCACACAGGAGAGAAGCCCTTCAAATGTACTGAGTGTGGGAAGAGTTTCCGATTTGCCCAAAACCTAAACGAACACCTTCGGATCCATACAGGTGTGAAACCCTATCTGTGCAACAGTTGTGGGAAAAGTTTTGCTATCTCTGGGGATTTGACTAAGCACAAGCGAATTCACACAGGCGAAAAACCATATATTTGTGCTGAATGTGGACGCGGGTTCAGTGTGCCATCTTCATTGAAATCACATCAGAAGGTGCACACCGGGGAGAAGCCTCATAAATGTAATGAATGTGGGAGGGGCTTTGCGTTCTTGTCAAACCTGTTTGTACACCAACAAACGCACACTGGAGAGAAACCCTTCGTTTGCATTGAATGTGGAAAAACATTTGCTGACTCTGGAGCCATGACAAAACACATTCGAATGCACACTGGCGAGAAACCCTACGCTTGCCTTGAATGTGGGAAAAGATTTGCTGTCTTTAGATCCATGAAAATACACATTCGAATGCACACTGGAGAGAAACCCTACACTTGCCTTGAATGTGGGAAAACATTTGCTGACTCTAGATGCATGACAAGCCACATTCGAATACACACTGGAGAGCATCGCTCTGTGTGCCATAAATGTGGGAAGACATATTCTGACCCTAGATATCTGACCAAACACATGCAACTGCATAAGGAAGAAACGGATGATCAGTGATGCCAACTATCGCTCTCGCCAAAATGCACAATACTTCCCTCTCTTTGGGTAGTATATGGTATATAGTTAATGCTACCGAAAGAATATACAGGCAAATAGACTCAAATATCATTACATGACTTTAAAAAGCTCAAATTAAATTTCTATTGAAGTAAAGACTGATGCAGAATAAAGTCTGCCTGTCCACTACGCACCTTTCCAATGCTGTGTATATTTGGTATACCATCTTATAGTGGGTATCACATTTTTTTGCTAAGGCATAGAAAAAACATTTACCAATTGCCTGCTGTGTAAGAGCCCAAAATTGCAACTCTCAAATTTATGCAAAAATAGCCTTTAGAGAGCATTTTAAGCATATTTCTAATTTCTATTCAATATGTGCATTGTGGAGAGTAGTTCAATGCGCACTTATGCATTGTTACAATCATGTCCAAATCTATTAATAACTAATGATTTTGAATTTCAGTCCGCCACTGTGACCTTCTAACTAGCAGTTCAGTTACCACAAATCCAAACCTGAACCTGGAATTGATCAATGATCTTTACAAGAGCAGAGTGTGACCCACCCTGATGAAGTCCAAGCGTGGGAAGGTTAAACTCTTTCAGCATTGGCTCCTAAAAGCGTACGTTTAACTGATCTTGCATGATTAATACCACAGAATTGTTCACATATAAAGAAACCACCCTAGGGTTAAAGCAATTCCAGCATGACCCTGTTTGGCAAGCTGCCAGGGTCGCCACAGTAAGACGAGAGACCCACTGCCTTCAGCTAAACCGTACAAAGGCCTGAAAAGAGGGTCACTCTGACATGTCCCTGGACTTCACCCCAAAGTCCTTCTCCATGACCACTTACTTTGGCACTTAAAGGTGTGCAGGACTTACCTCGGTGCCTTCATGTTGCGGCAACGATTAGACTAAGGCTCCCAGGCTAGGGACGGACCAGAGAGGTTTGTTTGGGGCCAAATGAAGGCAAGGCTCTTGGAGCAACTGGAAAGGAAAGACCCCTTTCCCAAATCTTTCAGCAATACCCTTCCTTCAGCATTTCTGCATTTTTTTTTTAAATATAAGTTTATTGAATTTTCTGTTATACTCCTGATATACAGTTTACACAGTCTTCATCATATTTTGTGTAGTATGCATTGCCCTTACATTAAAAGGTAGGCACCTCGCATATATCACTTGAAACTGAGCAGTCAAGGACATCAAGAGGTTGTGTAGGTGATAACATCTGTGCATGCTGCCAGTTACATTCTGCTGCTGTGTGTGATCCATGCACTACACACAATATATAAGGAAAGTATCTGTATATATGTCAGTGAACACCGAAAATCAGTAAATGGAACAGCAAAAAACGAAGCATTAGATCGTTAGGCCCTATCCATACATTGACCCGCCCTGCCTCGTTTTTGTTTCCTCCCTTTACATTGTGTACACAGGTTGTGCTCTTGCTCATTGTTTGAAAGCACGTGAGAGAATGAACAGGCACACCCGTAGGAGGGAGACAGTCCAATGCAACCATAATCGCTTTACATATGAGAGTCAGCAAAGTGTGTGCAGGCAAACCAGGAGGAGGTCACCTGTAACGCCTCCCACTAATATATGCTGTAATAACAAGATGTATGCATGCAATGACTGCTCTATCTAATGCTGGGAGTCATATGTTTTATTTCCTTTTTTGTTTTCTGAAAAATGTTTAATAAAAATAAAAATAAAAAATGTAAATGGTGTCCAGTAATTCTATTACAGTGGAAGGAGGCTGCCAAGATTGACCTACGTCTACATAAGAGATTGCGCCTTATCGTATCCATGCTGAGTGTGTGTCGGCGAAGAGTGTATCCACCGTTACCACTGGTTACTCTTCGCGGATCTATAGGGGATGGGCAAATAAAAGGGTACCTGGTAGGTCAAGGCTTGTTTTAAATGTTGACTGGTCCCCACCTACAGTGCCAATGGATATGGCAGGCACGCTCGCAGTGCCATGGAGGGGGAAGGATGTATGGGGGTAAGGACATCTGCCATCAACCCCAGTTACGCCAGAGCAGGCGAAGCATTGGCAGCACCTAGGCTTGCCCAGGAGGGGGGATAGAGAGCTGTAGATCACCAGCCTGAACCCCCTGATAGTCATGCCAAAGAGTATCCCAGCTTGGTGCTGTAGGGTTCCTGCGAAGGCCTGGGGTGTACTCAGTGCGGAATCTCACACTTTCTACACTAGCCCCACCAGGCACGACTGTCTCCGACTTATTAAGGTGGGGGGAAGTCAGAGGACTTCCATCTCATTAGGATCAAGCGTTTGGCGCCAATATACCTAGGTCAAGGAAGCGGGAGGTGGCATTCAGATGATTGCCTCTCGGGTAGAGTTGTAGTATGTACTCCTCCCAGGTGTGCATTAGGGTACGGCAGTGCAGACGTTCATACAGTGCTGACCGAGCGCCAGTAAGTGTGAAATACGGGCAAGCCCACAGCATGTGTATGAGATCAGCATTGAGAGCCTGGCACCCAGGGCAGGCGGCAGGTGTATGAGATCAGCATTGAGAGCCTGGCACCCAGGGCAGGCGGCAGGTGTATGAGATCAGCATTGAGAGCCTGGCACCCAGGGCAGGCGGCAGGTGTATGAGATCAGCATTGAGAGCCTGGCACCCAGGGCAGGCGGCAGGTGTATGAGATCAGCATTGAGAGCCTGGCACCCAGGGCAGGCGGCAGGTGTATGAGATCAGCATTGAGAGCCTGGCACCCAGGGCAGGCGGCAGATGTATGAGATCAGCATTGAGAGCCTGGCACCCAGGGCAGGCGGCAGGTGTATGAGATCAGCATTGAGAGCCTGGCACCCAGGGCAGGCGGCAGGTGTATGAGATCAGCATTGAGAGCCTGGCACCCAGGGCAGGCGGCAGGTGTATGAGATCAGCATTGAGAGCCTGGCACCCAGGGCAGGCGGCAGGTGTATGAGATCAGCATTGAGAGCCTGGCACCCAGGGCAGGCGGCAGGTGTATGAGATCAGCATTGAGAGCCTGGCACCCAGGGCAGGCGGCAGGTGTATGAGATCAGCATTGAGAGCCTGGCACCCAGGGCAGGCGGCAGGTGTATGAGATCAGCATTGCGAGCCTGGCACCCAGGGCAGGCGGCAGGTGTATGAGATCAGCATTGAGAGCCTGGCACCCAGGGCAGGCGGCAGATGTATGAGATCAGCATTGAGAGCCTGGCACCCAGGGCAGGCGGCAGATGTATGAGATCAGCATTGAGAGCCTGGCACCCAGGGCAGGCGGCAGGTGTATGAGATCAGCATTGAGAGCCTGGCACCCAGGGCAGGCGGCAGGTGTATGAGATCAGCATTGAGAGCCTGGCACCCAGGGCAGGCGGCAGGTGTATGAGATCAGCATTGAGAGCCTGGCACCCAGGGCAGGCGGCAGGTGTATGAGATCAGCATTGAGAGCCTGGCACCCAGGGCAGGCGGCAGGTGTATGAGATCAGCATTGAGAGCCTGGCACCCAGGGCAGGCGGCAGGTGTATGAGATCAGCATTGAGAGCCTGGCACCCAGGGCAGGCGGCAGGTGTATGAGATCAGCATTGAGAGCCTGGCACCCAGGGCAGGCGGCAGGTGTATGAGATCAGCATTGAGAGCCTGGCACCCAGGGCAGGCGGCAGGTGTATGAGATCAGCATTGAGAGCCTGGCACCCAGGGCAGGCGGCAGATGTATGAGATCAGCATTGAGAGCCTGGCACCCAGGGCAGGCGGCAGGTGTATGAGATCAGCATTGAGAGCCTGGCACCCAGGGCAGGCGGCAGATGTATGAGATCAGCATTGAGAGCCTGGCACCCAGGGCAGGCGGCAGGTATATGAGATCAGCATTGAGAGCCTGGCACCCAGGGCAGGCGGCAGGTGTATGAGATCAGCATTGAGAGCCTGGCACCCAGGGCAGGCGGCAGGTATATGAGATCAGCATTGAGAGCCTGGCACCCAGGGCAGGCGGCAGGTGTATGAGATCAGCATTGAGAGCCTGGCACCCAGGGCAGGCGGCAGATGTATGAGATCAGCATTGAGAGCCTGGCACCCAGGGCAGGCGGCAGGTGTATGAGATCAGCATTGAGAGCCTGGCACCCAGGGCAGGCGGCAGGTGTATGAGATCAGCATTGAGAGCCTGGCACCCAGGGCAGGCGGCAGATGTATGAGATCAGCATTGAGAGCCTGGCACCCAGGGCAGGCGGCAGGTGTATGAGATCAGCATTGAGAGCCTGGCACCCAGGGCAGGCGGCAGGTGTATGAGATCAGCATTGAGAGCCTGGCACCCAGGGCAGGCGGCAGGTGTATGAGATCAGCATTGAGAGCCTGGCACCCAGGGCAGTCGGCAGGTGTATGAGATCAGCATTGAGAGCCTGGCACCCAGGGCAGGCTGCATGTGCCCGGTGGAAACATCTGTTTATTTTGACAGGGGTGAGTCTCTCCTCTCTAATGCCTCAAGGGGTTCTCAAAGGGGAATGACTTCCCCCCAGAGAAGAGAACATGAGAATAGGATGAGAGCTGTCCAACCTTCAACACCGCCACCTTTCCGGAGATCTGGAAGCATGCTGAGCTCAGCGCCTTACTGAAGAAACCAACAGCGGACCCCACCGACCTCAAAAACTTCTGACCCATCTCGCTCCTCCCTTTTCCTGCCAAAGTCATCGAGAAGATCGTCAACAAACAGCTTGCCGCCTTCCTCGAGACAAACGGATCCTTCGACCCCTCGCAGTCCGGTTTCAGAGCCAACCACAGCACCGAGACCGCCCTCATCGCAGCCACCGACGACATCCGAGCCCTGCTCGACAACGGGGAAACACCAGCACTCATCCTCCTGGACCTCTCCGCAGCATTCAACACTGTATGCCACCACACCCTAGTCCAACGCCTCGACAACACCGGCATCCAAGAGAAGGCACTGAAGTGGATCACCTCATTCCTCGCCGGAAGAACACAGAGAGTCCGCCTCCCTCCGTTTCGATCCGAGGCCACCGAAGTCATCTGTGGAGTCCCGCAAGGATCATCACTCAGCCCCACCCTCTTCAACGTCTACATGAGACCTCTAGCCGCCATCGCACGCCAACACAACCTCAACATCCTCTCCAACGCCGACGACACCCAGCTGATCCTCTCCCTCACCAGAGACCCCGACACCGCCAGAACCAGCCTACACGAAGGGATGAAAGACGTCGCCGAGTGGATGAAGAACAGCCGCCTGAAACTGAACTCTGACAAGACGGAAGTCCTCATCCTGGGACCATCACCCTCCGCCTGGAACGACTCCTAGTGGCCCCCAGCCCTGGGCAGTGCCCCCAAGCCAACAGACCACGCACGCAACCTGGGCTTCATCCTGGACTCCTCCCTCTCGATGACCAGACAAGTCAACGCCGTATCCTCATCATGCTTTCACACCCTTCGCATGCTTCGCAAGATCTTCCGATGGATCCCGACCGAAACCAGGAAGACGGTCACCCAGGCCCTCGTCACCAGCCGACTGGACTACGGAAACACCCTCTACGCCGGAACCACAGCCAAGCTACAGAAAAGACTCCAACGCATCCAGAACGCCTCCGCCCGACTCATTTTGGACATCCCCCGACGCAGCCACATCTCCGGCCACCTGAGGGACCTGCACTGGCTCCCCGTTGACAAGAGGATCACGTTCAGGCTCCTCACCCACGCACACAAGTCTCTCCACGACCTGGGCCCCAAGTACCTCAATGACCCCCTGACCTTCTACACGCCCACCCGCCAGCTACGGTCTACCAGCCTCGCCCTCGCAACCCTTCCACGCATCCAAAGAGCCACCGCTGGAGGCAGATCCTTCTCCTACCTGGCGGCCAAGACATGGAACTCCCTTCCCATCCACCTCCGGCAGACCCAGGACCACCTCGCCTTCAGGAGACAACTCAAGACCTGGCTATTCGAGCAGTAGCGGACCCCTTCCCCCAAGCGCCTTGAGACCCTTCCGGGTGAGTAGCGCGCTATACAAATGCTGTGATTGATTGATTGATTGATTGAGATAGAGAAAGAGGAAACAGCCCTGGCCCAAGCTAAACTTGCTTTAGCAAGGGAGCAAAAATTAAGTGGATTAGATTCCACTGGTGGCAGCAATATCCCTAAGGATAAAGACAGGTCCTATGATCAAAGAAACCTGAGTAAGATGTGCCCCCCTACAAAGATGGGGATGACATCCACAAGTGGATAACTGCTTTGGAGAGGGCCTGCATGGTACAGCAGGTTCCCCAGAGTCAGTGGGCAGCAATCTTGTGGCTCTCCTTTTCAGAAAAAGGAAGAGACAAACTCCTCACTGTTAGTCATGAGGATGCTAAAAACTACACTGTCCTGAAGAGGGCTCTGATTGATGGGTTTGGCTTATCCACTTAACAGTACACGTTAAAGTTCAGAGATACCCTGAAGACACAGACTCAGGACTGGATTGACTTTGTTGATTGTGCCACTAAGCCTCTGGAAGGTTGGTTACTGGGCAGTAAAGGTAAGGACTATACAGGATTGTATAATTTAATAATGAGAGAACAAATCCTTAATAATTGTCAAAACCAGTTGTTGCACCAACACCTGATTGACTCAGATCTGACCTCTCCCCAAGAATTGGGAAAGAAGGCAGACAAATGGGTCAGAACCAGGGTTAAACAGAGACCCCAGAACCAAGGTGGTGACCAGAAAAAGATAGACCAAAAGGGTGGAGATCAAAAGCAAAAAGACCAGAAGTCTTCTTCGGGCCCCCAAAAGGCTTCTAAGGAGGGGGGGTCCCAAAACTCTAAGAAAAAGAAAGAAGGTCCAAAGAAACCTTGGTGTAACTACTATAAAACTGCCTCTCACTGGTTTAGTGAGTGCACCAAGAAAGGTACATCCCCTACCACTGCAGCCCCTAAGGCACCTGCACCCCCTAGTACAGTCAGCAGTGGTAGTTCCCAACCCAAGGCTATAGTTGGGTTAACCATGGGTACTGAGGAGGATCCTGGCCTAGTCAGGATTCCTACTCAGGCTGTCTTGATCTGTGATGTGGACATGGCTATGTCCACTACTGTGAGTCCCAATACTTTGGGCAAGTACAGGCAGACACCTTTGATAAATGATAAAGTGGCTCAAGCTTACAGGGACACATGTGCCAGTGTGACTATGGTGACACCTAACTTTGTGAACCCTGGTCAGATTGTACTGGGTGATAATTACCTAGTGACCAATGCTAGCAATGTCACTACTACACATAGTGTGGCAGTTGTTAATTTCTCCTGGGGAGGGGTAACTGGCCTCAAAAGAGTTGTGGTAAGTGCAGACCTCCCAGTTGAATGTCTTTTGGGCAATGATCTAGAGAACTCAGTATTGTCAGAAGTGGAGTACAGGACTCAGGCAGAGATGCTAGTTATTTCAGCACATGTCCTTGCTGCTTACCTGAACCTGTGCTGGATCTTGAAACTATAGACCAGACACAACCCAAGAGAAAGAGCAAGAGGGTTAAGGCAGTGCCTTCCCCCCTGCCTTAGGTAGAGGATCAGCCCTCCCAGGAGGATGATTCTGTGATCCAAGAGGGAACTGTCCTAGAAGAGCTTGAACCTGATCAGGTTGAGTTTCTTGGGACAGGGGGACCCTCAAGGGCAGACCTGGGCCAGGCTCAGTTAACTTGTCCTTCTCTTGAACCCTTCAGACAGCAGGCTGCTGCTGAGGCAGCTGGGAATGCTCAAGATACCCATAAAGTATATTGGGATGATGGGCTCCTTTATTCAGAGGCTAGAGACCCCAAGCCTGGTGCTTCCAGGAGGTTGGTTATACCTCTGCAATTTAGGGGCTTCCTTCCTACCTTGGCCCATGATATTCCCTTAGCATGACATCTAGGCCAGAACAAGACTTGGGACAGGCTTGTCCCTCACTTTCACTGGCCCCATATGTCAGAAGATGCCAAGGAGTTTTGTCGCTCATGTGTGACCTGCCAAGCCGGTGGCAAATCAGGTGGCACAACAAAGGCCCCCCTCATATCACTACCTGTGGTTGGGGTACCCTTTGAAAGAGTGGGGATAGACATTGTTGGCCCAATGGACCCCCAAACAGCATCTGGACACAGATTTATACTGGTGGTAGTGGATCATGCCACCAGGTATCCAGAAGCTATTCCCCTGAGGACTACAACAGCACCTGTTGTGGCAAGGGCCCTACTTGGAGTTTAGTCCAGAGTAGGGTTTCCAAAGGAGGTTGTCTCTGACAGAGGTGCAAACTTCATGTCAGGATATTTGACTGCTATGTGGAAGGAGTGTGGTATTAATTACAAATTCACTACACCCTACCATCCACAGTGCAATGGGCTTGTTGAAAGGTTCAACACGACCCTTAAAGGGATGATAAAAGGGTGACCTGAAAAGCTTAGGCGAAGATGGGACATCCTTTTACCCTGCCTTCTGTTTGCTTACAGATAGGTCCCACAAAAGGGGGTTGGCTACAGCCCTTTTGAGCTTTTGTTTGGGCATCCTATAAGGGGACCCCTGTGTCTTGTGAGGGAAGGATGGGAGTTACCTCTCAAAAAGCCTAAACAAGATATAGTGGACTATGCACTTGGTCTCCGCTCCAGGATGGCTGAGTATATGGTAAAGGCTTCCAAAAACCTTGAGGCTAGCCAAGAACTTCAGAAAGCTTGGCATGACCAAAAGGCTGTGCTGACTGAGTACCAGCCAGGACAGAAGGTGTGGGTGTTGGAGCCAGTGGCCCCAGTAGCACTCCAGGACAAATGGTCTGGACCCCACACCATTGTTGAGAAAAAGGGAGAGGTCACCTACTTGGTGGACCTTGAGACCCCTAGGAGCCCCCACAGGGTGCTCTATGTCAATAGATTGAAGGCATATATTGACATGGCAGACATGGGCTTGCTCATGGCTACATATGGGGAACAGGAGGAAAAGTGACCCTTTCCCAGACCTGTTGACCCAGAACCCTGATGATGGTTCAGTTGATGGAGTAGCCTTGGCAGGCAGTCTCACTGACCAGCAGCAATGGGACTGCAGACAAGTTCTACTGGCCCATAGACATATGTTTTCATTAACACCTAGTCCAGGTGTCTCCAACAGGTCGATCGCGAGCTACCAGTAGCTCGCCGACCCCCTGGTAGTAGCTCGCCCGGCATCTAATAATTAAGCTATCGTTCTGCGCTGCAGCATGCATTTATTAGCCCTTCACTGTCTTTTTAGGTTTGTCATTAGCGTTTGCCCGCCCTCAACAAAACCAGCTGCTCAGATTGGCTGAACTGAGCTTAGCTGGGGCGGGGCAGGCAGAGGAACATGACATTCTTCCTGAAGTCCGGCACAATCCGGAATCGCGCCACCAGCCTTTTTCAGAGGGCACTGCGCCTTAAATGGATCTTTTGATCGTGGGCGGAGTGGAGTAGCAGATCGGTAAGTGAGCCCCTGGCCTAGTATCTGCGCTCCGCACTGGTGATGGTGAGCTAGTTCAGAAGAGTTATTGTTACTTAATGCATTATGTCAGCTCACAATAGGTGTAGTTGTTTTTTTAGAGCTCTCCTCTCCCCCTTCCTTGCTCAAACTCGCCTTCAACCCTTGCCATTCACGGAAAATACAGGTCCAGTTACCCCTTCCCTCCCCAAGCCTGGGGCCCCTCACAGCTAGCTTGCGGTGCAGACGCTGGACAAAAGCTTAAAGTACTTTCCACAGCCGCCTATGTCCCTCGCCGTTCAGAGGGGGTCATCGGCTGCTCTCACCACAGCTCTCCGGGCGAGTTTCTAAAGAGGTGAAAATCCCCGGAGCAGTGCTTAAAAATTAGACTCTGAACGTGCACTGTATGGCTAGCTTAATTTGTAATTGTTTGTGTTGATAATGTCTGGGTTATACAGTTAAATGTGGTAACAAAAAAAATATATAGAAAATCGGTTGAGTGGTGAGGATTCAGTTCATTCTACGTGTCAATCCCGATGAAAATACAGAGCAGCTCCTCTGCATGATTGGGTGCTCCCTTTGCAGGCTCAGCGCTATCCTGAGATCCAGTCTCTAAAAGGCGCTTTCAGATCGAGTGGCCGTCTCTTGACCTCCCAAAGTCTGCACCCTATAGCAAGGAGTCGGTCGATCAGCCCCAGGTAACCCCCGGCACTGAGCACCCTTTCTTCTTCTGAATTCAAACTGTCCCATGGAGATCTCCTCTACTTCCAGCGGCTGGGGGCTTTGCTCTCAGTTCTTGCCATCTGGGTGGTGACCGGAGTCCTGATTTACTTGGCAGTGGAGCTGATAATCTCTAGTTTTGAGACTACGAGATTGAAGGAGGTGTTAAGGGAGGGACTGGAAAGAAGAGAGAGAGGGGGAATGGGGAGAAAGAGAGAGATGGGCTTAGGAGAGACAGAGGAGCCGGAGAGAGACAGAGAGGGGTAGCTGGAGAGACAGTGGTGCCAGGGAGAGACTGGGGCGCTGGAAAGAGAGTGAGAGAGAGGGGCCGCTGGACTGAAAGAGACTGCGAGGAGCAAGAGAGAGAGGGGCTGGGGAGAGACAGTTGGGGCGGAGAGAGACAGTGAGGGGCAGACAAGAGAGGGGCTCTGGAGAGACAGAAGAGGCGCAGAGATACCATGAGAGGCAGGACGGAGAGGGGGCCTGGGGGAGACAGTAGGGGCAGGAGGAGAGAGAGGGGCTGGGGAGAGACAGTGGGGATGGAGACAGACAGAGGGTTCGACGAGAAGATTGTCGAGATGTCACCGACAGACTGAGGGCGTAGACCGGGAGAGTGGGGGGGCAAGGAAAGAGTGAGGGAGAGCCAGAGACGGTGAACAGGGCTCAGGACAGGAGCAAGGGCAGGATAAGGGCAGTGTAGGGTTAGAGAAGGGGCAGGGAGCATGGGCAAGGTGCAGTAACAGAGAGCGTGTCCGGGAGCCAGGACAGAGTGCAGTGGCAGAAAGGCAGACAGGTTTGGCAGAACAAGGGACATGGGGGAGTGTAGCGATAGAGGACAGTGGTGAGCAGGGCAGGGTGCAGGGACCTTAGCCATGGGTATGCAGTGAGTAAGGAGTGGGACAGAGGCAGGGTGCTGTGGCACATAGCCGGACAGGCATGGGGTACCGGAAGTACGGAGTGAGAGCAGGGGAGGGCAGAGAGCAGAAATAGGGGACACGGTGCAGGGGGCGATTGCATGGGCATAGAGCCGGGCAGGGAGAGGGCACCGGAAGCACGTGGTGAGAGTGGGCAGGGAATATTATGCTGATCACCTCACCATTATGACCAGTTAACATCGTAATGGTGGGTTTTATCCTGCATCAGACCGGGCATGGTCATAGTCATGGCCCTACGGAAGGATCACAGGAACATTCGCACAAGACCGCCCCCGAGAAGGAGCAGAGCACCAGTGTGCGAGCAGCCTTCATTCATGTTGTGGGGGACCTGGTGCAGAGCGTTGGGGTACTGGTGGCTTCTTACGTCATCTACTTCAAGCCAGAGTAGAAAATTGTGGATCCCAACTGTACGTTCCTCGTCTTCTCCATCCTGGTCTGGGGGTCACACTATTCTAGCCATACTGAGGGATGTGCTGCTCGTACTGATGGAAGGGACTCAAGGGGCGTGGAGTAGACTTCAGGGCTGTGAAGGAATCTCTGCTGCGCATCCCGAGACTGAAGGCGCTGCACAGCCAGCACATCTGGGCACTAACTGTGTCGCAGCCAGTGCCATCGGTGCACATTGCGATCAATGAAGATGCTGATGCCCAGGTATTGCTCAAAGAAGCCAGCACCCAGTTACAGAGCAAATTTAACTTCCACACCACGACAATCCAGATTCCACATTGAGAACTACTCGGAGGATATGAAAGACTGCTCTGAATGTCGACACCCCTCTGACTGAAGACTCCCTGTTCGCCCTTCCAAAGAGGCTCGCTTGATGGACCTGTGCACCACAGCTGTGTGTGGGAAAAAGTCAGATAGAGGTGCAGGAGGCCTTTTGACAAAAAAGGTTGATGCTAGCTTTCTGTCTCCTGCATTCACTTCAATATAACATCCAACAGTTGTCACCAACCTCCACTGCCGTGCCCCATTTAAGCTTCTACCTCTCAAGCTGGTCCATTCTGAGTCTGTGCTGACTGAACCAGAGGTGGGCTGGACCACAGTGTGCCTTTTCACTGGCCTCTGTGCGCTCTTCAGGGACACAGGCAGCTCTGGCTTCCCAGCTCTGACCTCTCCACAGTGAGGCCTTGACTGTTCCATGGTGTCGTGTGGCCACTCAGGATGTTATGTATGGTTGTTTTGTGGTCTGTTTGTGTGACGATTGTATTGGTTGGTGGTCTGTGCCAATGCTTGTCTGTGCGTTTTTTGGCTATTTGTGTGCCGATTTTATTGCCTGGTGGGCCGCTTTTTATTTTAAATTTTTCTGATAGTACCAAACATTGCCTGCTGCAAGCACAAATAGCCAAGTAGTCTTCCTTACCCTGAAAAACACCGTCCTACAACATGTCTAAGTTTGACTTATTTTGCAAATGTGGTCCACTTTTTTAGCTATTTGATTTGCCTGCCCTATATTTAATAACATAACAGGTCTAGTTGCAAAGCGCTCGATTACCCAAAGGTGTCCTGGGGCTGAATAACAGATGTTTATTGTTACTCAACTCAAGGCTATTCATTATATCGACCTCAAATGGATGAAAGGATGAGTGGACCTGCTGGGATTTAATCCTGTCACCATGAGGTCAAGCACAGGCCCCTGCAGTGGCTGCTTTAGTGCAGTGAGCCACCTGGCCCGGCTTATGGGGCTGCTTTTAATTTGGTGCCAGAGCCTCTTTTCTGTCCCATTCCGACAAGCATCAGCCTCCGCTTGCACGGCTTGTGCTTTGTTGTGTCACTGTTGTTGCTTGTGCTATAGCTTTTTGTCTCACTGTGCTGCAGAAGGCAGTGCACAGGAAAAAAAGGGAAAAAACGTCATTTCTTTCAGTGTTATTGTGTGGAAACCACAGTATGGGGCCCATGGGCTCTGAAGAAATATGCTTAACGTCAATTAAACTGGGCTGGGGAGTCGCTCGGAAAAATGCGCGAGTTGCTTGGGGTTTAGTAGCTCATGAAGATTTTCACTGACCAGAAGTAGCTCTCACAACACAAAAAGTTGGAGACCCCTGACCTAGTCAGACTAACTGGTGCACCCATGAGGTGGACACTGGTGACAGTCTGCCTGTGAAGAGTAAGATCTACAGGCAACCTGACCATGTCAGGGATTGTATAAAGACTGAGGTGCAGAAAATGCTTGAACTTGGAGTAATTGAGCCATCAGAGAGACCCTGGGCCAGCCCAGTAGTCCTTGTACCAAAACCTCACACCCAAGATGGTAAGAGAGAGATGAGGTTCTGTGTGGACTATAAAGGTCTCAATGCCCTCACTAGGACAGATGCCCATCCCATTCCCAGGGCAGATGAGCTCATTGACAGATTGGCTTCTGCCAAGTTTCTGAGCACATTTGATTTGACAGCTGGCTATTGGCAAATCAGGTTAGCTGAGGATGCCAAAGCCAAAACTGATTTCTCAACCCCAGGAGGTCATTATCAATTTGTGGTGATGCCCTTTGGTTTGAAGAATGCACCTGCCACTTTCCAAAGGTTGGTGAACCAAGTCCTTGCTGGGTTGGATGACTTTTGTGCAGCCTTTTTGGATGATATTGCTGTCTTCAGCTCCAGTGGAGAGGTGTGGCTCACTGGTTAGAGGCGGCAGACCCGAGTGCAGAGAACGGCCCGGGACCAGGGTTCGATTCCCGACGCGGCAGGGTCTTGGACCAGGATCAGCGGACTGATAATTCTCGCATCGGTGCCTACTCCGACCAGGGAGCACACTCGGCAACTCTGGGCATTAGCTTGCCTCATCTCCACAACGGCCCCACACAAACGCCGGGGATGCCTGGTTTCACCTTGGAGACCCCCAGGAGGGACTATCTCACAGGGAAAGCCAGGACGGGTTCCCCAGCGGTCTATAGCGCTACGAGGCCTCCGGGTAGCAGTGCGCTTTACAAGACACAACAATTTACAAATTCAGCTCCACCTGGGACCTGATCCACCTGAAGAAGGTTTTAGAGGCCCTACAAAAGGCAGGCCTCACTATCAAGGCCACAAAGTGCCAGATAGGGCAGAGTAAGGTTGTGTACCTGGGCCACCTTGTAGGTGGGGGTCAGGTTCAACCATTGGAGAGCAAGATCCAGACCATACAGGACTGAGCTCCTCCAACCACCCAGACACAGGTCAGAGCCTTCTTGGGCCTGTCTGGGTACTACAGAAAATTTGGCAAGAATTATGGGTCCATTGTCACACCATTGAATGACTTGACATCCAAGAAAATGCCAAGAAAGGTTCAGTGGACAGTTAGCTGTCAAAAGGCATTTGATGGCCTGAAGAAGGCCATGTGCTCTGCACCTATCCTGAAGAGTCCTGACTACTCCAAACAGTTCATTGTCCAAACAGATGCTTCTGAGTTGGGAGTGGGAGCAGTGCTTTCACAACTTAATGTAGATGGTCAAGACCAGCCCATTGCTTTTATTAGCAGAAGGCTGACCCCCAGGGAGAAACGTTGGTCAGCTATTGAGAGGTAGGCCTTTGCTGTGGTTTGGGCCCTGAAGAAGTTGAGGCCATACTTGTTTGGCACTCACTTCAAGATTCAGACCGACCATAAGCCCCTCTTGTGGCTAAATCAGATGAAGGGTGAAAACCCCAAACTACTCAGGTGGTCCATTTCCCTACAGGGGATGGACTTTACAGTGGAGCACCGCCCAGGGACTGACCATGGCAATGCAGATGGTCTCTCCAGGTATTTCCACTTAGAACATGAAGACTTATCTGATCAAGGTTAAGTTTAATGTCCCTGCGTTTGGGGGGGTTATGTAGGAGAGTAGGGTCTGCTATCCTACGGTCACCCGATTTTTTGCTTTTTGCTTCACTGGTTTTCGACTTAATGTGGCTGTGGGCCTGCTAATCAGACCCACAGCCCTGCTGTTCTCTCTCTAAATTTCACACCATATACTTTAGGTACATCACCAATTGGGATTTGGGTCACTCTTATGAGTCCCGGTACAGTGTATTATAGGTACCCAGGGCATAGGTGCACCCAAGGCCTACCAGGGGCTGCAGCATATCTTTTGCCACCCCTGGCTGGCCATCCAAACTGACACAACTGGCTGATCCCTCAGCTGGGGCAAGGTCGTGTAATCACCCCTTGCTTAGGTATAGTATTCCTATATCTAACCTTATAATCTAGACACATATGCACCTATAAGTCACTCCTATGGCAGGCCTTAACAATCCTGGAGGCAGAGTGCTTGGTTTTATGTGAGATGGTGCTCTAGCATGAGCTGAGCCTGTCTGCAGCTTTCGGAACCATGTCCTTATAGCTGTTCTAGGATATTGCCATACCATATACTCTTAAGTGCATTATAATCCTCGCGGTTATTGCTAACTTTGGTTTGGCTTTATCAAAACATGTCGTGTAAGTTGTCATATGCTTTGGAATACTACCCCCTCGCCAGTTCTGGTGACGGGGTAGCATTCCACCCTTCTAGAGGGAGAAGACATGTTACTTTCCTTAATCCTGGTTAAAGTTAACCAGAGCCTCAGCATCACAAAATGGATGCTGCTGCCACAGAAACAAGTCTGGGAGCCCTTCCAGCGAGGGAGGCTTGGACAATAGGTTTCCTGTAACAGGGAGGTGCTAGCACCACCCCAGACAGGAGATAGTGGATTGGGGCAGGGAGGGCTGAATGAAACGAGACACTGCCTGGGGCACACATGGTGTCCCATGCATAGTTCAGTTCAAACCGGTGCTGGGGCACTCCAGCCCCAGCTCTGGCTTGAAACTGGACAAAGGGAAAGGGGTGTAACCACCCCCATCCTGGGTCCCACCCATAGGAGGGACCTAGCAGGTAATCCAGCCCCTTGATTTGGAATAAAGGTAGGTGCTGTGTCCCAAGACATTAGATCATCCTGACTGCAACTTTGATACAAAACTTTGGACCCTTCGACATCCTACTCGACGTAGAAGACTGAAGAATCTCCCTTGTGGTCAAGGAGTGACCACCCTGTGCAAGCAGGCACCATCAAGTGCTCAACGGTTTGCTTTGTTGTTGCTCCCACCGGAGCTCGAATGACAGAGACCGACAAGAACTGGACTTCCAGACATCCAACAGCCCGATCCACAGCCACAGCAAAGCTGAGACCCGTGGAGGCGACGAGAGACGTGGGACCGGCCATCTTGAAAAGCCAGCTAAGTGCTTTCTGTGCAGCTCCTGAGGCACCCTCGATGCTGTGCATTAGGGATTGAGAAGCCCCAGCCCCGAGCATCCTTTGCACCGAAGATCACCTCTCCACACTCACCGAGTGCTGCGTGGGGCCCTTTTGCATTTTCCTGCTCGACGCGTCTGCCGGTCACTTGCCCGTTGGCTAGTGGCCTCTGTGACAACGAACCTTCGAATTTTCAACACCGGTCTGGTTGCTTCAGACTGGCCCTTGCTCCCCTGAAAAGGAGCAGCCCCTCAGACCTTGCTGGTCTGATCCAGAAGCCATCTTCGATTCCTGCGTGGGTTGCATTTGCCAAACCTGTTGACTCCGAATCGAGATCCGACACAGCCGACAGCGAGAGCCTTCGTGTGACAGTCCGTGCCCAGCTCCTGGTCGTAGTCGACACCTCCTGGTACACATGGCAGCGGAGACAAGCTTCATGACATCACCTGATTGCAACCCGACATCGCCTGGTTCCTTCCTGGTTCCTTGCTGGTCACTGGCTACTGACCCAGACTCTGTTCCCTCTGCTTTAAGGTACTCTACATCTTCGATCCACCCTTGGATCCAACCGGACTCTTCTCTCCTGGTCGCCTGCAGCATCTTTACTCCAAGGCTCCATAGATCTCCATGACGAAACCCAACACACTTTGACACCTATGCACCCGCTTCCTGAGGGTGAGGTAACGCGAGTACTGCGGTGCTCCTGTAGAGATTTACATCCCTAGTGCCCTAGTTTTAAGTGGTTAAGTTCTAGTCCAGTCGGAAGACTTTCAAATCTGCAACTTTCTAACTTTTACGCACCCATTGACTTCTATTGGTGCACGTGTGTGCATTTAGACACTGCACCCGCATCCTGTGGGCCTCCTGCTTCCTAAATGCTGTTAGTTCAGTGTAGCCCCAGCGATTCCCAAGGCCCTAGGTACTTATACCACTATTATAGTATATGGTTTTACGGGCCACAAGGGCCTATCTAAGAATGGCAAGGTCCCCCAGAACTCAATACTGCTCCTGAGACCCCTCAGTGCTCGACCTATGTTACCCTCCAATAAATCCTCCTGGGTAAGGTTATACATGTGTCCCCAGATAGGGAAGACACGTAGGTTCCCACGTTACATTAGGAAGATGCATCGGGCTGGGTCGTGCCCTGATGACCGGGAACACACAAGTCTTCGTCCAATTCACACGCAGACCAGATATATCCCCGAAGTGGCGGAGTAGGTCTCGTGCTCCCTCCAACGCCTCTCCTGCGTCTTCCAGGAAAAGCAACAGGTCGTCCGCATTCAACGAAATATAATGCATGCGGCCCCCACTCCGCAGGCCTCGAAAATCCCTCCCCAGTCTCGCTTGCACCGCCAAAGGCTCAATTGCAAGGGCAAAGAGCAATGGGGATAGCGGGCAACCCTGGCGGGTGCCACGCTCCACCGAATATGAGGAAGAAATGATCCTACCCAATCTCACTCTAGCGTTCACGGAGGCATACAATATTGCCGTCCAGCGAATATAGCCTTCGCCAAGGCCAAAGGCTCTCATGACCGAAAATAAATAAGGCCACTCCAGGCTGACGAAAGCCTCCGCAATGTCTACCGATGAGGACTATTGCCGGGTCATTCTTGCCATAGTCCCCACTCAGTATCCGTATCAACCTATGCACGCTACCAGCCGTGTTGCGTGTAGGGATAAAACCGGATTCATCAGGATGAATCAACCGCGCCATCAGGGGGAGGAGTCTAGAGGCCAGCACCCGACTCAAGATCTTATAGTCGGTGGTGAGCATGGACAAAGGCCGATATGCCACCAGGTCCGTGGGGTCCTTCCCAGGTTTAAGGAGGGGAATAAAAATGGCCTCCCTAGTCGAAGTCGGCAGCACTCCCATTCGCTGAGCCTCCCTATACATTGAAAGCAGTCTAGGTGCTAGAGCATCGACATAAGCAGAGTAAAACTCAATAGGCAGCCCATCGCTGCCCGGTGATTTGTTATGCGCCAACTGTTTGATGGCGCAACGGATTTCAGCTACTGAGATATCCTGTCCCAGAAAATCTGCTTGCCCTCCCTCCACCACCGGTAATTCTAAGTTCTCCAAGAATGCCTGTATATCCTGTTCCCCGGTCCGCAAGCAACTCTTGTATAAATCAGCATAAAAGGACCTAAACCGATCATTAATTTAATGTTGCGTATATTCCAACGCCCCCGACTCAGTAGTCAACGCCAAGATTGGGGCACATCTAGGGAGGGGGTTGACCAACCACGCCAGCAAAGTGCCCACTTTATCCCGTTCCGCATGCGCGCGGACCAAGTAAGCATTGTAATCGAAGCACCGCAGGCGCTCCACGACCACCATCGCTTCCTTTAATGTCCGGACCGTATCCCGCAGCTCAGGGTCAGCAGAGTGGTTCCGCTCAGCCGTCCGGAGGGACGTCTCTGCCATCTCTATTTCTCGTAATAAGAGCTTCCGCACTCCCACCTGCTTAGCTATGCAGAACCTTCTGGTTACTACTTTAAAAGCGTCCCACTCCAAGGCCATCGTAGAGGCCGTGCCCTCATTCTCAGCAAAATACTTATCGATCCCCTCCCCCAACTCGGCGAAGAAGACCTGATCTTCCAACAACTCCGAGCACAAGCGCCACGTCGGGATCGCAGATCGCTCCGCGGCCCAACAGAAACTCACCAGCAGCGGATTATGATCCGAGATGGTGCGCGACAAATACTCGCTACCATAGCAGCCAGTCCCGGGCTACACAGGACCACGTCGAGTCTCACATGCAGATCATGCAAGGCAGAAAAATACGAATAGTCCCGTTCGACCAAATGCTGAGCCCGCCACACATCCACCAGCCCCCAGTGAACCTGCCACTGAGCCCTTGCCTTCGCCAATTTATAGACTGGAGCTCATGCTAACAGGGGGTGCGACCTATCCAACAGCACATCCGCTATAGAATTAAAGTCTCCACCAAGCAACAATGGAATCGTAAAATAGGCCGCCAGGGCGTCAGACAAATGCTCAAAAAAGTCCGCCTGCTCCACATTAGGGGCATAAATACTACAAAGCGCCACTTCCCGTCCATTCAACCTCCCTTTAACTGCCACAAAGCGGCCCTCTGGGTCTATCAACTGATCAGTCATCTGAAAGGGAACCCCAGCTCTAATCCAGATCAACACTCCCCGTGCAAAAGCCGAATAAGTGGTGTAATAAAGCTGCGCTCTCCGTCTACGCTGTAGCGCCAATCCTTCCGCCCTGGTCAAATACGTCTCCTGTAAAAACGCTATCTGTGCACCCCTGCGGACCAAATAGGAATGGACTTTGTATCTGCGCTGCATGGAGTGCAAGCCCCGCACATTCCAGGTCACACACTTTACATCAGGTGACGGCCCCATGACACCAACTCAAAACGAAACTCAACCACATCCCGCCTCCCCGGAGCTGCGCCAGCACATACCTCCCCCATCCCGCACAAACCCATCCCCCAACCGTCCCACCCCACCCACAAAGTCATCCTCCCCCCCAAGAACAGGCACTAACATAGTGAATCCCATCCTAACCAGCCCAACTATCGCACAACCGATACAAGGCTAACTAACTGGGAAACATCCGGTGGGGGTTAGGTAGAGCCCTGCAAATAACCCACAAACAATCAATACAGCATCCGAACGCCGCCTCTGAAAATTCCCTCCCCAAAAAAGCCCTACAATGCCCACCCTCCATTGCCCCCCCATAAGGCTACATCCTCCACATGTACATATGCATAGCTCCGAGTCACATGTGCACAGATAGCCCAATATCCTACGCATTACTAGTCCGCCCTGGCCCGGATTATTCAATAGGTAGTCACAGCAGGATTCCCCCCCTCTCTGCAGCCTCAAAGTCTACTCATCCAGCAGTCCATCCGCCGTTCCCGGGGTGACCAGCGGCAAGTGTACACTGTCTAACGCCGTAGAATCCGCTTCTGACTGGCCCTTGTCCGTGCCCTGGCCCGAGTCACCAGGCGAGGGGAGCCGCTTCTCGCCGTCACCGCTTCTAGTGCCTCTCGGCGCTTCACCTCCGTCCGCGAAATAGAAGGTCTCCGCAGCCCCCGTCTCCTATGCCTTATGCGTTGCGACCTGCGGGGCTGTGATTCTGCAGCCAGTTCCCGTGCCTCCTGCTCCTGTCCATCTTTGTCAGCTCTATAGGCCTCCAGCCAGGCCCACGCATCCTCCGGTGTTTCATGAAAGTGGGTTTTCCCATCCAAAAAACATATGCGCAACTTGGCCGGGAAGAACAGGGAATACTGAATCTCCTCCGCTCTCAGCTCCTTCTTGACCGCCTGGAAGGACGCACAGCGCCTCTGGGTTTCAAAGGAATAGTCCGGGAATAGCGTGACCCTATTATTATCGACCTGAAATGGTGAGGTAATATGAATTTTTATGGTCAATTGTGTCCCCTAATGTAGACCCCAACGGCTCCGTGTACGTGCTTCAAGTACATGTATGTTCCCTCCACAACCTGCTATGAAGACGCAAATACATTTGCGTCCAACGTTAACATGTCCTCTTTCAGATCCACCATGAATGGGTCGAAAATTCAGTTCCTAAGTATGCCGTGCCACCGTCTTTATATGGTGCACTTTCTGGTTTTCCTGGCTCTGGCGAGTTAGGCCCTGATTCCTGCCATCGAGCCCTTTCTGCCTTCTGCCTCTGAAAGCTGCAGCCTGGATCTGCATCCATGACCCTTACCCTACTCCCTGCGCGGAAAGCGGTGCCCGGCTCGGCCTGCTTGCCTGCCAAGACAATTCAGCCTTCAAGTTATCTGCTCCGCTCCTCGAAAATACATTCCTGTCTAGTGATTTAGGAAAACATCTCCCCAGCTGCAGAGCAAAGGGCCCGGCCTTTCTGTCTCCGTGCAAGTAATTCATTGCTCCCGTTAACCATGGTAGGCCCATGGCCCCTCGCATCTCACGTAGACACGTAGACACATATGCACGCACTAGCAGTCAGTATAGAATAGCCTCTGCCCGAGAGACCTTTCCTTCTAGATAATACAGTTCCTCAAACACAAGATATTAGATATGATTTGGGTTTAGGTTGTTCTGACACGCCAGACTTCTGTCTCCACGTATGGTGCTAAATGTCAAGTCCCCTTCACCCTCCAGTTCCACGTCAATCACACGTCATGCTGCTGCGCGCGCATCTCTGCCATATATTTCTGCTGACACTGCAGGATTCATCTATGGATCCACCCACATGTGACACTTTCATATGACGTTTCCAGCACACACCTCCGTGTACGCCCTCGTGCACGCCTTCTGTTACGCACATGTGTTCTTATCTCTTTTCTCTCAGCTGTTACGCCTTCTGTATCCATCACCACTACATGCATTTACTATATATATGGTATTCTGTTAATAAAGCATTGTCTATCTCTTCCTGAACCTTCGTGGTGATGGAACATGATACCTGGTTCGAACCAATTCCATTTTATGGAATAAAACCCTTATAAACTCAGATGCCACGGACTCTGCCTCTCATTTCTTGATTGAGTTATTCTTATTGAACTTTACCGCATAGAAATTCCGCATAGGTAAATTTTATTTACCACATAATTGGCGCCCGAACGACACAAAAGGAGGTACGAGCCTTTATAGACCTCACTTCGTACTGTAGACAATGGATCCCTCAGTATGCATTTCTAGCCAAACCACTCATACAGTTGACAACCCAGGAGGCAGCGACATCGACTGTCCTCCCTTGGACTCAGGAACATACACATGCTTTTGACGATCTGAAGAAAGCCCTATGTCAAGCACCTGTTTTAGCGACACCATGTTACAGTAAACCTTTTACACTTTTTGTCACAGAACGCGAAGGTACTGCATTATCAGTACTCACACAGGATCAAGCAGGTTCACACAAACCGTGTGCCTATTTTTCTAGTACATTAGATCCAGTAGCACAGGCTCTGGCTGCGTGCTTGAAATCTGTAGCAGCAACAGCTCTAGCAATCAGACAAAGTGATTCCATAGTGTTAGGACATCAATTGACAGTACAAGTTCCACATTCCGTGGAAGTTCTTTTAAACCGAACACAGACTCAACACTTGACTATAGCACGACTGACAGGTTATGAATTGACATTGTTTCAGCCACACATAGAAATCAGACGTTGCAATACATTGAATCCAGCTACACTCTTGCCACTAAGTGAGACAGACCCTTTGGCACATGATTGTGTTGAAGTCATTACCATTACGACGAAACCCAGACAAGACTTGACAGACACTGCATTACTAGATCCAGACCTGACACTTTACGTGGATGGTTCATGTTTGAGAAACAGTACAGGAGAGTTAGTGGCCGCATATGCAGTAACAACAGAAACTGAAGTCATAGAAACGAATCGTATTGACACCCTGTCAGCCCAAGCAGCAGAGCTCATCGCTCTGACTCAAGCCTGTATTAGAGCCAAGGACAAGAGAGTTAACATATACACAGATTCCCGTTATGCGTTCGGAGTCGTACACGACTTCGGTGTACTCTGGCGAGAGAGAGGTTTCTTGACCTCTCACTGAGCCAAGATCCAGCACGGTCCCCTCATTCAAGCTCTGTTAGATGCAATACATCTGCCTACAGCGATATCCATCATGAAGTGCAAGGCACATACGAAAGTCACAGATACCATTTCCCAGGGTAATGACCTGGCAGATCGAACAGCCAAGCATACGGCTCAGACTCAGACTCACGCAACTGACCTGACAAAGACCATAGTCCCGACACCGACACATTGCATGACAGTTAGGGATCCCGCCCTAGATGTAATAGACATACAGACACATGCTACACCAGACGAAATCAAGAAATGGATTGAACTAGGAGGGATCCAGACAGAACAGGGATGGATGACGAAGGGGAAAGCCACATGGTTTCTCCCCGACTCTATGGTTCAAGTTATCATTAACACAGTACATAGTCCTGCACATTTAGGAGAAAAAGCCATGTTAGACAGTATTCAAATCCTTTGGTTTAATAAGCATTTACGAGCAGCAGCCAAACAGAAAGTGCGTACCTGCATGATCTGTTGTCAGTTCAACCCAGGTAAAGGCATTCCCGTAGAGCAAGGTGGATTTCATCCTCCCGATCACCCTTTTGAAGTCCTCCAGATGGATTATATCCAGATGGAACGTTGTCGAGGATTCAAATATGTCCTCGTAGTTGTATGTGTACTTTCCCGTTGGACAGAAGCATATCCAGTCCCAGATTACACTGCTCCGACCACTGCCAAGCAGCTGGTTCGTGAATTTTTCCCCAGGTATGGTTTGCCCCGTATCGTATACTCAGACAACGGTCAGCCATTCTCGTCCGAGCTTATGAAGCAGGTATCACTCCTGCTAGGTTATCAGTGGAAGTTCCACTGTGTCCGACATCCCGAGGCAGCAGGTCTCGTCGAGCGACACAATCAGACTCTGAAAATCCGTCTTGCTAAGATCTGTAGAGAGAAAGGCGTCGACTGGATAGTAGCTTTACCAGTTGCACTCTTTTACATGAGAATGATAGCGCACTCAAGAACAGGGCTATCCCCGTATGAGGTGGTCTTTGGTAGGCCACCGAATATGTGGGGGACGCCTCTGCCTCGTAAAATAACAGATGTAGACTGTAATATGTTGACAGATTACCTTGCTTCCTTGATGTCTGCACTACAATCATGTCGTTCACAGGTAGCTGCAGCCTTTCCCGACAACACCGAGGTGAAGCCCCACGAGATCGTCCCTGGTGACCTGGTCCTTGTACGGAATTTCGACAGGAGGAGTCCGCTGGAGCCCCGTTGGCAGGCGCCGAAGCTCGTGTTATTAACAACAAGGACAGCAATCAAAGTGGAGGGCCGCAAGGGCTGGCTCCACTCGAGTCACGTAAAAAGACATTATGGACTGCCTCCGAAACTAGACTCCCAGCCCTGCCCCCTTCCAGAGACTGATACTAAACTCCCCCTGGTAGAGAAAACTACTTCTCAAGACTTTCGCATGAAGTTAAGGTCTAGCAAGTCAGACAGTTTAATTGTTTAAGTCCTCCCCTAGGTGAATCGGTTAGACAAGTTCCTGACATGTACCCGCTAGACCCCAATAGAGAGAGAGATAGACAGAAACAGATCAAGAAACATGAATATTGTAAATCTCTCCGTAGTCACTGCATTGTGACATTATTGATTATGTTTTTTCTGAGTCTTTTGATCATTGCTGCAAGTATATTGCTACACATGTATTTTCCTATTTTCACACGTGCACATTCTTCTTCAAATGACACTGTCGAGCATACTTTCAGTGAATTGCCCCCGCACGAGTTATCTTACCGACTTGCGCAGCGCAACAATACATTCATCAGTATGTTACATCATTCCCATCAGACCAGCAATGCTACCAATTGTTGGATATGTGGCCGACTCCCTCCCTATCAGAAATACAAGGGAGTTCTGCCCCTCTTTCCGTACCCGTTCACACATAATGGCTCCTGTGGTGCATGGTTTAGTTTAATGAATTCTTTAGATTCTGATTCCGTGGTTTACCAAGGCAATTGGGTATGGGGAAATCTGAACACAGTTCTGCATAAAGTATGTTTCCCTGACAAGGAGGGTCTTCCCCAAAGGACAGGGACCGATCTAGAAAACAAAGTATATGGATTAGGTAATTTTACACTTAACCTCATGATTCTGAATGTCCAGTCCGAAGCCGAACCAGTCCTGCCCGCAATGTCAGTTTTACCAGTCAAAGGTGAATTATGTGTCAGAAAGAATGGTTCAGTACACCTGGGTCATAGTAGATGTACTACTGTGATTGAATTCAGTGATAAAGGCAAGTCTACATTTAAAGCTTCCCGTCATTCCTATTTCATTTGTGGTCACACAGCATATATACGCTTACCTCTAGATTGGGATGGTACTTGTTACATTGCATTCCTTCTGCCACCTGTTTTCCTAGCCCCTCCTGATTATCATAGGAACTCCCATCTAGTACACATTAGGCCCAAGAGAGATCTCCCGATTGTCGACTACACTGAAACGGCATGGGAGCAGTATACAGACTTCAATAAAGGTTTCTTTCCCTATTTAGGTGCTGTCTTTAATAGTAAACTGATACGTAAATTAACAAGAACCCTCGAAGCAGTAGTGAATGAAACTACTTCCGCCCTAGGCAACTTAACAGAGGAGCAGTCTGCTATGCGGATTGTTGTCCTCCAAAATCGTCTCGTTCTTGACGTCATCCTGGCCGATAGGGGCGGAGCTTGTAGAGTCATCGGATCGAGTTGCTGTGTTTTCATTCCAGAAAACGCACCCTCAGTATATAGAGCCATAACCCGTCTCCACAAGATTGCAAGTCAGATACACCAGAATCCAGGCACCTGGACTTGGTCCGGTTGGTTCTGGAGCGTGTTATCAGCCTGGGGATGGAAAGTCCTATCCTTCCTCGGAATTGCCCTTCTCATCGTATTCAGTTGTTGCCTATGTTTACAATGTGGGCCAGCGATCTGTGGCTTGTGCGCCACAACATGTATTCCCCATTCAAGTCCACGTTCTAAATCCCGTCAGAAAAAGGAAGAGCAAATGATGTTATATGAACAGATTGATAGACTGATGAAGATTGATATATCATGAAGGGTCCGTAGGGGACAAGGAGGGAATGAGGTAATATGAATTTTTATGGTCAATTGTGTCCCCTAACGTAGACCCCAACGGCTCCGTGTACGTGCTTCAAGTACATGTATGTTCTCTCCACAACCTGCTATGAAGACGCAAATACATTTGCGTCCAACGTTAACATGTCCTCTTTCAGATCCACCATGAATGGGTCGAAAATTCAGTTCCTAAGTATGCCGTGCCACCGTCTTTATATGGTGCACTTTCTGGTTTTCCTGGCTCTGGCGAGTTAGGCCCTGATTCCTGCCATCGAGCCCTTTCTGCCTTCTGCCTCTGAAAGCTGCAGCCTGGATCTGCATCCATGACCCTTACCCTACTCCCTGCGCGGCAAGCGGTGCCCGGCTCGGCCTGCTTGCCTGCCAAGACAATTCAGCCTTCAAGTTATCTGCTCCGCTCCTCGAAAATACATTCCTGTCTAGTGATTTAGGAAAACATCTCCCCAGCTGCAGAGCAAAGGGCGCGGCCTTTCTGTCTCCGTGCAAGTAATTCATTGCTCCCGTTAACCATGGTAGGCCCATGGCCCCTCGCATCTCACGTAGACACGTAGACACATATGCACGCACTAGCAGTCAGTATAGAATAGCCTCTGCCCGAGAGACCTTTCCTTCTAGATAATACAGTTCCTCAAACACAAGATATTAGATATGATTTGGGTTTAGGTTGTTCTGACACGCCAGACTTCTGTCTCCACGTATGGTGCTAAATGTCAAGTCCCCTTCACCCTCCAGTTCCACGTCAATCACACGTCATGCTGCTGCGCGCGCATCTCTGCCATATATTTCTGCTGACACTGCAGGATTCATCTATGGATCCACCCACATGTGACACTTTCATATGACGTTTCCAGCACACACCTCCGTGTACGCCCTCGTGCACGCCTTCTGTTACGCACATGTGTTCTTATCTCTTTTCTCTCAGCTGTTACGCCTTCTGTATCCATCACCACTACATGCATTTACTATATATATGGTATTCTGTTAATAAAGCATTGTCTATCCCTTCCTGAACCTTCGTGGTGATGGAACATGATACCTGGTTCGAACCAATTCCATTTTATGGAATAAAACCCTTATAAACTCAGATGCCACGGACTCTGCCTCTCATTTCTTGATTGAGTTATTCTTATTGAACTTTACCGCATAGAAATTCCGCATAGGTAAATTTTATTTACCACAATGGGCCATCAGCCTGTGCTTTCCGGAGAAGCAAGTCTCTGTCCCGAAAATGCAACAGGCACGCCACCACTGGCCGGGGAGGTCGCCCCTGCTGCGGGGGTCTCGCAGGAACTCGGTGGGCCCGCTCCAGGGTATAGAATGTCAAAAAATGCTCAGGGGTCACCACAGTCCTCAACCAGTCTTCCAGGTAGCTCACCATATCCGATCCCTCAATCTTTTCCGGCAGGACTACCACTCAGATGTTGTTTCGCCAGATCCTCCCATCCGCGTTTTCAGCACGCCTTTCAGCGCTGCAATCCGGTCCAACGCACCCGTCATCACGACTGCCAGTGCCGTGTGCGCCGGTGCTACCTACCAGACGGTATCGTCCACACTCTTGACCCTATCCGACAACTTGGCATGGTCAGCACGCAGAAGGCCCAGCCCCGTCGCCACCTGCACAATGTCCTGCTGTAGGGCAGTCCGAGACTCCGCAATTGCCACCAAGATCTTATCAAGTTGCTGCTGCAGCCCCGATTCCTGCGGTGGTCCCCGTTGTTCCGTTTCCGTCAGGGGTGGGTGCTCGGCATCGGAAGGCTAGTGTTCTTCATCCTTTCTCCTGGGCTTGACCATAGTCCCGGACGCTGGGGCCCACTCACCGGGCCTGCACCACAGGGCAACTGGGTCCACTCGCCACCAACCTCAATGCCCAGTCGGTGCCCGGGCCCTCTCGCACCACCAGGGCGTCACAGGGAGAGAGGGGGGGGCCTCTTCAGAGACCCTGTAGTAGCAGGCCAGGCCCCCATCAATGCATCATCAGCCTGCATCAGGCAGCGAGCATCCATCGACTCGGGGCACCCCTAGCTCTCCATTACAGCGCGTGTCACACCCTTGGTGCCACCTCTAGTCAAAAGCCGTTCCACTTCGCAACTGTTACTGGGCAGTATCCCCAGCCCGGGGGGCTTCCAGGGCTTCAGCACCAGCGCGCTTCCTCCACCTTCACAGTAGGACCCCAATGCATCATCACCAAGGCCGGATCGGCCGGGTTAATCGCTCGTGGCGCCACTCCATTTCCGAAGCAGCCCTCAACGCCGCCATTTTATGATCCTCAGTCGCCGTCATCACAGCTCAAGGCCCCGCGCAGATATCTCGTTCTCTGCCATTTTACGGGGTGAAAACACTCCAGATCAGCTCTTCCCCGCTTTACCCACCCCCGATTAGTATGCGGAGGTGTCTGGGGGTACGTTAATCAGGATAAATGCGGGGTGACTCAGCGGAGCTCAGCGCTCACGCTTCTCCTCGCCTCGGCATCCAAGCCAAGCCCAGGAACACCTCCTCAATGAACCTTCATGTCAAAAACAGGCCTCTTAGAAGCAAAATACCTTCTTTATACAATACCATGAATTATTTACAATGCCATGAGTTGTAAAGTAAGACCTAGATTTACAAAAGTGTCACTTAGCGCAGCGCAACACCCAAATTTGCTGTGTTGCATCACAGGGTGAGAGCAGGAAAGTGCCATGTCGATCCCTCTCCCTTGCACCACTGCACCATTAGGCAGTCGAGCGCCATGCACTCACATTTGCACTATGGTGCAAAGGTGTCTGCGAGAGACTAGCTTAGGTTTTGTACTGGAAGGGCCCCCAAAAAAATACTATGCCTTGAAAAACCTGAACATTTTTCCACTGTGGATGAGGGTTGTAACAAATACCAATTTGCTCTGGTTTATAAACCCTGAAAAGATTTTGCGTCAAGTCCACATTATAAAACTTAAGCAAACCAAAAACAAAACTTCCATAACTCTCAGAAACATTCCTTTTGGCTCGCTTTGTGCTGTAGAAATATCACATGCACACAGAAGTAGTGGCTTCAACAAGGTTATACTTTGCATTCAGATACGAGTAACAACTTGTGCTGCTGCTCCCATACTCCTGACTCACTGGGACTTGCCTTACTTTGAGGTACAGAGCATGATCTGACGCTGTTCAATGTGGTGACTGGGGGCAAAAGACTGAAAAAGTAACGATTAAATGAAAAAGCATCAAAGGGGATATGTGAACATGTACTTTTATTGATCTAAAACACACCTTTGGTCCCATAGGAGCGAGGATACTGAACACGAGAACATAAAGAAAGTCCAGGACACTGTCCAAGAGGGGAAAAAAGCCAGAATACTACAAAAAGAACAAAAAGGCTTGATGAAAGTCAGCAACTTCAATGTTTGTTTTTAGATTCAGAGTTTTCGTTAGTCCTCTTCCTATATTGCAAATCTTTATAGCCAGCGTCCTTCCTTCTCACAGTTCTGTTGTCCAGTGATGGCGGCCTTCATCCCTGCACATAGACTTCACAGAGTCTGGAGGAAAAGAAATTAACAGGCATCAGTATCATGTTAACACCACTATTCTAGGTTTTTAATAGGACTGGGCTGCCTTTAAAATGTTCCAATCATTTTATTTCATATAGTGTGCCCATGAGATATGGTTTCAAGGGTTCATAAGTTTTACATTAAGGTTACTTGGTCAAAGAGGTAATGGTGAGAGCAAGGCATTGATGAAGAGGTGGGAAGGAGGTAAAGAAAGAAGACTCACCTGTCCAAGCGAAGAAACCGCCGCTGTTCACCAGACGCTGTCACGCTTCCTCTGCAAACAGAAAGCAATCGTTACCAGATTTCATTTACAAAACCATCATGAGGCAGCCAGGTTGAAAGTTGCTTAGTCTTACTGGCTGAGAAAAACTTGGAAAAACTAGGGGTTCACTATATATTAGCACATGGACATACTTTAATATTTTTCACTGCAGGGGTTCAAACATTTTTGTAAGACTGAATCTCAATGCACAGCCGCGGTTGCAGTGGCTTTCAATGGCCAAGTGATGGTGCAGGTCAGAAATAGACGTCTAAGACATCCAGAGACAGGAGAGAGACATCCTGTGTGTTCTTTTCCAGCTTGGGGAAGTGACGAGTTCTGTATTTAACAGTTGACTGATTCAATGTTGTCCCTTTACAGTTGCATGACTGTGGCACCAAGCCCCTTCACCACTCATTCAAACAAATACGCCTCTGTAAATACTATCAGGGGAGAGTGATAGCTTTCCAGGATACCAGTGATCTATCTGTTCCCTAACTATCAAAGCATTTCGAATTCGCTGAACAAAGATCCATTCTACATCCTCCTTTCAACATCTAAAACAGGTAAAACTGAAGATGGCCATAATCTGTGACACAAAAGCTGGTTCACAAAAAACAAGGCCCTAAACACCCAGCATTAGACAGAACAAGGCTCAAGGGAGGCAGGGTGCGGGCACTGTCAGTCACGCCCGCTCCTATTGCGGACAGGGAGCTGGGTAGAGTCAAGTGTGGATAAATTGGTCGGTCTGTGACAAGAACATGGTTCGCGTTCAGACACAGATCAGCCTAGCATTTCCCGCACTCCCTTTGTCTTGTCGACTTACCTGCTCGGGTCCTGTTGTCCCGCAGTCGGGAATTCGTGGTACCTTGATTGCAGGGGCGTAGCTAGAGCTTGTGGCGCACAAGCTATCCCTCAGAGTGCCGCCCCTGGGGGGTGGGAGAGGAGGTAGTACCATCGCTAATAGTTACCTCGATCATTCAAGGTGCATGCACATACATGACACAGTCCAGGGCTACACAGTTGTGAATTCACCGTTGACCAGAAGTACAAAGGAGAACACACAGAGTGCCGTCCTGCAGGATTTCAGAGAGGGCCATCATCAGCAGCACCGCCCCCACCCCCCAGCTCCTAGGTACCCCCACAGGTGATAAGTAGCGCTATGCAAATCCTGTTTGTCAATGGCATAATAGGGAGTGGGTGGGGTGGCAGGCCCACTGAGGGCAGGCACCGCCCAGCAGGTGTCCCTCATGTCTCGATCTGGTGACGTCCGTCCTGGGCTGCACTCTGATTGACTGGTGGCCCATTGCGGCGGCCTTTATAATTTATTTGGGGACTGGGGACACTGACTGACACTACTGTAAAGTGTCAGACAGTGAGTGTCCCCAAATAACTTATAAAGGCCGCTGCAACAGGCCACCAGTGCCGCGCGACCGCCGCCCGCAAAATAGTGCCGCCCCCATAGCTACGCCACTGTATATAGAGCCTGAAAAAGAACCCGCTCCAGTTACTCTTTCTAATTTTGGCCGGTGCTAAGACCCGACCCACTTAAATCCTTGTTTGACACTCTCTCTTTCCCCACTCACTTCATCTTTTAATGTCCAGTCAATATTTAACTTACTCTCACTTGCACTACCACATTCACTCTCTCTCTTGGTCTCTATTTCACTCTCTCTTTCTCAATCTCTCTCTCGCTCTCTCTCTCTCCCCCTCTTTCTCTCTCTCGCTCTTGCTCTCTCTCTTTCTCTCACTCCCTCTCTCTCATTTTTCTCCCTCTCCCTTTCTCCCTTTCCCTCTCTCTCCATCTCTCTCTCTCCCTCTCTTTCTCTCCCCTCTCTTTCTCTCTCTCGCTCTCTCTCTCCTTTGCTCTCCCACCCACACGTCCCCACTCATAACTTTAAAATGTAGATGTGGTAGAACCGGGCCTGGTTGTAGGTATGATGTTACTTGTTGTATCACATTTCTGGATGCAATGACAGAAACAGCAAAATACAAGTCAGGCGGCACACTATGCTAAACACAGATTTTTAGCATAAGTGTTTATTTTTAATTAAAAATATGTTTATTGATTTTAACAGGAAAAATGCGACATTCCCGCACAGCATCCCTCGCAGGCGAGAGCTTCCCAAGGCTAAACTAAAGAGTCAGAGACTGTGCCGTACAAATAGGCCTAAAATAGTTGCGACCCCCAGCATACACAGCGGCCCAGTAAAGGTTACAGCTTCTAACATTTAATGGGGCTCATAATGCAGTCATCCCCGCATAGAGAACAGGCCCTAATAACACATGCCCTCCAGAGTCTTGCAGTCAGTTGCCAATTTCAGCACCTCCCAGTCAGAAGCCTCCATCCGCCATAATCAGCGGTTCAGAACTAAAAGGTCTCCTACTGAGTGCAGCCCACGAGAATGGGCAGACCAAGAAAAAACAAAAACCCCTCTCCGAGCCCTCCCCAACCCCCACCCCTTCCCCGTGGTGGCGGCACAGCGGAAGCACGGAGAACAACCTCCCACAATCACGTGTCTTCAGAGCTGAAAAAGATGAAGAGCTCTAATACTGGACGGGCAAACCGCTGAAGGGAGGCCCCTTGAGAGGAAGGAAACCAGGGGTCCCCATCGGAACTCAAAATTCTTAAAGTCATCTAAAAAAATCTCAGACATGCGCTCTAGGCTCAATAGCTTCCAGAAACGGGAGTGCCAAATGGAAATGGCCAGTGCTTCTTTCCTTTTCCACGCAGCCGCCAGGGTTCTCTTGGCCGCTCCAATACTGAGCCACATGATCTTTTTGTCTGCTTTAGTCTGATGTTCTAGGGACGGATCTCGTAGGCCCAAAAGGATACCACCCATGGATGTAGGAATGGGATAACCCAGCATCTCCTTAACTTGGGCTAAAATCTCTTCCCAAAAGGGTCGAATAATGGGGCAGTCCCACCAAATATGCTCGAGGTCCCCTAGGAACCCACAACCTCTCCAACATCTATCCGAGGCATCGGGGAAAATATGGTGGAGCTTGGAAGGGTGTAAGTACCAGTCCATCATGGTCTTCATGTGGGCCTCCCTGAGTTCTATGGAGTGATTAAATCTTGAGATATCGGACCGCAAATGACACCACTCTGCATCTGAAATATCCCTCTGAAGAGTCTCCTCCCACCTGTGCATGTACCTTGGCCGGGGTGTGAGTGCCGTGCTTAGAAGGAAGTCATATATAAATGAGATTACTCCCTTCATCGTGGAAGTCCTAGTCAGAAAAACCTCAAATTTCGTGAGAGGCCTGGTAGCCGCCTCGCATACTTGAGGGTTAAGCGCCCAGTGGAGCAATTGTGTATGATGGTACCGTTCCGAGTCTCCTATCCCATAGTCTCGCTTGCAATTATCAAACGAGACTGGATCGAAATTATGTAAAAGGTGTGTTACAGCTATACAGCCTCCCTCTCTCCACGCATTAAATGGGCCCTCATGTAACGCTGGAGGGAAAGCTGGATTGAAGTGAAGCGGTATGAATGGGGAGGGAAAGGTCGTCCATCTGTCATCTCTTGTGACTCATACTAGAAGAGTAGTGCGAGTGGGGGTACTAATATAGGCATTCTTGGGTCTGTCACACTTGGGTCTCCAAACTAGGTCCCAAATGGTCCTCCCTGACACACTGCGGTCCATGTGCAGCCAATGCTTTTCAGATTTCAGTTGTGTCCATTCCACTAACACCCGCAGCTGTGCCGCTTTATAATATAGATGGATATCCGGAAGACCCAACCCTCCCTCCTTGCGAGGCCGACATAAAATAGAAGAGGAAATAAGAAAAGAAGAAAATAACCGTGCCCGCCCCCCTCGCCAAATAAAGCCAAGGATCATGGTCTTCACTTGCCTAAAAAAGTTCCCATCAAGTTCAGTAGGAAGGGCCTGGAATAAATAGAATAGTTTAGGGAGAAGGGACATCTTTACCGCATGAATCCGACCCATCCAGGACAATAACTGAGGCTTCCTTTTTATAAGCACAGCTTGAATCCGAGTGAGTGCGGGGGGGAAGTTGGCTGAATATAAATTCTCCACTGTTGATGTCAGCTGTACCCCCAGGTATTGGATGGAGGAGGCAGCCCATGGTAAAGGAGTGACTGCTTGTAGTCTACAAACTTCCGACTGAGGGAGAGTGAGGTTAAGTATGTGTGACTTATCTAAATTGACTTTAAAACCGGCTACCGCCTCAAATCTATCATGCTCCGTCTGCACCTGTGGGGGGGAAGTGGCCGGGGCAGAGAGGGATAAAAGGACATCGTCCTCAAATAGGGAAATTTTATGCGTTTCTCCCGAAAAGGGCAGACCTCGTATATCAGGGTTAGCCCTAATCGCCAGCGCCAGGGGCTCAATACTCAGAGCAAAAAGCAAGGGCGAGAGGGGACAACCCTGCCTAGTGCCCCTGGAATGATTAAAAAAGGAGGATTGGCACCCATTCACCGCAAATCTGGACCAAGGAAGTAAATAGTTAGCCCGAATCACAGTTAGAAATTTCGAGGAAAAGCCAAATGCTGTTAACATCTGGAAGAAGAACCCCTAGTCCACCCTGTCAAATGCCTTTTTGGCATCAAGCCCACGAGCACAGCCGGGATCTGCAATTTATTAGCCTTCTCAATTAAGTGTACAATACGCCGAGTGATGTCATGGGTCTGGAGCCCCTTGATGAACCCGGACTGATCAGGATGAATGAGGGCCGGCATAAGGTCGTTAAGCCGTTTCGCGATGATGGAGAAGTATAACATCGAGGTTGAGAAGGGCAATGGGCCTATAGGAGGCACATCGGTTAGGGTCCTTCCCAGGCTTGGGTATGACCGAGATCGTGGCCTCTGCCATAGTACCGGAAGTCTTGCCTTCGTCGGCCATTTAGTTAAAAAGCCGTACTAAGTATGGGCTAACATCCGAGGCAAATGTCTTGTAAAATATAGCCGTATAGCCATCTGTACCAGGAGCTTTATGGGGCTTTAAAGCTTTAATAGCAGAGACAACTTCCTCTCTGGTGATTGGAGCAGCAAGTTCCTCATTCCACTCTGCTGAGTCCTGAGTCATGGGCAATGCCCGCAAGTATTCTTGTTGTGTGGTCTTATCCAAAGTTTCCCCCGAATATAGGTTTCGGTAAAAGGCGCCAAAAAATTCTGCCTTATCTTCATCTCAATGTATAATATTCACAGCAGGACCTTGGATACCCCCTATGTATTCCCACTCTCTCTTATCCCTCAGCTGCCTGGCGAGGTGTTTACCAACCTTGTTGCCCTGTGAATAGGACAGTTGCCTTAATTATTAGGGTATACTCCGCCCTGTTGTTGTAGAGCGCCCAAAGCTTGCCCCTGACCGCCGTCAAATTATGCTGCGTCTGTCTCGTGGGATTCGTTTTATGAGCCCTTTCAAGAGTGGACAGTTCCCCCTCCAGTTGTTCTCGCTCCCGACCACGTTGTTTATAAAGAGCTGCATTGAGAGCTACACATTGCCCCCTAAAAAACACCTCAAAGGCGTCCCACGTGTTGTATATGGACGTGTCCTCCGGATCGTTACGGGAAAAGTAGTCAGTGATGGCTTCTCGCAGACTTTGTCTCGGGCTAGTGATGCCGGAAAGTACCATCGTGGGGAGGAGCGGCCGCCCACTCCCCAATCCAGACAGACAGAAAATAAACTATGATCAGAGACTGACAGTGGAAAAATCTTGGCATCCTGGAGGTTACCCTGTAGGGACTGGCTAAGAAAGATATAGTCTAGGCGGGAGTAGGAGCGATGAACATGGGAAAAAAACATATAATCCCGGGATTGGGAAACAGGACCCGCCATGTATCTAATAGACCCAGGTCCCGAAACCGCTGTTGTATGTCTGGGGAGAACGAGCCCATATCCGAGTGATGCGGATGAGTGCTGTGGAGGTCCTTCTGCCACACTAGGTTAAAGTCTCCCATGAGACACAACGGTCCCTCAGCAAAGTCTGTGATCTTCCCCAGAAGGACTTGAAGGAACTCTGTCTGACCGGGATTAGGTGCGTAGACCACTATGAATATACATATTTCACCCCGCAAACGTCCCTTAACCATGACCCATCGACCATCTTTGTCACTCTGGACTCACAGGGGTTGGAATTGTAGGGCAGAACGAAACATAAGAGCCATCCCCCTTTGCTTCGTGGAGGCTGAGGAACGATAAATAAGTGGAAACTGATTTTGTTTAAGACGCGTGTCCTCAGATTTGATTAGGTGGGTCTCTTGGAGGGCCACTATGTCTAGATGGTGGTCAATTACATATTTCCAGAGTTTTTGGATTTTCTGGGGGGAATTAAGCACTTTGATGTTCCATGTCTCAATAGTAATCGGCATCATAATGAAAAAATACCCCTCTGTGCCTTGAGAAGCCCCATCCCTCCCTCCTCTCCAATGGCCAGTGTCACGCTTCCTAGAAGAAAGTCCCCCCGCCCGTACCTCCCAGTGATGCCCCAAATTAGTCTAAAGGTCCCCTCACCTAGCTCCAATAAAACACTGCCACCACGTCCCTCCCCCGCCCACTCAACCCCCACAGAAGAAAAACTAACATCAAGAACAAAATAATTGCACAAACATCTTGAGTAGGTCTCCCAGTGGGACTAAAAAGCCCCAACATGGATCAATAGGGACACCAAGGCCCAGGACCCGGTCCGCGCCCCCCTCTGGCGGGAAAGCAATAGGTTGTTGTAGTAGTCAGGCAGCGTTCAAGATCTCTCCCAATCTACCCCCACAGCTTCGAAAACAGCACATGTAGATGGCCACCCAGGAGCCCTTCAACTCTAAACCCCTGCTGGGCAACATCCCCCCATACACAAAGTCAATGGTGGAAAGGTACCAGACAGTCCTCGTATAGGCCGCTTCAGTAATCTTGTCCTTTCTTCCAGGCAAGCGCCTGACCCAAACGTTACAAATACTTGGCCCATTGAGAGTCCAGGGAAGGGCCACTGCGTCAGCGGCGAGTCTGAGCCTTATGCCGCTCCTCCTGTCTCCTTGCTCCCCGTAGAGGACCACAGACTCCAGCAAAATTCCAGTAGAGGGGTGAAAACTCCAAAAAGCTCATCGCGTCTCTCCCCCTCGACCATCACCTGCACCCTCTGCGCGCGTTCGTTACCCAGGTAGAAGTGGAGTTTTCACCCTGCGATGGTCCTCCGGATGCTCCAGATGATGGGCCCTCCACCTCGGGGGGGGAGCCCCAGGACTTCCAACCCCTCCTTTAGGTCGACAATATGGCGTAGCTTATTTTGGAACTCAAAGCTGAGCCCAAATGTATAAGTCCACCGGTACCTGATGCCATCAGCCTGCAACTTGGTGGTAACTGGCCGGAGGGTTTGTCGTCGTATCAGTGTCGACGGGGCGATGTCTTGAAAAACAGTGCAGGAATAGCCTTGGAAGGAGACGGAGTCCTTCGAGCGAGCCGCCTGCAGGACTGCTTCCTGTACTCTATAGGAGTGGAATTACGCCAGTACGTCTCGTGGTCGTTTCTTGTCACTGGACCCTGAGGGGCCCAGCTGATGAACCCAGTCCAGTTTAATCTTGAAGACCTGTGGACTCAGGATTTCTGCAAACGCCCCCAGGTCCGGCCCTTCCGCTCCTTCTTCCAAGTCTTGGACCCTAATATTTTCCCGTCTCGCCCGGTTTTCAAGGTCCTCCGCTTTTAGCTGGGTCTGGTGGAGTTGCTCCTTCAGTACACGGACGTCTTCACGTAATTCAGTGGAGTTCTGACCCCATTCCCGAGTCTGCAATTCCAGGTCCAAACCTCTAGTACCCACTGAGTCCACATCCTGCTGGAGTGAGGTCAGGCGGCTCGTCAAATCAGATCGCAACTGCTCAATTGAGGCGTTAATGTCTTAACCCAGTTCCGCACATAGCTCCGTCTTAAAGTCTTTAAGCATAGCCACCAAGGCCATCTTCGTGAGGGCCATTGCTTCTCCACCAGCGTCTCCCCTCAAAGTCGGGCGTTTATCAAGAGATGGAAAAAAGTCAGAAACCTAGCTGGTCTTCTTGCTTGTCACTTTTTACGGCGGCATATGGGCAAGGCCTCCCACACTTTGCTGCTCCGGCGGCCCCGTCCACTCCTTGCCACGGAACGCCCAGTTGAAGTGAAGCGTGGGGCACTCAGGCAGATCACTCTTTCCTTGGGGTCGTCGCAAGGGGAGCCGTAGGTGTCTCTCGGGCGCTTCGCTAGTCGCTGCTGTTCGACTCAAACCGTCTCTGGTTCCTCAGTACGTGGGAGGGTGGTAGTAGAAAGATACTCCAGAATGGTAGGGCCCTCGTAGCGATCCGCCATCCGCCCCCTCCTGAACAGGCCTTGCAGCAGTGTGAAGAGGCCTCGTGTTCAGTCACTCCATGTCGGCAGCCAAGAGGCATATGGTAGGACTCCGGCGTCTAGTACAGCCCTCTGAGCCCCCAGCTCAGAAGCGATGGAAGGTAGCTCAGCAAGTAGGGGGTCCCAAGCCCCCGTGGGGCCCAAGATGCTGCACAGCAGAGGCTTTCACTCCCCATGAGCAGCCTGAAGGCAGCCCCATGCTTCTGGGGGTAGCTGCTGCATCGGTGTTAGGAGCACGGCCGCCATCTTAGGGTCAGGCAGGAGTGTCGTGGGGACCTTCTGTGCACTGCGCCGTGGGGGGGCCTCCAGGGTGAACCAACAGACTCACCCCCACTCCAGGCACGTCACAAATTCTCCGCCAGTCTCCCCTCAACCCCTGCACCACGTTAGCTCTCTGCTCCGATCGGGGAGTCTGGAGCTGCGGCCGCCATCTTGGATCACGTCAGAGCAGCTGGGAACAAAAACTCTGTGTTCCCATGGTCCCGGGGCATTTAGGTAAGCTCAGCCCCCGCCGCACTCTCTCCGCATCCCGGGGTGCCACTGCCTGTTGCGCATGCCGTCTAGGACTGCAAAAACTCGCCCGCCAGAAGCACGCGGACCGGGAGCCGAGGCAGTCTATGTCCACTCGGCCATCTCGCCCGGCCACGGCCCCCAGCATAAGTGTTTTAAAGCCACGCCTTAATTAAATCGGCCACCCCCCTTTGTGAGACCCCCCAGTTTTTTCATCCCACTTAAAGCCCTGTTGACAGCTATGTTGCCACTCTCTAAATATCCCCTCTGAAAACTCTCCAGTGACAAGAAATCCAAGAAACTCTGTCGCTCCCTTGAGAAGGCCTGGAAAAAAGACCCAAACACCAGCACCAGGGACGCCTTTAAAAACGCCACCCGCATACACCACCAACTGATCCGAACTGCCAAGAAAGCCGCATTCAAAGACCGACTTGACAACAACGCCCACAACAGCAAGGAATTATTCAACATCGTCAAAGAGTTTACCAACCCTACTGCCAACTCCAACGACATCACTCCCTCTCAAACCCTTTGCGACTCCCTAGCTTCGTTCTTCCACGACAAAATCGCAGACATCCACAACAGCTTCGACAACCAACCCAGAGACCAACCCACCCAACCTTCTGTCGTACCTTCACCCCCCTTGAACATCCTTAATGACTGGAACCCAATCTCCACTGAGGACACCATCCGCCTGATGAACTCCATCCACTCAGGATCCCCAACAGACCCATGCCCTCACCACATCTTCAACAAAGCAGACTCCATCATAGCACCACACCTCCGAGATGTCATCAACTGCTCCCTCAACTCCGCCACCTTCCCGGATATCTGGAAACACGCCGAACTCAGCGCCCTTCTGAAAAAACCTACAGCTGACCCCACCGAACTCAAAAATTACCGCCCCATTTCGCTCCTACCATTCCCGGCCAAAGTCATAGAGAAAGCTGTCAACAACCAGCTCGCCGCCTTCCTCGAAACCAACAAATCCCTCGACTCCTCACAGTCCGGCTTCCGAGCCAAACACAGCACAGAGACCGCACTCATCGCTGAAACAGACGACATTCGAACTCTACTGGACAATGGAGACACAGTCGCCCTCATCCTCCTCGACCTCTCCGCAGCCTTCGACACAGTCTGTCACAGCACCCTGTTACAACGCCTCAGTAACATCGGAATCCAAGGAAAAGCACTGGAATGGATCACCTCGTTCCTTGCCGGCAGAACTCAGAGAGTCCGCCTCCCACCATTCAAGTCAGAGGCCACTGAAGTTATTTGCGGCGTGCCACAAGGATCTTCACTCAGCCCCACCCTCTTCAACGTATACATGAGCCCCCCCCCCCCGCGGCCATCGCACACCAACACAACCTCAACATCATCTCCTACGCTGATGACACTCAACTGATCATCTCACTCACCAAAGACCCTAACACCGCCAAAACCAACCTTCATGAAGGAATGAAAGAAGTAGCCGAGTGGATGAAGTACAGCCGTCTGAAACTGAATTCAGACAAAACAGAAGTCCTTATCTTAGGTACCTCCCCCTCCGCCTGGGACGACTCTTGGTGGCCAGAGGCCCTTGGAAAAGCACCCATCCAGACGGACCACGCACGGAACCTGGGCGTCATCCTGGACTCCTCACTCTCGATGACCAGACAAGTCAACGCCGTCTCATCATCTTGCTTCAACATTCTTCGCATGCTCAAAAAAACATTTCGCTGGATCCCCACCGAAACTAGAAAAACGGTCACCCACGCTCTGGTTACAAGCCGCCTGGACTACGGAAACACCCTATACGCCGGCACCACCGCTAAACTTCTGAAAAAACTCCAACGCATCCAGAACGGATCAGCCAGACTCATACTAAACATCCCGCGTAAAGACCACATTTCAGGTCACCTGAAAAACCTCCACTGGCTCCCTGTCAATAAGAGGATAACATTCCGCCTCCTAGTGGAGAAGTGTGGCTCACCGGTTAGAGCAGGCAGACCCTGAAGCAGAGGTCAGACCCTGGACCAGGGTTCAATTCCCGCCGCGGCAGGGTCTTGAGCTCAAATGTCCATGGACTCGATAATTCTAGCTTCGGTGCCTGACCTAATGATGGATTCACACTCTGCAACTCTGGGCATTAAGCTTGCTTAATCTCCACAACGGCCCCCCGCGGCGGGATGCCTGGCTTTCACCTTGGGGATGCCCTGTAGGGGCTATCTCACAGGGAAAAGCCAGGACGGGTTCCCAAGGCAAGCGCGGAGATACCCCTTCTGGGGTCTATTCTGGCGCTATATAAGAAACATAATAATAATAATAATAACCCATGCACACAAAGCACTTTACGAACTGGGACCCGAATGCCTCAACACACGACTTTCCTTCTACACCCCCTCCCGCCAGATACGCTCTTCCAACCAAGCCCTTGCTGCTGTACCTCGCATCAACAAAACCACCATGGGAGGAAGATCCTTCTATCTGGCGGCTAAAAACTGGAACTCACTTCCCATTCACCTTCGCCTCACTCAGAACCACCTTGCATTCAGAAAGCAACTTAAAACCTGGATTTTCGACTTGTAATTCCCCACCCTTCTTCAAGCGCCTTGAGACCCTCTCGGTATGTAGCGCGCTATATAAATTACTTGACTTGACTTGACTGCCCCAACAGGCCAGAATGAGCGCGAGAGAGTGCGCGCGTCACTGCTACGTTGTTCTCATCGCAGGGGCAGGGCTGGCCCCGCCAAAATAAAGCATTTAATGTCGCCCAGGGCCGTTATTGGTAGCACTCGTGCGCTACAAGATTGATTGATGGCCCTGAAGGCTGGGACGGACGAATAGTCGAGCTGGGAACAAAAGCAGGTGACAGGTCATGTGCGTGCAGCGCGCACTTTCAAACTGCCAGGGCTGCGCGCGCGGCACTGGTGGCGCATTGCGGACGCGGCGGCCCTTATCATTTATTTGGGGACACTGTGTCCCCAAGTAAATTATAATGGCCGCATATGGGCCACCAGCATAGCTGCCAGTGTGACATTTTCATAATGTCAGTGTTTTTATGAGTGACATTTCAATGACTATGAGTGACACTATCTCCTTCACCACTGACCAGTGTCACCCGACCATCACCGGCACGCCCAAACATAGCTGCCAAGTTTTCAGTATACACGAGTAACATTTCAATGCTTTCAAGTCAGGTATAAGTGATGTTCACATCTCCTGTGCAACACCTTCAGTGATACTTTATAAGGAGCAGTGGTTTAAGAAAATGTAAGGTACAAAATGAAAATCTTTTTTTTTCAGTAAGGGGTGTAGTAACTGGATTAAATACACCACAGTACACGTCACAAGCCTGGACTGGGGCTGTTGACAGAGAGGGCAGGTCAAGGTCACACTCAAACGCTCGTGCGGTCTCCTGACCGGAAAAGGCCCGGGATCGGGAGAATAAACAAACGCTGCGCCCCCGTTCCTGAAACGATATGTGATCGGAGGGCAAGAGCTGCCAAGCATTTTTTTTACAACAATCTGAGGTAAGTAATCTGTGGGGGCTTAGGAAGGTATACCAACACCCTCGAGCATGACCCTCACCACAACTCTGTAAGGGTCGGATCAGATGGCACAAAGTCTGCTGATGGCGGCGCTAAAAAGAACAAGCATTTACAATGCAATGGTTTTGCCTTTGTTAAAGTTAGAGCTATTGGCATTGCTCTTGACATTATTTTTATTTATATGTTTATTTTAAAACATAAATAAATGGCATTGTCATTTACAATGCAACTAGCTTTATCTCTCGCAAATGACACACACAAACACCCACAGAGAGCCCCCCCACACACACACACACACACAGAGCCCCCCCACGCACACAGAGCCCCCCACACACACACCCACACAGAGCTCCCCCCCACACACACCCACACAGAGCCCTCCACACACACCCACACAGAGCCCCCCACACACTGCGACCCCCCCCCACACACTGCAAGCCCTACACACTGCGACCCCCATTTCAATAGATGTGTGATGCTTACCTGGTACTAAATTGGTCCCTGCATGGCTGAAAGGTTGAAATGGTGTAGGAGGCAAGGGGACAAATGTGAGCATGGAGAGAAAGGAGTATAAGTTTGAGATTAGTGACTGGGTGAAAATAAAATCAGGAAGGACACAGGGTGGTCTTTCCAAATTAGATGGTCTATTTCAGGTAGAAAATGTCAGTAGGTTATTTGTGTTCTTGAGGGGGGATAGGTCCAACCGGCACCATAATCGGACGTTTATTGTTTATACCCATTCACAACAGGCAACTAGGCAGGATGGTCGTCTCAGAGCCCAATCAGCAGTGAAGCAACAAGGTCCCTAAACCTCCGTAAAAGCATGTCTAACACTGAGGGGCCCTCCTCAACACACACAGGGCTTGATAGAACTTAATTAGTTCCATACTGACAATTATTGCCAGACCAAAAATGTGTTTAAAACAGTAACATACACACTTGATATCTAGGAGAGCTGACCGTGTATTTTATTTATTTATTTTTTACATTTGTATGGCGCTCAGCTACCCAACAAGGGTTTCCCGGCGCCTATGACATTAGGTTGGACTAAGGTATAAGCGGAGTTAGATTTTAGCTCAGTTGTTTCTGGAAAAGCCAGGTTTTTACATATTTCCGGAAGCTAGCGTAGTTTTCCTCTTTCCGGATATGTAGGGGGAGTGTAGCACTGCAGACCCCAATTTTACCCCCATTTTTGCCTGCACACCCTAAAAACGACCACATACAACATGTATACACTTTACGCGTTTAATAGCAGTTGACTAGGAAGTTCAGAAAGCTTTTTACAAGCGAGTAGTCCGCCTGCTCACGTTTTTTCTGGGTTTTCCGCTGCTCGAGTTCGCATTTTTAACATGAAAAGCAAAAGGAAAAACACAAACAGACTCGATGGGCTACTCAACATATCTAATAATATACAACCGGATATTTGCGTGTCTAAAGTTCAAAAATGGGTTTTGGCAAGTTCCAACTGAGCGTTGAAGGGACTGACTGAGAAATGTGTGTCTCCGAGGCAGGGTGACAGTGTAAACAAGCATTTACAATGCAATGGTCTCGGCAATATTAAAGGTAGAGCTATTGGCATTGCTCATGACTTTTTTTTGGGGTGTTTTTTTTTTAAAATCATAAATAAATGGCCTTGTCATTTACATTGCCAATAGCGTAATCGTTAAATAAATGGCATTGTCATTTACAATGCCAATAGCTTAATCGCTCGCAAATGCATGACCTATTGCATTTTACACCCACACATACAGAGCCACCCACGCACTCTGCACTCGCATTCTGCACTCTGAATCTGCACTCTGAATCTTCTTCGTTACTAAAGTCAACAACGTATAGATGAGTTTAGAAAATACTGGTTATATTTAAACAAACACATCCCAATAAGTGCGCACGTCGCAGTTTATGAAATTAGAATTTCAATATTCAGTCAAATAAATGCACCAACCTCCATAAGGCGCTATGTGGAGCCATGTTTTCTGGTCTCTAGTAAACAAAGGCATCGTGTTGTGGTCCAACCCTCGGCTTATGTCGATTATTTTAAAATTTACCTATTTTTTTATAATGTTACACTGCCGACCTCCATACGGTGCTGTATTAAAAGCCATGTTTTTGGGTTCAGACGAGACGCTCCGGCTCTGGTGTGAAATTATAATTATAAATATTCTGTAAAATATAAGCACACCAATCCCGTAAGGCGCTTTAAAAGTATGTGTTTGCTCCTGTATACATACGCATCAGACAGTTACAAAGGGGCTGATGGGTATTCTAGGAGTAGGTTATCCTTGTCTTTTGGAATCCCATTACTCAGCCATTCTGGATTGCCACTCCTCATTAAATAGCCACGCTGCATCCACAGCACACCACTAGCCGGCCATTCTGTATCTCTCAACGCTCCATTAAATGACCAGCCTGTGTCAACCGGTCATTCGGAATGCACTGTACACCATTACAATCCCCTTACCTCCTCCTCTGTGCATCCAATTCTGCAATGCCTTACCCAGCATCTAGTTCACCTGCCCTTACACCTCACCCTGCAGCCCTTCGGTTGTCCATCTGTAATGCACCCCTTCCAGCACCTCATGAGGTGCAGGCCTTTCTGCCCATAACCTGGAAGGCTGCCCCTTTGCGTGAGTCTTCTTAGCCGGAAGTCCCTCTCCTCTGTGAATGCTGCCTCTCTTTTTGTCAGCACAGAGGATACTACGCCCAGCACAGCCTCTGCCCGGCATGCCGCTCTCTTCCTAAGCACAGAGAACACCATGCCGATGATCTGCATGCTGCCGCTCTCTTCCTAAGCGCAGAAGATACTATGACCAGCATCCCACATGCCTCTGCATGGTGCAGCTCTCTTCCTAAGCGCAGATGATGCTATGCCCAGCGTCCTACATCCCTCTGCATGGAACAGCTCTGTTTCTAAGCACAGAAGATAGTACGCCCAACAACCCACATGCCTCTGCAGGCTACCGCTCTCTTCCTAAGCACAGAAAACACCATGCCTAGCATCCAGAGTGCAGCACAGACACCCCTCGCCGCTGCAGAGTCTCCGGAGTTCTTCCGGAACGCATGTGATCCTCTCCAGGTGCTGCCAAGACGCCCCCTCCCCATACGATACTCCTACCCCAGAGAGAAGAGAAGTATTTTTGTATTTTAGACATTCCCCCCCCCCCCTCTGTGGCCCCCATTTGCCTCGCGGACCCCGGGCCCGCGCCGGCTCAGCCCAGGCTCCTATCGTGTTTACGCAGCTTGGCCATAAACTCCTGCCCCGTTTAGGTTCATTGACTGGGATGTGTGAGAAGCTACTCCAAGGGTCCTGGAGGGGAGAGGTAGGGTTCAATTTAAGAGTAAGCGAGAGAGAAGGGGGGAAATGAAGAGAAGGGAACTGGGAGGAGGGGACAAATTAAAGAAACTAACCTGGAAGCAGAAGAGAACACAGGAGAAATTAAAGCAAGATAGGCGTATGGAAGAGAAGCAGGGCTCGGCAGGGGGCAGGGGGGGGGGGGCCATGTGCAAACAATTGGCAGGAGAGGTTTCTTGCACCTCTGTGTAAATTCTTGAGTCTGTAGTGTACAAGGGATAGTGTTTCCCTTGTGCTGTGTGCGACTTTAGGGGGCACCCAAAAGCACTGCCTTTTTAAATCCCCCCGAGGACTGAAGTTCCTGAATAGTGTTCCCTTCCGACTGACGGGCATCTAGGCGCTTACGGGTCATTAGGGGACAGGTGAAAACTGCAGGGTTAAAAGCACCAAAGACTTGTTCAGTGCGGCGAAAGTGCGGGCTACTCAAACTGCCCACCTGTGGGCGCTCCGCTGACTGGGTTATAATAATGCAGACGCCGTGCACATTCAATCATTGTCCTCTCTGCCAGCAGAACTCAGAAATGCCAAATATATGTACATTCTATAATATGAAGGGGCGTTAGGAGCATGCAGGCAAGAAATGACGAGAGAGGTACGGGCGTTAGGAGCATGCAGGCAAGAAATGACGAGGGAGGTACGGGCGTTAGGAGCATGCAGGCAAGAAATGACGAGGGAGGTACGGGCGTTAGGAGCATGCAGGCAAGAAATGACGAGGGAGGTACGGGCGTTAGGAGCATGCAGGCAAGAAATGACGAGGGAGGTACGGGCGTTAGGAGCATGCAGGCAAGAAATGACGAGGGAGGTACGGGCGTTAGGAGCATGCAGGCAAGAAATGACGAGGGAGGTACGGGCGTTAGGAGCATGCAGGCAAGAAATGACGAGAGAGGTACGGGCGTTAGGAGCATGCAGGCAAGAAATGACGAGGGAGGTACGGGCGTTAGGAGCATGCAGGCAAGAAATGACGAGGGAGGTACGGGCGTTAGGAGCATGCAGGCAAGAAATGACGAGGGAGGTACGGGCGTTAGGAGCATGCAGGCAAGAAATTACGAGTGAGGTACGGTCGTTAGGAGCATGCAGGCAAGAAATGACGAGGGAGGTACGGGCGTTAGGAGCATGCAGGCAAGAAATGACGAGGGAGGTACGGGCGTTAGGAGCATGCAGGCAAGAAATGACGAGGGAGGTACGGGCGTTAGGAGCATGCAGGCAAGAAATGACGAGAGAGGTACTGGAGTTCTGGACTTTTTGGTTCCGTGCAGAGGTGTCAGGGATAACACCCGAAGACCCCGGAGTTCTACCTGTCTCGGTGCACAAATAAACAGAAACACGGGCTTCTCGATGGTGGCGTCAAAGACCAACGGTTTATTACTGCAGGGACACAGAAGTCACAGAAACTACACACGGGCAGTATCTAGGAGCCTGCTCCATTTGTACAAAGTGGGTTGCTCCTTATATACTAAATTTTAGGCTTGAGGCAAATTCTTTACATGCTAGTACATTTCTAAACCTTTGTGTCCTAAACAATAAATATTTGGCGTTGCACAGGAATCGTCAACAATATCTGATGTCAAAACATTACAAACGAGGGGTTCCCACTGTTCCATCATAATCCCATGTCAACTTTTCATTCAAGAGCCGGACCGCCTCATCGTAAATTTCGTTACCTCCCCCTAATAAAGGCCCAGAAGGAAAGGAGCAGAGCCAGGTGCAGAAGATAGAAAAGCAGGATAAGAGATGTTTGTGGGTCGTAAATGGGCAAGGCTACCAGCTTCGGCCGCCTAATCATGATCAGGCCAACTAACACGAGAACCAGTATAGCAGGACTGGCCTCAGGCAGAGGAGGCAGTTTCTGTCGAGTCATGCGGCCACAGCGTGTTCTGTCCTAAGGTGCACGTGTCACTAGCAAGGTGAATCGCCGGCTAAAACCTACGTGTCCTTAAGTGTAATGAATTGATCAGAGGTCACTGTGTGTCCATTGACTATGTGAGGGCAAGAAATACAAAATGGCTGCCGTAATCTAAGATGGATGCCATGGGTAGATCAGAAATGTGTTCATAACTGGAGTGCTCTTGCTCGTAGCATAGCGAAAACACCAGGATATGCTAAATGGATCATTTGCGGTTCACTGATACCAAAATTATGTTTTTACGACAATGTTGAAAACACGGGTTCAAATCGTCACAGAACCTCAGACCCTCCTTTTGCCCTTACATAGGCAATTACTCAGTCTATGTCCGAGTCTATCTCTATGCTCATCAGGTCAGTGACATGTTGTTGCATCATCATCCTTTCTCGCACCTTTTCTCCAAACGCAGGTGGTTTTCTGAAACAAGTTGCAGCACAGAGGCTACACAAAGCGGGACCACATTGGATAATAAGGCAGCACGAGAACAGGAATACTAGGATGATACCAATGACCATTAGAACCTTCCATCCCCACGCTGATAGCAGAGTCCAAAACCACTCCATGAAGGACCAGTTTCCCTTGTCTACGTGAATAGAGTCGGAAATCTTGTGTAGCTTAGAGATCGCTTCGTAGACAGTCGGCGCATTATTGGGAATAAAAACACAGCAGCTCGATTGGATCATTCTGCATACCCCACCTCGATCTGCAAGTATTACATCTAGAACCATACGGTTCTGCAACGTCATGAGACGATCCGCCTGAAGCTCAGCTGTTAAGTTACTAAGGGCACCAGCTGTTTCTGTAATAGTAGATTCAACTACCCGTGTTAGTTGACGTAGATTTCTACTATTGGCCATAGGCCCCCAGAACGGAAGGAAACCTTTGAAGAAGTCTCCCGCTTCCTGACCAGCGGTATCTTCCTTGCTGAAAACACCTCTTGCTACTCTGGTCTTGTGGTAATCTGGAGAAGCAGTGTATGTAGGAGGCAACAGTCGAGCAATATAACATGAACCTGAAAAGTCAGCAGGCAACCATGTATACGCTCTGTCTTGACAGATGAAGTAGGTGCTCCTAGCAGTAAGAAAGGCAGGGGAAGAGTTAGACGGAAACACGTAAGTCTCAACGCATTCACTCTTTCCTAGCTGAGCTCTTGGATTTCTCCCATTTCCTTGCAAACAGACTTGACCTCGGTAAGGCACGACCCAGACTGGAGTGGAGCTTTTACGCTTGCTTTCTCCCAAACTAATGCGATACTCTGTAGAACTCCAACTCAAATATACCCGTAATTCATCTCTAGGGTAAGACGGAGTATTATTGACGTCTTTAATCATGTCAATAATTCCCTGAACTAAAGCTTTGTTGGCAGAGTTGTATTTAGTGGAACGTGGTGGACGCGGAGGATAGGTCTCAAGGGCATAGGCAAAAATGGTCTGAAAGGCCTGAAATGATCCATTATAGCTAAAAGGCAAGACTAGATAGGGAATGCCTTTATCCATAGTGTGGGGTATCAGGCCACACACCCAGCAGTCTGTAGTGTTAACTACCAGTTGGTGTTTATGCAAGAGCTGTACAAAAGTGTTATTAATAAATTCTGAGCGTCGAGCTTGTTCGTGTTCAGGAAATGAGTGAAAAGAATGCATAGAAGCAACAGTAGAAGAAACAGGATCAAGGGGAGGTACTGTAGTTGTTACCGGTGTAAAAATTAAATGCACACCAAAGACGATTCCACCCACCAACGTTATTAAAACAATCAAAAACGTAATTGCACATTGCATCAGAAAGCATTTGCTGTGAAGAATTTTGTAAAGTCTATTTCTGCGAACATAAATTACATTCTCTCGTTGCAGCTCAGGAAGCTCCATCTTCTACAATCCGCTCGCGACCACTGATGATGTGTACGTAGATGAAAATGCCTCTATCAGCCCTGGGAGTTCCCAGAACTAACAGAAAGATCGACCTTGTGTCTGACCCCCGCAGATTCAACTAGGCACACAGCCAGGACCCTACGGCTACCCAGACGGCAAGGCAATTTAAAATAACAAAACAATACAAAGTATTAGCAAACTTCCTGGCTGGAGGCAATGTATCAGAATTTAAATGTGTAAAATAGGTAGTTTTCTGCTTTATTTGTCCATATTGCGAGATCGTAAATTGTATCTTGATTTTGCAGGGACTGTTTGATCTGGAAACAGTGTATTTTCAGCAGGGGTTGTAATTTTCAAGTTCGCAGGTGGCAAATGTTCTTTTGATGCAGAGGACAAATGCTCAGAGTTCAAAGGAGCAGTTTCAGAAGGGGAATCAAAGTTCGATGAGTCAGTGATTAGTTCTGCATCGCTGAAAGGTATAAACCTGCGGACTTGTTCAGTTTCAGAGGCACCGATTCCTTTCTTCACCCAGTTGTCATAAGGAAGCGGCAGAGGTACACGCTTGACATGCGTTGTATGGATCCAGTTTTTTCGGCCAGCCACACGAATAGCAGTTCTCGTCGCCAGCAACACCTGGAATGGTCCGACGAATCTGGGTTGGAGGTTTTTCGTCCTTGCAAAATTTCGGATGACCACTTGGTCACCTGGTTTCAGCTGATGACCTGGACTCTCCGGTGGCTTTGGCAATGCATCGAAAACCTGTTGGTGAATAAGACTCAATTTAGCAGTCAAGTCGAAAAGGTAATCAATTAACATTGGGTATTCCAGCTGTTTAAATTCCTTTGGTCTAGGTACCCCCCAAACATTTGCAGGACGGCCAAAAACTATTTCATACGGACTAAGCCCTACTCTAGAATGCACAGTCGCTCTTGTGGATAACAGAGCCAAAGGTAGTGCATCTGGCCAGGACAAACCCGTGGATGCTTGTATCTTAGCAAGTTTCAGTTTGAGGGTGCCATTGTAACCCTCAACTAAACCAGCAGACTGGGGATGATTTGCACTGTGGAACTTTTGTTTTATCCCTAAGCCGGCACACACACTCTGCATAACTTTCCCTACGAATTCACTTCCATTATCTGACCATACAATCCGTGGCATGCCATACCTGGGGAAATATTCTTTGAGAAGGACTTTGGCAGTGGACAAGGCAGTATTGTCCTTCAGTGGATATGCTTCAATCCATCTGGAGAAAGCACAAACTACCACTAGGACGTATTTTAGATTGTTGCAACGGTCCATGTGAATGAAGTCTAACTGAATCACTTCAAAGGGGCAAGAAGGAGGAGCGAAATGACCAGCGGGTGTGGGGATTCCCTTGCCAGGATTATGCATCAGGCATACCATGCAATTTCTCACCACTCTCTCTGCACACTTACTAATCCCATCATTCTTCCAGACTGGGGCCAACATCTTACAAATCCCTTTAGAACTGATATGCGCTGCTCCATGCGCCATCGTTACTACTGCAAGTACATACGCATCAGGCAACATCCAACGCTGTTGCTCTGATAAATCATTCCAACACCCACTCGAGTCCAATTTACCCGTATTTTCTTTCCATGCAAGCTTTTCCTCCTCAGTCGCCTCCTTCTGAATTTCTTTCACACTTTCCACTGTATCCTCACACATTCCAGACTCAGAAATCCATCTTACAGACGTTGCAACATACATTCTACTCATCATATTCCTATTTGTCTGTTTAGCGGTGTCATCAGCAAAAGCATTTCCACGACCAACATCATCCGTGATTGCTTTATGAGCACTGCACTTCACAATCGCAACTTCAGTCGGCAAGGTTAAAGATTCCAACAAGTCGTTAACTAGCTGACCATGTTGAATCTTAGTCCCATGGGACGTAATGAAACCTCTTTCTTTCCACAAACGGCCAAAACTATGGGCCACGCCGAACGCGTACTGACTATCCGTAAACACATTCACTCTCTTTCCCTTAGCTAAAACACATGCTCTTGTTAACGCGATCAATTCTGCAGCTTGGGCAGAATTCTGACTCACTCTCGCAGTCTCCACAATCGTACTCAAAGTCGTTACTGCGTAAGCAGCAGTCACATCACCATTCTCCAATTTAAAACAAGACCCATCAACATACAACGTGCCATCTGGATCTGACAACGGAGTGTCTTTAAGATCAATTCGTCCTTTTGTCTCTTCCTCGGTTCTGAAGCAACAGTCATGTGGTTCCGAATCACTCGACTCCTGATTAGTCGGCAACAATGTTGCTGGATTCAATACATTGCATCTTTTGATCTGAATATGACTCGCTAGCAATGTCAGCTCGTAGCCTGATAATCTAGCACTGGTAAGGTGTTGCGTCTTGGTTCGGTTCATGAGTGTGTCCACAGCATGAGGAACCATAACCACTAGCATGTTGTTCATGACCAAACCAGCAGATTGTCGAATGGAGGCTGCAGCTGCTGCTGTAGCTCTCAAGCAACTAGGCAACGCTCTAGCTACCGGATCTAATGTTGATGAAAAATACGCACAAGGGCATTGTTTATCACCAAATCTCTGTGTCAGAACACTCAACGCGCAACCTTCTCTTTCGTGAACATAGAGCGTGAATGGCTTACTGTAGTCAGGTGTACCCAACACAGGAGCTGAACACAATGCATTTCGTAACTCAGAAAAACTCTGCTGACATTCGGCAGACCATGGCATCGGGCTCGGAACACCTTTCCCAGTCAGAGCTGCCAATGGTTTTGCCAAAAGAGAAAAATTTGGGATCCACTGCCTACAGTATGAGGTAATACCTAAAAAGGCACGTACTTCTCTCTGTGTGCTAGGAACATTCATCTGCGTAATTGCTTTTATTCTCTCTGGGGTCAACTTTCTTCCCTCCTTTGACAAGAGATGACCTAGGTAGGTCACTTCTTGGCAACAGTATTGCATTTTCGAAGGTGACACCTTGTGATTCAAACTAGACAAATGATGCAATAAGGAAATTGTAGCTGCTTTGCAAGTTTCCTTGTCATCGGCAGCCACTAGAAGATCATCTACATATTGCACTAAAGCAGAACCAGGAGGAAGTACAAAGGAATCTAACTGACTTTTTAATGCCTGGCTGTAAATGGATGGACTCTCACAATAGCCTTGTGGAGCACGTTTAAACCTGAAGCTTCGACCTCCTAAAGAGAAGCCGAAAATATCTCTGCTTTCTTCGGCTATCGGAATGCTGAAAAAGGCATTCTTCAAGTCGATAACTGAAAACCATGTGGCTGTAGCAGGAATCAATGTTAACAATGCAGTTATGTCTGGAACCACAGGAAACTGTGGAATCACAATTTTGTTAACCTCTCTAAGATCAATTACAAACCTATAGACTGGAGGCTTTGAAGGATCAGTACGTTTCAAAATTGGCAATACAGGACTGTTACAGACATTTCCACTAGTCTCTTCTACTACGCCTTTCTTAATCAAATCTTGCACAATCAATAAAAGCGCACGTTCACCTTCACTAGAGATCTTGTATTGTGGGATTCGTGGAAATTTGACATTCGCTTTCAGAGTGACTACATATGGTGGAATTTCTAAAAGACCTACATCGTTAGGACCAGTCGCCCAAAGAGTATCAGGGAGAGAACGCAGCTCTGGTGGGAGCGCATCCATCGACAAGTACATCGGAGAGATGATTCTTTTACCCAGTGTAAGCTGTACTCCTGCCGGAGAACAGTACAATGCCGCGTACAGGCGTTTTAACAAGTCTAAACCAAGCAGATTTTCATTACAACCAGTCGTCAAAATCAAGGGTACTTTCAATTGACGGGGTCCAACAGAAATAGACAAAGGACCAGATACGGGGTTGTAAACAGGGGCGCCTGAAAAACCTACAGAAACATTTGTTAAGCCAGACAAAGGTGCGCCAGGGAGTTTCGCATGAATGATTGAACTTTTTGCCGCACCAGTATCCAACAGAAACGGTTCGACTACACCTGATGTTGCTACTGCGACATAAGGCCCACTCTGATCCACTGGAACTGATACTACTCCCTCTCTTTGTCCATGGCTGTCCTCGTAATCACTTTGCTGAAATTCCTCATTAGCTTCACAATAGTCCTCAACATGATATTGTTGAGATCTATTTTGCTGGGCAGACTGTCCATTTCGCTGATCAAAATGATTAGAAGGGCGATCATTCGTTTGTGGAGGCATAGTACCTCGTCCTCGACCTCTAGAATTTTGCATAGAACCACCACGACCTCTCTGAGCTGCTGCAGCATTATTTTGCGCTAAGACTGGGCACTCATTTTTATAATGACCTTCTTTTTTTCACAATAAGCACACTGATTCCACTGATATTGCGGTCTCTGAGAACCATAATCTGTCCTTTGATATGACCCTTGCTGTGTATTAGTCTGATTCGTGCGAGGCGGATATGCTTGCTGCAAGAGTACTTTTGTTTTTAAATCTTTCGTTTTCTTATCTGACTTTTCCTTCTCCTCTTTATCCCTATTTTCGTAGTACTGGGCAGTTGCAAGTATTTGCGCAGTCGTAGAGACAGCCCACGCACTCTCAGAATCTTTCAATTTATTACTAAGCTCTGGCAACAGATTGTGCACAAATTTATCAACAAATAGTCTCTGTCCTCCTTCCGTGCTCATATCCTGACCACTGTGATCTACGAAAGTCTCTTCAAATCTTGTGAAAAAGTCGGAGACACTTTCGTCTTTCTTCTGCCTGCATGCGGACAACTTGTCCCAATTAACGCGCAATGCTGGCATCAGAGTCTTCATTAAATCGATTATTCTACCCAGTAAATTAGCAATTAGAGGTTCGGGTTTGGAACCACCTATTTGTTGACCATCCGCTGCAATTATAGCTGCCCAATCACCACCTAGAGCAACTGGATGATTTTCTTTACGAATTTTAGCCCAAATCGGTTGCGGAACTAAATTACCAAATAACATGTCAATGTCTGCTAAATTCATCACACAAGCTTCAACTGTCTGCGCTAACTCTTTGTAATATCCGGCTGGATTCTTACGCGGATCTGGCAAGGCCTGTTTCACTGCTAACACTTCAGCTCGCTTCCACGGAATGTGTATCCACACTCTCTGGAATTGTACCGGGGCGGCAGCAATACCATTCGGTACGTCAGCTTGCACAGCTTCGCGCCAAATTGGAGGAACCTCCCTCATTGGATATTGGCGATTCTGCTTCGTACTACATTTCTCTAGCTCCCTCGGTGAACGAAGGGATGGATCATTCCTATAACTTAAAATCAGTTCCATCGCTTCCTTTATATTCTGACCAACTATCATACCTGCAGCAAACTCTTTCTGGATACGAATTAATTTGTCTAAATTTGATTCAGAGTCATCTTCTTCCAATTCCTCACGTAAAAGGGAGCACATTTCATCAAACACATATCGTTGTGTCGGTTCATTCCATTGCATAAATGTATCTAATACATCTCTAGTACAATATCTTCCACTTTTTGAAATCCATCTAAGAGCTGTGGAATCTAATATTCCCCGTTCTTCAGTACTGGGAAGCTGACTACGTCTCTGCACAGAGTCAGAGGCAGGAGTCTTAATTAAAGTTTTATAGAAGGGAGATAGAATATTAGAAACAGAATCAGTAATTCTCCGACGAACGGAAAGCGGAGTCATGATGCTAGCAGAAGCAGTAAATAGAGTAGCAGTTGGAACAGATGAAACAGGAACAGTAGGAGTAGCAGGCAAAGTAGTTTGTGAAACAACAGGTGTAAGCGGTACAGGCATAGGCAAAGAAGCTGGCAACCCAGGAAGATGGGGTGCCGGAGGAACATTTTTTTTTAATTTTGGAAAAGGTGATGGACAGAGTTTCTGAATGATGCAGAATACTCCTACCCAGTCAAGAGATCAGGGCTTGATCCATCACCGTTTTTTAGCTCACTGCACCATCCCAGCTTCAGAACCTGGCTATATGCAAATTAGTCTGTTCCTGTCCCAGTGCATGATGGGAACAGGGCAAACCAAACTACCAAGCCAATTCTTATACTGGGAAGGAGACAAGCTACCGGGGACCGGTTTCTGGCATTTCAGCCTCGTCGGCCCGGCTTGCTTGAATCCTGATGGTGCAATGAGCTAGGGACTCACGTCTGAGTATACCCTCCCACACATAGTGTGGATAAAATCAATTTTGGAAAAGGTGATGGACAGAGTTTCTGAATGATGCAGAATACTCCTACCCAGTCAAGAGATCAGGGCTTGATCCATCACCGTTTTTTAGCTCACTGCACCATCCCAGCTTCAGAACCTGGCTATATGCAAATTAGTCTGTTCCTGTCCCAGTGCATGATGGGAACAGGGCAAACCAAACTACCAAGCCAATTCTTATACTGGGAAGGAGACAAGCTACCGGGGACCGGTTTCTGGCATTTCAGCCTCGTCGGCCCGGCTTGCTTGAATCCTGATGGTGCAATGAGCTAGAGACTCACGTCTGAGTATACCCTCCCACACATAGTGTGGATAAAATCAATTTTGGAAAAGGTGATGGACAGAGTTTCTGAATGATGCAGAATACTCCTACCCAGTCAAGAGATCAGGGCTTGATCCATCACCGTTTTTTAGCTCACTGCACCATCCCAGCTTCAGAACCTGGCTATATGCAAATTAGTCTGTTCCTGTCCCAGTGCATGATGGGAACAGGGCAAACCAAACTACCAAGCCAATTCTTATACTGGGAAGGAGACAAGCTACCGGGGACCGGTTTCTGGCATTTCAGCCTCGTCGGCCCGGCTTGCTTGAATCCTGATGGTGCAATGAGCTAGGGACTCACGTCTGAGTATACCCTCCCACACATAGTGTGGATAAAATCAATTTTGGAAAAGGTGATGGACAGAGTTTCTGAATGATGCAGAATACTCCTACCCAGTCAAGAGATCAAGGCTTGATCCATCACCGTTTTTTAGCTCACTGCACCATCCCAGCTTCAGAACCTGGCTATATGCAAATTAGTCTGTTCCTGTCCCAGTGCATGATGGGAACAGGGCAAACCAAACTACCAAGCCAATTCTTATACTGGGAAGGAGACAAGCTACCGGGGACCGGTTTCTGGCATTTCAGCCTCGTCGGCCCGGCTTGCTTGAATCCTGATGGTGCAATGAGCTAGGGACTCACGTCTGAGTATACCCTCCCACACATAGTGTGGATAAAATCAATTTTGGAAAAGGTGATGGACAGAGTTTCTGAATGATGCAGAATACTCCTACCCAGTCAAGAGATCAGGGCTTGATCCATCACCGTTTTTTAGCTCACTGCACCATCCCAGCTTCAGAACCTGGCTATATGCAAATTAGTCTGTTCCTGTCCCAGTGCATGATGGGAACAGGGCAAACCAAACTACCAAGCCAATTCTTATACTGGGAAGGAGACAAGCTACCGGGGACCGGTTTCTGGCATTTCAGCCTCGTCGGCCCGGCTTGCTTGAATCCTGATGGTGCAATGAGCTAGGGACTCACGTCTGAGTATACCCTCCCACACATAGTGTGGATAAAATCAATTTTGGAAAAGGTGATGGACAGAACATTAACTTTGGCCACAGGAGGTACAAGAGCTTAATTCAGGGGAGAAGGAGCAGGAATACCAGGTTGTCCAGCAACCGGTAATTGAACATTCGGTAAAGGTGGAGCCGTAGCACCTTGTGCATACGGTGGGGGTGACCTCAACAAGTAAGACAACAGAGGATCATTTTCAGGGTCCTCTACTATCTTAACTGTATTCGATGGCAAGGCAGGATAGCACTTGTCTATCGCTAAATTACGCTCTCTATTAGCCACCTCCATCGCCTTCTCAGACTCGTTGATTTGAAGCTGCTTAGCAGACTGTTCTAAAGTCAACTCTTGCTCTTTCTGTTCTTTCTTCATTTTTTTAACTTCTCTCTGTTTAGATTCTTTTCGCCAATAACGGAAAGAATCAAACATTGCCGGCCGGGCTTTCTTCTTAAACAATTTCATTTCCAAATTATCTAGAACCTCAGGTTCAAAACTACCATGCAGTGGCCAACTAAGGACACCGTCTTTCTCTGTGTATCGGATCCATACCTCATTATAAGATATAGGACCCACACCAAACTTACAATACAGATCATAAAGAGGAGTTCCAATCGGAGGAACCAGACATGAGTCCTCCAACCGGGAATCACTGTTGCAACCAAAACATGACAACATACAATTTTTCCGACTTACCATTTTATAATCCGGAACACAGAACAAACAAAAACACAAACAGAAGGTGCGCACTTGAACCAAGAACTTAGGCCTACCAAAGCGAACAAATGTATCGATACCCAAACTAAACCAAATGATTATCGTAACTAGAACAACCAGCGATAATCTTACGAAACCAAACCAAACCAAGAACTAAAAAAGGATTATCCAAACAGGAGCAACCCTTACGAAGTAACCAACTAGCAACCACTTAATACTTAACTGAGGTACTGAAGACGTCACCAAGGAGAAACCCGTCACGTCTCGCCGTACTAAGGACTGCACCTCGGGTCCAAGACAGGGCGACGGTCAAGGCAACGGACCACTGCAGCCGTCCGAACGGGAACCCTCGTGGAAGAGAACGTCGGGCCACTTTTGCGATATGCCGGGATCGATTAAGTGGGGCGCCTCCCTCAGGAATCTTCACACGAAGCTTCTCGAACTCTTCAGGCTTTTGGACCGGTACCGAATGACGTCGCCCTACGTTGGGCGCCAATTGGAGTTCTGGACTTTTTGGTTCCGTCCAGAGGTGTCAGGGATAACACCCGAAGACCCCGGAGTTCTACCTGTCTCGGTGCACAAATAAACAGAAACACGGGCTTCTCGATGGTGGCGTCAAAGACCAACGGTTTATTACTGCAGGGACACAGAAGTCACAGAAACTACACACGGGCAGTATCTAGGAGCCTATTCCATTTGTACAAAGTGGGTTGCTCCTTATATACTAAATTTTAGGCTTGAGGCAAATTCTTTACATGCTAGTACATTTCTAAACCTTTGTGTCCTAAACAATAAATATTTGGCGTTGCACAGGAATCGTCAACAATATCTGATGTCAAAACATTACGAACGAGGGGTTCCCACTGTTCCATCATAATCCCATGTCAACTTTTCATTCAAGAGCCGGACCGCCTCATCGTAAATTTCGTTACCTCCCCCTAATAAAGGCCCAGAAGGAAAGGAGCAGAGCCAGGTGCAGAAGATAGAAAAGCAGGATAAGAGATGTTTGTGGGTCGTAAATGGGCAAGGCTACCAGCTTCGGCCGCCTAATCATGATCAGGCCAACGAACACGAGAACCAGTATAGCAGGACTGGCCTCAGGCAGAGGAGGCAGTTTCTGTCGAGTCATGCGGCCACAGCGTGTTCTGTCCTAAGGTGCACGTGTCACTAGCAAGGTGAATCGCCGGCTAAAACCTACGTGTCCTTAAGTGTAATGAATTGATCAGAGGTCACTGTGTGTCCATTGACTATGTGAGGGCAAGAAATACAAAATGGCTGCCGTAATCTAAGATGGATGCCATGGGTAGATCAGAAATGTGTTCATAACTGGAGTGCTCTTGCTCGTAGCATAGCGAAAACACCAGGATATGCTAAATGGATCATTTGCGGTTCACTGATACCAAAATTATGTTTTTACGACAATGTTGAAAACACGGGTTCAAATCGTCACGGAACCTCAGTACGGGCGTTAGGAGCATGCAGGCAAGAAATGACGAGAGAGGTACGGGCGTTAGGAGCATGCAGGCAAGAAATGACGAGAGAGGTACGGGCGTTAGGAGCATGCAGGCAAGAAATGACGAGAGAGGTACGGGCGTTAGGAGCATGCAGGCAAGAAATGACGAGGGAGGTACGGGCGTTAGGAGCATGCAGGCAAGAAATGACGAGGGAGGTACGGGCGTTAGGAGCATGCAGGCAAGAAATGACGAGGGAGGTACGGGCGTTAGGAGCATGCAGGCAAGAAATGACGAGGGAGGTACGGGCGTTAGGAGCATGCAGGCAAGAAATGACGAGGGAGGTACGGGCGTTAGGAGCATGCAGGCAAGAAATGACGAGGGAGGTACGGGCGTTAGGAGCATGCAGGCAAGAAATGACGAGGGAGGTACGGGCGTTAGGAGCATGCAGGCAAGAAATGACGAGGGAGGTACGGGCGTTAGGAGCATGCAGGCAAGAAATGACGAGGGAGGTACGGGCGTTAAGAGCATGCAGGCAAGAAATGACGAGGGAGGTACGGGCGTTAGGAGCATGCAGGCAAGAAATGACGAGGGAGGTACGGGCGTTAGGAGCATGCAGGCAAGAAATGACGAGGGAGGTACGGGCGTTAGGAGCATGCAGGCAAGAAATGACGAGGGAGGTACGGGCGTTAGGAGCATGCAGGCAAGAAATGACGAGGGAGGTACGGGCGTTAGGAGCATGCAGGCAAGAAATGACGAGGGAGGTACGGGCGTTAGGAGCATGCAGGCAAGAAATGACGAGGGAGGTACGGGCGTTAGGAGCATGCAGGCAAGAAATGACGAGGGAGGTACGGGCGTTAGGAGCATGCAGGCAAGAAATGACGAGGGAGGTACGGGCGTTAGGAGCATGCAGGCAAGAAATGACGAGGGAGGTACGGGCGTTAGGAGCATGCAGGCAAGAAATGACGAGGGAGGTACGGGCGTTAGGAGCATGCAGGCAAGAAATGACGAGGGAGGTACGGGCGTTAGGAGCATGCAGGCAAGAAATGACGAGAGAGGTACGGGCGTTAGGAGCATGCAGGCAAGAAATGACGAGGGAGGTACGGGCGTTAGGAGCATGCAGGCAAGAAATGACGAGAGAGGTACGGGCGTTAGGAGCATGCAGGCAAGAAATGACGAGGGAGGTACGGGCGTTAGGAGCATGCAGGCAAGAAATGACGAGGGAGGTACGGGCGTTAGGAGCATGCAGGCAAGAAATGACGAGGGAGGTACGGGCGTTAGGAGCATGCAGGCAAGAAATGACGAGGGAGGTACGGGCGTTAGGAGCATGCAGGCAAGAAATGACGAGGGAGGTACGGGCGTTAGGAGCATGCAGGCAAGAAATGACGAGGGAGGTACGGGCGTTAGGAGCATGCAGGCAAGAAATGACGAGGGAGGTACGGGCGTTAGGAGCATGCAGGCAAGAAATGACGAGGGAGGTACGGGCGTTAGGAGCATGCAGGCAAGAAATGACGAGGGAGGTACTGGCGTTAGGAGCATGCAGGCAAGAAATGACGAGGGAGGTACGGGCGTTAGGAGCATGCAGGCAAGAAATGACGAGGGAGGTACGGGCGTTAGGAGCATGCAGGCAAGAAATGACGAGAGAGGTACGGGCGTTAGGAGCATGCAGGCAAGAAATGACGAGGGAGGTACGGGCGTTAGGAGCATGCAGGCAAGAAATGACGAGGGAGGTACGGGCGTTAGGAGCATGCAGGCAAGAAATGACGAGGGAGGTACGGGCGTTAGGAGCATGCAGGCAAGAAATGACGAGGGAGGTACGGGCGTTAGGAGCATGCAGGCAAGAAATGACGAGGGAGGTACGGGCGTTAGGAGCATGCAGGCAAGAAATGACGAGGGAGGTACGGGCGTTAGGAATATGCAGGCAAGAAATGACGAGGGAGGTACGGGCGTTAGGAGCATGCAGGCAAGAAATGACGAGAGAGGTACGGGCGTTAGGAGCATGCAGGCAAGAAATGACGAGGGAGGTACGGGCGTTAGGAGCATGCAGGCAAGAAATGACGAGGGAGGTACGGGCGTTAGGAGCATGCAGGCAAGAAATGACGAGGGAGGTACGGGCGTTAGGAGCATGCAGGCAAGAAATGACGAGGGAGGTACGGGCGTTAGGAGCATGCAGGCAAGAAATGACGAGGGAGGTACGGGCGTTAGGAGCATGCAGGCAAGAAATGACGAGGGAGGTACGGGCGTTAGGAGCATGCAGGCAAGAAATGACGAGGGAGGTACGGGCGTTAGGAGCATGCAGGCAAGAAATGACGAGGGAGGTACGGGGTTAGGAGCATGCAGGCAAGAAATGACGAGGGAGGTACGGGCGTTAGGAGCATGCAGGCAAGAAATTACGAGGGAGGTACGGGCGTTAGGAGCATGCAGGCAAGAAATGACGAGGGAGGTACGGGCGTTAGGAGCATGCAGGCAAGAAATGACGAGGGAGGTACGGGCGTTAGGAGCATGCAGGCAAGAAATGACGAGGGAGGTACGGGCGTTAGGAGCATGCAGGCAAGAAATGACGAGGGAGGTACGGGCGTTAGGAGCATGCAGGCAAGAAATGACGAGGGAGGTACGGGCGTTAGGAGCATGCAGGCAAGAAATTACGAGTGAGGTACGGGCGTTAGGAGCATGCAGGCAAGAAATGACGAGGGAGGTACGGGCGTTAGGAGCATGCAGGCAAGAAATGACGAGGGAGGTACGGGCGTTAGGAGCATGCAGGCAAGAAATGACGAGGGAGGTACGGGCGTTAGGAGCATGCAGGCAAGAAATGACGAGGGAGGTACGGGCGTTAGGAGCATGCAGGCAAGAAATGACGAGGGAGGTAGGGGCGTTAGGAGCATGCAGGCAAGAAATGACGAGGGAGGTACGGGCGTTAGGAGCATGCAGGCAAGAAATGACGAGGGAGGTACGGGCGTTAGGAGCATGCAGGCAAGAAATGACGAGGGAGGTACGGGCGTTAGGAGCATGCAGGCATGAAATGACGAGGGAGGTACGGGCGTTAGGAGCATGCAGGCAAGAAATGACGAGAGAGGTACGGGCGTTAGGAGCATGCAGGCAAGAAATGACGAGGGAGGTACGGGCGTTAGGAGCATGCAGGCAAGAAATGACGAGGGAGGTACGGGCGTTAGGAGCATGCAGGCAAGAAATTACGAGTCAGGTACGGTCGTTAGGAGCATGCAGGCAAGAAATGACGAGGGAGGTACGGGCGTTAGGAGCATGCAGGCAAGAAATGACGAGGGAGGTACGGGCGTTAGGAGCATGCAGGCAAGAAATGACGAGGGAGGTACGGGCGTTAGGAGCATGCAGGCAAGAAATGACGAGGGAGGTACGGGCGTTAGGAGCATGCAGGCAAGAAATTACGAGTGAGGTACGGTCGTTAGGAGCATGCAGGCAAGAAATGACGAGGGAGGTACGGGCGTTAGGAGCATGCAGGCAAGAAATGACGAGGGAGGTACGGGCGTTAGGAGCATGCAGGCAAGAAATGACGAGGGAGGTACGGGCGTTAGGAGCATGCAGGCAAGAAATGACGAGGGAGGTACGGGCGTTAGGAGCATGCAGGCATGAAATGACGAGGGAGGTACGGGCGTTAGGAGCATGCAGGCAAGAAATGACGAGAGAGGTACGGGCGTTAGGAGCATGCAGGCAAGAAATGACGAGGGAGGTACGGGCGTTAGGAGCATGCAGGCAAGAAATGACGAGGGAGGTACGGGCGTTAGGAGCATGCAGGCAAGAAATTACGAGTGAGGTACGGTCGTTAGGAGCATGCAGGCAAGAAATGACGAGGGAGGTACGGGCGTTAGGAGCATGCAGGCAAGAAATGACGAGGGAGGTACGGGCGTTAGGAGCATGCAGGCAAGAAATGACGAGGGAGGTACGGGCGTTAGGAGCATGCAAGCAAGAAATGACGAGGGAGGTAGGGGGGCGGGAACGGGGCCGGGAAGACAAAGAGAGCGAAGCAGCGGTAGGGGGGCGGGAACGGGAGCCGAGGCAGCGGTAGGGGGTCGGGAACGGGTCCGGTGACACGGAGAGGGTAGAGGGGGTGGGAACGGGCAAAAAAAAACCACAAAAAAAAAGCAAGCACTCACCTGGACTTCTTCCGGGTGCCTTCAATGCCGGAGCAGATTCGGGGGCGTTCCTGAGAACAGGCTTTCGGCTGACGTAGCCAAAAGCCAAAAATTCTCGGGAACGCCCCCGAATCTGGTCCGACATTGACGGACGGAGCCCTCTCCCAATGGCTAGCCTCCATTTATGGAGCTAGCCAATGGGAGGAGGGGGTGTATTCCCGACCCCACACACACACATCAAAAGGTTTTTTGGCGCATGCGTACAAAGTACGCATCGCCAGTCAAAACCTAAAAACAAAGATGCCGCCGGCGTCATTCTGTCTCTGGGGCCAATCTGCGAAGTGTGCGACACTGGTGGTGGTTAACACGGACAAACAGTGCGGTAAGTGGCTGAAAGAACTGTCTACTTACAGTGATGTCGGTGGCTCGCACTGCAGGTGGGCTGCTGGGTGCTCATGCCTTCGACTTCGGTCCAGGCTGCTGCTGACCTCCTGGCAGTCCACAGTGACGCCGGTCAGTCATGGCTCTTCATTAACCCTCTGCCGGCTCGGACATTGACTAAAGAAGGGATGCAGCGGCGGCATCCATTATAATGGCCTACAAGCAGAGTGTCGTTTAAACACATTGGCCCTTATTTATGAGGCCTTGCGTCAGTTTTGCGCCGCCGGTGCGTCACTTTTTGTGACGCACCAGCGGCGTAAAATATGCGCCTTGTTGCGCCATATTTAAAAAGTGACGCATCTAGGTAGATGCGTCACTTTTTAAACCCCTGCGCCACATTATACCTGCGTCAGGTATAATGTATGCAGAGGGGGCGTTCCCCCGCAAAAAGCCTCGTAATAGTGACGCAGTGAAATCTATGAGATTTCACTGCGTCACTTTTAGGATGCTGTTGCGTCAAACTCTTGCGCCTGCCTCACAGCAGGCGTAAGACTGACGCAAGCCCTTTCACATGGGGCTTTCCCCATGTGAAAGGACGCATTGCTGGAGTTGCGTCACTTTTGTGACACACTCCAGGAAAGCGTCACTTTTGCGCTTACAGATACGTCAGAAATACTGACGCATCTGTAAGTCCTTGCGACATGATGCGTCATACATTAAATATGACGCATCATTGGTGTCGCAAGGAGTATACAGTAAAAATTGACGCATCGCTATTTTCACGCAGCGATGCGTCACTTTTCATAAATGAGGCCCATTGAGATTACCAAATAAAGCATGAGTCACTCAGTGAGTGTCCTGAGTCATCGCCGGTGAGAGAAATGAATTCACTGGGTCACTCTCGGCTCCCTGCCGGTCTGGGCTGGCAACGGACAAGTAGTTATGAATTGTGAAGGCGGCACGCCCTGCGGCACCGCAGAACCAAGACAATCAGCACTGTGCACCTGGCGAGGACTGACTCAGATTGAGTCTCCCGCCGTTCTGCCTCACTTCCTCTTCCTCCGGAGGGGACGGGCGGTCACATCCGGGTTATAATCCGAGTGCCACAGTGATTGACAGCATCCACTGCCTAGAGGGCAGGTCCGCTCCCCCCTCCCCCGGGTAATTGCCAACAGTTAGTGTGTGTTAAACTTAAACCACGCAGCGCGCCGCTACAGCAGCCTGGAGCCAGGCATGACGCGTTACAGCCGGGCAGAATTGTTACACTATAGCGCTCTCAGCCGCCTCAGAGCTGAGCGCAGATCTTGGCTCCTTAACTATTTATGACACAGCACCTTTTTGTGTAGATGTTCATATTACATCCTATCTAGGAAGACATCTTCTTTGCCTCGTATTAATTAGGATGTATATTTGGGGGTCTAATTGAGTGCTACAGCGGCATTTGTTAACATTAGTTTGTTTTTTGCAATTATACTTATAACTTCTTTTACCATAAGGTGAATAACTATGCACACAAAATAGGGCCACTGCCCGTTCTGCAGAACCAGGCAAACAAAGATGTGGGCCTCAGCCATGCTGCATAACCAGGCTAAGAAAAAGCAGGGCTCTGGCCGAAGGTGTATAACAGAGGCTCAAGTACAAGATACCAGTGCTTAGCTGCATAGAACACATTTAATTCATGCTACATACACTGATACGGAGCACGGATCTGTGCCAGACACGAGCTCACATTTATACGGGGTCACTGGTCCGTGCTTCATACTCTGGCTTCACCCACAGACACAGTAACTCTTTTGGTGTGCGTTCAGTGAAGCAGCCCTGATACCAGGAGTAGGGGCTAGTGGAGTTACAACAGGACAGCATCATAATACAAAGGTTTACTTTTTGCTTTTATACACTTTTTCCAATATAAAAATAATTATTTGGGCCACCGCCTTGACTTGCCTCTCCTCTCGTGCAATTTAAAAGGCAATTTTTTTTTCCTTTAGCTTTATAAACATAATGAACTGTGCGCTACCACAGCAAATGTCAATTTTAACTCTGCAACAGCTGAAATGCACGTGTTAATGGTTGCACTGATTACGTTTACCTAATGTGTGCTTGCGAATGGCAAGGTCTCTGGACAAGGCCTCTCCCAGAAGCCAGGGTGGGCGTGGCATGCTGTGTGGTGTCTCAATCATACCCATCCGTTGCAGCTTGTCAACTGCTGTGGGGGAAAGAAAGGGCTCAGAAAAAGGAGGCTGTGTCTCAGGGGCGTAGCTAGAGCTTGTGGCGCCCGGGGCTACCCCTCAGATTGCCGCCCCTTGGGGGGGGTGAGGGGGTGCTGGGGAAAAAGGACGATGAGCACTTGAAAGATGTCCGAGTCTCCGAGGAGACACGCGTAGTATTGCTGCTAACAGTTACCTCGATCATCAAAGTTACATTTAGTTATTTATAAAGTTTTATATAGCGCAAACTTGAACCCGAAGGATATCAGAGAGCTTTACAATTTGAGGCTAAGGTAACAAATCATTAGAACAGAACATTAGTCTAACATGGGGAATCTAATGGGCATTGAGATGTTTGTTAGAAATGGGGGTCTCTAGTTGGCAATGGCTGGCCACTGTCCAAGTGGGGACCCTTCTTCCTAGGTCAGAGTAAGGGCGCTACACCCTTTGATAACCCCTGCTCAACCCTGTGGTAACGTAGCACGAGCAGCTAGGCTTATCTCAGAGGCAGTGTGTAAAGCATTTATGATCATACACAGTAACACAGTGAAGAACACTACAAAGGGACACCACACAAGTAGTTATAAAAAATACGTATCTTTATGCATAGACTTAACACAAGACCAATAACGGTAATGTCATCAGTCGGTGCAAGGTTCCCAATTTGAAATAAAGGTTTACAATTTGTGATGCTTCCAAAATTGCAAATTGGAAATTGGTATTAAGAAATGGCTATTTGGTAAGGAGGAGCCTTAGACCCTAATATCTGCAAATTCAGAAACTGTTATTTGCTAAAAATTGCTATTTTTTAAATTACCAAATGAAGTTTTCTAATTTTGGCTCTACCCCTTTTGATGATTTGCCTAATGTTTATAGAATAGTGTAGCTGCAGCACCACTCCAACTCATGTAAACAAATCAACAAATGCTCAGACCTAAACTTCGAGTACTTTCTGTACTCCCTCTCCAACAATACGAACATCTTCATTTTGAAGCATGTTCCTTAATACACACCTGAACCCTACGGGCTAGATTTTCTTAAGTACTCTCTCCCTTAACCAACTTTTAGTTTCAGTCAGTCTACACTTACATTTATTTCTGCACAGAGGGAGAAAACTGTGAGCCGTGGAGGGCATTGGAGTTTGTGTGCTGAAAACTGCTCAAAGAAACATGATCATACAAGGGTTGCCACAGAAAACAAAAAAGTAGATATTGGAAGTTTAAAATTCTACTTCGAAAAGCTTTTGGCCACACCACCTACTTGCTAACAGAATTTTTCATTTTCTCGCATACGTACTTCTTAAAATGTTATTAAATACTAGTCACACCCTTATATTGACTTCACTGATCATCACATTGCTGTGTCCTATGCCTCAAACAGCAAGATGTATTTTAACAATGCTGCAATTTGTTTAGTTGGCTAGAGAGTAAAACACACTTTTAAAAGGGAAAGGGTAAGGGGGATAGAGTGTTTCTTTTGACATGCCTAGTTCACACAATGAAATAAGGACTGTGTTAGAATACACGCACGACCTGATCCCCTGCATAGCACCGATTTAACAAGGAGAAAAGTAGTCAAAAATAGCTATCTTTATTGTATAGATAAACGGAAATAAAGTGACAGCGTACTACTTTTTTCTCTTGAAAAAATAGCAGAGACCAATTTGCCCTCCCTACATATTGAGCTACAAAATCATAGTGCTGTCAACAAAATCTTGAAAATCTAAAGCGTTTCAAGTAATAAAAAGATAATTAAACAGTCGCGAAGGGTCGAGAATGCTTCATGGGCCAGTTTCAAAACCGTGGTGAAAGCAAGGCTGCATAACCAGAGCAAACAGCTCAGAGCCCACACGTATGACAAAGTGGAAGTTTGGAAACGTAAGTACATTGTAAGTGCTCTTCCACTTTGTGACACCCGGTTAAGCACTGAAGGCGCTGGTGCACAGTGCAATGATTGCAGCGTAATTGGACGGACGGTCAACTTTATTCTTTCCTTTTCTCACCTGACATATTTTATAGTTGTACTTGCTGCGTGCGCGCGTGCCGCTGCTGCCCCTGGCCGTATGCAGGGTGCAGGCAAAAGCAAAGTAGAAGAGAAGGGTGACGCACTCCTCCTACTCTCCAGGCTTGACACGACGACGAGGGGCGAGCGTAGGCGCGGGGCGGGCAGTGAGCGCGTAACGCGTCACACTGCTTGCTACGGTGCGGCGAGGGCTGGCCAAAGTCCTTACAGGGCCGTCATTGGTTGCGCACGCTACCACTGGATTGACGGCCCTGGAGGAGGACTGAATTACTAGCGTGACTGAGCGAGGGGAGGCTGGGAGGAGGAGGGGCAGGCCAACAACGTTGAAGGTCATCACGTGAAAGTTGAAGATTTTTATTTCATGTCGAACCCGGGCCGACCGTGACAACAACTAAGACAGTATGTGACAGTATTTAACTTTGCAGTCTAGAACTAGAGCGCCGCCGCCCGCCCTACCTACAGTCACTAGTGTGTGTCACTCACAGAGGCCGCCGCGGCCGCAACGGGCCTCGGCATATGACAGACTCAGTCAGTGCCGGCCGCCTCAGAAAAGGTGCCGCCTGGGGCGGCGCGCCAGCCTCCCCCACCCCGCCCCCCCCCCCCCTTGCTACGCGGCTGCTGTGTCTGCGCTACCGCTGCATTACTTTATTAGAAACAGATTGGAAAATGCCGTCCAAACTAGAAGCATGGCATCATGAAGAGGGCAGAAAGAGTTAAAAATCAACCTGAGCAATGACGGGGAAAAGACGACTGCTGTAGGGGCTGTGCGCGTGTATGGTGGGGGGAGGGCTTTGTAATGCGAAGCAGAAGGGGAATCAAAACGGGCAGAAGCAGCGACTGGAGAAAAGCATCAATAAAGATACATACGAGAGTTCTTACGCAAAGGCTATAAGGAAGGCAAGCCCTAGTACACTGGTGCTCCTCAGTTTTCAAAGGAAGTGAGGCATCGGCTGCGGGAACGATACAGGAGGCGGCAACGAAGTTAGATGCTGGAATAAACCAATTGTAGGCAGGAATAAAGCAGTTGTATCGATTACAGAAGGTCTAGTTTGCAGCAACGCTTGCACGCTGCCAAAGCTCAATCTAAAAATGCATATTTATTAACCATACGAAATACAAACAAACACTTTCGAAAAACATATACAAATGATTTACATTACGTAGAAATATATTGCAGGATTTCCCACAACCATTGAAGATAACCATTGTGTTGATTTTGCTGGGGATTGTCACAGCAGTTAAGTAGATGAAGTAAGCAAGATGGGAGATGAATGGTAAGGGTATGTGAAGCACAGAAAGGGAGAAGAGGCGAGGCTGAAGAAGACTGGATGTATTAACAAGCATTTGCAATGCAATAGGTCTCGCATTTGCGAGAGTTTGAGCTATTGGCATTGTAAATGACAATGCCTTTTATTTATGCGTTTGAAAACATACTAGCTGTGCATAAACAAGCACTTTGTACTTATAGTCCTTGCTTATGAGAAGCAAGGCTGGCAGTCTCTTTTATTGCCAGTCTTGCTTTTCGAAAGCAGGGACTATACATACAAAGTGCGAGTATATGCACTGCTTGCACGTTGTCAGAACAAGTGACTAAAAGGCATTGTCATTTACAATGCTAATAGCTCCCACTCTCGCAAATCCGAGACCTATTGCATTGCAAATGCTTGTTTTGCAGGCATTGACGACCAATTCTAAGGCTTCCCCCAATGTGTGTAAGACAACTTGAGACTTTTGAACACGTGGTCCTGAAGTGTACAACTTTGAGCATAGACACATCTTAGTACATCGCTATTAGTGGATATTCAATCGAAAACGACATGCACTTACAGTCCAAATACTGAATGGCAGATTATATGGCAAATTATCTGATTCCTTTTCATGATTTCAGAAGGGGCTGAGCAATTGTCTTAAAAACGTTTGACCTAGAAAATGCTGTAAATTCCCTGTAATGGAAGGCCACTAACGGATTTTGCATTTCTAACGTGATTTTTACAGTAATTAATACAGAATTACTCACTATATTGCTGAGATTTTAACCCCTTCACTGCGGCGGCTATTCCGCCGCAGTGCTAGAGGGGTGGGGTGGCCGCGCGGCGGCCGCATGCTGGTGACGGAACCGCTCCGTCACCAGCCTCAGTTGAGCTGTGCTCATGACGGAGCATTTCCGTCATGGCCCGCCCCGCTCTATGGAACGCTCAGCGCCGGCGCGGAATTCGCGCCGCGCAGGCGTTTCAAGCGGGCCATGACGGAACCGCTCCGTCATCAGCACAGCGCACCCGCAGCTGATGACGGAGCGGTTCCGTCATCAGCGTCCAAGGGGTTAAACTGTTTCAAATGGCTAGATCTCTAGCAGGCTTAAATGTGATTCTTTGTGGGCCGGACTGTCCCTCAAGCTAACGGTGCCTGCTGAGCGCGAGTCAAGCCTCCAGAACAGTAGATGCTGGCATGTTGCTTTGATGATTTTGTTACTCAAAAAATATTTGGGGGGGGCTACTTCTTCCAACCACGGACAAAATGGCTGTAAGAAGGTGTGAACACACAACAGCCTCATTTACAACTAAATGGTCTTTTAAAGACCTGTTAAGTACTCGGGTGCGGCCGCAATTAGGTGCTTGCCAGCCCGCGAAGCTGTCTCTGCTCGGGCTGACACACACGAGGGGGGGGGCGGGGTTGAAGCCCCGTGAGCCCAATGGGTGTTGCGCACCTGCACTCACCTGAGCCTGTGCCCTGATGGTGCCAGGCAACTGACCTGCCTTTAAACCAGAGTTCTTCAAACTTTTTGATGCCGAGACCCCCTTGTAAAACCATTTTAGGGGTAAGGACCCCCTTCCGACAAAAGTTTCTAGAAACTGGTACTCCTCATCATCATCTTTTGACAACCAAAAATGCGCCTGTTAGACCTCATCAATTCCATCCATCATTCATCTACCCACACTTTCACACATCCATCCATCCTTTCATCCTTCCATCCATCCATCAATTCTTCATCCATCCACCCTTTCATCTTTCCATCCATCCTTTACCCATCCACCCTTCCATCCATCCACCCATCACACATCCATCCATCATTCATCCATGCAACCTTTTATCCATCCATACATCCATCCACCCTTTCATCCTCCCATCCTCCCATCCATACATCCATCCTTCATCCATCCACCCTTTCATCCATACATCCATCCACCCACCCTTTCATCCACCCATCATTCATCTCCCACCTTTTCACACATCCATCCATGCATCATTCATCCAAGCAACCTTTTATCCATCCATACATCCATCCATCCTTCATTTGTCCACCCTTTCATCCTTTCATCCATCCACACTTTCATCCATCCATCCTTCATCTGTCCACCCTTTCATCCTTACATCCATACATCTATCCTTCATCCATCTATCTTTCACCCATCCACCCTTTCATCCTTACATCCATACATCCATCCTTTACTCATCCACCTCTCATTCATCCACCCACCTTTTCACACATTCATCATTCATCCATGCAGCCTTTTATCCATCCATACATCCATCCACCCTTCCATCCATCCATCCATCCTTCATCAGTCCACCCTTTCATCCTTCCATCCATCCACCCTTTCATCCATTCGTCCACCCTTTCATCCATCCTTTCATCCATCATTCATCCACCCACCTTTTCACACATCCATCCATCCTTCATCCTTACATCCATCCACCCTTTCATCCATTCGTCCACCCTTTCATCCATCCACCCATCATTCATCCACCCACCTTTTCTGTGCCTCTCTCATTGGGGGGGGGGGGGGAGGGGGGTCAGTATCTCTCTGCGTCTTCTTCTTTCTTTCCCGATCATGGGAGGGCATCTCTGTGCCTCCCTGCTGGGGCGGGGGACGTGTCACGGGGCCCACAGCTCCAGGCTCACAATATCCATTGACCTCAAAGGGCTACACTACAGCCTGCTCCCCAGCCCCCCTCTGCCCCCCCCCCACTTCCTCTCCTCACCCAGCTCGAAACGGCTTCAGGGACACACACACACAGCCACATCTGAGTACTTGACAGGTCTTTAAAAGACCTTTTACTTGTTAATGAGGCTTTGATGTTTTTCACACCTCGGTGTGAATTAGGCCTCCACCGTGAGCACCCTCGATCAGCCCAAGCCAGGAACTGCACTCTGACAGAATCTGCGACCCCCTTCCAAGGACTCCACGACCCCCCTGGGGGTCGCGCCCCACAGATTGAAGACCTCTGCTTTAGACTGTCACAGGAGTGCTGTGCGTGTCTCGGCCCGGCCGTGCTGTTCAGGACTAAGACATTGTGGTTCTAAGTAAGTGAAACATATCCTGTTGTGCCGTCTGGAGTGCAGGGCCTCTCTGTCCCACGTGCACCTGGGCCGATTCTTCCAAACCGGATGTGAGAGGCCCCGGCACACATCTCTTCAGCTGCCAACCATAGTCCCATCAGGTCAACAGGACCCCTCGCCCCCAACATACCCAACATCCCGTAAATAACACACAGACACCAGTGTTGGATTGGGAAAAAGGTGCTGCAGGTTTATTACATACAACGTTATGTAATCACGGTGGGTTACCTTGCGGGGCGTATCTAGGCAAACCCCCGGTTGCACAGGCCCACAACCGCCCGAAGGACTACTGGGGCGCCGACACGGGTTCCCGGACCTCCCATGAGGTTCTAGGTTAGGCTCTGGCACCCCCATGTGCCCGCTGAAGTACAGTGTTGCACCTCTCTGCTTCCGGATCGCCCTGTAACTCCGCCACAGCCCGGCCGGCGGCCACCGTCGCCGCCCGGGCCCCCCACCACTTCGCTACTTAGGGAAACCTGCAACCCTTGCTCTGCAGAGCTTCTCGTCCGTCCAATAGGAACAAGTCAAACCGACTGGAGAGAGTTGGACCCCTTCCACTTCAAAGTGACCTGATCCTGTCCTGAATCAACACATGCCTGACGAACCAAAGCCCCTCTGTCACTAATCTGCAGATTACCCCCGGGTCTGTATGCCTCTACAGCATTAGAGTAGACCGTCCCAGGTACGTGGGGTCATACCCCCCGGTGAAGGACCAAGCGCTGAGGAGGGGCCCCCATTGCTGATAGCGCTTCCTGTAATCTGTACATTAGGAGATCCAGCGCACGCCACTGAGACCCAACCACACACCTACACAAAACGTCAGCAGACTACACCCCGGTAAGTTTCAACTACTGCCGTTAGGCGGTCCCCCGAATAATCAGTAAACAGTGCTACTGATTAAACGCTTGAGCTTCCATACTCAAAGAGTACAGGGGATCATTCTAGTGAAAATTAAATATATTTTTTAATAAATAACTTGTGTGGAGTCCCTACATTTGATGTCACAGAATTGCAATGGTAAAACACTGGCTTCACAATGCCCTCGTGAGTTTGGCCTCGAGGCTGTTTAGTCCATGCTACCAATAGGATAGCTTGAATACAAGGTTGACATCCAACCACCACCCTAAGGGATTGCTTTGACTGCTACAAGGTGCCCCGAGAGTTGGAGACATCATTATCAGGCCAACTTCTCGCATTGGGGAAAGGAGTGTTGGGTCATCAGATAGATCAGTGAGAACCCCCGAAAACTAAGCGGGGAAAATAGTGCGGGCCCCCCACCCCCTTGAGCGCCACAGGAGTAAGCCCATACAGCAAATCTGTACATTGTATAAGTTAAGGTGCCCAGGAGAATTTTCGCACAGCAATTGAAGAGTGCCGCCATAGCTGAAAAGGCAATTCCAATAGCTTATTTACACAAACTACACGCTGCACGTGACGCTGTACTGCCTCCAGTAGGAGGATGTAAAGCGTCGCCTGCTGGAATATGTGCCTGGGGTAATTAGCCGCTTGTATGCATCACTACCCTTAGTGCATGTCAGAGGGAGGATGCCCCACAATACTGCAGTGCAATCAGCTCTACACCTGCCACTGCTGAGCGGCTCCCTGGTACATCCGGCCCAGAGCAATGGCGCATGCTGCAACTGTGTGCCCTCTTCCAGGGTAAAGAAAGAGGGCATGCCAAGGTCAACGGACCCTGTCGCCATTGGCTCTACAACTGTGTACTTCACTTTCTGTGCCACAACACTTGGTAGATGCAACTACCTCCCCCCGCCTGCTGCCCTGGCTAAGGCGCGGGCGGATATGCCTTCGCTGAAGCGACCAGATCAAAATTGTAAAATCGCTACCTCGGGTTACCCCAAACGACTGACACCGCACACCATCCTGTGCCTTGTGTGGGTATGTAACTGTTACCACGCAACTTTTAGCACGAAATACTTTTACCACGAAACTATTACCACGCAGGACCCTTTACCACGAATACCTTTACAACGCATTACACTACAACGCAGACACTATTACAACGCATACCGTTACAACGTAAGTATAGGTAAGTTTATCTTTTTTTTTAAACATTTATTAGGGGTAATGTGTTTGGGTTTTGGGGTTCAGGGGTATTTTTAGGTTTCAGTGATGGGTTTGGGTTTTGGGGTACAGGGGTATTTTTAGGTTTCAGGGTTGGGTTTGGGTTTTGGGGTACAGGGGTATTTTTAGGTTTCAGGGCTGGGTTTGGGTTTTGGGGTACAGGGGTATTTTTAGGTTTCAGGGTTGGGTTTGGGTTTTGGGGTACAGGGGTATTTTTAGGTTTCAGGGCTGGGTTTGGGTTTTGGGGTAGAGGGGTATTTTTAGGTTTCAGGGCTGGGTTTGGGGTACAGGGGTATTTTTAGGTTTCAGGGCTGGGTTTGGGTTTTGGGGTACAGGGGTATTTTTAGGTTTCAGGGCTGGGTTTGGGTTTTGGGGTACAGGGGTATTTTTAGGTTTCAGGGTTGGGTTTGGGTTTTGGGGTACAGGGGTATTTTTAGGTTTCAGGGCTGGGTTTGGGTTTTGGGGTACAGGGGTATTTTTAGGTTTCAGGGCTGGGTTTGGGGTACAGGGGTATTTTTAGGTTTCAGGGCTGGGTATGGGTTTTGGGGTACAGGGGTATTTTTAGGTTTCAGGGCTGGGTTTGGGTTTTGGGGTGCAGGGGTATTTTTTAGGTTTCAGGGCTGGGTTTGGGTTTTGGGGTACAGGGGTATTTTTAGGTTTCAGGGCTGGGTTTGGGTTTTGGGGTGCAGGGGTATTTTTAGGTTTCAGGGCTGGGTATGGGTTTTGGGGTACAGGGGTATTTTTAGGTTTCAGGGCTGGGTTTGGGTTTTGGGGTGCAGGGGTATTTTTAGGTTTCAGGGTTGGGTTTGGGTTTTGGGGTACAGGGGTATTTTTAGGTTTCAGGGCTGGGTTTGGGTTTTGGGGTACAGGGGTATTTTTAGGTTTCAGGGCTGGGTTTGGGGTACAGGGGTATTTTTAGGTTTCAGGGCTGGGTTTGGGTTTTGGGGTACAGGGGTATTTTTAGGTTTTAGGGCTGGGTTTGGGTTTTGGGGTACAGGGGTATTTTTTAGGTTTCAGGGCTGGGTTTGGGTTTTGGGGTACAGGGGTATTTTTAGGTTTCAGGGCTGGGTTTGGGTTTTGGGGTACAGGGGTATTTTTAGGGTTCAGGGTTGGGTTTGGGTTTTGGGGTACAGGGGTATTTTTTAGGTTTCAGGGCTGGGTTTGGGTTTTGGGGTACAGGGGTATTTTTAGGTTTCAGGGCTGGGTTTGGGTTTTGGGGTACAGGGGTATTTTTAGGTTTCAGGGCTGGGTTTGGGTTTTGGGGTACAGGGGTATTTTTAGGTTTCAGGGCTGGGTATGGGTTTTGGGGTACAGGGGTATTTTTAGGTTTCAGGGCTGGGTTTGGGTTTTGGGGTACAGGGGTATTTTTAGGTTTTATGGCTGGCTTTGGGTTTTGGGGTACAGGGGTATTTTTAGGTTTTAGGGTTGGGTTTGGGTTTTGGGGTACAGGGGTATTTTTAGGTTTTAGGGCTGGGTTTGGGTTTTGGGGTACAGGGGTATTTTTAGGTTTTAGGGCTGGGTTTGGGTTTTGGGGTACAGGGGTATTTTTAGGTTTTAGGGTTGGGTTTGGGTTTTGGGGTACAGGGGTATTTTTAGGTTTTAGGGCTGGCTTTGGGTTTTGGGGTACAGGGGTATTTTTAGGTTTTAGGGTTGGGTTTGGGTTTTGGGGTACAGGGGTATTTTTTAGGTTTCAGGGCTGGGTTTGGGGTGATGGGGTACAGGGGTATTTTTAACATATATTTACAAATTAATAAATAAAAATTAATATAATTAATTAAAATATTTAATAATAAAATAATTATTAATTAATTTAAATAAATACGTGATTATTAATTACATTATTTTAAAATATTATGTACTTACCTATACTTACGTTGTAATGGTATGCGTTGTAATAGTACCTGCGTTGTAGTGTATTGCGTTGTAAAGGTATTCGTGGTAAAGGGTCCTGCGTTGTAAAAATTGCGTGGTAATGGTATGCATGCTAAAAGTATGTGTGGTATCAACATATATCCCTTGTGTGACATGGCCACCATAGTATGAGCAGCGCCCCGTGACGTATATTTTGCTTTGTGGCCGCTGATGCACCAGAACGGTGAAGAAGTAGCTACAATACTGCAGAGTCCTGGCCAGGACTGACCAACAATCTCTAATTGTCATCAATGGCGCCTGCATCAATCGGACAACAGAAGGGCCACAGGCATAACACCTGGTAGCAAAAGGACCATGTTAGTCAAGCAGCGAGACTCCGCTCAAGCCATCACCCGAAACCAACTTCTCCCAGTGCACGCCACCCGGCGCCAAAACCAGACCCCAAAGTTTACACCGAAATTCCAACCACCACGGAAAGGCACCACAAAACAGGCTTCTCACAGTGCGCGCCACCCCGGCGCCAAAAAGGACACCCCGGATACACCGAACTGCCCAACACCACGGAAGGGCCCCCAGGACGAGCGCTATGCCTGATGTGGGGGGGGGGGGAGGGGGGTTCTAATGCTGCGAAAGGGGGGTGAGTGGAATTCTCACTACTGGGACAAGCTATGTAAAAGTGACTGAAAACCCACGGAAGCAACTTGCTGAAACCGTTTGCGCTGCTATGCTGTGGGCGAGGCTGGCGCATCACCGGGTCCTTTGCGCCCATGTCCTGTGTGACGACCCAAAGTACCAGGGCTAAAGGCACCCCTAGACCCAGGATAGAAGGGGGGGTTAAAAACAAGCACCTACTAGCCCTCGACATAAGTCATGTAGAGGCTTGAACTACCGCGGCGTGAACTTACCGCCCCGCGCAAGACCGCAGTTATGATTCAGAACATGTGCACGAACGCTGGCTGCAACACAAAATAATCTTAAACCCTTCTTGGTTATCCAAGACAGTAAAAGCTTCCGTTTGCGCCGCTCAATGCAAGTGGAAGTGAACACAGTTCCTGCTGGCCTGAGTTTTATTCCAAACAAACTTATCGGGCTTGAGAAAAACAGACTTGTTCGAGCATATACTTCAAACATCGGTTATTCTCACGCTCAGCCACTACTGCTCAACACTCTCCGAAGTCCAACTTGAAAACAGTTAGGGATACAATCTGGCGTAGGCACCTAACCCATCATCGTTGGGACACCCTTTGTCAAAGACACATCTCGTAACTCCTCCTGACATGACGTTCCAGCCAGGGGCTGGTGTAAAAGCCTTGGAATACTGCGGCCCACCGTATGGATAATTGTCCCAGCCCCAATGGGCCATAGGGGCAGGCACAAAGTACATGGGTCTGTGTCATGTACAACGTTCAAACTAGACCAAATAATTGCCCTGCTTATGACAGCCAAAACATTTGTGTGACCGCTTCAAATCTCTAACGTGAGCGCCGACATAAGGGATCCATTTAAGGAATCCGCACTGGCAAGGCATGACTAGTGTTGTCGGAACACGGATATCTGGCAAAACTTATTATGCCCACAATCATACATATGTAATTGCCCGTAATAATATCCCAGCCTTCTTCAGTCCGGCAAACTCCTCAACGTAAGTACTACCCAAAGAACCAACCACATGTGGTATTCATAGAATGACACCACCGCGCCTCTACAACACAAAGTGTGTTACACCCACACTCACGAAACATCATGCCCTTGAGCACCACTAGCAAGTCGTCAAGTGTAAATTATGCTCGGCGGCCAACATTGGGTTTATGCGGGGAGCAAGGGAGATAGGAGCACAGTGTAGAGGGGTGGCATCCACGGACAGTCATAACGACTAACATTCACGACCAGGTGTCTGGTCATTAACATTCATCGTATATACTGGGTGTGAACTTAAAGTTCCCAACAATGCTTGCAATTCCCCATGCCGTGTGGGATGGAGGTGCCGGATACCACATGACCGGTCATGCGGGGACCCGTGTGCACATCTGGCCTACTCAAATAACGCCCCGCAGCGAGAGACGACCGCGTGTGACAGTTGTCGGCAGCATCTGTACAGGAAGACGCGCCTGTCTGAGTTGCCCAGCGGCCACTGTGAGATGAAACAATCTGTGAGCTAGATTAACTCCGTGCTTCTCGCCCATATCCAAGTATGCCGGATAGACAACAGGTGGTGATCAGAATCCACGAGTCAGAGGCCTGCCGGAGGCCTTCCAGAGGCTTACCAAGGGCATATCCGGGACCTTGGTCGCGCGCGGGAACTGGTGCAGGCAAAACAAAAGTTGCGCGCTATATTTAGCGAATTATTTGGTACCGTGGAGAAAGCGGGACCTCAATCCTACTGGCGCCAAAGGGATAGCCAGTGGCCCCAATACAACGTGCGCTGCCGGGTTCCCGTTGCGCCAGGGGTAATACGCTCATGCGCAAGAGAGCCCGCGCATGAGACAAGGGTCACAACCGCGCATGAGACAAGGGTCACAACCGCGCATGAGACAAGGGTCGCAACCGGAACCCGGGAAGAGTCCAGGAGAAGCTCACAACTACGCTCTCCCCAAGAACGGGCGGCTCTAGGACGGCCTGGCGCCATACAGCTCCCTAGTTACCAAACGAGTCTTGCCCGAGCTGGAGAGCGATGTCCCAGCAAGCAGAGACAAAAGTATTTTCCAGTTTTTTATGGCACGAGCTAGACACGGCTTGGGTATCAGAGCGCTTTACATAGCACCAGTTGCATTACATGACACATTCATTATGTTAAGCACGGGGAGATAAGTGACTTGGCAAGACTCACAGGATGTACAGACTCGAACCCCGGTCCCCAGGGTCGAGTAGGGTGACCAACCGTCCGTAAATTTCACGGACAGTCCGTAATTTCGGCCGTCTGTCCGTTGTCCGTGAAGGAATCTTTAACGGACGCCATTTGTCCGTCATTTTAACAGGGCACCGGTTGCCTCACCCTAAAGCCGGCACAGCTTGCACCCACCTCTTTTCTCCACTCCGATGCTGCACCAAAGCTCCTCAGATACTCAGCAGCATTGGAGAGGCACAGCGGGATGGCTACCCTCACACCTCCAGCCCTTGATGACCTGTTAAGAGGTGCTTCGAAGGTGACTGAGAGGGAGGGGGCTACCGGTTCAGGAGCAGGGGGGCATCCATTCACATGCAAACAGCCCTGAATGTGTCATGTCTCTGCTATTTAGAGGGGGGCTCACACATTCCATTTCTACCCAGGGCCCCAAACATCCTAGACTCGGCCAGATTACACCCCTGATTACACCGAGGCAGCACCTGCTTCTCTTCACCGAGCTTAATTACTGTCACTAATTTGTAAGCAAACCTCGGTTCTTCAAACATGCATAATGTAATACAATAAAGAAATGGCACAATCGCACCCATACTGATTAACAAAGTATGGAGGACAATCAGTTCAATCAGTTCTCTCGGAGTATGTCCTGTAAATACTGTATATCACAGTGGGGGATGGCATTTTGAACAGAGAGCCTGTCTTCTCGTTGTCTTGTGTAGGAGGGGGCGAGAAGCCCAAGATGATACTAGAATACTGCATGCCCACCCCTGTGCCCACCCTGGTGGATCACGTTCCCTCTCCTGTGATGACTCCTGCTCCTGTCCCCCCATGTTGAGGCTCCAGTCCACCCCCGCCTGTGATGGCTCCTGTCCCCCCCTGTGGTGGATCCTGTCTCCGCCCTGGGTGGCTTCTGTCCCAGTCCTGGAACGGCCCCTGCAGCGAGGGTGAAGTTCTTGATGGACCTCTTCTCAAAAGGGCTCAGCTCAAAATTAATATGGAAGGGTGGGCGAGTAAGTAGGCGAAGGGATGTGTGAATGGCTGGATGAATTAGTGAAAGGGTGAATGGATGAATGAAAGATTGAATAAATGGATAATGAGAGAGGATAGATGGATTGATGAGTGAGGGGAAGGATAGAGAGAAAATGTAAATAGCTGGATGTATGGATGGAAGGGTAGCTGGATGATTGATGAGGGGAAAGATGGATGAGGGGAAGGATGATGGATGGAGGGGATGGATGGATGGATGAGGAGAAGGATAAATGGATGAGGGGAAGGATGATGGATGAGGGGAAGGATGGATGGATGATGAGGGGAAAGGATGGATGGGTGATGAGGGGAAGGATGGATGGATGATGAGGGGAAGGACAGATGGATGGATGGATGGATGATGAGGGAAAAGGATGGATGGATGAAGAGGGGAAGGATGGATGGATGATGAGGGAAAAGGATGGATGGATGATGAGGGGATGGATGGATGGATGATGAGGGGATGGATGGATGGATGATGAGGGGATGGATGGATAATGAGGGGAAGGACAGATGGATGGATGGATGGATGGATGATGGGTGGGTGAAAGGATGGATGGAGAGTGGGTGAAAGGATGGATGGATAAATGGGTGGGTGAAAGGATGGATGGATGGATGATGAGTGGGTGGGTGAAAGGATGGATGGATGCTGAGTGGGTGGGTGAAAGGATGGATGGATGAGTGGGTGGGTGGGTGGATGGTGGGTGGGTGAAAGTATGGATCAGTGGATTGGATGGTGGGTGGGTGAAAGGATGGATGAGTGGGTGGGTGGATGGTGGGTGGGTGGATGATGGGGGGTAGGTGGATGAGTGAAATGATGGATGGATTGATGGATTGATAAGTGCAATGGTGAATGAATGGACATATGAGTGAAAGGGTGGGTGTAAGGATGGATGAGTGAGTGAAAGGGAGGGTAGATGGACAAAAGGATGAATAGATGTGTGAAGGAGTGAAATGATAGATGGATGAGTGATAGGGGCAATGGATGGATTCATGAGTGGATGAGTAGATGGATGGATGGGTGGGTGGATGGATGGATGGATGGAAGGAAGGCTAAGTGAAAGGGTCGATGGAGAGAGAAAGGGAGGATGGATGGATGACTAAAAGAGTGGATGGGTGGAAGGATTAGTAAGTGAAAGGATGGCTGGATTGGTGAAAGGGTAAATGGCTGAATGGATGAGTGAATGGATGGATGGGATGAAGAGTCGATGGATAAGTGTACAGATGGATAGGGTGAAAGGGTGGATGGATAATGGAGGATGAGTGAAAGGATGGATGAGGGGATGGATGAAGGGATGGATGAGTGAAATGATAGATGGAAGGATACATGATGGATAGGTTTGCAAATGGTTGAATATGTTTGGAAATGGCTGGGCTTACTTATATAATAGGGTCGAGGTCGCCCGCCCCAGCCGTTAGGCCACCTCCTCTCACCATGAGACTCGCACTCACTGCACCCGAGACAAGCAGGAGATTCACCCCTTGAGGGCATCAGGTTGAAGCACCCCCGGGCTGTGTCACACCCGGGCGCCCCACCCCCCCGCCCCGCAAGGCTCGAACACTTGTGGCTCATGCCGGAGGGCTGCTGACCGGACCATGGCTGGCGCGTCAGACACATGGCTGCAAATGGGCAATATTATTTGTCCATATAGTTATTCACTGTGGCCACACTGCAGCGCCGCAAGAACGCGGTACACAACGGAAATAAATGTACTTCATGCAGAGCATTGAATACGGGGGTACATATTCTCGGTTTTTCTCTAAAAGTGTCCCCCGGGGACATGAAACGTGTCAGCAGCTAACACTCTATTGCAGCGGGCAAGTCTTACATTCTAGACAATACTGTGCGCACAAGCCTCGGTCAGCATCTTGAATGTGAATACTGACAGAGTCCTTGCGAACACATGTTATTGCCAACAATCAACTTCGTGTTCGTCGGAAGATCCTCACAGGCAGGGCTTTAAGTGGGCCGGGTCTGTCCGGGTCACAGGCCATCGATGGCTTGCTGGGGACTAACGGGCTGAGGGATTCACCTGTCCGCTCACTTTGCGCATTCCGTGGTTAACTTTATACATGGAATTGAATTCTGACACCTGGGTGTTTTGAAACAGGGCCGCTAAACAGGCGTCATATTATGCAAGTAATGTAGACATTCACATTGAAGACAAGATACGCAATTCTCGTTGTTTGATAGTGTTTTGCTCACAAACAGCATGCCCCACCCTGGGATGCTTTCCAGCGGCAGACAGACGAGCCTTATCCGCGAAACGCAAAGAGGAGAGCAGGTCGCTAAAGAGAATCAGCCATAATGACGCGTTGTAAGACTGTGTTTGGACGAATGTTGTCTCAGTCACAGGAGAGGCCTTGCAACATACGTTAGGCTGCTGAGATCCGAGCTCTAGATACTAGACAGGCGCTTTAACCAACTGAGCCACAGCGCCTGCGCCTAACGCGGAATACTTTTACATTAGCATATAGAGAAAGGCAGAGAACATCTCGAATATTGGCACCGCATAATAATTTCAATTCGAACTCACACTTCTGGAGCCCATACCTTATTTCGTGCACTGTTGCAAGGCAGGAGACCTTAAACAAAAAGCAAATGTATATTTATATTTCACCCCGTGTCGTCCGAGCGATTATAGGATACCGGACGAGACTATCGGGCCCTGACCCGTGTTTGGAAGTCTTGGCCACTGTAGAACTGAAGCTACCACCGGAAGCTGGTCGGTTTTTACACCCCTCCTGGTTCAATCATCAACGCCCAATTAATTACAAGAATGAAGTTTCTGCCTTTCTAATTAATGATAGTAATTCCCGTCGCACCGGGAATTGAACCCGTGACGACCTTGACACTATTAACAAGATGCTCAAACCGACTGAGCTAACCGGCCAGCACACGGCTGACTATGAAAGAGTTTCTATTAGCACTGAGGTCCAGCGCAAAGAGCCCAATTGTCAAAAGAAATAAAATACAGGACGGAAACACAGCAAACCTCCGAGCACAGAAGGAGGTGATCACAGGGTATCCGAGATGATGAGTGTGGGAGACCACCAGGACGAGCGCGCAAGGGGTAGGCCGAAACCAGTTCGCAACACAAAATGTGCATTAGAGAAAACACCAAAAAGGCGCAACGATACCCGTAAGTGGCGCAGGAATGATGAAACAACAAGTGCCCCTCAGGGGAGGGGCCATGGCTATGACCGCCATCTTGTGAATACAGCACAAGGCCTGAGGATTCAAAGCAACCTGAGGATATGCTGCAAGGCCCGGGCACCGCCAGGCTCAGCGGAAGCGGACATGAGCAGGATGCTCAGAAACATACTCGCCTTGACAACGAAATGCCCCCGATGCAGGTGCCCACCAATAGCTATAGCCACAATTCAGATGAAAAGGAGAAGCGGCTCCGAGCGAGGGTCGCGGCCCGCACGGGGGCTGGGAATTACTGTGAGACAACAAAAAGGGTCTTGGCTCCTAAACTCAGCAAGGCTGAGCCAATATAAACTGAAGAAACAATACACTTGCCAGTACTGAGAAGTTTATTTTTCAAATGTAGATTATGAACATAGTATGCATGAATATAACATGGACACTTGCTTTATGAATTGCCACTTTTGATTTTAATTTTGTTATTAAAGGTTATTTAAGTTTTCAACCAATTTTTTAGTTTTTGTGCATGGGAATACAAAGAAAAAGTTCTATATACATTTATATACAAACATGAAATATACAAACATGAAAAAAAAAATAGGTATGTACAATAGATCAAACACACTCAAAAAACACACTCTTGGCCATCCATTCATACTACTCGTCATACATACAGGTCCCGGTGTCAAAGCCTATGTACATGAAGCCAGAAGTATCTCCAATTTTTTAGTCGTTTTTTGGGGGGTTGTTTGTCATCAGCTCTCTCACCATCTTGAGTCTAACCACCTGCTAGGAGATTCCCAGACTGGTTTCCGCCCCGGCCATGGAACAGACACTGCCTTGCTGGCAGTAGTGGAGGAGGCAAGGAGCACTCTAGATACAGGAGGGTCAGTGGCAGTGATCCTCCTGGACTTGAGTGCTGCCTTTGACACCGTGAGTCATCAGGTGCTCCTCCAACGTCTGTCAGAGGTAGGTGTCTCAGGGACGGCCCTGAAATGGTTGGGATCTTTTCTCTCTGACCGTTTCTACCAAGTCTGGGAAGGGTCAGAGCAATCTGCCCTAATCCCTCTTCAATGTGGAGTCCCGCAGGGCTCATCACTGAGCCCTACCCTATTTAATATATATATGACTCCACTTGAAAGAGTGGTCGCCCCTTCGGGGGTGAAGATCATCAGTTACGCTGATGATACTCAGCTGGTGGTGGGCCTCACTCAGCTGACGGAACAACCTGAGGTGTTACACGACTGCCTTGCCAATGTTTATCGTTGGATGTCTATCTCCGCTTTAAAGCTTAATGGAGGTAAAACCGAGCTGATGCTCCTGGGCAATTCCAGCCCCTCCATTATTGCGAGCTGCTGGCCCCGGTCTCTTGGTGACCCACCATCCCCCAAGAAGGAGATCAAGTCCTTGGGAGTATGGTTGGAGGAAGATCTGTCCTTCAGGACCCACGCCAGGAAAACCGCAGGGGTTTGCTTTGGTTTACTGAGATCAGCTCGAAAGGTGCTACCTTTGCTTCCTGATCCAGCAAGGAAGCTGTTGATACGTGGCCTGATTCTATCGAGGCTCGATTATGGGAACGCGCTGTTTCTCGGTGCTCCCGAAACGACCTTCAAAACCCTCCAACAGGTGCAAAACGCAGCTGCAAGAGTCCTTATGGATGTTCCCAGAAGGCAGTCTGCTGCTCCGGCCCTTAAAGCGCTCCACTGGCTCCCCGTGAAGGAGCGGGTGAAATTTAAAGCGCTATGTACAGCCCACAAAATTTTACATGGCAAAGGCCCCCCCATCCTTGCTAACATGGCCCGTCCTTACAAACCCCCACGTCTGCTGCGCTCGGACCAAAAACACCTTTTGCAGTTAGCGAGAGTAAGGAGAGCTCGTTCTGGGGGCAGGCATTTCTCTGTACAAGTGGCCTCTCTTTGGAACTCTCTGCCCCTCAAGATTCGCTCAGAGCCCAAGATCCTACCATTCAGGAAACTTCTTAAGACCCACTTGTTTCCATAGTAGTGATTAGCTTAGTCTCTCCTTCTGGTCTGTTGCGCCGGGATGCCCCCGGGTAAGCTGAGCGCATTATAAATTTCATATTATTATTATTATTATTATTATTTTATGAAATTCAAAAAAGGACAGTCTTTAAGTGGATTGCGATGATAGTTAAATTTCAATTAAAAAAGGATGACACGGGACCAGGTCGGTCGACGCGTTTCAAACCCTGTAATTGCCAGGGTTCTCCTCAGGACCAAATGTGACTACAAAGAAAAGAGAAAACCTTTTTAAAATCTTATATTGAAGAATAAGAGAAGAACCTTGTCAGCTATCACGCTTGCCTCAGCCTACCTCTATTCCTGGGTCATGGCTCCAACCGTTAAGCCAAACAATTGTATTCCAAACGAAGGGGAGAGGGAGACGCTAGAACACAAAAATGACACATGTGCGCTAAGTTTTAGGTGGTACCAACACAGTTATTCGTCCTCTCATCAATCATTCAGAACCCAATGCTGTATCTACCTTTGCGGTTGCGTGTATTTGCAAAAAGGGTGGGTCCGAATTATTCGTAATCTGTCATTCTGTTTCCCGCGTTGAAACGCTGCAGAATGAAAAAGGGAAACGCGTGTTACCGCTAGGAATCTAGCGTGTCATTGGCGGTCGGTGGTTATATCTGCCACCACTCGTTGTGTCATTCTTACCGTGGCTGTGTGCACTCCAAGCCGTTCTCTTCCACTCCAACTCCTTCAATCTCCTGGGAGTGAATGGGCACCGGCTAAGTTGTTGACTGTGGGTGTGGCTACACTCCAGGAATTGTGGGAGATGTAGTCTTTCGGATAATGGCATATATATAGTTCTCAAGATGATTACATATTTGATTTGTAGATTTCAGAGATTTCATTCAATCCATTAACCGCTGTGTCAAATTTCATTATTAGTAGCGCTTCTCTTTGACTTAGTCGTGCCTCTAGGTTATCACCTCTTGGGTCATTTTCAATTTTAGATAAAACAGTCCACATAAGCTTGGTCTTATCGTGATTCTTTGCCAACCAATGATTCACTAGGGGGGCATTTTCAACTTCTCGACGTACTCTTGACTTATGTTGAGTAAGGCGTTGTCTGACTTCCTGCGTTGTTTTCCCGAGAGAGACGCCGAGTTGTTCCTGACCGGATACTGCTCCTGATTGATTCAGACCATATCTTCCTATTATTGGGTTTAGCAAGAACCTTCACGCTACTCGATTTGTTGAGTGGCTCTCCCTATCCAGCACCCGGATCTTTCTTCTGGAAACCGGACTTCACTTAACAAGATAGAATATTCGTCATCGACTTTTTCTCCTGAAATTCTTACCTTCTAGACTGATTTATTCAGGTTGTCTGCCCCACCATCCCTACCCGTCCTGATGAAGACCCATATGCAAGGAGTCCAACTATTCCTGCTCCCATAGGATCGAAACGTCGACACACGTCCTTGTCTTCAAACACAGCCCCCTCCAACCCACTATGCTTGTATAATATGGACATTGGGGCATGTTCTTTTTGAATTTCTGTGTTGATTCATTACTTGTTTCACTTAATATTTGACATTGAACTCATACTACTGTTTGATCAATATCGTGTTTTTACTGTCACGAATTCCCCCCCACTTTACCCTCACAACATCACGTCCCTCCTACCCCCAGGGGCACCTATACAACTACATTTTTGTATGCTTTGTAATTGCTTATTACTGCCTTTTTTCCTATAATGTGAATTAAACATTATAGAGGTACTCTTTGTTGACTAGATTTATTCCAATGGCTTTTAAATAATGTGTTCCTTTCTCTCACTGGGACCCCTTTATTCTTAACGATAGTCACCCAGGTCCCAGCGACTTTATTGGGTTAACCCTTCTCTTCTATACCAGATTCCTAGCGGTAACACGCGTTTCCCTTTTTCATTCTGCAGCGTTTCAACGCGGGAAACAGAATGACAGATTACGAATAATTCGGACCCACCCTTTTTGCAAATACACGCAACCGCAAAGGTAGATACTGAATCAATCTGAATGATTGATGAGAGGACGAATAACTGTGTTGGTAGCACCTAAAACGTAGCGCACATGTGTCATTTTTGCGTTCTAGCGTCTCCCTCTCCCCTTTGTTTGGAATACAATTGTTTGGCTTAACGGTTGGAGCCATGACCCAGGAATAGAGGTAGGCTGAGGCAAGCGTGATAGCTGACAAGGTTCTTCTCTTATTCTTCAATATAAGATTTTAAAAAGGTTTTCTCTTTTCTTTGTAGTCACATTTGGTCCTGAGGAGAACCCTGGCAATTACAGGGTTTGAAACGCGTCGACCGACCTGGTCCCGTGTCATCCTTTTTGAATTGAAATTTAACTATCATCGCAATCCACTTAAAGACTGTCCTTTTTTGAATTTCATAAACAACCCCCAAAAAAACGACTAAAAAATTGGAGATACTTCTGGCTTCATGTACATAGGCTTTGACACCGGGACCTGTATGTATGACGAGTAGTATGAATGGATGGCCAAGAGTGTGTTTTTTGAGTGTGTTTGATCTATTGTACATACCTATTTGTATTTTTCATGTTTGTATATTTCATGTTTGTATATAAATGTATATAGAACTTTTTCTTTGTATTCCCATGCACAAAAACTAAAAAATTGGTTGAAAACTTAAATAACCTTTAATAACAAAATTAAAATCAAAAGTGGCAATTCATAAAGCAAGTGTCCATGTTATATTCATGCATACTATGTTCATAATCTACATTTGAAAAATAAGCTTCTCAGTAATGGCAAGTGTATTGTTTCTTCGGGAATTACTGTGAAGCACCTACCCTGAGCAGGGCCCTGGCGCCGTGCCGTGTGCAACCTCGGCGTACCCCAGCGGCTGGCCACGTGGACCGTATGCCGGGGCAGCGCTCGTGGCGTGGGACAACGCTACACAGACCATGGCGTGATCTCCCTGAGGGCCCCCCCAGGGGCTACTCGCGACAGACAATGCGGGGAGCCCAGCCGAAGCCCGCCGACACTGCCCCGCGTTCCGCCCCCAGGCTCCGCCCGTGGGCCTCGCAGGCACGACGCGGCTCGGGGTTGCAAGGTAGCCACGTTGGGCCGAGGAGAAGGGGGGCCACCCGTGGACCCAGCAGGCTCACCGGCAGTGAGACGCCGGAGAAGGCAATACGCCGGAACAAACTCGTGCGAAGATACACATATACCGACACATATACCGCTTCGGGCACAACAAACATAAGAGCCCATCTCAACCCAGCAAAAGCATAAGGGAGTTTGACCCGCGGCCTGACCCGAGAAACCCACATCCTGCACCCTCAATCGGGGATGCCTGCCAAGAGGCAATGGACACAAATGGGTGTTGGGGGGGGCGCCCAGGGCACGCAACAACATGCAACAACGTGCACTCGGCCCGAGCCGCGCAAAGGATGACCCCCCCCGCAGTGCCTCCCAATCGTAATGAGCGCGACCCCAGGGCCACCGGGATAGCAAACAGGCTTGCTCAGGCCTGTCCTCAAGCCCAGCACACACGGCCAGTGCAACGGCTGATGGGGGTCCCAGTTGGCCAGTTTACGCCCTCCTCCACAGCGGCCCGACGCTAAGCGGGCCGCCTAGCCCCGCTCAAAACCTCAGAGGGGAGGGAGTAGGCGGAGGGGGGGTAAAGCCCATAGGCCTCAGCCCGTAGGCATCACTCACTGGAAAAGAGTGTCCCGATGCACGACGCGCGCGTCCGGAGCGGCAAAGAGGCAACTAAAATGGCAAGGGGGAGATATATACCCCCTCGCCTTGCCTGCCGCCCGGACGCGCGTCACAGCCTACTAGGCTCCCCCTGCCAGGGGGAGGAGTGGAGCACCAAAGTCTGGGGGCGGGGAAAGCCCTCTGGGACTAAGGGGCCCGCCCTCCTGATGGCCACCGGGCATCCGCATATCATCAGGATGTTAAATGCCTTCTCTGCTGACTGACATCTGCGGCCTCTACTCAACCGTAGAAGAACGGAGACACCCCAATGCCTCAGATCACACAGTGAGTGGCACAACACCTTTGGGAGAGGTGGCGGGGGCCGTTAGAGCTCTGTTTACGGCACTCGCACAGTGTTGGGCAGGATGTGAGGTAATTGTGCCAGCCGCACCGGCAGCCAGTTAACGCAAAACTTTTATCTGAGAGGGCAGTGTAAAGATACTCGCACACCAAGAAAGACAGGAGGCAATGGCAAGTTAACTCTTGTTTATTCACCGGAGCGCCGGGACCACGTCTTAACTCAATGCAGTTGGCGCCCGAATAAAATGGCCGCATTTGACTTCCGCTACACCCCTTCCGGTTCCGGTCAACGAAACACTAGACCGATACCACATATCTCCCCCCTTTATGCATAACATAATTATTTTTATTTTAAACTAGAACGTTCTTACTTGTAGTCCATTTCAAAGTCTTTAAATCTCTCCGGAGTTCTTACAGCTCTCCCAGCTCTCGTCTTTATCGCTCCTTCTCTTCTCTTTCTTCCCTGCTCATCAGACCCTTGTCCACCTGTTACTGTTCCTTCCTGGGTACTCCCCTCCCTTTCTTTCACTGATCCACTCTTGCTCCTGTCCTTATCTCCACTGGTTTCTCTGACTTCCGCATCCTCTCCGACTTCACTCTCCTCTACTTGCTGCTTGCCTTCATCTACTTGCTCTGTGCTCCTTCCACTACTTCCTTCCTTGCCTCTCTCGACGTTCTCTTTCCCTTCTTCTGGCTCAGCTCCCCATTCCAAGATTTTGCTGCACTTCGCCATTCTGTCCTGTGACCATACTTTACCATCACTGAGTAGTGCCGATCTGACATACGGCTCTAGGACTTGTAGGGGTGGTGTGAATTTACTTTCCCCTTTTTTCTTCAGTGTCGCCACCTTCACTCTTACCCGATCTCCTTTCTCTAACCACACTCCTTGTACGTTCTGTCTCTTATTGAATTTTTCAGTGTACGCCTCCTGTGCTCTCTCTAGATTTCTCCTGACCACCGCTGGTGACTGTAGGAAGGTACCTCCTGACTATGGTTGCCCCCAACTTTTTGCCCTGTGTTTTAGCTGGTTTTTGACATAGTCGACCTGGGGCCCTGCCAATCAGGACCCCAGGCCTACCGCTCTCTCTGTAAAATGGATTCCATGTACCCTAGGTGCATTTCCAATTGGTACTGGGCCACCTTATCAGACCCTGTAACTCAGGGCATAGGTGTACCCAGGGCCTACCAGGGGCTGAAGCATGTATTATGCCACCCCTGGCTGGCCTCCTAAATTTGACACAACTGGCTGCATGACAGCTGGGGCAAAGTCGTGTAATCACCCTTTGCTGTAGATATAGTATACCTATATCTAACCCTAAAATGGACACACAGATTCCTATCAGTCACTCCTATGGCAGGCCTTGACAATCCTGAAGGCAGAGTGCTTGGGATCGTGTGAGATGGTGCTCTGGCATGAGCTGAGCCTGTCTGCAGCTTGCGGAATCAAGTCCTAATAGCTGTTCCATGATATCGCATACCATATACTCTTAAGTGCATTATAATCCTCGCGGTTAAATGCTATCTTTGGTATGGCTTTATCAAAACATGTCGAGTAAGGTGTCATACGAATTGGAATACTAACCCCTCGCCAATTCTGGCGACGGGGTTAGCATTCCACCCTTCTAGAGGGACACGACATGTATGTAACTGTGAACCCCGGTTAAAGTTAAACGAAGCCTCAGCTCCACAAAATGGATGCTGCCACCACAGACACGAGTCTGACCCCCTGCAGCTGGGAGTCCTTCCAGCGAGGGGAGCCTGGACAAAGGGTTTCCTGTCAGGGGCGGTGCTAGCACCGTCCCAGACATGGGTTTGTGTATCCTGGGTAGGCAGGGCTTTACAGGAAGGTGACTGCTGAGTGGCACCCCGGTGCTCACTATGCATAGGCCGGTCAGAACCAGTTCCAGGGGCACACCAGCCCCTGGCCTGGGGAAAGTCCGGCATGGCAGAGGGGTGTAACCACCCCCCTCCTAGTCCCACCCATAGGCAGGACCTAGTCACCAGGTCAGCCCCCTTTTTTAGTATAAAGATGGGAGCGGGCCCCCTGTTCAAATTAGATCATCTTTGGAATCAAGACACGACTTTCTTCGAAAGGACATCAAGATTTCTTCTTCAAGATTCTCCCTTGTGGCTAAGGAGTAGTCACCCTGCATCAAGCGGGCACCATCCTAAGAACACTGCGGTCTGCTGCAAGTCCTTCTTCACGAATCCGACGACCCAGCTCGACGAGACCCGGCTTCCCTGGCACCTCTGACCTCTACTCACCTCTACAGCAAAGCTGAGAACCGTGAGTGCGACGAGACCTCGAGGGACCGACGATCGCCAAGACTGCACGACTTCTTTGCAACAAGCCCACCGTGTGCTCCACTGGTGAGTGCTTTGGGGTCCGAGAAGCCCCAACCCTGAGCAGCTCCAGCACCGAAGATCAGCCCTCCAGCATCTCCACGATCTGCGTGGGGCCCTTCTGCTTTTGCGTGCTCACCGCGCTGTGTGGCTACTAGCCGGCTGGCTTGTGGCCTTCTTCACGACGCCCGACGACATCACTGCTGCTGGTCTGGTTGCTCCAGACTGGCCCTTGCTTCCTTCTTCAAGAGAGGCACCCCGGACCCTCCTGGTCCACTCCAGACGCCATTTTGAGTCCACCGCGTGGGCTTGAATTTGCCAAGGCTTTGTTCCTGGGTCCAGCGACGCCGACAGCTTCATCCATCGTGGGACAGCTCGCTCCTCCATCCTGGTCGCCGACAACGCCTCCTGGTCCGTGAGATCTGCGAGCACAGCGTCACCCACCCACCTAGTCGAGGTGGCTACCATCCGGTGCCCTCCTGGTGGCCACTGACTACTGGCTAGTAGTCTCGAACTTGGTCCCCTCTGCTTTCAGGTGTCATCTTCCTTCGATCCAGGCTTGGATCCATCGAACTTTCTTCACTGGTCGCCTGCCAGCAACTTCTTTCTTCCAGGCTCCTGGTCCGTCTACGAGGATTCCCGACGTCTTTTGAGTCCTATGCAGCTGCAGCCCCTGGGCTAGGTAACTTCGGCATTTCGGTGCCCCAGCATAGCCTCACTATCCAAGGGTCAGGATCCACTTTCGTTTTCCTCCTACCAGGTCGGGTTCGCCCGAGAACACTAACTTTGTCATTACTAGCTACCATAGACTTTGTCCCGCATCACGCTTGAGAGTGCACACTCTGCACCCGAGTCCCCTGGGTCTCCTAGAAGTAATCTAACAATTCTATAGTCAAGTCCTAGCGATTCCTAAGCCTATTAGTGCTGTACTTACCTGCTAGTAATTTCGCATTCCACTTTCAGAGTATATGGTTTTCCGTGCCCCTCGGGCATTTGTATATACTGTGCCAACTTAAGTATTTTCGTAAGAGTTTTGTTTTGTGCTTAGTACCCTGTCCTCATAAAGAGTACAGGGCTGTTGTGATTCTTAATAAATATCTTGTTTATTTTCACAACACTTGTGTGGTGCCCTTTCACTTGGTATTCAAGGGGTATATGTGTGGTAAACAGCTGGCTTAACACGCCCTCTCGAGTCTTTAGCCTTAGACTGCTCGTATCCACGCTACTAGGATAGCTGGTCTATAAGGTTGACTTACAACCAATCATCAATAAGGGTTGCTGGACTGATACATAGTGTTCACTAGAATAGTGAGCACTGCATATCAAGCCACCTTCTCACAGTGACCATTTACTTTGCACAACCATCTTCCTCCATTCTGTATTGTCTTTGGTAAACGGTTCTCTCCCTCTGAGTACTTTGAAGGGGCTGTACCCCGTGTTCCCTGGTGTGATTCGGTATGCCCACAACATTTTGGGCACTTCCCTCTCCCAGTCCAATCCATCATTTATGGCTGCCTGTATGGTGCCCATGATCACCCTGTTGAAACGTTCTACTTGTCCGTTGCCGGCTGGGTGATATATGGGGGTATGTTTGACCTCTATTCCGTTTCTGGCTACAAAGGCTTCCCATATTCCTGAAGTGAACTGCGGCCCGTTGTCACATATGATGGTTTTTGGAATTCCTTCTCTGACGAATATGTCCCTAAGGAAGGCTATCACCGTATCAGTGTCAACTGCTTCTTTTATGACCACCTCGGGCCATTTGGAGTATTTGTCGATCAATACTATGGCGTACTTTTGAATGCCTTCGACGTTCAGAATCGGTCCCATGATGTTGACCGATACCATCTCCCATGGTCCTTCGGGCACCGGGAACTTTCCTAAGGGAGGTCTCATCATGGACTGGGATTTGTCCGCCTTGGTGCACGACTCACACTGTCGCACAAATCTTTCCACTTGTGTGTCGATAGCAGGCCACCAGTAGGCTTGTCTAGCCAACGCTTTAGTCTTGGTGATCCCCTGGTGTCCTTCATGTAACAAGGTCATTAGATGTTCGATGACTCCCTGGGGAGGAATCACTTTGTCGCCTCTCAGCAGAAACAGGGATTTTCCCCTAGGGATAACTCGTCCCTCACTTCCCAGTATCTCCTTAATGTCTCCTTAAGGTGTCTCTTCTCGGGCCATCCGTGGACCATGTACCCTCTTATCGCCTGCAGGTCCTCGTCTGTTTTGTAGGCCTCCTCCCATTCTGGAGCTCCGATAACCGTCTCCATGTCTTGTACTGTGGCCACCACATAACTGTCCCACTGTGAGGGCTCTTGTCTATCCGCTCGGCTCAGGAAGTCTGCTACCTTGTTCTGTGGGCCCGGTATGTATTCCACTTCATATAAAAAATCCAGCAATCGAAGTGTCATCTTGGCTATCCTTGGTGTTGCATGGGCATGGCCGCTGGATGTTAAGACCTTTACCAGAGGTTTGTGGTCTGTTTTGACCAAAAACTTGGCGCCCACAGATACTGTCTAAACCTTTCCATCGCCCACACGACAGCCAGCATCTCCTTTTCGATGGCGCTGAATTTTTTCTCATTGGGTGCCAGAGATCTCGAGGCGAAGCTGATCGTCGATACTTCTCCCTGGCCTGACCTCTGCATGAGCACCGCCCCCAGGCCTCGATCACTGGCATCTGTAGTAAGGATGGATTCGGCGTCCGGGTCAAACCCTTTTAGGGGTATCGTTTCGCTCATTTCCTGTTTCAATTTGACAATTTCCTCCTGCTCCTCTTCGTTCCATTTGAAACCATTCTTTTCTTTGAGTAATTGACGTAAACAGTGTGTCTTGGTTGCAAAGTGGGGTATGAATTTGCTATAGTATTCGGCCATTCCCAGGAATGACCTGACGTCCTCTTTTTTCCCTGGGGCTGGTGCGTATAATATAGCTTGCATGTTGGATTTCTTGGGTTCTATGCCCCTTTCGCTGACCTCATGGCCGAGATACGTAACCAACGGTACCCCAATTTTTCACTTGGACCACTCCGCCGTCAACCCATTCTCCTGCAGCCTGCGTAGCACTGTGTGTAGCTTTTCGTTGTGTTCTTGTTTGGACGCACCCATGACTAGGATGTCGTCCTGGAAGAACTGAACACCTTCCATCTTGCGAAAGAGTCTGTGCATCAGTTTTTGGAATACAGCTGCTGCTGATGCCAGCCCGAAGGGCATTCTGATGAATTTGTAGCACCCGAAGGGTGTGATGAATGATGTAAGGTGGCTGCACGACGGGTGGAGTTTTATTTGGTGGTAGGCGGACGACAGGTCCACCGTCGAGAACCATTTTATGCCTTTGGTCTTGGCCAACATTTCATTGATGCGAGGAAGGGGAAACTTGTCGATCAGGATGTTTTTGTTTAGTTCTCTGAGGTCGACGCACAACCTCACCTTCCCGTTTGGCTTTTGGGCTACCACCAACGGTGAGAGCCATTCTGCACTCTCGATGGCCTGTATCACCTCGCTTTCCTCCAGTCTTTCGAGCTCCGCCTGCACCGCCTCCCTGCATCGGAAGGGGATGTTCCTTACTTTGTGGATGACCGGTTTGGCTCCCTCTTTTAGCTTGATTAAGTGTGTGTACTTGGTTAATTCACCAATCAGTCCGTTGAACACTTTGGGGTATTCCCTGCGCCAAGCCTCTACCTCCTCTCCACCATCCACGTTCATCAGCATGACCTTTTCCACGCCACCTGGGTTCAGTAGAATTCCTAACGCTCCTTGGTCCTTCCAACTGAGTACTGATGGTCCTTTCTCCCCGATGTACAGCTTGCACTCCGCCTTGCGTCCTCTGAACTCGAAGAGTAGGGGGCAGTATCCCAACATTGGTATTTTCTGTCCCGTGTACGTGACCGATCTTAGGTCCATGGGACGCAGCTCCTCCTTAATAGTCGGCGCAAACTTCTCTTCCCATACCTGTCTTTGCACGATGGTGATGGGGGCTCCTGAGTCGGCAATGATCTCAATGGGCACTCCTCCTATCTGCATGTTGAGCCTGGGCTTGTCCGAGTCTGCGCATCCCACGTCCAAGATCTGGGCGTCGATGTAGAGGACTTCCTCTAATTCTTCCTCACCTGTCTGGTTTCCTTCCTCTTCCTGGACTTCTTGGTCTATGTACCTGACCGTGGCTCCTTTCGATCTCCTGCGACACACCTTTTCATAATGTCCGAAGACGTGGCAATACGCACATTTCGCCCTGAACGCTGGGCATACCTTGTCGTTTCCCAAGTGCGACGTGCTTCCGCATCTGTAGCAGCATGGTCGTCCTCCTCTTCCTGTCTTGTTGGCTCTGCTCCCTGGGTGTGTGTTCTGTCTGTAGTCTTGCCCTTTTTGTGGTTCTCTCTGCTTGGCCTTCTCAGTCTTGCCCTGCGTCACAATCCTACAGACCGTCTGCGTTGCTCCGGCATCCTTCCGAGCAGCATGGGCGCATCGTTTGGACATTTCTGCTTTCTTCACCAGGGCCCAAACCTCCTTCAAGGGGGCCTCTCCATTCACCCACAGTTTTTCTTGCACGTGCGTGCTGGACGTGTGCATAATGATCTGGTCCCTTATCAGATCATCGTGTAGCGCGCCAAATTTGCATGTTAGCGCCAATTTCTGCAATGCCGCTACGTACTCATCAATTGTCTCTCCGCCTTCCTGTTTCCTCTTGAAGAAGTTGTGCCTGTCTATGGCTACGCACACTACGGGTCTGTAATGCGCGTCAATGTCTTCAATAGCATGGCTGAAAACATCTGTGGCTTTCGCATGTCTTGCCTATTTGACGATGGTGTCATATACTCTGAGCCCCTCCGGGCCTAAATTGTGTAGCAAGATCTTCCTCCTTCTGGGGCCTGCGTACGCCGCTCCATTCTCTTCTTCCAACGCGTCCAGGTAATTTAGAAAATACCGTTTCCAGTCCTCCCACGGCATTGTGGGTTCTCCCCTTTTCGGGAGAAACGGCACCAATTGGGTTAAGGAAGAGGACTGTGTCGCCATCTTGCCGTTCCCTCTGGGGCCTGCTTGTGTTGGGACGGGTCGACCCGGTGGACTGCCTGGAGCTTGTCTCTCGTCCGCGTCTTCTTCGCTGTGCTCGCTGCCGGCTGAGCCACCTCCTACCGTACCGTCCGTGTTCTGCTGCGTTTTTGGGTCGTCTCGGGCCGTGCCATTGACAGTGTTCGATCCTTCCCCCTTTCCTCGCAGTGCTGCCAGCGTGGGCCGCGGGGAGGGCACCCTACAGTGGAGTGGGGCTTCTTGTGTCCTGGACGGTGAGTCTCCTCCCTCTTCACGTTTCTCACGCTGCCGCTTTTCCCACTGCTGCCGTGACACTTTGGGATCGGCTTGCGGTTCTGCTTACTTGTGTGCTTAATCACGCTGTCGCGGTGAGGGCGTAATCACTTCTTCTCGGGATTCTCCCTCGTCCTCTGCCACGCTCCGGACTGCTATTTTCACCTTCCTCTGTCTTCGTTGTCTTTGCACCATGGGGTCTCCTTGTCAAATCCCTTGCCTCGTCGCCATTGTAAAGATACTCGCACACCAAGAAAGACAGGAGGCAATGGCAAGTTAACTCTCGTTTATTCACCGGAGCGCCGGGACCACGTCTTAACTCAATGCAGTTGGCGCCCGAATAAAATGGCCGCCTTTGACTTCCGCTACACCCCTTCCGGTTCCGGTCAACGAAACACTAGACCGATACCACAGGCAGGCCCAGGGGTCCCTATAATTTTAATTGGGTAGGGGTTAGTCTTGATGAACACTGCCAATGACGCGGGTGGGAGGGGCATTGGCAGCAGTAAGAGGCAGAAGAGGCCAATGACCTGGGGTTTCAGGGGACTGCAAAACTGAATGTGCTTCTGTGTCTTTTGTATGCGAACACTCGCATTATTTTCACCCAGCTAAATAGTCCTCGACTTCCTCAATTTGAAACAATAGATCGCTAAATTGGTCTTTCTAGAATTCAAGCTTAAGCGCTGAAGAGCACAGCAGAGGTCAGTGGGGAGCGTAAAAGCTACGGAGTTTCTTTCAAGAGGCAGCGATACTGCCAGTGGTCTGTTTTAAGGTAACCGTAGCACCCAGCTAAGCTCAAGCTCCCTTGATTTACCGTCGGTAAAGAGATGGAAGTTGATGTCACATGATGTGGTTAGCGCCGCGGCAAGAATCAGCCAGCACTCTGCAGCCTGCACTTTTGCAAAACAAAGCAGCATCCGATGGCAATTACCGAGTCTGCAGGGAGCGAGAGCTGTCAGTGTGCACTCAGCACAGGAGCCGCCCCCTCCCTTCCACACACACAGGTCAGATGCACCACCACCATCCAGGCAGCATGTGCTAGCAGCACCTAGGCTTTAGTTTAGCCATTTTCAGCGCCGCCGCGCGTCAGCAGAGTTGGCGGCAAATGTCCATGGAGGTTGTTTAAGGCAAACTAAGCAAACACAAGGAGATGATGGACGGAGCACTGAAACTTTCCAGACTCTCACCCGAGTCACAGATCTGGGTTGAATTCATCATCGTTCTTTAGTTCACTTCGACCACCCCAGATGCAGCCACGTGCAAATCAGTCGGACCCGACGCCTCATGGGAACAGTCCAGTCCGAACTGCCAAGCCAGGTCTTCCCTGGACAGAGCGCTGAAACATTTGTGTTTATCATCTCCTTGTGATTGCTTTCTTTGCCCTAAGTTGGCAGGGTATGCCCAGACGTGGGTCCCTAGCTCACTTTGCCACTGGATTCAAGCAAGCCTGGCTGATGAGGGGTGTTACCCCAAAACCGGTCCCAGGAAGACTCGGCTTGGCAGTTCGGATTGGACTGTTCCCATGGGGTGCAGGGTCAAGACTGATTTGCGTATGGCCATGTCTGAACTGGGGTGGTGGAGTAAGCTAAAGAACAGTGATGGATTCAAGGCAGATCACCTCAACAATTGAATCTGCTTCCACAAAACATTCCAGACACTTCCGCTCACTTTGAACACATCCCACGCGCACAGGAAACCAGAGCTGCCATCTCGCATTCTCCTACAGCTGGAACAACGCGTCACTGCGTAAAAGAGCCCCTTTCATGTCTGTTTTCCACTAGAAGCTTAAGACGTGGCTTTGAGTAGTCTCACCAAGCCCTAGGTTTACACAGACTCGCACCTGCTCAGCTCCAGATACCGTCCAGGGTCAAACTGCGATCTGCAAATCCGCGTAACATGAAGTGAAGCCATTGGACTCCTGCTGTGCGAGTGTCAGCAGACCAGGGGTTCCTCTTAAGAGGTTTATTACACGAGAAATCCGTTCAAAAATGTGCCCCACTTCACACTGTCGGCTCTGCACTTCAGAAGCACAAAGCTGTCGTGTAAAGTGACTACAAAAGTATTGAGAGAACCACGAAAACTTCAGAGATTGAAAACCAACACTATTTCTCAGGCTTTTCTGTGTGATCTCCATAAACACGGCCACTTTAAAAAAGTGTTTCCTCTCAACAGAAAACTATTTACCGAAAAAGAAGGGAGGGCATTTCAAAGAGGAGGCCCGATTCAAGCCAATGCAGTAGAAAGCTGCCACCTGTGAATCCTCACAGTAATGCAACACATTCATTACATTTACTTACACCACCCCTTTCGGTGGACTAACCCTTTTCTCTGTTGCCCATTTGTTAAATGAACATTTAGGGGCGGCTCCCAACATGAAACATGTTCCTTACGATGAACACCGAGTATTTGGGTCACCAGTCATATCCATGGCTCGCTGCCCCCACAGCCCACTGGAGCCGCTCGCTGCCAATAGACCCCCCCCACCCCACCCATTTCGCTGTTGACAGACACTAACGCGACAGGGAACTCCACAGCTCCATCGATGTACAAGTGAAACGGCTGTCAGAGGCGCCACCCACAACCCCCAACGTGCAATGAAAGCGATAACGGTGGCGGGGCCTATGCGAGTGTTAATGGGGCCGCAGGCGGGGGACAGGCCCTTGAACGGGACCGGTGCCCGCCAGGATTCCAGCACACGATGCAAGGTATGATGGCGCATCATGCCTATGAAGACAAAGAAAACGCCGCGTCGACAGTTATAGTGCTTTCTTTTAAACAAATGTATTACTTTTTCATGTTTTAATAAATGGAATGCACTGATGTGTTTTTATCAAATGTTAATGAATGTATGATTTTTTGTGAATAAAGTTACAATAAATGTGACAATTGTAAGCAATAGTAACTCTAGTATATGATTATTTGACCTCTTGTTTTCTTTTTACAAAACTTTAATTGAAACCTTGCGGAAATACTGTGATACCTGTATCATTAATTTACATCCATTAGTCTCATTTGTAAATTTGTTACCATGTGGGGTGCCTCATATTAAACTATACCTTAAGTCGGTTATACGGTAGCAGGACTGTCACTTACAGTCTGATCTGGGGGAATTTACCTCCACGGAAAAACATCAGACGATGGGAGTACCCCTGGGGTCCAGCCTCAGCCCGACATTATTCAATGTCTACACTGCGCCTCTGATTAAACTAATATCATCTTTTGGCATAGAGGTAGTAGCATATGCCGATGATACGCAGTTAATACTGGTTACGGATAGGGACAACCAGTCATGGGAAGAAACATTCAAGGAATGTTTAACTGCCACCTTTGATTGGATGCGGAAGAATCACCTAAAATGTAATACAGGAAAAACAGAGATCATTCCGCTAGGCCCAAATAATGACTTTATTCCCAGGCAATGGTGGCCAGAAAGGGCAGAAATACCGCCTCATACAACCATAGTTGCTCGGAACCTGGGGGTCATGTTTGATTCCAATCTCGCCTTCAAGCAGCAGGCAATAAAAGTGGCAGGAATGTGCTTTGGCTTAATCAAAAGCCTGAGGAAATTCTTTGATTTACTCCCTTTGGAGGCGAGGAAAACTGTTGCAGTAGCGTTGGTAACGTCGCGCTTAGATTACTGCAACAGTTTGTATGCTGGCACAAATAAAGAAGTAACTTACAGGCTTCAGCTAGTGCAAAGCGCTGCTGCCAGATTGGTGCTAAAATGGCCAAAAAGATCGTCAGCCTCAGGGGCATTAAAAGCTCTTCATTGGCTTCCCATTGTAAAAAGGATCCTGTTCAAGGTTTTGATTATAACATTTCGAGCAATGCACAAAACAGGACCATTATATCTACAGAAAAAATTCAAGAGATACTGCCCAACCAGAAGCCTACGATCATCAAATTCCAATACTCTGGTGGTTCCTAGGTTTCATTTAAAAACCCGTGGAGGAAAGTCCCTGGCAGTACTGGGTGCAAAGGCTTGGAATACTCTGCCTCTTGCCCTGAAAACTCTGGATAAAGAAACAGAGTTCCGCAAAGAATTAAAAACTTGGATATTTAAACTGCAAGATAGCATGGCCAGAACTCTAGTTTGATGCTTGCCTCTGTTTTTGGTCCAATTCTGAGTCACTTTGTCATCTGGTAATTTGCCGGAGGTAGCGCCTAGATGCTCCATTGGAGCGATTGCTGCGCGATATAAATAACATTTTACATTACATTACATTACATTACATTACATTACATCTATCCTCCACAACCAGGAAAAGGGAAACTTTTCTTTTTTGCAAATGTGCACAGAAGCCACACTCGGAAGGGGCGGCCTATATTCTACCTCTGAGGACGTATACAGCTCGCACAAGCCGACACTGGTAGAAAAAACAAGTAATAAAAGGAGCGACGGGGGCGGCGGCAGGAGCGGGAGGTGTGGTGTGCGTCTGTATGTATGCGCTTGTGTGTGTGCATGCGTGTAGGTGTGTGCGTGTGTGTCTCTCTGTGTGTGTCTGTGTCCGCATGCGTGTGAGAAAGCAGGGGGAGACTGGGGAGGCGGTCTTAGTGGCGCGAGCAACTGGAGGCTTCCAACGAGCGAAAGTGAAGACGAGAGATGGGCACAGCAAGCGCATGTTCAAGCGCGCGACCAAATCCTGCTGCGCGTGCCCATCTCTTATCTCCACTTTCGCTCCTTGTCGGCTGAGCCGACGACTATAGTTCTCGGCGAGAACGCGTTTCGCTCGCTTCTAGCCGAGACCTAAAAAGGACTACAGGCAGAAGAGGCAGAGCTGAGCAGAAGGGGGGAGAAGGGAGGCTGAAGAGGAGTGAAGGAGAGGCTAAGACCGAAGAATGCCAGCAAGAAACAACTGAGTGGAAGTGAAGAAGCAAGAGAAATGAAGAAGACGTACCCGGTGAAGAGGAATTCGGTATAAGAGGCTAAATGAAGGACATTGTAGCATTGTAGTGTTAGGAAGAACTAACTTGGGAAGTTAAGTAATAACCTACCTTTTATTTATTTTTTTAAAGAGTTTTATATAGCGCAAACTCGACCCGAAGATTTCAGGTACCAGAGAGCTTTACATGAGCACCAGTTTCGTTACAGATGGGCACATTCATTTTTGTTAGGCGCAGGGAGATTAAGTGATTTGCCCAGAATCACAGGATGTTGAGCGTCGTTGCCAAGACTCGAACCCAGTTCTCCTGCTTCGAGGTCGACCTCTCTAGCCTTAAGGCTACATCCTCTCACCTCTTGTTAGGAGTACTGAGAGTTATTCATGCCGCCTAACACACATTCAACTGGCCTCAGTGATCTCTCATATTAAGGGTCAGTATGGCGGAATGGAACAGGGTGGGCGAAGTAAGGCAGATAGAGTGGGATAGTTTGGGTGGATTTGAGATGGGTAGATTGGAATGGAGTGGGGTAGGTTGGAGTAGGGTGAGGTAGATTGTGGTAGAGTGGGTAGACTGGGAACGATTTGAGTGGGGTAGTTTGAAGCGGGTTAGGCAGGAGTGTAGTGGGTAGGGTGGACTCGTTTGAAGTCAGACTGTTGTAGTGGGGTAGATTGGGGTGGAGCTGGTTTGATTGGAGTGTGGTAGAGGAGATTGGAGAGGGGTAGATGGAATGGATTGAAGTAAAGTAGAGTGGAGTGTGGTAGATTGGGTGGATTAGAGGAGGGGAGTGGGGAGATTTGGGTAGAGTGGAGTAGACTGAGGTAGTTGAGGTTGGAGTGGGAGACATTGGAGTGGAGTAGATTGAGTGGATTAGAGTATGGTAGATTGGAGTGGGGTAGATTTTAGTGAGGTGGAGTTGGATATAGTGGAGTGGGGTAGCAGAGTGGAGGACAATGGAGTGGAGAGCCGTGTTGTAAAGTGTCTTACAGTAGAGTTTCATGGAGTGAAGTGGTGTATAGAGGAGTATTATCAAGTGGAGTGGCATAGTGTGGAGTATGTATGGTGTGATAGCACACTGCCGTTAAAGACAACACATTTCCAATTGAAATTGTCCATTACATTTGCATTTGAGAGAGTGGAGGGTCAAAAACAAGCCTGCCGCCACCGGAAACCGCAGAGGAGCGTAAGAGTGCCTGCCATCAGTTTCCCCGCCGCCACCACCTGTGTCATCTGAAGCCGCGGTCGCAGAGCGGGGAAAACTACACCCCCCCCAAGACCCTTAGCGGCCGGACGCCGCACACTGAGTTTCCGCGCCCGCCGGCGCATAAAGTGGAGCCTGCACTTCAGGGGAGCGGGAGCCTTGAATAATCAAGGAGCGGGGGGGACTACCTACCTGCTGTTTTGCCTGCCGCCACCGGGAACCGCAGAGGAGCGTAAGGGTGCCTGCCATCAGTTTCCCCCGCCACCGCCGCCTGTGTCATCTGAGGCCGGGGTTAAGCCCCGGCAAAGGGCGGGCGGTCTGTGGTCGTCGGTGAACGGAGGAGGACGGGACGTGCCACCCCCCTTACATCTGCCGAGGAGATCAACAAAGAAAAAGCTTCCGTTTGAAAAGTACTGTAACTTGGTTCTAAAACCCCCAGCTAGATACATGCTACAGTAGCAGTCCACCCTGTGACCTTGAGGGTACTAGTCCTATGTGATCGGGACCTTGTAGCTGTTTATTACCCCCACTTAGTACCATCCATTTTATAGAATGAGTAACTTGGGCAAGAAAGCAAAAACTCCTGCAACACGACCAAATACCAGACTGCAGGCGGCAGTACCACAGCCTCTACCCAGCTTGACAGCAATAGACAAGATGCTGCAAAAAACTATAGGGGATGTGGCCACTGCAATTGAAAATACTGAGAGAAGATTCTCAATTACACCCACATTCTGCCCGAAAAATCAGGAAGGTGATTGTTCAGTAACTGCAACTGATGCCCTGGATCAAAATTCTTACTTGACATCATCCTTCGTAGATTTACACTGTGCGCAGGCACCTATAGAGATCCCTATAGTTGTTGAAGATTCACCCACAGCTCTGACTTCTCCCTTTCCTAAGGAAACCCCTAAAGAACGCAAACAACGCCCCAGGAAAAAGAAAGAGAGCCTCCCAAAAAAATCGGGCAAAAAGAACCTGGCCAATCACAACCTGGTGACCCCGACTGCTAATACGTCGCATCCGACCTTAGGGATACCGTGCTGGGTCACTTATATGGTGGCTGACCTACAAGCATGCTTGGAGCAGAACATTGTTACCCATATAAAACCCTTGGTCTCAAAGCTCGATAGACTGGTCACTATTCTAAACAATAAGGGGGCAAGGACAACAAAGCCAGCTAATCCCTTGGGAAACTCAGCACCCTCTGACTCTGGTGATACACAGAAAAAAACACACCAAGTGACAGGGTAGCTGCACTAAAAAAAAACTCAATACAGTCTAAAAATGAAGGAACTTCAAAAATTATCCCTAAGCCTGCACATGTTCCACTCCCTCCCTCTCCTAGCACTAATACACATGGTCAAACCCACCAGGCAGCGGGAAATTTAATTGCCAACACTGATAAAACTAGATCGAAGTCGAAGGAGGGTAAAAAAGAGAGAAAATCTAGTACACCAACGATCAGGAAAGTACCATCTAAAACTACTCCCCACCAGCTGCCAACCATTAACTTACCCCCGGAAGCTCTACCATATGTGGTAGCCCTCACAGGAGTTCCAGTCCTAAGGGAAGGGAATAGAGAAAATTAGATCGATCTAAAAAACAAGTGCATCCAATGGTTATGCGCAAAATAGACCCCTACCCCCAAATGTTTTAGGGGAAATACTGGCGGTTAGAAGAATAGACTGGATAGGGAAGGGACCAAAAACTGTGTCAGGAGATGTTGTAATAATAAGCTTTAGGGACACCTCAACTGTGGACCACATTTGCAATGCTCCACTCTTTAGTCAAATTCTCAAATATGCCCACTACATCTGTCATATTTCTACCCTACTCCCAATCCGAGACCAACCCACTCCAATGGGGCTTACCACAATAGGGGCCACTATCTCCCACCAAATAGAATGCAACACTGGCTGACATCTGGGGAGGGCACGTTCCCATACAATCCCATACACCCGCTGCAACCCCATTGGAATAGGTTTAGCGTGCTGGAGGAGGTAGATTGACTTGTACTGAAGGGAAATTACCCGCCACAAATCATTAATACAGAGACCATGAGAGAACGGGTTTTGGAGGAAAATGTTCCATCTACCTCCACCAGGGATGGCTCAGTATTCCACTCTTCAAAAAGGGAGGGGACCAGAGAGAAGGGGAACCTGGACGTGCAGGGTCATGAAAAGGCAGTGCAAGGATGTTTAAAACTCCTTTCCTGGAATATAGCCGGGTTAAAAAACAAACTGCTCACACCAGAGTGGGCCTCCTTTATGGCTGCTCACGATATCTGCCTGATGCAGGAGACCTGGGCACTGGAGGAGAGCACTAGCCCGGCCTTGCAACTTACGATATCCTGGCAGTATCTACAGGTAGGGGCCGCCCTTCGGGCAGGCTATTAATATGGATAGGCACTCACTTGGGAATCCAGGCGACTCAAATGTAAACAAATTCCCTAGACATCCAGTGTGTTATATTAACACCCCAAAATAAACAACAGGTAGCTATAGTAAATATCTACTCAAGGCCAGTCAAGAATGGGCAGGAATCGAACACCATCAAAGCACTCAATCTTTTTATCCAGGCACTGGACCCCTCAATTGCGATAATCCTTGGTGGTGATTTTAATTGCCAGTTTGAGCCTCTGGGTACCCTGGAGTCATGCGAACAAGACGAAGTAGACTCACTCTGGCGCATCCCCGACCCCAAGATCACCCCGGTCAGGGCATGGACCCCGTTGGTGCTCCAAATGAAATCTCTCTCCCTTGCAACGTCTCTGCAGGCGTGCAATGGAGACTGGATCCCGACTGTCCAGGGCTACATATAATAGGGCAAATCAGACTTCCATCATTGATTATCTCATGTTGGAAGCAAAACATTGGGATAGGCTGAAAGAATTCAGGGTTGTGCCAAGGCACGATAGTGATCATAATGCCTTGGTTTTAACCCTGAACCCTGGATCTTTTGGTCTAACAAACCCCGACCCCAATCCTGTCATGGTGATGCCACCTCTTATGGTAACAAACAATAGAAGAAGGATTAAATGGCCCCATTTTGTGGACTCCCCTACCCGGCTCGCGAAAATTTATCAGATCGCAATCCCTTGCATAAGCGAGATGGGTGATCCGACTTCTCGCCAGCAAGCCGTAGAAATACATAGGCAATTAGCCGTGACGTTAGGGGAATTATTCTACCTAATAAGTGGAAATAAACGGTGCACCCCTAGGACACACCCCTGGTTTGATCGTACCTTTAAGAAACTAAAAACGCAAAAATCAGGGCAATTAGATTGCTGTATAAAAAGGAAATCATCAGAGGCAAGAGAGAGTGGGAGGAAGCAAGGTGGGAGGAACTGAGATGTGCGCTCCTCTCTAAGGATGCCAAATCATTTTGGACCATAGTTAATTCAGGCACTAAAGGGGGAGGAGAGGCTGTTCTACCGAACATTGCTCCCTCAGTATGGGAGGCACACTTTGCAGCCCTTTACACAAGTCCAGAGGCTGGTGCCTACGTGTTCCAACGCCAGGACCAGATGCCAGAAGTAGACAGTGCCCTCCGGATTTCCCCGGCCCTAGACCTCCCGTACGAGCATCGACTGCCGGGGGCCTCGGGCTTGGGTTATCGGGTGGGCCTCCTGGATGCCCGGGAAATGACCCCCTCTGAAAACCTTGAGAGCATTTCTCTCAGGGAAGTGGAGTTTGCTATTGACAGATTGCTCCCAAATAAAGCCCCAGGCCTTGACAAATTACCTGGTGACCTCTTTCGCTCTCAGCCCAAAATTTGGGCTCCGTACCTTGTAGTTCTGTTCAATGCGGTCCTTTGGGGTTCCAAGCTACCGGAACCCTGGTTGGGAGCTGAGATCGTCCCCAGTTATAAAAAGGGCTGCCCGTTAGTTCCATCTAACTATAGGCCCATTATTCTCCTAGATACCACCCAAACACTAATGGGCCGGATCCTACTGGACAGAATACTGGTGTGGATGGAGGAAAACGCAATACTAACTGTAGGAGAGTAGGGTCTGCAATCCTATGATCACCCAGATTTTTTGCTTTTGTTTCACTGGTTTACGACTTTCTCTGGCTGTGGGCCTGCCAATCAGACCCACAGCCTGGCTGTTCTCTCTCTAAATTACGACATGTACCCTAGGTGCATTTACCAATTGGTACTGGGCCACCTTATCAGACCCTGTAACTCAGGGCATAGGTGTACCCAGGGCTGCCAGGGGCTGCAGCATGTATTATGCCACCCCTGGCTGGCCTCCTAAATTTGACACAACTGGCTGCACGACAGCTGGGGCAAAGGCGTGTAACCACCCTTTGCTGTAGGTATAGTATACCTATACCTAACTCTAAAATGGACACACGAATTCCTATCAGTCACTCCTATGGCAGGCCTTGACAATCCTGAAGGCAGAGTGCTTGGAGTCGTGTGAGATGGTGCTCTGGCATGAGCTGAGCCTGTCTGCAGCTTGCGGAACCAAGTCTTAATAGCTGTTCCATGATAACGCATACCATATACTCTTAAGTGCATTATAATCCTCGCGGTTAAATGCTAACTTTGGTATTGCTTTATCAAAACATGTCGAGTAAGGTGTCATACGAATTGGAATACTAACCCCTCGCCAATTCTGGCGACGGGGTTAGCATTCCACCCTTTTAGAGGGACACGACATGTATGTAACTGTGAACCCCGGTTAAAGTTAAACGAAGCCTCAGCTCCACAAAATGGATGCTGCCACCACAGACACGAGTCTGACCCCCTGCAGCTGGGAGTCCTTCCAGCGAGGGGAGCCTGGACAAAGGGTTTCCTGTCAGGGGCGGTGCTAGCACCGTCCCAGACATGGTTTTGTGTATCCTGGGTAGGCAGGGCTTTTCAGGAAGGTGACTGCTGAGTGGCACCCCGGTGCTCACTACGCATAGGCCGGTCTGAACCAGTTCCAGGGGCACACCAGCCCCTGGCCTGGGGAAGTCCGGCATGGCTGAGGGGTGTAACCACCCCCCACCTAGTCCCACCCATAGGCAGGACCTAGTCACCGGGTCAGCCCCCTTTTTTAGTATAAAGATGGGAGCGGGCCCCCTGTTCAAATTAGATCATCTTTGGAATCAAGACACGACTTTCTTCGAAAGGACTTCAAGATTTCTTCTTCAAGATTCTCCCTTGTGGCTAAGGAGTAGTCACCCTGCATCAAGCGGGCACCATCCTAAAGAACACTGCGGTCTGCTGCAAGTCCTTCATCACGAATCCGACGACCCAGCTCGACGAGACCCGGCTTCCCTGGCACCTCTGACCTCTACTCACCTCTACAGCAAAGCTGAGAACCGTGAGTGCGACGAGACCTCGAGGGACCGACGATCGCCAAGACTGCACGACATCTTTACTGCAAGCCCACCGTGTCCTCCACGGGTGAGTGCTTTGGGGTCCGAGAAGCCCCGACCCTGCGCAGCTCCAGCACCCAAGATCAGCCTCCCTGCATCTCCACGATCTGCGTGGGGCCCTTCTGCTGTTCGCTGTGCACCGCGTTGTTTGGCTACTAGCCGGCTGGCTTGTGGCCTTCTGAACGACGCCCGACGACATCACTGCTGCTGGTCTGGTTGCTCCAGACTGGCCCTTGCTTCCTTCTTCAAGAGAGGCACCCCGGACCCTCCTGGTCCACTCCAGACGCCATTTTGAGTCCACCGCGTGGGCTTGAATTTGCCAAGGCTTTGTTGCCCAATCCTGGGTCCAGCGACGCCGACAGCTTCATCCATCGTGGGACAGCTCGCTCCTCCATCCTGGTCGCCGACAACGCCTCCTGGTCCGTGAGATCTGCGAGCACAGCGTCACCCACTCACCTAGTCGAGGTGCCTACCATCCGGTGCCCTCCTGGTGCCACCTGACTACTGGCTAGTAGTCTCGAACTTGGTCCCCTCTGCTTTCAGGTGTCATCTTCCTTCGATCCAGGCTTGGATCCATCGAACTTTCTTCACTGGTCGCCTGCCAGCAACTTCTTTCTTCCAGGCTCCTGGTCCGTCTACGAGGATTCCCGACGTCTTTTGAGACCTATGCAGCTGCAGCCCCTGGGCTAGGTAACTTCGGCATTTCGGTGCCCCAGCATAGCCTCACTATCCAAGGGTCAGGATCCACTTTCGTTTTCCTCCTACCAGGTCGGGTTCGCCCGAGAACACTAACTTTGTCATTACTAGCTACCATAGACTTTGTCCCGCATCACGCGTGAGAGTGCACACTCTGCACCCGAGCCCCCTAGGCCTCCTAGAAGTAATCTGAAGATTCTATAATCAAGTCCTAGCGAGTCCTAAGCCTATTAGTACTGTACTTACCTGCTAGTAATTTCGCATTCCACTTTTCTAGTATATGGTTTTCCGTGCCCCTCAGGCATTTGTATATACTGTGCTAACTTAAGTATTTTTGTAAGAGTTTTGGTTTGTGCTTAGTACCCTGTCCTCATAAAGAGTACAGGGCTGTTGTGATCTTTAATAAATAACTGTTTATTTTCATAACACTTGTGTGGTGTCCTTTCACTTGGTGTTCAAGGGGTATATGTAGTATAACAGCTAGCTTAACACGCCCTCTCGAGTCTTTAGCCTTAGACTGCTCGTATCCACGCTACTAGGATAGCTGGTCTATAAGGTTGACTTACAACCAATCATCAATAAGGGTTGCTGGACTGATACATAGTGTTCACTAGAATAGTGACCACTGCATATCAGGCCACCTTCTCACATTGGTGAGCAGCGGTTGGGATTTGAGCTTGCTGTTGTTTTACCACACGTATCCTAAGAATATCTTGTTGAAAGATCACATAAGTACTCCAGGTAATATAACTAAGCTTAGAATACTCTGAGTTCTACTGAACCAGCTGTTGCAGCTCCTCAAGGCTTAGCACACCTTGGCTACAACTCTTAGCAAGGGATCAGTAGGCAAACACATAGTGTAGGTAGGTGCATCACTTACACCACACTAGAATCAGCATGTCAGACAAAGGAGGAAACTCTGAGTCTCCCCTTGTGTCAGTGGACCCTCCACAGGTCCTCCCTTCCAGATATACTGTGCTTAGCTTCCATGAGTTACGACAAGTGTGTACCTCTAGGAAGATTAAGCAGGGGTCTAACCCCACAACTTCCTTTCTGATTGGTCTCTTAGAGACTTATGATGCCAGAAAAGCTGAGAGACTTCTTAGCTCTTCTAATCCAGAAGGAGGCATGCCTCCCCTTGAGGGAACCAGAGGTGACCCTGACCTCATCCACCTCTCAACTGAGAACGAAGATGTGGAGGAGGATGAGGATGAGGATCCCTCTGGAGATGAGGCAGACAAGGGACAGGTAGAAGTCGTTAGACTAACCAGGTCCAACTTAAGCAAACATGACAGTGGTACTGGGGGACCCCTGGGGCCACTATCAGGTCAGCTTAACATTGGGAATGGACGAGCCAGATCTCTATCAAGAGGCTCTGGCAGATCCCTTCAAACCAATGGCTCTCACAACTCTTCTCAAAGAGGGATGACATCCCCTCAGAGGAGAGTGTATGAAGCTAAAGAAAGGGCAGCCAATCTGAGGATTGAAAGGGAAGAACTTGCCCTGGCCAAAGAGAGGCTTGCCTTTGCTAGAGAGCAACAGTTAAGTGGGGTAGTCCCCACTGGTGGCAGCATTGTACCTAGCAATAGGGAAAGGAGTTTTGATACAAAGCACCTTGGTAAGATAGTGCCCCCCTTTAAACAAGGGGACGACATCCACAAATGGATTACTGCTTTGGAGAGGGCCTGCACTGTGCAAGGTGTTCCCCAGACTCAGTGGGCAGCTATCTTGTGGCTCTCCTTTGAAGGTAAAGGAAGAGACAAGCTCCTCACCACAAGGATAGAGGATGCTAACAACTACCAAGTCTTGAAGAATACACTGGTTGAAGGGTTTGGCCTAACCACTGAGCAGTACAGGGTGCTGTTCAGGGATACCCAGAAAACTCAGTCTCAAGATTGGTCTGACTTTGTAGATTGTGCCACTAAGGCTTTGGAGGGCTGGTTGCTGGGCAGTAAGGTTACTGATTATACAGGATTGTACAATTTGATCATGAGAGAACAAATTTTAAACAATTGTCAGAACCAGTTGTTGCATCAGCATCTTGTTGACTCAGATCTGACCTCTCCCCAAGAATTGGGAAAGAAGGCAGACAGATGGGTTAGAACAAGAGTTAAACAGAACCAGGGCCAGAATCAAGGTGGTCAGAAGAAAGCAGACCAGAAGGGTAAAGATTCTAAGGGGGAACAAAATGACCAGAAGTCTTCGACAGGTCCCCAACAACCCAAAGAGGGTGGGGGTCAGGCTCCCCAAAAGAAGAAAGAGGGCCAATCTAAAAGGTGGTGCCAATACTGTAAAAGTAAAACTCACTGGTTTAGTGAGTGCACCAAGAAAGGAGGAGGGCAGACTCCTGCCACTGCAGCCCCTAAGGCACCTGTGCCCCCTAGTACAGCCAGCAGTGGTAGTGCACCTCCCAAGGGTTTAGTAGGGTTAACCCTGGGTTCTGAGGGGTGTGACAACTTAGTTGGTACACTCACTCAGGCTGTCCTTGTCAGTACAGGGGATATGGATATGTCCCCTGACATAAGTCCCAATAGTTTGGGCAAATACAGACAGACACCTTTCATAAATGGAAAAATGGCTCAGGCCTATAGGGACACTTGTGCCAGTGTCACCATGGTGACACCTAACTTTGTGGACCCTGGACAGATCATGCCAGGTACAGATTTCCTGGTGACCAATGCCAGCAATGTCACTACCAGTCACAGTATGGCAATTGTAGCTTTCTCCTGGGGAGGGGTAACTGGCCAAAAGAAGGTTGTAGTTAGTTCAGACCTCCCAGTGGATTGTTTGTTGGGCAATGATTTGGAGTCATCACAATGGTCAGATGTGGAGCAGAGGACTCACATGGAGATGTTAGGCTTGCCAGCACATGTGTTTGCTGTGACCAGGTCACAGGTCAGGAAATACACCACTGAACAGGTGCTGGATCCTGGAACAACGGACCAGACTCCTCCCAAGAAGAAGAGCAGTAGGGTTAAGGCTGTGCCTTCCCCCTTGCCCCAGGTTGAGGATCAAGTCTCAGAGGAGGCTGACCTACAGGAATTGAGGGAAACTGAGCCCAGAGAGTTTGAACTTGATCAAGTTGAATTCTTGGGTTCAGGGGGACCCTCAAGGGAAGACCTGGGGAAGGACCAGTTAGGCTGCCCTTCTCTTGAACCCCTCAGACAGCAGGCTGCTGCTGAGGCTGCTGGGAACGCCACAGGTACCCACAAGGTATACTGGGAAGATGGACTCCTGTACACTGAGTCAAGAGACCCCAAGCCTGGCATGACCAGGAGGCTGGTTGTACCCTTGTCTCAGAGAGGTTTCCTACTTACCTTGGCCCATGAGATTCCCTTAGCAGGTCACTTAGGCCAGACAAAGACTTGGGACAGGCTTGTCTCACACTTTCACTGGCCTCACATGAATGAGGATACCAAGGAGTTTTGTCGCTCCTGTGTCACTTGCCAAGCCAGTGGTAAGTCAGGTGGCACAACAAAGGCCCCCCTTATACCAATGCCTGTGGTGGGGGTGCCCTTTGAAAGAGTGGGGATTGACATTGTTGGTCCAATGGAACCCCAGACAGCATCAGGGCACAAGTTTATACTGGTGGTAGTGGATCATGCCACCAGGTATCCTGAAGCTATTCCACTTAGGACCACCACAGCACCTGTGGTGGCAAGGGCCCTAGTTGGAGTGTTCTCCAGAGTGGGCTTCCCTAAGGAGATTGTCTCTGACAGAGGTGCAAACTTCATGTCAAGCTACTTAACTGTTATGTGGAAGGAGTGTGGTGTCAATTACAAATTCACTACACCCTATCATCCACAATGCAATGAGCTTGTTGAAAGGTTCAACAGGACCCTAAAAGGGATGATTCATGGACTACCTGAAAAGCTCAGGCGTAGATGGGATGTCCTGATTCCCTGCCTTCTGTTTGCTTACAGAGAGGTCCCACAAAAGGGGGTTGGCTACAGCCCTTTTGAACTTTTGTATGGGCATCCTGTGAGAGGCCCCCTGTGTTTGGTGAAGGAAGGATGGGAGAGACCTCTCAAAAAGCCTGCAACCAGCATAGTGGACTATGTACTTGGTCTCCGCTCCAGGATGGCTGAGTATATGGAGAAGGCATCAGAAAACCTTAAGGCGAGTCAAGAACTTCAAAAAGCTTGGCATGACCAAAAGGCTGTCCTGACTGTTTATCAGCCTGGACAGAAGGTGTGGGTGTTGGAGCCAGTGGCCCCAGCAGCACTCAAAGACAAATGGTCTGGGCCCCACACAATTCTTGAGCAAAAGGGAGAGGTCACCTACCTGGTGGACCTTGGAACTCCCAGGAGCCCCCACAGGGTGCTCCATGTCAACAGGCTCAAAGCATATGTCGACAGGAAGGACATGAGTTTGCTCATGGCCATAGATGAGGGACAGGAGGAAGAGAGTGACCCTCTCCCAGACCTGCTCACTCAGAATCCTGATGATGGGTCAGTAGATGGTGTTGTCTTTTGTGGCAGCCTCTCTGAGCATCAACAGAAAGACTGTAAACAGGTTCTTCAGTCTTTCAGACATATGTTTTCTCTGACACCCAGTCAGACCAATTGGTGTACCCATGAGGTTGACACTGGTGACAGTCTGCCAGTTAAGAGTAAAATCTACAGGCAGCCTGATCATGTTAGAGACTGCATAAAAACTGAAGTGCAGAAAATGTTGGAGTTGGGAGTCATTGAACCCTCAGATAGCCCTTGGGCTAGTCCAGTAGTTCTAGTGCCAAAGCCTCACACCCAGGGTGGTAAGAGAGAGATGAGGTTTTGCGTAGACTACAGGGGTCTCAATGCAGTCACTAAGACTGATGCCCACCCAATACCAAGGGCAGATGAGCTGATAGATAGATTGGCTTCTGCCAACTACTTAAGCACATTTGACTTAACAGCTGGGTATTGGCAAATCAGGTTAGCTGAGGATGCCAAGCCCAAAACAGCATTTTCAACCCCTGGTGGGCATTATCAATTTGTGGTAATGCCCTTTGGTCTGAAAAATGCACCTGCCACCTTCCAAATGTTGGTGAATCAAGTCCTTACTGGGCTGGATGACTTCTGTGCAGCATATCTAGATGATATTGCTGTCTTTAGCTCCACCTGGGAGGATCACCTGGTCCACCTGAGGAAAGTGTTAGAGGCTCTGCAAGCAGCAGGCCTCACTATCAAGGCCACCAAGTGCCAGATAGGGCAGACACAGGTTGTATACCTGGGCCACCTTGTAGGTGGAGGCCAGGTTCAGCCACTGGAGAGCAAAATACAGTCAATCAGGGGCTGGGCTCCCCCAACCACCCAGACTCAGGTTCGAGCTTTCTTGGGCCTGACTGGATACTACAGAAAGTTTGTCAGGAACTATGGTTCAATTGTGACACCATTAAATGAACTGACAAGTAAGAAAATGCCAAAAAAGGTTCAGTGGACAGCAGGCTGTCAAAAAGCATTCGATGACCTAAAGCAGGCCATGTGCACAGCACCTATCCTTAAGAGTCCAGACTACTCCAAACCATTCATTGTCCAAACAGATGCTTCTGAATTGGGTGTGGGAGCTGTTCTTTCTCAACTGAATTTTGATGGTCAAGACCAGCCCATTGCTTTTATAAGCAGAAGGCTGACCCCCAGAGAGAAGAATTGGTCAGCTATTGAGAGGGAGGCCTTTGCTGTGGTTTGGGCCCTGAAGAAGCTGAGGCCATACTTGTTTGGCACTCACTTCAAGATTCAGACCGACCATAAGCCCCTCTTGTGGCTAAATCAGATGAAGGGTGAAAACCCCAAACTGCTTAGGTGGTCCATTTCCCTACAGGGGATGGACTTTACAGTGGAACATAGACCTGGTACTGATCATGGCAATGCCGATGGGCTCTCCAGATATTTCCACTTAGAACAAGAAGACTCACCTGGTCAAGGTTAGCTTATTGTCCCAAAGTTTGGGGGGGGGTCATGTAGGAGAGTAGGGTCTGCAATCCTATGATCACCCAGATTTTTTGCTTTTGTTTCACTGGTTTACGACTTTCTCTGGCTGTGGGCCTGCCAATCAGACCCACAGCCTGGCTGTTCTCTCTCTAAATTACGACATGTACCCTAGGTGCATTTACCAATTGGTACTGGGCCACCTTATCAGACCCTGTAACTCAGGGCATAGGTGTACCCAGGGCTGCCAGGGGCTGCAGCATGTATTATGCCACCCCTGGCTGGCCTCCTAAATTTGACACAACTGGCTGCACGACAGCTGGGGCAAAGGCGTGTAACCACCCTTTGCTGTAGGTATAGTATACCTATACCTAACCCTAAAATGGACACACGACTTCCTATCAGTCACTCCTATGGCAGGCCTTGACAATCCTGAAGGCAGAGTGCTTGGAGTCGTGTGAGATGGTGCTCTGGCATGAGCTGAGCCTGTCTGCAGCTTGCGGAACCAAGTCCTAATAGCTGTTCCATGATAACGCATACCATATACTCTTAAGTGCATTATAATCCTCGCGGTTAAATGCTAACTTTGGTATTGCTTTATCAAAACATGTCGAGTAAGGTGTCATACGAATTGGAATACTAACCCCTCGCCAATTCTGGCGACGGGGTTAGCATTCCACCCTTTTAGAGGGACACGACATGTATGTAACTGTGAACCCCGGTTAAAGTTAAACGAAGCCTCAGCTCCACAAAATGGATGCTGCCACCACAGACACGAGTCTGACCCCCTGCAGCTGGGAGTCCTTCCAGCGAGGGGAGCCTGGACAAAGGGTTTCCTGTCAGGGGCGGTGCTAGCACCGTCCCAGACATGGTTTTGTGTATCCTGGGTAGGCAGGGCTTTTCAGGAAGGTGACTGCTGAGTGGCACCCCGGTGCTCACTACGCATAGGCCGGTCTGAACCAGTTCCAGGGGCACACCAGCCCCTGGCCTGGGGAAGTCCGGCATGGCTGAGGGGTGTAACCACCCCCCACCTAGTCCCACCCATAGGCAGGACCTAGTCACTGGGTCAGCCCCCTTTTTTAGTATAAAGATGGGAGCGGGCCCCCTGTTCAAATTAGATCATCTTTGGAATCAAGACACGACTTTCTTCGAAAGGACTTCAAGATTTCTTCTTCAAGATTCTCCCTTGTGGCTAAGGAGTAGTCACCCTGCATCAAGCGGGCACCATCCTAAAGAACACTGCGGTCTGCTGCAAGTCCTTCATCACGAATCCGACGACCCAGCTCGACGAGACCCGGCTTCCCTGGCACCTCTGACCTCTACTCACCTCTACAGCAAAGCTGAGAACCGTGAGTGCGACGAGACCTCGAGGGACCGACGATCGCCAAGACTGCACGACATCTTTACTGCAAGCCCACCGTGTCCTCCACGGGTGAGTGCTTTGGGGTCCGAGAAGCCCCGACCCTGCGCAGCTCCAGCACCCAAGATCAGCCTCCCTGCATCTCCACGATCTTAGTGGGGCCCTTCTGCTGTTCGCTGTGCACCGCGTTGTTTGGCTACTAGCCGGCTGGCTTGTGGCCTTCTGAACGACGCCCGACGACATCACTGCTGCTGGTCTGGTTGCTCCAGACTGGCCATTGCTTCCTTCTTCAAGAGAGGCACCCCGGACCCTCCTGGTCCACTCCAGACGCCATTTTGAGTCCGCCGCGTGGGCTTGAATTTGCCAAGGCTTTGTTGCCCAATCCTGGGTCCAGCGACGCCGACAGCTTCATCCATCGTGGGACAGCTCGCTCCTCCATCCTGGTCGCCGACAACGCCTCCTGGTCCGTGAGATCTGCGAGCACAGCGTCACCCACTCACCTAGTCGAGGTGCCTACCATCCGGTGCCCTCCTGGTGCCACCTGACTACTGGCTAGTAGTCTCGAACTTGGTCCCCTCTGCTTTCAGGTGTCATCTTCCTTCGATCCAGGCTTGGATCCATCGAACTTTCTTCACTGGTCGCCTGCCAGCAACTTCTTTCTTCCAGGCTCCTGGTCCGTCTACGAGGATTCCCGACGTCTTTTGAGTCCTATGCAGCTGCAGCCCCTGGGCTAGGTAACTTCGGCATTTCGGTGCCCCAGCATAGCCTCACTATCCAAGGGTCAGGATCCACTTTCGTTTTCCTCCTACCAGGTCGGGTTCGCCCGAGAACACTAACTTTGTCATTACTAGCTACCATAGACTTTGTCCCGCATCTCGCGTGAGAGTGCACACTCTGCACCCGAGCCCCCTAGGCCTCCTAGAAGTAATCTGAAGATTCTATAATCAAGTCCTAGCGATTCCTAAGCCTATTAGTACTGTACTTACCTGCTAGTAATTTCGCATTCCACTTTTCTAGTATATGGTTTTCCGTGCCCCTCGGGCATTTGTATATACTGTGCTAACTTAAGTATTTTTGTAAGAGTTTTGGTTTGTGCTTAGTACCCTGTCCTCATAAAGAGTACAGGGCTGTTGTGATCTTTAATAAATAACTGTTTATTTTCATAACACTTGTGTGGTGTCCTTTCACTTGGTGTTCAAGGGGTATATGTGGTATAACAGCTGGCTTAACACGCCCTCTCGAGTCTTTAGCCTTAGACTGCTCGTATCCACGCTACTAGGATAGCTGGTCTATAAGGTTGACTTACAACCAATCATCAATAAGGGTTGCTGGACTGATACATAGTGTTCACTAGAATAGTGACCACTGCATATCAGGCCACCTTCTCACACTAACCACCCTCCAAGCCGGTTTTAGATCTGGCATCTCGACCCTGGGCCAAATTTTTAGGCTGCAGGTCCTTTTCTGGAAAACTGCAAGAGTAGAGGGTGGCAGCCTCTACCTTGTCTTTGTAGACCCGCGGGCCGCTTTCGACCTTGTGCCTAGGGAGAGATTATGGAGGGTGCTGGAAGAATTAGGCCTCCCGTCCTACTTATTAGATGTCCTGATTCGATTCCATGTAGGGAATTATGCCCAGGTGAGGTGTGGGAGGAACGGAGAACTCTCGGCCCGCTTCCCCGTGTCCAGGGGCATACACAAGGGTTGCGCCCTGGCCCCTACACTCTTTAGCCTTTATGTCAACGGCTTGGTGGATGAATTGGGTGGAGTCAGGGATAGTGATGCCCCGTGGTTGGCTACTGGCCGGTTGCCCGCTTTGATGTTCACGGATGACACCTTGTTGTTGTCCCGAAATTCAACGGGCATCCAGCGTGTTCTGGACGGGTTTGCAACCTTTTGTGCCTGGTGGGTATTGGAGATAAACTTGGAGAAAACCAAGTTTATGATATTCAATGCCCCGAGGCGCACCCGCCCGAACCCTGTTCTGAATGGCATCCCACTCGAACGGGTGAAAACCTTTGTATATCTAGGGGTCATGTTGACCGAAAATTTTGACTGGGGTTGCCAGGTATCTAGATCCGCCCTGAGAATCTCATAGATCGTAGGGGGTATTGGCAAATTTCACAAAACATCACAATTTAAACCAGCCGCCCCCGTTCTTGAGATATACAGAACCCAGGCAAGGTCAGCAGCTATGTATGGAGCAGAACTCTGGGGGCACAATAATGCACTGAGTCTACTTAAGGTTGAACAGGCCTTTATGAGACATCTGGTGGGTTTACCTAAAATCACCCCTCTCATACCACTGCGTCTAGACTTGGGCCTTGAGTCCATTAAAGAACTGATAGCTGCACGACCCCTGCTCTTCTGGAGAAGGCTCTGGTCCGTACCGGAGCTTGTAGACTACAGAGAGGAATTTGCTACAGTTTGGGGGCGGATAAAGAACAAAAATATCCCCTGGTTACTTCACATCAAGGCCCTCTCCTACCAAATTGGCTTGCCTCAACTGTGGGAGTCCCCTGAGGAGAGTTGCCTGAGGTTGCAGAGGTCTGAGCTGCTGGCCTCTCTAAGGCATTATAGCCTTACAGTGTTATACTCTTCGACAACTCTGGGTAGGCTGTCCACTGAATTCTTGCAAGTGAAAATTGCACCCATGAGGGAGCAAATTTTAGATTTAGTGCAGCCTCCCCTTGTAAGGAAATTATACACTCAACTAAGACATGGCTGCCTGCCCATTGGGGCACTGACTTCTAAATGGGCCGACTCAGAGGAGGGAACCTGCCCAGCTTGCAACAACAGTACAGAAGATATTGCACATGTCCTGTTCGTCCGCCCGACGTATAGTAAAATACGGAAATGCTGGTTGACACCGCTGTGCAGAAACTTGGGACTTAAACAATGCGCACAGGCCGGTAGAGTTTTAACATACGATACCTCCCCTCCTATTGTCTTTTCGGTTTCCCGCTTTCTGCATGGTATGTGGCGCAGAAGGACTACTTTTGTTATAAGGAAGTAACTGGGGTATCAGTCCTCTTTTTGATAACTTACTGTTTAATACCTTTTTAAACTGTTTTAATAATGGATTTTATCATTGTGCTTGTATGTATTTTATCTGCACTTTTATGGTCAATGACCGAAATAAAGTTATCAAAGTAAAGTAGAAATTTAAATCATGTGCAATTTTTCAAATTTCACATTACACTTGTGTCAAAACATAAATGGCACATAATGTTCTTGAAACTTCACGTAATTTCTTAAAAGAAAATTATACGAATTCCATACTATCTTAGTCAAATGAGAGCTGAAAAAGGGACAAGAGGGAGGTGAGTTATAAAAGGATGGGGAGAGAACTGAGAAATAACTAATGCTTCTCTCTAGTAGCTTCCGGCCACCTTAATAGTTTTCAGTTTCAAAACATTGCCCTCATAAGTTATCAATGATGAGATAGAACAGTTCAGCAACAAAAATGTATATTGAAGCCATTAAATAATTAATGCAATACAGAATATGTGATACCTCACATCCTCAAATTTTCAAATCTTAGAAAATTTTCTCTAGCACTACTGGTTTAAAATTTGCTTCTTGGGGAAATGCGAAAGTCCATGGTCAAGCTACGCCAACAAGTGGTCTCACACTGTTCCAATAGCCCTAGGAGAGCGCGTTAAAAGGTGCTGCCACTGTCCATGAAAAAGCATACCAGAGTGAGTTACGTGTTAATTACATTCAAGTGTCGACATAACTGGCACCGAAAGGACCTTTCGATCTCAGTTACGCAAGTACCTAAAAGAGAAACAATTTGAATGTAATACGATGCAAACATCAAATATGCTTGATGGGTGAAGCGAGTAAATACGCTGATATCAAACCGTGCAATGCTAAACATTTCAGTAATGTTGCAGGAACTGTGTTTCAAGATATGTAACGCCTACTTCTTGTCACAGAACAAAACCCAGAAGTTAATGTCCTCTCTTCCTTCTCCAGACCAAAGTGCATGTTGTGCCAGATAGATAATGCAGCAGGGGGGCTTAGTGCCTAAGAGACTAAAAGAGTAAAACAAAGCGTATAAAAATCATATAAACATTCAATGCCCTCCTACAGAAGAACGGTTAAAGAACATGGTGTTGACTACATGAAACCACCCTTAGGCCGGTCATCATTAAGACTAGTGTTCTGCCAGAAATAACCCATTTTTAGGTCGAGCCTAGAGCAGCTCATGCGCTGCTTGCTCAACTATAGTAAGTGGCTTTTCAAAGTGCTACCCCCAGGGTTTTGCTGGCCTAATGCCTGCGTTCACGAGAGCGTGCACGCGCAGCCGCCACCAGCCTTTCTTATCTCTTCCTCCGTTGACTTTGCCAATATTTGTTAGATAAGACGTTTCATTGTGCTTGGGTCTTTCATGGTAAATATATTATTTTCTCTGTTATATTCTTTGGTTGCATCTTCTTCATCTACTCCCTTATTCTGTTGGCTATTTGAGAGCTGTCTTTTGCCTTATTTATAATGCACAGGGAATTTATTTTACCTCTGAAATAGAAACGCTTTCATCCTTCATTTAACTCTTCATCCCATCCTCCAATGTATAGACAGTGCAATAGTTTTGTTTCAATTGTTTTGGACTGGAGCGTGCATTTTTGTTACTTTGGTCGATACTCCAATTGTAAAGTCATGTCCATTGGTGTTGCCAATGCTTGTTTATTTTGCGAATCCTGCCCACATTTTAGCAGGACATTTTAAGGGAGGCCAGAATACTCTGATTTTCCAGAGACGTGTGATTTACTATAGACAGCACAGAATTCCTTTGACCATCTTGTTGTGCAGTGATAGGTCACGCGACTAACTTTTTTGTAACCTAAAAAGCTTCGGTTTAAGTGGGTATTTCTCGTGGCTAAAACTGTGAGTGGCTTCGACGTGTAGGCAGTATGAAAGAGCCCACGCCACCTGACCCTCTCCTGCCCATTCCACCTGACCCTCTCCTGCCCACTCCACCTGACCCTCTCCTGCCCAGTCCACATGACCCTCTCCTGCCCAGTCCATCACTCGCCTCGTCCTCTTTCTCATTCTCCATGAAATTCGTGGACATCAGTGCGTAATAATAAAATATAAATAAGTGCAGGTACCCAAACATTTTTTAGGAGGCCACCACCCGCTTCAACACTGGCGCTATATCACTTATGGCATGGATACTTCCCTAAGTTTGTTTGGAGCAAGTAAATTGTTAGATATGACTCTAGTAGTGAGGAGCTTATCTCTACCTTTACCTTCAAAGGAGAGCCACAAGATAGCTGCCCACTGACTCTGGGGAACACCCTGCACAGTGCAGGCCCTCTCCAAAGCAGTTATCCATTTGTGGATGTCATCCCCTTGTTTAAAGGGGGGCACTATTTTACTCAGGTGTCTAGTATCAAAACTCCTGTCTTTATCTCTAGGGATAATGCTGCCACCAGTGGGGTCTGCCCCACTCAATTTCTGCTCTCTGGCAATGGCAAGTCTCTCTTTGGCAAGGGCAAGTTCTTCCCTCTCAATCCTCAGATTGACTTCCCTCATCTTAGCTTCATGCTCTCTTCTCTGAGGGGATGTCATCCCTCTCTGAGAAGATGCCTGAGAGACATGGGTGTGAATAGATCTGCTAGAGCCTCTGGAGTGAGACCTAACCCGTCTATTCCCAAGGTTAAGCCTGCCTGAGGATGGGCCTGGGGCTCCCCCAGTTCCATTCTCATGTATGCTTAAGTTGGCCCTGGTAAGTCTGCTGACTCCTCCCTAACCATGGTTTACCTCTCTATCAGATGAGTCTCCATCTTCCTCCTCTTCATCAGTTTCAGGGAGATTAGAGTCCTCCTCTACTGGGGGTATGTTTCCCTCTGTAGGGTCAGATGGGCCTGGATTAGAAGCCCTTCTGGCATCAAATGTCTCTAACAGACCTATCAGAAAAGGAAGGGTAGGGTTAGAACCCTGTTTAAGTTTCCTGGAGGTACACAATTGTCTCATCTCCTGGAAGCTAAGGGCTGCATATCTTGACATGACCTGTGGAGGGTCAATATCACCAAGGGGAGCCACTGTGTTCTCTCCTGTGGTAGACATGCTTTTCTAGTAAGGTGTAAGTGGTGCACTTACCTACACTATGGGTTTTCCTACTAATCCCTTGCTAAGAGTTGTAGTCAGGGTGTGCTACTCCCTTTCTACTACAACAGCTGGTTCAGTAGAACTCAGAGTATTTCTAAGCTTGTTATATGTACCCATGGTACCTTATGTGATCTTTCAAATGATATCTCAAGATTATACTTGGTAAAAACAACAGCAAGCTCAAATCCCAACCGCTGCACACCAATGTGAGAAGTTGGCCTGATATATGATGTTCACTAGTTCTAGTGATCACCTTGTATCAGTCCAAACAACCCTTATGGTGATTGGTTGTAAGTCAACCTTATAGACCAGCTATCCTAATGGTAGCATGGACAAAGCAGTCTTAGGCTAAACTCTTTTGGCATGTGAAGCCAGCTGTTTTACCACATATAACCCCTTGAATACCAAATGAAAGGACACCACACAGGTAGTTATGAAAATAAACAAGATATTTATTAACTAACATACACCTCTGAACTCTTTATGAGATCAGAGGGCTAAGCACATGACAATCTCTTAGGAAAAATACGTTTAACTTGCACAAATTAAAATGGTGCCCTAGGGGCACGACAAACCATATACTAAGTAAGTGGAATGTGAAAGTCGATAAAAGGAATGGAGCTGTCCAGAGGCTGTAGGATCATTGGGACCACGCTATACTAACTCTAGGTAGGTAATAGGAGGCCCACGGAATGCGTGTGCAGAGTGTGAACTCACACGCGAGATGCGTAACAGTGTCTATGGGCAGTACAGTTCAAGAAAAAGGTGAGTACGGACAATCCTGACTAGGTAAGACAAAAACGACTGTGGAACTGGACACTAGGAGAGTCAAGCTACCCTTGAGCACCAAAATGCTCGTGTTGCCTCACCCACAGACTGCGGGTGCATAGGTGCCAAGTCGTGTCGGGTTCCGGCGTTGAAGTCTATAGAGCCTGGAAGAAAAGATGCTGCAGGCGATCAGGAGGAAGATGTCCGGTGTGATCCAAGGGTGGATCAGTGAAGAGAAGAACCTGAAAGCAGAGGGGACAATGTTCAAAGTCACTAGCCAGTGACTGGAGTGGAACCAGGAGTGGAACCAGATGTCGTCGTCGCGATCAGGTGAGGGTGGACGCTTGTCTCTGCAGCCACGTGGACCAGGTGGTGTCTTCGATGACCAGGATGGAGGCACGAGCTGTCCCACGCAGGCTATCGCTGTTGGCAGTGTCGGCTTCGGATTCGGAGTCAACAGGCCTTGGCAAAGGCAACCCACACGGTGAGTGGAAACGGCGTCTGGAGGGGACCAGGAGGGTCCAGGGTGCTCCTCTTTTGGAAGGGAGCAAGGGCAAGTCTGGAGCAACCAGACCAGCAGTGAAGATTTCGGAGTTCGTCGTCTAGGAGGTCACTAGCCAGCCGGCAAGTGACAAGACAACACGTCAAGCAGCAAACAGGCAGAAGGGCCCCACGCAGATCTCTCGTGGATGCTGGAGGGCTGGTCTTTGGTGCAGGAGCTGCTCGGAGTCGGGGCTTCTCAGTCCCCAAAGCACTTGGACGAGGTTACCTCAAAAGTCGTGCTGGAGCGAAGTGCTGCTTCTTTCAAGATGGCCGGTCCCAGGTGTCTCGTCGCACCCACGGATCTCAGCTGTGCTGCAGATGTGGGTTGAGGTCGAAGAGGTCTGGGAATCCGGGTCTCGTCGGGCTCTGAAGTCTGGATCCTTGAAGGTAGACGACAAAGGGAAGCCGCTGGACGCTGATGGTGCCTGCTTGTGCAGGGTGGACACTCCTTGCCCACAAGGGAGATTTCTTCAGTCTTCTGTGGAGCAGAACGTCGAAGTCCAGAGTTTCTTCTTGTAAAGTTGTTCAGGATAATCTCATTTGGAATGGGACCAGCTCCTACCTTTATCCGGCTAAAGGGGGATGTACTATGACTCGGTCCCTCCTCTGGGTGGGACCAGGAAGGGGGGTGGTTACACCCCCTATCCTTTGTCCGGTCTTGCGCCAGAGCTGGGGCTGGAGTGCCCAGGAACTGGTTTAGACCGGAGTATGCACAGGGACACCTTGTGTGCCCCAGGCATGTCTCATTCCTTTCAGCCCTGTCCTACCTAACACACAAAATCCTGTCTGTGGTGGTGCTAGCACTTCCCAAGGCAGGAAACCCTTTGTCCAAGCCTCCCTCGCTGGAAGGACTCCCAGCAGCAGGAGGTCAGACTTGTGTCTGTGGTGGCAGCATCCATTTTGTGATGCTGAGGCTCGAGTTAACTTTAACCGGGGTTCACAGTTACATACATGTCGAGTTCCTCTAGAAGGGTGGAATGCTACCCCCGTCCCCAGAATTGGCGAGGGGGTAGTATTCCAATTCGTATGACACCTTACTCGACATGTTTTGATAATGTTATACCAAAGTTGGCAATAACCGCAAGGATTATAATGCGCTTAAGAGTATATGGTATAGCGTTATCATGGAAACAGCTAAAGGACTTGGTTCCGAAAGCTGCAGACAGGCTCAGCTCATGCTAGAGCACCATCTCACATATTTCCAAGCACTCTGCCTTCAGGATTGATAAGGCCTGCCAAAGGAGTGACTGATAGGAGGATATGTGTCCATTTTAGGGTTAGATATATGGGGATACTATATCTAAAGCAAAGACTGATTACACCACCTTGCCCCAGCTGATCGATCAGCCAGTTGTGTCAGATTTGGATGGCCAGCCAGGGGTGGCATAATACATGCTGCAGCCCCTGGTAGGCCCTGGGTGTCCCTATGCCCTGGGTACCTAAGGTACACTGTACTGGGCTGATAAGGTAACTCAGTATCCAATTAGATATGTACCTAGAGTACATGGAATCCATTTTACAGAGAGAGCAGTGGGCCTGGGGTGCTGAATAGCAGGGCTCCAGGTCAACTAAGTCGAAAAACCAGCTAAACACCAGGCAAAAAGTTGGGGGCAACCATAGTTCAAGATCAAAAATTTGTATAGCGCACTATTCACCCAGAGGGTCTCAAGGTGCTTGAGAGAGGGGGGGTGCTTTACTTATCGAATGTCCAAGTTTTTAGTTGTTTTCTGAAGGAGAGGTGGTTTGGTGTAAGGCAGAGGTCAGAGGGGAGAGAATTCCAGGTCTTGGCCGCTAAGTAGGAGAAGGATCTTCCCCAAACTTTTCAATTAATTAAGTCACTTTGGCAAATGGGTCTGCTGATGGTAACAAGACGAAGAATAACAAGTCCAGCTTGTTGTTTCAAAAATCTTATTTATTATTTGTTTATTTGAAGTAAATGCATTTTATTAAATTCTCTTTATTTGCATCAGCTTTATTAAAGGATTATCAAAATGAACTGACAGTTTCAAGCAAAATCTTTAGCATGATTTAAAGTAGAATAAACAGTTTTCATCACTTAAGCCCTATTTTCCCTGTCTAAAACAACTTCACCTAAGAAATAAAGAAAAAGTCATTTAACCCTATTGATCCTTCCGTGCTCCAAAGAGTCCAACAGCACGTCACGCCTAACAGGATTCGGAAAGCGAGAGGCGCCCTCCCTCCAAAGGGGTCAGTTTTTATACCTTTTTCCCTAACTAATCTCACTAAAATTTGTTCTTTCTTTCCTGCCATCCAAAGTTCTCATTGGTTGACAGACGTCAACCCATATGGTGGCATCATTTTTTCGAAGCCTGGTCCAGACTTTCTCTTAGAGTCTATTGTCTCTTATTGACAAGTCACGCAGCTTCCTCCAAAATGAAACGTTTGTAAATGACAGTCCGTGACTTCCTTAGCTTGGCAATCTCTGCCGGTTTCCGTCCTTGGCTTAGTCCTTCCAAGAGCACGTATAAAATAGTTTTCAATTGAACTTGCATATTTTTTTAACGTGATGAAGCTTTCCACGCAGAGCTCTTACTCTTTCTGGACAGGACTCGACAACACCATCTTTAAAGCTAGGCCTCTTTCTCAGTAACTAGTATTCAAACAAACACAAAAGAATAATTAATGAAAGAATTAGAATTCGTTCTGTTACCCACCCACCTTTGCTAATTATTAACCCATTAATAAAAGTTACCTAGCCAAAGCAATTTAGCAACAAACAAGATTGTGCCACACAAATACGAGAGACAAAACATAAGCACATAGAAAGAAGCTCATGCCATTAATAAAACAGCCGCATTTAATATTGACATAACAATAGACAAGATTAGTTTATTATTTTTCACGAACAAGCATTTGCAACATAGAGCACATATATGAGCACATATATTAGTCCCACATGTCATGTTTTGCAATTTAATCTAAGTTGGTTAGTAATATTCACTCCATTCTTGTTAATTGAATTACTTTAATTATGGGAGTTTTAACTTTGCGAGTCAAAATAAATATATTTTAAAATCTCGCTCCATCAACTCCCTCATCTGGTGATTTCAAAATCACCAAACTACACCCAAAAATTTAGCAACATTTTTATCCCAAGAAGAACATGTTTTGAATTTCACTGTGTTAGTATTTCTAAAGTCTTGTCTCAGCTGTTGGTCTGCAACTCTCATAGTGAGTTCTACGAAACTCTTCCAATTCTATTTCTCTCTCCTGTTCTTTTCTGAGCTTATAAAATCTCTTCATTTCCCTCAGGTATTTCTTTCTCTTGTGTAGCATGCAACTGATCTTCAACAACAGTATCACAAAGACTATAACTAATAAAGATGTCAGTATTTTGCGAAGAATTGAACCACCAATCTCTTTAAACCAGGTTTTGATTGCTGCAAATCTTTTGCTCAAACGTTCTGAGAAATCTTCCTCTTCTAAGGGTACAATTTCAGATTGCAACTCAGTAATGTTTTTAATATACATTTCAATACTCTGGCTCTTATCTGGGATATAGGTGCAGCAATGTTGAACATGCAAAATGCCACAAACTCCTCCCTCTTTTGCCAGCAGAATGTCTAAAGCAAGGCGATACTGCATTACCATGGACCGTATAGCTATGAGCTCAGTATTCACTAATTGGAAACCACTAGCTGTATCAGTTGACAACCTGTCAACAATTGTGGACTATTTTTGTTGGAGGGGCGGTCCCAGGGGAGGACAGACTTGGCACCTGACCACCATGTGACCCACCTCTCCTAGGAACACTGCCGAGCACTGGTGGGAGACCCTCGGGGGGAGGATCTCGAATCTAGAATCGTACGCGCTGCGCTGGCGCCACTCGAAAAAGGGACACCACACTGTAGGATCAAAAGAACGTATTCTTTATATCTTCACGTAAAAATGGATCTTTATGATCCGCAGTCTCATATGTACAGGAGAGCGAGGGCTCAGAGAGTCTCGGTAGGGGTAGGGTAGCGGGACAGTCTCAAGGGTCAAGGTATCCGGCGCACAGCTCTCAATCCTCGAGCTGGGGGATACGGGGTGATCTTGGGTCCAGCCAGACCAGAATAGTCTCTGAGCCACGATCGAATCAGCCGGGCTCGAGCAAGGAGGTCGCAGTTCTCACGGTCTTGATGAGCCGCGATCAGATCAGCAGGGCTCAGGAGTTCTCAGGGTTGCAGGGGAGCCGCGACAGCGTCAGCAGGGCTCAGATAGTTCTCAAGTTGCAAAGGAGCCGCGCCAGCATCAGCAGGGCTCAGATCGTTCTTCAGATGGCAGGAGAGCCGCAACGAGGTTATGCAGGGCTCGGTGGTCTCTTCGGTTGCAAAAAGGAGCATCGACAGCGTCAGCAGGGCTCAGGTAGTCCAGGATACAACTAACTTGATCGTCTCAGAGCCACCCTTGATATAGGACTCCTTGCCTTTGATGTCCGGAGTCCTCGCATGCGGAGTTCTTCGCACCTGGGGGCTGGTTGTTGGGGGTTCTGCCTCGGCGCTCCTTTCATCCTTTCAAGCTGGGTCTGGCGGGATCCCAGACACTCGGCAGGCCTGGAGCCAGCCCTCAGGGAGGCCGGATGGGTGATCGAAACTCATCTCTCGAGGGGAGGTGGAAGGTGTGACCTAGCTACTCCTCCCTCTCTCGCTCACAGGGAGTGCTCTACCCCCTGGCTGGGTATGGCGCCGAGGGCCGAGGTCGGGCTGGGGCCGGGGCGGCCATCTTAGGTGCAGGAACATGGGCCTCGGTTACCAGGAAAATGGGGGCGAGGACGGGGAGCCCAGTGTCGGGGATGTAGGTCATGGCGGGAAGGGTCGGGTGGATCAGGGTCATGGGGAGCTGCACGGGTCAGGGGCGGACCACGCCACGAGGCCGGGTCCAACAATTTTCTGGTTCTTCCTGCATTCAGGGTTATACCCACTAAAGGTATTACTGCTTCAAAGATGTCTCCCAAAATTTCTGAGAAACTTTCTCTTTTAAATCTGCTAAGATGATTGCTGATTTCAAATGAACCTTCTGCATTTCTGTCAACATGAAATATTTTTGGAAAAACTAATCCAACAAAGCACGTCACATTTTTTTTTTTTTTTTAACATCATTTTTATTGCATCACCAATAGAAATGTACAGACAAGATAATCAGCAATACATATTCACGATGTACAAGAGTAGTGTTATCCAGTCCTACATTATCCGGGGGGCCCGCCTTTTCCTCCGGAGCGGGTGGCCTTGTCCATAAATGTCTCTCGTATCACCTTACAATGTCTGACAGTAACAGTAGTCAAGTATTGCTGGGTTGCTTTTGTGATTTTCACCCCTCCCCCTCCCCTGATTTCGGTGCCCCAACAGCCCGCCAATTCCGACTTCCTTCCCACCCCCCCCCCCGTGGTCGCTCTGCGTTGAATCAACAATGTAAGAGTGTCCGGCGCGTTGTAGGAGGAACAAACATTCGCTAAGGTGTGCTCTCCTGCAAAGTGACAGGGCCTGCCCCATCTAGCTCACCCTCATCTTCTCCCTCCTCAGCGTCCATATCTCGGAGCGCCTGCACCATCATCTCCCAAGCAGTTGCCCTCTCCAGAGCCTTCTCGTCATTCATCCTCCAGGCCACCTGGTACCTCAGGGTGCTTTCACATGCGGCCCACCTCAGGCATTCCCCATACCATCTTTTATACGTGGGCTCCACTCTCGACTTCCAGTTCCTCGTTATCTCCCGCTTGGCCAGAATAAGTCCCAAGTCTATAAATTTGCTAGTGGTCTTGTTTCTAGACGTGTGTGGGAACCAGTGGAGGATGCCAACCGCTTTTGTGTACTGGATGTCTCTGTCCGTCGCGCTGTTAAGGGCCCGCCCTACTTCCTGCCAATAGTCTCCCAGAGCGGGGCAATCCCATAGCATGTGACCCAGATCCGCCCCGACCGTGTTACATCTAGGGCAAGCAGCGTTGTCTACCCCAAAATACTGTTGTATTTTCCCCGGTGTGAGGTATGCCCTGTGGATGACATAGAAGTGGATTAGTTGAAACCTGGCGTTTCTCGAGTTCTTCCGTGCCCGCCTCAGTAACTGGCCCCAGGTCGCATCAGGTATTTCCACTTGAAGGTCCAGCTCCCACTTGGCCTTTAGGGCCGTCAATGGTTGCAAGGCCTCCCGCTGCATCCTGGAGTATAAGCAAGTGACAGCCTTAAATGACCCCGCAGCCATCATCGTGTACTGACAGGCCATGGAGGTGCCCGGCTCCTGCAAGCCTTCCCCCCAGTGGGCCTGCATAGCACCCGTGACCGCTGCATGCAACAAGTAGTCGCCTCTCGGCAGGTCGAAACGCTCTTGCAAAGCCTGAAACGGCAGCAGTACTCCATCCTCGTATAGATCACCCAGCATTTGTATCCCCGCCTCCTCCCAACCTAGCAAGCGTGACCAGTCGCCTCCATGCGGGAGGGCCGTGACCATACCCAGCGGAATTTCAGGGGCATACATAAGGCGGACTCCTGCCCGCTTACGGGCCCGGTCCCAGCAGAGTCGGAACGTCTGCTCCTCGACTGTCAAATCTCCCACCCGGAGCTTCTGGTGCAGCGAGATGTACGCCAGAACATGCCGCGGGGTACCTTCTACTCTCGCGTCCTCAGGGCCTCTATATACTCTCGCAACCTCCTGAGTAAAAATCTGCAGCTGCGCAGCCAGGTAATACCCTTCAAAATCCGGCACTGCCATTCCTCCTTCATCCTTGGGGTGCAGCAAAGTGTCGAGCGCTATGCGCCTCCTGCCCGTGCCCCATAAGAACGCTATGACCAGAGACCTCAGGCGTTTAAAAATAGAGCTCAGGACCCACACCGGGAGTGTCCTAAAATAATACAGAAGCCTGGGTAGGGCCACCATTTTGAGCAGGGAAATCCTACCAGCCAGGGATAACGGTAGGGTCGACCAGAAGTCCATGGACCCCCGTAGGGCAGTAATACAGCGGGTGATGTTGCCTTCCAGCAAGTCAGCCGGGGTGTGATAAATATAGACCCCCAAATAATGCAGGCAGCGCGGCTCCCACCGAAGTTCTTGCGCGGTGAGTGGACATGGTTCTCCTGATCTCAGGGGAAACAGGCAGGATTTAGGCCAATTGACCCTCAGGCCCGACAACCAGCCGAACCGCCCCAGTAGCCGCCGTGCCCCCTCGAGCTCGGGGCCCGCGTCGGCCAGAAACATCAGCAGGTCATCTGCGTACAAGGAAATGAGGTGCGGCCTGCCCCTAAATGATAAACCGGCATAGTGGCGGCCCAGCCTGGCCTCCACAGCGAAGGGTTCCATAGCCAAAGCGAACAGGAGCGGAGAAAGGGAACATCCCTGTCTGGTACCACGCCTGACAGGGTATTGCCTCGAGATCAGAGTACCCACTCGGACTCTCGCTACCGCATCAGTATAAAGGACCTTGGTCCAGTTTATGTATCCGTCCCCCAATCCGAAGCGTCGCATCACCTCATACAGGTATCCCCACTCAAGGCTGTCAAAGGCCTTCTCTATGTCAATGGAAAGGACAAATGGGGAAACGGCGCTCGGCCAGTCCGCACCCATCAGTCTCGTAAGCCTACGGATATTATGGGTAGTGTTGCGTGTGGGAATAAAACCGCACTGGTCCTTGTGAACAAGGCCCGTCATGTGCACCAGCAGTCTGTTGGCAAGAATTTTACTCAGGATCTTGTAGTCCGTCGTCAACATGGACAACGGACGATACGAGGACAAAGCCGCACCCTCTCTGCCCGGTTTTAAGAGCGGTATCATGAGGGCCTCACTCATGGAGCCCGGGAGCCGACCCTTCGTTTGCGCTTCATTGTACACCTCACACAGCCGAGGAGCAAGGTACTCTAGATATTTACTGTAGAATTCGATCGGAAGTCCGTCAAGTCCCGGGGTCTTGTTTCTGGCCATCTGCTTTACTGCACACCCTATCTCTCCAAGAGTGATGGGCCGACCCAGCTCTTCTGCCTCCGATTCCTCCACTCTCGGCAGTTGGAGGCCGTCCAAGAACTCCCCTAGCTCATCCGCCCCTCCCGTTGCACCACTCTCATAGAGCCCCTCGTAATAAGTACGAAACTTATTCAGGATCCCGGGTTGAGTATGGCAGGGCTCCTCCCCTATCTCTTGGATCATCATGATCGGCATGCCCCTCCTGACTGGGTTAGCGAGCCATGCCAGCATAGACCCCGCCTTATCGCCTTCCGCATGCGCCCTCGTCATGTACGCCTTATGGTCAAAGCTGCGCAGCCGTTCCAACTCTACAGCCAGCCCCTCCCGTGCCCCACTAAGCCCCTCCTGCAACTCAGGGTGATTCGGGCGCCTTTTCTCCAGTTCCCTCAGCCGCGTTTCAGCCTTATCTAAGTCGTCCAGCAAAGTCTTGCGGGCCCCAGCTGTGTGCCCAATACAGTGTCCCCGCACCACCACCTTAAACGCATCCCACTCCACCGCCCTCGTGGAGGCCGTGCCACTGTTCTCCTCAAAGTAACACTCAATGCGTTCCCCCAGAGCCTCCCTGAACAACAGGTCATCCAGGGTGTCGGGTTGTAGGCGCCATGTTGGCACGCTGTTAGCAGTCACCATCCAGTTCAGGGATATCAACAACGGGTTGTGGTCCGATATCGTCTTGGCCAAGTATTCCGCCCCTCCCACCGCAGGGAGCACGCATGGCGAACAAAGAAACGCATCTAGCCGCACGTGTAGGTCATGCAAGTGTGAGTGAAAGGAGTAGTCCCTAGTAGTTGGGTGTAACGCCCTCCATGCATCTGTGAGGGCCCAGCTCTCCTGCCATTCCAACCTGCGCTTGGCGACTCTATGCACTGGGGACGCGCGCAGTGGGGGATGGGATCTATCCAATAACACATCCTCGACCGAGTTGAAATCCCCCCCCAAAAGGACCGGCCCCGCCAAATAACCCGCCAGTTTGCCCGAGATTGTAGACAAAAATGCGGGCAGATCTACATTAGGAGCGTACACATTGCAAAGAGATATCACCCTGCCTCTCAGCCTCCCCTCCACCGCCACATACCTGCCCTCCGGGTCTACCAGCGTTTTTGTTACCTGGAAGGGGACCCCCGCCCGCGCCCAAATCAGTGTCCCCCTCGCAAAGGCCGAGAACGTCGTGTGAAACAGCTGCCCCCTCCAGCGTCTCTGCAGAGCAGCCCCCTCTTGCTTATTAAGATGCGTTTCTTGCAGGAACGCTATATGGACCCCCCTACGCTTGAGGTATGCCTGAACTTTATGCCTGCGTGTCATGGACTGCATACCCCGCACATTCCAGGAAACACATTTCAATGCCCCGGTACTAGCCATCCCCCCCCACACAACCGGACCAGACGATAAAGAACAATGTCCTCATGTGTCCCGCGACCACGGGCCAACCCACCCTCCCTCTCCAAACAGGAAGCCAAACTCCTCCAACAACAACTGCCCCCGAGCAACCCCAACTGCTCGCAACAACCACCCCCCCAGGACAGGCCCCCCCGCAACTGGAAGTACCCCCATCCAAACTAACACTCCCAACCACCCCTCAAAGAAAGGCAGAAATGGCCGCAGTCTCCACTGCGGTGACCTTAGGGGCCAGTAAGGCGTGGCTCGATGCAATAGATCCTCAAAGCAAATCCACCCCGCGCACTCCACCCCACAATCCCCACATTATAGCGCCCCAAAACCTCAAATTACAGCGTTCCACTGCCACGGGCCCAGTGCCCCGGTGTCCAACCAGCGAGTCCACTCCACTAGTCCAGATCAGCACGCCTCGAGTATCTCCTCCGAAGTCTGCGGTGTCACAATAGGGCCCCGGGCCCCACCAAATTCCGATTGTCCCGTCTCCGAGCCCGTGTCCGAGCCCTCTGAGTCCGTGCCCTTCCCGGACTGACTTCTGGTGGTCCTGGATAAGTCCGCTACCGCCTGTAGAGCCGCCTGCCTCTCCGCCTCCGTCTGCGACACCGAAGGTTTGCCGGTTCTCCTGCGGTTCCTCCTGATCCGTTGGGATTTCCTGACCGGTTGTGCCACCTTAGCCTTCTCCTCCCTGGCCTTAGCACCGTCCGTTCCCGCTTTATAAGTGTCCCACCAGGTCCAAGCGTCCGCAGAGGACGTGAAGAAAAGTGATTGTTCATCCACCACCACTCTCAGCTTAGCTGGGAACAACAGGGAATACTTGATGCCTTCAGCACGGAGCTCCCGCTTAAGGGACAGAAAGTTCGCCCTGAGCCGCTGCGTTTCAAACGTATGATCCGGGAACATAGTGACCCTGCTGTTGTCCACTTGAAAGGGCCCTGCCTCTCTCGCCCTCTGCAAAAGCCAGTCTCTGTCCCGGTAATGGAGCAATTTGAACACCACTGGGCGAGGAGGGAGACCTGAGGCCGGCGGGCGCGCCGGAACCCTATGCGCTCGCTCCAGGGAGAAGAAGGGGGACAGTTCCTCCGGTGCCACCTCCGTTCGCAACCAGTTATCGAGGTAGCCCACCATATCGTCGCCTTCAATTTTTTCCGGCAGGCCCACAAGGCGTACGTTGTTGCGCCTATTCCGGTTTTCCGCATCTTCGGCCCTCCATTCCAGCACCTTCAAGCGGTCCATCACCTCCGACATCTGCGCCTTCACCGCTGTATGGCCCGGGGCTAATTCTTTAACCGTGAGCTCCACGGATTTCACTCGGTCCTTAAGTTTATCATGGTCGGCCTTCAGGAGGCCCAAGCCTGTCGCCACCTGAGCTATATCTTGTTGTAAAGCGTCCTTTGTGGTGGCGATGGCCTCCAGGATACGATCCTGCATCCGCTGCAGTGCCGATTGGTCTCGATCCGCTCCTTCGGCAGCCTCTGTATCAGTCGCACCATCTCCCTTCCCTTTTGGCTTCCCCATCTGGGCCGGCACGAGCGATGGCCTCCAACTCTGTCCTTGGTCTCTCTCCGCACGTCGCCGGACTTCGTCCTCAGGGAGGTCCCCTGCAGCTGCAGCGGGAAAAAAAAAACCTGTCCCTTCCACGCCTGGGGCGCCGCTCAGGGCTCCGGGTCCAAGGCCGTCTCTGGGGAGCAGAGTCTCCGATCAGCCGCTAGTCCGGATGGCGCCAGTCGTGCTCAGAGGCCCAGGGCCATCATCACAGGGCCATAGCCATGCTGTCGCCGCCACTACCAAGGGGCGGATCCTAGCCACCGCCCAAGGTGCGCCCGAGGTCCACTCCACCACCCAGGGAGGGGTGCGAAGCAACCGCGAACACCTCCTAACTGTAGGGGCAGCAGCTCCTGGTGGGGCTCCGGTCCGGCGACTCCGTCGTCTCCGTGTCTCATGCCACCGCCGCCATCTTAGGTCGAAGACTTCGCGCCTGAGTCCAACTTTCGAAGTCGAATAACGGGTCAGGAATGGCCCGACGTCGTCCTCCGTGGGCACCGGACCCTCCGTGGTATCTTCCAGTGTCGGATGATATCAATTACGTCGGGGTCCGATCAGATTTTCAGGATATTTTCCGGGATCGGGCGCGGAGCTCCGAGCTCACGCTGCCTACCTCCTCGGCATCCAAGCCACGCCCCACAAAGCACGTCCCATACCAGTGATCTGGGAGGTTGTAGTAAGCTTTGTTTCCACATACAAAATAAATTCCAGGAAATATCGGATCCTTGCCACCTTTGAATCCCCAACCCCCCATGATTTGGTAAGTGTCTTCACAATGACTTGCACCCACAAATTAATTGTCTAACAATGTGTTATCTCTCCTAATACAACATTTACAACTAATTGGTTTGTCTATATGAATTGCAACATTTTCAAAAGATTTTCCATTAAGTTTTTCGTCCTCTAACTGCCAGAATTTAGATTTGGTCTGTTTGAGCATCTTATTTCTTTTATAAATTGCTCTTCTCTCCTCAACTAAATTCAGGAAAGATTTTTCTTCAGTTCTCAATTTACAAGTCAAATTGTTTTTAAAAGCATACTCGTAGGTGAGTTCATTAGTTACAATGAAAAATTCCCTCATCTGTTTAGCTTGTTTGTGCTTCTTTAAGCTTTTGTCAATTTTCAGGTTTGCAAAGATCTCGTCATGGTTCGAATAATAATATTCTAAACGACCAATCTGATAAAATAAGCTAGCTATTACACTGCAAGTTACGCCATAAGTAAGAGGAAGCATATTGTAAGTAACTCCCTCCGAAACAGAAGCAGGCAATTTTACACAGATATAACAGTCTTTAACCTCCATGACCTTTACATACTCAGCTAGAAGCCTTGAAAAAGTATTGCTAGAAAAATCACCAACAGATCTATCTTGGTGAACCTCTGGTTTGTGATCAATAACTCTGTTAGTTTTGCCTGTTGCACCATGTTTATCTTGTTTAACTGAAGCTTTACTCGTCATGTTTGCCTTATACATTTCTTTGTCAATTCCAAAAGGGAAAATGACAGCTAAAACTAACCAAAGCAAGATTATTAGAATCACACAAATCAAAGACATTCTACAGCATCTCTTAAAAATGGAACATCTAGAGTTGTTATTAGTAAAAATATAAGGCATTTTCACTCGGGTATCAAAAGCTATCAAAAGCCTTACAAAGAAAACAAAAATCAAAAATTTTAAATTTCTTGAAATTTCTAATTTCTAACACCCCCCCTATTTACATTTTTTTTTTTTAGAAAACCCCACTTTCTAACAGCTTTTCTTCGACCTTGCGTCTTATATCAATGTGTTTTTCCAGCTAACACAATTTCTTCGACCTTGTGTCACCTAACACAATTTCTTCAGCCTTATGCCAAAAACAAAACCCTAAATTTTACAGAAGATACTTCAATTGTTGTCACTATTGTCATCTATCTCTTCCTGACTGCTGCTGTTAACTTCCACTACAGGTGGAATGATGATGTAAGCCCATTCAGGGGACTTATACTTCTGTTTTGGTTTCACAACTCTCTTTGCTCTACTACTAATGACTTCTATTTTCTTTCCTGATTCACTTTTCTTTTCGGGATCTCCTTTTTGACTTGTTATTTCATTTACTTGTTCCTTTGATCTGTTTACCTATTTGAATTTTAGGCCTTCATTTTCTCTTGGCCAACTATCACCTTTTCTCAGTAATTTCTTCTTTGGCTCAGTCACATTACACTCTGCTCTCAAAGCTCTTTTTCTGAATTTTCTTATATCAGATTCTTCTTCACTCTCTTCAGATTCTGTATCAGAGACTTGAAATTTGTACTTTGGACTTTCTTTACTCAGCAGCTTCACTCCATTAGGAACATCATCCTTATAGCTAGTACTTGGTAATTCGTATTCTTCTTCTTCTTCAATTACCTTCAACTTCCCAGTTTCAGATTTCCTGTTCCTGCTTTCAGAGCTTCTATTCTGCTTTTCAAAACTCTCCTGGTCTTGAGTCACAACTTGATCAGACTCTTTTTCTGCTTCTTTTTCTAGCACATCTTCATCATTTTCAGAGTCTAGTATCACAATTTCCAAATCTTTTTCATTCAATGCTTCATTTGCAATTGAACTCTCCAGATGTCGACTTTCTTGTCGATCTTCAGGATCTGGATTTCTCTAAGGTTCTTCTTCAGAATCTGAATCAGTAGTAGTGTCACCTTCGTCAAAATTTTCAGGTGGAGGTACACAAATGGTGTGGCTTGCATGAATCCACCTCTTCAAACCCCTGCACTTCACTGCATTTGTTGTGACAAGAATTACCTGTCTTGCTTTCTGCCACCTGCGCACTAGACAGTTCCTTCTTCGGTGAACCTTTGTCCTCACCCAGTCACCTGGTAACAGATCATGTGCTTGCTCTTTTTCTCTTGTTAGCACTTCAGTTCCCACCTGATGGAACACAGAAGTCACGACGTCAGAAAGGTTCCTGCAGTATTCCAAAATGACGCTATCATTTATACTCATCAGTTTCCCTACTGGTACAAATGCTTGTCTCATGACTCTGCCCATAACGATGTCATGTGGGATTAAACCTGTCTTTTTATCAGGAGTACTTCTCAAAGACATCAAAACAAGTGGAAGTGCATCTGTCCACTTCATTCCTGTAGCTAGACACATTTTGCCAATTCTATTCTTAATCGTACCGTTCACTTGCTCAACAACACCTGATGCTTCTGGTCTGTATGCACAGTGTAGTTTCTGTTTTATGTTCAATGCTTCACAAATCATTTGTAACCGTCTGTTTTCAAAATGTGTTCCACGATCAGTTTCCACAGTCACCGGAAAACCGTACCTTGGTATGAGCTCCCTTAAAAGTAATTTTACAACTGTAAAAGAATCATTGTGACGTGTTGGAAACGCTTCAACCCACCTTGAAAACAAACAGATTATTACAAGGACATAACGTAGCTTGTTATGAGGTGGCATGTCAATGAAATCCATTTGTAACCTTGTGAAAGAACCACCCTCCCGTCCTATGGTTCCCATGCATACAACTGTTTTTCTATTGGGGTTCATTTGTTGGCAAACTAAGCACTTTTGGCAAAAAGATTCTGCAATTATTCTGAACTTTGGATTAAACCAAGTCTGTCTGAATAGCCTAATCATAGAATCTCTTCCAATATGTCCTGGACCATGTTACATCCTAGCCATGTCAGCAATCATGCTATTTGGTAAAACTGGTCTGTCATCTTTATATACCCAAATCCCATCTTCCTCTCGCTGTCTGCAACCTGCTTTTAACCATGTGTCTTTTTCCTCATCGTTTGCCTCATCTTGTAAATCTTTTACTCCCTGCCATGTTTCAACTACAGATGTTAGCATAAGTGAACTTAAAACATGTTCATCATTCTTTTCCCGATTAATTGAACAATTGTTTTTCGCGGTACACAGTCAAAATATTGAATTTTTAAGTTCGACTTACACTTATATCGAGTTGCTAATATCGATGGGACAGAATATCGATGTCCAGAATATCGATGGCCAGAATATCGACCCTAAGGAAAGTAATATCAAAATTACTTATATCGATAGCATATATATCGATGTAAGTAATTTCGATTTACTAATATGTGTTAGAAATTTTAGTTAAGTATTTAAATTAATTGTTATAATATGTGTTTAATATGTTTTTATAAATAAAAAATATTTAAAAGTAAATAATATGTTTTACTACCAGAGCGGGTTGTGGGTTTTTAGGGGAATAGGGTGGGAAGTAATTTATTTGTAATTAAATAATTATTTTTTAATGATTAATTTATTTTGCAATTACATATTAATTGGCAATGAATTATTTTAATTGATTAATTGATTAATTAATTGATAATTTATGTATATTTTTAAGTAAATTATATGTTTTACTACTGGAGCGGGTTGTGGGTTTATAGGGGAATAGGGTGGGAAGTAATTTATTTGTAATTAAAAAATTATTTTTTAATGATTAATTTATTTTGCAATTAAATATTAATTGGCAATGAATTATTTTAATTGATTAATTGATTGATTAATTAATTGATAATTTATGTATATTTTTAAGTAAATTATATGTTTTACTACTGGAGCGGGTTGTGGGTTTATAGGGGAATAGGGTGGGAAGTAATTTATTTGTAATTAAATAATTATTTTTTAATGATTAATTTATTTTGCTATTAAATATTAATTGGCAATGAATTATTTTAATTGATTAATTGAATAATTAATTGATAATTTATGTATATTTTTAACTAAATTATATGTTTTACTACTGGAGCGGGTTGTGGGTTTATAGGGGAATAGGGTGGGAAGTAATTTAATTGTAATATTAATTAATTTTGGGTAAAGGAGTATTTTTAGGGTTCAGGGTCAGTTTTGGGTTTTTGGGTAAAGGGGTATTTTTAGGGTTCTGGGTCAGTTTTGGTTTTTGGGGTAAAGGGGTATTTTTAGGAATCAGGGTCAGTTTTCAGTTTTTGGGTAAAGGGGTATTTTTAGGGTTCAGGGTCAGTTTTCAGTTTTTGGGTAAAGGGGTATTTTTAGGGTTTAGGGTCAGTTTTTAGTTTTTGGGTAAAGGGGTATTTTTTGGGTTCAGGGTCAGTTTTCAGTTTTTGGGTAAAGGGGTATTTTTAGGGTTCAGGGTCAGTTTTAGGTTTTTGGGTAAACGGGTATTTTTAGGGTTCAGGGTCAGTTTTCCCTACTGTTGCACCCACTGGAGTGGGAATAGTAATTATTGTTAAGTAAGTATATATTATATATGATTTTTAAATATTTTTTTTTTAATTAAATATGTATTATTATTTTTTTTGCCATTATTATATATATATTTAAATATGTTTAAGTAATTAATAAGTATTATTTACAGTATTTTTTATGTTATTTTAAATCCCAAATAAATCGATATATTTGACAACGATATTTTTAACATCGATATTATTTTTTCGATATTTTGGTACTTACCATGTTGTACATAGGGCGTCGATATTTTTGCTATCGATATAATTACGCCGATATTTGTGTAGGTCGAGATTCTGTCTGTCGAAATTCTGTCATAGATCCGTTTTTCGCACAGTACTTTGCTATCTCGTCTGCGTAGGCATTACCCTTCGTAATATAATCCTCACCCTTTTTGTGCGCTGCACATTTCACGACAGTGATTTTCTCAGTTAACTGAATGCCATCGATCAATCTCTTGATCAAATTTGCATTTCTGATGGGTGTTCCTGCAGAGGTTAAATAACCTCTTTGAGACCAGAGCTGACCATAATAATGAACAACTCCGTATCCGTATTGACTGTCAGTCACTATGGTGATTTTTAACTCTTTTGCTCTTTCACAAGCACGAATCAAAGCAATCAATTCTGCTACTTGAGCTGAACGAATTCCTTCAAGACATGATGCTTCGACCACACTAGCAACTGTGCAGACAGAATATGCTGCTCTCAGAAAACCTTCATCCGTTCTCAGGCAAGAACCATCAACAAAGTAAACAAAATCTGACACAGGCAAAGGAACATCTTTAATGTCCTGCCTAGGCTTGGTGCAATATTCGAAAACATCCAAGCATTCATGGTCAATGTCCTTTTCATTCCTGATTTCTGTTACAGTACCATCAGGCAACAATGTGGAAGGATTTAAATTCACACACCTTGCTATCGAGACATTATTTGATCCCAGAATAACCTTCTCATATTTGGTAAGCCTGTTACTTGTCAAGTGCTGTGTTTTGCTTCTGGTAAGGAGAATTTCAACTGAATGAGGTACATAGACTTTTACAGGAAATCCCATTATAATTCCCTCACTTTGCTCAAGGCTCACACTGGTTGCAGCTACTGCTTTTAAACAGCCTGGTAATGCTTTTGCAACAGGATCAAGCACTGCTGAGAAGTATGCTATTGGCTTTCTCAGTTTTCCATGTCTCTGAATTAAAACTGACACTGCACATCCTTCTCTTTCACTGCAGTACAACTCAAACTCCTTTTCATAATCTGGCATGCCTAATGCAGGAGCTTCACACAAGAAACTTTTTAGCTTTTCGAAAGCTTCCATCTCAGTTTCTGTGAGAACAATTGGGTCTTTTATGTCTGCCTTTGTTAGTCTCTGCAGTGGTTTTGCAATTACTGAAAATCCACTAATCCATTGACGACAATAACCTACCATTCCTAGAAACATTCTGACTTGTCTCTGTGTTTTTGGAGGTTGCATTCCTTGAATCATTTTTATTCTCTCAATTGTTACTTGTCTGATTCCTTTTGCAATTCTGTGACCAAGGTATTTTACTTCTTGTTTGCAAAACTGTAATTTTGCAGGAGACACTTTATGTCCCTCATCTGCCAGATGATTCAAAAGAGTAATGGTGTCTGTGACACAGTTATCTCGGGTTTGTGCTGCTACAAGGAGGTCATCTATGTACTGGACTAATTTTCCAGGTAACTCTAGATTCTCCAAAGATTTCTTTAACAACTGATTAAAGATAGATGGACTTTGTGTACACCCTTGAGGAATACGGCACCATGCTAATATGCGATCTAGGAACTGGAACGCAAAAATTTGCTGGCTGTCTGGATGCAATGGAACAGTAAAGAACGCATTGCAAAGGTCAATGGCTGTATACCATTCTGCATCATGCGGACTCTGGTAAAGAATCACTGCTGGGTTTGGAACAACTGGGCAACATGGAACAACTATTTGATTAACCTTTCTCAGGTCCTGAACTATCCTGTATGTTCCGTTTGGCTTTTTGATCCCCATAATCGGTGAATTACAAGGACTGCTTTCAATTTCTTTTAGAACACCCTGTTTTATGAATTTGTCAATTACAGGAATGACACCTTCAATTGTCTCTGCTTGCATTTTGTACTGAGGAATGTTTGGAAAATCTATTCCTTGTTTTACTGTGATTTTAACTGGATCTACATTTTTCATCAAACCCATCTCACTTCCTGTCAAATACCAAATTTCAGCTTTGACTGTCTTTTTCAGTTCTTCAGGTAAATTGTCTTTGTCAAATACAGGGAATCATTTACTTTCCTCTACTTCAACCATTAACATTGTCAATTTGTACAGCCCATCTTCTTCTAGTGTTTGAAGCTCAATTCCCTCCGGTGAGCAGTATATTTTGCAGTTCATCTTGCAGAGTATGTCCATTTCTAACAAGTTTACAGGACTGTTGTTGCAAACTACAAATCTGTGTTTGTCTTTAAATTTGCCAATTTCGATTTTTACAGGCTGTCAAATCTGTTTTAATTTGTTGATTAGCTACACCAACTACTTGGATACTTTCACCAGAAAGAGGCAGGTTTTCTATTTCCACTGAACTAACAGTAGAACGGGCAGCACCAGTGTCCACAAGAAAAGTGATTTCTACATCATTCACTTTACCATTTACGAAAGGACCGGGCTGGTCAACCTCAAGAGTGGCTCCAAGCACACACTCTTCCCCCTCTCTCAGCCACCGTCATAAGTAATCCTCAGAATCACTTCCACCATTTTCTGTCATAAAAAATTGTTGAGAAACATTTGACACATTCACTCTTTGCGGTCTGATTACCTGATCACCTCCGCAGAATCCTGTTTCCGAATTGTATCTTTGACCATTCACACAATTTGACAGTGGTGGTTGTGGAATCTGACTCTGCTGATTCACTAACTGTCGCTGTAGCTGTTGCTGCAGATTCAGCTCATTTAACTGTCGCTGTATCTGTTGCTGTAAATTTACATCATTCTGCATCTGTGGATTTAATGATGCATTTTTTAAGTTTCTGGGCGAATTTTTACATTCACGCTTCCAGTGTCCAATTTTGCCGCAATTAAAACAAGGCAGCTCTTCAATATTAACATTAAATTTTGGTTTATTAAAATTACCCTTAAATTTTCCTTGACCCTGATTCTGATTAACATTGACATTTTTGTTTTCCAAATTTGCAATTTGCTGTTCAGCTACTTTCACCTGTGCCCACATTGCCTTTTCCTTAAGCTTTTTCTGTTTTGCGTCTATCTCATTACTGCAGTACTTTGCTTTTCTCAGAATGTTGTCAACTGAGAGTGATTGCCATCCTACAATTCCGTTTCTAATCATCTCACCAATTTCAGGTCTCAAGCCATAAACAAATCTGTAAATAAAGTGGCTCATGTCCTTTTCACTTAATTTTTCATAGCCACTCTACTGTTTAAAAACCAACAGTAATCTTTCACAGAATGAATGTACTGACTCTTTTGGCTCCTGATTTGTTCTGTCAATTTTAACCCAATCAACTTCTTTTCGGGAGAATCTTGTTTTTCAACCAGTAAATCACTTTATCATACAGGCCCATTACTTCTGAAGATGAAGCACATGTTGAAGCATCTCGAGCAGGTTCTAATTTTGGCCAACTTACAGCAATTTTACATTCTGTCCAAAGATCTGATGGGACAACAATGTCAAAGAATCCATCAAGATCAATCCACAGAACTTTTGAGACTTTTATAAATCTGTCCACCTGCCGATACCATTCCACAGGCTTTTCTCTTAGCCGAGGAAAATCATTTGTGAACTACAAAATATCCTGTCTTGACCAGGGAACATGCACATAACCACCTCTCCCCTTTCTTCCTCTCTTTTCTTTGTCCATTTCACCCTCCATTTACTCAAATCACCCAATCTTTTTATGTACACAATCAAATCTTTTATATGTAAAATTCTTCCCATTGTATTAAAATTCTCAATGTCTTTTTCAGAAAATTCTAATCTGTAATGTTTTCCCAAATTTTTCTGTTTGCTCAAATCAATCTCTAATTCTACAGCCAATTCTTCTAACTGTTCATATTTATTTTTCGTTTTCCACTGTACACTTTTGCAAATGAATAACAATTCATCATCTTGATAATGCTTCAAATTGTCAGGACTAATTGTGCCAATAATTAATTCCTCCAAACCTGCTTTTAGTCTCGCAACATCAAGTTTTGGGGTTGAATCTGTTTTCTCAACACTCTTTTCTGGGGTTTCAGTATCTGACTCTGCACCTGCTGGAGTTCTGCATGATGAACTTTGATTAAAAGTTAAATCTGGCATCATTGTTTTCTCTCGGTGTATTTCAGTTAAATCTGAGTAAAATATTTCAGCCACTTTCTGAATTTCTGCATTTAATGGAATAGTTAAGCCTGGACATCTGATTTCTCCCTGATCAAATACTGGTTGAACAGGACCAACCGAACGTATGGTAGGGTGGCCGGATCCCCCCCGGGAAACCATTTTGGGCGGGGGGCGTGTCTCGGCTGGTATGCCCGAAGCGGCGTAGCCGGGGCGCGCCTTTTCCCGCCCAAGAAGGGTTGTCCTAGACACCTACACCGTTGGCCACGCCCCGTAGGCGTACCAGAGGAGGGTACACGCCCTCCCGAAGAGGAATAAAAGGAGCAACAATCCAAAGAAGCATCCTCTTGTTCCTGTGCTTGGAAGCTGCACCCTCTCGTTACACGTGAGCCCTCGACGGAACAAGGAGCAATTTTGAGAACTTGTAATTTTGTGTTTCTCTTCCAGGAGCCTTCTCTCCCAGCGACTTCGGACCTCCGGATCCAGGACCTCGTTGAGCAGCTAAGCAGCAAGGGTCGAGTATCCGACAACGATGCCTGGCAAGAAGGCCGGAAAGAAGGCAGGGACGGAGCAGATGCTCCGCATGCTGATGAAAGATATGGCGAGCATGAAAAAGCAGATGGCGGCAATGAATAATACGGGCAGACCGAAGAAGGTCATCGGACCAGCATGGCCGGGAGTAGTCCCCGCAGGGAGAGGTAAAAGGGCCAGGAATAGGGCGGCAGGGGGGGAATCCCCAGTTCCCGAGTCACCCCCGGTAAGCCCAGTTAGTCCAGTCGAGGCCCCGGTACCGATCCCGGAAGCAGGCCAACCGATTCTGGTTGTAGTTACGCCCACCAGCGAGGAGGAAATGCCTCCGGAGTTGGCCGCCCAGTTGGCCGCATGGCTTGGAAAGAATACCGAGGGTGCGGCGGCACCGGGAGACACGGCCAAAGAGGCTAGGTTGCTAATGAAGCAGTTGCGGCAATCGCGAGATGCTGCGAAGGCGAATCTCCCTCTTGTCCCCTCACAGATTCCCTCGGAAGAACCAGCGGCTGGCGGTGGAAAATCAGCGGGACCAGCTATGGAGTCTGGTAAGCAGCCATTGCCAATGGCAAATGGGGGGTATTTGCCCTTAAGAAGGGAGAAAGTAGTTCAGCATATTCCACTGGCCACGAAAGAGATGATTTGGGCTGATAAATATGTAAATATGTTTTCGCTCCTGACTGACCATCACGAGATTGAGTATGTTAAGGCTCAGAAGGATTTGTTGCATCCGAGTGTGTGGCGCGCAAAAATGGCGGGCTTCAGGGTGGATGAGACCATCTCTAATTGGGCCAAGGCCTTTGGGATGTTTACTGCTATTATGGGTGAACGTAAGCCAGAGATTATGACTTAATTGGCCTGTTATTAGACACGCATAATGGATTTCTATGAAACATATGAGGGCGATCAATGGAGGGGTTATGATAGTAAATTTCGTAAGGCCAAGGAGCACGATTCGTCTCTGACGTGGGACTGTCTCGACTCCGTCTCTTGGCAGAAGCAGCTCCTGCCGGGCACGACAAAGTCGTCCTCGCTTGGCGAGTATGGGTCGGCGGCGCCCTTTCGAACAAGCCCCGCCGGTGATCACCAACCCAGGAGTGGTGGGAATGGAGGTAGGAAAGGGGTTTGCTGGAATTTCAACAGAGGCAAGTGCACGAGGCCACAAGGGACATGTAAGTTCAGGCATGAGTGTGCAGGTTACGGACATTCTTCACACCCTGAGAGTTCGTGCAGAGCCAAGAATGGGGATACCGGGGGTAGAGGAGGCGCCAAACAGGTCTAATATCGGCCAAGGGGTACCACTACCTACCCCCGTAGATATCATGGCAATGATCCCCTGGCTAAACGAATACCCTGATCATGTCTCCGCTGGGGTGTTACGGGACGGCTTCTCGTAGGGTTTCCACATCCCGGTGGGGGATTTTCGGGGGGACTCACTGTGCAGAAATCAACTGTCCGTTCAGCAGCACCTGGTGGTGGTAGAAAGCAAGATTGCGAAGGAAGTTGCCCGGGGCCGGGTCGCCGGCCCATATAGGCACCCGCCAGTTCCTAATTTCATTTGTTCACCGTTGGGAGTAGTCCCCAAGAAGGACCCAGGTGAGTTTAGGTTAATTCATAACTTGTCGGCTCCTAGGGGTCTTTCGGTAAACGATGCGATTGATCCAGGAGTCTGTTCGGTGCGGTACGCATCCTTTGATGAGGCCGTCGCCATGTTGAATCGCCTGGGGCCCGGAGCGCTGATGGCTAAATCGGATATTGAGTCAGCATTCCGGTTGCTCCCGGTACATCCTCAGGATCAGCGTCTGTTAGGTTTTGTGTTTCAAGGACGCTATTACATGGATAGATGTATGCCAATGGGTTGCTCCATCTCTTGTGCTTATTTTGAGAAATTCAGCTGTTTTCTGCAATGGGCGTTCACCAGAGCTACGGGCTATACACAGGTTATGCACTACCTAGATGATTTTTTGTTCTTGGGGCCAGCCGGTGACACGGAATGTGCACAGGCTTTACTGGAATTTTGCAATCTCATGAAACGGTTCGGCGTGCCATTGGCACCGGGGAAAACGGTGGGGCCATCTACTGCACTCGAGTTTCTTGGAATTGAGCTCGATTCAGTGGAGGGATGCTTCCATTTACCCAGGGACAAGGTAATGAAATTTAGGGCCTCGTTAGAATTGTTTATTAGCAAAGAGAAGGTAACTCTCCATCAGTTGCAGCAAGCGGTGGGCCAGCTTAACTTTGCCCTCAGAGTGATACCAATGGCCCGCCTCTTTTCCCGCTCTATTGCACAAGCCATGGTCGGTCTCAAAGAAGGACACCACCGCACGAGACTGTCTGCAGAGGTTCGCCAGGATATGCGCATATGGTTGGCATTTCTGGCGGATTTCAACGGTCGAGTGGTATGGAGCAAACCACCAGCATCCTCGGACGAGCTGGGTTTGTGGACCGACTCGGCAGGGAGCGTAGGATTTGGCGCCATCTTTGGTAATCGATGGTCGGCGCAAACATGGCCGACGTGGTGGCACACCAGTGGGCTAACAGGTAACATTGGGTTTCTTGAGTTGTTCCCCATTTTGGTGGCCCTGAAGGCATGGCCGGACAATTTCCGTGATCGCTCAGTGGTATTTTGGTCCGATAACATGACCGTGGTTGAATGCATAAATAACCAGGCAGCACGCTGCAAGTTGATTTTGAGATTATTAAAGGAAATCGTACTACTGTGCATGAGACTGAACGTTCAGTTTAGGGCAAGGCATGTGCCGGGTGTACTGAACCAGGCGGCTGATGCACTCTCTCGTTCCCACATGCAGGCCTTCAGGGGTTATCTACCTTCCGCGGATCTAGTGGCTGCACCATTTCCCGAAGCTCTCTGGTCACTCGGTGCCCCAGATTACAGGACCTCGTGGGAGCCAGCTTAGCCCCCAGGACATGGAAGGCGTACGAAGGAGCGTTTCGTTCCTATTGTGCATTTTTGGGTCCAGCAGGAGGGGATAAGTGGGGACAGGAGGAGTATGTATTGAAGTTTTTAGTAGCACTCCACAAGGCAGGCCGATCAGCAGCAACGGCCAATCGGCACCGGGCCGCCATTGCATTCATGGCACAGGCTTATGGCATCAAGGACCCTACATCGTCCTTTTTGGTAAAGAAGGCACTACGAGGGTGGCAACGCCTAGAGGGTCATAGAGTAGACGAGAGACGCCCAATTGGGTTAGAAAGATTGCCCCTGTTGATGTTGGTGCTCCCCACGACATGTTCCTCCCAGTCCGAAGCAGTGCTATTCCGGGCCGCTTTCGCATTAGCATTCCATGGGGCTATGCGGGTGAGCGAGCTGGTGGCAAGAAATAAGAAGGATGTGGGGGGAGGCCTGTGTCGGGAACACGTTCAGATCAAGGGTGTGTCTATGGTAATCACAATAGCCAGGTCTAAAACCGATCAGGGTGCGATGGGGGACAGTATTGTTGTCCAGCGCATGCGAGGGTCCCCCATGTGCCCGGTGCAGTGCGTCGAGGAATATCTGGCGCAAAGGGCGGTAGCATGGGGGGTAGCTTGCTGAGACACACCGACGCCACCCCACTGGCAAGGTTTCAGTTTCAGCGGGTGTTAACTTTGGCAATCGCGGCAGCGGGCTTGGACCCAAGCGATTTTGGGACCCATTCCTTCAGGATAGGGGCGGCTACAGAAGCTACAGCCAGGGGTCAGAGTGTGGAAATGGTGAAACAATTGGGACGATGGTCCTCGAACTGTTATAAAAGGTATGTGCGGTTGCACATGTTCTGAAGCTAATGTCATGCACTCACGCTTCTTGTCTTTTGTTTGATTTACAGTTTCGCGAGCTTGCGAGGCGGGGCGGACTGTGCAGTCGACCCGACACCTGGGGACCAGCGGTCAAAGACCACCGGCTGAGGGAAGAGTGGTGTGGGTCGTGGGCCACTCATACGTGAGGCGTGCCGCGGACGTATTCAAAGCAGGTGACATGATTCACGCAGCTGGGGAATACGGGTACAGGGTGACCTTCACCGGAAGGGGCGGGCTCTGTATTGACCGGTTTCAATGTTTTGTCGAGGAACTGTTTGGGCGGACAAGGTCACCGCCGTCTATAATCATAGTGCATCTGGGAGGCAATGATTTAGTGGCGCTCGGTCGGCGAGTACTCCTCGAGCGGGTTCTATCGACTGTTAGCTGGTTGGCGAAGAGGATTCCGGGGTGCACGATAGCATGGTCACACATGATTCCAAGGAAGGTGTGGCGGGGGGCCCTCTCTGTGTCAGCCTTGAATCATTCAGCAAAGAAAGTCAATAACAAACTGGGTAGATTGTTTCGTTCAGGACAGTTGCACTGTATTCCGCATGGATCTATTCGGGGGGATAACATGTATCGCGAAGATGGGGTTCATTTGTCCCGGGAGGGGAATGTCTTACTCATAGGAGACTTCATAGCATGGTTAAGGGGTTTGTATAATCATGACCTTTAGTAGGAGTGTGGGGGGTCCGGATAGCCGGCCAACTATCCGGCCTGTGGCGGTAAGGTCATGATCGGTGAGCAGCCCCTTATGGCAACGTTAGTAGCGCAATGAAGTTGATTTGGTTTGATAGTATCTTTTTCTCCAGGGTTTTTGTGTGTAATAAAGATGTCAATGTTTGAACTGCAATAAAATAATTTGCTTCATAACATTTTTTCTCATTCAGTTGAGCGGAGTATCACAGTCTAATTAAAATGTGTTGCATGTGTAGATAAGTGGATGAATATTACAATGTTCAGTTAACCGCTTTATCGCTCTCTTCATTAGGTTAAAAAAACGTCGTATTTATTTTGGTCGGGCGGTAAGGTCATGATCGGTGAGCAGTAATTTCAAGATCCCTAGAGGAGGGGCGCCACCCATTATGGATGGGAGCGCCCGGGGGGAGGCGGCCATTGGCCCCTCACACGGGGAGGCGGCACCCACTAAGTATGGGGTCACCGAAGGGAAGGCGGTCATAGGCCCCTCCCAGGGGAGGAGGCGGCTCGATGCCCCCGCTAGGAATTTCCCGGGGCCAGGATATCCGCGACGGCGGATGTGATGAACAGTGTAGGGTGGGAGAGGGGTCCACGCTACCTTCTATACACCTCACACGAGTCCTCGGGCGACCATTAAGATGGCGTCGAGTTAAATAAGGGGCCCCCGCTAAGACAAGGGAAATTGGAAGTTGGCACAGAGGTACAGTCCTCTGCGCGCCCGCCCCTCACACCGTGAGGGGGGAGTTCTGGTAGTAGGGATCTGACACCGGTTACGACCTTGCTGTTGGCCCGTAATGTTAGGATGTACAATTTTTATTTAGAAAGTATGCATTTGCAAGATGTTTAGACTCGGCTAGGAGAACCTTTGTATTAGAGATTTGTTAAGGTTAGCCGATAAACGTGACTGCATCGTAATGTATAAATGAAAAATTGTACATGATATGAAACTGTTATTTTAATGTTTTAATTTTGTTTCATATTTTAATAAATACGGCCGGGAGGGTAACTCCCTCCCGCCTTCCAAAAGTTCAGAACTGCGTCCGTCTTCCCATCCTTGGGGATTGTGTTGGGAGGGGGTGATAGGCATCCCGGCCATACTGGAACTGTTACTGCTTCCATGCCTTTAGTTAACTCCCGTATTAATTCTTCTTTTGATCGCATATATTCTGAAGTACTTGGAATTTCCTCAACTCTTTCTGTTCTCATTAGATTTCTGGAAGTCTCATTTCTCAAAACTGGGGTTTCAGGGAAATTTCTATTTTCACCATATAGACTAGAATTAGTTCTCGTTTCTAGTCTTTCGGGAGATTCTGAATTATTCGGGCATAATCTGGGTGATTCCTCATTAAGTGGTGGTGCACTTGGAGTGGTTCCTGGAGAAACTATCGGGGTAGACCATGAACAAGCTGGTTTAAAAGGAGTCTGTTTCTGATTTGTAATGTAAATCTCTTCTAAAACTGGGTCTTCTAATTCACTTTCTTCAATATTATTTTTCTTTTGAGTATTCTTTTGACCTGGTATCTCAGTAACCATCACTCTTACTGGGTATAAACCATCACACATATCTGCCTGTCTCCATCGACGCATCCTGTCCTCATGGGTTTCTCTATGAGTGTTTGATTTTGGACCTTTTGTTATACCTCTTGTTGCTACTCGTTGTAGTTCAAACATCTCATCCGCCCATTCAACTAAAGCCTCAAATTGTGTAGGTCTAGGCTTTGGCACAAGAGCCATCATTTTTTCTCTAAAGTTTTTTAAAATCCTCATATTAAATGAACCATCTTCTGGCCATGCTAAAACACCATCACTTTTGGTATAATGCATCCAATTATCAAACCAAAGGCAAGTATGATAACCATATTCACCTTCCATGTAATCTGCTGGTGTTTTGTACTTATGAAGCAATTTTCCACCTCACGTTTCAATTTTCTTATCAGGTGAAAATATATTTTTCAATTTCTGAAGCCATGTAAGCTTTTTTTCCTATTTCTTGTAGTAATAACTCATGTTTTTAATCAAATCCGCTTAATTCTAAATGTTCGCAAACGTTTCCTGGTTGTTCCGCAAAACTAGCCAATCCGTGCGCGAAACTCACCAACAAGCCAATTAGGTTAAGCTACGTTACCACCTTGCTCAACCAATAGAATTACTGCCTTCAGGATAAGCCAATCAGCTGACAGCTTGACTTAGTCACGTGAACCATTCAGTGCGCTAGTTGTGACGTATGTTAGCCAATCACAGCGCGGACCCTGTAACGTACACTGCTGCTGCAGCTTCTCATCTCTCACTCCTAGAGCTCATCCCTCCTTTACAAAATCTTTTCACAGCGCCATTTTAAGAAAACTTTTTCAATGGATTTCAATTAATAACAACATAAAAAACAAACCATGTGTCTGTTTTGCTAAAATAAAGTGATCGCTTTAACAATCATTCAAGTTTTCTTTTGCACAGAATAGACAACGCTATTCTTACAGAATATTCATTCGTTGATAGAGTAAGCCTACTCTACCCTTCTAACAGGTAATAACAAACTCGTTTCCCTCTGAATGCACAGAAAGTGACAATTCAAAGTTTGACTCGAACGGAATTACAAAATCATTTACGCTCTTTCAAACGGAAAGTATCCCTAACCATACATACATGAAATCCTGGTAGGACTTTAACCAACCATAGAAATCCACATTTGCCAGCAAAATAAACGACGTTACCTTACCCTTCACTCAAGTTTGGATAGATTCTACTACTCTTTTCCCAGTGAGTTTTAAAACAGGCTCTAAGGGCTCCACCCTCAGCCCCCTGCTTTTTAATATATATCTAACCCCCCTCATTTACCTTGCTGAACAACTGGGAGCAAAAATAATGGCCTACGCTGACGATACTCAGCTCCTGCTCACGTGGCCCAAAAACAACCTGGATACATCTGGAGCCCAAACTTGCTTGTCATCTGTCTTTCGCTGGCTTGCCCTCGCCCAACTAAAATGCAACGAAAGCAAATCTGAAATCTTGTTATATGGCTCCTTCCCAGACAACTTCGGCAACTCTCTCTGGCCGGCCGATCTTCCATGCCCCAAATCCATCGGAGGGCCCGCCAAAAACCTTGGAGTCTGGTTCAATAATGACCTCAGATTTGAGGACCATTTAAAAAAACTTACCGGGATCTGCTTTTCTACACTTAAAACTTTACGCAGGTTCTTTCCACTCCTCCCGAGAGCGGCCAAAGAAACTGTCATCCGTGCCCTAATTTTATCCAGACTGGATTACGCAAATGGCCTCTTTTGCGGCCTTCCTGCCTACCTGATCCACCGCCTCCAAGTCATACAAAATGCCGCTGTCCGGCTTCTGTTTAATATCCCAAAAAGTTTAAGTGTCCGTCAACCTCTTCGTTCCCTACACTGGCTCCCAGTTGCCCACAGGATTCAATTTAAAATCCTTGTCCTCGCCTATCGAGCTGTCCACCAAGCTGGTCCAGCCTACCTGAGGAAAAGATTCTCTCTATATGTTCCCAACCGCCCCCTCAGATCATCTAACCTGCATCAAATGACTGTCCCAAAATTCAAATACAGCAGGCTTGGAGGCCAATCCATCTCAGTTAGAGCGGCGAGAGCATGGAACACCCTTCCGCAGCAGCTAAGAACAGCCCCATCCATCACTCTGTTCAAGAAGGGACTGAAGACCCACCTTTTCAACATCACTGTATAGAATCCCCCTTTGCCCTACCTCTCATCCCTTTCGCGCCAGGATACTATTTTTTTAGTAACAGAGCGCGCTACAAAAGCCTTTATAATAATAATAATAAGTCCCTATACTCAAAAGCTACAATTTCATAGACAATCCTCACTATACATTCTACCTAGCACACCTGAAATCCCTAAACTTGTGCTGTATGTCCACAACACTAGTGATAACAATACCACTAATTTGAAACAGAACAAATGCACTGTGCAACTTCCCTTGTCATACTACTCTTGTATTGTACCGGTACAACTAGGAATTTTCACGCTGCTGGAAAAAACCTTTCGACAACATATAACAACTTTGACAAACTTAACATGTTTTAGTCATGGATCCTATGTAATTACCATGTAACATGTCAGTTACCATAGCAACCGGACTCTGCTACCAGAGATTTAATCCAGCGCCCCTATGGAAAATATGTCATAGCAACGCTACCCAACTCCACCATTAATCATAAAACACTCACAAGGCCCATAAACTAACAAGACATATTTTTGGGCAACTGAATCATGTGACCTAATTAATAAAACCTATTCACAAAATATATACACATTTATATACAACTGCAGTATAATGATTTCACCATGGTTTATGTAAACTTAGCATTTAATTAAGTCACTTTGGCAAATGGATCTGTTGATGGTAACAAGACCAAGAATAACAAGTCCAGCTTGTTGTTTCAAAAATCGTATTTATTATTTGTTTATTCGAAGTAAATGCATTTTATTAAATTCTCTTTATTTGCATCAGCTTTATTAAAGGATTATCAAAATGAACTGACAGTTTCAAGCAAAATCATTTAGCATGATTTAAAGTAGAATAAACAGTTTTCATCACTTAAGCCCTATTTTCCCTGTCTAAAACAACTTCACCTAAGAAATAAAGAAAAAGTCATTTAACCCTATTGATCCTTCCGTGCTCCAAAGAGTCCAACAGCACGTCACGCCTAACAGGATTCGGAAAGCGAGAGGCGCCCTCCCTCCAAGGGGGTCAGTTTTTATACCTTTTTCCCTAACTAATCTCACTAAAATGGATTCTTTCTTTCCTGCCATCCAAAGTTCTCATTGGTTGACAGACGTCATCCCATATGGTGTCATCATTTTTTCGAAGCCTGGTTCAGACTTTCTCTTAGAGTCTATTGTCTCCTATTCACAAGTCACGCAGCTTCCTCCAAAATGAAACATTTGTAAATGACAGTCCATGACTTCCTTAGCTTGGCAATCTCTGCCGGTTTCCGTCCTTGGCTTAGTCCTTCCAAGAGCACGTATAAAATAGTTTTCAATTGAACTTGCATATTTTTTTAACGTGATGAAGCTTTCCACGCAGAGCTCTTACTCTTTCTGGACAGGACTCGACAACACCATCTTTAAAGCTAGGCCTCTTTCTCAGTAACTAGTATTCAAACAAACACAAAAGAATAATTAATGAAAGAATTAGAATTTGTTCTGTTACCCACCCACCTTTGCTAATTATTAACCCATTAATAAAAGTTACCTAGCCAAAGCAATTTAGCAACAAACAAGATTGTGCCACACAAAGACGAGAGACAAAACATAAGCACATAGAAAGAAGCTCATGCCATTAATAAAACAGCCGCATTTAATATTGACATAACAATAGACAAGATTAGTTTATTATTTTTCAAGAACAAGCATTTGCAACATAGAGCACATATATGAGCCCATATATTAGTCCCACATGTCATGTTTTGCAATTTAATCTAAGTTGGTTAGTAATATTCACTCCATTCTTGTTAATTGAATTACTTTAATTATGAGAGTTTTAACCTTGCGAGTCAAAATACATTTATTTTTAAATCTCGCTCAATCAATAGCATACAGATACAGTTACTATATCACAGCAACACGGATGGCGCCTAACTCCACTGTAGTGTAGTTCCTATTTTCCCTATAGGCCCTGCGCATTGGAATAACATAAACAGCAGTGTAGACGTAGGACTGAGGTCATCTAGGTCTCTACTGACTATGAAAGACTTAATTTAGGTTTGCGCCAGCTAGCTCAGAGGTCACTGGAAACTTTCTTGACTGAAAAGGAAGTGATCAGCCTCCCTGGCTCAGACAAGAAGGGATTCAGCTTCCGACAACCGCATAAACATGACAACTTTGCTCCCTCAGAATAAGAGTAAATCTCTAGAGTCGTGTGAAAACAATAGACAGCTATTTCGCTCAGTCAATCGTGCATTCTTAGTTTCACCAGAGTGCAGAGAATAGAGAGACAGGCGTTTTCAATAAAAGGTATTATTTATTGAGCAGTCTTCCTTCTCATGCAAGAGAAATGAATTGCCACAATTGCAATACTTAATTTAAAGTAAAGTACGTACAGTAAAAGGAGTATTATGAAATAATACTGTAAAAGCATTGATATGGTTTCTTAGCCATAAGACACTTTAAAATGGATAAAATATATATACATATATACATAGGCAAACGTGCTCAACTGGTGCTTCTAAAATACGCCTACCCCGGTGTACATGACCAAAGCCTAATACGTGGGAAGGAGTAAGTAATTAGCGGTTTGAGTTAAGTAAGTTTTTGCCATGAATCTGACTCAAGAATTCTCTCTAAGGATTTGTCAGCACTGTACCTTGGGAATAGAATGTAGGAGGTCTGGTATCTCTCTCTCTCAGGACTCGATATCCCAGTAACCCGCAAGGGTAGGCTGGAAACGCCGGAGCTGGATTTTCTCGGCAGGAGAAAAGACAGCGTCAAAGAGGAGGGGCAGCGTCCGTGGGCTCTCCGCGTCTGCTGGGCTCTCGGCAAGTAGATTAGCTGCTCTACTCCAGAATCACCACCGTGTGTTTGTGTTAGAATTGGGGGTCTCTTGTTGGCGCAAGTATGCACTTGTGACAAGCAAGGACCCTCTCCTCTAAGTCAGGGCGAAGGATGACCCCTCAGAATTACCCTTGCTCACCCTCTAGGTGCGCGGCGTGAGCAGCCAAGGCTATTCTTCAGGCACTATGGAGTTAAGCATTTGTAATCACACACACAGCAAAATACACCAATCCCCCCACAAATGGACACCAGGCTGTGAATATATAAAAAATACGCTTCTTTATGTAAAAATAGATGTATGTCTTAGATCAGGCTTATTCACAAGACCAAATAACGTTTTTCTTAGCACCACAGATTGTAAATAGGCAAAGCTTTCTTAGTTTCAGTTCAAATGGAGATTCCTTTGTTAATGCGCCTCTGTTATGGATTTCCTAACTTAAATGTTCCAACTATAGTTCTTTTAGTTGCACTTCAGAATGGTTTCTCTTTTAAATTCAGCTCCTCCACGTTCTCTCAGTGTCTTTGCCTTTCCTCAGAAAGCCTCTCTCTGTTCTGGGGCTTTGGGTCTCTCCCCAGGCCTTCGGCGTGCCTTGCAGCGCCTCTCCTGCCTTCAAGGGTGAAACTGACTCGGCCCCTACCAACTCTCACGCATCGGGGCGTGAGCACCTCTCCTGCCTTCAAGGGTGAAACTGACTCGGCCCCTTCCAACTCTCACGCATCGGGCGTGAGCACCTCTCCTGCCTTCAAGGGTGAAACTGACTCGGCCCCTTCCAACTCTCACGCATCGGGCGTGAGCACCTCTCCTGCCTTCAAGGGTGAAACTGACTCGGCCCCTGCCAATTCTCACGCATCGGGCATGAGCACCTCTCCTGCCTTCAAGGGTGAAACTAACTCGGCCCCTACCAACTCTCACGCATCGGGCGTATGCAGACAGGCAGGCGCGGCCCGCAACCCTTGGCACGACGGTGCAGGGGTCTCCTCAGCGGGGGCGGCGCGGCCTGACAAAACCTCGGGGATTGCGAAGCGGGGTCTCAGGGCACAGACTGTGCAGCTGTCGACCCGGCATGGATCACAATCCACAAAGGAAATTCCGGTGGGAGGGGTGAGGGCACTTCAAGGCACTCCAGTAGCAGGCAAGGGGCAGAGGAGCAGGAAGCCAAGCCTGGGGGCAGAGAGCGACTCCGGTCGGGGGAGCGAGGCTCTCACAGGGCAGAGGCTGGCGAGCTCCCAAGTGCCACAGCCCTAGGAGGGGGCGATGAGGGGCGCAGTCTGGCTCCAGCAGGAAAGCACACACGGCTCGGAAGTCAAGACGAGCAAAAGCACCAAGAACCCACTAGTCCTGGGGTTCAGGTCAGGGGGCAAGCTCAATCAAGCCCTTGGAGAATGTTTAGAGCACAAAGCAGCAAAGTCTTTAAAGCAAGTCTTCTCCTCTCCTTTCTCAGCAAGGCAAGCAGCAGGCCAGTCCTTCCAGCGTCTCTTCTCCTTCTAGTCGGGTAGAGGTCCTTTGTTGTAAAACAGGATTCTAATTTCTTAGGAGCAGGGCTCCTACCCTTATACTGCATTTCTTTTGTTCTGACAGGCCAGGGGGGCCTTTGCATAGCCACTTTCAGTCTCTGAGTACTTCGTTGGGTGTAATCTGGCTTCTGCTTTCAGTGTGAGGGGCAGGCACATCAGACGCTCCACAGGAGGTGGAGCCAGCATTGTGTGGACAGGGGCAGCCAGGAGTACCTTGATGATGGAGCTTCGCCCTTCCTGGGCCAGGTGCAGGCTGAGTCATCAGTCGCTCCCCAGGGGGGCGGAGCCAGCATTGGGGTGGCAGAGCACAGCCTGATGCATAGTCCAGGGAAACTCCCACCTCCCACTAAGGTGTAATCCTTCCATTCACCACCTGTCATCCCCCAGCCCTATCACTCACACATCCCAGACAGTCAGATACACATACTGCAGAGGCGGGCTGAAATGGTTAGGCAAGCAAATGCTAACTTTCTAAAAGTAGCATTTGCAAACACAGGATATTAAAATAAACTTTACTAAAAGAAATATTTTATTATTCTGAGTTCAGGCATACTAAACATTATTTTCTACCATGCTCCCTGAGCCTGCTGGGATTATAGAGTGTAATAATTCCAGCAGCCCATCTGGTCTAAAGGGGACAGGTAGCCTCTCAATAGTGAAAAACGAATTTGGCTGTAATTCACTATTAGGACATGCCACACACATCAGGGCTTGTCCTACCTTACACTTACAATGCACCCTGCCCTTGGGCCTACCATAGGGGTGACTAATATGAAGTTAAGGGAAGGTTTAGGGGCTGGCAAGTGTGTGCACTTGCCCAGCCAGCATGACAGTACCAGACTGCACGCAGGTTCTGCAATGGCAGACCCTAGACACATTTTACAAGGCTGCTTCTGTGGGTGGCGCAACCAGCGCTGCAGGCCCACTAGCAGTATTGGTATTTACAAGCCCTGGCACTCCTGGTGCCCTTTACTGGGGACTGACAGTAAATCCAATGAACCAATAAGGAACATCAATCACAGTTACACTTTATACAGGGAAAGCATATGCACTTTAGCACTGGTCAGCAGTGGTAAAGTGCCCAGAGTCATTAAACCAACAAAAACAGGTCAGAGAGAGGATTGGAGGAAGGCAAAAAGTTCAGGGATGATCCTGCCAAGAGGGCCAAGTCCAACAGTTTGCTTAAGGCAACGTTGGTATATTTATCCCTGAAAGGTGCCGAGTTTGACGTAAGGTTTGGACATAAGACGTCAATAAAGATGTCACTGAGAACTGGCCGTTCTTATAGTGCTCGCAGGAGTTCTATTACAAATCAAAACAAAGCAAGCGGGGATTTCCCAGGTTGCTGGAGGTTTGGTGTGTTGAAAGAACTCGTTGTGCTTTCTAGGAATCTAAGGAAGTAGCTTTTGCCGTGCCTTGGACTGCAAGGGCGATTTACTGAAATTTGGATCTGATTCTTATGCCATTATAGGGATATTTATTGATTATAGCCGTGTAAGGGTATAAAATGGTAATATTGATTCCGGTTGCTAGATAAAAACAAAATACCCACTCCACGATCTAATGTCCTGCAATTACGAAAAAACTAAGCAATAAAGGTGCAAGTGTATTCCAACCCACCCCAAAATGCATTTTGCATTCGAAATGGTGTATGCGAAATACACGAAAAGATTATAGGCACTGTACGTTTTTAAGCAGTGTAATCATTCACTAAAAATTACGAAAATTACACATGAAATGTCTCTTAATACAGAAAAGAAGGTTGAGACTATTTCATCACATATAAATGCAATTGCTTGTGCTTGTGCTAGAGGCTGAGGTAATATTTTGTCTCTAGAATTACTAAAAATAGAAGCTCTGTTCTTTATGAATAGTTCTACTGTATGTAGAGTACATGTGCCAAAAAAAGGTAAATATTTTGGAATTTTTTGAAAAAATAATTTCGTTTTCTGGGGAAAAATAGTTCCAAATGTTTTCAGTAGCTTTTGTTTATCAAAGCTGAAGGCCGAATTCAGAGTTCAGAAGAACGCTGTGTGCCGGTTTGCTTAAAAGTTATTCTTTCGGTTCAGGGGAGAACATTACTTCAGACAGATGTGCAAAAAAACTGTCTACAGCTTCAGGTGAAAGTTCGACCAAGGATGATAATGCTGTAACCGGGCAGTCGTGAGAATGATTGCTATCATCGGTGTCAGGATCAGCAATGCTCACAGAAGGTCGTACCTGGGTGATGTTGCTCTCATTTCTTGCTTCACTCCCACCTAATCGTAGTGGTGAAGTTTCAACGAATGCCGTCATCAGGATTGGTAACCGCTGGGGACAACACGATGCATGAGCTGTTACAGGACTTAGCAAAGTATTGATATCCATTGGTACTGCTGATTGTAGTGTAAGACAGGTGTCCAACACGCATTCTCCTCCGCATAGCATACATCGAAGCACAGGTAAGATGCAGTTCTGCCATATAGGTCTGATGAAAGAAACCAGGTCATATTCAGATCTCTTAGCCGGGCTAATCCAAGGACTTTAGTTATGCGGTCCCGATAGCGTATGGCTAGGATCGTTTCTTCCATTGTTGCTGGAGTCTTGTCTGCGTTTTGGCTTGCCATATCAGAGCAGAAGAGTCAAAAATAAAATTCCTGCTACGAGTCCCAAAAATAGTGGTAGGCCGCCAAAGACCGAATGGACAAAATTGGGAAAGATGCCCAGGACTGCTTCGAAGGGTGTTAACAGTCCCGAAAAAATTGTCTTAAATACATGTGCGATACCACTGGCATCTGACATATTTAGGATTTGGCTTAGCATTTCTACGAAATGCACGGGGCAATTAGATGATAAAAGTGTATGTATCTCTGCTGTTGTCCTTGCAACTTGAAGATCATACGTTTCTTTTGATGACGTAATAGGCACTGTTGTCTGTAAAAGCACAGACTTCATTCTGCTTAAAGTATCAATTCGTATAGAAGAGATATTCAAGGGAGGCCAAATCGTCGCCTCAGCATCAGTAGGGACGTTTGGATACAATGCTTGCATACAGCAAGTGACCATGGAACTAACGCTTAAGAGATATGCTTTCCCTGGCACCATGCCACAACAGCTGTGATCCGTTATTAGAACGTAACTCCCGTTAGAAAGTTGTCTAAAGAATGGCTCTATTTCTGTTGCAGGTGTGCCATGCTGGTGGCATGAAAGGTTATTTGAAGTCCCCTCACAGGCCCCATGTAAATTAATACCTTGGCACAGAAGTATACCGCTTAGTGATCTTTTACAATTATTACCACTAAGAAATACATTCTGGTTTTTATCACTATAACATGTGTGTGTATAAGGTAATTTCCATGATGACTTAATGTACCCTTTACCCAACTTTTCATACTAGCCTGCTGGTATATACTCTTGGCATTTTTTAAATTGGAAAGTTGTTATCGGAATTGTGATTATTCCGTGTATTATCCATTTAATGACAGGTCTTTCTGACATTGTCAATGGTAATCTCTCAAGTTTTTCAATGCTCAGAATCGTATAGTCTGCTCCTTTTTGTGCAAAACTGATTTGTTTATCAGTAAGGTTAAAGATAGAGAACAATGACGTTGTGTTGATTAAACGCCAAGGCACATAGCCTGAACGCAGATTTTGCAACGTCCAGCCTAGCTGTACAATAGAACGTAATTGGGACTGGCCATGTTGTAACATTAGCAAGTCCTGATCTATTATATCAATGGCAGATGATACAATACTGTCCAGTGAATATATTCTGGAGGACAGAGTCATTAACCAATTGTCCACAACAGAAAGTGATTTTTCCAAATTAATACGATCAATTTCCCGTATTTTCTCAGCTGTCTCAACTTGAGTCACTTTCCATGCTTCGTTGTGCGCAGCGTATATACCGGCGTATATGAAATGTTTTTGACGCTGTTTGCGTGGTCCCATTATGAAATCGCGCAAGTCAGCACAATCTTTAAGTAAAGTCAAGTGTTGCTTAATTTCTGCCAGTGTGGATGTTTGTAGCCATTCAAGGCATAGTTTCCCTACACTGTATGTTATTACTATCCCTGGATGTTGTCTCTGGGAGTGTCTAGGGTCTGGTCTGGTCAATTTTAACCCCTGTATTTTGTTCAGGAATCTATCTTGACATTTATTTGTGTCTGTTGGCCAGATTAACCACTTTTTCCAATCAGGATATGTTCTGTTTTGATGTAAAATTTGGGATACGTCTATTTCAATATCTGTGGTTGTATTATCAGGCATTGGATTTGGAATAGACGGTTTGTTTAAGTCTTTGATCTTGGCTAGGCCAAAACAGGTAGTTTGTTGAATGGTGTCATTCAAGAACATTATTTGTTCTGGGATCATGCAGGCTCGAAATAATGCTTCCAATCCTTGGACCTGCCATTCTTTTTTTTTCAGAACAAAATTTTATTCAAGTACTGACATAACACAGAATGGAGGGACATCGTCCCGCATCACAACGCAGGACCAATGAGCTTAAGCATGAAAAGGGTATGCATTCAGTACAAGCAGTATTGTATTAATAACCCGACCCCCCCAACCCCCAACTCCCTACCCGCCCCCCCCGGCCCCACCCCGTCCCCCACACAGTGTCTGTTAATCTCAAGGCATAAAGCATGATAATACCAAGGGTGTGCACTCCCTGTCGCCCAGGATACAGCTGTTAAAGATCCTCTCCAGTGTCCTGGGCCATCGGTGGTTCCAGCCACAGTCCCCTGTCTTCCGCCCACCATTTCCATATCTTGAAATGTTTCCGGGGGCATCCCCTGGCCTCGAAGATCGGGCGCTCAAGTCCCATGCAAAAGTCCAACCCCGCCTCCAAACTTCCAACAAAGGGGCCCTGGGATCCTTCCAGGCCCTGGCTATATCCCGCTTAGCTACAGTAAGGCCTAGGACCAGTAGGTGACGCTTGTATATGTTACCTCCCACCTGTTCCATAACATGGAGCAAGCCGAGTTGCGGTGATCGGGAAAGGTCCCAGCCCATATTCTCCGCCAAGCAGTCCCAGACACCCACCCAGTATCTGGCCAGGTTCGCACACGACCACACAGTATGGACAAACGTCCCAACCTCCCGGCCACACCTCAAGCACTCAGGGGAGGCAATCAAACCTGCTTTCCACAGCCGCTCTCTGGTAAAGTAGGCCCTATGTAAGTATTTAAACTGAATAAAGCGGAGGCGCATCGCAATGGCTGCCCCCCTAGGGGCCTCCAGGGCCTCCCTCCAGTCCTCCTCTTCGAGAGCACCAATATCCCTCTCCCATGCAGCACGCAATCCATACAGGGAGGAGGAACAGTGCGTGACCAGGGTCTGGTAGGTATTGGAGATCTTATTTTCCTCCAGTTCCCCCATAAACACCTTGGCCTCCAGGGGGCTAAACTCTGGCAGAGATTCCAAGCCCACCAGAGAGGGAGATAGTGCATGACGCAGCTGCAGATATTTAAAGAATTGGGTTTTGGGCATGGCATATTCCTCTCTCAACATCTGGAAAGACTTAAGGGTGGTGCCCCTCATGACGTGGCCGAGCGTGGAGATGCCAATATCATCCCAGCCCTTGAATCCCTGTAGGGACGCCAGCGCCGGGAGACGTCCGTTCTGCCACAGCGGGGTCTCCCTCGTCAATTTGTTCCACCACCCCATGCAGCGCAAGGCAGCGCGCCACACCCGGAAGACCACCTGAGTGACCATGGGGAGCCGTTTCCTGATAGCCGCTGAATAAAGACTGGTGTGGATTGTGTCCGGGTCCATCAAGTACCGTTCCAGGGCATAGGTCGGGTCACCCCGATCCCCATACCACCAGTGGTTAAGCACCAGCAGGTGCGCCACCTGATAGTGGGATAAAATGTCTGAGGTGGCCAGGCCCCCGCAGTATGTAGAGAGGAAGCAAGTGCGGAGAGCTACTCTCGCCACTCCCCCGGCCCAAAGTAACTGACTTAGTGCGGCGTTCACCTGACGAAACCACTGTGGTGCTATAGGGTATGGGTGGTTCTGCATCTGGTATAGAAGGCGCGGCAGGGCCACCATTTTAAAGATCGCCGAGCGGCCATATATATATTCAGTGGCATTCTGGACCAGGTTCTTATGTCCGAACGCACTCTGTCCCACACGGGCACCACATTGCGCTCCCATGCCAAGTCCGGAGCATCCGTAATAAAGACCCCCAGGTACTTGAGGCCACCCGCCGCGCTCTGTAACGTCGAGCCCCAATCTCCCAGCTCCTCGCCGCCGCCTAGGACCCACAGCTTGGATTTCCGCACATTCAGATGCAATCCTGTAACCTCCCTGAAAATTCTCATTATCTCCAGGACCCTGGGTCCGGACCTATTTAGGGCCGTGAGGAAGAACAGGACATCGTCGGCGTAGAGCGCAATACGTCGGAGGGGCCCATTTCCCATTCCAGCCCCCAGAGTTGTGCATCCATCCTCACCCACGCCGCCAGAGGCTCCATGGCCAGGGCGAATAGATAGGGGGAGAGAGGGCATCCCTGCCTGGTGCCCCGTCCGATGGGGAAGGGCTCGGACGCCGCTCCCGCCACCCGCACCGACGCGGTCAGGTCTGTATAGAGCAGGCTCAAGTACGAGAGAAAAACTGGCCCGAGATTGAGGCGGGACAAAAGTGCCCTAAGGTACACCCAACTGAGAGAGTCAAATGCCCTGTCGATATCGGCCAGAAGGAGCGCCGTTGGGTGTCCTGGCGGCCCGGGCCGTCTCCACCACCACCTGTGCCCTGCGAATGTTGTGTCGAGTCGCTCTATGGGGCATGAACCCCGCCTGATCAGGGTGCACCAAATCAGTTATATATGGGAGAAGGCGGTTGGCCAAGGCCTTGGCCAATATCTTCGCCTCAAAATTTAATAGGGAAATCGGCCTGTACGAGGAATGCTGTTCCGGGGGCCTCCCGGGCTTACAGAAAACAACAATTTCTGCGTGTCGCCAGTCTGCTGGTAGGCGACCACCCTCTCTGGCTGCCTCCAGTGCCAACCGATAGCGCCCCTCCAGCTGGAGGTGAAAGGTCTTCATAAATTCGCACGAAAACCCGTTTGGTCCCGGGGCTTTGCCAGTGTTCAATTCCCCAAGTGCCGTGCCTAGTTCCTCCAATGAGAGGGGAAGGTCCAGCTGATCCCTGGCCTCATCCGGAAGTGCGCACGGCGGGATGTCCGCCAAACATTTTTCTACTTCCTCCGCAGGGAGGGCCTCCCGGGGGGCATAGAGATCCGCATAATACCGTGCAAAGCTGGCAGCGATGCCTTCAGGGGCCGCCAACTGGTCACCCTAGCCATCTCGAACGCCCGGTAGAGCCTGAGGCCGGAAAGTGTGCTGGCAGAGTCTATAAAGCATGGTGCTGGATTTATCCCCCCATTGATAGATTCTGCTCTGGGTGGCCAGACAAAGCTGGCGCGCCTCATTGTGTAGTAGGGAGGAATATGACTGCTGTGCCTGCAGGAGCTGTCCCACCGCCTCGTCCGTGTCACCCACGGCACAGTCCCTCTCCAGGTCCCGAACCCCCCCGCCGCCTCATCCACCTCGCGCAGGCGGGTCCTGCGGGCCTCCGCACACCAAGCAATGTCCACCCCCCTGAGCACCGACTTCATCGCCTCCCACTGGGTGACGGCGTCAACCTCCGGCCCGTCGTTTTCAGTCCAATAATTGGAAATAGACTCGCGCAAACGTGAACGATAGCCATCCTGCTGTAGGTGCCAAGCGGACTGGCGCCATCGAAAGGGCTGTCGCCTCCTGTCCAACAGCAGATCCAGGGACACGGGGGAATGGTCCGAGATGCCACGGGGGAGTACGGCCGTGGAAGCGACCCTCGCCAGCCAGGGAGACGGTACAAACAGGTAATCCAGCCTAGAGAAGGACTTGTGCACAGCCGACACGTAAGAGTATTCTCGGCTCAAGGCATGCTGGTAGCGCCATGTATCAATCCAACCCATGCCGTGCGCCAGGCCATGAAGCCTCGTCGGCGCCGTGATCTGGGGTTACCTACCGGGCCTGTAGCGGTCCATCCGTCCATCCATCACTTCATTCCAGTCCCCCCCCACAATCGCCAGTACATCCGGGATATCAGTCCACACTTCGAACAGCTTCTCGATAAGGGCATCTTGCAACGGGGGCGGAGCATACACACTACCAAAGACCATCGGCTCATCCCCAACCATACCTTTAACAAACACGTATCTACCATGAGCATCAACCCAGTGGGTCTCGTGTACATAGGAGAGCCTACGATGTATCAGGACCGCCACCCCCCGTGACCCCCTCGCAAAACCGGCATGGAATACTTGTTGATAGCCATATCTTTGTAAACTGTGGGTCTTGGTGCCTTGAAGGTGCGTCTCCTGGAGGAGGAGAACATCCGCCCCTTCCCTCTTCCCCAGCTGTAGCACCGCCCCTCGCTTTATTTTATCCAGCATCCCCCGGACATTCCAGCTCACCGCTCGTATCTTTGCCCTTGGTAGGCCTGACCGTTGGGGATCAACCATTGTCAATGGGGAGGAGATGAAAAGTCCTGGGCTCCTGGAGCCACACACACACACAAGAAAGTTGCCTAAGCAACGCAGACACTGTGCCACCCTCCTCTGCCCCCCCACTGTCTCTCCCCCCAACCCCCGTCCCCAATCCCACCCAACCATTCCAGCCACCCCGCTAACCCCAACTCCTGTCCCAACCTGTCCCCCAACCAAGCCCCCCCAACTGCCCCCCTCCCCCCCCTATACCTCACAGAACATTGAAGTATCTGTCGCGATATGGGCGGCCCCGGGCCCAAAACAGAGCGCCCAAAGCCTACCATACCAATGGATCCCGAACAACCACTTACGCTAAAGCTTCCCCCCTCCCCCTGACCACTCCCAACCATGTAGGAGGCTAGTAGCCCCTGTATCTGAGCACCCCGAACCCGTCCCATAGTCCGAACCTGTAGTGGGACCGTCCACAAACGTAACAGTTAACACAGTGTGTAGTCGTCCGCTATGCAAAGCACCGGTGGATCAACCTCCACCGCTGGAGCGGCCGGTATCCGTAGGCGGGCAAGACCACCCATTGCACCTCAGCCACTTCCACCCGAGATGTCCGGATCAGCTGGCTCAGCAGTCTTACGCTCAGTGTCGGAGACATCGCGGCGCCGGGATCTGGACTTCCTACTCCTTTGGCTTCGGGCGTGTTGGTCACTCTGGGTTTGCGATGAGTCACTCGTGTTACCTGGATCGAGGCCCGGCTGGGGATGCGGCCTGACCCTCACCGTCTCATCAGTCCATCTGAAAACGTCTTCTGGCGTCTCGAAAAAGTGAGTTCTGGACTGAAAGACCACTCGTAGGCGGGCCGGATAGAGTAAGGAGTACTGTATCTTTAGGCCCCGAAGTTTAGCCTTGGCGGCCAGGAAGGAGTGTCTCTGTTGTTGCACCATCCTGGTGTAGTCGGGAAGATCATGATCTTGTGGTTTTCGAATGTAAGGGAGTCTTTGGCCCTCGCCTCCCGCAGGATAATGTCTCGATCATGAAAATTTAGAATTCTGGCGATCACCGGCCTGGGTCGTTCACCTGCCGGCGGTTTCTGCGTCAGGGCCCGGTGCGCGCGTTCAATCACGAAGCATCGGGACAGGGTATCCGGAGGGAGCCAGCTCTCCAGCCATTGAGAAAGGAAGCGTCCCATGTCCCCCTTCTCACAGTCCTCCGGAAAGCCCACAAAGCGAAGGTTGTTCCTGCACGCCCGTCCTTCGGCATCCTCCACCCGAAGTGCTAGACCCCTCTGGACACTCTCCATCGCCGCCATTTTCTTCTTCAGGGTCCCGACATCATCCTCCACCACAGAGATCCTGGACTCTGCCTCTGTTATGCGCGCCACTGCGTTGCGCAGGTCCTGTCTCAGGAGTGTCACATCAGCCACAACAGCCCCAATCTTGGCATCCAGCATATCTCTCGATTGGGTGATAGCTGCCATCAGCGCCGCGTTGTCCGGCCCCGGTCCCTGGCCGCCCTGCGCTCCGGGGCCGCCATGTGGCTCCGTGAATTTGTCGATGGGCCCCTGCTTAGCGGGTCCACCCCCCCTCTGGTCATGGCCAAGGCTGAGTCTGGCGAGGCTGTCTTCAAAGCGCCGGCGGCTCCTTGCGGCAGGGCAACCCTCACTCCAACGGCTACCAAGGGCGGGGCACTGACCAAGTACCCTCACAAGCAATGGCCTCCTCACACACTCCGCCGCCGTTCACTCCAGAGGATTAGGAGGAGGGGTCCTCAAGCACGTCTCTGCTGACCCTCGCAGGCCAAGTCCCAGCGCGTGCAAGCTCCGCGCGGGGCACCTCTCCCTATATGTCAGCCTGCTTCGGTGCACCCCGCGGGCCCCAACAACAGCCAGGGGATTCCTCTGGCCCGGCAGTCTGGGCAGGGCCCCCAATGACCCCCCCGGGCACAGCGCCTCTCAGCAGTCACCGCAGCACGATTTGAGGGGGGGGCCAACACTCACAGTTCGTCGGACCCCACCACGGGTCAGCGCCAGGTCCACGCCGGGTCTCCCGGCACCCCCAACGCTGCACGGGCCACTCCTGTCCAGTCCACAGGCCCTCCGGCCACCGCTCCGGCGACCCCAAGAATGGGGAAGGCAGCAGACCGGGCTGGGCGCACGACTGGCCCCTCAGCTCCCGGGGCTCCTATGCTCCTGCACCTCCGGTCCAAGGATCTGCGTTGGTGACTCCGGGCGGGGGCCGCCAAACTCGAGGACCCGGCTCCGCCAAGGCCAGGTAGGCCGCAGGTTCTCCGAGGCGCTCTCCAGGCACAAGCCCTCCTCGCTTGCACGACGAGGAAAGGCAGCGGAGCCCGTAATGGCTCGCCCGCCCCAGGCAGCCCCGGATCGTGGTCAGAAAATGGCGCCGCAGACCCCAGGACGAGTTCTCCGGTCTGGGTGCGCCAAAATTGAGGCCCCGGCTTGTCTGATCGGCACTAGGCCGCCGGCTGCTCCAGCTCGCCTCACCGCCTGGAAGGGTCACGGCGCGCCGGTCCTGGCACCGGATGTCTCCCAGAGTCGTCCGCTACCTTCGCCCCAGACGTGACGTGCTTTTCGGGTCCGGGGGCCAGGAGAAATTATAGGATAATCGTCGGGCCGGCGGGAGCTTTAGCAAGCCACGTCCGCCATGATCGCCCGCTAAGCCACGCCCCCGGACCTGCCATTCTTTTGTACCCCAGATGGTTTTTGTTTTAATGTTGTTTTTCCAGAAATCAAAACCAAATGTAATCATTTTTTCATAAAATGTTTCAGAATAAATCAATTTAGTATATGTCAGCATGGTTTTTGTCCCTGTTTTATCTAACAGTTTGTAATAAAATGTTTCTGCATCACTTGTGTTAAACCCTGAGAAGTATGGAAATTTCTCGTAAAATGTTTTCGAACTGCTTTTAGGTGGAGTTGCACAATGTTCCCATTGATTATACTTAAAAACATTTCTAGGTTGAGCAGATTTATGCAAATAGTGGTGTGCATAGTGGTTATAGCAATACATCTGTTCATAGTTTGATGAACCCTGTAAATAATCATGTTCTGTGAATTTTGCTGACATTACTAGATCTGGCATCATATTATTTATGCTTTCAAAGTCCCAATCATCAGAGATTGTACTTGGTTTTACAAAGTCACTTAATGAAACCTTAAACTGATGAGGATATTTCAAGAGTTCGACCGGTTCATAGATTTCATAATCCGTTTTGTCCCAAACTACCCCGCCGGGTATTGGAATGGCTGTTACATTCACTGATGATAGTTCTCTTTACTCGATGTGAGATGACTTGTGTGTCTTTAGGACCAAGTTGATGTTCTGACTTGCTGTGTCCATTGTACTGTATTTTCCCTCAATGAATTTTCCCAAACAAAGTACCATGATGAGCCAAAGCAGGAGGAAAAGTACACCTAACACAATCCAAAATTCTAACCATGGAGAAATAAGATAAGTTTCTTTAAGTTGATGAAAGAGTTCTGTTGCTTTGTCTTTAAAACTTTTTGTTTCTGGCGTTACTTTAGGGTCGCTTTGATCTTCAGAAAAGTTATCAAAATTAATGAAGTATCCAGATGCAGTTCTGTCAATCGTTGGGATTGTTTTTTCAATTTGCCTTTTATTAGCACAGTCTGAGGCTACATCGTTGTAGACTGGTGTTTCTTGACGAACTGTTTCAATTTGGGTTTCAAGAGGCACAAGTTCCATGGCATTGTTGCATAGTCCTTTTGTATTCACTGCAGGTTTATCAAATGTGATTAGTCTCTCAGTTTGAACCTCTTGGATTGTAGCAAATTGTGGTATTCTGCTATTTCTTGGGAGTCCACTGGGCCTACTACTTATTATTGGCCACATGATTGTGGTTTTACCAGGTCAATGGACACAACTTGGTTCTCCTTTTTACCAGCAAGGGGCGGTAGTACAACTGATCTTGTTCCGTTGATAGCTAAGACGGGTACTGCTTTTCTGTAAGAAGGCCCAAATTCCTTCTTCACCGCGATCTTCTCTCTGACCAGATCCCCAATCTTTGGAATCCAGACAGGTCTTGCTGGGACAGGTGGTGTATCTTCAGTGGTTGTTGGCTGTTGTTTTAACTTTACGTTGCTCAGGGCTTTTCTTGTTTCATTTAAGTCCTGTAAAACAGCCAAACGATCTTTGATGTCAAAGCATTTTTTCTTATCTTCTACCACTGAAGTCTGACTATCTAAATCCTGAATATACATTCTAGTTCCGAACAATAGTTCGTACGGGCTGAAACCTTTTAGAGAATTTCTTGGCAGATTGTTAAGACTACGTTGGACACTTATTAAATGCTGGACACACCCATCACCCAAACCTAATACCTTTGCCGTTATAGATTGCTTTATGTCTCGGTTTTTTCTTTCCACAATCCCATTTCCCTCAGGATGGAAGGGACAAGAGTACCGCAACCCAATGCCCATGCTGGTCATGGCCTCCTTATAGGCTCGAGAGCTAAAAGCACGACCCTGGTCAGAATGTAGCATGGCAATTGCGTATGTGCAGATAAAGACTCGCAAATCTTTTATAACAGATCTGGCGTCAGCCGAGCGCTGGGGCCACATTCAAATGAATCTCGTTCAGGAATCCACTGCGACCATGATATATTTATAGTTACCATCCCATTGTAAGGGACCACAGTGGTCCAGGTAAACACATGCTAATGGCTTATCTGAGATTAGAAGGGGTGTCTGCACCGGTCGTTTCACTGTTGATACTTTCATTCTTTGGCATATTTCGCATTCTAGCACATATTTCTTAGTTTGTATTCTCATGCGCGGCCACCAATATCTCTGTTTTAATAAAGATATTGTGGCGGAAACACCAGCATGTGCAGAAGCGAGCCCTTCGTGTGCCGCTGTAATTAGTCCTAACTTGTGTTCCATGTTTGGAATTACTCTATGTGAGAAGTTGGCCTGATATGTGGTGTTTCCAATTCTGGAACCACCTTGTATCAGTCCAAACAACCCCTTATGGTGTCAGGTTGTAAGTCAACCTTGTTAGACAAGCTATCCTAGGGGTAGCATGGACTAAGCAGCCTTGAAGGCTTAACTTAAGAGGTCGTGTTAAGCGAGCTGTTTCACCACATACAATCCTGTAATAGCAACTGAAAGGACACCACACAAGTATATATTATAACAATATATGTGTTTATTTCTAAATTAATCCCCAGTACTCTTTATGAGCAAAGGGGCACAAGCGTTAAATCAAAAGCACAGTATAACATGCAAAGTAGCACAATTATGGATGAGGGCGGGTGGCCACTCAAACCATATATTAAAAAAGTGGTATAAGAGATATCAATCGAACAGTGGTTAGGCCTAGAGAATCGCTGGGAGCAGTCAGGACTAGCGATGCTGAAGTCGGGAGAAGCCAGCAGAATTCGGGTGCAGCAAGTAAAGTGTGGCTTGCACCAATGCAATGTCAAACAGCACTTGGCAAAAGCAATCCACGCGGAACCGGGAGATTGCTTCTCACTCAGACCAGGAGGGTCAGAGCGGGGGCTCCTTTTCACAGGAGCTGGTGCAAATCTGGAGCAACCAGAAAAGCAGGTCGGTGTATGGTTTTCGTCGGCACAGGGGCCACAAGCCAGCTGGCAAGTGACCGGGCCAACGCGTTGAGCCAACACGAGCAGAAGGGCCCCACGCAGCACTTGTCGAGTGTGGAGGGGGTAGCTTTGGTGCAAGTGTAGCTCAGGGTGGGGGCTTCTCAAACCCCGGTGTACAGCGTCGAGGGTCACTCGTGGGCTGCACGGTCAGTGTCTCGTGGCCTTTTCAAGATGGCATGCCCCACGCTTCCGGTCGCCTCCACGGGTCTCAGCTCTGCAGGGACTGTGGATCGGGCTGGAGGAAGGCAGGCAAGCTTGATCTCGTCGATCTCTATCGCTCGAGTTCCGGCAGGAACTGCAACAAAGCAAGGGTCAAGGTGCTGGATGGTCCCTGTTTGCACAGGGTGGTCACTCCTTGACCACAAGGGAGATTCTTCAGTCTTCTACATTGAGTAGGATGTTGAAGGGTCCAGAGTTTCGTTTCTTATGATTCGTCAGGATAATCTGAGTTGCATTGGCACTGCTCCCACTCTTATTCGAATCTGGTGGGCTGGATTATCTGCTAGTTCCCTCCCTATGGGTGGGACCCAGGAAGGGGGTGGATACACCCCTTTCCTTTGATCCAGGCCGCACTGGGACTGGGGCTGGTGTGCAGAACCGGTTTGGACGGATTATGCAAGGGGCAGCCTTGTGCTCCCCAGGCAGTGTCTGGTTTCTTTGAAACCTCCCTGCTATAATCCACTATCTCCTGTCTGGGGTGGTTTGACACCACCCTGCAACAGGAAACCCTTTGTCCAAGCCACCATCTACCGAGTTTCAGTCAGCAGCAGGAGGCCAGACCCGTGTCTGCGGCAGAGGCATCCATTTTGTGGATCTGAGGCTCATTTAAAATCAACCGCGTTTCAGTAAAGTAACATGTCTTCTCCCTCTAGAAGGGTGGAATGCTACCCCCGTCGCCAGAACTGGCGAGGGGGTAGTATTCCAATTCGTATGACACCTTACACGACATGTTTTGATAAAGCCAAACCAAAATTGCTATATAACCGCGAGGATTATAAGGCACTTAATAGTACATGGTTTGGCATTATCCCGGATCAGCCGAGGGAGTTGTTCCCGACAGCTGCAGACAGGCTCAGCTCATGCCAGAGCTCCATCTCACATAAAACCACGCACTCTGCCTCCAGGATTGATAAGGCCTTCCATAGGAGTGACTCACAGGTTTATATGTGTCCAGATATAGGTTTAGATATAGGTATACTATATCTAAGCAAGGGGTGATTACACCCACTTGCCCCAGCTGAGTGATCAGCCAGTTGTGTCAATTTAAGAACCAGACAGGGGTGGCAAAAGCTATGCTTCAGCCCCTGGTAGGCCTTGGTGGCACCTATGCCCTGAGCACCTATAGTGCATGGTACAGGGGCTGACAAGGAGTCCATTTCCAATTGTGGTATGTACCTATAGCACATGTATTACAAATTTAGAGAGAGAACGGAAGGCTGGGGGTCTGATTAGCAGGCCCACAGCCTCAGTAAGTCGAAAACCAGTGAAGCAAAAAGCAAAAATTGGGGTGACCATAGGATAGCAGACCCTACTCTCCTACACTCTATCCCCCACTCCAGGGATTCGAGCAAATGGAACATTATTCGCATCGGTTATGTATGAGTACTTTACTGGAAAGCCTTTCGGGAGTGTTTTTCTGTCATCTTTAACTGACGCAGTGATGGCTTGTAGTATGTCGCTGTCTATTTTTGGGTGATAGCAGCTACGAAAGCCGTTTGCACAGCTGCCTTCGCGGCCTCATCAGCCAATGAATCCCCCGCAACGTGAACGCCATCACGTTGATGACTCAGTGTGTGTATCACGTGAGTCTTTTGTAGTTCTTTCTGTAAAAGAACTACTTGTTCCCAAAGCGTTTTATGCTTAATTGTGCCACCTTTTGCACCTTTGAACCTGTTTTCAACCCAATTCTATAAGTATTCATTATGACTGAACGCAGTAATATGAATCGCACACTATAAGTGTGGGGAATTCGCAATCGGTATTTTCAAGCGCCATCTTAACTGCTAGTAGTTCAGCTCGCTGAGCTGTACAATCTCCTAGAGATTGCGTTTTAGTGACCAGTGGTCTAAATTTTCCTTTGTGCCAACGACCTTTAACAATCGCGCACGCAGCACTGTAAGCTTGTTTACCCCCAACTGCGGGTTGTGCTGATCCGTCTGTATATATTATACATCCGTAGTGTTCTAGAGGCAGGATTTCGGTTGGCAGAGGACATTCAAATTCATATTGTAGAAATTCTTGTGTTTTAAGATTAGGATCACATTCATATACTACGTCTGTTGCAGCAAGAGAATTAACCCATTGGATCCATCTCGGATGCAGAGCTTTAGCATTTGGAATGCTTGCTTTTGTTACCGCTTCTAGGGCTGGTGCCGGTGTAACGATTATTATTCGTTTACCTTGTGCTAGGGCCCTTTCTTTTGCTACAGCAGTCTGAACCGCAGTTAGAATTTTTTCCGTTGAACTGAATTTGATTTCAGCTTTTGTGTATAAATGTGATTTGTATGCTATTGGTACTGTTTCTCTCTCATTAGAGGTTAGGTACGTGAATCCGCATCTTCCTGGGATGACTTGGATTACAAGGTTGCGTGTATTGTCGCGTGTTTCTAATTTTGTTTTAGCTAACATGTCTGTTTGCAGTGATCTCAAAATTTCTGAGTGTTTCTGAGTCCAATTTATTGGTTTGAAATCAGGTTTTATTAATTCGTAGAGAGGTTTAACCCTCTCTGCATAATTTAGAATGTAAGTTCTTCCGAAATTTAGTCAGCACTGTACCTTGGGAATAGAATGTAGGAGGTCTGGTATCTCTCTCTCAGGACTCGATATCCCAGTCACCCGCAAGGGTAGCCTGGAAACGCCGGAGCTGGATTTTCTCGGCAGGAGAAAAGACAGCGTCTTTTTCAGCCCGTCAAAGAGGCGGGGCAGCGTCCGTGGGCTCTCCGTGTCTGCTGGGATCCCGGCAAGTAGATTAGCTGCTCTGCTCCAGAATCACCACCGCGTATTTGCTTAAGGCAGCGTTGGTATATTTATCCCTGAAAGGTGCCGAGTTTGACGTAAGGTTTGGACATAAGACGTCAATAAAGATGTCACTGAGAACTGGCCGTTCTTATAGTGCTCGCAGGAGTTCTATTACAAATCAAAACAAAGCAAGCGGGGATTTCCCAGGTTGCTGGAGGTTTGGTGTGTTGAAAGAACTCGTTGTGCTTTCTAGGAATCTAAGGAAGTAGCTTTTGCAGTGCCTTGGACTGCAAGGGCGATTTACTGAAATATGGATCTGATTCTTATGCCATTATAGGGATATTTATTGATTATAGCTGTGTAAGGGCATAAAATGGTAATATTGATTCAGGTTCCTAGATAAAAACACAATACCGCCTTAGCCATGCCTTCGCTGCATAGCCAATGGGTCTCGCTTTTAGGACCTTATAAGTATTTAGTTATGCAGCACAATATCCTTGGTGCAACAACATCAACTGTTGCATGGCTAAACACTTATAAGGTCCCAAAGGCGAGACCTATTGGCTATGCCAATGCTTATTTAATATGGTTGTTCAAAACACAAATGCTTCTGGCACTTTTTTATTACAACTTTTCAGCATGCTGCACAGCAGCCACACTTCTCTACAGCACATCGTAAACACATTGGCAAAGTCGATAGCTCTGGCCGAACACTTGTAAGGCCCCGAAGGCGAGACCTATTGGCTATGCCAATGCTTGTTCTCTGTTATGCATGGTTCCGTAGCCCCACAAATGCAGACTGTGGGAGAATCATCTTCTTGCAGGCCAGTTATTTCTTTCCTCCGAAAAATAATTATTTTTTCCCTTTGCATTGCGCATAACTACAGGTCAATCTGGAGGCGAAGATGTCGAGTTATTTTGTTTTTTTATGCAAATACAGCACAATATTTATCTCCATATTGCTGCCTAGTGCAGCGCATTGGGTTAGTTCCTTTACAAATGTATATCATTCAGATTATTTTTGTAAATGTTTCCCTGTCCTTTACTTCTAGGCCCAGCAAGTGTTTAAGACATACCAAACAACAGTTTTTGCTGCTGTAAGCATTTTTCATTAGAGAGCTGATTTAACCCCTCCCTTGCTGATGACGGAACCTCTCCATCATCAGCTACGGTTGGGCTGTCCTGATGACGGAGCGGTTCGGTCATGGCCCGGCCGCCGCGCCTGCGCGTCGCTGATTTCGCGCCTGCGCGGCAGTTGTATTGAGCGGGGCGGGTCATGACGGAACCGCTCCGTCACCAGCACAGCTCAAACGCGGCTGGTGACGGAGCGGTTCTGTCACCAGCATGCGGCCGCCGTGCGGCCGCCCCGCCCCGTTAGCGCTGCGGCGGAATAGCCGCTGCAGCGAAAGGGTTAAAGAAAGCGAAACCTTCCTGAAACATCAAAAACACACGTCCCTCAATGACCTGAGAAGCAGTAATTCGATCTCTTGCTCCCGTCCCGATAAAGGTTTCTCCCCCACAAACATGCAAACGGCCAGGAGGCGCTGAAGAAGTCTGCAATACTGTAGAAGATGAGGCTGAACAGGCGCCATGGCCACTTTGTAAATATCTTGCTGACCCATGTGTGTTGACCTAACACGCCTGCCAGACGCTCAGACATGACATCACTTCCGGCGCCAACGGAAGTGTATATCAAAGCACTTTAACATTGCATTCTGGGACTTGTAGTTATGTTTATCTTAGTATACAATCAGGACCGACAGATCGAGGGGCAATAATGAGGAGAGATGGATTGACGGGGAAACAGATAAACGCACAGAAACATGGACAGAGACTGATTTACAGACAGAGACATTGATAGAACAATAGACAGGCGGCGAGACAGACAGATTCCATCGTCATGGCAGTGCACATTCTATAATCAAACTCATCAGCGCCGACAGCCGCACTGTCCCCAAACCAATCCGAGGCGCTGCTTGTGCTACCTGATTGTTTACTAGTTGCGGTAACGTTTTAATGGTGTTAGATTGTAGTGCCATCTCCCGAGGATTAATAGCAAGGGGAGTCAGAAGCGCGCGACCGCCTGTGACCGTTCCCATGGCCCAGGCAGGCACCCCCACCCCCAGCCCAACTGCAGGCTTCAAGGGGTGCAGGGCACTGCTTCCAAATCTGACGTGGCCCGTTCAGCCTTTCATCATCACAGGACCATTAACTCAAATACTCTCATTTGTGAATAGAAAAACCTGTTTTCACAGCACCTAGAAAGGTTAAAAAAAAACCTTCCTTTCCCGCCAATATGTATCTATCACTAATAATGTATCTGAAACTGTTCGACTCCTAAGTCTCAGCTGGCTCAGACACCCATGCCATGGGTTTGCGCAGCTATTTATCCGAGCCCTGGGTCTAGACACATTTCCAAGTCCCTGGACAATTGTAACACGGTATATATAGAGAACTGCTCGGCGAGTGACGCGCTCACCACTGACAGCTGCTGTGATGCGTCCACAACTTGTTTGACCCCAAAGGAACAACTAGGCCTAAAATTATTTTACTGGTTGGTTAACTGAAACATCAATAACATTTGGAAATAGTAATTCTTCTTCCGTATAGCGCCTAGAAGTACAGGTTATATTAGGTTATTTGCCGCGTTCAGCAACGTCTGGACTTTCAATAAGGAGATGATGTAAAACAGTTTCGAGAGCATTTTCAATATTTGGTTATTCTTGGGTCGAGGCTTTGTTTTCAGAGTAAGTAAAAGCCGAGAAGGGCGATAACAGTTACGTTGCAATTGTGCCCCGGGCCATAAGTGTGGTGAAGTGGGTTCCTTGCACCTCCGGACCCGGTGCCACTGCCCCCGCTACATTATTGAGACCTACGCCGCTGGGCGTGACATGTCAACCCCACGACTTGCAAACATGAAAGCAAATAAGCGTAGGCAGGAGCTCAGAAACAGGTGAGAAAGTTCAGAGGGCTACTGCACCTGCTTCAGAGATGTGTGTGTTCCTGCAGGGCACCTGCTCGACTCTCAACAGAGCTGACCCGATCTCTCATTTTTCCTGTCACTAAAACGTCTATCCCTGAGCTCGGGGCGACAACACACCATGTTCAGGACCTGGGGTGTTCTATGCATGCTAAGAAGCCAAATCTCACCACTCCTAATGACGGCACTCAGTATCCCAGGTCTTCCCTATGAAGCAACGAGCTGCCGCTGTTGCTTGTGAGAAAAATAGTGCCTGTTTGTTTACGTTTGTTCCCTGGAAGGACCAAGAGCTGGGAAATAAAATAGAAACTATCAACTAGATTCATGAACGAAAAATCGGCTCGCAAAGGGCCAGATTCTCAGAATCTGGTCCTTTGCGAGCGCAATTTTTGCATTTGGGATTCATCATCCCAAATGCAAAAATCGCTAATTGCGAAATCGCATTTTTGTGAGGAATTGCATTTAAGGAATCTCTATTTGAGATTCCTTAAATGCAATTCATTAACCATTTTTAATTTGCGAATTCGCAATTTTTGTCCGCTATTTACCACGAATTATAACTTCGTGGTAAATAGAGAAAACTTAGAAAAATGCACTTTAGTGCATTTTTCTGAGTGGTATGTTACACACACACACATGTCCTTTGGACATGTGTGTGCGCAACATCTGGCTACATTTGCTTTTCAGGGGTGCTACAGGGTGTCCTTTGGACACCTCTGGCACCCTTGAAATCGCATCCATATTTGCGATTAGCAAATTGCTTATCGCAAATAGGGAATAACTCCCCATTCATTCCTATGGGCCTTTAGGCCTTTAGGCCCATAGGAATGAATGGGGAGTTATTCCTTATTTGCGATTAGCAATTTGCTAATCGCAAATAAGGAAGATGTAGGAATCGCAATATTTTTTGCAATTCCTACATGAATCCCGTTTTGCATGTCCTTAATAGCGATTCCTTATGAATCGCTATTACAGACTCGCAAAACGGGACTTTGATGAATCTAGCTGTATATACAATATTCACGAATCTTTTGCAATTATACCTGTACTTGCTCTAATAATCGTTTAGAAATGATCAAGACAGATCACAAATAATTAGTTGCTGATTTCTCACGTGTTTCCTGTTTGAGGTGTATGCTTCAAAAGGGAAAATATACCAGCTATCACGACTTTTCGCAATATTTTTACTGACCTTTAAAGATACGGGCCATTAAAAATACGGCCAGTCGGCAACCTTATAAATGTTTGCAATTTCTAATCTATTGTGAGTGTGACTGCCAACATGTATTTTAGGGTGGAGTTGGTAATGGAATCAACACGCCCAGTTACTTGTGTCCCTTCAGATTCTGCCGAACATTAAGATTAGGGCTCCCGGTTTTATGGTATTTATTTTTTTAACATTTCCGTCTGTATTTATCCATATTTCTTTTTTATCATTTTATCTGTATATATCCGCATTTATTTTTGTCGCAAACAAAAAAGGTCGCTGCAACTAGTATTTCTCCACATTTATTTAAATAGGCAGTGCACACAGTTTTTTATAGGTTTAGCTATATGTATATATGTTCCAAATTAAATAAACACAATACAATGTGTGAGTCTAACATAGACATTTGGAAGACCAATGTTGTGTATGTTTCATACAACTTTCACAAAAAACTTTTTTTATTCGATCAAAACAGGACCTTCATATGTGAAATGGGAAGGTGTTGCAGAGATTACTTGCAGTAATATTAGTGTCAGCTGCTGCTGTGTTACAATATTGAAAACACTCTCACAGGCCATAATAAACACTTTTAGAATTTAGATAAGTGCACATGTGCACTTTCAGTGACCTGGCCAAAGATTGCATGAAAGAGCTGTCTACGTTCTTCAGATATTACAGATATTAAATGCCTTGTTCTCCTTATTTTCAGTTCCATGCTTCTCTCTGTGGTGCGGGCTGACTATCCACAGCTGAGAGAGTAAACTACCTCCTCTGAAGCAGGGAGCTCTCATTTCAGAAATAAATTTCAATTTAAGGCCTGAAGGTATCCCGAAGCGAATGCTGCCTAATTTCCCTAATGAGTTAATGCCACGGACTTTCTGACCTTTTTGGGTCACATTAATTTCTGCCAGTCCTACATTTGCGCGAAGTACTCGCGCTGCTAACACCATCCCCCGCCTCCTTAAAGTTGAACTGCGTAGAGGTGCAAACCGTGAAATACAAGTTCACCTCCACTGTAGGAGAGTAGGGTCTGCAATCCTATGATCACCCAGATTTTTTGCTTTTGTTTCACTGGTTTACGACTTTCTCTGGCTGTGGGCCTGCCAATCAGTCCCACAGCCTGGCTGTTCTCTTTCTAAATTACGATATGTACCCTAGGTGCATTTACCAATTGGTACTGGGCCACCTTATCAGACCCCGTAACGCAGGGCATAGGTGTACCCAGGGCCGCCAGGGGCTGCAGCATGTATTATGCCACCCCTGGCTGGCCTCCTAAATTTGACACAACTGGCTGCATGACAGCTGGGGCAAAGTCGTGTAATCACCCTTTGCTTTAGGTATAGTAGCTCTATATCTAACCATACAATGGACACCCGAGTTCCTATCAGTCACTCCTATGGCAGGCCTTGACAATCCTGAAGGCAGAGTGCGTGGGCTCGTGTGAACTAGGTTCTGGCCCGAGCCGAGCCCGGTTGCAGCTTGCGGAATCAAGACCCAATGGCTGTTCCATGATAACGCGTACCACATCGGTAACTTCGGTGTCGCGTTATCAAGGCATGTCGAGTAAGGTGTCATACGAATCGGGATGCTGCCCCCTCACCAATTCTGGCGACGAGGTTAGCATTCCGTCCTTCTAGAGGGACACGACATGTACGTAACTGTGAACCCCGGTTAAAGTTAACTAAAGCCTCAGCTCCACAAAATGGATGCTGCCACCACAGACACGAGTCTGACCTCCTGCTGCTGGGAGTCCTTCCAGCGAGGAGAGCTTGGACAAAGGGTTTCGTGTCGAGGGCGGTGTTCGCACCGTCCCAGACAGGGTTTGTGTATTCTGGGTAGGTAGGGCTTTTGCGAGAAGGTGACTGCGGAGTGGCACCCCGGTGCTCACTACGCATCTGCCGGTCAGAACCAGTTCCAGGGGCGCCAGCCCTGGCCTGGGGAAAGTCCGGCAGGGGAGAGGGGTGTAACTACCCCCCTTCCTGGTCCCACCCTTAGGGCAGGACCTAGTCATGTACCCACCCCTTTCTTTAGGATAAAGACCGGAGCGGGGACCCTTCCAAATTAGATCATCTTTGAATCAAGAACTACTTTCTACGAAAGGACATTCGAGACTCTTCTCAAGATTTCTCCCTTGTGACTAAGGAGTAGTCACCCTGCATCAGCGGGCACCATCTAAGAACTCTGCGGTTTGCTGTAAGTCCTTCCTCAAGGAATCCGACGGCCCAGCTCGACGAGAACCGGCTTCCCTGGCACCTCTGACCTCTACCCACGTCATCAGCTCAGCTGTGATCTGTGGGTGCGACGAGACCTCGAGGGACCGGCCATCATCAAAACCTGCACGCTTTCTTAACCAGCACGACCATCGAAGTAATTCTCTGGTGAGTGCTCTGGGGTCCGAGAAGCCCCGACCCTGAGCCGCTCCAGCACCGAAGTGCAGTCTCCCAGCATCTCCACGATCTGCGTGGGGCCCTTCTGCTCGCTGCTCAGCACGTTGTCTGGTCACTAGCCGCTGGCTTGTGCCCTTCTGTGACGACATCCGACAATCAACCCTGCTGGTCTGGTTGCTCCAGATTGGCCCTTGCTTCCATCTTTGCGAGAAGCACCCCGGGCCCTCCTGGTCCACTCAAGACGCCATCTTAGGCCCACCACGTGGCCCTGAGATCTGCCAAGGCTTGTTGCCCCATCCTGGGCCCAGCGACGCCGACAGCATCATCCTTCGTGGGACAGCTCGCACCTCCACCGTGGTCGCCGACAACGCCTCCTGGTCCGTGAGACTGCAGAGCCTAGCGTCGCCCACTCACCTGGTCGAGGTGAAGGCCAACCGGTACCTTCCTGGTACCCTCTGACTACTGGCTAGTAGTACGAACTTGGTCCCCTCTGCTTTCAGGTATCATCAATCTCTGATCCAGGCTTGGATCTCTACGAACTATTCATCACTGGTCGCCGGCCAGCAACTCCTTTTCTTCCGGCTCCTGGCTCGTCAGCGAAGACCCCGACGCCTGTAAGACTTGTGCAGCCGCAGCCCTCGTGGCTAGGTAACTCGGCATTTCGGTGCCTGCATAGCCTCTTTACTCTAGGGTCCCGAGTCCCTCGCTTCCGACTTGCCTTATCGGGTCCGCCCGAGACCTTAAACTTTCCGTGTCCTCGGACACTTGTTTTGATTGTGCACTTGAAGTATTTTCCTAAGAGATTTGGTTTGTGCTTAGTACCCTGTCCTCATAAAGAGTCCAGGGCTGTTGTGAATCTTAATAAATATCCTGTTTATTTTCATAACACTTGTGTGGTGTCCTTTCACTGGGTGTTCAAGGGGTACATGTGTGGTAAACAGCTGGCTTAACGCGCCCTCTCGAGTCTTTAGCCTTAGACTGCTCGTATCCACGCTACTAGGATAGCTGGTCTATAGGTTGACTTACAACCAAACACCATAAGGGTCGTTGGAACGATACATAGCGGTCGCTAGAATAGCGAACGTTGCATATCGGGCCAACTTCTCACATTGGTGAGCAGCGGTTGGGATTTGAGCTTGCTGTTGTTTTACCACACGTATCCTAAGAATATCTTGTTGAAAGATCACATAAGTACTGTTAGTACATATAACTAAAGCTTAGAATACTCTGAGTTCTACTGAACCAGCTGTTGCAGCTCCTCAAGGCTTAGCACACCATGGCTGCAACTCTTAGCAAGGGAATAGTAGGTAAACACATAGTGTAGGTAGGTGCATCACTTACACCACACTAGAAACAGTATGTCGGACAAAGGAGGAAACTCTGAGTCTCCCCTTGTGTCAGTTGACCCTCCACAGGTCATCCCTTCAAGATATACTGTGCTGAGCTTCAAGGAGTTAAGACAGGTGTGTCACTCCAGGAAGATCAAGCAGGGGTCTAACCCCACAACGTCCTTTCTGATTGGTCTCTTGGAGACTTATGATGCCAGAAAAGCTGAGACCCGTCTTAGCTCTTCTAATCCAGAAGGAGACATGCCTCCCCTCGAGGGAACCAGAGACGATCCTGACCTCATCCACCTCGCAACTGAGAACGAAGATGTGGAGGATGATGAGGATGAGGATCCCTCTGGGGATGAGGCAGATAAGGGACAGGTAGAAGTCGTTAGACTAAGCAGGTCCAACTTAAGCAAACATGACAGTGGTACTGGGGGACCCCTGGGGCCGCTATCAGGTCAGCTTAACATTGGGAATGGACGAGCCCGATCTCTGTCGAGAGACTCTGGCAGATCCCTTCAAACCAATGGCTCTCACAACTCTTCTCAAAGAGGGATGACGTCCCCTCAGAGGAGAGTGTACGAAGCTAAGGAAAGGGCAGCTAATCTGAGGATTGAAAGGGAAGAACTTGCCCTGGCCAAAGAAAGGCTTGCCTTTGCTAGAGAGCAACAGTTAAGTGGGGTAGTCCCCACTGGTGGCAGCGATGTACCTAGCAATAGGGAAAGGAGTTTTGATACGAAACACCTTGGTAAGATAGTGCCCCCCTTTAAACAAGGGGACGACATCCACAAATGGATAACTGCTTTGGAGAGGGCCTGCACTGTGCAGGGTGTTCCCCAGAGTCAGTGGGCAGCTATCTTGTGGCTCTCCTTTGAAGGAAAAGGAAGAGACAAGCTCCTCACCACAAGGGTGGAGGACGCTAACGATTACCAAGTCTTGAAAAATACACTCGTTGAAGGGTTCGGCCTAACCACTGAGCAGTACAGGGTGCTGTTCAGGGATACCCAGAAAACGCAGTCTCAAGATTGGTCTGACTTTGTCGATTGTGCCACTAAGGCTTTTGAGGGCTGGTTGCTGGGCAGTAAGGTTACTGATTACAAAGGATTGTATAATTTGATGATGAGAGAACAAATTTTAAACAATTGTCAGAACCAGTTGTTGCATCAGCATCTTGTCGACTCGGATCTGACCTCTCCCCAAGAATTGGGAAAGAAGGCAGACAGATGGGTTCGTACAAGAGTTAAACAGAACCAGGGCCAGAATCAAGGTGGTCAGAAGAAAGCAGACCAGAAGGGTAAAGATTCTAAGGGGGAACAAAATGACCAGAAGTCTTCGACAGGTCCCCAACAACCCAAAGAGGGTGGGGGTCAGGCTCCCCAAAAGAAGAAAGAAGGCCAATCCAAAAGATGGTGCCAGTCTTGCAAAAGTAAATCTCACTGGTTTAGTGAGTGCACCAAGAAAGGAGGAGGGCAGGCTCCTGCCACTGCAGCCCCTAAGGCACCTGTGCCCCCTAGTACAGCCAGCAGTGGTAGTGCACCTCCCAAGGGTTTAGTAGGGTTAACCCTGGCTTCTGAGGGGCGTGACAACTTAGTTGGCACACTCACTCAGGCTGTCCTTGTCAGTACAGGGGACGCGGACGTGTCCCCCGACGTAAGTCCCAATACTTTGGGCAAATACCGACAGACACCTTTCATAAATGGAAAGATGGCTCAGGCCTATAGGGACACTTGTGCCAGCGTCACCATGGTGACGCCTAACTTTGTGGACCCTGGACAGATCATGCCAGGTACGGAATTCCTGGTGACCAATGCAAGCAATGTCACTACCAATCACAGTATGGCAATTGTAGCTTTCTCCTGGGGAGGGGTAACTGGCCAAAAGAAGGTTGTAGTTAGTTCAACCTCCCAGTGGATTGTTTGTTGGGCAATGATTTGGAGTCATCACAATGGTCAGAAGTGGAGCACCGGACTCACATGGAAATGTTAGGCTTGCCAGCACATGTGTTCGCCGTGACCAGGTCACAGGTCAGGAAATGCCCCACTGAACAGGTGCTGGATCCTGGAACAACGGACCAGACACCTCCCAAGAAAAAGAGCGGTAGGGTTAAGGCTGCGCCTTCCCCCTTGCCCCAGGTCGTGGATCAAGTCTCAGAGGAGGCTGACCTACAGGAATTGAGGGAAACTGAGCCTAGGGAGTTCGAACTTGATCAAGTTGAATTCTTGGGTTCAGGGGGACCCTCAAGGGAAGACCTGGGGAAGGACCAGTTAGACTGCCCTTCTCTTGAACCCCTCAGACAGCAGTCTGCTGCTGAGGCTGCTGGGAACGCCACAGGTACCCACAAGGTATACTGGGAAGATGGACTCCTGTACACTGAGTCAAGAGACCCCAAGCCTGGCATGACCAGGAGGCTGGTTGTACCCTTGTCTCAGCGAGGTTTCCTACTTACCTTGGCCCACGAGATTCCCTTAGCAGGTCACTTAGGTCAGACGAAGACGTGGGACAGGCTTGTCTCGCACTTTCACTGGCCTCATATGAACGAAGATACCAAGGAGTTTTGCCGCTCCTGTGTCACTTGCCAAGCCAGTGGTAAGTCAGGTGGCACGACAAAGGCCCCCCTTATACCAATGCCTGTGGTGGGGGTGCCCTTTGAACGGGTGGGGATCGACATTGTCGGTCCCATGGAACCACCAACAGCCTCAGGGCACAAGTTTATACTGGTGGTAGTGGATCATGCCACCAGGTATCCTGAAGCTATTCCCCTTAGGACCACTACAGCACCTGTTGTGGCAAGAGCCCTAGTTGGAGTATTCTCCAGAGTGGGCTTCCCTAAGGAGGTTGTCTCCGACAGAGGTGCAAACTTTATGTCGAGCTACTTAACTGCTATGTGGAAGGAATGTGGTGTCAACTACAAGTTCACTACACCCTATCATCCACAATGCAATGGGCTTGTTGAGAGGTTCAACAGGACCCTGAAAGGGATGATTCATGGACTACCAGAAAAGCTTCGGCGTAGATGGGACGTCCTGATCCCCTGCCTCTTGTTCGCCTACAGAGAAGTCCCACAGAAGGGGGTTGGTTACAGCCCTTTTGAACTTTTGTACGGACATCCTGTAAGAGGACCCCTATGTTTGGTGAAGGAAGGATGGGAGAGACCTCTCAAAAAGCCTGCAGCCAACATAGTGGACTATGTGCTTGGCCTCCGCTCGCGGATGGCTGAATACATGGAGAAGGCATCTGAAAACCTTAAGGCCAGCCAAGAACTCCAAAAAGCTTGGCATGACCAAAAGGCTGTCTTGACTGTTTACCAGCCCGGACAGAAGGTGTGGGTGTTGGAGCCAGTGGCCCCAGCAGCACTCAAGGACAAATGGTCCGGGCCCTACACCATCCTGGAGAAAAAGGGAGAGGTCACCTACCTGGTCGACCTGGGAACTCCCCGGAGCCCCCACAGGGTGCTTCATGTCAACAGGCTCAAGGCATATGTCGACAGGAAGGACATGAGTTTGCTCATGGCCCTAGATGAGGGACAGGAAGAGGAGAGTGACCCTCTCCCCGACCTTCTCACTCAGAATCCTGACGATGGATCGGTAGATGGTGTTGTCTTTTGTGGCAGCCTCTCCGAACATCAACAGAGCGACTGTAAACAAGTTCTTCAGTCGTTCAGACATATGTTCTCTCTAACACCCAGTCAGACCAATTGGTGTACCCATGAGGTTGACACTGGTGACAGCTTGCCCGTTAAGAGTAAAATCTACCGGCAGCCTGATCACGTTAGAGACTGCATCAAGAGTGAAGTGCAGAAAATGTTGGAGCTGGGAGTCATTGAACCCTCGGACAGCCCTTGGGCTAGTCCCGTAGTTCTAGTGCCGAAACCTCACACCCCGGGCGGTAAGAAAGAGATGAGGTTCTGCGTAGACTACAGGGGTCTCAATGCAGTCACTAAGACTGACGCCCACCCAATACCAAGGGCAGATGAGCTTATCGATAGATTGGCTTCAGCCAACTACTTAAGTACGTTTGACCTGACAGCTGGGTATTGGCAAATCAGGTTAGCTGAGGACGCCAAGCCTAAAACCGCATTTTCAACCCCTGGTGGGCATTATCAGTTCGTGGTGATGCCCTTTGGTCTGAAAAATGCCCCTGCCACCTTCCAAAGGTTGGTGAATCAAGTCCTTACTGGGCTGGATGACTTCTGTGCGGCGTATCTTGACGATATTGCTGTCTTTAGCTCCACCTGGGAGGATCACCTGGTCCACCTGCGGAAAGCGTTAGAGGCTCTGCAAGCAGCAGGCCTCACTATCAAGGCCACCAAGTGCCAGATAGGGCAGACACAGGTTGTATACCTGGGCCACCTTGTAGGTGGAGGCCAGGTTCAGCCACTGGAGAGCAAGATACAGTCAATCAGGGACTGGGCTCCTCCAACCACCCAGACTCAGGTTCGAGCTTTCTTGGGCCTGACTGGTTACTATAGGAAGTTTGTCAGGAACTATGGTTCAATTGTGACACCATTAAATGAACTGACAAGTAAGAAAATGCCAAAAAAGGTTCAGTGGACAGCGAGCTGTCAAAAAGCATTCGATGACCTAAAGCAGGCCATGTGCACGGCGCCTATCCTCAAGAGTCCGGACTACTCCAAACCATTCATTGTCCAAACAGATGCTTCTGAGTTGGGTGTGGGAGCTGTTCTTTCTCAACTGAATTTTGATGGCCAAGACCAGCCCATTGCTTTTATAAGCAGAAGGCTGACCCCTAGAGAGAAGAATTGGTCAGCTATTGAGAGGGAGGCCTTTGCTGTGGTTTGGGCCCTGAAGAAGCTGAGGCCATACTTGTTTGGCACTCACTTCAAGATTCAGACCGACCATAAGCCCCTCTTATGGCTAAATCAGATGAAGGGTGAAAACCCCAAACTGCTTAGGTGGTCCATTTCCCTACAGGGGATGGACTTTACAGTGGAACATAGACCTGGTACTGATCATGGCAATGCCGATGGGCTCTCCAGATATTTCCACTTAGAACAAGAAGACTCACCTGGTCAAGGTTAGCTTATTGTTCCGACGTTTGGGGGGGGGCATGTAGGAGAGTAGGGTCTGCAATCCTATGATCACCCAGATTTTTTGCTTTTGTTTCACTGGTTTACGACTTTCTCTGGCTGTGGGCCTGCCAATCAGACCCACAGCCTGGCTGTTCTCTTTCTAAATTACGATATGTACCCTAGGTGCATTTACCAATTGGTACTGGGCCACCTTATCAGACCCCGTAACGCAGGGCATAGGTGTACCCAGGGCCGCCAGGGGCTGCAGCATGTATTATGCCACCCCTGGCTGGCCTCCTAAATTTGACACAACTGGCTGCATGACAGCTGGGGCAAAGTCGTGTAATCACCCTTTGCTTTAGGTATAGTAGCTCTATATCTAACCATACAATGGACACCCGAGTTCCTATCAGTCACTCCTATGGCAGGCCTTGACAATCCTGAAGGCAGAGTGCGTGGGCTCGTGTGAACTAGGTTCTGGCCCGAGCCGAGCCCGGTTGCAGCTTGCGGAATCAAGACCCAATGGCTGTTCCATGATAACGCGTACCACATCGGTAACTTCGGTGTCGCGTTATCAAGGCATGTCGAGTAAGGTGTCATACGAATCGGGATGCTGCCCCCTCACCAATTCTGGCGACGAGGTTAACATTCCGCCCTTCTAGAGGGACACGACATGTACGTAACTGTGAACCCCGGTTAAAGTTAACTAAAGCCTCAGCTCCACAAAATGGATGCTGCCACCACAGACACGAGTCTGACCTCCTGCTGCTGGGAGTCCTTCCAGCGAGGAGAGCTTGGACAAAGGGTTTCCTGTCGAGGGCGGTGTTTGCACCGTCCCAGACAGGGTTTGTGTATTCTGGGTAGGTAGGGCTTTTGCGAGAAGGTGACTGCGGAGTGGCACCCCGGTGCTCACTACGCATCTGCCGGTCAGAACCAGTTCCAGGGGCGCCAGCCCTGGCCTGGGGAAAGTCCGGCAGGGGAGAGGGGTGTAACTACCCCCCTTCCTGGTCCCACCCTTAGGGCAGGACCTAGTCATGTACCCACCCCTTTCTTTAGGATAAAGACCGGAGCGGGGACCCTTCCAAATTAGATCATCTTTGAATCAAGAACTACTTTCTACGAAAGGACATTCGAGACTCTTCTCAAGATTTCTCCCTTGTGACTAAGGAGTAGTCACCCTGCATCAGCGGGCACCATCTAAGAACTCTGCGGTTTGCTGTAAGTCCTTCCTCAAGGAATCCGACGGCCCAGCTCGACGAGAACCGGCTTCCCTGGCACCTCTGACCTCTACCCACGTCATCAGCTCAGCTGTGATCTGTGGGTGCGACGAGACCTCGAGGGACCGGCCATCATCAAAACCTGCACGCTTTCTTAACCAGCACGACCATCGAAGTAATTCTCTGGTGAGTGCTCTGGGGTCCGAGAAGCCCCGACCCTGAGCCGCTCCAGCACCGAAGTGCAGTCTCCCAGCATCTCCACGATCTGCGTGGGGCCCTTCTGCTCGCTGCTCAGCACGTTGTCTGGTCACTAGCCGCTGGCTTGTGCCTTTCTGTGACGACATCCGACAATCAACCCTGCTGGTCTGGTTGCTCCAGACTGGCCCTTGCTTCCATCTTTGCGAGAAGCACCCCGGGCCCTCCTGGTCCACTCAAGACGCCATCTTAGGCCCACCACGTGGCCCTGAGATCTGCCAAGGCTTGTTGCCCCATCCTGGGCCCAGCGACGCCGACAGCATCATCCTTCGTGGGACAGCTCGCACCTCCACCGTGGTCGCCGACAACGCCTCCTGGTCCGTGAGACTGCAGAGCCTAGCGTCGCCCACTCACCTGGTCGAGGTGAAGGCCAACCGGTGCCTTCCTGGTACCCTCTGACTACTGGCTAGTAGTACGAACTTGGTCCCCTCTGCTTTCAGGTATCATCAATCTCTGATCCAGGCTTGGATCTCTACGAACTATTCATCACTGGTCGCCGGCCAGCAACTCCTTTTCTTCCGGCTCCTGGCTCGTCAGCGAAGACCCCGACGCCTGTAAGACTTGTGCAGCCGCAGCCCTCGTGGCTAGGTAACTCGGCATTTCGGTGCCTGCATAGCCTCTTTACTCTAGGGTCCCGAGTCCCTCGCTTCCGACTTGCCTTATCGGGTCCGCCCGAGACCTTAAACTTTCCGTGTCCTCGGACACTTGTTTTGATTGTGCACTTGAAGTATTTTCCTAAGAGATTTGGTTTGTGCTTAGTACCCTGTCCTCATAAAGAGTCCAGGGCTGTTGTGAATCTTAATAAATATCCTGTTTATTTTCATAACACTTGTGTGGTGTCCTTTCACTGGGTGTTCAAGGGGTACATGTGTGGTAAACAGCTGGCTTAACGCGCCCTCTCGAGTCTTTAGCCTTAGACTGCTCGTATCCACGCTACTAGGATAGCTGGTCTATAGGTTGACTTACAACCAAACACCATAAGGGTCGTTGGAACGATACATAGCGGTCGCTAGAATAGCGAACGTTGCATATCGGGCCAACTTCTCACATCCACCCCCACCTTTTCACTTCACTGTGACTTAAAACAGACTGCTGTGCTGGCGCAGCGCTCACTACAGAGCTGGAGCTGCGGAGCTGATGAATGATCAGCTGATTTGCTAAAAGAATGTAACAGGCACGTCATCAGGGCTGTGGGGGCAGGTCAGAGGCAAGAGCTCCTAGGAAATGTTTTCCCGCGCCTAACAAAGATTAATGGCCCCAGCAGGTGTTAAATTGGGCAGGCATACAGGGCAATCAGGACGAGGGGCGTGGGGAGGCAACCCTGGGCTGCAGCACAGATCGAACAATTCTCAGAATCCAATTTGGTCGTATTATTCCGTTTCTATCTATAAATACAGACGGAAAAAAAATATTTTTCCGTCTGTATTTATATGTAAAAATCCGTTTAAACGGAAAACCGGGAGCCTTAATTAAGATCAACGTTTTTCTCTTTGAAACACATGTCCATTTTCAAAGTATTTCCTATTTTTATTTTATTAACATTTATTTAGAATGTAATGTAATGTGTATACTTGTAAAGCGCACTGTCCTGGCGCTGTATACCGCTGGAGAACCCGTCCTGGCTTTCCCTGTGGGATGGTCCCTGCTGGGAATCCCCAAGGTGGAGCCAGGCATCCCCGGCGTTGATGGGGCCGTTGTGGAGATTAGGCAAGCTAATGCCCAGAGTTGCCGAGTGGGACCCCTGGTTAGAGTAGGCACCGAGTTGAGAATTATCGAGTCTGCTGACCCTGGTCCACGACCCTGCCACAACGGGAATCGAACCCTGGTCCCGGGCCGACTTCTGCTTCTGGATCTGCCGCCTCTAACCAGTGAGCCACACCACTCCACATTTAGCAGACGGGAGTTTTGATGTATTGGAGGATTGAGACATTTTAGTAAGTAATCGTTCTCGTTGGATGTATTTTAATACTTTGAGACAATTTTGACGTGCAATTTTGTATTAATATATTTAAATAAATGCAGATGTCCACGCGCACAAACAAAAAACATACCAATGCCCGTTTTCTCAAAACGTAATATAGTCTCACCCTTCTCCTTCCAGATCACAATTCCCCCTCTAACCCCCCCCCCCAAAAAAAGACACACACAGTTTCTTGGTTATTTATGTTGTGGTAAACCCACGGAATGAGGAATAACTATGCAAACCCAATTTTCTCAGTTGAAATGACACACATAATTCCCTATTACGTGCAGATTATCGCGGCCATTCCCCACCTGCTGCAGGTGATAAATGGGAGCGACTGGTGGTGCAGGGCTGGAGGTCGGGGAGGAGGGGGGGTCACAAGGAGGGGGGTGGAGAGGGCATCAGTGAGCACTGAAGCTTAGTCTCACAGGGGGAATCACAGTCGTGCTTTAGAGGGCATTGATTGCTAAGTGCAACTTTTTATTTGCTTTAGACAAATTCCTTTACTCTGGATGTTAGAAGCGTAAAACCAATACCACCTATCCTGTTCTTCAATTCAACAAAAATTAATAATTACATGTTGGGGAACACTTCGAACAGTATGTTCTGAAAATATATTCTTCAAAAGCACTGGAGTGCTCTTTGTATCCATACCTCTCTGTGTTATAAATAAGATAGGTTTACCCTTTGCCTCAAATATAATATCATCAGATACTCATTTCCGAACCATCCTCAAGTCATCAAGAGCAATCACACCCTGTAAAGTAATCACAGTCATTTTCAAGCCATCCCGAAATCATCAAGCTGAGTTTCTAAACCCTGCTGTTGACTTCAAGAGCTTGATGATGTCTGATGATGGCCTAGAGTAGTCGGATGGTCATTCAATGATGCTGGGATGACGTCTACAGTAGTCAGACTATCATTCGATGATGCTGGGATGGCTTCTAGAGTCATTCAGTGTGACCTGGGGTCTCCAGGGCTCAGGCCGCAGGGGCCAGGCCGCAGGGGGTCAGGCCACAGGGGGTCAGGCCGCAGGGGGTCAAGCCGCAGTGGTCAGGCAGCAGGGGGTCAGGCTGCAGGGGTCAGGCCGCAGGGGGCCAGGATGCAGGGGGTCAACAGGGCTCAGGCCGCAGGGCTCTGGCCACAGGGGTCAGTTTGTAGGGCTCAGGCCGCAGGGGTAAGGCCACAGGGGTCAGGCTGCATGGGGTCAGGCCGCAGGGGTCAGCCCACAGGGGGTCCGCAGGGGTTAGGCCGCAGGGGGTCAGGCCGCAGGGGGTCAGGCCACAGGGGGTCAGGCCGCAGGGGTCAGGCAGCAGGGGTCAGGCAGCAGGGGGTCAGCAGGGCTCAGGCCGCAGGGGTCAGGTCGCAGGGGGTCAGGCTGCAGGGGGTCAGGCCGCAGGGGTCAGCAGGGCTCAGGCTGCAGGGGGTCAGCAGGGGTCAGGCCGCATGGGGTCAGGCCGCAGGGGTCATGCCGCAGTGGTCAGTCAGCAGGGGTCAGGCCGCAGAGGTCAGGCCACAGGGCTCAGGCCGCAGGGGTCAGGCTGCAGGGGTCAGCAGGGCTCAGGCCGCAGGGGGTCAGGCCGCAGGGGGTCAGGCCGCAGGGGTCAGGCCGCAGAGGTCAGCAGGGCTCAGGCCACAGGGCTCAGGCTGCAGGGGGTCAGGCCGCAGGGGTCAGCAGGGCACAGGGCTCAGGCCGCAGGGGGTCAGGCAGCAGGGGTCAGCAGGGCTCAGGCAGCAGGGGCTCAGGCCGCAAGGGTCAGGCAGCAGGGGGTCAGGCCGCAGGGGGTCAGGCCGCAGGGGTCGGGCCGCAGGGGGTCAGGCCACAGAGGTCAGGCCACAGGGGGACAGGCCGCAGGGGGTCAGGTCGCAGGGGTCGGGCCGCAGGGGGTCAGGCCACAGGGCTCAGGCTGCAGGGCTCAGGCCGCAGGGGGTCAGCAGGGCTCAGGCGGCAGGGGGTCAGGCGGCAGGGGTCAGGCCGCAGGGGTTAGGCCGCAGGGGTCAGGCCGGAAGGAGTCAGGCCGGAGGGGTCAGGCCGCAGGGGCTCAGGCCGCAGGGGCTCAGGCAGCAGGGGGTCAGGCCACAGGGGGCCAGGCAGCAGGGGGTCTGCAGGGCTCAGGCTGCAGGTGTCAGGCTGCAGGGGGTCAGGCCGCAGGGGGTCAGGCAGCAGGGGTCAGGCCGCAGGAGGTCAGGCCGCAGGAGTCAGGTCGCAGGGGTCAGGCCGCAGGGGGTCAGGCCGCAGGGGGTCAGGCCGCAGGGGTCAGGCCGCAGGGGGTCAGGCCGCAGGGGTCAGGCAGCTGGGGGTCAGCAGGGCTCAGGCCGCAGGGGGCAGGCCGCAGGGGGTCAGGCAGCAGGGGCTCAGGCCGCAGGGGGTCAGGCCGCAGGGGGTCAGGCAGCAGGGGCTCAGGCCGCAGGTGTCAGCAGGGGTCAGGCCGCATGGGGTCAGGCCGCAGGGGTCAGTCAGCAGGGTCAGGCCGCAGAGGTCAGGCCACAGGGCTCAGGCCGCAGAGGTCAGGCCACAGGGGTCAGCAAGGCTCAGGCCACAGGGCTCAGGCCGCAGGGATTCAGGCTGCAGGGGTCAGCAGGGCTCAGGCAGCAGGGGCTCAGGCCGCAGGGGGTCAGGCAGCAGGGGGTCAGGCCGCAGGGGGTCAGGCCACAGGGGTCAGGCTGCAGGGGTCAGCAGGGCTCAGGCCGCAGGGGTCAGGCAGCAGGGGCTCAGGCCGCAGGCGGTCAGGCCACAGGGCTCAGGCAGCAGGGGGTCAGGCCGCAGGGGGTCAGGCTGCAGGAGTCGGGCCGCAGGGGGTCAGGCCACAGGGCTCAGGCCGCAGGGGGTCAGCAGGGCTCAGGCCGCAGGGGTCTGGTCGCAGGGGTCAGGCCAGAGGGGGTCAGGCCACAGGGGTCAAGCGCAGGGGTCAAGCGCAGGGGTCAAGCGCAGGGGTCAGGCCGCATGGGCTCAGGCAGCAGGGGGTCAGGCCGCAGGGGGTCTGCAGGGCTCAGGCCGCAGGTGTCAGGCAGCAGGGGGTCAGGCCGCAGGAGTCAGGTCGCAGGGGTCAGGCCGCAGGGGGTCAGGCAGCAGGGGTCAGGCCGCAGGGGGTCAGGCCGCAGGGGGTCAGGCAGCAGGGAGTCAGGCAGCAGGGAGTCAGGCAGCAGGGAGTCAGGCAGCAGGGGGTCAGGCCGCAGGTGTCAGGCCGCAGGGGGTCAGGCAGGAGGGTGTCAGGCCGCAGGGGGTCAGGCAGGAGGGGGTCAGGCCGTAGGGGTCAAGCGCAGGGGTCAGGCCGCAGGTGTCAGGCCGCAGGGGGTCAGGCAGCAGGGCGTCAGGCCGCAGGGTACGGCCGCAGGGGGTCAGGCCGCAGGGTACGGCCGCAGGGGTCAGGCCGCAGGGGGTCGGGCCGCAGGGTACGGCCGCTGGGGGGTCAGGCCACAGGGGTCAGGCAGCAGGGGGTCAGGCCGCAGGGGGTCAGGCTGCAGGAGTCGGGACGAGGGGGTCAGGCCACAGGGGTCAGGCAGACAGGGGTCAGGCGCAGGGGGTCAGGCAGCAGGGCTCAGGCCGCAGGGGGTCAGCCAGGGGCTCAGGCCGCAGGGGGTCTGACGCAGGGGCGCGCAGAGGGCAGGTCAGCAGGGGTCGGTCAGGCGTCATGGGCAGGGTCACAGGGCATGGGTCAGGGCGCAGGGGTCAAGGCGCAGGGTCAGCGCAGGCAGGGGTCAGGCAGCAGGGCTAGGCAGCAGGGTGTCAGGCCGCAGGGGGTCAGGCACGCAGGGGTCAGGCAGCAGGGGAGTCAGGCCGCAGGAGGTCAAGGCCGCAGGGGTCAGGTCGCAGGGGGTCAGGCAGCAGGGGAGGCCAGGGCAGGCAGGGGGTCAGGCCAGCAGGGGGTGTCAGGCCGCAGGGGGTCAGCAGCAGGAGTCAGGCAGCAGGGGAGTCAGGCAGCAGGGGAGGTCAGGGGTCAGCAGGGGTCAGGCAGCAGGGGGTCAGGCCAGCAGGGGGTCAGGCAGCAGGTGTTCAGCAGCAGGGGGTCAGGCAGGAGCGTGTCAGGCCGCAGGGGGTCAGGCAGGAGGGGGTCAGGCCGCAGGGGTCAAGCGCAGGGGTCAGGCCGCAGGGGGTCAGGCAGCAGGGGGTCAGGCCGCAGGGGGTCAGGCCACAGGGGTCAAGCGCAGGGGTCAGGCCGCAGGGGTCAGGCCGCAGGGGGTCGGGCCGCAGGGTACGGCCGCAGGGGGTCAGGCCGCAGGGGGTCAGCAGGGCTCAGGCCACAGGGGTCAGGCCGCAGGTGTCAGGCCGCAGAGGGTCAGGGGTCAGGCCGCAGCTGTGTTTACAGGCCGGCCTCAAGCCCGGCAGCGCTGTCTTTTGTTGTTTAAAAAGCTTAAAAGGAGCGAGTTCTGATATTTCTATAATTGCGTGGACGGCGCAGCTTTGTTGTCCTGACCCCGGTGAGTGTCACATGGGTGCACATGGACCCGCCACACATGACCAACAAACATGCCCTGGCCCATGAGCGGCGCCGGAACCTCTCGCTGTGGATGACCTGCGGGGCCCGGAAGGAAAAGCGGCCATCTTTGTGAGGCTATTCTAGCGCCGCGGCGGCCATCTTTGTGAGGGAAGGGATCCCTGCAGTCTATTCTAGCGCCGCGGCGGCCATCTTTGTGAGGGAACGTGATCGCTTCGGTGTATTCTAGCGCTGCGGCGGCCATCTTTGTGAGGGACGTGATCCCTCTGGTCTATTTCTGCGCCGCGGCTGCCATCTTTGTGAGTGGGCGGGATCCCTGTGGTATATTCTAGCCCGGCGGCGGTAACGTTTGTGAGGGGAAGGGATCCCTGTGCTCTGTTCTAGTGCTGCGGCGGCCATGTTTGTGAGGGGACGGTATCTCTGTGGTCCATTCTAGCGCCGCGGCGGCCATCTTTGTGAGGGGACGGGATCCCTGCGGCCTGTTCTAACGCCGCGGCGGCCATCTTTGCGTGGGATACGGCATCCCTAATGCTATAGTCTAGCGTCATGACGGCCATCTTGGTGGTGGTAACAAAATCATTACGGTCTAGTCTAGCAACGTGGCGGTCATCACTGGGGTCCTTGTACTCAGGGCTGCCCGTGCTGCGCCTGTGTAGTATTGGAGTTCCCTTTTCAACACCAGCCTCCTCCGCTCTGCAGGCCCCAGGGGAGCTGTGATCCCTCCTGCATGGGTAGGAGCGCCTCCTGCAGACAGACAGTGCTTCAGCAGGGAGACAAGGGCCATGACTAGCTCACTGACTCTTATCTGTTTATTCAGAAGACCCCTCAGTGACTGCAGATACCCCTCAGTGACAGAAGACACCCCTCAGTGACTGCCCCCTCAGTGACTGCAGACACCCCTCAGTGACAGCAGACATCCCTCAGTGACAGCAGACACCCCTCAGTGACTACAGACACCCCTCAGTGACTACAGATACCCCCCAGTGACTACAGATACCCCCCAGTGACTGCAGACACCCTCAGTGACAGCAGATACCCCTCAGTGACAGCACACACCCCTCAGTGACTGCAGACACCCCTCAGTGACTGCAGATACCCCTCAGTGACTGCAGATACCCCTCAGTATTAGTAGAGAACCCTCAGTGACAGCACACACCCCTCAGTAACAGCAGAGAACCCTCAGTGACAGCAGACACCCCTCAGTGACTGCAGATACCCCTCAGTGACTACAGATACCCCTCAGTGACTGCAGATACCCCTCAGTGACTACAGATACCCCTCAGTGATAGCAGACACCCTTCAGTGACTACATATACCCCTCAGTGACTGCAGACACCCCTCATTTACTGCAGATACCCCGCAGTGACTACATATACCCCTCAGTGACTGCAGACACCCCTCAGTGACTGCAGATACCCCTCAGTGACTGCAGACACCCCTCAGTGACTGCAGAGACCCCTCAGTGACAGCAGACACCCCTCAGTGACTGCAGTGACCCCTCAGTAACAGCAGACACCCCTCAGTTACAGCAGATACCCCTCAGTCACTGCAGATATCCCTCAGTGACTGCAGACACCCCTCAGTGACTGCATATACCCACAGTGACTGCAGATACCCCTCAGTGACTGCAGACACCCCTCCTTGACAGCAGATGCCCCTCAGTGACTGCAGATACCCATCAGTGACTGCAGATATCCCTCAGTGACTGCAGACATCCCTCAGTGACTGCAGATACCCACAGTGACTGCAGATACCCCTCAGTGACTGCAGAAACCCTCAGTGGCTGCTTCCTGCTCACAGATACGGGGTCTGCAGCTACCCCTCAGTGACTGCAGACACCCCTCAGTGACTGCAGATACCCCTCAGTAATAGCAGACACCCCTCAGTGACAGCAGATACCCCTCAGTGATAGGAAATACCCCTCAGTGACAGCAGACACCCCTCAGTGACAGAAGACACCCCTCAGTGACTGCAGACACCCCCTCAGTAACACCCTCAGTGACTGCAGACACCCCTCCGTGACAGCAGATGCCCCTCAGTGACTGCAGATACCCCTCAGTGACTGCAGCCCCTCAGTGACTGCAGACATCCCTCAGTGACTGCAGATATCCCTCAGTGACTGCAGACACCCCTCAGTGACTGCAGACACCCCTCCATGACAGCAGATGCCGCTCAGTGACTGCAGATACCCCTCAGTGACTGCAGATACCCCTCAGTGACTGCAGATATCTCTCAGTGGCTGCAGACACCCCTCAGTGACTGCAGACACCCCTCAGTGACTGCAGACACCCCTCAGTGACTGCAGATATCACATTGATTGCAGATACCCCTCAGTGACTGCAGACACCCTCAGTGGCTGCTTTCTGCTCACAGATCCTGGGTCTGCAGATACCCCTCAGTGACTGCAGACACCCCTAAATGACTGCAGATACCCCTCAGTGACTGCAGATACCCCTTAGTAACAGCAGACACCCCTCGGTGACAGCAGATACCCCTCAATGATAGCAAATACCCCTCAGTGACAGCAGACACCTCTCAGTGACAGAAGAGACCCCTCAGTGACTGCAGGCACCCCCTCAGTAACAGAAGACACCCCTCAGTGACAGCAGATACCCCTCAGTGACAGCAGACAGCCCTCAGTAACAGCAGACACCCCTCAGTGACAGCAGATACCCCTCAGTGACTGCAGACACCCCTCAGTAAAAGCAGACACCCCTCAGTGACAGCAGATACCCCTCTGTGACAGCAGATAGCCCTCAGTGACTGCAGACACCCCTCAGTAACAGCAGACACCCCTCAGTGACAGCAGACACCCCTCAGTGACAGCAGATACCCCTCAGTGACAGCAGACACCCCTCAGTGACTGCAGACACCCCTCAGTGACTGCAGATACCCCTCAGTGACAGCAGATACCCCTCAGTGACTGCAGACATCCCTCAGTGACTGCAGACACCCCCCGAGACAGCAGATGCCCGCAGTGACTGCAGATACCCCTCAGTGATTGCAGATACCCCTCAGTGACTGCAGATATCCCTCAGTGACTTCAGACACCCTTCAGTGACTGCAGACACCCCTCAGTGACTGCAGATACCCATCAGGGACTGCAGATACCCATCAGTGACTGCAGATACCCTCAGTGGCTGCTTCCTGCTCACAGATCCTGGGTCTGCAGATACCCCTCAGTGACTGCAGATACCCCTCAGTGAATGCAGATACCCCTCAGTAACAGCAGACACCCCTCAGTGACAGCAGATACCCCTCAGTGATAGCAAATACCCCTCAGTGACAGCAGATACCCCTCAGTGACTGCAGACACCCCCTCAGTAACAGCAGATAACCCTCAGTGACAGCAGATACCCCTCAGTGACAGCAGACACCCCTCAGTAACAGCAGACACCCCTCAGTGACTGCAGACACCCCTCCGTGACAGCAGATGCCCCTCAGTGACTGCAGATACCCCTCAGTGACTGCAGATACTCCTCAGTGACTGCAGACACCCCTCAGTGACTGCAGACACCCCTCTGTGACAGCAGAGGCCCCTCAGTGATTGCAGATACCCCTCAGTGACAGCAGACACCCCTCAGTGACTGCAGATACCCCTCAGTGACTACAGATACCCCTCAGTGACTGCAGATACCCCTCAGTGACTACAGATACCCCTCAGTGATAGCAGACACCCTTCAGTGACTACATATACCCCTCAGTGACTGCAGACACCCCTCATTTACTGCAGATACCCCGCAGTGACTACATATACCCCTCAGTGACTGCAGACACCCCTCAGTGACTGCAGATACCCCTCAGTGACTGCAGACACCCCTCAGTGACTGCAGAGACCCCTCAGTGACAGCAGACACCCCTCAGTGACTGCAGTGACCCCTCAGTAACAGCAGACACCCCTCAGTTACAGCAGATACCCCTCAGTCACTGCAGATATCCCTCAGTGACTGCAGACACCCCTCAGTGACTGCATATACCCACAGTGACTGCAGATACCCCTCAGTGACTGCAGACACCCCTCCTTGACAGCAGATGCCCCTCAGTGACTGCAGATACCCATCAGTGACTGCAGATATCCCTCAGTGACTGCAGACATCCCTCAGTGACTGCAGATACCCACAGTGACTGCAGATACCCCTCAGTGACTGCAGAAACCCTCAGTGGCTGCTTCCTGCTCACAGATACGGGGTCTGCAGCTACCCCTCAGTGACTGCAGACACCCCTCAGTGACTGCAGATACCCCTCAGTAATAGCAGACACCCCTCAGTGACAGCAGATACCCCTCAGTGATAGGAAATACCCCTCAGTGACAGCAGACACCCCTCAGTGACAGAAGACACCCCTCAGTGACTGCAGACACCCCCTCAGTAACACCCTCAGTGACTGCAGACACCCCTCCGTGACAGCAGATGCCCCTCAGTGACTGCAGATACCCCTCAGTGACTGCAGCCCCTCAGTGACTGCAGACATCCCTCAGTGACTGCAGATATCCCTCAGTGACTGCAGACACCCCTCAGTGACTGCAGACACCCCTCCATGACAGCAGATGCCGCTCAGTGACTGCAGATACCCCTCAGTGACTGCAGATACCCCTCAGTGACTGCAGATATCTCTCAGTGGCTGCAGACACCCCTCAGTGACTGCAGACACCCCTCAGTGACTGCAGACACCCCTCAGTGACTGCAGATATCACATTGATTGCAGATACCCCTCAGTGACTGCAGACACCCTCAGTGGCTGCTTTCTGCTCACAGATCCTGGGTCTGCAGATACCCCTCAGTGACTGCAGACACCCCTAAATGACTGCAGATACCCCTCAGTGACTGCAGATACCCCTTAGTAACAGCAGACACCCCTCGGTGACAGCAGATACCCCTCAATGATAGCAAATACCCCTCAGTGACAGCAGACACCTCTCAGTGACAGAAGAGACCCCTCAGTGACTGCAGGCACCCCCTCAGTAACAGAAGACACCCCTCAGTGACAGCAGATACCCCTCAGTGACAGCAGACAGCCCTCAGTAACAGCAGACACCCCTCAGTGACAGCAGATACCCCTCAGTGACTGCAGACACCCCCCAGTAAAAGCAGACACCCCTCAGTGACAGCAGATACCCCTCTGTGACTGCAGATACCCACAGTGACTGCAGATACCCCTCAGTGACTGCAGAAACCCTCAGTGGCTGCTTCCTGCTCACAGATACGGGGTCTGCAGCTACCCCTCAGTGACTGCAGACACCCCTCAGTGACTGCAGATACCCCTCAGTAATAGCAGACACCCCTCAGTGACAGCAGATACCCCTCAGTGATAGGAAATACCCCTCAGTGACAGCAGACACCCCTCAGTGACAGAAGACACCCCTCAGTGACTGCAGACACCCCCTCAGTAACACCCTCAGTGACTGCAGACACCCCTCCGTGACAGCAGATGCCCCTCAGTGACTGCAGATACCCCTCAGTGACTGCAGCCCCTCAGTGACTGCAGACATCCCTCAGTGACTGCAGATATCCCTCAGTGACTGCAGACACCCCTCAGTGACTGCAGACACCCCTCCATGACAGCAGATGCCGCTCAGTGACTGCAGATACCCCTCAGTGACTGCAGATACCCCTCAGTGACTGCAGATATCTCTCAGTGGCTGCAGACACCCCTCAGTGACTGCAGACACCCCTCAGTGACTGCAGACACCCCTCAGTGACTGCAGATATCACATTGATTGCAGATACCCCTCAGTGACTGCAGACACCCTCAGTGGCTGCTTTCTGCTCACAGATCCTGGGTCTGCAGATACCCCTCAGTGACTGCAGACACCCCTAAATGACTGCAGATACCCCTCAGTGACTGCAGATACCCCTTAGTAACAGCAGACACCCCTCGGTGACAGCAGATACCCCTCAATGATAGCAAATACCCCTCAGTGACAGCAGACACCTCTCAGTGACAGAAGAGACCCCTCAGTGACTGCAGGCACCCCCTCAGTAACAGAAGACACCCCTCAGTGACAGCAGATACCCCTCAGTGACAGCAGACAGCCCTCAGTAACAGCAGACACCCCTCAGTGACAGCAGATACCCCTCAGTGACTGCAGACACCCCTCAGTAAAAGCAGACACCCCTCAGTGACAGCAGATACCCCTCTGTGACAGCAGATAGCCCTCAGTGACTGCAGACACCCCTCAGTAACAGCAGACACCCCTCAGTGACAGCAGACACCCCTCAGTGACAGCAGATACCCCTCAGTGACAGCAGACACCCCTCAGTGACTGCAGACACCCCTCAGTGACTGCAGATACCCCTCAGTGACAGCAGATACCCCTCAGTGACTGCAGACATCCCTCAGTGACTGCAGACACCCCCCGTGACAGCAGATGCCCGCAGTGACTGCAGATACCCCTCAGTGATTGCAGATACCCCTCAGTGACTGCAGATATCCCTCAGTGACTTCAGACACCCTTCAGTGACTGCAGACACCCCTCAGTGACTGCAGATACCCATCAGGGACTGCAGATACCCATCAGTGACTGCAGATACCCTCAGTGGCTGCTTCCTGCTCACAGATCCTGGGTCTGCAGATACCCCTCAGTGACTGCAGATACCCCTCAGTGAATGCAGATACCCCTCAGTAACAGCAGACACCCCTCAGTGACAGCAGATACCCCTCAGTGATAGCAAATACCCCTCAGTGACAGCAGATACCCCTCAGTGACTGCAGACACCCCCTCAGTAACAGCAGATAACCCTCAGTGACAGCAGATACCCCTCAGTGACAGCAGACACCCCTCAGTAACAGCAGACACCCCTCAGTGACTGCAGACACCCCTCCGTGACAGCAGATGCCCCTCAGTGACTGCAGATACCCCTCAGTGACTGCAGATACTCCTCAGTGACTGCAGACACCCCTCAGTGACTGCAGACACCCCTCTGTGACAGCAGAGGCCCCTCAGTGATTGCAGATACCCCTCAGTGACAGCAGACACCCCTCAGTGACTGCAGATACCCCTCAGTGACTACAGATACCCCTCAGTGACTGCAGATACCCCTCAGTGACTACAGATACCCCTCAGTGATAGCAGACACCCTTCAGTGACTACATATACCCCTCAGTGACTGCAGACACCCCTCATTTACTGCAGATACCCCGCAGTGACTACATATACCCCTCAGTGACTGCAGACACCCCTCAGTGACTGCAGATACCCCTCAGTGACTGCAGACACCCCTCAGTGACTGCAGAGACCCCTCAGTGACAGCAGACACCCCTCAGTGACTGCAGTGACCCCTCAGTAACAGCAGACACCCCTCAGTTACAGCAGATACCCCTCAGTCACTGCAGATATCCCTCAGTGACTGCAGACACCCCTCAGTGACTGCATATACCCACAGTGACTGCAGATACCCCTCAGTGACTGCAGACACCCCTCCTTGACAGCAGATGCCCCTCAGTGACTGCAGATACCCATCAGTGACTGCAGATATCCCTCAGTGACTGCAGACATCCCTCAGTGACTGCAGATACCCACAGTGACTGCAGATACCCCTCAGTGACTGCAGAAACCCTCAGTGGCTGCTTCCTGCTCACAGATACGGGGTCTGCAGCTACCCCTCAGTGACTGCAGACACCCCTCAGTGACTGCAGATACCCCTCAGTAATAGCAGACACCCCTCAGTGACAGCAGATACCCCTCAGTGATAGGAAATACCCCTCAGTGACAGCAGACACCCCTCAGTGACAGAAGACACCCCTCAGTGACTGCAGACACCCCCTCAGTAACACCCTCAGTGACTGCAGACACCCCTCCGTGACAGCAGATGCCCCTCAGTGACTGCAGATACCCCTCAGTGACTGCAGCCCCTCAGTGACTGCAGACATCCCTCAGTGACTGCAGATATCCCTCAGTGACTGCAGACACCCCTCAGTGACTGCAGACACCCCTCCATGACAGCAGATGCCGCTCAGTGACTGCAGATACCCCTCAGTGACTGCAGATACCCCTCAGTGACTGCAGATATCTCTCAGTGGCTGCAGACACCCCTCAGTGACTGCAGACACCCCTCAGTGACTGCAGACACCCCTCAGTGACTGCAGATATCACATTGATTGCAGATACCCCTCAGTGACTGCAGACACCCTCAGTGGCTGCTTTCTGCTCACAGATCCTGGGTCTGCAGATACCCCTCAGTGACTGCAGACACCCCTAAATGACTGCAGATACCCCTCAGTGACTGCAGATACCCCTTAGTAACAGCAGACACCCCTCGGTGACAGCAGATACCCCTCAATGATAGCAAATACCCCTCAGTGACAGCAGACACCTCTCAGTGACAGAAGAGACCCCTCAGTGACTGCAGGCACCCCCTCAGTAACAGAAGACACCCCTCAGTGACAGCAGATACCCCTCAGTGACAGCAGACAGCCCTCAGTAACAGCAGACACCCCTCAGTGACAGCAGATACCCCTCAGTGACTGCAGACACCCCTCAGTAAAAGCAGACACCCCTCAGTGACAGCAGATACCCCTCTGTGACAGCAGATAGCCCTCAGTGACTGCAGACACCCCTCAGTAACAGCAGACACCCCTCAGTGACAGCAGACACCCCTCAGTGACAGCAGATACCCCTCAGTGACAGCAGACACCCCTCAGTGACTGCAGACACCCCTCAGTGACTGCAGATACCCCTCAGTGACAGCAGATACCCCTCAGTGACTGCAGACATCCCTCAGTGACTGCAGACACCCCCCGTGACAGCAGATGCCCGCAGTGACTGCAGATACCCCTCAGTGATTGCAGATACCCCTCAGTGACTGCAGATATCCCTCAGTGACTTCAGACACCCTTCAGTGACTGCAGACACCCCTCAGTGACTGCAGATACCCATCAGGGACTGCAGATACCCATCAGTGACTGCAGATACCCTCAGTGGCTGCTTCCTGCTCACAGATCCTGGGTCTGCAGATACCCCTCAGTGACTGCAGATACCCCTCAGTGAATGCAGATACCCCTCAGTAACAGCAGACACCCCTCAGTGACAGCAGATACCCCTCAGTGATAGCAAATACCCCTCAGTGACAGCAGATACCCCTCAGTGACTGCAGACACCCCCTCAGTAACAGCAGATAACCCTCAGTGACAGCAGATACCCCTCAGTGACAGCAGACACCCCTCAGTAACAGCAGACACCCCTCAGTGACTGCAGACACCCCTCCGTGACAGCAGATGCCCCTCAGTGACTGCAGATACCCCTCAGTGACTGCAGATACTCCTCAGTGACTGCAGACACCCCTCAGTGACTGCAGACACCCCTCTGTGACAGCAGAGGCCCCTCAGTGATTGCAGATACCCCTCAGTGACTGCAGATACCCCTCAGTGACTGCAGATATCCCTCAGTGACTGCAGACACCCCTCAGTGACTGCAGACACCCCTCAGTGACTACAGATACCCACAGTGACTGCAGATACTCCTCAGTGACTGCAGACACCCTCAGTGGCTGCTTCCTGCTCACAGATCCTGGGTCTGCAGATACCCCTCAGTGACTGCAGACACCCCTCAGTGACTGCTGATACCCCTCCGTTACTGCAGATACCCATCAGTAACAGCAGACACCACTCAGTGACAGCAGATGCCCCTCAGTGATAGCAAATATCCCTCAGTGACAGCAGACACCCCTCAGTGATAGAAGACAACCCTCAGTGACTGGCCCCTCAGTAACAGCAGACACCCCTCAGGGACAGCAGATATTCCTCAGTGACAGCAGACACCCCTCAGTAAAGCAGACACCCTTCAGTGACAGCAGATACCCTTCAGTGATTGCAGACACCCCTCAGTAACAGCAGACACCCCTCAGTGACAGCAGATACCCATCTGTGACAGCAGATAGCCCTCAGTGACTGCAGACACCCCTCAGTAACAGCAGACACCCATTAGTGACTGCAGATACCCCTCAGTGACTTCAAATACCCCTCAGTGACTTCAGATACCCCTCAGTGACAGCAGACACCCATCAGTGACAGCAGATACCCCTCAGTGACTGCAGATGCCCCTCAGTGACAGCAGATACCCCTCAGTGACTGAAGATACCCACAGTGACTGCAGATACCCCTCAGGTACTGCAGACATCCTCAGTGGCTGCTTCCTGCTCACAGATCCTGGGTCTGCAGATACCCCTCAGTGACTGCAGACACCACTCAGTGACTGCAGACACACCTCAGTGACTGCAGATACCCCTCAGTGACTGCAGATACCCACAGTGACTGCAGATACCCCTCAGTGACTGCAGATACCCCTCAGTGACTGCAGATACCCACAGTGACTGCAGATACCCCTCAGTGACTGCAGACACCCACAGTGACTGCAGATACCCCTCAGTGACTTCAGATACCCCTCAGTGACAGCAGACACCCCTTAGTGACAGCAGGTACCCCTCAGTGACTGCAGATACCCCTCAGTGACAGCAGATACCCCTCAGTGACTGCAGATACCCACAGTGACTGCAGATACCCCTCAGTGACTGCAGACACCCTCCGTGGCTGCTTCCTGCTCACAGATCCTGGGTCTGCAGATACCCCTCAGTGACTGCAGACACCCCTCAGTGACTGCAGACACACCTCAGTGACTGCAGATACCCCTCAGTGACTGCATATACCTACAGTGACTGCAGATACCCCTCAGTGACTGCAGATACCCCTCAGTGACTGCAGATACCCACAGTGACTGCAGATACCCCTCAGTGAGTGCAGATACCCACAGTGACTGCAGATACCCCTCAGTGACTGCAGATACCCACAGTGACTGCAGATACCCCTCAGTGACTGCAGATACCCCTCATTGACTGCAGATACCTCTCAATGACTGCAGATACCCATTAGTGACTGCAGATACTCCTAAATGACTGCTTCCTGCTCACAAATCATCAATCAAAAGATGTTCAACATTATATCTTCCTGCTCACACATCCGCAGTGTGCAGACACGCCTAACTGACTATTTCCTGCTCACAGGTCCACAGTGTGCAGATACCCTCAGTGACCGCTTCCTGCTCACAGATCCACAGTCTCCAGCTGCCCCTCAGTGACTGCTTCCTGCTCACACATCCACAGTGTGCGGCTTCACAGTGACCTCCAGCTCACAGACTGGTGTTCAGAAAGGCTTCATTACAGAGGCTCTACTCCTAATTCCAGAACCATGGAATGCGATGAAGCAGGTAACATTTTCTTTTGGTTAAAATGTGCTGCAGCCAGTCAGCTAGACTGTGCAGTTTATTCTCTGGGAGCTGAGGCGGGCCCACAACTGGAGTTTGATCAGTCACTGGATCTGATGATGCTTTGAGTGTGCTCTTTATTGAATCACAAGAAGTTTATTCTCCTGGGGGCCGATGGGACTCAGAGTGAGGCAGTTGTTTTGTTTCGGAAGCTGATAGAGCTTCAGGCTTCAGTTTATGCTATTAAAGGAGTCGACGGGGCTCAGTGGGTGGATACTTCTATATTTGGAACTGATGGGGCAGAGTCGGTGCAGTTTATTCCATCACAGGATCTGATGGGAATCGGGTGTGGAGGTTGCTTTGTCACTGGAACTGATATAAGCTCAGGCTGCTGTTTATTCTATTATAGGAGCTGGATGGGCTCATACTGTGCAATCTATTTTTTACAGGACTGGTGGGGGCTGATTGAGCACAGACTGGTCAGTCTATTCTGTTACATGCTCAGTTAGAGGTTCAGACTGTAACTCTACCTTCTCAGGAGCTGGCCTGGCTCAGATGGTGCAGTTTATTATCTCCTAGTAGCCTGAGGACCTCATACTGTGCCGTTTATTCCATCACATTTAACAACAAGGGGTGGTGATGGACAGAGTTTCTGAATTAAGCAGAATACTCTCACCCAGTCAAGAGATCAGGGCTAGATCCAACACCGTTTTTTAGCTCACTGCACCATCCCAGCTCAGAACCTTGCTATATGCAAATTAGTCTGTTCCTGTCCCAGTGCATGATGGGAACAGGGCAAACCAAACTACCAAGCCAATTCTTACACTGGGAAGGAAACAAGCTTCCGGGGACTGGTTTCTGGCATTTCAGCTGTCGTCGGCCCAGCTTGCTTGAATCCTGATGGCAAATGGCCACCTTTCTTGCTGAGCTTGCGGCTTTCCAACTTACTCAATTTGTGAGGGGCTCCACTCACAGAGCGGGTCACCTCCTTGACCCCATTTTCTCCAATATCACTAGTTGTTCCGCAGGCACGCCAATCCCTATGACCTGGACCGATCATCATTTAGTTACTCTGTCTATCCCGTGCACCTTGAGATCTGTAGCGGTACCTACCCCTTCAGTCCAGAAACGACCATGGAGAAAGCTTCATCTTGAAGACCTACACAATCTTCTGGCATTAAATCCTCCACCCCCTACCGAAGATTTAGACGTAAGCTATGACCAGTTCTGCCTTTGGATCACTCAGGCACTTGATACCTTGATCCCGGCCAGATGCACCAAGGCTCGCATCCACACAGCTAGCCCTTGGTATAACCCCGAATTAGCAAGCCTGAAAAAAGAATGCAAAAAGGCAGAGAGGAGTTGGCGGAAAAAACTATGATGCCAATCTAAAATTAGACTATGTCATGCTTCAAAAAACCTACCATCGTAAGATCTGCAGAATAAGGGCGGCATATTATGCCAATGAAATCAACAACAGCTCTAACACCTCGAAAGCTGTATTCAAAATTTTGAAAGATCTTACCGCAAAGAAAACGGTCAACACCACTATCACCTCCCCTGACCTCTGTAATAATATGGCCAACTTCTTTATCAACAAGATCATGAAAATCTACGACACTTTTCCTAAAGGCCCGCAGCCATTGGCCATTTTTGATCCTACTAGGCCCTCTCTCCTCCCTACCCACGCTTGAGCGAGAGAGTTTCCAAAAAATCTGCAAAAAGATTAAATCGGGCTCCCCGGCAGATCCCCTTAAACTGGATACCTTCTGTGAAGCCCATGAATCTATCACTGAGCACATCCGAGATATCATCAACCGGTCCCTTTCGACCGCTAAAGTTCCCTCCAAGTGGAAGCAGGCCTGGGTTTCTCCCATTCTAAAAAAACCCACTCTAGACCCCTCGCTCCCTGAGAACTTCAGACCTATCTCCCTGCTTCCCTGGCCTGCCAAAATTATCGAGGCACACGTCAATAACATTCTGACAGATTTCCTCCTCACCAATAACATCTTGGATGACTCTCAACATGGGTTTAGAGCTGGTCATAGCACAGAGACCGCCTTGCTCAGTGTTTCAGAGGACCTCCGTACCATCCTTGACACCGGAGGCACGGCAGCACTGGTCCTGTTGGACCTTAGTGCTACCTTCGATACGGTGTCACACGAGGTTCTCTTGATGAGATTGGAGGAAATTGGTATCACAGGGTCAGCTCTGGGATGGTTTAGAGACTTCCTTTGCAATAGGTCTTTTAGAGTCTCTACCCCTCCACACATCTCTGAGGAACATAACATTGGACAGGGAGTGCCGCAAGGCTCTTCCCTGAGCCCCACCCTGTTCAATGTATATGTCCGCCCCCTGGCGGAGGTGGCTAGAAGAAATGGACTTGCACTGGTATCCTATGCAGATGATACCCAGTTGGTGGTGTCACTTATGGACAACAGTGGTCTGGAGGCACAACACTTCAAACAAACACTCACTGACATCACCAACTGGATGACGGCGAATTTTCTTCAATTAAACGCCGGGAAAACGGAGATTCTCCTCCTGGGCAAAAACACTTCGTCCTGGGGTGACAACTGGTGGCCGGATGCGCTAGGCCCATCCCCTACGCCTAAGGAATGTGTCAAAAACCTGGGAGTTTGGGTGGATTCTGCTCTAAAGTTCACGCACCACACAAAAAAGGTTGCCGCCACATGCTTTGGCGTCTTGCGTAACATCAGGCCCATTCTGAAGTTCTTTGACTGCCGCACTCGCCAACTAATCGTCCAGGCGACCATCCTTTCCAGACTGGACTATGCCAGCTCCCTTCTATTGGGGGCTAATCTAGTTGAAATTACTAGATTGCAAAGAGTTCAGAATGCGGCTGCCAGGGCTCTGGTGGGTCTCCCGCGCCATTCCTCGGTATCTGGAACCCTAAAGAAACTGCACTGGCTTCCGGTGGGCAAAAGGGTCCAGTTCAAAGCATTGTGCCTCGCGTTCAAAATCCTTAAAACTTCCTCCCCCCAATGCTTCGCCCACTCCTGTCAGAGTACATCCCTAGGAGATCGCTCCGGTCAGAGGGGCAGCATCTTGCGATCATTCCCCGCATCAGATTGGCCAGAATGGGCGGCCGCTCTTTTAGCTTCCTAGCGGCCAAGTTATGGAACAGTCTTCCCGAAGCTATCCATGGGATACAAGATCTCCTAGCCTTCAGAAAGGCTGTTAAAACACACCTTTTTCAACAATAGCTTCACCCTTAGCGTCTCCACCTCACTGTAAACTGTATTCTGTCCTTCCGCAGCGCCGGGACGCCCCTTCGCTGGGGCAGCCGTGCGCTATACAAATCACCATAGCAAATCACCATAGCAATGAGCAAGGGACTCACATCTGAGTATACCCTTTCACGCTTATGGTGGACAAAATATTTAACAACAAGGGGAGGTGATGGACAGAGTTTCTGAATTAAGCAGAATACTCTCACCCAGTCAGGAGATCAGGGCTAGATCCAACATCGTTTTTTAGCTCACTGCACCATCCCAGCTCAGAACCTGGCTATATGCATTTTAGTCTGTTCCTGTCCCAGTGCATGATGGGAACAGGGCAAACCAAACTACCAAGCCAATTCTTACACTGGGAAGGAAACAAGCTTCCGGGGACCGGTTTCTGGCATTTCAGCCGTCGTCGGCCCGGCTTGCTTGAATCCTGATGGTGCAATGAGCAAGGGACTCACATCTGAGTATACCCTTCCACGCTTATGGTGGACAAAATATTTAACAACAAGGGGTGGTGATGGACAGAGTTTCTGAATTAAGCAGAATACTCTCACCCAGTCAAGAGATCAGGGCTAGATCCAACACCGTTTTTTAGCTCACTGCACCATCCCAGCTCAGAACCTGGCTATATGCAAATTAGTCTGTTCCTGTCCCAGTGCATGATGGGAACAGGGCAAACCAAACTACTAAGCCAATTCTTACACTGGGAAGGAAACAAGCTTCCGGGGACTGGTTTCTGGCATTTCAGCCGTCGTCGGCCCGGCTTGCTTGAATCCTGATGGTGCAATGAGCAAGGGACTCACATCTGAGTATACCCTTCCACGCTTATGGTGGACAAAATATTTAACAACAAGGGGTGGTGATGGACAGAGTTTCTGAATTATGCAGAATACTCTCACCCAGTCAAGAGATCAGGGCTAGATCCAACACCGTTTTTTAGCTCACTGCACCGTCCCAGCTCAGAACCTGGCTATATGCAAATTAGTCTGTTCCTGTCCCAGTGCATGATGGGAACAGGGCAAACCAAACTACCAAGCCAATTCTTACACTGGGAAGCTAACAAGCTTCCGGGGACCGGTCTCTGGCATTTCAGCCGTCGTCGGCCCGGCTTGCTTCAATCCTGATGGTGCAATGAGCAAGGGACTCACATCTGAGTATACCCTTCCACGCTTATGGTGGACAAAATATTTAACAACAAGGGGTGGTGATGGACAGAGTTTCTGAATTAAGCAGAATACTCTCACCCAGTCAAGAGATCAGGGCTAGATCCAACACCGTTTTTTAGCTCACTGCACCATCCCAGCTCAGAACCTGGCTATATGCAAATTAGTCTGTTCCTGTCCCAGTGCATGATGGGAACAGGGCAAACCAAACTACCAAGCCAATTCTTACACTGGGAAGGAAACAAGCTTCCGGGGACCGGTTTCTGGCATTTCAGCCGTTGTCGGCCCGGCTTGCTTGAATCCTGATGGACAGACATGAGTCCCTTCCTCACTGCACCATCAGGATTCAAGCAAGCCGGGCCGACGACGGCTGAAATGCCAGAAACCGGTCCCCGGAAGCTTGTCTCCTTCCAGTGAAGAATTGGCTTGGTAGTCTGGTCTGCCCTGTTCCCATAATGCACTGGGCCAGGGACAGACTAATTTGCATGTAGCCAGGTTCTGAGCTGGGATGGTGCAGTGAGCTAAAAAACGGTGATGGATCAAGCCCTGATCTTTGGACTGGGTAAGAGTGGTCTGCTTAATTCAGACACTCTGTTCATCACCACCCCCTTTTCTGAATCGTTTTTGGCCACTATAGGTGTGGCAGGGTATACTCAGACATGAGTCCCTTGCTCACTGCACCATCAGGATTCAAGCAAGCCGGGCCGACGACGACTGAAATGCCAGAAACAGGTCCCCGGAAGCTTGTCTCCTTCCAGTGAAGAATTTGCTTGGTAGTCTGGTCTGCCCTGTTCCCATGATGCACTGGGCCAGGGACAGACTAATTTGCATGTAGCCAGGTTCTAAGCTGGGATGGTGCAGTGAGCTAAAAAAGGGTGATGGATCAAGCCCTGATCTTTGGACTGGGTAAGAGTGGTCTGCTTAATTCAGACACTCTGTTCATCACCACCCCCTTTTCTGAATCGTTTTTGGCCACTATAGGTGTGGCAGGGTATACTCAGACATGAGTCTCTTGCCCACTGCACCATCAGGATTCAAGCAAGCCGGGCCGACGACGGCTAAAATGCCAGAAACCGGTCCCCGGAAGCTTTTCTCCTTCCAGTGAAGAATTGGCTTGGTAGTCTGGTCTGCCCTGTTCCCATGATGCACTGGGCCAGGGACAGACTAATTTGCATGTAGCCAGGTTCTGAGCTGGGATGGTGCAGTGAGCTAAAAAACGGTGATGGATCAAGCCCTGATCTTTGGACTGGGTAAGAGTGGTCTGCTTAATTCAGACACTCTGTTCATCACCACCCCCTTTTCTGAATCGTTTTTGGCCACTATAGGTGTGGCAGGGTATACTCAGACATGAGTCCCTTGCTCACTGCACCATCAGGATTCAAGCAAGCCGGGCCGACGACGGCTGAAATGCCAGAAACCGGTCCCCGGAAGCTTGTCTCCTTCCAGTGAAGAATTGGCTTGGTAGTCTGGTCTGCCCTGTTCCCATGATGCACTGGGCCAGGGACAGACTAATTTGCATGTAGCCAGGTTCTGAGCAGGGATGGTGCAGTGAGCTAAAAAACGGTGATGGATCAAGCCCTGATCTTTGGACTGGGTAAGAGTGGTCTGCTTAATTCAGACACTCTGTTCATCACCACCCCCTTTTCTGAATCGTTTTTGGCCACTATAGGTGTGGCAGGGTATACTCAGACATGAGTCCCTTGCTCACTGCACCATCATGATTCAAGCAAGCCGGGCCGACGACGGCTGAAATGCCAGAAACCGATCCCCGGAAGCTTGTCTCCTTCCAGTGATGAATTGGCTTGGTAGTTTGGTCTGCCCTGTTCCCATGATGCACTGGGCCAGGGACAGACTAATTTGCATGTAGCCAGGTTCTGAGCTGGGATGGTGCAGTGAGCTAAAAAACGGTGATGGATCAAGCCCTGATCTTTGGACTGGGTAAGAGTGGTCTGCTTAATTCAGACACTCTGTTCATCACCACCCCCTTTTCTGAATCGTTTATTCCATCACAGCAGCCCAGGAGGCTCGGACTGTGCAGGTTATTCAATCACAGCAGCCCACTATGAGAAGTTGGCCTGGCATATGCTGTCCACTATTCTAGTGGGCACCTTGCACCAGTCCAACCAAACATTATTGATAATAGGTTAAGACAACCTTTATTGAAAGCTATCCTAGTGCACAATATACAATGGGCCCCAAGGGGAGACCAAGCCATATTTTAAGAAAGTGGTATAAGAACCACAACTTCACTAGACACAAGGCCTAAAGCCTGTAGAATCGCCGGGACCCCAAGGAACCACCCAAGGTAGTGACATAGGGTACCCACGGGGGACATGTGCAGTGTGAGAACACAGCCACGAGCTCTGTTAGGTTTTATGCAGAAAGTCGTGGTTGGAATTTTTAAGATTAAGGACACTAAGGAGAGGGCTTTGAGCAAACCACTTTAGACTTAAGGGTTATAGGGCCAACACCCACGGGGGCACTGGAGTACTCGAGTTACCTCACCCACGGAAGCCGGGTGCATAGGTTTTCAAATGGTGTTGGCAATCGTCGTCGTTTTCAATGGCGACCTGCTGCCAAGTGCTACTGCTGTGAAGAAGAAAAGTGTCTGGGGTGATCCAAGCCTGGATCGAAGATGTGAAGAACCTGAAAGCAGAGGGGACAGAGTCTGGGTGACTGGCCAGTGACCTGGGGCACGAAAGACGAATGCCCACCGATGTCGGGTGCTTCAGGTGCGAAGAGGTGGATCTTGACCCTGCCGCCACGAGGACCAGGAGGCATCGACGATGACCAGGAACTGGATTAGAGCTGTCCCACCAAGGATGTCAAGTGCTGCGGCGTCGGTGCTCGGATTGAACTCAATAAGCCTTGGCACAACAGCAACCCACGCAGAAGAAGAAAAGATTCTTTGGAGAGGACCAGCATGGTCCAGGGAACTCACCAAGCGATGGAGAATCAGGGCACGTCTGGAACAACCAGGGAAGTCCAAGGAAAGTTAAAGTTGCCTTCTCAGGGACCCACAGGTCGACGGACCAGGGATCGCGAAGGTACCTAGAGAGAAAACACAAATGGCCAGCTCACTGAACACTTGTGGAGTGTAGCCCAGCAATCTTCGGTGGAAATGCTGCTCTGGGTCTGGGCTATAAGTAACCCAAAGCACAGTCTCAAGGATCGGCAAGAAGCATATGCACTTGCAAATGTGCACGGTGTCCAGGGGTTCCGGTTTCACGGTCCCCACGAGGTCTGTAGGTCTCAGCTTTGCTGGAAGCTCGGGCCAACCTCGTGGAAGTCTGGGAACCCACCTCTTGTGTTGCAAATTCTTCGGAGTCCGGCGGGAGCTTCGGAGATGCAAACGGGTCAGATGCGTCTTTGGTACCTGCCACGCAGGGGAGTAACTCCTTTAGTCCAAGGGAGATGCTTCAGTCATATAGCGTCATAATAGATAATAGAAGTGCCAAGATTCAGTATCAGAGCTTTGTCCAGGTAAATCTAAAATCCTGTAGTCAGGGGTTCCTACTTTATACCCAAGGAAGGGGTGTGACAAAATCTGGAGACCCACCTATGAGAGGGTTTGGAAAGACGGGTGGCTACACCCATTTCCTTTGTCCAGTTTTGCACCAGAGCAGGGCCCTGCAACCAGTTTGAACTGGGCTATGCACAGGGGCACCAAGTGTGCCCCCAGTGCAGACTTCATGCACTCTTGGAGTGCACCCACCCAGCCACAATACACTAAAGCCTGTCTGGGAGGTGGTGCCACTTCCCTGTGACAGGAAACCTATTGTCCAGGCCTCCCTTGCCAGAGTTTCGTCCAGCAGCAGGAGGCCAGACTCGTGTCTGTGGCTGGCAGCATACATTTTGTGATGCCAGGGTTAAGGAAAGCTGGTACTGGGTAGCCTGGTGCACCACATTACCATGGATAAATCATACCTCCCTGTTGGAACCTGGGATGTCAGGTCACCTAGGGTAGCCTGGCCTAGGGTAAGACATGCAATTCTAGAGGCACAAGTGTGAAGGTTGCAAACCACCCAGCAGTAAATCCACGCAATAACACACAAAAATGACACTACACCACTGTTAGAAAAATATGAGCTGTTTTATAAAAATAATATACTCTGCTTAATACCTCTGGAAATCATAACTCAGTGCATACAGATGTCATATAAAAGTAGTATTAGCACTTTCAGAAGTATCAACTTATCACATTAATCAGTATCAACAGTACTTCCCATCAAACTCTGTTATTTTGACTTTCTATAACTTTTATCACAACATTACGTTAGAAGAGGCAGTGTCAGCACTTTATATTTAGTCAGGAATGCAATAACATTTCGTTATTAACCTTACACTTCCCCTTCTTAGCTTGTCACCTTCCCATCAGAGAACATTAGTTTCCCTGCAGAAAAGCCTGTACTCCTCTAGGGAAGATTACACCTTTCTCTCCCCTTCACTACTGACCACAGAAGAACTGGCTATAACAAATTAAACCAGCATTCATTGAAGCCCCTTCAGGGATTCCTCAAGGACACTGCACTCCTGGGGACAGAGTCTCTGTTTATTCACTTGTGAAGTCTCAATCTATGACACTAGTTACTCTTGTGGAAGTCACTTCCCCCACGTGTTTACCTCCTTACTTGTAATTGAGTCGATGCTGGAATCGTCCTGCGCCAGAAGCAAGGGGGAATAGCAGCCGATATGGCCAAGGACCCGAGTGCAGGAAAGGCTCTCTCGCCTCTGAAGGCTCCTCAGCTCTCCCTCCCCGCTCGGGCCAGCTCCTCTATGTGGCGCTCGAGCGGAAGGAAACGGCGGTTTCAACACTGCCCCCAGGCCGCTACCGGGCCCCTTAACTCTCCCTCCCTGCTCGGGCCAGCTCCTCGGTGTGGCGCTCGAGCAGGAAGAAAAGGCTGAACACGCTGACAAGCTGTTGTGGCTCCTGGCGCTCCACCTCAGTGCCGGTCGGGCGAAGACACTTCTCCCGCGGTCATGCGCGGTACGCCCACGCTGGCGCCGCCTCCTACTGCGCAGGCATACAGGAAAGGACGCGACTCTTTCACGGGCCTGCTCACTTCCTGGCCCCTCCTTCCGGGGATAACTGCGTCGACTTGGGCATGCGCGAAGGCGCCTTTTGGCAGTGTCTCGCCCTCACTTTCTCCTCACAACCGGGGCGCTGCACAGCAACGCGACTGGAGCGCGGTAGGCGCCCCCGGGGTCCCGCTCACGATGAAAGCCTCACAAGGCTACTCAGGCTCAGTGGATCCTGTGAAGGCGCTGACAAGGAGCGCGATCGGTGCCCCAGGGGTCCCGCTCCCAATTTAATAAAGAGAACGAGATCCTAGCCCCTCACTTTCCACCTAACAGGCTGAGAGGCTTGCCACACACCACAGGACCAGTCAATAATAAGGACATCTTGAAGTTATTCAGAGGAAGTACTTCCTTTCCACACTCTAGAGAGGAGGGGGGTGAAAGGGGGGGCTCCTTCAGAGTAGAGCCACAGAGCTCTTCTTCAGCACTAATCCCCTATCCCTCCTTACTGGACAGACTTAGGGGCACAGGGGAACTCTTACTTCAGCTCCCAGGGCAGGGTCCTTCTCAGCTCCAAAGACTACTGGAATTAACCCCTTCGCCTAACTGTCCAGGGTCAGCAGGATGAACTAACTTGGCTAGGACAACAGGAAATGGGAGGTGGAAAAGCCTTGACAGAGGGCTACCCTTGTAGAGCAATCCACCCTTCAGGAACCTACCCCTACCAGACCTCAGCCTTCACTCTAGCTGCTCCTCACTGACAGACAAAATGGCTGTCCAGCATTCCGCCTTTTATAGGCTGACCCTCAGGAGTCCAGAAGGGACCAGAAGGTTCTGGAACGCCCTATACTAGTCTATGGGCAAGTTCTGGGTTTGGCAGTTAGGGCAGTTGGTGGCCACCATTTTGTGGTTATTTTGATATTTGATATTTATTAGCATTTGTAAAGCGCTACTTTCGCTCCGGAGGGAGCATCTTGGCGCTGAGCACACAGAAGATCAACTGTGGGGAGCAAGGATCAGATAGCTGCGAGGACCGATAAGTCAGACTGAGAATATATCCAAGTCTTCAGGAGTTTCCTGAAAAGGCTTTCTGAGGGGGCATGCCTGAGGTTGGGGGGAAGACGATTCCATGCCTTAGCAGCCAGGAATGAAAAGGTCTTTCCGCCTTTGGTTTTTAGTTTTATTCGGGGTTCAGTGATTAGATTAGCACCTGATGACCTCAAGCAGCGGGTTGGAATATAACGCTGGAAGCGCTTAATCAGGTAGGATGGACCTGTGCTCCTGGTGGATCTAAAGACAGTGACTAGAAGCTTGAATAAGATTCTCTTATGGAGGGGCAGCCAGTGAAGGGTGTTGAGAGCTGCAGAGGCCGAGGACCTACGGGGGAGTTTCAGGACAAGCCTGGCTGCTGCGTGTTGAACACTTTGTAATTTTTTAAGGGAAGATTTCTTGATGCCTGCTAGGAGGCCGTTACAGTAATCCAGCCGGGAGAGGATAAGCGCCACCGCGACTGATTTCCTGGCTGAAATAGGCAAAAAATTGAAAAATTTCTTTAGTTGCCAGATCAGGCTAAAACAGCGCCCTGCGGTAATGCGCACATGCTCATCGAAGCTGAGGGATGCGTCAAATTGAACTCCAAGATTGCGGGCTGAAGAGACCGCGCTCGGTGGTGCTTCGGAGTTATGGGGCCACCAGTCTTTGGGGGAAAAGAGTGTGCCTTTACCAAGGGGTATTATTTCGGTTTTGGCGCTGTTGCATTTAAGATGATTCAGGTTGAGCCAGGAAAAGGCTTGTGAAAGGCAGTTTTGAAATCTAAGGGCAGCATCCGGGAGTCTTTTGTCAATGGTGACGACAAGCTGGGTGTCGTCAGCGTAGGATGTCACAAGGATCCCATGGGACTCGATCAATGTGAGAAGGGGGGGCCATATATATATTGAAAAAGAGAGGGCTCAGGATGGAACCCTGGGGCACACCTGAGATGGTAGGTCGTTCGCCAGAAAGAAAGGGGCCTAAGGAAACCGTTTGAGAGCGGTTGGACAAGAATGATGTTATCCAAGCAAGAGCGGAACCCGAGACACCAATCTCACGCATTCTATTGATTAGAATGACATGTGAGATGGTGTCGAAGGCCGCGGTTAAGTCGAGCAGGATGAGGACAGCCTGCCTGCCCTCATCCTGCAAGAACTTGATGGTGTCTGATAACTCAATCAAAGCGGTTTCTGTAGAATGGCCGGTTCCAACTATTTTCCTGTCAGAACAGGCCTCTAGGCCTGAGGTGAAAAACTATGAGGGGGGGAAAGAGCACCTATCCCCTTGACCAACACCTAGAAAAAGTTAGTGGACAAAAATTATTAAGGGTATGAGGGGCAAAAAGGGGACAAAATAAAAAATAAATTGGAGGGACTACGCAAGAAGCCAGACAGGTCTAACACTCCCACACCAGTTACTGGTGTGGAGGTATGATTCCAAGGTGTTTGACACCAAACACAACATGGTTCTGTGCAGCCGTTTTAAAGTTAGTATTTACCGTGAGATTATAATGCACTTAAAAGTATATGGTCTAGGCTGCAACACTAACAACCCCGGAAGATAGATTACGAAGGCTGCAGAGGGGCTCTGCTCAAGCATGGGCACCCTCAGACACATAACCCAGCACCCTGCCTTCAGGATTGGTAAGACTTGCCATAGGGGTGACTGATAGGTTCATAGGTGTAGTGATTTAAATAGATATAAATTAAATTGATACTTGTATAGCGCACTACTCACCCACAAGGGTCTCAAGGCGCTTGTACGGATACCGCTGTGGAACCCATCCTGGCTTTCCCTGTGAGGCGACCACTCCTGGGCACCCCCAAGGTGGAGGCCAGGCATCCTTAGCGTTGTGGGGGCCGTTGTGGAGATTAAGTAAGCTATTTCCCAGAGTTGCAGAGTGGGACTCCATCATTGGAATAGGCACTGAGGCGAGAATTATCAGGACCGTGGAATTTTGAGCCCAAGACCCGCCGAGGCGGGGAATTGAACCCTGGCCCCGGGCTAGACCTCTGCATCAGGGTCTGCCGCTCTAACCATTGAGTGCTGTAAGAACACGGGTTAACCCAAGAAGTCACTGGGACCTGGGCGGAAGGTTGATACAGACAAAGTGGTCCCAGATAATCACACAATTAACTCAACCGTAAAATCACTTAGGTGAATACAAAGACAATTATAACAACATTATTTTTAATCACAACGTGTATCGTAAAAACTCATTCATATAATAAATCCATAGTAAATCACATATAATGCCCCTAAGAAGTGGAGTAGGGAAGGGTAGTGCTGGGATAGTGAAAGTATAGGAATTAGAACAGGGGTCACTGAGACCTGAATACACCAGAAATAATGATAAGTTAACACAATGGAACACATAACTCATCAATTCATTTAGCAATCATGCCTCAAATAAAATCACAAATGATAAATCAGGGAGGAGGCTGAACACAGGAGGAAGTGTTGACGTTTCGACCCAAGTAGATGCAGGCGTGGTATAAACCTTGCTAGAGGGTCTTCATCAGGACAGGGGATGAGGAAGGTGGGGCAATGAATCTGACTGACTGACTGAAGTTTTTATTAAGCGCTCTAATGCAGCGGCGTCTTGGCGCTGTAGAATAGAAGGTGATGCGAGACAGATCAGGGCAGGGAGAACAGCCATGTTTTCAGGGATTTTCTGAATCTCAGTTTGGAGGCTTGTGAGCGAAGTTCGACAGGCAAAGAGTTCCAGAGTTTGGAGGCCTGATTAGAAAATGATTTTCCACCCCAGCACACTTTCCGGATTCTAGGCACGCAGACCAGGTCTTGATTGGCCGATCTTAGAGTTCGGTTGGGCACATAGCGGGGGAGGAGTTTGGCCAAATCATCTGATCCTTTTCCGTAAACGGCTTTGTGGGCCAAGCAGAGGGCCTTAAACTGGACTCTGCGCTTAATTGGCAGCCAGTGCAGCTCTCGAATGGCCCGGGAGGTGGGGTGACGCTTAGGCAGGTTCAGGAGAACCCTGGCGGACGCGTTCTGGATAGCCTGCAGCTTGATCAATTGCTTCTCTCCCGTACCGAGATAGAGAGAGTTGCAATAATCAACCCGAGACATTACTAGGGCAGCAATGACAGTCTTTTTAGGTCTCGTTCGAGACCTATTGCTGCCAAGTTGCTTGTCAACGGACACAGAGAGGGTCACGAGCGGCGATTCAGGTCCGTGATCGCGCAGATTCTGGTCCGTGCACGCGCACCAGCCGCCACCACATGCACAGATGCACCAGCCGGCACCAGCCGCGCGCACACGCACCAGCTCACACACGCACCAGCCGCCCCCAGCCACGCACACACGCACCAGCTGTCCACACACGCACCAGCCGCCATGGCCGCGCACACACGCACCAGCCGCCCGAGCCTGTGCACGAGCCCCCAAGGCACCAAGTCTCACTCACCGGGTGTCATCTCCTCCGCCTCCATTGACGTGGCACACACGGGGCTTCCCTCACTGATGGGAGCCCCGCACTTGTATCCACAGCCTCAGTCACCACTTTTCTGCTGTCACCGCCGGGCTCCCCCTCCGGCATGGGAGCCCGGCATCACCACGTCCATCTCGGCGAGTCACTTCGTGCACGAGCTTATGGCGGAAGTCCCGCCCCACAGCAAGCATGACGCTGCCGGACTTCCGGATTTCGCGCCAGTCGGGCCGGTGGCTTGCCAGGAACTCAAGCGATTTCCAGGTATTTGTTACTTTAGTGATGTGTAACCCAAGTGCATTTTAAAGATTTAGCCAAATGGGGAGTAGTTGACAGGGTTCAGATTGTGCTTTACAAACAATGCAGAAAATAAACTCTCTTGGGCGTGTCCCGCGTTTCCTTCATCCATCTGATGAACACGTAAAGCATTTAAACCCAGAATATAACAGGTCGCATTGCTCCCCGTTCATAAATAGCGTATTTCTGAGCTATCACAAGTCTATGAAGTCAGAAAGCCAGGAGTTGAAATACAATAATTCTATTCTTTTTATTGTTCATTTGTAACCCGCACATGCAGTTCGAACAACCGCCCAAAGTGCCTATGAAACGTCTCCAGGCGCTCTGCTCCGTGGCGATGGCGAAGGGTCAACATTCCATACCGTGTAATGTTCCGAAACTAGAAAAACAGTCACCCACGCTCTGGTCACGAGCCGACTGGACTACGGAAACACCCTCTACGCCGGCACCACCGCAAAGCTCCAGAAAAAACTACAACGCATCCAGAACGCCTCAGCCAGGCTCATATTAGACATCCCGCGTAAAGAACACATCTCTGATCACCTGAAAAACCTCCACTGGCTCCCCGTCAATAAGAGAATCACTTTCCGGCTCCTAACCCACACTCACAAAGCACTCTACGAAATCGGACCCGAATGCCTCAACATACGACTATCCTTCTACACCCCCTCCTGCCAGCTACGATCCTCCAACCAAGCCCTTGCCACTGTACCTCGCATCAACAAAACCACCATGGGAGGTAGATCCTTTTCCTAACTAGCAGCTAAAACTTGGAACTCACTTCCCACTCACCTTCGCCTTACTCAGAACCACCTAGCATTTAGAAAGCAACTCAAAACTTGGATATTCGACAAGTAACTCCCCACCCTTCTTCAAGCGCCTTGAGACCCTCTGGGTATGTAGCGCGCTATACAAATCTTTTGACTTGACTTGACTTGACTTCCGACACCTTCGCAATCAGGGATTCAGGAGTCGGAAAGCACTGACAAAGTCATAATCTGGGCAACAGTAGGGTGTTGAACCCCATGCACTATACTCACTGGGCGGCCACTGGTCAAGCATTGGATACCAGTAGGTCTCTCCTACGTGAGGTATTGGCTTGGTCAGTGTTCTTTAGCCATGTTGTACAGAAGCGTGGCTGTGGCCCAGCATAGCTGAAAGCTTTAAGAAAAACAAAACTGTGATGCGGCCAGCACTAGGCACTTCATAGCCTTTTTTACTGCTACAACTACTTTGGGAGGTAATGGGTGTGGGGGGCAAGCAACAACAACAGGAGGTAAGGGGCATAGCTAAAAGTTTTTTCTAAACTTTTTTTGGGTGGGATGGCGGGATAGGAGGCATCACGGAGGAAGGAAGGAACACAGAGGGTGTGGGGGAAATTTTGACCTATTGGTATTGTAAATTACAATGTCTTTTATCATTGCATGTTTGTTAAACACATATAAAAAAAACGTTCCCATTGCGGGCCATATTCAGATGCATTCATTCTATACGTACACTTACTTACACACCGCTTTACTGGCAGCCAACACATCAATTTTAAGTACACGGGAGCTGTGCTTTGTCTCAACGCAGGACCGCTTTCAAGTTAGGAAAACATGAGCCATGTTTTACGTAAAACCTCACCGAGCAGGGGCTCCCGCTGCAGGCAGACATCAGAAACAGACAATACTTTAGCCGCACTTTATTTTGAACTTTTGATCTGCACGGCTCAAACACCTTCATTTTAAAGAAATCTAACAAACTGAAATGCGAGTAACAGCCTTGGGGCAACTTTTCACAGCGTGATTTCAATACCTGGTGGGATTATTTCATGGGAGCATGTCAAGAGTCTAAAGCCCAAAGCGTACACTGGGTAGCCATGTGTCATGCGTTGTCAGCACCTCAAGCGCTGCCCTTTGCTTTGCTAACAGGTCGTGAAAACTTGTTTTGGTAGTGTGATCTTTTCTTATAACAGAATCTTCACTCAGAATAAACCACAATTTAGTTGAGTGCCTGGAACACAGTATTAGTTGCACAATGTTTTGAACATGATGTGAATTACAAATTTGATTCCCCATTGGCACTACCGCTATTGGCACAGCGTATGTAAAAATGGTTTTACTGATTTCACCCCTATGCTACCTCTGGTACATGCGGAGGTAATACCCACAAGATACTACTGTATTCACATGTTGTGTTGTGCTATTTTGGTTTAAAAAAAACAAAAATTGGTTAAAAAAACATGATGTCAATTACAAACAGTTTTTAGGTCTCGGCCTGCGTAGGCTGCGCTTGCACAGTCTCGCTGGCGAGAAATTATGGCTTCTAGTAGGGAGGTAAACAAGCCAGCTCTTCTCCATTGGCTGGCTTCCTAAACGGCGGCCAAACGGCAGCCAGCCATTGGAGAAAAGCTCTGTCTGTCCCTTTAAGCCCATGCATTTTGGATTGAGGGGCGTGTTTTTTCATGTTCTTTCTATCCGTGACGTCATCGGACCAAAATAGGCCCCCCAGTCTGAAAAGGTCGGGGCTTAGTTGGTTCGTGTTTACGCTTGCCTTATCCGTTCGTGTTTACGCTTGCCTTATCCAAGTCCTGTTGGAACAATTTACTACTGGTGGCACTTTCCAGCTGTTTCTTAGGCTGTACAAACAGTTCATGAAACCAGAGACAAAACACCTCGAAACTAGCTACCAGAAGCGACAGGAAGTGGTTGAGGCAATCTACATTAGGGACTGGACTTGCGCACGATGCAAAACCACCAGTTGTCATCCCACCTCCATGCGCAAGATGCAGTTCACTCACACCTGCAGCACTCGAGATCCTCTCTGTCTGCGCAAGCGTAGCAAAGAGGACACAGCTCCCTCGAATACGCGTGGTAGAGAGAATAGCTGTTTAGACGCCGCTCAAATTAAATTCATAGCGTGGACAAGTTGGTGTCTGTTCAGCATGAAATTTACGTGGGGAATGTTAATGAGTGGGTCATAAATGAGGGACGTGGAGTCAATGCCTGTTGTCGGAATGTGGTATTTTACCTCTGTTTGCTTTGATCTGCATTACCCCTCTGAGCGTGCTTTGTTGAATAGTGTCCACACTCTGGGCACTGTCGATAACTCTTTACAGACGGCAGCTGGCGTCCATGGAAAGTCTTACCCAGGTACGTTGTGTGCGTCTGAAGCAATGTTTACAATAGCAACAATATGTAAAGTCCCTTCCTCGACTGAATGTCGGATTAGAAATGGCTGTTGGTTTGTTAATAGCGAGTTCTAGCGACCGATGAGGAATGGCGACGGGTCAGCCGAACCAAACTGAGCGTTGAACTCACTAGGGTGGGGATCAGTTAGTGTAAATTTGCACACCCATCTCATCATGAGGTCAGAGGTGTATTAGTTTACTGAGTTATTTATTTGGGCTTTAAAATGCGTGATCTGCAAGCTACTCAGATCTCAGCAGCAGATGCACGAACCCAATTATCTATCCAACTCAGAATATATGCCGTGCGGAGTGCACACTGGCCTTTGCAGTTGGTTCTCAAACTACAAATTTATTTTAGTGAAATTAAAACGTGCGCGCAGCTGTTTCCCCACAGTCTTCTCAATCACATGTTGTAATGATGTTATGCCCAGGGTCAAATTGCAGGTTGCACGCATCTCAGCAGTGATCCCAATAAACTTCTTGGAGAAGTGTGGCTCAGGGGTTAGAGGCGGCAGACCCGGAAGCTGAGATCGGCCCTGGACCAGGGTTCAATTCCCCGCCTCGGCGGGTCTTGGGCTCAAAAAATTCCACGGACTCGATAATTCTCGCTCCGGTGCCTTCTCAACTCATGGGTTCACACTCTGTGACTCTGGGCAATAGCTTGCTTAATCTCCACAACGGCCCCTCGCGGCGGGATGCCTGGCTTTCACCTTGTGGATACCCTGCCGGGGTTATCTCACAGGGGAATACCAGGGCGTGTTCCCTAAGCAAGCGCCGGGAAACCCTTTGTGGGTAGCTGTGCGCTATATAAGCTCAAATACATTTACATTTACATTTACTGTGTTGCTGATATGAGAACCTATGGCCTGCACGTTGCAGTTAGATATCTGCGGCAAGCTCTCATCCCTTCCCCCCTGGCTATTCTAATTCTACTTCCTGATCACTAGAACGTTCAGCGAGCTTGTGCCTGAAGTTAATCTTTTGAGAATTTAGCTCTGGCAGCACCAGGCCTCTTCCTAGCAATGCTGGGGATAGTCAACGGGCATCGGGAACACAAGGGGCTCCCCCATGGCAAACCCTTTTGCCCGAAATGCCGCTGTGACAGGTTTCACCTTTGGGTGGGGGATGAGTGGGAGGGTTGTATAAAACCCCGATTAGTATTTTTTTAAATTTGCACTAAAAGGTGCTACGTGTTGCTATGTTGTGCTACCTTTTTGGCATTCCTATAGCGCGCAGTCTGAGAGTAGGGGCTCCAGGCACTTTACCCTTGAAGGTTTCGTGCTGTGCATCCATCTGGTTACTGTTCCCTTGCACTAGGCCTGGCTGGTGTTTGGCGTGGTGCTTCTGGTGTGGCTCTCAGTTTCGCACCGGTGGCTAGTTCACGGAGCTGCAGTGTGTGATGTTGGTGTTGGGAAGGTGTGGCCCTGGGCTTTGCTGGTTGTGTAGACACACCCCACTCTGGTGAGATGTCCGTCCCTGGCAGATGGCGGTACTCTGGGTGCACTGCCGGTGTCTGTGTGCAGTGGATGAGGTGTGTTACACGTGTGTGTGGTTCTGTGTCTTTGAGATGGATGTGTGTAGTGTTGTGCCTAATGAGTTGTTCGTGTTTGTGAGTCACTTGCCTCCCCAGCGGTTGCTGAGGTGGGCGTGTTGAATTTATATTGAATACGATTCAGAATGTTCTGTCAAGAATTGTTCTCTGGCTTTAAGTTATAGAGAGAAAGAGTGTGTCAAGTTGTGTTTCTGTGTTGCTTAATTTAGTGAAGGACTTCACAACTGTTCCTATAGAGTTGTGCTTGGTATGCGGCGTGCTGGCTAGTGAGTGTGTGGCTCTGTATGTGTGTGTGGCTCTGTGTGTGTGTGTCTGGCTCTGTGTGTGTGTGTATGGCTCTGTCTGTGTGTGTGGGTGGCTATGTCTCTGTGTGTGTGTGGCTCTGTCTGAGTGTGTGTGTGGCACTGTGTGTGGCTCTGTGTGTGTGGCTCTGTCTGTGTGTGTGTGTGGCTCTGTCTGTGTGTGTCTGTGGCTCTGTCTCTGTGTGTGTGGCTCTGTCTGTGTGTGTGGATCTGTCTGTGTGTGTGTGGCTCTGTCTGTGTGTGTGTGTGACTCTGTCTCTGTGTGTGTGGCTCTGTCTGTGTGTGTGGATCTGTCTGTGTGTGTGTGGATCTGTCTGTGTGTGTGTGGATCTGTCTGTGTGTGTGTGGCTCTGTCTGTGTGTGTGGCTCTGTCTGTGTGTGTGTGACTCTGTCTCTGTGTGTGTGTGGCTCTGTGTGTGTGGCTGTGTGTGTGTGGGTGCGTGTGGCTCTGTGTGTGGCTCTGTGTGTGTGGGTGCAAATGCAATAGGTCTTGCATTTGTGAGAGATTAAGCTATTGGCATTGTAAATGACAATGCCATTTATTTATATGTTTTAAAAACAAAAATAATGTGTGTGTGGCTCTGTCTGTGTGTGTGGCTCTGTCTGCGTGTGTGCGTGGCTCTGTCTCTGTGTGTGTGTGTGGCTCTGAGGTCTGTGTGTGGCTCTGTCTGTGTGTGTGGCTCTGTCTGTGTGTGTGTGACTCTTTCTCTGTGTGTGTGGCTCTGTCTGTGTGTGTGGCTCTGTCTGTGTGTGTGTGTGGCTCTGTCTCTGTGTGTGTGTGTGTGGCTCTGTCTGTGTGTGTGGATCTGTCTGTGTGTGGGTGGCTCTGTCTGTGTGTGTGGCTCTGTCTGTGTGTGTGTGACTCTGTCTCTGTGGCTCTGTGTGTGTGGCTCTGTGTGTGTGTGGCTCTGTGTGTGTGGCTGTTTGTGTGGGTGCAATGCAATAGGCATAGCATTTGTGAGAGATTAAGCTATTGGCATTGTAAATGACAATGCCATTTATTTATATGTTTTAAAAACAAAAATAATATAATGAGCAATGCCGATAGCTCCAACTTTAACAAAGACGAGACCATTGCATTGTAAATGCTTGTTTAAGGTAGGTGGAATAAAGGGCAAGATCTTTCTAAGTACCTTCAGCATATGAAAACAAGCTGAAGTGACTTGGTTCACCTGCGCTGTGCAGGAGAGGTTTTTGTCCAGTAAGAATCCGAGGTTTCTAACCTTCTCGGCTGGGGTAGGACAACAGCCGGCTTCCGGGGGCCACCATAGCGGACTCCATATCGAGGGCTTCTGACCGAATTCTATGATTTCAGTCTTCTCAGTATTTAATTTGAGAACATTTTGGCTCATCCAGTTTTTTACACTGAGAAGGCAATTCCTGAAACGGCCTGCGGTTGCTTCAATGGAATCGGAGACCGACACTATGATTTCTGTGTCGTCTGCATAAGACACTAATCTCAAGCCATGGGATTTTATCAGTTTCGCCAAGGGGGTGACATATAAATTGAACAAGGTTGGTGATAATGCCGACCCTTGTGGGACTCCTCCAGGAAGAGTAAATTCCTCTGATTTAAGTCCATCCCAGTGGACTTGTTGGATTCTGCCTGTCAGAAATGATGCTAGGAGGGCTAGAGCGGCATCGGAGATGCCCAGATTTTCCAAACGACTCAGTAGGACCGAATGATTGACGGTGTCGAACGCCGCGGTTAAATCAAGTAATATGAGGGCCGTTCTTCCACCGTCGTCCATGGTCTTCCTGATATCCTCTGTTGCCATGATCAGGGCTGACTCAGTTGAATGGCATGCTCGAAAGCCATGTTGTGTAGAGTCAAGAAGATTATTCTTCGTAAGGAAAGTCATCAGTTCTAAGTTCATGGCTTTCTCGAGGATTTTAGCTGGTAGAGGCAGACAGGAGATGGGCCGATAGTTTTTAGTTTCGGCGGGGTTGAGTGAGTCTTTTTTCAGAATCGGGCGGATACAGGCCTTCTTCCAGATTGAGGGGAAGGAGTTCGACCATATAGCCTTGTTTAGTAGAGAGGTCAATACTCCAGTTATAGCTAATGGAATAGAATGCAGAATGTGCGGAGGGCATGGATCCAATGGAGAACCTGATTTCATCTGTAGGAGAAGGTCCCCGACCTCCGACTCCTTTAGCATAGGAAACCTGGGAAAGACAGGGAAAGTGGGAGGTGAAGATTCCTCAGTGTCCACTGCCGGGACCTGGGTAGGAGTGACCGCGATGTTAAGGCTGGTATTGGAGTTGGTGGAATCTGTATAGAAAATTGATAAATAAATGTTACTGCGGGTCACATAGGATCCCAAAGAACTCATAAAATGATAAAAGGCCGAGAGGAAGTACGTGGTCATATATTGAGAACACGGGGAATACATCATTGAAAACATAAGTTATGACCGATAGTTGTTGCGAGACCGCACTTCGACACTTCCTCCTGTGTTCAGCCTCCTCCCTGATTTATCATTTGTGATTTTATTTGAGGCATGATTGCTAAATTAATTGATGAGTTATTTGTTCCATTGTGTTAACTTATCATTATTTCTGGTGTATTCAGGTCTCATGACCCCTGTTCTAATTCCTAGACTTTCACTATCCCAGCACTACCCTTCCCTACTCCACTTCTTAGGGGCATTATATGTGATTTACTATCGATTTATTATATGGATGACTTTTTACGATACACGTTGTGATTAAAAACAATGTTGTTATAATTGTCTTTGTATTCACCTAAGTGATTTTACGGTTGAGTTAATTGTGTGATTATCTGGGACAGCTCTAATCGTTGAAGCACACTCCTCCTATATCTGGGTAATGGGTGCATGCACCACCTTACAGAGGCTGCTGTAGCAGACCTGTTGTGTCATTTTGCATGGTCTTCCAGGGGTGGCATAATACATGCTGCAACGCCTGAGCGGCCTCTGCGGTAACTATGCCCTGGGTATATAGGATTTCATATACTTGGGACTTATAAGGGTACCCCAGAATCCAATCTGTGATGTACCTAAAGTACATGCAGTCATTTTAGAGGGGAAGCAGCTAGGCTGGGGTCCGGGATAGCAGGGCCCCAGCCAGACTAAAGTCGAAAAACAGCGAAACATCAGCAAAAAGTGGGGGTAACCATAAGATGCAGATCCTACTCTCGTACAATCATCATTTAGTAATCCAACAGGATGCTATTCCAACAGCTTAATGTGGAACTTTAGTTAGTTTGACTCTTTTATGACAGAAGTATTGGTTGGCATGTAGTTCTCGACATTATTTAGCTGCCTATTAGCTTCAATGTCCTATTCTGAGTAATTCATTACAATAACATTACCCCCTTATCAGCCTGTCTGATAATTAGTGAGGTTTGCTCCTTCAACCTTTTCAATGCTGCAGACTCATCTTTGTTCACAGTAGGATGTTGTTTTACATAAGTGAATGCCTCAAAATCTTGCAGTATCAATTCATAAACAATATCGATTACATTATCTGTATTTCTGGAGTAATTCTAGGCCTGCATTTGAGATCGCTTTCCTTTGGATATGTTCAACTATTTCCAACTGAGTGGCTAGATCTTCGATAGCCAGATGTGCACCATCCTCCAAGCTCATCAGAATGGTTGTACTAACCAACTCTTTTATAGATTTATTGCTTCTATCCTCTTTTCTCCACATGTGACCTTTGTTCTGGCAACCTGTCAACAATCGTTTAGTGTCAATCTACGATCAAATCTAAATAAATCAACTTTATTCTGTTGTTATTATTATTATTATTATTATTATTATTGCATTTATTGAGCGCACAGCTACCCGGAGGTTTCCCGGCGCTTGCCTTGGGAACCCGTCCTGGCTTTTCCCTGTGAGATAGCCCCTACAGGGCATCCCCAAGGTGAAAGCCAGGCATCCCGCCGCAGGGGGCCGTTGTGGAGATTAAGCAAGCTTAATGCCCAGAGTTGCAGAGTGAGAACCCATGATTAGAACAGGCACCGAAGCGAGAATTATCGAGTCCGTGTACATTTGAGCTCATGACCCTGCCGCGTCGGGAATTGAACCCTGGTCCCGGGTCTGACCTCAGCTTCCGTGTCTGCCTGCTCTACACCGTGAGCCACACTTCTTGATTAAGGTGTTTCAAAGAGGCAAAGCCTAGTCCTCTTTTCAGAAGATTGAATTTATTCTTATCTAAGAATCAGTCTGATGCGTTTGTCACTATACTTTCTTCTTGAAATCCCCTTTCCTTTGAACTCTTGTTCTTACTTCCTCTTTTTCTTAGGGCTCTTCTGTTGTTCCAACCCTTAGCCCCTATATTATCTCTCGTAGTTGTTCTTGTTGACCTTGTGAGCCCTCACCTGTCTTCCCTTTTATTAGCATCCTCTGTTCCAACAATCCCATCTGCTTCAATTCCTCTAAAAAAGCGGAGAATACCATCAATGCATTATCACTGTTAGAGCCCATCTGATTACTAGTAACCCGAATTTCCGAATCAGATCCACTTAAATTTTGTTCTTTGCCAGATAATGTACTGGCACTCTCGATCTCAATATTTGTTTACTAGTTCCTTCACTATCTACATTCTTCTTACAAATGGTATTGTCGTATCTACATGCATAGGTATACACGCTACCAGACAAATAGTCCCTTACATCATGTAAAACTTGCATTTCTGTCTATTAAAGCTCTCTTTCTGAAATCCCAACATCACCTTTACTAATATAGCAACATTCACCTCTTCTGTCTCCTTAGTAATTCTCAATCTTTGTGCATCTGTCTGATCTATAACCATACACATAAAACCTCTGGAGGTTTCTTTTAGTTTTTTCTCCCATCTTTCAGCACAATCATTATCGAGATCTTCAACAGTGGAAGAATGTGGATCCTAAGACCCCTAACTATGTACAATCAACCTCTAGCTGCTTTGTCAGTGTTACGGAGTCGATGATTCTCATTTAGGTAGTCTCTCCAATGTAAAGAATCAATCCTTGAGTCCTCTTGGTTCTCAGCCATCTTTACTCATTCTCTTCTCAGACACTTTGGAAAGTAGTTAATTGGCCAATTCCTCGTGTCTACTCATATGTTTTGCCTTAGTGATAAGTTATTGTTGATTCCAAATTAGTAAACCAATTAAATCCAAAAGTTGAAACATTGGCTGCTTTCCTACTCCTTTGCTACAAATGACGCAATGAAAGAGGGTCAGGAGAAACTTCTCCAGAAACAAAGCCCTCACCGGTGCAGTCCGAATAAAATGTTCTCTTTATAGGAGGGACGCAGAAATGATGGCAGAAAATGTTCCCAATAACGATATACATCTATTTCCCTGTTTTTATTTCTTCTATTTTTTATTTTTAAGTTTAAAACCAATCTGGGATCAAGATTTTGAATGCTTGCACACAGCCAACATGTGTTTTGAGGCAACACCTCTTTTTCAAGGCTGTAGTAGGCATATAAAATTAATAGAAAATATGTACATAATTGTATTACCTCAAAATTCTTTTTTTCACGTGATTAGGTATTTATACCCCTACAGCAGAGAATAACATTCAAACTACGCTTAAACATATCAATCACAACAAATAACATAGTTTTACAATTCTCATGATGTTATCTCTTCTTTTTGATTAGGTTCATTATAATGTTTCAATCATTCACCAAAATAGCTGCAGTAGCCAGTAGCTTTGAGACAGTGGTGAAACAATGAGTGTAAGAATGACTGGAGTTTGGGACTACAGTCTGCTAATTTCAGGTTTAGTTTTTTGCAGCATTGCCTCGTTTCCATATTCCCTCATCCACAAAACCACGTGCATAAATTTGAAAATGATTGAAGAGCCGCTTTCACTATAAATAGATCTGAACTATTAGATGGACAAATGCTTGTTTACCACTAGCCATCTCTTGTTTTTTAGTTTATTTCATGTTTACTTGCAACCCATGCTCCACCTCCTCCTGTTCTTACGTGTATGACCATCAGCCGCTAAATCTGGAGAGCCCACTGCTTTCAGCTGTGAGAGGTGCCTTGTTTCACAGCCCCCCATCATTAGCCCTCATAGCTAGAGAAGCCAGGCAGTGCGGACTGGTTTTTAAGACACTTCTTTCACAGTTTGCCAACCTCGAAACCTATCCTCTGGTGCCGGATTTAGCATGTATGGTCCTTCCTGGTCTAGTGTTTGTGGAGCAGTGAGTGCCGTCCACTCAAAAAGAGTTACGGAATGGTTGCTCAAAATTCATGCTCTTTTTCTTCTGAGACATTGTTTCGATGCCTCCATGAGGACTTGCATCGGTTTGTGCTGGTAGTTTCCCTGAATGACTTTTTCTGAATATGCAGAACAAGTACCTACATCTAGACATACATTTGACTTTCTCTTCTCTCACACAGGCGAGACGTGCCCTCCTGAACATGTGGACGATGTCCCGGAGACTCCCACACAGTACATCCAGCTGAGACACCCGAGCAAAGTGTCCCATCAACCGCCCACAGGCGTGGTGGCAAAGCTGATGATCGTGCCACCTGGTAGGCAGAGCTCTCCTCAGTGTGATTAGTGGATTGTTGTCAGAGTCTTAATTGAAGTTTCCCAGATACTACACAGGAGCAGAATGATGACTATTCCCCATACCTCCCTGAGTTTACCTCCACGCTTCCAAAGAATATTTCTGGAAGTATGAAGAAACTCCCAGGGGGGAAGGGGTTGGGGACAGAGAAGAGACCGCTTTGTCTTCTATTTTCTGGTGTCTTCTGTACTGTTACTTCTATCTTGCTTCTTGCGCTGTTTCTTTCAGTTTCTTAGACACTGTAATACAAACAACAAATTACTAAGATCTAAACAATTTTTTATCAGCCTAGTATTTATGTATTTCACACCCTCATACCACATACCCTTAGAGACTGAACTATTGCCTCTCTTCTGTTGGTTATTGAGGCGTTTAATACATAGACTCCACTATGACCCTGCTCGCAGGCAGGTTGCTCCCCACGCTGCTGCATGGCTCTGCCTGCATTGATTTTGCCTAATCCTCTTTTATTCCCCTGTGCCTGTACTTGCTTTCTTGCTCAGACTTGTTTCTATTCCCCTGTGCCTGTACTTGCTTTCTTGCCCAGACTTGTTTTTATTCCCCTTTGCCTGTACTTGCTTTCTTGCCCAGACTTGTTTTTATTTCCCTGTGCCTGTACTTGCTTTCTTGCCCAGACTTGTTTTTATTCTCCTGTGCCTGTACTTGTTTTCTTGCCTAAACTTGTTTTTCCTTCCTGTGCCCAGTTCTCCCGCGGCCCGCCCATTTTTCCCGCCGCTGCGTCCCTGCCCATCTGCAATCCCATTCGCCACCTGCTCCCGCCTCCCAGGTGCTCCTCCCTCCCACATCCCCTCATATGGAAGCCATGCAGCGGTAAAAGGAGCGACCTATGACCCTGCTCGCAGGCAGGTCGCTCCGCACGCTGCTGCACGGCTCTGCCTGCATTGTTTTTGCCTAATCTTGTATTTTTACCCTGTGCCTAACTTGCTTTCTTGCCCAGACTTGTTTTAATTCCCCTGTGCCTGTACTTGCTTTCTTGCCCAGAGTTGTTTTTATTCCCCGTGCTTGCTTTCTTGCCCAGACTTGTTTTTATTCCCCCTGTGCCTGTACTTGCTTTCTTGCCCAGACTTGTTTTCATTCCCCTGTGTCTAACTTGCTTTCTTGCCCAGACTTGCTTTAATTCCTCTGTGCCTGTACTTGTTTTCTTGCTTTAACTTGTTTTTCCTTCCCTGCGGCCCCGCCCACCTGCAATCCCATTCGCCTTCCCACATCCCCTCATATGGAAGCCGCTACGCGGCTGCACTCAGCGAGCGCGCCGCTGGCGCACCTAAGGCAAGCCCGTCTGTACCCGTCCGTGCCTGGACCGCGCCCAGCACCAGGACCCCTGGACACCACGAATGCCACGACGCCCGACACCGCTATGATAACAAAACCCTCCACGCACTCAACACCGGACGATCACACACCTGCTTCCTGGCCGCCCGAAGCACACCCATGAACTTCCACCTCGAGAACAATGACGACACCAACTCCACCACCCTGATCGACAACCTAGCCAACCTCGGACTCAGACTACTCGTCACAACACCCACCCACTCCGCCGGTCACACGTTTGACCCCATCTTCTCCGCAAGCCCCCACATCTCCTTCAACCACACCACCGAACTCCAATGGACCGACCACTGCTGCATCCACTTCACCTTCAAGAAACGCACCACCGCACCGAACAGATGCCTCACCGCTGCTGGAGCAAAGTCACCGAAGACCAGCTAACCACTACCCTCGCCCAGAGCCCACCCGCCGACCATGCCGACCCGGACTCCGCCACCCGCAACCTCAGACAGTGGATCAACGACTGCCCCAACACCCTCGCCCCGATCAAGAAACCCTCCAACAATCATACCAACAAGAAAGCCAGCTGGTTCACTGAAGACCTCCGGGCCTCCAAGCAAACCTGCCGAAAGCTGGAGAAGATCTGGCTCCGTGAACGAACACCGGACAGCCACGCCGTCCACAAGAATGCCACCCGCAGACACCATTACCTCATCAGATCCGCCAAAAGGGCCTCCTTCAAAGACCGCCTAGACAACAACGCGCACAACAGCAAAGAGCTCTTCAACATCGTGAAGGAACTCTCCAACCCCAGCTCAACACCAACGACGTCCCACCCTCGCAAGACCTGTGCGACTCGCTGGCCACCTTCTTCCAGCGCAAGATCACAGATTTCCATTACAGTTTCAATGCCACGACCGCCCCGACAACCACCGAGACCTCCGCCCCCACGACCACCATCCGCACTAACCGCCTGCTCTACTGGACCAACATCAACGACGATGACACCATCAAGATCATGAACACCATCCACTCCGGATCTCCGTCAGATCCATGCCCACACCACATCTTCAACAAAGCCAGCACATCCTTTGCACCCCATCTCCGGAAAGTCATCAACACCTCCTTCGAGACAGCAATCTTCCCGGGGAGCTGGAAGCACGACAAGATCAACGCCTTACTCAAGAAACCCAAGGCGGACCCCAAGGACCTCAAGAACTTCCGGCCCATCTCCCTGCTCCCGTTCCCGGCAAAGGTCATCGAGAAGACCATCAACGAACAACTGACCCGCTACCTCGAGGAGAACAACATCCTGGACCCTTCCCAGTCCGGGTTCCGCAGCAACCACAGCACTGAGACTGCCCTCATCGCCGCCACCGATGACATCAAGTCCCTGCTGGACAACGGAGAAACGGCGGCCCTCATCCACCTGGACCTCTCAGTCGCCTTCGACACACTACGAACACGCCTCCACAACGCTGGGATCCAAGAGAAGGCCCTGGACAGGACCACCTCCTTCCTCTCCGGCAGAACACAGAGCGTCCGCCTTCCGCCCTTCCACTCCGAAGCCACCAAGATCATCTGCGGCGTACCCCAGGGCTCATCCCTCAGCCCAACTCTGTTTAACATCTACATGGCACCGCTCGCCCACGTCGCCAATCGGCACGACCTCAACATCCTCTCCTACGCCGATGCCTTTGACGCGCAGCCTTTGACACGGTATCCCATGACATCCTTCTTAAGCGTCTGGAGATGACCGGTGTTTCTGGCCTCGCTCTGACCTGGTTCCGCTCCTTCCTTAAGGACAGATCCTTCCGGGTGTCAGCCCCCCCTTTTCTTTCCAAACCCCATCCCATAACACAGGGGGTTCCTCAGGGCTTAGCGTTGAGCCCTTCCCTCTTCAACCTTTACGTGCAGCCTCTTGCGGCGGTGGCCAAAGAGTGGGGGCTGACACTGGTGTCGTATGCCGACGACACCCAGTTGGTCATCACCCTCACGGAAAGCCCCTCCATTGCGGCCTCCAGGTTCAGAAATGGCCTGGCAGCAGTGGCACAATGGATGACGGATAACTACCTACATTTGAACGCAGGGAAAACGGAAGTGCTACTCCTTGGCAGAAACACCAGCCTTTGGAACGAGCACTGGTGGCCGTCATCCCTTGGTTCCATCCCACTCCCTAAATCCCTTGTAAAAAATCTAGGAGTTTGGATGGACGCCACACTCAGCTTCCAGACTCACACCAAAAAGGTGGCCGCCACCTGTATAGGTCTATTGAGAAATCTCAGTTCTATACTTGGCTTTTTCGACCCGAAGGTCCGCCAGCTGATCTTCCAAGCGACTATCCTTTCTCGCTTGGACTACGCGAATGTCCTCCTCCTAGGCGCAAACAAAGCAGAAATTGCTAGACACCAACGCGTGCAAAATGCGGCCGCAAGAGCGCTTGTCGGCCTTCCCCGCAGGTGCTCAGCCAGAGCTACCATCCGCAAACACCACTGGTTGCCCGTTGACTCCAGAATTCAATTCAAAGCCCTCATCACGATCTTCAAAATTTTCAAACAGGGAAGTCCCACTCTTCTACAAAATCTCCTCAGCCCCTACGTTCCTGGTCGTGATCTGCGCTCCTCTAACCAGCTTCTCTTGTGCTTTCCCCGTGCAAAGCTCTGCCGCACTGGAGGTCGCCCTTTCAGGGTCCTGGGACCTAAGCTATGGAATGCTCTGCCCCTTAACATCCGTTCCCTAGACAGCCTTCCTACTTTCCGAAAAGCCATCAAGACCCTCCTGTTTCCCTCTGGTTAGCTCTTCACTCCCCCCCCCTTCCCCTTCCTGGTAGGTTCTGTGACTCCTCTCAGCGCCGGGACGCCCCTTTGCTGGGGCAGCTGTCGCGCTTTACCAAACCCAGAATAGAATAGAATGACACCCAGCTGACACTCTCCCTCACCAAGGACCCCCAACCGCCAAAGCCAACCTTCACGAAGGAATGAAGGCCGTTGCTGAATGGATGAGGAACAGCCGACTGAAGCTGAACTTGGACAAGACGGAGGTCCTCATCCTCGGATCCAACTCTTCGGCCTGGGACGACTCCTGGTGGCCGACCACACTGGGAACCGCTCCAACACCCACCGACCACGCACGCAACCTAGGGGTCATCCTCGACTCCACCCTCTCCATGACTAAACAGGTCAACGCCGTCTCCTCCTCCTGCTTCAACACCCTCCGCATGCTCCGAAGGATCTACAAGTGGATCCCCACTGAAACGAGAAGAACAATCACCCAGGCCCTTGTCAGCAGCAAGGTTGGGCTATGGAAACGCCCTCTACGCTGGAGCCTCGGCCAAACTCCTGAGACGGCTCCAACGCATTCAGAACGCCTCTGCACGCCTGATCCTCGACATTCCTCGCCGCAGCCACATCACACCCCACCTGAGAGACCTGCACTGGCTCCCGGTCAACAAGAGGATCACCTTCAAGCTCTTCACCCATGCACACAAGGCACTCCACAACACCGGGCCAGCCTACCTCAACAGACGACTCCGCTTCTACACCCCCACCCGCCAGCTCCGCTCCGCCGACCTCGCCCTCGCTACAGTCCCCCGCTTCCGAAGAGCGACCTCAGGTGGCAGATCATTCTCCCACCTCGCCGCCAAGACCTGGAACACCCTCCCCATCCACCTACGGCAGACCCAAGACCTGCTGACCTTCAGAAAACTCCTCAAAACCTGTCTTTTCGAGCAGTAGCAGCATTCCCCACCTCAGCGCCTTGAGACCCTCACGGGTGAGTAGTGCGCTTTACAAATGATATGATTGATTGACTCTGGTGTGAAATGGAGTGTAGCGATATCATTCTAAAAAGCAATGACAGTTTTAGTACCTCTTAGACAGACTATAACACTCTAATTGTCTATTTATTGCTGTAGGTAAATCTAATAACCTTTCTTTTCTTTGATTTTACAGGTGGATATATGGACACAGAATGCCCTTCAGGAACAGTTTCCTCAGGTAAGTGGAGTTTATCTCCACTAAGGCTAGACTTGTCTAAACTGAAATAACGATTTATAGTTTGATTATTTTAACCCACCAGAAACGGAATACTTATGAGTGAGACTGTCAATAGAAAGATACTCTGTAGCAATGATGTGTGTACTAAATAGTTTTCCCTAAACGGGTACTTGCATGACTGGGGCCTTCCTGTCGGAGACGAAGCACTCCGGTATGCATCAGGAATTTCTTGTGGATATTTAAGAAAGCAACTCGAGCATTTTTCCTTGAAAGCTTCTTTCAGACACCTGACGCGTAGAGAAATGCTTTTCTACCGCTGGAGAAAACGAAACAGACACCGACACTGTCTAACCTGTTCTAATGGTGCCACGGACGAGAAGGCACGCACTGCTGCTCCCCTAAGGGTCCTGGTGAAGTGCGCACAGCTGAGTGAGAGCGCGAGCCTCAGCTGTGCTGGAATCCTCAGGCTCACTGCTGGAAGGCTGCAGCGCTAGCCTTAGCGCTTGCGGCCATCTTAGAACACCACATATTTACCAATACAGTCCAGGACAGGTCATGTGGTTCCCTGAGGTAGCATGGAGCACAGAATCTCCTTCTTTTACTGTAAGCGATTGTAGCCCCTACTAGCTGGCATTTATTTTTGGATTGTTGACACTGGTTCCTGACAGTACCCCTCTGCAAAGGGGGTTCCCAAGGTTTTGCCTTGAGGGGATATTGTTCATGAAAAGTTTTTACTAATCTTGGGGCATGTACATTCGAATGTGGTTCCCAAGATCTCTCCTCAGGACCGTAACCCTTCCAATCGACTAAATAGGATGCCATTTGCTGTGACTAACTGAGGGAGTGCTGCCATAACCCCGGATGGCTGACCTTTGTCTGTGTTCTCTCCTTGCACGTCTACCCACTTCTCGTGGCCTCCGCATCGTCATCTCAAGACCAAGGGAGTGCTGCCCCTACTACGGACATTTGTTGCAGCGCCGAACCTTGTTCTTGGACACCTGGCCACAGGCTGAAGGCGGGACTGCGAGGACCACTGATCGGCCGCAGCTGGTCCTCTTCCCACCCCCTCCTACACCTACCCCTATATCATAGGCATCTACCCCGCAAACGCAGGACGCGCACGGGACGTGCCCGGGCAAAGCCCGGGCCAAGGGCGGGCCCGTTTGTGACCGAGTGAGACCGGACTGGGCCCCCCCTTTAAGCCCTGTGATTGATTGATTGATTTGTAAGTTTATTTGTCACCTTTTAGAAATTGTTTAGTTTAACTATACTCTTGTTTAATAGTCGTGTTTTTTGTGCTTGCGCATTGGGCTTAGCATTTCATCATGACTACTAGAGGTTCTCGGAGCAAAACGGCAGCGGGAGGGGAAAGGCTAACTGGCCCATTAGATAGTTTTATTATAAGGGCAAATTTGTTTATCGATCAAGGGATCACTCTTATGGAACGTAGAGTTTCCCAAGACCCAGCCTTGGCAAAAAGATCGTCCCTGGGTCTTATTGCAGCTGCTAGAACTCCTGAGCAGGCTAGGGATATAGGCCTTGTACATGCTCATGTTGATGTTCATAGTGACCCAAATGAGGTAGAATTGTCAGTATCCCAGTTCCTAACCGACTCAATTAAGCCTGGCTTTGGAAAAGACCCCGGAACTAGCCATTAACTTATTGACAGACGACAATAGCACTAGGCAATCTAGGGAAAGGAGGGAGGGTGCCATACCAAAGAAAAAAAAGATAAAAAGAAAAATACAAAAAAGGCCGGGGAAACATATGAAGTATCTAATAAACATAGGGAGGAATCTGACCCACTAGTACGGGGGTATGGTCAACCAGAACTAGATTTGACAAACGGGGATGTCAGCTCAGTAAGTGTTGAGGCTTCTGCCATCCTTGTTGGAGATTCTAACAATGATGACGTCGATGGGTTACTCCTAACTAAAATGGATGAGCTACTTAAATTTTATCTCTCCCCTCTAGAGGTTAGATTGTCATATATAGAAAAACAGTTAGTTGAACTATGTGCTCTCACCAAGAATGCACCGACCCAAGTGGCGCCTAAAAGCGGGGCCAACAAACTTAACCAATTAATTAAACCAAAAAATAACAAACCTGCGGGGCCTCCAGTTAAAATAACACCTACTCCAGTGGTTCCTGCGAAACGGAACACCCCCGCAGACACAGAGAGGAAAATGGGAGATAAATCCAAAAATCCTAGTATACACCTTAGCCAGGAAGGAAAATCACGCGGGGCCCCGTCTGCGCCTTCAACTAGGGAATGGAACAGGGGAGGAGTAGAGGGCAGACTCACTGTGACTTTGCCGCCTGAGTCGACCCTCTTTGTGGTGGTCATGACGGGGGTCCCAGAGTTGGCTGACCACAAGGAGGAACCGAATTGGTCATTAAAAAACAAGGTCCAACACTGGTTAAATAATAATAGACAGCTCCCGCAAAATTGGTCGAGCAAGATCTTAATGGTGCGCAGGGTACACTGGATAGGGAAGGAGAGGAAAACAACCCAGGGCGATTGCATTGTGGTAAACTTTGAGGATCCTTACACGGCTGACCATATTTGCTCATGGAACGTGCAAGGTGGAAATGAAGGCATTGATACTAAACGCCTCTCTTTTTTCTACCCCCCCAGGTGGCGCCCGGGCCCTGATTATGATTATGAGGGGAATTGGCAAAGAATAGGTCGTCGAGACTGGGGAGGTGTTTGGGGGGATTGGGGCGGAAATTTTAATAGAGATTCTGCCTTTAGAGACACCTGGAGAGGTATCCAGGCTGCCATTAGATTTAGTTGCCTGGAGATGGTAGACTGACTGTCACCGGCTACCAGGTTCTTAACGGGGCACTGGGAGGGGTTCATTAATTCTAACTGGAAATCCTTTAGGGAATCCAAACAGACGGCCCGTAGCTACGTAAAAAATACTCCTGAGGGAAAGGTTAATGATAAAGCAGTAAATCCCGTTAATCCACGTCCCATAGCCCATGGGAAGGTGAGGCCAGGTACATTAGTGAACACCTGTCCCGAGGAGGCTACATTGAGCGTCCCAGCCGGAAGTGAGCCATCTAGTAAGATTGTGGGCGATGATGATGATGAAGATAGAGCGGTCCCCACATCCCGGCTAAGTCGTACCCCAATTTCTGTCACACAAGATTTAGGGACACCATTACACGCCCAAAGGGTCAGGACCGGTCTACTATCATGGAATGTAGCGGGTCTTTCAAATAAAATAAAGGATTCTACATTCCTGGAACTTCGATGTAATCTGCCTTCAGGAATGCTGGGAGAAGGCCGAGATACATATAGAGGGTTACCGCACACATTTTTTAGCAGCACAGCCGAATAATAAAGGCAGATGCTCTGGGGGGTTATGTACCTTTATATCCAATAAAGTTAATTTAACCACCAATTGTTTAACTATGGGGGGGGGTCTCATTGCTACCAGGTCCTCTCTCTAAAGCCGGGAGAAAATCACCCTATTATTTTGATTAATTTGTATAATAATATCCCAAAGGCAGATCAACATAAGGCCCTAGAAGAACTAAACGATGCCCTACGTAGGGGACTAGGACCTGAGCAGAATGAACGATATATCATAGTGACGGGGGATTTTAACTGCCACTTATGCCCACACAGTGGCACGGAGATATGTGGTATGGTGAATCTTAAGGACGACCCTTGTACACACTTTGAGCACTCTGTGCTTGGGAATCTGTTTAACCATTTGTTATACGACTGGGACTTAGGTTTTGCAAATGAACTATGTAACCCACAGGTTGACTTCCAACCCACCTTTGTCGGGCGGGGGTCTCGGTCTGTTATTGATTATACATTGGTTTCCACAAGTTACTACTGTAGCGTCCTCTCATTCAATACAGAGCACATTGCGCTTAGTGACCACTTTCCCATTAGCTCAATTTTTGATATAGGGCTGTGTGGTAGGAAAGTTTCTAACGTAGCTGAAAATAAATATTCTCACGGGATCTCGTTGGCTAGAACCAATGGCTATGTAATTAAATGGTACAAGGTAAACCCTATGTATTTCTTGCAGAATTTAGTAGAGGGTCAGATTGAGGATTTTATGATTTGTCTTGAGGAAAACCCCAACCCTACTAAGGTCCTCGCAGCTTTCCATAAGATTTCTGCTCACATTAGTAGTAAATTGACTGGTTCATCACGAAAAGGGGGAAAGAGTAAAGCTGCGGGTTGGTTCAACCACGAGTGCACTAAAGCACATTCCCATCTAATCCAAACCCTAAAAAAGTACCTAGAAATGTGCTAGACATTAGATCAGCTAGGGCATCTTACAAGGCTACCTTACAAAAACGGAGGAAGGATCTGAATCAGGCAGCTTGGGGAGCTTTAATTAAGGCGAGTTCCTTGAAAGATAACACCGCATTTTGGAACGCGGTTAACGCCCCGTTCTTTGTTGAAAGGAATTCTGACCAGGTAGAGATCGCTATAGAGGAGAATATCTGGGTCAAACATTTTACCAAGTTATATAAGCAAGACGCCCGGCCCGGACTAAATAGCTCAGGCTTTGGACAGTCGAGAATCACAGAACCTGATCCCTCTGACTTATTTCCTCTGAATGCAGTCTTTTCTTTAGCAGAGGTGGAATTAGCAATAGCAGAAAGCTCTAACAACAAAGCCCTGGGAACAGATGGTATTCCAATCGATATCTATAAGGATAACGTCACCCTGTAGGCACCGCTCCTGACCAACGTGCTAAACAGCTGTAACATCAAGGGTTTTCCAACTACGTGGCAGGAAGCTATTGTAGTGCCAATATTTAAAAAGGGGGATCGTAATGATCCTAAATGCTACAGGCCGATCTCCCTCCTTGATTCTTTGATGAAGGTCGCAGGCAGAATTCTTTTAAACCGTTTGCAGACATGGGCTGAGGATGAAGCTGTCCTTTGTAAATTTCAGTATGGCTTTAGGTCAGGACTCGGCACCGTCGAACAAGGCCTTAATTTGGCATTGTTAATAGGCAAATACACGGCAGCAAAGAAGGGAAATTTATTCATGACATTCGTAGATCTCAGCTCAGCTTTTGACTGTCTGAATCATGATATTATGTGGGCTACATTAGCAGATCTCGGCATTGATTTTAACATTCTTAATTTTCTTAAAGAGCTGTATAGAGGAGCGGGGGCCAAAGTCCGCTATGGAAAAAAAGGCGAGTGCACTTCCAAATTCCCAATTGGGAAAGGTGTTCGCCAGGGAGAAGTGTGGCTCAATGGTTAGAGCGGCAGACCCTGATGCAGAGGTCTAGCCCGGGACCAGGGTTCAATTCCCCGCCTCGACGGGTCTTGGGCTCCAAAATTCCACGGACCTGATAATTCTCGCCTCGGTGCCTATTCCAATCATGGAGTCCCACTCTGCAACTCTGGGCAATATCTTGCTTAATCTCCACAACGGCCCCCACAACGCTAAGGATGCCTGGCCTTCACCCTGGGGGTGCCCAGGAGTGGACGCCTCACAGGGAAAGCCAGGACGGGTTCCACAGCGGTATTCGTACAAGCGCCTTGAGACCCTTGCGGGTGAGTAGTGCGCTATACAACTATCAATTTTAGGGATGTATTCTGGCTCCTCTTCTCTTCAATTTGTATATTAATGGCGTGGCAGACTATTTAACAAAACTAGAGGTGGATTACCCCCAAATTGATGGAGAACAAGTGCCTATCTTACTGTTTGCTGATGATGCGGTTATTATGGTTAGAACTCAAATAGGCCTCCAGAGGGCTTTAACTCGCTTCTCAGCATACATGGGAGATAGGGGCCTCAAGATTAACATTGGGAAGACCTTTACCATGTGCTCCTCTACCCAGGCTAAAATCTTTTGTAATACACACTTAGAAAAGTCAAAGATAAGTTTAACCAATACTTTTTCATATCTAGGGATTGTTTTTAACAAAAGGGGTACCTGGAAATCAGCTATCATGATTAGGAATCTAGCCTTTTCACGGGCCATCGGAGTACTAAAACAGTTTGCTAACAAGTTAGGGGACAGGCCAGTACGCATCTTGCTCGACATAAACAGGGCCAAATGTGTATCTACGGCAGTGTATGGAGCTGGTATTTGGGGGGTCGCAGATTGCCGTGAAATTCAAATAAAGGAAAATGGTTTCCTGTGTTATCTGCTTGCTGTCCCCAGGTCCACCTCCACTTATGTTTGTCATAAGGAGATGGCTCTGCCCTATATTTCAGATCTAATCAAGATTAGCCCGGTGCTGCTATGGCACAAGATCTGGACTTCTACAGAAACTGTTTTTAACAGGGCGATTATTGCGGACTGTATTAAACTTGAGGGGTCTAAACAGATTCAGTGGCTCTCCTATGTACAGGAATTTTTTACAAACATAGGGCGCCCTGAATTTTACAATTCATCCTTATCATTGTCTTTAACCTCCAGAAAAGCATTGAAGGAATCTTGTCTTGCCTTCCTGGAAGATCGACGCTGGTGTTTGGAGGGAAAGAAGGCTTCTGTTATTGATCACCACCTTTTGCTGCAGCTTTATCTATCACCTGATCAGACAAGCCATAGCAGAATGCTTTTAGCTCGTCTGAGAACCAGAAGCTTTTTCAGGATGTTAACTTTTGCTAATCCAAATAATTGGTCGTCACAATTAACCAATTGTCCGTGTGATGATTCCTCCACCCAATCTACCATTCATTGTGTCTTGTTCTGTAGATTTTACGAGTGGGGGCGGAAGAGATACCTATTACCTCTTTTTAAGCTTTGGAACTTGAGACAATGTAGACCTGCTCTACTTAAACTACTCATTTTACCTGATGAAATGACTATTACTGCTGTGTCTAGGTACCTGAAATTTGTAATCAGATGTAGATCCACCATGGTTTAACTGTAACTTGGACATGAAAGTTAATGACTCTGTGGTTTACAACATTGCAGCGTTTCTTGTGAATATGGTGCGTAGAATCGATGTTCTTAAAATTTGTTCTTAATGGGAATCCCAGTATGAATCTTGTTTATTTGTATGTACCTTTTTTACACGTTTAAAGTGAGTTTTTTTATTGGATGTATATACCTTTTTATGTGCTTTTATGATTTTATTGTAAAATCGAATAAAGCTATCTTTGACTCTTTGACTAAATAGTACAGTTTCCTATTCTTCCACTTAAAATCTAGGATTCTTTTTACCTCAAACTCCGCACCTTCTGCAGTTTGAATAGACTTTGGACGTGTTCTAGGCCTGAGATATGGTGAAGATCTCTTTAGTAAGGAGACATGGAGGACTGGGTGAATTCTCAATTGTGTAGGTAGCCTTAACCTATAAGTCACTGAATTTAACTTCTTCACTACTTCAAAGAGGCCTATTAAATGGGGTTGGAATCTCCGATTTCCTTTGAGTTTTAAATTCTTGGTGCTAAGCCAGACCTTGTTCCCAATTGAATAATCATCTCATAGTCTTCTCTTTTTATCTGCGTAACTTTTGTACAACTCATTAGATTTTTCGATTTCCTCTCTAGCTGCCTCATGGATTTCACTAAAATGTCTGACCAAATCTTTAGCTGCTGGGACTGAGACTTCACTAGTACTGATCATCAGATGTGGTTGTCTCCCATAGTTTAAATAGAATGGAAAATGACCTGTAGAGCTATTTTGGGAGTTAATGTGTGTGAATTCTGCTGTCCAGAGGAGGTCTGACCCGTCCCCTCCCTGATCTAATAAGAACAATCTTAGGCACTGTTCTAGCTCCTAATTTGCTCTCTCCGTCTCTCCATCTGTCTCTGGATGGTAGCTAGTGGAGAATCTAGTGACCATATTTAACCCCTTAGTAAAGACCTTCCACAAATGGGAAAGGAATTGAGATCACGTTCAGAAATTCGGACCTTAGGGATTCCATGTAACCTAACAACATGTAAACTAAACTGTGTAGCTAAATCCTTAGCACCAGGAATGTTTTGCAGTGGAACAAAGTGAGCCATTTTGGTAAAGGCTTCAACTAAAACCAGAATTGTGTAGTAGCCCAGACTGGAAGGCAGGTCCACAATCAGATCCATGGTCACAGTGTGCCAGGGATGAGAGGTGTTGGCATTGGCTGTAGTAACCCCTGAGGTGACTGCATGTTGGTTTTCCCTTAGCACAAATCCCACAACCCAATACATATTGTTTGATATGCTTCATCATATTGAGCCACCAAAATTGCCTTTTAATCCATTCTTAGGTGTTGTTTATTCCTTTATGACCTGCCATTAGTTGATCATGACAGTCATGTAAAATGTTCTCTTGTAATTCCACAGTAGGTACAAAAAAGGTGCCACCATGATAGGGTAAGACATTTTGAATTTATCGAGACGGGTCGGCCAATACCCATTGCTGAATCTCTTCTGGAGACAGTGACTCCCTAACTTTCTCATCCAGTGTCTCATGGGCGATGATTCCTATTATCTTCGATTCAGGAACGATCTTTTGGTTTTCAATAACCACTCTTTGTCCTTCTATATCCATCCTGGACAAGGCATCCGCCTTACCATTCTTACTTCCAGGTCAATATGTAATGACGAAATTGTAATCTGCAAAATACAGAGACCACCTGAGTTGACGTGGTGTGAGAGTTCTTGCCGATTTTAAGAATTACAGATTCTTGTAGTCAGTGTATATAGTTACAGTGTGCCTGGCTCCCATTAGGTAATGTCTCCACTCCTTGAAGGCATCTTTAATAGCTAATAGCTCCTTTTCTGTAATAGTATAGTTGATCTCAGCTGGTAGAAGCTTCCGGGAGTGATAAGCAACAGGATGTAGTTGACCGGTCTCCTTATGTCTCTGAGATAAAATTCCTCCGATTGCTTGATTCGAAGCATCTGTCTCCAAGCAAAAGGGTTCTGAAGGAACTGCATGGAGAAGTATGGGCGCCGAAGAAAAACTTCTCTTAGAGACTGAAAAGCATATTCTGTTTCCCTTGACCAGGAAAAGTGAACTCCTTTACGTAACAGATGAGTACTTGGAATCACCTTCTGAGAGAAGTCCTGGATGAATCTCCTGTAGAAAATTTGCGAACCCAATAAATCGTTGTATCTCCTTTAGGGAAGTAGGTGATGGCCATTCAAAAACTGCCTTAATCTTGGTTGTATCCCTAGTGATTCCCTCTGGCGACAGGAGAAATCCAAGGAAATCCACTGAACGGACGTTGAAAGCACATTTTTCAAGGTTGACTTATAAGTTGTTTTCACACAACTTTTCCAGAATTCCTTTGACATTTTTTTGATGTACTGCTTCCGACGCAAAGTAAATAAAAATTTTATCAATTTAAACGATGGCACACTTTTCAATATATTGACTTAATACGTTGTTAATGACATACTGAAAAGCTGCTGGCGCATTACAAAGTCCGTAGGGCATTACCTGATATTCATGTAGACAGAACTTGGTTCTGAAAGCGATCTTCCATTCATCGCCCTTTCTGATCCGGGTAAGGTGATATGCCCCTCTAACATCTAGCTTTGTATAGATCTTAGCTACCTTAACTTGGTCCAATAACACTGAAAATATAGGCAAGGGATATCTGTTCTTAATAGTTATCCGGTTCAGGGCGCGATAGTCAATGCAGGTTCTTAAATCAGATAGTATGAAGGCCACCCGGGACTGTGCATCAGGGAAAATGATAGGCTGACATATAAAGTGGAGGGAGCACCGTGTAAGAAAAATGTGGGCCTTTTGTGATTCTCCACTACAGCATTCGGGGGGGGGGGGGTAATGGAATTACTGGGGACAAGGAGTGCACAACCTGTGTGGTAAATCTAGGGTGAGAAATTGGGACGGAACTAGAAGCCTGTGACTCCTGAGATAAGGCTGCAAAACTGGTGCCTGAGAAGTAACCATCCATTTTACAGGTTAAATCTATAGTTTCTCTCCTAGAGGCCAATACGTCTTGTCACAAACTTCTGTTTTTCTCTCTAAAGGCTAAAAACTCCTTCTGAATTTCTTCTAAAACCCTACCTAAATTCTTAAGGTCAAAACCTTCAGCCATTCTGCTCAGGGGAGTAAAAAATTGTGGGCATTTCACTCTATCAGAGTCTTACTTGAAGTTTCCCAGATACTTCACAGGAGCAGAATGATGACTATCCCCCATGCCACCCCGAGTTTACCTCCACGCTCCCAAAGAATGTCTCTGGAAGTATGAAGAAACACCCAAGGGGGAAAGGGGTTGGGGACAGAGACGAGAGAGCCTCGTCTTCTATTTTCTGGCGTCTTCTATACTGTTACTTCTATCTTGCTTCTTGCGCTGTTTCTTTCAGTTTCTTAGACACTGTAATACAAACAACAAATTACTAAGATCTAAACAAATTTTTAACAGCTTAGTATTGATGTATTTCACACCCTCATACCACATACCCTTAGAGACTGAGCTATTGTACGCTCTTCTGTTGATTATTGATGCGTTTAATACATAAACTCAACTATGGAGCGTATATTCAGAAGTGAAAAAAATGCAGAACGAAGCTGCGGGTTGGCATTATTTGGAGCGAGGCAGTGTTGACAACTCCAATTTAGTGGCGACACCCTTCCCACCCGTTACAGAGGCTCATGGGGTATTGTCTACAACATTACATAATTAACATTTTAAGAGTACCATTGGATATCGTGTAAAGTGCATGAGATTTCTGCATTTTTTTCACTTCTGTATATAGCACACTTTCACATTTGATAGCAACATAGTGAGTACTTAAGGGATCTTTCAGCTCTGATGAAGAAGCCTTCATGATTCGAAACATGTTGACTTATTAGGAGTATTGGCACATTGTACACAGGACATCTCCGAACCACCTTTTTAACAGGTCCAGCCTCGATGCCCTATTAAAGTTTCTTAAGTCCATGAGGCCAGGTCCTTTTTAAATTCACCTTTTACATGCACCCCCGACCCTTCCTCTCACTACCCTTACACAAGACATAGTACTGTAAGATCAGAGCTCCCGCGTAGCCGCATTTTGTAGCCCCCCTTTCCCGCTGCGGGATGTGAATTCCCCTATGATGAAGCATGACACCAAGGGCCCTTTTGGTGTGTGAGGGGTATTTAAGCAAACGCTGTGTGCATCCAATCCGGGATATGAAACACACTTCCTTGACACAATAAGACACTTTATCAAGAGAACCCCCCCTTCAAGGTGGATCTTTATGTTTTGATTACAGATTCTAGGAGGAGGACGTATCCACTGCCAGTGTTCGTGCAGGACACTACCTCTTCACTCCCTAATTCTGTTTTTTGAAGCTAACTTGTAAAGAATGCGGTACCATTACAATCCTGTGTCCAGGACTCTGAGTATACCGCAAAAGGAGAGATAAAGGTTTTCAGTTATCAGACATCCTCCTAACATCAAAAACAAAAACGCACAACTGATGCAATACCATATCAGATCACCATCCATAATCATAAACACAAGGGTCAATATACGCAGATCACAGACAGGAGTAGCTTCATCCATTTACTCCGGCTCATGCTCCATCCCTAATGAAGGACACAATGCTAAGACAGATGATCAAGCGCTCCAAATCCGATGGTGCTCTGGGTCTCAGTGGCCTCCCAATTAGTCTGTTTAAATTTAACTTGACTTACAAATGTTGCATCTTATTCTCTTGAAACCCAGTGCGTTCCTACCCCACGTTAGGTGTCCATCATAAATCTATACGAAAAGCGATCCTAATATACCTGGAAGTTGTTGTATGATTGCCCTGCTTGATGTAGAGGCTACATTCTATGCGAATATTCTGAGCCGAATTTACTAACCTAATTCCTCCCTCACAAACATGTTTCATGGGATTCAGCAGCACTTGAGACAACATTCTCATACTCTTGCTGGTTATTCAGAAGCCGTGAAAGGGAAAACGAACCAGCTTGTTTGCCTGCTCCATAGATTATCATATGGCTTTTGATGGGGTAAATCACTCGATTCTATGGTCGATATTACAGAAATTGGGGCATTCTGCCACTGTTTTCGAAAGCCATATTTTGAAAAAGATTAATACTAACAGCAACCTTAAACAAGGGTGCGTGAGCCCCACTGCTTTTTATTCTATACTAACCAGAATTACCAGACATTATCAAAGTACAAGCGACCTTCCCACCTAAATTAGCATCACTGCAATTTCAGTCTCTGCAGGATGCAGACGAGACAGTGATTTTGGATCAGATCATAACAGGTCTCCAAAATGCCTCCATGCACAAAACTCCTACAATGTATCCAGTGATCTAATCTTGAACTCTACCAGGCACGCTGTCCTAGTGTTCAGAAATAGGCACTGCAAGTTAACCCAGTGGGCTAACGGGGGCCAGTTTGCAGCTAGATAAAAAAGTACCATTACGTAGTGGCCTGGTTTGATGACAACATTTTGACAATTTAACCTCTAAAAAAGCGACGCTTATGTTCACCATCCAATGGCTCTAAAGTAAAATTGACCCCCCTTTTTTTAAACCTTTACTTATGGCTATGTGTGCAAAGTACCTGCCAGCGCTGTAAGCGGTCTCCCGGGAATGGGCATTATGTAGCTGAATAGGCTATTTTAAAAACTCTTTAAGTACATCTTCCAACTTCGCAATTCTACAAGCCAGTGCCACATAAGGCTAGAATTCCGATGCAGCCAGCATTGCTATTTATGCTTCAGTTTCTTGTCGCTTGCTACCAGTTGCAATCACCCAGTGCTTCTCCGTCGAAGGTGGCGATCTGGTCTGCTATCTCTTCAACTGCTGCCAGCCACGCCCCCTGGAAAAATTACTTTAAACTTGCATTGCATACTTTACAGGCTGACAACCTCTAGGCCCTCCCAACATCCATGATACAGTTTAAGAAAGTTCTTAGGAAAAAAGTGAAAGAAATTTCACATGCAGCTGACATGAACGCTTTTAAAGGCAAAAAGATGATCCCATTCACCACTGACTCCTCCAAATGTTATGTTGTGTTAACATCACTTATAGAGCGCAGATATACCACAGGTCTCTAGGCGCTTATCTAAGGATTATGATACCATGTTGCAAAAGATATTCATATGATGAGAAAGTCAATGTCTTCCAAAAGCCCGTTCAATTAAGAAGGTTTTCAATCTCTTTCGCAAGGGGAGAGTGGATTCTCTCCTCTGGAATCCATACCAGAGCGGTAATACCAGAACTGAAAAAGCCCAACTGCCCATGAAAGTTTTATTAAAGCGTGGGTAGGTCAGCAATATGTTCTCAGAGGAACGGACACGCCATCCAGGCACATAGTGCCTCAGCCGCTCCTCTATATAGGCTGGTTCTGTGCCATACGAAGATAATGCCAGTCAATCAATGAGTATATTTTTAGAGCTCTTCTTGTCACCCGGGACGATATCCAGGCCCTGTCATCCAGGCATATTTGGCATCCCCTATGTCTAAAAAGGTCAGACACTTTTTTCTTAGACACCTTTTTAACTCTTGCAGCCTTTTCCAGTCCCAATACTAGAATTCTAGCAAGTGTTATCTATATATATATATATACACATGTATGTGTATATATATACATATATATATGTGTGTGTGTGTGTGTATATATATATAAAGTTCCACACCTCCTCCGAGGTAGCCGGGACTCCAGGACAGCGGTGCGCCCAAGGGTCGGAGGTTGCCCTTTCATGTACTCACTGGTTCACAAACGCAAAAGAAATTACTGGCGCACTCCACTCCAAAAGACATATTACCACTCCATTATGGTTTGCAGAAAAATCGGGCTTATTATTCCATAGTATTAAGCATGGTATAACGAGCTAGGTCTAGATAAACCCGATTTTTCTGCAAACCATAATGGAGTGGTAATATGTCTTTTGGAGTGGAGTGCGCCAGCAATTTCTTTTGCGTTTGTGAACCAATGAATATATATATATATATATATGTTCAGTTCCTGGCGTATTTCTCGTATATTAAAACACCAGAGTCGCGGCCCAAGTTCAATTTTCAGTGCTCAGGTTTGTTGGCGGAAAAAACGCCCCTATGCGTTTCGAGGTAAGCCTACCTCTTGCTCACGGGTGGAGTGCAAGTAAAAGCGCCATACTTTTAAAGTGAAACAGATACATTGTAACACATACCACGTGGTAATAGACATTGAAGACATACTATCAGGGCTACAATGTTACGAATCAGGCGTGCTTTTCAACAAAACATTGTAAATAGTGACGCTTACATTTAGCATTGTATAACTTGCTAAATCCGACATAAGTGCAGTGTTCCTCTATTATCAGAACAACATAAATGCAAATTATTGGTGATAAATGCCACAATGTGTTGATATGAGTTCATGAACGTTCCGCCATATTATCTCATATTGCACTTATTCAGAAAGGCCAAGCAAAGCAAAGTAATCCCCAGCGGGCATACACCAACTAATAAGGTTACAATATTACGAATCATGCCCTGTTGTTCAACAGAAGATTTCAAATTGGAAAGCTTGTCTATAGCATTGCATATATCGCTGAATAAACATTAGTGCAGTGTTACTCTGTTTGCAAAACAAAACAGAATCGGTGCGAATATCTCGTGTGGCTATAGTCCTGATAAATACCACAATAGGTTATTTGAGTTAACAATAAAGTTCCGCAATATTTTCTCATATTGCACACATTTGGTAAGTAGAAATAACGCCCCAGTGGGCATACACCATCTGATATACTGTAGAACAGTTTTCACAGTTTTCACAATTCAGCCCAAGTGGGCAAAGAGTCCAACACCTGCAACAAAAAAACTGTATATTTTCAGCCCGTATGTCCTTGAAACAAATATATATAATATTGTGCACGTGCAAATTAAAATCATTAGTTACTTTTAAAAGTTAGCAGTAATCTCTAGAGAAGCGGCAGCAAGCTACTCAATTTCAGTCAATGTATACGCTACATACAAAATTCAATAACATCACAGTCATACAAGTTATAAGATTTAATCTCGAAGGTGGACTGCTAATTCTTCCCCGAGGTTATGACCAACAGGTTGAATCGTGTTATACTTGATTATGTATTTGGACTCCAGCTTTCTTAGATCAAGCCACCGATTGCCCCCTCTTTCCTTGTTGTCAACACAGTCCAGTACCACAAATTTTAACAAAGTTGAGTTTTGATTATGTTCTGAGGCAAAGTGTCTAGCCACAGGGTACTGGTGGTTCAGATTTTTTATGGCCCTAAGGTGTTCTAGGACTCTAAGTTTTGCTTGCTTGGTGGTACAACCGATGTAAAATTTGTCACAGGGACATTGTAACGCATATATAGCGTATTCGGTGGTACAACTTAAATGCTTGGTAATTTTGTGAGATTTTGATTGATTTACAGTTTTTGCTAAATTTGCACGCCTTGCATTTCTTACAAGGAAAAAAGCCCTGTATAGCATTAGGTTTAGGGCTTTCTTTGATTAATGTCGTGCTTAAGATGTCTCTAAGTGATTTAGTTTTTTTGTATGTAACTGATGGGGTATCACATATTACTTCCCGCAGGTCTTTGTCCAATCTTAGAACATCCCAGAATTTTTGCAGACTTCGTCTTATCTCCCATGACTGACTGTCATAGTTGGTTATAAAACGAATAGTGTCATCTTTCTGGCGTTCTTTTGGGATCAGGAGGTCCCCCCTGTCCATCTGGGCAACTCTTGCCACTGCCTGCTTGATGGTTTTATTAGAGTATCCCCTAGCAGTAAACCTTTTCATCATTAATTGTTTTTCTTGCTCATAACTGTCAACTGTGCTGCAGTTCCGATTGGCCCTGATGAGTTCCCCCAACGGTATACTGCGTATGAGTGTAGCAGGATGACAGCTATCAGCATTCAGGAGACTATTCCCAGCAGTCTTCTTACGGAATAGTGAGCTAGTAAGAGCCCCATCCTTAACTACCAAACTCAAATCCAAAAATTCAAGTTGTGTTTGACTCATTTGACTAGTGAATTGTAGATTGAGACAATTGTTGTTAATAATTGTCTCAAATTCTTTTGCTTGATTAAGTGTGCCATTCCAGACGCAGAAATTGTCGTCTATGTACCGTATCCAAAGGACGGCGTGGGCACTATAGTGGGAGATGTTGTTCACCACTAGCTCCTCCCACCAGCCCAGGTACAACCCCGCGAAACTGGGGGCGAAGCATGTACCCATCGCCGTCCCGCAGATCTGTTTGTACATGCATTTATTAAATATGAAAAAGTTGTTGGTGAGGCATATCCACATCATTTCAAGTAACATGTTGGTATGTACCAAATGGGAGATGGAGCGATTTTTTAGAAAATGTTTACATGCAGCAATACCTTGATTTTGTGGTATGCTTGTATATAAGCTGATCACATCAAAACTGATCAACCAATATTCAGGTTTCCATGTGAAATTATTTATGATTCTCAAAAAATCCGAAGTGTCTCTTACATAAGATTGTAAGGCATGCACTAAAGGCTGCAGAAAGTAATCAATGTACCTAGAGGTGTTTTCTAGTAAACTTCCCACCGATGAGACTATCGGTCTCCCAGGCGGTATTTCAATGTTTTTATGCAACTTCGGCAACAAATATAATGCTGGTATCAGGGGGTATCTACATAAAAGGTACTTGTACTCCTCAGCTGTTACCTTCCTTGTTGGGGGTTAGCGCGCTAGCGCTTTGACCGCCACTCGCCTATTTAATGCTCGCCTGGAGCGTAGCGGTCTAGCGCAGCGGTCGCGCCTTCGCTATGCCTGAGTCTCGCCAGAGTCCTGCCCGTCTGCGCCCGTCAGCGCTAAGGCAGGGCTAGGGCAGGGGACTCTGGCTCACTCAGGATGATATCTGCTGAGCACCTTCGCTTACTGCGACACCAGGTACGAGATTGTTATCATGGCTCTCCGGATCCCCTTAGTGGGCCGTTTCAGTGCCCCACCTGTTCTTTTAAACTACCTTTGCCTCTGCCTATCAAGGGTTTACAGTCTAGGCTCCCAGTCGACAGCAAACAAGACACTGTTGCAGACTTAACCACTCAATCTACCCTTAAAGTTTTACATCTGAATGTCAGATCATTGTCCTGCCACTCCCAAGAAGTTTTTTCCTTGATAACTGATGATGATCCGGATATCTTTTTTTTCACGGAAACCTGGCTGCATGATCAGTCTATGGCGGTCATGAATTTAGCCCTCCCCGTGGGATACACCATGCACTCCCTTCCTCGCAATGCTAGAGGTGGAGGTATAGCAGTTGCGGTAAAATCATGCTACCCTTGCATATGGAAACCTATCACCATAGCAGGATGTGAGAATGCCCTTTTCAACATCTCAGTGAACCCCCACTTCACTTTCACGGGACTATTAATTTATAGGCCCCCCGGTCCTGATGGCGCCTTTCGCCAAAGCCTCCCGGAGGTGATTTCCTCCCTAGTTTTAAAAACAGCTAATTTTACGATTATTGGCGACCTTAACTTGCATATGGATGCTCCACTCTCCAACTCGGTCCATAGCTTGTTAGCAGATCTTGAAGCGCTTCAATTGATTCAAATGATACAACTACCGACCCATACAGGTGGCCACTTACTAGATCCCGTTTTGACGAATCTTGCGACTAACATCTCAGTGCTGCATCCCAGACCTATGGCCTGGACTGATCACCATTTGATTGAAATTCGTATCATCACTACTATTCCTCCCCCGAGAAATAACACCCCAGCCAGTTTCAGACGCCCCTGGAGAAACTTGAATTTAGAGCATTTTCACCAGCTTTTGATGAAATACCATCCTCTACCCCCTACTGAAGTCTCCCGTGGCTATGATAGTTTCTGCGAATGGCTAAATCACTCGCTAGATATGCTCATTCCGGCCAAGTGGAGTAAGACTAGATCTAGTCCTTCTAACCCTTGGTATGACGATTCTCTTAAAATACTTAAAGTCTCCTGTAAAAAAGCAGAACGAGCGTGGCGTAAAACTTATGATACTGACCTCAAGGCGGCCTATAGGGCCTGCACTAGAGTGTATCATCGGGCCATATGCGCAGCTAGGGCTGCTTTCTACTCTCAGGAGATTAAGAACAGTACAAACCCTACTAAGGTCATCTTCAGGGTGTGTAAGGACCTTACAAGTAAGAGGACGGACATTGCTACTATTGAACCCTCCATGGCACACTGCGAGGATTTAGCCTCATTTTTTGTAGAAAAAGTGGAGGCCATTTACAGATCATTTTCTCAGCTTCCCATCAGGGAGAAGATGTCTACATCTTTGGTTCTCAAACCACTGTTGATTATTCCCAGTCCGACTCTGGATGAGTTTTTAGCCTTGACGACAAAAGTCAAATCCGGCTCTCCGGATGACCCCATGAGACCCGCTCAATTTCGGGAATCTGCTGAATGCTGTTATCCTGCCTTGCAAGGTCTTATCAATCTGTCCTTTAGCACGGGCAGTGTTCCCAAGGCTTGGAAACAGGCGACGGTCATTCCTATCCTTAAAAAACCCGCCCTTGACCCGACTAAGCCAGAACACTATCGAACCATTTCCCTTCTTCCTTGGCCAGCCAAACTAGCAGAAGCGCATGCTAATCGTATTCTATCATCTCACCTGCAAGAAGCGAATACACTGGATAATTCCCAGAACGGATTCTGCGCGGGTCATAGCACCGAAACTGCTCTTTTGGCTGTGATGGAGCACATCAGGAAGCTGTTGGATCAGGGTCAGACGGCGGCACTGATCCTTTTGGATCTCAGTGCCGCCTTCGATACGATGTCCCATCAGATTCTTTTACATCGTCTGATAGAGGCAGGAGTTGGAGAGGTGGCACTTGAGTGGTTTCGTTCCTTTCTTAAGGATCGAGGCTTCAAAGTGTCTACACCTCCTTTTGTCTCTGCTTCTCGCCGTATACTTCAGGGTGTTCCCCAAGGTTCGGCTCTTAGCCCTACCCTATTTAATTTATATGTAAAAAGCTGGAAAGGCAATGGAGACTAGCCTACCTGCCTGAGGCGAAAAAGGATTTGCGGACTGCACAGAAAAAGTACTATGCAGCCATCAGATCTGCTAAAAGTAGTTACTACGCAGGGCGCATCAGCAAAGCTAACAACAATAGCAAGGAAATATTTGCGATTGTCAATAGCTTTGTATCCCCCTGTGCTTCAAAACCTCTGCTGTCCGCATCAGAAGAATGGTGCGAAGAATTATCCGAGTTCTTCGTAGAAAAAATTGCAAAAATTCAGGTGGACTTGCAAAATGTTTGTAATGGCCCTTCTTCTCCTTTAACAATTTCGCTTCCCTTAATGCCAAGCCGCACCGCCCAATTGGCCACTTTTACTCCTCAATTAGATTCGGATATCACTGCCATTGTTGCTGCCTTAAAATCCGGATCTCCCTCGGACCCATGTCCGGCCAGAGTTCTTGCGGGTGTACCGGAATCGGTGGGAAATGAGGTCACCCAAATTATCAACCTCTCGCTCCACTCAGCTACCGTCCCTGACTGTTGGAAACAAGCAAAATTGCTCCCACTATTAAAAAAAAATGGACTTGATCCGACCACCCCGTCCAATTTTCGCCCAATATCTTTGCTGCCAGCGCTTGCAAAAGTATGCGAAAAGATTGTTTTTAGTCAGCTAGAGAAATTTGTGGAATCCACGGAGGCCCTACACCCAGCTCAATCTGGCTTTAGAGCAGCCTATAGTACAGAGACGGCTTTAGTCGAAATATCGGAGGCTATTCGGGAGTGCCTTGACGGGGGTGGCAGAGCGGCTCTAATTTTATTGGACCTCTCTGCTGCCTTCGATACGGTGCCTCACTCCCTTCTACTCTCCAGACTAGCCGATATTGGTATTACTGGCTCCGCATTTGACTGGCTGACCTCATTTTTAAATAATCGCACGCAACAAGTTTGGTTGCCCCCTTTTGCTTCCACTCCTAAATTGCTTTCGACTGGTGTTCCTCAGGGGTCTATGTTAAGCCCTTTGCTTTTCAATATTTATCTTACCCCTTTGATCTACCTGGCTGAACAGTTAGGGGCAAAAATTATGGCGTACGCCGACGATACGCAATTGCTGTTTACCTGGCCCAAAGATAATTTAGATACGTCGGCGGCCCAATTATGCCTATCTTCTGTCTTCAAATGGTTAGCTAATGCCCAGTTAAAATGTAATGAAAGCAAATCCGAGATCCTGTTATATGGTTCTTTCCCTGAGGATTTTAATGACTGTCTTTGGCCCACCGACCTACCCCCTCCAAAAGCTGCTTCGGGCCCAGTGAAGAATTTGGGGGTTTGGTTCGGTAAGAACCTTAAGTTTGAAGACCATATAAATAAAATTACTGGAGTCTGCTTTTTCACTTTAAAAACTGTGCGCAGGTTTTTCCCTCTATTACCGAAAGAAGCTAAAGAGACTGTCATACGGGCATTAATACTCTCCCGGTTAGACTACGCTAATGGACTGTTTTCTGGCCTACCGGCTTATCTGATTCACCGCCTTCAGGTTATTCAGAACGCCGCCGCCAGACTTCTGTTCAATGTTCCAAGGCGTTCCAGTGCTCGACCTCTTCTTCGTGCTTTGCACTGGCTTCCTGTTGCCCACAGGATTTTGTTTAAAATCCTAGTGTTGGCGTATCGAGCCATACATCACACTGGGCCTGTCTACCTGAGAAATAGGTTTTCCCTATATGTCCCGAATCGTCCTTTACGCTCGGCCAACTTGTGCCAAATGGCTGTCCCCAAATTTAAATATTGCAGACTTGGCGGTCAATCGATCTCAGTGAGAGCAGCGAAATCTTGGAATACTTTACCCCTTCATTTAAAAACTGCACCGACTCTCTGTTCCTTTAAGAAGAGTCTAAAAACCCATCTTTTTAATATTATAGCCTAAATTTCCCCACTCCTGGTACTCCTTGACATTTACGCTCACCTAGTCTGCTCTGCCTTCAACGCGCCAGGATACTATTTTCTTAGTAATAGAGCGCGATATAAAAGCCTTAATAATAATAATAATAATAATAATGTTCAGCCATTGGCGGAGGTAGCCCATAGTTTCGGTCTCTCCTTAGTGTCATACGCCGATGACACGCAGCTGGCGGTGGCACTTAATGGTGACTCCAACATGGACGCCCCCACCTTCCAGTCAGCGTTAAAAGCTGTTGCTGGCTGGATGGCGAACAATCGACTTCAACTTAATGCCTCTAAGACCGAGGTCATTATTTTTGGTAGGGAAAGTGGGCTATGGGGAGATCAATGGTGGCCTTCTGATCTAGGCCCTGTTCCCACCCCTGTGAGTGAAGTCAGAAACCTCTGGGTGTGGTTTGATGACAAGCTCTCTTTCACCTCCCATACTAAGCGTGTGGCTGGCGCATGTCTAGGTACTCTGCAGTGTCTGCGACCTATTTTTAAGTTTTTTGATGCGGAGACCAGACAGATTATAGTCCAAGCTCTGGTTCTTACCAGATTGGACTACGCCAACTCTCTGTTTTTGGGTCTAAATCAGGCTTAACTATCCCGCCTTCAGAGGGTCCAAAATGCGGCGGCCAGGATGCTTGTCGGCCTCCCGAAGTTTGTCTCAGCTCGTCGAACCATCCAGGATCTCCATTGGCTACCGATGGAGCAAAGAATTAAGTTTAAGGCCCTCTGCTTAACTTTTAAAATTCTTAAATTAGCCTCCCCTCCTATTCTTTCACAGACTATCCTGCACTATGTCCCTGCTAGAACCCTCCGCTCTGCTGGATTGAATCTCGCCATTGTGCCGCGTTTCAAAAGAGCTAGAATGGGTGGACGCTCGTTCTCAGTGCTGGCGGCAGCCCTCTGGAACTCTCTGCCGGCCCCTCTCCGTTCAATCCCTGACCTGCTTCCTTTTAGGAAGGCATTGAAGACCTTCCTCTTCTCTACAGTGTAGATTTTGTCTCTCCTGCCTTCTCTGATGTGTTGTGTTATCCAATTCTCCAAAGCGCCGGGACGCCTCTTGGCTGCGGCATCCGCGCGCTATACAAAATAAAATAACATAACATAACATAACATAACATAACATAACATAACATAACATAACATAACATAACATAACATAACATAACATAACATAGCATCTTCTATTGTACCCATCTCCTTCCAGTTATACAATTTATCAAAATACATTTGTTTCATATCATTATATTCCTGTTTGGTGGCCGTTACATAGTTTTCAGGATCACTCAACTGCCTATGTCCTTCCTTTAAGTACATGTCAAGTGGCCAAATGACCACATTCCCCCCTTTGTCACTGTTTTTGATGACCACATCAGACCAACTTTCCATGTCTTTCAATGCGAGAAATTGATTCCTACTAAGATTCATATTAAGTTTGGGTCTTTTCCTGTCAATTCTTCGCATTTCCTCCAACATACCCTGTTCAAAACTGTCAATATAACTGTAAAAGTATGGCGCTTTTATTTGCACTCCACCCGTGAGCAAGAGGTAGGCTTACCTCGAAACGCGTAGGGGTTGTTTTTCCGCCAATAAACCTGAGCACTGAAAATTGAACTTGGGCCTCGACTCTGGTGTTTTAATATACGAGAAATCCGCCAGGAACTGAACATTTGAAGGTTTGGCGACCCTGTCGAGTGCCCGCTGTGAAAGCGGCAGTAGCACGCCATCCATGTGTCTTCGATATATATATATATATATGTATATATATATATATATATATATATATATATATATATATATATATATATATATATAATTCACTGAAAAAACCATAGGTTTCACACCAGTTATAGTTAGCTGGAAATTTTACTGATATAAAACCATTGAAATTCCCACGTTATAGTTAGTCGGACTCACTATAACTTGCGCGTGCAATGCACTGCTGATGACATCACATATTACATCACTCATGACATGGTTTTATGTGGAGGTTGTAAAAGGTTTCTGCAGGGAAAAAAAAAATTATTTATGCGTGGTGAGCTCCGGGTAGCGCTCTGGGCAGCGTACTATAAGGATAAAAGAATGATAGATTTTTCTAATACTGTATGTTAATTATTTGTTGTTTTTGTTGGTTTTTTTTTGTTTTCTTTATTTTTTTTATTTTTTATTATGATTGTGTTTCATACTTTATTAAATTTTCTAACATTTCATTGTCAGAAATGTCATAATTTATTATAGGGTGTAACTTTTTTTCATTTTGAAGCAGGTTGTCCACTGCTTCAACACATTGTAGAAGTTCGTGGTCTCTACTTTCATCCATAAAGTCATCAATTTTGTCTTGGCTGCTCTCCTTCAGTTCAATTGAAAATGTAACTTGTTGTTCTCCTTCCATTTTGCCTGAAATTTTGGATAAAAAAATATATATTAGTAGAGATTGGGCACTGTTGGGATTAATTTTAGATAGGTAGTTTTTATCAGTGAATTTTTCTTTTGGCAGTGTATAGTATCAGAGTGGAAATATGACTATAAAAAAGTGTATGTAATTTAACGAAGAGAAGCCTAACTCCATTCCTAACTATAACAGAGAAGTCTATCTAAATCCATAACTACTACAGAGGGATAGTGTATATGTATCAGAAAAAGTCTACCATATCAAGTTATAGTGTACAATATACTTCATTTTTAAAAATAACAACTTACCTTCAGAAACAAGTTGAAGTCTTAGGTAAGTATTGAAATGTGATGTACAACAAGAAGTAGCAGTCAAAATGGCTGTGTTTTCTTCTCTTCCTTTATATATATTCAGGTATATAACCAATCAAATATCAGGTAATAAAAGTAGAAAATGAAAGTAAGATTTTTATTGGTTGTCAATTCCAACACTTCAGATGTGTTTTGTGAAGTAATTTACCTCAAGGTATTTAGAGAGGTCTACAGGCTTAATGGCTAAATGGAATTTCAATCAAATTTGTGAAAATGAAAGGGATTGTTATGTAGTATGAGTTAATCTATATTTGGTGAGAGTGTCTCCAGTCCTTTTTCTTTGAATTACTTTCCCACCTTTTCTTTGGGCCGCTTCCCGGGAAGCAGTTTAGTCCGCGAACTAGAAGCGTAACGGGAGTCCACCATTTTGTGTTTCGGTCGAATTAACATATAAAATGGAGGTTAAATAATGTTCAGAAAGGGTAGAAGGGGACACGGTACAAGTATTTTGACCCCCCAGGTTTTCTGAGGGTGGCTGAGGAGGACCATATGTGCGGAGAAAAAACATTTTTAAAATAATTTTGGGCGGTTAGCTTCCAGTTCGCGTACCGGGTAGCGCTCTTTGAGCGTAGTTTGTTGAAAATTACAGAAATAAGTTAGAGAAAAGTATTAATTGTGAGTGATCAGATGAAGGGTAGCTCTGAGAAGAGCTTTTGGGTTTATGTTCCATTTAGGTACTTATAAGTAGGTACCAATGCACAGTCTTAAATTCAGAATGAAAATTCTGTTGCCCTCATCTGAGAAGTGAACTCCATCTCCTCTGTAGATATCTTGCATGTAGTAACGCAAGTTATTATTGTACAGGGAGCCCATTCCATGGTCTCTCATGAAAGCTGAAACAGATTTGTTTACATGCTTCCTCGCTTTCTCAATTTGTGGACCAAATTGGTTGGACCACCTCCATTTCTGTCTTTGGCATATATTGGAATATACCAAGGCAGTTTGAGGAAAAAGTGCCATTAATTGCTCAAAGGTGTCCTTTAAAAGCATTTCCAGACCTACTCCTGTTAAAGTGCCCAAATCATTACCTCCACAATGCACTATTAACAGGTCAGGTTTTGGCAAATGCATAAAGGTTTTCACCAATGGTATCAATTGGTGACATTTTAATCCTCTTTGGCCCAACCATTTAATTTCCACATCTTGTAAATTGAGGTTGTGTAAATTTCTGTTGTCAGCATACCTTTGAGCCCAGTGGATGTAACTATGTCCAACAATCCAGACGTTAAACATGGTGGGAGAAGGTTGTGCTGCAGTCAGATGAAGTGTGGTAATGAAAGGGCAGTTGAAACAGTAGGAGTTCGTAAAGAAAAAAAACTGTGGATTTCCAATGCTAATGATTCATTAGCAGTGATTGGCGCATTTCCATTTCTGAAAACAGACAGTTAGGGTGCATGGATGTGTTCTTGAAACATGTAATTTCAATGGTCAAGGAAGAAACTTTTAATGAAAGATTGCACTGGATACGCAGGTGCACTGAGAGTTCAGAGTTCAATTGAAACATTGTTGTGTGAATTTGCAAACATGAGAGGTCTTCCAGGAGGTCGTTGCTATGGAAAAAAGGCAGAGAGGGCAGAGGGGGGAAGGGTTTTGATTTGAAAAAAGTGAGGGAAGAGTTATGATTGGCTAATATGAGAGATATGTGAAATGAATATCTGTATTTCTGTGCTTTCAATAGCTGCAGCCTCTGGAGTGCATCCTTTTTCTTCTGCTGAAGACAATTTGGTGTATTTCTGAGACTGTTTTTAAAATCCAAAAAGTATTTGCTAAGGTGAGAAAAGATTTATTTATTTTAGATATAGAATAGAATGATTTAAGGAGAAAATGATGAAGAAAGCTGTGTTTTAAAACTGTGGCTTTGTCTATAGTGATATAGAAATAGATTTTGTTACTTTGAGAAATTGTATTTGCATATTCGGTGTAGGATTCTGGCATGTAGTAACTCAAGGTATTGTTGTATATGAAGCGCATTCCATGGTCTTTTATGTAAGCTGAAACAGATATGTTGTTTTTAAAAACCATTTTGAAATCAATTACATTTCTGGATATGTACTGTTAGAGCTTCATAGGTTGTTTTGGGTCATATTTATAAGGCATTTGAGTGTCTTTGATGTTATTTTTTCATTTTTAAATGGAAAGCATTCCTCATGGGGCAAGTGTCTTGTAAATACGCTCTCACCTGCGCTTGGCAAATTTAGATTTTGATTATGGGAGTTACATAGCCATGTTAATAATGTCGGAAAAATGGTGCTAGGGCATTCCAGAAAACGCTTTCGTGTGTCTCAAGGACATTTTCAGTCATTTCCTCTTGAATGCAGGTATACAATTGATTTATATGCTGTGTTTAAAAACGATTCTTTTCTATGATGATATTTTTTCTCTTTTAAATGGAAAGCGTTCCTCATGGGGCCCTGAGCAGTATTTAGTCATGTTATTCAATGGGTGGTGGATAACATGGCTAAGAGCATTTGCTGAATAATGCATGAATATCGTTGACTTTTCAGCGTTATTCATGCATTGCGGCCGTTTTTTTTCGCATTTGCGAGCAGTTCTTAGCCATGTTATCCAATGGGAGGTGGATAACATGGCTAAGAGCATTTGCAGGTTAATGCATGAATATCGCTGACTTTTCAGCGTGATATTCATGCATTGCTACCGCTTTTTATCGCTAAGGAGAAAATGATGAAGAAAGCTGTGTTTTTAAATTGTGGCTTTGTCTGTAGTGATATAGAAATAGATTTTGTTACTTTGCGAAATTGTAATTGCATATTCGGTGTAGCATTCTGGCATGCAGTAACACAAGTGTGCTTGGCAAATTTAAATTTTGATTATGGGAGTTACATAGCCATGTTAATAATGTCCAAACAATGGTGCTGAGTAGTTTTTAGCCATGTTATCCAACATGGGCTTCGATTGGATTTCCACAGAGCATATTATGAAGCCCATTATCGCCCCTTTATCAGCCGTTTTCGGCCGATAATGCGACGATAATTTTAGTGTACAGGTTTGATAATATTTCCCTACATTAGCAGGGCTAGGTGATAGGCTGAGACCAGCCTGGCATGTAAAATGGCTGCCGTGCACGACAAAATTGTGGCATTGTAAAAAAGGCAAGTTGGCGCAGACATTGTGTCTCAATAAGGATTCATTTATAACAATGTGGTATTTTATCAAGCCTGTGCGCTTCAATTATCGCCGCTTTATCGGCCGAAAACGACCGATAAAGCGGCGATAATGGGCTTGATAATATGCTCTATGGATTTCCAATCGAAGCACATGCTAGATGTGAAGACATCTAAAATGGGCTTCGATTGGAATTCCACAGAGCATATTATCAAGCCCATTGTCGCCGCTTTATCGGCGATAATTTTAGCGCACAGGCTTGATAATATGCCTCAAAATATTTTATCGCACTGAGAAATTGGTGGTCAACACTTCCTGATTTCCTTCGAATCGAACGTTAACAGACGTCACGCAGCAAAAATTTTAAAAAAGCTCACGCACAGCCGCTGGAACACATGTATCAACATATATGAGACTCCTCAGCCACTCTCAGAAAATATAAGGGATTAGAATACGTCTCCCGCACCTCCTTATTCCTAGTAATTTAATTAAAACGAAGCACAAAATGGCGTATTCTCGTGCAGTTTGCGGCTCAGTTCGGTGTTTGGGAAGCGGTTCTATCGTGAAAAATATATATTTTTTTATTTTCCCCAAAGGACCCTTTAAAAATCCCAACAACATTCCTAGGGGGTCAACTGGGGTATACTTTGCCCCATTTCATTAAATTTCCCCTTCGTTTTTCACCTCTTCTTCTCTCTCGATCCTACCGAGAGATAAGATGGCGGCCGCTCCGGACTGTTTAGAATGTTGACAGACACTGGGGACCCAAGCAGCTTTGCATTGCAAAGTTCCTTTTCGCAGGTGGGAGCGTATTTACAAGAAACTTGCACCATGAAGAACGCTTTCCATTTAAAAAAGAAAAATAACATCATACACAGTCATATGCCTTGATTTGCTATGTTAAATAATAAGAAGGGCATTAAGTTTTTGATGACTGTTATTCATTTACTGTTTGGTAATAGTGGTTATTAACATTTTTTATTATATTTTTCAACAGATTCAACTGCAGATTCTTTCATAGTTTGGAAAATGCCTACAAAAAATAGAATTAGAAAGGCTCGAAAACGTCAAAGACAGCACGGTGATGTTTTATTGCAGCAGTCCTCTTCCCTAAATACTTATCAAAACACCAAGAAAGCTCCGGGTAAGAGCACAAAGTCTTTCTTAAAAAATATTTGTAGTAAAAAAAGTATTTCTCGCCAAAATGTTTCAGTTCAGAAAAAGAAGAGTAATTTAAATGGAAAGGAAAGACCCATGAAAAATGTTACTGGTAGAGGAAGAGATAACTCTGTGCATGATAGTAGAAGGAAAGAACAGTTTAGGGACATTCGACAGCGAATGTTCCGTAATAGGATAATAGTTAATTTAATAAAAAATATTAAGAAATGCAAACAGAAAGCGGCATTTTATAAGAAGAAGAAAAATGTCGAGAAAATTATTGATCATGCTTTTGAAATTAAGCGAAAGTTGTTTATTTTGGTAATCAATAGAATTAGGAAACTAAGCAAGGTAATTTCTGATTTTAAAACAAACAGTAGATGGAAGAGAGTAGTAAATCGTAGCAACTTTTGTGAAATTTTTTCCGGAGAATGGATGCATAGTTCAAGTTCTGAGGCATTTTTTAATGAGGAGAGTTATTTTCAGGATAATGATTTGGTGCATGCAGTTGACATCAGTGGTCGAGCTTATGAAGTGAAAGATGGTTGTCCAGTTGAAAAAGAAAAACTTGTGACAACAGAGACAGAAGAGGCGCTAAGTGATGAGGTTTTAGGAAGACGTCCTAAGGCTCCTGTGTACATTTGGAAGTGTAGTTCTATTTGCAGTGTGCGACAGGTTTCCATCAATTTGCTTTGTGATTTTATACGGACATTTAATAAGAAAAGTTTGAAGCAGAAAATGAAGTTGTTGCAAGATTTAGATCCTTGCAGAGTGAGACAAATAACAGGTTTGCGTGGTCATTCACTGGCTTGTCTTTCCAGGAGAGTATGCCAGAGTGTTTTTCATCATTTCAGGATGCTAGCAGTGCATCATAATAAAGTGAGAAAATTAGTGAGAATGTTGTATTATGCAAAGAGTCCAGCAATTATGCTTAAACAATTATGTGCTGCTCTTTTGCATGGTTCTGAAATAGATGTGAAGAATATTTGTGAAGAAATTGAGTTTTGTTACTTTAGTAGTAAAGATGAGAATGTTCAAATTGACCCTGAAGTAGAGAGTAATGTGGAAGATAATGTACAGGTTTACAGTACAGATAATTTTCAGAAGGAAATTGCCACGTTTCAGATGAAATCAAGTGAGAGGCCTAATTTCACTTGTGTTTGTTGTCGACGCACTTATTATAAGAATCAGACTAAGGTAGTGGATTTATATGCAAAAAGTGAAAGGGAAAATAATAGTGAATGGAAGGATTTTGCCACATACTTGATGGTAGAAAATTATTTTGATTTGGGATCGGATCAACGTGTGTGTACTTATTGTTGTAATAAATTAAACCAACACCAGATGCCTGCTAGGGCAGTTCATAATAATCTTGAATTGGTTGAGATTCCTTCTGAATTGAAGGATTTAAATACTTATGAATCTATTTTGATTCAAAGTATCCATCCCTTTCAGGCTATTGTAAGAATGGAGCCACAGATAGGGAAGTTGCCTCCAGCAGATTTACAGAGAGGATTAAAGGGAAGAGTTGTTTATTTGCCTTTAGATTTGAATAAAAACATTAACACAATTGGAGTAGAAGAAGTGGAAGAGGAACCTCTGGTTATCTTGGTTAATGGGGTTCCGACAAAGAATAAGAAAATATGGCAAGATTTAGTGGATGTTAGGAAAGTCAAAAAGGCAACAGTGTATTTGAAGAAAAATAATAAGTATTATAAGAATGTGTATGTTGCAGAAGAGGAAGTAAGTGATGAAGAGGATAGCGATTTGTGTGCTGGGCAAATTGAGAAAGTAGAGACCTCTAAAAGTGAAGAAATATATGAACATTATAGTGTTCATCCTTTGCATTCCAAGGAAGTCATGGGGAATGCTATTGAGTTGTTTCAAATGAAACAAGCCAAAGGGAGTCCCATTAGTGTTTGGGAGGAAAGTTTGGAAGCTCGGTGTTTCCCACAGCTATTTCCCACAGGTCGAGGAGGAAGATATGATGAGCGATCTCATCAAATTCCTGCGTCTGAATACCGGACTTTACGATTGTATGGAGAAGATCCTAGGTTTCGTCAATGCATTCCCTATTTGTTTCATCTCCTGTTTGAAAGCGATCTGTCTGGACTGTCATATGCAGTGAACCACATCTTAAAAAGTGGTATACAGATGCGAAATATCTCGGCAAGAGACTTTATGCATAAAGTCAATGTCCAAGATAGTATTTTGGATTCTCACTTAATTAATCTCATGGCGTGTCAGCGTGGTACTAATGAGTACTGGTATCGTCGTCATGGTGATTTAAAATGTATGCTGAGGAACTTAGGAACTCCGACATGGTTCCTCACTCTGAGCTGTGCCGAGTATGGCTGGGAAGACTTACTTGAATTTCTACGAGAAGCAAATGGAAATATTGAAAACATTGAATTCAAGACACCTGGAGAACTGTGTTCTTTGGATCCTGTGAATGTATGCAGGTACTTCAATCATAAATTTGAAGCTATGATGTCTTTCATCACAAATAAGAAGAATCCACCTCTTGGAGAGGTGTTGGATTTCTTCTGGAGAAAGGAGTACCAAGCAAGAGGTGCTCCTCATATACATATGTTGTTGTGGATCAAGGATGCACCTAAATTTGGAACAGATCCCGATCACTTAGTGATGAATTTCATAGAACAGTATTCTACGTGTGCTGTTCCAAACGAAAAGGAGAAGAAAAGCCTAAGAGAACAAGTTCTACGTTTCCAAAGCCATCGTTGTGGAAAGTACTGTCGTCGTAAATTCAGAAACAAGGACAAGTTCTACACCAAATGTCGTTTCAACTTTCCACGGCCGGTGATTTCTAAAGGAAAAGTGAACAGTTTGATGTCTTCACTACGACATAATGTGACGAGGAAATCACCCAAAAATACATACAATTTGAAAAGGAACGAAGAGTCCAAGTACATCAACGACTACAACCCAGTGATTTTGTCCATGTGGAATGCTAACATGGATATACAGTTTGTGGGTGACAACTGCATGGCTGTGGCTCGGTATGTGACATCTTACATCACCAAAAAAGAAAAGACAGAACTGAAGGATATGTGGGAGGACATTTCCCATGAAAAGAGCCTCAGCAAGAAGTTGTACAGTTTCAGTCTGAAGATGTTGTCGCATCGAGAAATTGGAGCTTACGAATGTTCAGATCGATTGTCTTCAGCAAGTCTCTATGCCAAATCTAGGAGTATCGTTTGGGCGAGTCTTGGTCTTGCTGCAACGCAAAATCGAGTTCTAAAACCTGTCCGGGAAATTGAGTATTTGGCGGAAAAGGAGCCAAACAGTACCGACATTTTGAAGACCAACATGTTGGATACATATTATCCAAATCGAAGCAGTCACCTTGAGAATGTTTGTCTATATGAGGTTCTCCAAAATTATATATTCAAGAGGAACATCAAAGAAGATATTGAGAAAGGAGTGTATGCTGTAATTGGAAGTGAGGGATGCCTGGTCAAGCAAAGAAAATGCCAATTAGTAAACCATCGAAAATTGAGTGGTGAATCTCCAGAAAAAAAGGAGTTTTTCTATTTAGCACTTTTGCAACTTTTCAAGCCTTGGCGAGCAGAAGAGGAACTGCTTGGAGATTTCCTCTGTTACGAAGACTCTTTTAATGCAGCCAAGGAGTCCATAGAATGTCCTGCTTTTCCTAAATATCAAGAAATGCTAACTTTGGAAATTGAGCAGGAAGCAACGATTGCAGCCGAGATTGCCAGAGACAGTTCTCAGGACAGTCAGAGTTCTGTTTCATTGAGTCAAGATCCACTTGGAGGACCTATTATCGAAAATGAAGCTGCCACTGCTATGAATGAAGTGGAAAGAGCCATGGCACATGCTCAGGAGGATTCAGTTAACTTAGAAGACTTGGAAAAACAACTCAACGTTGAACAGAGGAAAATATATGATGAAGTTACCAAGGAAATTGAGCATGGATTAAGTCATGAGAAGAAAGAGTGCTCATGTACGTCGTTGAAGCCTGTCCGACTGTACGTGAGTGGAGAAGCGGGAACTGGAAAGAGTTTCCTCATTAAAGCAATTTCTTGTTATTTGCAGGAAAGGACTGAGTCATCGCTGTCTTGTGTTGTCACCGCTCCTACTGGACTGGCAGCACATAACATTAAAGGTATTACTTTGCATCGTCTACTGATGCTGCCGGTGGAGCATGACAACAAATTACAATACAACAAGTTATCTGGAGATGCTTGCTGTGAAGTTTCAAGAGTCTTGAGGAAAATGAAACTACTTATCATTGACGAAGTAAGCATGGTTTCCAATGTCATGCTTGCCTTTGTGCATTTGAGAATGCAAGAAGTACTTAAAACTGAATATGATGTGTTATTTGGTGGCAAACACATCATTGTTTTCGGAGATCTTCTGCAGCTGACACCAGTAAAAGGTCAACCTGTGTTCAAAATACTCACACAGGAAGATACCAGGAAGTGCCTAGGGAGCATTGGCAACGTCAATATATGGTTAAACTTCAATTATGCAGAACTGCATGAAAATATGCGTCAGGCAAAGGATGAAGATTACAAGAATATTCTACAAGATATTAGAATTGGAAAAGTGACCGAGCATGGGAAAGAAGCTTTAAATGCACGATTACTGTCAAATTTATATCCCAAACAAGAGATTGTGCCTGAGAATATTTTTCAGAAAATTACTGAAAAGAAACCCGGGATATGTCTCATGCCAACTCTTGCAGAATGTGCCATCTTCAACAACAAAATGTTGAATTTAGAAAAGCAAGAGATTGTGAAACTTGAAGCTATCGACAAATTAGAGCATATGGGATCAACAATTATTTTGTCAGACAATTTGAAATCAAAATTGGATTCATTAGAGAAGACTATATCTAAAACAGCGGGTTTTGAAAAGACTTTGAATGTGTGTTTAAATTGCCGAATCATTTTGAGAAGGAATTTACATGTAGAAAGAGGTCTGGTAAATGGATCAATGGGTAATGTTGTTGATTTTGAGAAATACAAAAATAGAGATGGAATAGAATTTTTAAGAATTAAATTTGATGGCATTGAGGAAGTACAGCAAATTGGTCGTTGTTCTGCTAGGTTTTTGCTTGTTAAAGACTTATATGTTCGCCGTAAACAGTTTCCTGTTTGCTTGGCATATGCGGTGACAATCCATAAATCGCAAGGTTTAAGTGTAGACTGTGCATTGGTGAATATTGGCAGTTCTGTGTTCAAGGAGGGTATGGCATATGTGGCATTGTCACGAGTTAGAACTTTATCGGGATTGTACTTGATTGACTGTGATGTCACAAACATTTGTGCGGATCTAGATTGTGTTAAGGAATACAATAGGTTAAGAAGAGAGTATGCGCCACATTTGCCTCAATATCCTTTGTTTGAGAAACGTGTGGTAGGCCAGAAACGTAGAAATATCAGTAATAGTAGGGAGGTTGTTGCAAAAAGACTAAAAGTCAATGAACCGAAAGTTGTTAGCAGAAAGAAAGTGGATTCTGTTGAAGATGTTCTCGGTTTTCAATTTGAAAACAGTTCTGGTGTCAACTGCTATGCAAATGTAGTGGTTAATGTTCTCTTTTCACTAGAGAGTTTAAAAGAACAGATTGTGTTCAATTCGGAACAAAGTTTATGCTGCTTGTTGAATTCTGTGTTAGAGAAATGTAGCACTGATCGAACAAAAGTAGAAAGTGTGTCTGAAGTTCGTTATCTGTTAGATGAATGTTCAGGTCAAACAGACTTCTCTGAAAATAATCAGCAAGATTGTCAGGAGTTTTTAATGTATATGCTTGATGTATTGCAAGATGAGGGTGTAGATGTAGATCACCTGTTTGGGCTTTCTTATCAATGGCAGCATGACTGCGAGAACTGTATGGTATCAAGTACTACTAGTGTAGACTCAGAAAGATTTATATTTTTAACTTTGCCAGACAGTAAATCAGTGTCCTTTAATAAGCTAGTAAATGCAGCGGATCACAACATGGAGTGTAGCCAATGTAAATGTGATATGATGTCAACATTATTTATACGTAGATATAGCCAGTATGTCATTTTAATGATCCAACGATGTAGGCCTGATGGATCAAAATTGTCAACTTTAATAAAAAATTTTGTGGCTTCTCAGCTGTCAATATCAGGGAGGACTTTTGTAACTGTAGCAATTATCTATCACGATGGTCCATCAACAACATCAGGACATTATACAGCTTACTTAAAGTCTGGAAACGGCTGGTCATTCTGTAATGATTCCGTTGTAACTTTCAAAAAAAAATTGCCGTTTGACCTTAAAAATTCTTACCTGGTGTTTTTAAAACCAAAATTTTAAGTAGAGGGAATGTAAGTCTGCAATGCTGTCTAGATTAAAAATCCAACTATATAAACCTGATGCAAGTAAGTCTGCTTCATAGTAAGCAGTATCAGTGTCATATGAAAAGGAGAACATGAGTGACAAAGAAGAGTAAGATATTAGTAGTCCAGGATTGTGAAAATAATCTCAAATATTTTATTTTTGAAAGTTGCGAAAATAGAAAATGTCGGGATTTGATTGGAAGAATTACAAGACTTGCGAATCGCGGCAACATGATTTGGCCTAGTGGAAACATGTGATAGAATGAGAGAAGTTTTTTTTTCTATGTAACATATTTTACGTATCGATGGAGGTTTTCTTTCAGAAAGTGGCGGGCTGAAAATATTTATAGCACAACAGAGTGGATGCTGTTTATAGGAGATCCTTCGACGTCATTGAAAGTAAGTTAATTTTAAGGAGTTTTGAAATCAGATTTCTTAGGTTGTATGGGTTTTTTAAACACAGTCATTTTGATTGTGTTTTTTTTTCCCCGCTGTTACATGATGAATACCTTCAAGTCACTGATTTAAGTGAAATTTGATACATTCTGAGAACAGCAAAAGTAAACCATTTAACATGTATAATTAATGTTATGCTTTTTGTACTTATGATATACATTTAGAAATGTGAGGTACATATGGGTAAGCTGAGTCTTCTGTAAGTGTCAATTTTAATGCTTACAGTGCTGTACTTCTGGGTACTGTTTTTTTTAAAAAAAAGAAAAGAGGCCTCACCTCAAAGAAAGCTCTTGAAAGCACACATCTTATTTGCATCCTAAAACAATCATTTTAAATGTTAGACACAATTTTATGATGGTTTTACATCTCTTTTGCGCTGTTATGGCATCACTATTGTGAGACATAAGCAATGCAAAAGAAGCATCATATTTCAAAATAGGCCTCATTTCATCAGCATGAAGATACTGTTTGTTGAAAATAAATATATTTAGGATTGTGTAGGGGTCGTAGAGAAGTAGAGGTTTCTATAAGTGTCAAAGTTGTTTAAAAAGTGTTTCTTCTTGAACCTTTTCCCTTCTTTTTTCTAATTTTTAAATACATGTTTTAATATTTTTGGAAATGTTTGTTCTCTCTTTTACAGATTGAATGTATGAAAAATTTTCTTTAAAAATTAACAAGAATTATAAGGTAAATGTTTTCTACTTTTTTAACCTGCATTCCACTGCTGATGATGTCACTGACTATGTTATGAATGATGTAATAAGTGGGCATATCTGTTATCTCGTTAAAAAAAGGAACAGTAAGTTTAAGGATAGGAAACAGACAGTTATGTTACAAAAAAGACAGCTATAGGACGTAAACAAAAAAAACTGTTACTCGCAATCCACTGCTGATGATGTCACTGACCATGTCAAAAATAATGTAATATATGACATGATCAGAAGTGAATTGCGGGTCACAGTATCTTTTCTTTACTCCCTATAGCTGTCTTTTTTGTAACATAGCTGTCTGTTTTCTTTCCTTATACTTACTGTTCCTTTTTTAAAAAAAAATTTTTTTGGTGCGCTCAAAGTTCGCGTACCGGAGTGCGAACTGGGAGCGAACTAATAGAAATAGAGCTTGGCAGAGTTCAAAGAATTCTACCAATTTTTTTTAATAATGGGGAGGTAGTTCTGAAAAGAACTTTTTTTTTCTTTTTGTTGTTTTAAATTTTTTTTATTACTTTTCTGAACATTTTTTTAATTTTTTTGTTTTTTTCTGAACATTTTGTATTTTTTTTTACTTTTTGGGGGGAGGGGGGAAACAAAAATGATTCATCGAAGAGGGCTCAACAGGAGCAACAAAAAAAAGATGAATTTATTTTTTGGGGCGTTTTGGACATGCATGATTTTTGATTGCTCTCATTATGAGAGTTATGCTACTTTCGCGGTAGCATAATATTTGATTGCACCACACGCACATTTGTTTCACTTCCCCCATGTCCATTTGAATATTCGGGATCAACTCCCTTGCTTCTGGTCCCGAAACTTCTGGCACGACCGATGTTCTGGCTATTGCTGGGGAATTTTGTTGTTCGTCCCGAAGCTGAGCAGCACTATAGTTATTTGGGTGCCACCTGCTCATGTGCCTGTGCACAGTGAAATTCCCAAAACTATATTTTTTGTCCGTCCCTCTCGAAAGGCGATCATCACAGATACGGCAGAAGACATATCTGGCGTTCACTTTCTTTTGTCCTGGTGGAATTTAAAAAAATTGCCATATGAAATTTTCCTTCCTGTTGTACCTCCTGGGCTCCTCTGGCAAATATTCAGGTTCTTCCTCCTCTTCCTGATCTTCCTCTTCTGGAAAGATTGGTTGAGTAGGTGGTCCTTTTTTTCCATGAGGAGGTGGAGGTGGTGGTGGAGGAACACTACCAGAAGCAATAACTGAAGCCATTTCTCTGGAATGTAAAATGGTCTTTCTCTCACCAAGATGAAAGTCAGAGTGAGGAAAGAAGGAGGGGTTTTCATCATTTGGGAAAAGCCAAAGTTCTAAACCAATGAAAAGTGTTAATTTTAGATCACATGACCTAGTATTACATCATTAGGAAACCAAAAGTGAAATGAACTAATGAAAAGTGTTATTATCGAGTCACATGACCTGCTGTCTTTACGTTTCGCGCTTTGCGCCGCTATCCAATCCGCTTCCGAGTCCGCTAACTTGGCGCGTCGGATAACGTATTACGCGACAACGCAAAACGTCATGATAACGTAACAGTTACGCTTAAGGAACGATTACCGGCTCGCGCACCAAGTCGCGGCTTTGAATTCAGCTAACGGGAAGCTGACCAGTTCGCGGACTAGGAGCGGAACAATTTTTTTTTTTTTTAAATTTATAAAAAACATGTACAATATATTTTATGATTTAAAGAAGAATACATTTTACAGATAGAAATATTAGCTTTCAAAAAACCATTGAAATTCAATGAAAAAACCATAGGTTATAGTCCATATATAGTTAGGAATTAGCATTTACAAAACCTTATTTTACTCGCATAAAACCATTGAAATTCCATATATAGTTAGATGCGCTAACTATATATTGCGCACCCGCAATCCACTGCTGATGATGTCACATATTACATCATTCATGACATGGTCAGTGACATCACTGATGACATCACTGATGACAACATCCAGTGACTGTATGTTTCTGTAAAGTTAAAATATGTCTTACATATTGAAGAATGAGTGGATGTATAAGTGTCTGGATGAAGGATTTACTAGGTGCATGACTGACTGTATGAGTGAGTGATTAAATGTGTCTCACTGAGTGCATGGGTTAGTGACTAAACTGTCTTAATTTGTGCATCATTATGTCTGTTGTTCTGTAAACTGTTGCATGTGTTGATAAGTAGCTATATGAGTAACTATATGGGTTATTCATTGGTTGCCCAAGTATTTGTATGGGACACTGAGTGTGTGTGTGGGTGGCTGGGAGGTGTATGACTCTGTGCATAGATGTGTGAGCAGTGGATTCACTAGATGTATGGGTTCAAAAGTGCATGTGGAAACAGCTGTATGGGCGGTTGACTGTGTGCATGAGTCTATTGGTGAGTGAATGGATATCTCAGTGCTACATGTCAAAGTAAGTACATATGTAAAACACAGTACATGTGAGAGTTGACATATATAAATAACTGTGCATGAGAGCCAGTGAATGTATGAGTGGCTGTATGGATCATTGTGAACTTGTATCAGGGATTGTTTAAGAGAGTAAATATGTGTTAGTATATGTTTGAATAAGTAAGGTGTGTATAACTGTATAGTTGAGGAAATGGAGGTGTGATTGATCCTTTGGATGACTGACTAGGTGTGTGGGTAACTCTATGGATGTGTGACAGTCTGTGAGTGCCTGTTTACACTGAGTGTATCTAAGGTTATATTAGAGTCTGAAGATGTATTATCACATAAATGATATCATCAGTGATGTAATCAGTAATGTCAAATGAGATGTCATCAGTGATGTCATCAGTGATGTCATTTGAGATGTCATCAGTGATGTCATCAGTAATGTCAAATGAGATGTCATCAGTGATGTTTTCAGTGATGTCATTTGAGATGTTATCAGTGATTTTATCAGTGATGTCATTTGAGATGTCATCAGTGATGTCATCAGTGATGTCACTGACCATGTCATGAATGATGTAATATGTGACATCATCAGCAGTGGATTGCGGGTGCGCGATATATAGTTAGCGCATCTAACTATATATGGAATTTCAATGGTTTTATGCGAGTAAAATAAGGTTTTGTAAATGCTAATTCCTAACTATATATGGACTATAACCTATGGTTTTTTCATTGAATATATATATATATATATATATATATATATATTTTTTCGCTCGATTTTCTCCTGCTTCTCCTACTTCGGTAAAAGAATGGACCACACTCCGTGATTCAGTATTCTCCACAAATGTATTTTGTGTTAAACAGAAAACAGGACGCGTTTCGGCATTGCGCCTTTTTCCACTGTTAGTTACACCATATGTAAACCTTTCATTTAAATAAAGTTACACAGTCAATTTAAAATGATGTCACATCCCCTGGTAAATAAACACAAACGATGGACTAAAAATTCATACATGATTTACAGCGGTCATCTTGGAGTGTACTTTTGTTCCCTTATCTACAACTCCTTTTTACGACCAAAAATTATAAAGCACTGGATGGGCATAGTTGATATACCAGTTTGTGACCAAACATAATTTCATAAACCACAATCATCAGTTAATCATCAGTTAATGATCCAAAATTTAATTAGACTGTCCATGATTACGTACAGTTCAGATAAATTATACTGATTACATAGTGTCACAGTGAAGATCTCTATATACATAATTGCATCCAGTGAGAACGAGGCCTAGTGAAAAAACAATGTGTTGTCAATCTATTGACCTAGATGTATATATATATATATATATATTTATATCCATACTAATATTATAAAGAGAAAGCCAAAACCTTTGAGGCGGGTAATCTCAGTAACCACAGCACCAATCACAACACCCAATACAGCGTTGGAAAGGGCAGTTGCAGCAGAAGGACATAGGCTATGCAGACGGATAAAAACATGTATTAAAAAAATTGCAAAAAACTACACCATCCAGAAGGCCGAGGGCCAAAATAACATCAAACAGGAAATGATGTAATAATGTGACTCACTATATTGAGACTGAGAGCCTGAAGCCAAATTGATCATGAACAAGGGATATGCTATCCCGGAACGCGTAGATTTGTGCCTGCCTGCTTGAGAAACTCCATGCTGTGAGGATTAAATAAAAAAGCACATAAGTGAAGACAAACGCGAGTTAGTCCGGTTTTTCTCCGAGCTGGGTGAATTGGTTGTGGATTTAAATGCGGCGTGGTTCTGCTGCGTGGATTTACGAACTGGCGAGAGAGCGCTGCAAATTCTGGCGAAAAGGAACCGAGGGGTATCAATATATATATATATATATATTCACTGAAAAAACCATAGGTTATAGACCATATATAGTCAGGAATTTGCATTTACAAAACCTTGAAAATTCACTGAAAAAACCATAGGTTATAGACCATATATAGTTAGGGATTAGCATTCACAAAACCTTATTTTACTTGCACAAAACCATTGAAATTCCATATATAGTTAGTTGCACTAACTATATATCGCGCACCCGCAATCCACTGCTAATGATGTCACATATTACATCATTCATGACATGGTCAGTGACATCACTGATGACATCACTGATGACATCTCAAATGACATCACTGATGACATCTCAAATGACATCACTGATGTCATCACTGATGACAACACCCAGTGACTGTATGTTTCTGTAAAGTTAAAATATGTCTTACATATTGAAAAATGAGTGGATGTATAAGTGTCTGGATGAAGGATTTAGTAGGTGCATGACTGACTGTATGAGAGAATGATTAAATGTGTCTCACTGAGTGCATGGGTTAGTGACTAAACTGTCTTAATTTGTGCATCATTATATATGTTGTTCTGTAAACTGCTGCATGTTTAAATCAGTAGCTATATGAGTAACTATATGGGTTATTGAATGGTTGCCCAAGTATTGGAGACTGAGTATGTGTGTGGGTGGCTGGGAGGTGTATGACTCTGTGCATAGATGTGTGAGCAGTTGATTCACTAAATGTATGGGTTCAAAAGTGCATGTGGAAACAGCTGTATGGACAGTTGACTGTGTGCATGAGTGTATTGGTTAGTGAATGGATATCTCAGTGCTACATGTCAAAGTAAGTACATATGTAAAACACAGTCCATGTGAGAGTTGACATATATAAATAACTGTGCATAAGAGCCAGTGAATGTGTGAGTGGCTGTATGGATCATTGTGAACTTGTATCAGGGATTGTATAAGACAGTAAATATGTGTTAGTATATGTTTGAATAAGTAAGGTGTGTATAACTGTATAGTTGAGGAAATGGAGGTGTGATTGATTGTTTGCATAACTGACTAGGTGTGTGAGTAACTCCATGGATAAGTGACAGTCTGTGAGTGTCTGTTTATACTGATTGTATCTAAGGTTATATTAGAGTCTGAAGATGTTCATTGTATTATCACATAAATGATATCATCAGTGATGTGATCAGTGATGTCATTTGAGATGTCATCAGTGATGTCATCAGTGATGTCATTTGAGATGTCATCAGTGATGTCATCAGTGATGTCACTGACCATGTCATGAATGATGTAATATGTGACATCATTAGCAGTGGATTGCGGGTGTGCGATATATAGTTAGTGCAACTAACTATATATGGAATTTCAATGGTTTTGTGCAAGTAAAATAAGGTTTTGTGAATGCTAATCCCTAACTATATATGGTCTATAACCTATGGTTTTTTCAGTGAATTTTCAAGGTTTTGTAAATGCAAATTCCTAACTATATATGGTCTATAACCTATGGTTTTTTCAGTGAATTTCATTGGTTTTTTAAAAGCTAATATCTATAGCTGTAAAATATATTCTTTATTACGTGACGTATCACATAGCCCGTGAGACGCCTCATGACGCATCGCATAACAGTGACGTATCGTCTCTGCAGCGCAAACAAAACCCGTAACGTAAGCGCGCCGGAGCACGCTTACAGATATATATATATATTTTTTTAACCTTAATTAGACAAAATCCACACGTGCACATATCTTGAGGCCTTGCAAAGGCACATCAAACAAACAGTCCCTACAATTTTGCCAAGTTTGGTGGAAATCTACTCCTTTAAATTTTATTTTACTGTTTCTCTTGATTTTCCCCGTGTTACGCTTACCGGAACGCTACCCGGTATGCAAACAAACGCTCCAAAAACACAATATGTCGGACTCCCGTTACGCTGCCGGTTAGCTGCCCGGTTTTTTTGCCCCGCGGGGAACTTTAATAGCCCCCTCATCAATCCTAGGGGTTCAGGAGGGGTCTTCCTTACCCCTTTCCTTCATTTACACCTTTTTTTTTCCACCTCTTGTCTCTCGATCCCACCGAGAGACAAGATGGCGGCCGCTCCGGACTGTTTACAATGTTAACAGCCAATCAGCTTCTCCTCAGACTCCCGTTACGCTGCAGGTTAGCTGCCCAGTTAGCTGCCCGGTTCGCGTACCGGGACGGGCCTCTACGGCTAAAAATCGCATTTTTTTTTTTTTTGCCCCGCGGGGCACTTTAATATCCCCCTTATCAATCCTAGGGGGTCAGAAGGGGTCTACCTTGCCCCCTTTCCTTCATTTCCCCCTTTGTTTTGGCCTCCTCTTGTCTCTCGATCCTACCGAGAGACAAGATGGCGGCCGCTCCGGACTGTTTAGAATGTTGACAGACACCGGAGAGCCAATCAGCTTCGCTTCGCAAAGCTCCGTTATGCGAAAAGTACGCGAACCGGAGCGCTGCCCGGAGCACTGTTACAGATATATATCTTTTTTTGAACGTTAATTTCTCAAAATCCACTGGAGCACATATATTGAGACCCAGCAAAGGCACATCGGGCTAACAGTCCCTACAATTTTGCCAAGTTTCGTGCAAATCCATTCAGCCAACCGCCCTATGGAAATTAACATGGGAAAAAGGCGTTTTGGGACCCCCCTTTTTTCTCGGCCCCCCCTTGACGAACCCCCCCCCAAATTTTCAGGGGCTGCTCAGAAACAAAATGTGCCATTTTCCTGAAAATTTCAGCCAATTCCGTCCACAAACGCCAAAGTTATTAGACATAGAATTTTCAAAAATCCCATAGAGAAAAAATCCTAACTATATATACCTACTGGCTATCACCAGTAGGTAATATATATATATATATATTACCTACTGGCGATAGCCAGTAGGTATATATAGTTAGTACCAAGCTACCATAGGAAATCCGCAACATTCTATTGGGAATAACTTTTGCGCCGGTTTAGGAATTTGCGTGTAATTTTCCAAAATTTTGACCAGCTCCGCTGCGCTCCTTCCCTGAAAGTTTCGGGGGGATTCGTGAGGTGGGGGCTGAGAAAAAAGGGGGGTCCCAAAACGTGTTTTCCCCATGTTAATTTCCATAGGACGTTCTGACAAGGCTACAGCCCGAACCGCTGAATGGAATTACACCAAATTTAGCAAAATTGTAGGGACTGGTATGCAGAAGTGCCTTTTCTATATTTGGTGCAAATCCCTCAAGTAGTTCCTGAGAAAATCAAAAGAGAAAAAATATATATATCTATAGCAGCTTACGTGTAAGCTTACTGTAAGCTTACCTTTCCGAGCACGAGCTGAATGTTAATTGGCTGTCAACTGTCTGTCAACACTCCAAACCAGAAAGTGTTGGCAGCCATCTTGTGCCTCGGTAGAGTGAGGCACAGGAAAGCAGAAATCAAACGTGTAGAACTCAAAAAGGGGACCCCCAAGGCAAAAAATAAATAAAAAATTGTTTTCAAAATTCAAATTCTTCAGTGTTGGCAGCCATCTTGGGACCAATATACATGATAGCACCTCATTAAAAAGCATTGCAGTTAATAGAAGGTTTTAGGACTTTAGTTACATTATACATCATTTGTTGATGGTACCATACTCATTTTAGGAATTGTGGTGTGTTCTAAGGTGATTTTAACATGTGAAAAAGCCTTCTGCTGGGATATCATGAATCATGTTTGAAAGAAAACTATTATCTCATGCTTTTCTCACAGTGGTTTGGAAGGGGATCTATAAGCTAAACTGAAAGCATATTTAATTCTGTAAATTCACATGATCTTTCTCAGTCATGTGAGAATGAAGTCTGACATTCTCAGTAAAACATGTACATCCAACAAGGACAGAGACTGTCAGTTGATTCCTTTGTGTTCTACTGCAGCTTCCCAGAGTGTTCTAAAGAACAACTAGAGCGCTAACAGTCCTACTTATTACAAAGGTATGGCACACCTGAAGCCATCTGGATTGGAATAAAGTGGTAACTCTTAAAACATTTAATTTAAAAAGAAACAACATGAGGGGGTATATTTTGCCATAGAAAGTATGATTAGTGCTGCAGAATGAAAAATTAGGGCACATTGTGAGTGACTTCTCAAATCCCCTTTTATTTCATTAAAACATTCTGGCATGCAGTCTCCCAAGATGGCCACCAGAGACAAAAAAGCCTAAATGTAGCCCAAATATCACCCAGATGTAGCCCAAGTATAGCCCAATGACAGACGGTCCCAGAGTGTTCTAAAGAACAACTAGAGAGCTAACAGTCTTACTTATGACAAAAGTATGGCACACCAGAAGCCATCTTGATTGGAATGAAGTGGTAACTCTAAAAACATTTAATTTAAAAAGTAACAAAATAAGGGGGTATATTTTGCCATACAAAGTATGATTAGTGCTGCAGAAAGAAAAATTAGGGCACATTTTGAGTGACTTTTCAAATCCTCTTATATTTCATTAAAAAATTCTGACATGCAGTCTCCCAAGATGGCCACCAGAGACAAAAGAGCCCAAATGTAGCCCAAATATCACACAGATGTAGCCCAAGTATAGCCGAATGACAGAATGTCCCAGAGTGTTCTAAAGAACAACTAGAGCGCTAACAGTCTTACTTATGACAAAAGTATGGCACAACAGAAGCCATCTTGATTGGAATGAAGTGGTAAGTCTGAACACATTTAATTTAAAAAGGAACAAAATGAGGGGGTTCATTTTGCCATAGAATGTATGATTAGTGCTTCAGAAAGAAAAATTAGAGCACATTTTGAGTGACTTCTCAAATCCTCTTCTATTTCATTAAAAAAATTCTGACATGCAGACTGAAACTTGCACTTTGAATACCAGCAGCAGACTTCCCTGGTGAGCAGTAGCTTTACTACAGTTATTTAATGAGCAACTAGAGTGCTAACATTCAGAATTTATGGCAAATGTGTGACACATCTGAATGCCTTCTTGATAGAACCAAAGTAAACAAGCATTGAAAATGCAAAAGATCGCGCCCTCGTTTAAGTTAAAGCCATTCTGTTTGTAATGAGGTGGCTTTTTAGCTTTGCTTTTAATAGTGTTTTTCAAACTTTCATGTAAATAACATGCATATGTATGCATATATGTATATGTATGCATGCATTTATATGTGTATTTATATAGATATGCAGATTATATATGTTTATATATGTATGTATATATATATACACATACATATATATAAATGCATATATATGCATATATATATGTGTATATGTGTGGTGTAGATAGACCGAGGCACAAGAAAGCAGAAAAACAAACGTGAAGAACACAAAAAAGGGGTAGGGTAGATACACCCTGACCCCCTAGGCCTGCCCAGGTGGTCCCACAACGACAAAAAAGGGCCACATTTTTTTTTTTTAAAACCTGGTCTGTTTTTTAGAAAATTATCCCCCGGGGGGACCAAATCGCTGCGGCATAGTGATAAAGAAGTGTGGGGGGTCCACAATCGCCCCTACACTGCCCCGGGGACCACCGCCCCCGGGGCAAAGCAACGCAGCCTCTTGGCGCATACTGGAGGCTCCTGGCGGGCTACTTGGCCCCCAGGGACCCCCAGTATGCAAGGGGAATTAGTTCCCCCCCTGCAAACACGCCCGGGGGCTGCATTGCAGAGAGGTGTAAAAAAGGGTGTGGCCTCATTACACATCTCTGTAATGCAGCTCCCTGGCTTATACTGGAGGCTCCTGATGGGCTAGTAGCCCCCCAAGGACCCCCAGTATGCAAGGGGAATTAGTTCCTCTCTGCAAACGCGCCAGGGGTTGCGCTGCAGAATGTTGTAAAAAGGGGGCGTGCCCTCTGAACACCTGCCTGCAAAAATGTGGTAAATCAGTATAAAAAAATAACAGTTAATACATTTAAAAGTTGTCATTTAAAAAACCTTCGAAATTCAATGAAAAAACCAAAGGTTTCAGGCCTTATATAGTTAGGAACTAGCATTTAAAAAACCTTGCAAATTCACTGAAAAAACCATAGGTTTCAGGCCTTATATAGTTAGGAATTAGCATTTAAAAAACCTTGCAAATTCACTGACAAAAACATAGGTTTCAGGCCTTATATAGTTAGGAATTAGCATTTAAAAAACCTTGCAAATTCACTGAAAAAACCATAGGTTTCAGGCCTCATATAGTTAGGAATTAGCATTTAAAAGACCTTGCAAATTCACTGAAAAAACCATAGGTTTCAGACCTTATATAGTTAGGAATTAGCATTAAAAAACCTTTGAAATTCACTGAAAAAAAGATCGGTTTCAGGCCTTATATTGTTAGGAATTAGCTTTTAAAAAACCTTTGAAATTCACTCAAAAAACTATAAGTTTTAGGGGTGTTATAGTTAGCTGGACATTTCACTCATAAAAAACCATTGAAATTGCTCCTATATAGTTAGTTGTACTAACTATATTTCGCGCACCCGCAATCCACTGCTGATGATGTCACATATTAGATCATTCATGACATGGTCAGTGACATCACTGATGACATCTCAAATGACATCACCGATGACATTACTGATGAAATCATCCAGTGATTGTGGTTTGCTTCGTTATTAGTTATTAGTAAATGCAGCCAAGGTGACTTGCAAAATCTGTGGCGTGGAACTTTCCAGGGGAAACCCGAATAAGAAATATTCATTTGGAAACAACACGATGATACGCCACATGCAGCGCAAGCATCCAATAAATTATTCTGCTGCAGAGATGAGGGAACTGGCTAGTAACCCTCTCCAATCCACAAGCACCACCTCAAAAAGGAAGCAACCCACTCCGTCGGCACCAGAGGAAAGTGAGACGATGCCGTGCATTCAGCCACGATTTGCAGATTTCCGAATTATCTGTAAATATTGTGGGAAGACCATCTCCTACGGAGAACAGAGCGTAAAGCTCATCGTCCTTGCTGGGGACAACCACAAATGCCCCAATAAACCCTAATTATTTCTTTTCTTTTTTTTATTCCTCCAGTTGAGCCATTTTCAATTTCCTGTTTTTTCGTTTCTCCCCATGAAAAATACAAAAAAAATATAAAACTGTTCAGAAAACCCCCCAAAAAGTACAAAATGTTCAAAAAACAATAAAAAAAATAAAACAACAAAGTTTGGCAACTTTGCAAAGAGAGACTACTCCTAAAAGAAAAGAGGGGGGGGGGGCAGCGTTCAAAGCACATCAGCGTGCATAAACACGAAAATGTTTTTACCTACCACGTACTTGACATTTTAAAGCTTTTGATATTTGCTATTAAAAAAACATTGAAATTCACTGAAAAAACCATAGGTTATAGACCATATACAGTTAGGAATTAGCATTTACAAAACCTTGAAAATTCACTGAACATGTGGACATCCCTATTGATATTAAGTTCTGATGTATTATTCATTACTGTACTATTGAAAGTTCGAATTAATGTTACTCATGGTACTTGCCAAGCGCCCCCTCTGAGTCCACGCCACCACACCGCCCCTCGGGGACCTCCGTCAAGCGGCTCAGGGAGGCAGCTGTTCTTCAGATCAGTGGCTCTCACCGGCAAGGCTCCCCTCCGTCAGCAGCGATCGTTGGCGCTGTGGTTGCGGCTGGAGGCCCCGCCTAGTCAACGCCCCGGCCTCTCCATCTCGTAGGCCGCAGAGTAGTCGGGGAGAAATCCCGGGAACGGCGGCATGCATTTGGATAGATGTTGCAGCAGGCTGCCATGCAAATAGTTATTTAATAAAACGTTTTACCCTGTTACTTTGCTGGTGTGTTGTATATATTTATAATATTTGCATAGGGTTTGTCGGTATTTTGGGCGGGGTGGGCGGCGGAGCCGAGCTGTCTTGCAGCCATCATGGCGTCGAGCTCAGTTCCTCTCACTAGTTTCATATTTCTCATGAGGGGTTGTTCCTAATGTTTCTATTTTAGCGAGGTCAAAAAGAGATCCCATTAGTGGCCTACTGATTTTGCTTGATTCCTTTTGTTTTTTCTAACGATTTTTCACTATCTGCAAAGACTAAACAGAGTATTGCGACTCTGTGCTTGTTTGTAAATAGAGAATGAACCAAAAAGAACCAATTCCAAAACAGTAAATGCTTGGATAACAATCAATCAAATGGAGAGAGAAGCAGGCACGACGGATTACAACGAGGGCAAACTACCCTTCACTATCTGCAAAGAGAGACTACTCCTAAAAGAAAAGAGGGGGGGGCAGCGTTCAAAGCACATCAGCGTGCATAAACACGAAAATGTTTTTACCCACCACGTACTTGACATTTTAAAGCTTTTGATATTTGCTATTAAAAAACCATTGAAATTCACTGAAAAAACCATAGGTTATAGACCATATATAGTTAGGAATTAGCATTTACAAAACCTTGAAAATTCACTGAAAAAACCATAGGTTATAGACCATATATAGTTAGGAATTAGCATTTACAAAACCTTATTTTACTCACACAAAACCATTGAAATTCCATATATAGTTAGTTGCACTAACTATATATCGCGCACCCGCAATCCACTGCTGATGACGTCACATATTACATCATTCATGACATGGTCAGTGACATCACTGATGACATCACTGATGACATCTCAAATGACATCACTGATGACATCACTGATGACATCTCAAATGACATCACTGATGACATCTCAAATGACATCACTGATAACATCTCAAATGACATCACTGATGATATCACTGATGACATCTCAAATGACATCACTGATGACATCACCGATGATATAATTCATGTGACAATACAATGCATCTCCTCACACTTTAATATAACCTCTGTTACATCCAGTGTAAAATACAGAATATAATTTTTTAAACCATTGACACACCAATACTAGTTACTACATACGCACTCACTGATTCCTATGTCTACACACAGATTCACTCATTCACCCATACAATCATTCATACATACAATCACTAATCTTTACAACACTATCATATGCACTCATACACCTATACAGACACTCACACTCTGCCACTCATCCATGGAGTTACTCACACACCTAGTCAGTCCTGTAAAGAATCAATCACACTTCCATTTTCTAATCAATATAGTTAAACATAGAGTACCTTACATTTTCAAACATATACTAACACATACTTACTCTCGTATACAATCATTGATACAAGAACACATTGATCTGCACAGAGTCACACATCTCCCAGCCAGCCACACACACACTCAGTCTCCCATACAAATACTTTGACAATCAATCAATAACCCATATAGTTACTCATATAGCTACTGATCAACACATGCAGCAGTTTACAGAACAACAGACATAATGATGCACAAATTAAGACAGTTTAGTCACTAACCCATGCACTCAGTGAGACACATTTAATCACTCACTCATACAGTCAGTCACGCACCTACTAAATCCTTCATCCAGACACTTCTACATCTACTCATTCTTCAATATGTAAAACATATTTAAACTTTACAGAAACACACAGTCACTGGATGATGTCATCAGTGATTTCATCAGTGATGTCATTTGAGATGTCATCAGTGATGTCATCAGTGATGTCACTGACCATGTCATGAATGATGTAATATGTGACATCATCAGCAGTGGATTGCGGGTGCGCGATATATAGTTAGTGCAACTAACTATATATGGAATTTCAATGGTTTTGTGTGAGTAAAATAAGGTTTTGTAAATGCTAATTCCTAACTATATATGGTCTATAACCCATGGTTTTTTCAGTGAAAAAAAAAAATATATATATATATCTATAGATAGATAGATATATATATATCCATATCCATACTAATATTATAAAGAGAGAGCCCAAACCTTTGAGGCGGGTAATCTCAGTAACCACAGCACCAATTACAACACCCAATACAGCGTTGGAAAGGGCAGTTGCAGCAGAAGGACATAGGCTATGCAGACGGCCACCATATACATTTTAAAAGGTAAGAGAACCGTGCCAGAAAAGTTGTCCCTTGTGGGCGTGTCAGCGTTCTGCTGTGGGCGTGTGCTGGGGCGTGACAAACTCTGGGGGCGTGTGGAACGGTCCGCCCTTCATGCCATGTGAGTCGTAATTGCGCCGCATCAAGGGGCACGCTGGGGGCGTGACACGCTGGGGCCGTGACAAACGCTGTGGGCGTGTGTCCGCGCTGTGGGCGTGTGTCCGCCCTTCATGCCATGTGAAGCGCCAATTACGCAATTTCGCCGCATCAAGGGGCACGCTGGGGGCATGACAAACGCTGGGGGGGGTGTGCTACGTTCCGCACTTCATGCCATCTGGGTCGTACATTAATCAGATCGTCTGCTGTGGCCGTGTGCTGGGGGCGTCACAAAGGCGTTCATCTAGAAGCGTGGTAAGTAACCATTCGCAAGACTCCCTTGGGGGACTGCCCGTTGTCTCACACATACTGGGGGTGCAGAATGCAGTGTGTGCCTTGGCCTGGGTGCGTCTGAAAGGGCTGAACGCAGTGTGTGGCTTGGCTTGGGTGCGTCTAAAATGCACTCGGGCCGAAGAGCGTCGGTGTGGGTCATAAAAAAATAAGGACAGCGGGAAACAATCATTCAAGACTCACACAATTCTAATTGTTAGACGGTCGCCGCTGGCCCGCAAGCGGGGGCACACGCAACTGAGCGTGTCTGCGGGGACAATTACTGCAGCCTCTCATGCGCGCTGTTACTGAACTATCACATTAAACCAAATTACACGCACCTGCTAACATCAGCCAGCGCTGTAGCCGGGCTCAGGCGGCGTATCACTACACTAATTACATGTGCCTGTTAACATCAACCAGGGCTGCAGCTGGGCCTCAAGCGGGGGAACACGCGAATGACCGTATCTGAATACACACATTACACACATTCTATTTCATACCCGGACAATGTCGGGACGGGCTGCTAGTATATATATATATGTGTAGTCAGTAAAACACTACTTGCCTCATACGGCTGCAAGAATGAGCCTCTGACACATTGTATGCATCTGTCCTTACCTTCTTCCTGAAAGAGTTAAATGGCTAAGGCCTATTTTCTTTTAAGTAGATTGCCGAAGGGCCAGTGAGGCCTTAGTGTACGCCTTAAGAGGAGAAGATTGCAAATGTCATATGCCCTAGTCAAATTTCTACAACTCACAATCAAATCGGTAACTGCAAAGGAGGACTGAAATCTATCACCATTAATTTTATCTAAATTAAACTACTATTATTCAGCAGAGAACTCAAGTGGTAAATGGTTTGTACCGAAAGTTAGTCATTTTAGAGGATGTCACGGAGTCTTTATCATTTTGTACACGGATCTCACAGAGTCAACTCAAGGTGCAGTAAATTGATGGATAATAATCTATTGAGAGATTTCAACTTTTATTCTACAGTTATTTATTGTTTTAGAATGTTCTGCTTCTCCCATTGGGTGGATTACACTGGTCCCTTAAGGATGCACAAATTACAATATGAATCACTGGAAGTGTTTGCTGTTCTATGTTGGTGGAATTAATCCCTTTTATGGTTTTAATTAACTAAATAAAGGCTTAGTCATTTGTTCATTAATTTAAAAATTGTTTGTTTCGTGAAGCACACATGTGTACGTGGCACACACACTGCAGTCATGGGAGGAAAGCGTGCTTATATTTGCAAATGCGTACAACCCATACTTTGGGTTAATCATAGAAAGATAAGAACCTGTGTTTGTGACCTTAAAATATTTGTGAATATGGGGCGTGGTCAAGATCGCTTCGAAGTCAGACAAGTAATTCGAAGCCCCGTGTTGGGCCCAATAAATATCCAGCATCTATCCCCTCCATCCTGTCCAACATCAGTGGCAGGATGAACCGTGTATCCCCCTGAGGCCCTGACACAATGCCCATGGCTTCGATACCGACAGCAGACACCAAACCAAGGCGCGGCCTGTCTTGAACCGCAGCTCAGCTGAGCCTATGCCCCGAGTGCCCGCTGCTGTCTCACTGCGGGCTGCGGAGTAGGTTGCTACCCACTTATGGAGGGACATGGTAACAGTGCAGGGAGTGTGGGGACCCACATCTGCTGCCCCCCCCATCGTGGGGTCCTGGGGACTGCAAAGTAATCTGACCCCAAGAGGTGCTTGATTGCGGTGAGGCCTACTTGAGGGCCGCGGTCACCACGACGGCTGGCGCTCTCCTACGACAGCCCCAAGAATTGCGGCGTGCCCTACAGCTGCCCAGCATTTGAGATTGAAGGGGCCTGCTGATGGCCGGAGCACCTCCATCACACGACTGGCACTCAGCGCTGGCCCACAGGTTCCGTTGGTGGGCTTGCACTGCACATTACCACACCCACGGTTTGTTCTGCTGACACAGCACCCGCGATTGCTAGGTTCAACCACCGCGGGGCCCTGCATGCAATGAACGGCTTTGTTTCCGACCCCCGCTTGTGATCGCAGTGAGGTGCTGGCACACGGAGGGTGTCCCGGAGCCTTCCGCCACCAAGTTTCCAGCGAGAGTGTATGGGTTGGGTCAGCTCTACCAAGCACCAGAGGTGGTCCCTGGCCCTCATCGGGCAGCTGAGACTGCTGCCAAGCTGCAGGTGATCAGGGCCTTTTGGTAAGCGGTCTAGCAGCGACTCTACTCCTCCCGTACTGCCTCTGTGGTGATAAATCGCCCTTAAATTTCACCTCTCTGCCCTTGGCTACATACAGCCCTGCAGCACTGCAGCAAGAGACACACGGTGGACCCCCCTCCCAGACCAGCAGGCCTCAGATGCTATGGTGCTGGGTGGTGGGGACAGCCTCGGGCCCGGGTCGGATGGGGCTTTAAATCACCACCGGCGAGTGATCTGTGGCTGAGCCTTCCGGGTGGTCGTGGTGGCCACCTACCTGGCCGCTCCTGCATGCGTGCCTCACTCTTAGTAGGCCGACCTGTGCCACTCATCCGCATGTGTCTTTCACCTATGGGGTCGAGGTCGGCCCTTGTCTGGCCTCCTAGTACTCTCCATTGCGCTCAGCACTGCCCTCCTTCACTCCTTGGCCAGAACCTCTCAATGCCGCATCCCGGGGGAATCCCGCCTGGCCAACCGCAGTGGGCGCTATTAACTGAAGCTCATCTAGGCAGCGGCATGGTGAAATCCAAAATAATCAAAATGCAACACATGGGAGGTGGTGCCGCTGCAATGGACCCATTGTAAGGGGACAAGACTCTTAGTGGCCTTCAACACTTCAAGAAGACTCTCCAGGTTCTCTCGTAGCAGTTTAATAAGGTCCTCTAAGCCCTCCTGGATCCAAAAGACTTCCCTGGAGGCTCGCATTGACTCAGTCTCAGCAGAGGTAAACCTACTGCGTCCCGAACATTGCAAATTGAGAGACTGATTGGATGAGACAGAGTCTGCACTGCCAGTCCTTCACCCCTCTAACAAGGAACTGCTGGAGCGCCTAAAGAAGGTAGAGGATAGAGGTCACCCTCTTACAGTGCAGAGCAGAAGATGCCGAGGACAGGTCCAGGCACAACAACATCCACCTGATGGGCTTTCCTGAACAGTCAGAGGGCCCCAGCATAGAGCTGTTCTTAGAGGATTGGCTAGTGAAAAATGTCCTCGATGAAAAGGCATCGAACTTCTTTTTGGTTGAGAGGGCACACCGCACTCCGGGTCATCCCCCATCCCAGGAGCTCCTCCCTGCCCCATCATAGCACGTCTTCTCAACTACAGAGACAGTGACCTGCTCCTGCAGCACTGCCGCGCCAAAAACCCATGGTCCTTTGAGAATGCTCAGATATCAGCCTTTCCTGACTTTACATTGTATGTATAGCATTGTCGAGGATCGTTCCTGCTAGTCAAGCAGTGCCTCCCGGAGCTTAATTTCAAATATGCACTCTTATTCCCTGCTAAACTACGCACCGTTGATGGCGACATGACCCACATTTTCCACGCACCATGGGCAGGGGACTGAGAGATGTTTACAACAGCAGGGCCCACACCACAGTTCCACTAGACATTGCTGTTACTGTGTCAACTACTTCCCCTACTCTGATGCCATGCCACCAACAAACTCCTACGTGGACTGCATGTCTCAATGCTTTATTGTTTCCTTTTTCACATTTATTATTACCTTCGCTGAATAGTTTAGGAGTGTTTAATTGGACGGGACCGAGAGTCAATTGTACTGGCAGGGATTATGTTATTACGTTGCTGTTATGATCTCACGAGCTGCACTACAAGTGTTTGGAATGATTCTCATCACCTGCCGACATTCCCTCAATCTGTTCTACACTGCAAAGGAATTCCTGGGTTTGGCTGGGGGGTTGGAGAATGTACTGTGTTCCCGTTCCCTTTGATTCATGGCATGAATCAAATGGCTATCACACAGACAAACACACATGTTCTAGAATATCATATTATGGCTAGGAACATATGGGGCATGGCCACTTCATCGAAGCGTCACCGCATCTATGCTTACCTCAAAAGGTGACATGTCCTCATAGCGATGCTTCAAGAAACACACCTCACCGCCACCAAATTACACAAACTCTGTGCTAAGTAGCGGGGACAGGTACATGGCACCACAGTATCTGCCTTTACCCGCGGGGTCCTCATATGGTTAGCGCCAGGGGTACCATATGTTGTTACCACTCAGAAAGTAGACGCAGAGGGTAGATATGTGGTGCTGAAGATACAGCTGGATGGCTCTCCTGTAGCACTAACTGCGATATGTGCTCCCAACAATCGCCAGTGAGAGTTCCTTGACACCCTGACTCCGGCACTTTTGAGCGAATTTTCCACCTCCGTGTTTGGGGTCAAAGACTTTAACTGTGTCTCAGACCCCAATTCATTCGTGACCTCCGTCTCATGGCGGTGCGGATGGCTAATCAGACGTCTTCCACTGATCATCTCCAACAATTGCACAGGCAGCACTCTGAAGTGGAACAAACTCTGAGCAAACATGACTATAAGCGCTGGGAAACTGTTGGCGTGGCTGACACGTGATGACCAACAGCGCACCACCATAGGCGCAATATGATCGGTTGATGGTGAGCTGCTGTCCACGCAATTGGATATCTACGGGGCCTTCCAGGATTACTATTGTGGGCTTTACTCTTCCCGGCCGCCCCACAACCTGCAGGATTTCTTTGATGCTCTACACTAGACTCCTCTGAATGCTTTACGAAGGACTGAACTGGATGAACGCCTACAGTTGGAGAAGGTGCGCACTGCCGTATCTCAGATCGCCCGAAGTAAGACCCCGGGCTCCGATGGCCTACTCATCCAGTATTCTGCTACATTCTTCACCCAGACTACACAACGCCTCCTTGACCTCTTTAATGAGGCCAAGAAGTGCAGTCGCTTGACACACGCGCTCCGTGAGACTCTCATAGTAGTCTTCCCCAAACCTGGTATGGGTCCCCTGGATGTTCGCTCATATCATCCCCTAGCCCGGCTTAACCTGGATTGCAAATTACTGGGCAGGGCCCTGGCTAATCGTCTTCTTCCCCTCGTACAATCGCTGGTCCACCCAGACCAATCTGCGTTCATCCCCGGCTGCAACACATTTTTGAACATATGTCGACTCCTGCAAAGTACCCCGCCAGATGCTCACAACTGGGTTGAGGTGTCATTGGGCATAGAGAAAGGATTCAACACTTTAGGCTGGGAATACTTACTCTCAGCACTCACCAACATTGTGTTCGGCCCGGGATTCCTAAGTTGGGTGTGCACCCTCTATTCCTATCCGGAGGTGCATGTTAAAAATGACAGGTGATCTCCAATAAGTTCACCATCTGCAGAGGCAGGAGACAGGACTGCCTCCTGTCTCCCCTCATCTTTGACCTTGCCATGGAGCCTCTGGCCTGTCGGCTAATCTGACGAGCATAGCCTGGGGCATACGCGAATGTGACATGCCCCACATAATTTCGCTATATGCTGATGATGCCTTGATTTTCCTACAAGACATGGAATCGTCCCTCCCGGACCTCATACAGATCTTGGAGGACTTCGGTTCCCTCTCCAGTTTACGGGTAAACTGGCCCAAATCCTGTGTGTTCCCTCTGGTGCATGTGCCGATTGACAATAGACTGGCACACCCAAAATCATGTTTGCTGTGGTGCTACAACACCTTCAAATACCTGGTCATACAGATTTACCACTCAAAACAGGACCTCAAGGAGGGCAATCTGTACAGGGCTATTGGATCCATTCGCCGCTCGCTCCCCTTCTGTCAATCACTTCCATTGTCTCCATTGTGTTGGGTCCCAATCTCCAAAATGCTTATGCTGCCCGCCTGTTGTACTGGTTTGCAACCCTACCCATCGTGCTCTCCAGAAGCCTCTTCCACGATCTGCATAGATTGTTGCTGGAGTTAATTTGGAGCTCGAGCCGCCATCCAGTTGCTCTTCTGTACTACAGCGCCCACTCATTGAGGGCGGGTCGGGGACACCCAATTTAAGCTTTATTACACTGCAGCACAACTACTGTGCCTATGTCCTGGTTGGGTGACCGACCTACCTTGAGTCCTTGCTTGTAGGTGCGGCATTGCAGAGAACAAACATTTATACCTGGCTATCTGATGCCACCAATGGTCCTGCGCTCGAATTTTGACAAATGACCGTAGCCCGCACCTACTGGCATAGGTATCTTGTTAGAGGCCCGATCTCAGGGGAGGGCAGATTCTGCACCTGACCACCCTGGGACCCACCTCTCTTAGGAATACAGCCGAGCACTGGCGGGAGACCCTCAGGTTGGGGGTCTCGAATCTAGAATCGTACGTGCTGCGCTAGCACCACTTCACAGAGAGACACCACACTGGAGAGTTTAAGAGAACGTATTCTTTATCTCTTCGAATAAAAATGGATCTTTATGATCCGCAGAGTATTACGTACAGGCGAGCCGGGGCTCAAAAGAGTCATGGTAGGGATTCGGTAGCGGGACAGTCTCAAAAGTTCAAGGTATCCGGTGCACAGCTCTCAATCCTCGAGCTGGGGGATACTGGGTGATCTTGGGTCCAGCCGGACCAGAGTAGTCTCTTGAGCCGCGATCGAATCAGCAGGGCTCACGGTGATCTTCTTGGTTGCAAAGGAGCCTCGAACGAATCAGCAGGGCTCAAGAGTTCTTAAGGTAGCGATGGAGCCGCAACAGCGTCAGCAGGGCTCGGTGGTCTTCTCGGTTGCGAGAAGCCGCGAACGAATCAGCAGGGCTCAAGAGTTCTTAAGGTAGCGATGGAGCCGCGACAGCGTCAGCAGGGCTCAGTGGTCTTCTCGGTTGCAAGGAGCCGCAAACAAATCAGCTGGGCTCAAGAATCTCCGGATAGTAGGGAAGCCGCGACCAGGTCAGCAGGGCTCTCGTAGTCCAGGATACAACTGGTTTGATCGTCCCAGAGCCACCCTTGAAATAGGACTTCTTGCCTTTGATGTCCGGAGTCCTCGCAGGCGGAGGTCTTAGCACCGGGGGGCTGGTTGTTGGGGGTTGTGCCTCGGCGGCTCCTTTCATCCTTTCAAGTTGGGTCTGGAGGGATCCCAGACACTCATCAGGCCTGGAGCCAGCCTTCTGGGAGGCCGATGGGTGATCGAAACTCATCTCTCGAGGGGAGGTGGAAGGCGTGACCAAGCTACTCCTCCCTCTCTTGCTCACAGGGAGCGCTCTACCCCCTGGATGAACGCCTACAGTTGGAGGAGGTGCGCACTGCCGTATCTCAGATCGCCCGAAGTAAGACCCCGGGCTCCGATGGCCTACTCATCCAGTATTCTGCTACATTCTTCACCCAGACTACACAACGCCTCCTTGACCTCTTTAAGGAGGCCAAGAAGCGCAGTCGCTTGACACACGCGCTCCGTGAGGCTCTCATAGTAGTCTTCCCCAAACCTGGTATGGGTCCCCTGGATGTTCGCTCATATCATCCCCTAGCCCTGCTTAACCTGGATTGCAAATTACTGGGCAGGGTCCTGGCTAATCGTCTTCTTCCCCTCGTACAATCGCTGGTCCACCCAGACCAATCTGTGTTCATCCCCGGCTGCAACACATTTTTTAACATATGTCGACTCCTGAAAAGTACCCCGCCAGATGCTCACAACCGGGTTGAGGTGTCATTGGGTATAGAGAAAGGATTCAACACTTTAGGCTGGGAATACTTATTCTCAGCACTCACCAACATTGGGTTAGGTCCGGGATTCCTAAGTTGGGTGTGCACCCTCTATTCCTATCCGGAGGTGCATGTTAAAAATGACAGGTGATCTCCAATAAGTTCACCATCTGCAGAGGCAGGAGACAGGACTGCCTCCTGTCTCCCCTCATCTTTGACCTTGCCATGGAGCCTCTGGCCTGTCGGCTAATCTGACGAGCATAGCCTGGGGCATACGCGAATGTGACATGCCCCACATAATTTCGCTATATGCTGACGATGCCTTGATTTTCCTACAAGACATGGAATCGTCCCTCCCGGACCTCATACAGATCTTGGAGGACTTCGGTTCCCTCTCCAGTTTACGGGTAAACTGGCCCAAATCCTGTGCTCTCGTAGTCCAGGATACAACTGGTTTGATCGTCCCAGAGCCACCCTTGAAATAGGACTTCTTGTCTTTGATGTCTGGAGTCTTCGCAGGCGTAGGTCTTAGCACCTGGGGGCTGGTTGCTGGGGGTTGCGCCTCGGCGGCGCCTTTCATCCTTTCAAGTTGGGTCTGGAGGGATCCCAGACACTCAGCAGGCCTGGAGCCAGCCTTCGGGGAGGCCGATGGGTGATCGAAACTCATCTCTCGAGGGGAGGTGGAAGGTGTGACCAAGCTACCCTTCCCTCTCTCGCTCACAGGGAGCGCTCTACCCCCTGGCTGGGGATGGCGCCGTCGGCCGAGGTCGGGCTGGGGCCGGGGCGGCCATCTTAGGTGCAGGGACATGGGCCTCAGTCTCGAATGTCAGGAAAATGGGGGACGAGGACGGGAAGCCCAGGGTCGGGGATGCGTATCATGGCGGGAAGGGTCGGGTGGTTCAGGGTCTTGGGAAACTATCTGGTTCAGGGGTGACCACGCCACGAGGCCGGGTCCAACACGCGTCCCCCCCAGCTGAAGGTCGGGGAGAACTACCTATCCTCCTGGGGATTCTCCTCGCTGAGGCGGAAGAACCTGGAGAGGCCGTCAGCGTTGGCGTGGTCGGTACCAGGGTGGTGTTCTACTGTGAAGTCCATCCCCGGGAGGGAGATAGACCATCGCAGCAGTTTGGGGTTCTCCCCTCTCATCTGCATGAGCCACCGTAAGGGTTGATGATCTGTCTGCACTCGGAAGTGGGTTCCGAATAGGTAGGGTCGGAGTTTCTTGAGGGCCCAGACTACGGCGAACGCTTCTCGTTCGATGGTGCTCCATCTCTGTTCTCGGGGCAGTAGTCTTCTGCTGATGAATGCTACGGGCTGATCTATGCCTTCCTCATTGAGCTGGGATAGTACGGCCCCGATGCCATGTTCGGAGGCGTCGGTCTGAACCACAAACTCTTTGGAGTGGTTCGGGGCTCAAAGTATGGGGGCAGTACACATTGCGGTCTTCAAGGCGTCGAACGCCTTTTGGCAGGAGGGGGTCCAGTGCACGCGTTTGGGCTGCCTTTTGGATGTCAATTCTGTGAGAGGACCCACTATGCTGCCGTAGTTCTTTATGAACCTCCAGTAGTAGCCGGTGAGGCCCAGGAAGGCTCGGACCTCGGTTTGGGTGGTGGGTGGTTCCCAGGCCAAGATGGCGTCGATCTTTGTTTGGAGCGGGGCGACCTGCCCGCTTCCGACCTGGTGGCCTAGGTAGGTCACTGACCCCTGCCCAATCTGGCACTTGCTGGCTTTCACCGTCAAGCCCGCCTGGTGTAGGGCTAGCAACACCCTCCGGAGGTGGTCACTCCATTGGGAACTGAACACCGCAATATCGTCCAGATATGCGGCGCTGAACTCTTCCAGCCCGGCCAGGACTCGGTTCACCAGTCTCTGAAAGGTGGCCGGGGTGTTTTTCATTCCGAACGGCATCACTCGGAAGTGATAATGCCCATCCGGGGTGGAGAAGGCGGACCGCTCCTTGGCTCCCTCAGTGAGCGCAATTTGCCAGTAGCCGCAGGTCAGGTCGAAGGTACTCAGGTAGCGAGCAGACCCCAGGCGATCAATGAGCTCGTCCGCACGGGGAATGGGGTGGGCATGTTATGTTATGTTATGTTAAATTAAATTTATTAAGCGCACGTACGCCCGTAAGCTTCATGGCGCTATGGAAGACTGGCAAAACATAACATGTGACAGAAAGAAGAAAATTAACTAAGGATAAGCTTGCTTAAAGAGCCAAGTTTTGAAAGCCTGTCTAAAGGTCAACAGATCTTCGTGGAGTCTTAGTGGCAATGGCAAGGAGTTCCACAGGGAGGAAGCTAGGAAGTGGAAAGATCCTCCTCCCTGGCGTTGTGTCCTGATCCGGGGCACGACTAACAAATTCTTTTGGCCAGAACGGAGAGCACGGGAGGGAGTGTAACTGACCAGCAGGCTGCTAATGAATCCAGGGCCCTTACCTTGTAGAGCCCTGAAGATGATGCATCCCACTTTAAATGCTGCTCTCTGCGCTAAAGGCAGCCAGTGGAGACTGGCCAGTCCAGGTCTGATAGACTGCCACTTAGGAATTTTGCAGATCAACCTGGCCGCTTGGTTCTGAACCAGTTGGAGTCTCTTGAGCTGCCCCGCCGGTAGACCCAGATATAAACTATTGGAGTAATCCAGACGGGACAGCACAAGAGCAATGATGACCTGAATCAGAGCAGGGTGGGTTAAAAGGTGGGCAATCTTCTTAATCTTGGGAAGTTGGAAGAAACTTGCAGATACCACAGTCCCTACCTGGCTTTTGAGCGAAAGATCTTCGTTGAAAGTGATACCTAAGCTCTTAACTGTTTGGGATTTAGCTGGAGGATCTCCCATTTCTGCTCGGGTGACTGCGTTGAGCCTCCGGTAGTCCACGCAGAACCGAAGTTCGGGGACAGCTCCAGGGGCCGCAGCTTTTGGGACCAGCACCATGGGACTGGCCCAGGGGCTGTCGGAGGGCACAACCACTCCTAGGGCGAGCCTTTTTTAGACTTCGGCCTGGATGCAGGTCCGGACTCAATCAGGCACTCGGTAGGCTCGGTGCCGCACCGGCGGGCTGTGTCCGGTGTCCACGTCGTGGACACACCAGTCGGTGATTCTGGCGACTAGGGACAACAAATCTCAGAACTGCCCCAAGAGCTGGCGGCAGTCCTCACGTTGCTGAGGGGTGAGGGAGGAAGAGAGGTTCACTCCATCTACGGAGCCATCTTTTTCTTTGGCACACAGGAGGTCAGGGAGAGGCTCTGTTTCCTCTTCTGCTCTGTCGTCGGTGGCCAAGAGCAAGCTCAACTCCGTCCGCACGAAGTGAGGCTTGAGGCGATTCACGTGGAGGACCCGAAGGGGGTTCCGAAGGGACTGGACGTCCACCAAGTAGGTCACTTGGCTCTTCCTCTCCACAACCTTAAAGGGGCCTGTCCATTTGTCTTGGAGGGCGCAGGGTTTCACCGGGGACATCACCCAGACCTTCTGGCCCGGTTGAAACTCGACCAGAGTGGCATTCTGGTCGTACCAGCGCTTCATTTCCTCCTGACTCGCTTCGAGGTTGGCTTCAGCCAGCGCTCGGAATTTCCGTGTCTGGTTTCGGAGGGTGAGAATGTAGCGGAACACATCGGGGAGAGGTTCCCGGGGGGCTGCTTCCCTTCCCTACAGACTAAGGGGCCCCCGAACGGGGTGCCCGTACCGTAGCTCAAATGGGCTAAACCCCAGGGACTTCTGGGGGACCTCTCGGTACGCGAACAGGAGACAGGGGAGGAGGACATCCCATTTGCGCCGGAGGGGTTCTTCTAGGCGCATGATCATCCCCTTCAGTGTCCGGTTAAACCGTTCCACTAGGCCATTGCCCTGGGGATGATATGGAAGTGTCCTGAATCAACTACTTTGTAACTTTTACGTTCCCATTATAACTCTATGGTAACTCACACGTGTGTTTAGATACTGCACATGTCTCCCGTGGGCCTCCTACTTCCAATCCCTTGTTTGTCCAGTGTAGCCCCAGCGATTCCCTAGGCTCTAGGCCTATTCACCATTCCTGAAGTGGCTCTTATACCACTTACGTAGTATATGGTTCGTGAGGCCCCTGGGGCAGAATTGTATTTGTGCAACTTAAAGTATGCTAATTGAGTAACTTTTAATGTTTCTCGATCTCTGACCTCATAAAGAGTCAAGAGGGGTTGTGTTAGTAATAAATACATATATATTTGATATATACCTTGTGTGGTGTCCTTTCATTTGGTATTCAAGGGATTGTATATGGTAAAACAACTGGCTTCACATGCTCTCTGAAGTTTTGGCCTAAGACTGCTGGTCCATGCTACCACTAAGATAGCTTGTCTATAAGGTTGACTTTACAACCACCATCAATAAGGGTCGTTTAGACTGGTGCAAGGTGCCCACTAGAATAGTGGACATCATATGCCAGGCTAACTTCTCACATTGGTGGGCAGCGGTGGGATAAGAGCTTGCTGTTGTTTTACCATATAATCTTGAGATATCATTTGAAAGATCACATTAAGGTACCTGAAGGTACATATAAATCAAGTTCTTATAATACTTAAGTTCTACTTAACTTAGCAAAGGACCTAGCACACCCTGACTACAACTCCTAGAGAGGTTTTAGTAGATAACACTTAGTGTAGGTAGGTGCACACACCACACCTCAATAGAAAATGTCCTTAGAGGTAGAGACTAGTAGGCCTCTGCCAGAAGTTGACCCTCCCAGGGCACCTTCTAACTATGACACATTTACTTTTAATGAACTTAGAAGTGTGTGTTCACTCAGAAGACTATGACAGGATAGAGTCCAACATTTAGACACCTAGTAGATTTGTTCGTGGAGTATGATGATGAGAAGGCAGCAACCCCAGAACAGACAGGTAGTGTAGATGGGGGGCATCCCTCAACAGAAGATTTCCATGATGAAAATCAAGGGGGTGCTGATGATGAAGTGGATGAAGATCAGGTACAAGTTAGAGAACTGAACCAGGTCAACCTAAGACTACATGGGACTGGAGAAGGGAGAATCCAATCCAGACCCCCAAGTAGACTTAACACTGAGTCCAGAAGGAGAAGATCACACTCCAGTGGTTCCAATCATTCTGTGGACTCAATAGGGTCAGATGCCTCTGCTCTCAGGAGAATGACTTCCCCTCAGAGAAGAGAGCAGAAAGCTAGGATGAAAGAAGTAAATCTTAGGATCCAGAGGCAAGAAATTGCCCTGGCAAAAGAGACCCTGGCTCATGAAAGAGAGCAAACGTTAGGAACCCACTGGTGGCAGCAATGTCCCTAGAGATAGGGAACGGTCATATGACCATAGAAACCTAAGTAAGATTGTCCCTCCCTACCAGAGTGGGGATGACATCCACAAGTGGATAACTGCTTTGGAGAGGGCTTGCAAAATATAGCAGGTACCCCAAAGTCAGTGGGCAGCAATCGTATGGCTCTCCTTTTCTGATAAAGGTAGTGACAAGCTCCTCACAGTCAGTGATGAGGATGCTAACAACTACACAGTCCTGAAGAGTGCTCAGATAGATGGGTTTGGCCTAATTACTGAACAGTATAGGTTGCTGTTCAGAGACACCCAGAAGACACAGACTCGGACTGGACTGACTTTGTAGATTGTGCCACTAAGGCTCTGGAAGGCTGGTACTGGGCAGTGAGGTCAAAGACTATACAGGATTGTATTATTGATTATTGATTAATTATGAGAGAACAAATTCTTAATAATTGTCAGAACCAGTTGTTGCATCAACACCTGATTGATTATGATTTGACCTCTCCCCAAGAATTGGGAAAGAAGGCAGACAAATGGGTCAGCACCAGGGTGAAGCAGAAGGTACAGAACCAAGGTGGTGATCAGAAGAAGCAAGACCAAAAGGGTGGGGAGAAAGCAAAAGACCAGAAGTCTTTGCCAGGACCCCAAAAAGCTTCTAATGAGGGGGGGGTTCCAAGAAATCAAAATAGAAAGAAGGTCCAAAGAAAACATGGTGTAATTTTTGTAAAAGTAATACTCACTGGACCAGTGATTGCACCAAGAAGGAGGCAGCTCCAGCCACAATTCCCCTAAGGCAACATTTCCCCCCTAGTACAGCTAATAGTGGTGGTTCTCAACAGAAGGGTGTAGTAGGGTTGACCCTGGGAACTAAGATGGATTCTGGCCTATTCAGAATACCAACTCAAGCTGTTCTTGTCTGAGACGTGGACATGGCTATGTCCTCTACTGTGAGTCCCATTAACTTGGGCAAGTACCGACAGACTCCTTTAATTAACAAAAAAATGGCTCGGCCTACAGGGACACATGTGCCAGTGTCACCATGGTGACACCTAACTTTTTGGACCCTGGACAGATCATACTAGGTGAGAATTACCTAGTAACTAATGCAAGCAATGTCACTACCACCCATAGTATGGCAATTGTTAATTTCTCCTGGGGAGGGGTAACTGGCCTCAAAAGAGTTGTTGTTAGTTCAGACCTCCCTGTAGAATGTCTGCTTGGCAATGATCTGGAATCTTCAGTCTGGTTCTGAAGTGGAGTATAGGACTCATGCAGAGATGTTAGGTGTATTAGCACATGTCCTTGCTGTGGCCAGGTCACAGACCAAAAAGTGCAAACTGAACAGACCCTGGATCCTGAAATTATGGATCAGTTGCCTACCAAGAGAAAGAGCAGTAGGGTTGCCTTCCCCCTTGCCTCAGGATGAGGATCAGTCTTCCAAGGAAGCTGACTGTGAGACCCAAGAAGGAACTGTCCTAGAAGAGCTTGAGCCTGATCAGGTCTAGTTTATTGGGACAGGGGGACCTTCAAGGGCAGATCTGAGGCAGACGCAGTTGGACTGCCCTTCTCTTGAACCCCTCAGACAGCAAGCTGCTGCTGAGGCTGCTGGGAATGCTACAGGTACCCATAAAGCGTATTGGGATGAAGGGCTCCTTTATTCAGAGGCTAAAGACCCCAAACCTGGTGCTTCCAGGAGGTTGGTCATACTTTTGGCATTCAGGGGCTTCCTTTTTACTTTAGCTCATGATATTCCCCTTGCAGGACACCTAGGCCAGAACAAGACTTGGGACAGGCTTGTCTCTCACTTTCACTGGCCCCATATGTCAGAAGATACCAAGGAGTTTTGTCGCTCCTGTGTCACCTGCCAAGCCAGTGGCAAATCAGGTGGCACCACAAAGGGCCCCCTAATACCATTACCTGTGGTGGGGCCCCCTTTGAGAGAGTTGGGATAGACATTGTTGGACCAATGGATCCCCAAACAGCATCTGGGCACAGTTTTATTCTGGTGGTAGTGGATCATGCCACCAGATACCCAGAGGCTATTCCCCTAAGGACCACAACCGCACCTGTTGTGGCAAGAGCCCTCCTGGGAGTTTTCTCAAGAGTGGGTTTTCCGAAGGAGGTTGTCTCCGACAGAGGTGCAAACTTTATGTCTGGATATTTGACTGCTATGTGGAAGGAGTGTGGAGTGAATTACAAATTCACCACACCCTATCACCAACAATGCAATGGTCTGGTGGAGAGATTCAACAAGACCTTAAAGGGCATGATTGAGGGTTTACCTGAAAATCTGAGGTGAAGATGAGACATCCTTCTGCCCTGCCTTCTGTTTGCTTACCGAGAGGTCCCACAAAAGGGGGTTGGCTACAGCCCTTTTAATTTCTGTTTGGGCATCCTGTAAGGGGACCCCTTTGTCTGGTGAAGGAAGGATGGGAGTTACCTCTCAAAGCTCCAAAGCAAGACATAGTGGACTATGTACTTGGTCTCCGCTCCAGATTGGCTGAGTACATGAAGAAGGAATCCAAAAACCTTGAGGCTAGCCAGGAACTCCAAAAAGCCTTGCATGACCAAAAGGCTGTGTTGACTGTTTACCAGCCAGGGCAGAACGTATGGGTGTTGGAGCCAGTGTCCCCAGCAGCACTCCAAGACAAATGGTCTGGACCCCACACTATTGTTGAACAGAAGGGAGAGGTAACCTTCTTGGTTGATCTTGGAACTCCCAGGAGCCCCCACAGGGTGCTTCATGTCAACAGATTGAAACCATATGTTGACAGGGCAGACATGGGCTTGCTCAGGGCTACAGATGAGGGACAGGAGGAGGAGAGTGACCCTCTCCCAGACCTGCTTTCTCAGAACCCTGATGATGGTTCAGTTGATGGTGTAGCCTTGGCAGGCAGCCTCACTAACCAACAGCAACAGGATTGCAGACAAGTTCTACAGTCCTACAGACATTTGTTTTCACTGACCCCAAGTCAGACAAACTGGTGGACACTGGTGACAGTCTTCCTGTGAAGAGTAAAATCTACAGGCAACCTACCATGTCAGGGACTGTATCAGGACAGGTCCAAAAGATGTTGGAGTTGGGAGTTATTGAGCCCTCAGAGAGCCCTTGGGCCAGTCCAGTAGTCCTTGTGCCTAAACCTCACACCCAAGAAGTTAAGAGAGAGATGAGGTTTTGTGTGGACTACAGAGGGCTCAATGCTGTCACTAGGACAGATGCCCATCCAATACTAAGGGCAGATGAGCTCATTGACAGATTTGCTTCTGCCAAGTTTTTGAGCACATTTGACTTGACAGCTGGCTACTGGCAGATCAGACTAGCTGATGATGCAAAAGCTAAAACAGCATTTTCAACCCCAGGAGGACATTATCAATTTGTGGTAATGCCCTTTGGTCTGAATAATGCACCTGCCACATTTCAAAGGTTGGTGAACCAAGTCCTCAAATGCCTGGATGACTACTATACAGCTTATCTAGATGATATTGCTGTCTTTAGCTCCACCTGGGAGGATCACCTGATCCACCTGAAAAATGTTTTGGAGGCCCTGCAGAAGGCAGACCTAACTATCAAGGCAACCAAGTGCCAGATAGGGCTGAGTAAGGTTGTGTACCTGGGCCACCTTGTAGGTGGGGGTCAGTGTTAGATTTAGGGGTCTCTGGTTGGCACAGGTAGATACTTGTGACAAGCAGGAACCCTCTCCTCTAGTCAGGATAAGGGGATCACCCTCTAAAATAACCCCCGCTCACCCTCTAGGTAGTGTGGCGCAAGCAGACAAGGCTTATCTCAGAGCGTTATGGGGTAAGCATTTGTGAACACACAAAGTAACTCAGTGACAACACCACACATGGACACCACACTAGTTTTATATAAAAAAATAGTATCTTTCATATAAAGATTTACCTCAAGACCAATAATCGCCAAAGATGATCCACAATACTGTTTAGACAAAAGAGTTCTTAAAAATGCGTAATTCAGTAGTCTGTCCGCTGCGTGTTCTTCAGCTCGGCCCTACAGTGAAACCAACAGAGTCTGATGCGAGCCGTGGACGCTTCTGTCCGGTGCGCGTTGAACACAGTGTGCGATGCGGATACAGTACCTTTAACTTGTAGAGTTCATCACGGATGGGGCAGGAAGGCAGGTGCGTATGCGCTGCGATGTCGTCCCTTCGTGGTGCGAGCTACGGCTCGCAGAGGCCCAGACTCGCGTTACTCGGGGAGACTGTGCCTTGCGTTGATGTGGTTGCACTTCGTTGCGGCTTTCGCGCCGTACCTGGAGAGTGGGCGCGGTGCGAGGCGGCAGTACGCTTCAGAGGTACGAGACGTACCCAGCCACTCTACGTGCCGCAGCCTGTAAATCACAGCGGTGGGGGGTTCATCGAGTGGGATGATGCGAAGGGGAGAAGCGAGGCCCGAAGTGAAGTCCAATCATTGCGTTGCGAGCTACGGCTCGTAGGGGTCAGAAGTCGTGTTGCTTGAGCCAGACAGGTCCGTTCCTTTACGTTGTGAGCTATGGCTCTAAGGGGGGCAGAAGTTGCGTTGCTCGGGACAGACAGTTGGGCATGGGTTTCTCAGAGTGCACAGTGAGTTATCACGAGGCGCACACAGCTCCTCCTTCAGCGTTGTGGGGAAAGCGGCGCTCTCAGCAGCGTTTCTCCAGGTCGTTGAAGTTCACTGGCCCTGGGACTTCGTTCAGGGGCAAGCTCACTCACAAGCCCCTGGAGATCTTTCAGAATGCACAAGTTGAATAAAGTCTCTTTAGTCTTTTCCTCTCCTCTCGCAGCAAGGCAACCCCTGCAGGCCAATCGCCCAGGTCAGGGACAGTAGTCCTCCTACAGCTTCCCCAGTTCCTTCGTGTCGGGCAGAAATTCTTCTTGGTTTAAGCAGGATCTAATTTCTTAGGATCAGGGCTTCAATATTTATACTACAAATCTTTTGTTCTCTCAGGCCAGGGGGCCTTTGCCTAGTTCAGTCCAGTTCTTGAGCACTTTGTTGACATGCTTCTGGCTTCTTCTTTCAGTGTGCAGGGCAGAGACATCAGACGCTCCACAGGTGGTGGAGCCAGCATTGTGGTGGCAGAGCACAGCCCTATTCAGAGTCTAGGTGTACTCCTCCCACCCATCTGGCTGTAATTTTTCTATTCACCACCTGGCTGCCCAGCCTGTCACTCACAGAAACCAGACAGCAGATACACATCAGAGCAGAGGCGGGCTGAAATGGTTAGGCAAGCCAATACCAACTTTCTAAAAGTGGTATTTGCAAACACAGAACATTAAAATAAACTTTATTAAAAGATGTATTTTATTATTCTGATTTAAGGAATACTAAACTTGATTTTCTACCATGTTCTCTGAGTCTGTTAGGATGATAGGATGTAACAATTCCAACAGCCCATTCTGGCCCATGAGAACAGGTAGTCTTGCAATAGTGAAAAACAAAAATAGCTGTAATTCACTATTAGGACATGCCACACACATCAGGGCTTGTCCTACCTTATGCTTACAATGCACCCTGCCATTGGGCCTACCATAGGGGTGACTCACATGAAGTATAGGGAAGGTTTAGGGACTGGCAAGTGGGTGCACTTGCACAGTCAGCATGACAGTACCAGACTGCACGCAGGTTCTGCAATGGCAGACCTTAGACACATTTTACAAGGCCTCTTCTGTGGGTGGCACAACCAGTGCCCCAAGCCCACTAGCAGCATTTGGATTTACAAGCCCTGGCACTCCTGGTGCACTTTACTGGGGTCTGTCAGTAAACCAAATAAGCCAATCATGGAAATCAATCACATATACACTTTATGCAGGGAGCACTTGCACTGTGGCATTGATTGGCAGTGGCACAGTGCTCTGACCAGCTAACACCAGCAAAAACACATAAGGCAACAGCAAAAAAAAAATAGGGAGACCCACGCCAATGGTGCCAGGTCTAACATGTGTCCCCTCCAGCTGAAAGGTGGGGAGAACTACCCTACCCTAGGGAGTTCTCATCACTAAGGCGGAAAAATCTGGACAGACCGGCAGCGTTGGCGTGGTCTGAACCAGGGCGATGTTCCACCGTGAAATCCATACCCTGTAGGGAAATGGACCACCTCAACAGCTTTGGATTCTCATCCCTCATTTGCATCAACCATCTGAGGGGCCTGTGGTCTGTCTGAACCCGGAAGTGAGTCCCAAACAGGTAGGGTCTTAGCTGCTTCAGTGCCCAGACCACAGCAAAACCCTCACGCTCAATTGCACTCCACCTCTGTTCCCGGGGAAGTAACCTCCTACTGATGAAGGATACAGGTTGGTCAAAGCCCTCCTCAGTCATCTGTAAGAGAACCGCCCCTACACCATGCTTGGAAGCATCTGCACAAGGAACTCGGTGGAGAAGTTGGGTGCCAGGAGCGCCGTGCACATGGCTGTTTTCAGGGTCTCAAACGCTTTCTGACAGGTGTCAGTCCAAATCACTTTCTTTGGCTGCTTTTTGGAAGTCGGCTCTGTCAAGGGTGCTACAATGTTGCCATACCCCTTGACAAACCTCCTGTAGTACCCAGTGAGTCCTAAGAAGGTGAGGCAAGATGGCGCCCGTGTGAGAGGTCGCTGCAGAGCCTGCTCCTGAGCCTTGGAAATACCTAATGCCTAATGTAGCACTCTGAGTGTCACCTTTAACCCTTCAACCCTTAGTCTTTAATTTTCGACATTTTACCCTCTGTCTTCAACTGCCGGGCCTGTAAGCCCTCAAGATCTTCAAGATTCTCCAGACGATGACCATGGTCGGTGTTTGTGTTTGCCAGCGAGGGACCGTCATAAGGCAAGGCAAGCAAAGTTACCATTGTTGCAGCTCTTAGGTGCGTGGTGCTTTCAACGGTGCTTTTTCCTTCACTTTTGCGCTTTCTGTAATTGTAGCCGAGTGGATGGCCGATGCTACATGAACTGCGGCATAAACTAATTTCGAAGTAGAGCAGAAGTTAAGGCTTGCAGTGCTTGCAGTGCATGTTAAAAGAAAAAAAAAAAACGAAGACGCAATCATACGCGATCACACGGAGCGCAGCTAGAACTAGAACTGCAAATCCTAGCTATCGGCTTTCAGCTACCCCTGCATCCCCGGAGTTATTTCCTCAGTGCCGTATCGCTTGCAGTGTCGCTCGCTGGCTCACAATGGTGCTTGTGACTGTTACATAATGGAAGTGCACGATGGAAGCGTGGTATGAGAAAAGGATTCGAGGATATTCTACCTGCTTTCTGCTCTACGTTATCCGCTCAGCGCTGATCTGCACTCCCCTTTTTGTCTGACAGCGGTGCTTGTTTCCTCAAGCTCAGCGCTAAGTGCTTCTCGCTCTGTCTCCGTCACCTCCCTCGCCCCGCTCACCGCCTCGCGTCTGCTGCTGCTCGACTGCTTCATTGCTTGCCTTCATCCATCATCTGCAGACACGGCGGCAGGTCTTAAGAAGGCAGGAGACCGCGTCGTTGTCAAGGGAGACGACGCTGTTAGCACGGAGTGCACGGAGTGCCTGGGGGCCGAGATTAATTAAAGGAAAAGGAGTGGAGAATACAGCTCAGCGCAGCACACAGTACACAGCACAGCACGGCATAATACAAAAAGTGGGCAAATATTTGACAATAAAAATGGAATAATAAAGGATAAGTAAGGAAATTCAAAAAAAAAAAAGGTTATCACCCCAAAAAAAAAAAAAGTATAGCAAAGATACAATATATATACAATACAACAGCAACAGCATATCGGGAGCAAAGGGAGCAAAGGGAGGTGGACCACGGATGGGCTCTCTGGTGGCTGGTCATAATTTTCAGCAGATCTGTTCAGACTTACAATTGGGAAAAAATACAGATCTAGGCATTAAGGTTCTTCGGAGAAAGAGAGTGTTTGCTGGATTCTCAAGCTTACTCAAACCAACTACAAGGTTCAGAGGTGGAGGATTCGGGGCTAGAGGTAACCCAGTACTGCTCGCAGTAAATATCACGGAAATTACCATACAGACTCTCAACACAACCATGGAGAAAGACATGGAGAAGATCAAAGAAAAAGATAAAAACAAAAATAAGGATAAAACCAGTGACAAAACCAGTGAACTTGATACTCAAGATCAAACTCAAACTCTAAAACAGAATCAAACTGGGATGAAGAATGATAAAATAACCGATACAAGGTGAGGGTGAGGGTGATCAAGAAAAAGATCAAGAAAAAGAAGAAATACAAGAAAGTCAAGAAAGGGAAGAGAACTCAGATAACAGAGGAAATACCAAAGAGAGTTATAATTCACAAGGATCTCAGAAGAAAAAAGAAATACAGAGACGACCCGAAACTAGGGGTTATAAAGCGATGGAAAATAACGACGAGGATAATGATGATGGCAAAACAAGAGCTATCAAGGGTGATGGAAAAGATAGAAACATTGAGAATGGACAGATTGAACAGAAACTGCACAAGGAAACCGAGAAATCAAAAAAGAAAGCCAAGGAGAAACAGAGATTAAAAGAAGCAGAAAAGGAAAAAGAATTGACAAGCAGAGAGAATTTTGATCTCTTGGAGAAAAAGGCCAAAAGACTACAAACAATCAAAAATTTAAAAGCTACGGCCAACATAACCGGGCACTCAACAGGTTCCCAACCTAGAATTTCAAACATATTCAGCCCAGCAATTAAAGATAGACATCAGAATTGCCCTCTCAATGGAACTGCACCATACACAATGGACCAACAAGGATTACAAAATAAGACCATCACTGCGGCATCTGAGGTTTTAGTCTCAGTAGTCCCAGGAGAACATCTAGAACATGAAAATATGAGGGAAGAAAGCGGATCTGGCCCTAACATAGACTTAGACTCAAATACTAATCTATTGATGAAAGACAGCACTTCAGAAGAAGTCTCGAATATAAACCGTGTGACGGAGGGGTACGCTTCAGCAGGAGTATCCGATGGCTCTGAATCAGAGATCTATGAGACAGGAATATCAATCTCCAGTGAATCCAGCAAATCCAGTGAAGAGACTGATCTTGGCGACAATCACAGACAGGAGGAACTGGACAAAAAAGTACCTTCACCGACAAATATTGGATCTAAGAATGCCCTATTATACGATTATACACCAACAAAGAAAATGGGGAAAAAAAGAAGTAAACATAAAAGGCATCCAAATATAATTCATGATGAAACGACAGATCCTGGGAGTAATCCAGAACAAACAACAGTGAGAACCAAACTCTCACGCAAAAGCCCTCATCGTAAAACAAATGCTGAATCTGAAAAAAATAAGAATATCTTCGACAACCCGGATGATGATGAACAGCGGCAACATAGAGAACCTACACTTAGTGAAGTCTTTGAATCAATCAAAAATTTTCATCAAGATGTAAAGGAAGATAGCCAAAGAAATCATGTCGCTATTCAAAAATTGGAAGGAGCTATCAATAAAGTTGGCAATACATGCCAGGAAATCTCTGATAGAATGTGCTCGGTAGAAGTTTGTGCAGAAAACCTGGAATCAGACGTTGCTAGATTACAACTCCAAGCAAAGGAGCACGAGGGAATAATTAAGGACTTGATGATGAAGGCTGAATACCAAGAAAATAGAACAAGGAGGAATAATCTTCGATTTCTAGGGATTCCCGAGGGCTCGGAAGGGAGCGATCCTAGAAATTTCATGATCAATCTACTAAAATCTTCTTTCCCGGAACTCAACTCCTGGGAAATGGATAAAGAAGTATGCCGAGCACATCGCTTTCCACTAACACTACCAAAACGGTCAGAGAAATCCCCAAAATATCCTAGAGCTTTTTTAGTCAACTTTGGAAACTTTCTGGTACGTGACACTATATATGACCTGGCCAGACCAACGGCCCAAAGAGAATATAGGGGCTTTAAGTTTTTTGCGAGACCAGACTTTGCACACGCAACAGTAGAAAGACGATGGCGAATGCGACAGCTTTTTGCCCCTTTCGAAAAGCTAGGAACAACGGTCTATCTGCAAAATCCGGCGAGGTTAAAAATAATATACAAAGGCTCAACTAGGAGCTTCACAAGTGAAATCCAGGCAGAGGCCTATCTCAAGGAGGTTGAAGCAAGAATGAAACAAGATAATGGTAAATAAATAGAATAAGGCATCTAGTGCCGACAAACTATTGACTATTGCTATTTGATATAAGGTTGACACTCATTAGGATCAAATAGTATCAGGCCAGGTGGTAGGTCCAGGCGCGCGGAACACACGGCCACCAACAGCTGGGTGAGTCTAAACCCAGGTTGCCTCAAAGGGTGGCAGGAGGGGGGGGGGCAAGAGGGTGTGGAAGGGAGGGGGGGAAAGCGGGCTGGGTGGCGGATGTGGGGGGAGAGAATAAAAAACTGAAGAGAGTTCGTACTGTTAAAGTGATTTCGAATGAAAGAGTAAAATTGAAACAAAGGACATGCTCGTATTATGTATATTGCGTATGCATCAGTTATCTGGACAGGTTGATGTTATGGAAATATTTAAAAATTAGGTATGCCTAAACTAAGTATTGGATCTCTCAACATAGGAGGATTAAATGATTGGAAAAAAAGGGGGAGGCTTGAACAATATCTAAATATGATAAACTTAGATTTAATATGTCTACAAGAGACCCACTTACCCTGGAGCAAAAAACATTGGTTGAATTTTAAAAACTATGAATTGCTGTCATGTACATCCCAGACTTCTATGATAAGAGGTGTGGCCATAATTGGTAAAGTGGGGTTAGGGGGTGCCAAAAGGTGTAAGGCGGATTCATTAGGAAGATGGGCAATTTGCGAAATGAACTTAGGTTTCACTATTTGCACAGTATATGGATCCAACACAGACGAGCCAGAAATCTTTAGTCATATTGAAAACGAATTAATTGATTGGCATACCCCGATAGTATTATGTGGCGATTTTAACATCTCTGCAAATTTTATGGATGGTAGCGCATATATAGGTAGGAAGCCAAGGGTGTTTAGAGCAATCAAGTCAATGATGCAGTCACATGGCTTAGACGATGTTTGGGGAAATTTACTGACTGGAGACCCAGGGTTTACTTATTTTTCACATCCTTTTAATAAATACTCGAAATTGGATTATTTCAGGATCTCGACTACCCTACTTAAGAGTGTACAAATAAATAAGCTTCCCAAAATCATGTCTGATCATAATCCCCTAGTCTTAAATATGGTCATCAATAAATCATACAAGGTTCCTAGACCCTGGTCATTTGATAAAAAATTATTAGCGGATGCCGACTACATCACTCATATGAAAATATGGTCCCAGTCCTTTTTTGACGCTAATAGGTATAGTGCATCAAGGGGAGTCGTGTGGGATAGCTTCAAAGCAGGAATAAGAGGAGAGACTATAAGTTATACCACCAACATATGGAAAAAGGTTAATAGGGAAAGGGAAGCATTGATGGGAAAACTGAGTGAGGCAGAGACACAACATAGACAAGATATAACTACAGGTGCCCAATCTGTCGAGAGCCTACATAGAGTAAACTCCTTAAAAGCTGAGATCCAGAAACAACTAGCAAGAAAGGCGGCAGCAAATTATCAGGCACAGAGATCACGCCTTTACGAAACTGGTGAGCAAGCAGGTAGAGCTCTTGCCCTGCGAATTAGGCAGGTGGCAAGCAAGAACATTGTGACACAAATTGAATATCAGGGCCAAATATACGACAAACCTGGGGAAATTTTGGAGGGGTTTAGGAAATTTTATCAAGAATTATATCAGGAGGAAGCAGCTGCAGAGGCCCCGAATATATGCTGGTTAGACATGGGTAGTAAGTTAAAATCAGGCCAGATCGATCTACTGGAACAAGATATTACAATGTCAGAGGTATTGGAAGCTCTGCAAGATCTTGCAAGCGGAAAGGCGGCGGGCCCAGATGCTATACCAGTAGAGCTTTATAAAAGTCTAAGGGAGGAAACAACACCAATGCTCTTAGATCTATTCAATGGTGTTATGAATACCGGAATAATACCTGAGTCCTGGCAAGAAACTAATATAGTAATCTTTCACAAAAAAGGGAAACCTAAGACCACCCCGGGCTCCTACATACCAATATCATTGATTAACAGTGATAACAAGCTATATGCCAAAATCATGGCCACTCGCATGGGAGGGATCATTGCGTCCTTGGTTTCCCCCTGGCAGCATGGGTTTATCCCAGGAAGAGGAACCACAAACCATATTAGGAGAGCAATTACATTATTTGACATCGGTGCTGCTAGGGGGGAGGAGGTTGCAATGATCCTCCTCGATGCGGAGAAGGCATTTGATCGCGTCAGATGGAGTTTCCTATGGAAGGTTATGGAGGCAAGGGGATTTGGCCCTAGATTTTGTCAAGCCATTCAGGCTATGTATTCATCACCTACGGCAAGAATCCAATCAATGGGGGAAAGATCAGATAGGATCAACATAACAAGGGGTACGAGACAGGGCTGCCCATGCTCTCCAATCTTGTTCGCGCTCTACATAGACCCTTTAATTACACAATTAATGAACAGTGCGCTTATCCAACCAGTAATATCAAATGGGTTTCACACTAAACTTCTCGCCTATGCGGATGATTTAGCAGTCATTACAAAAGATCCAGAGCTAGCTATGAGGGAGGTAGTTAATATAACCAGTCAGTTTGGAGATGTGTCGGGCTACCGACTAAATGTGGACAAAACTCAGGTACTATGTTCTAAAAAAATAGCCAAGGTGGATGGAAGATATGTAGAATCTGTAGTTTACCTGGGTATAACAATAAATGCAGAACCAGGTAAAATAATTGACGATAATTACACCCCTCTTATCAAATCTATGGAAACAGATCTAAAAAGAATGGACTCATTAAAGTTGACACTGATTGGGAGGGCTAACGTCATAAAAATGACAATGTTTCCTAAGGTGCTTTATAAATTAAGGTCAATCCCATTTAAAATTGACGAGAAAATTATGAAGAAGATTGAGTCCATTTTCATGAAATTTTTATGGCAATATGGTAAAATAAGGCGGTCAAATAGATATATGTCATTACCACAAGATAGAGGGGGGGTTGGGATTGCCAGATATTAAGAGCTATCATTTTGCATGTCTCCTTGCAGACATGGCTATCCTACTCCATCCGGGGGGCCCAACCCTCAGGCAGGCGGTGATACCATCAATTTTTCATCTATTGGTGGGAAGTGAAGCCGTAGGGCTTTTATTAAGGAGGACCCAGAGGAGTTATTATAAGGAAATTGGATACAAGACGTTGGAAGGTATATGGTATATATGGAAAACTGTTAAAAAAGCACTAGATATACCCACTATCCATTACCGCACACCACTTTGGAATTCAACACTCTTTCCAAATCTTAGTAGGGATGGAACGTGGCGTCATTGGGAGAGTCATGGTATTGTGGAGTTGGGGCAAAAAATGATCAGAGATCACTGCAGAACGCTTGAAGAACTCACACACCAATATTCACTACAAGGCTATCAAGAGTTCAAATACCTACAGATTGTAAATAGAATTAAAGCAATTAGGCCACGTATCACTCAGCTTGGGAAATTCGAACTAATTGAGTATTTGAAGTCAGGGGGCCATAGAATTAGAGATATATATAAAATAATTTAACGACGCATCAATCGACGATATTGAAAAAATTGAAACCACATGGTCCAAAAAATTGGGAGATCCCGAAATAGACCTTGATAAAGCATTAGATATGGATAAGAGGCTTCTGCGTTCCTTGAATCTCAGGGCCCAACATTTCAAAACACTATTTAATTTATGCTATACGCCCGAAAAATTATTTTCTTGGGGGAAAGCGACAGATAGTAACTGCCCCAGATGTGGTAATGGTACAGCAGATCTTATACACATGTTCTATGGCTGTGAAAAATTAAAAACTATTAAAATTGAAATAACACGGTTTTTAGAGGGGCTACTCGACGTCAAAATTAACCTATCCCCAACTTTGACAATAATTGGTTGTGATGTGAAATTAAATATGAGTACTGAGGCCGAAGCTTTAGTTTTTATTTCCGTAGCAGTCCTTAGGATTTTAATTAGCGCAGCCTGGAAGGATACAGATGCCCCAACTTTTCAAATGTGGTTGTGTAGAATGTTGGGTATACATAATATTGAGGAAGCATTATATGATTTAAAGGGAACGAAGCTAAGGGATATGGGCAAGCGACTTTGGGCCCCAGTGGCAACTTGGAGGACAGCAAAACTACAAATGAATGATTTACTGGCTGTGTAGATATTTAACATGTCAACTGACTCTGTACTGTTTAGTATTCTTTCTGCTTTTTTTGCTTGACGATATAATGTAATGCTTCTATCTATGTATTTATGTACGCATTTATGAATATGTATTTACCGGTATGAACTCTCAATAAAATTTTTTTAAAAAAAAGAGTCCTAAGAAGGCCCTCACCTCCGTCTGGGTTTTGGGGGGCTCCCAAGCCAGGATGATTTCAATAATGGGTTGTAGGGGCGCCACCTGGCCGCTCCCAACTTGGTGCCCCAAGTACACCACGGAACCCTGCCCGATCTGGCACTTACCCGCCTTGATCGTGAGGCCTGCCTTCCGCAGTGCCAGCAACACTTCCCAGAGGTGGCGCAGATGTTCTTCCCATGTGACACTGAACACAGCTATGTCATCCAGGTAGGCGGCACTGAACTCATCCAGCCCAACCAACACCTGGTTGACCATCCTCTGAAAGGTGACAGGGGCATTCTTCATCCCAAATGGCATAACCCGGAACTGGAAATGCCCATCTGGTGTGGAGAATGCTGATCTCTTTTTGGCCCCATCAGTCAAGGCGATTTGCCAGTACCCAGACATCAAGTCAAACGTGCTGAGGTACTGTGCAGCCCCTAATCGATCAATGAGCTCATCAACTCTTGGGATGGGGTGCACGTCAGTCTTCGTGACTGAATTGAGTCCTCTGTAGTCCACACAGAACCGAAGTTCGGGTCTGGCACCCGGCGCCGCAGCCTTCGGGACCAAGACCACTGGGCTGGCCCAAGGACTGCTGGAGGACTCAATAACCCCAAGCGCAAGCATCTTTGAGACCTCCTCTTTGATGCAAGCCCAGACCCTGTCAGTTACCCTGTAAGCCTTGTGCTTCATAGGTAAGCTGTCTCCTGTATCCACATTGTTAGAAATGGGATTTCCGGTTGGCTAAGGCTTGAGCCAAAGCCAGGCAGAAACCACCACTCTAGTCAGGGCAAGGGAGTTACACGCCAAAGATAACCCCTGCTCACCGTCTAGGTAACGTGACGCGAGCAGTAAGGCTAATCTCGGAGGAAATGTAGGTTAAGTGTTTGCGCGCGCACCCAGCAACAACACCCAAGGCCCACCACAAAGGAAACTCCACACAAGGTTTTATATAATAATAGCCTTTGTATTATACCAAACACATTAGATAATAAACACACACTTTACAATGTGCCAACAGGCACGGGCGGAATTTACAGGTGAATATGTACATGGGACACGGCCACGTGGGCCACTGTCAGAAATAAGCACTTTCAGAACTAGCACTTGGTAGAATTAGTACTTTGTAGGAATAACACTTAGAACATAGCACATATAATAACTGTAGCACCAAATAGCAAAATGTAGCACACAACCAGTAACCACTGGTAAGAGGTAAGTACCACCTACGCAACCCTAACCACCTTAGGAAAATATCACGCAGGGAATCATGAACTCACTAGCATCACTATACTAGGCAGAACAACCTCCTAAGCATCACAATACATTCAGCGGTATGGGCACAAAGACATTACACATGATGCAGCAATGACATTAGGCAGGTATCACCAATCGCGCAAAGATCACATAGGGCATAAGAACATGTACCCCACGCAAGGGCACAACACCAGAACTGTCCCTAGGCCAACTGGCCTCTCAGGGGCTGCAGCGCCCTGTGTCCAGAATAAATCAGGGCAGGCTGCACAGGCAGCCAAAGAGATTGCGCCAAGCCTAAACGTAGCAGCTGCCCACTAAGGGCCGGGCAGCTGTAAGAACTGAGCCTGGCACCAGCGTGCCTCCTGGCTCTCTGTAGGCTCTAGGGAAACAATAGGGCCCAAAACCAACATGTGAGCCTCGTGGGCTTGAGAGAACTGTGGGCCCTGGAGCCTCGTGGGCTCTGACGAAACAACTGGGGCCAAAGGAGCCTCGTGGGCTATTCACACTGTCACCTCACTGGAGGAAGCGGCCCGCTGCCAGCTGGGGCTGCTCTACCACCCACAAATGCCCCCAAGAGCCTCTTGTGGGCTCTCAAGAAGATGCCTGACGTTGCAGTTCCTCCTCGGGGGACTCGAGAACAACTATGCCCGGGTAGAGCCCTCTGGGCTCTGAATGCCAAATGGTCCCTGGAGCCTTCTAGGCTCTAGAAACAAAATGGTGCCTTCGGAGGAGTCCCTCTCAGGTGACTTGACATAGACCAATGCCCTCGCATTGGAGCCTCGACGGCTCTAAATAACCAAATAATGCCCCCTTCGGTGGAGTCCCACTTCACAAACCGGTGGTCCTCTGCAGCACTCCTCCGGTCGGCGCAGAGTAGGGCGAGGCTCTTCCTGGCCTGCGGGGCTCTCCGGCGGGAGTCACACGCAGGGCTCTCACCGCCGATGCGGGAGCCCTGCTTCCTGTCTCCATCCCCCGGCCAGACTTCCTGCTCCTCGGCCAGGCTTCTACAATGGCGGCGGGCTGGGCTCTCTCCCTCGGTAGAGCCTCGCTAGGGAAAGGGCCCGCGAGAGTCCTGGTTGCCGGGCAACTCTGCGGCCGTGCTTCCACGCGGTAGGCTGGCGGGGCAGCCAATGGAAGCGTCCCTGCGGACGAGACCCCTTGCTCCGGGGCGCGCTGCTGAGAGCAGCGTGGTAATTTCTTCGCAGAAGTACGAGGTAGGCTCCTGTCTTAGAACTCAGTCTCTGGCGAGGTGAAACGAGGGGTAGGCTCCCTCCAGACGCTCACAAACCCCCAGCCAAAGTGATCACAAGCACCCTACTCAAGATGCAAAATAAAGCGCTCCCAGGCGCTAGGGGGGAAAATCAAGCGCTCCCAGGCGCTGGAGGAAAAATAAAGCGCTAGAGGGGAAATAAAGCCACAAGTCCAGGCAAAGTTGTGTAGGAGGTGGGGGGGCAAGGCTGGGCCCAGGGGCCAGCTCACAGGGCCCTCCAGGCAGGGAGGCAGTCCCAGTGGCAGTCCTCCTGGTGCCTAGCAGCAGCAGCAGGCCCCCTCCCAACCTTTTGTAAGGGGTCACAGCCGTTTTTTATACATACAAATCCTTTGTCTCAGGGTGCAGGTAAGGGACGAACCAGATACAACTGGTTCCTGAGCACTTTGTTTTGCTCAACCCCTCTGCCTATTCACAGGATGGGTAGGGTCATCAGTCGCACCACAGGGGGCGGAGCCAGCATTGTGTGGGGAAAGCCCAGCCCTATTTAGGTCCCTGATGCACTCCTCCCCAGCCATCAGCATGCAGATCTCCCATTCACCACTGGGGCAGACCCATCCTGACTCCTGGAGCCTGGCACACCAGCCAGCTCCAGCCAATCACAAGCCAGCCAGTCATTTCACCTAAATTACATAGACATGCCAACTTCTAGAAGTGGCACTTCCACACTAGGTACATTAACGCCGCACACATCATCGCACAGCATTTAATCACACGAGTCCGCACATATGAAATTCGAGCTTGTACTCCCCACGCATCAGGAACTAACATGGACACATACATTCCCCATGCATTCCTATGGAAGGGCAGGCCAACCTCACTACACGCACACCCTTTACCCTGGGACACAGTGGTAAAGTGCGCAGAAGCCAAAAATCACTAGCACCACGTCACAATTAAAAGCAAAAAGTTTAGGGGTGAACCTGCCAGAAGGGCCAAGTCCAACACAATCCCCTTCCAGCCAAAACGCAGGGTAGTCCAATCACCACCGTGATAGGCTTCCTTGCTTTGGGCGATAGAACACAGACGCGGGCCCGCAACTGCAGGGACACCCTCCTGTTCTACGCCACGGTGAACCCATAGGGTTCCTTTTAAAAACACTCTCTGGAACAACTGGGCTACCCCACTGGTACTCCCAAGCTGTCCGTGGCCAGGACCAGGCCCTAGGCCACCCAGGTGCCACTGGTCCTTGCCTATTTACAGAGTGGGGGGTAGTCACCCCTGGCACATAGTAGCCATTCTCCACTCTTCCTGTCTTTAGGACAGGGCTAGACTGCCACTGGTTCTCCAGCCAAGGGTCTACACCCTTAGACGGACCAGGAGTCACAGGCAAAGCTCTCTTCCCCCTAACTCTCCATCTAGGGTTCCTCATCCTCCTGCAAGGGTATCCCTAGAACACCACTCTCCCAACCTAGGGTTTAACCCCTCAGGTTGCACCGGGGTCAGAGGCGGGCTCTGCCACCCTCTGCACCCCCTTCCAGAGTTCTGCACCCTCCCAACTGGAGTGGTACCCCTGGAAGGTGAAACAGTCAGGACACTGATTACAGACGTCCTACCCTTCAGATCAGGCGTATCCTGAACATGGCCTCCCAACCTCTGGTCTAAAACCTTTGGTGGAATAATTGCCTGTCACTCCAGTACTTCTGGAGACTCACACACCATCCCCCTGAGGCTAACACATGACTCATATGTTGTAGGACCGTCTTTCTGGCACAGATCTCCCGTTCCCGGTCCATCTGACAGTGCGCGAAGATCCCCCAGAACAGAAGTGGTGTCACCATGGTCACTACACGGGAACGTAGCCCAACTGGGTTGTCCCTGACCCACTGGTTCTTCCACTGGGTAACTCATCCCCCAATCGCTCCTCACTTCGGACTCCTGTGCCCTCCCAACTGGAGTAGCACTGCCAGACACTCGAACCACTGGAGCTCTGTTAACAGACGCTCCAGGTTCTCTACACACTAGGAGATCCTCCTCAAATGGACTAACAGGACAGCCTAGGTCTCCAGCCTGGTGTCCTCTAAAGAAACCACCCAGGTTCTGAGACAGGGCTTTTGGCATCTTGTGACCCTCGGTCACACACTCACTCCTGCTCCACTGAGACAGGTCGTGAGCCCCTACACCCCTCTCGCTACTCTGGGACCTAGATGGGCTACTCTGAACCTCTTCCACCACGCTGGGCTGGAGGATACCTTAACCACTACTTTTGGAATCACTCACCAATGACTCTAAAGAACCTCTATCACTTTCCCAGCGGTCTGCTTTATCTTCAAGCTCAAATACCCCAGACAACCCACACGCCAACATGTGTTGGCGCAACTCCGGCAAACAACAACTGAGCAGGTGGTCTTTGAGAACCAGATCAACCAGTTTGTCAAAATCAGATTCCGCGTGAATCTTTACCCAATCGGTCAGTGCATCCTCACATTCATCCACAAACTCCTCCCAAGACTGGTGAGACAGTTTTTTTACTGCCCCTGAATTTCAACCTATGCTCCTCTTCTTGGGAAACAGGTACCATACTCTGGGAACTGGGAATGGAACTTCCTGCACTGATGTCTATATAGCTGCCACCACTGGACTCAACCCTCCCTGGGGAGTCCAGAAAGTTAAAACTGCGCGCAGGGGATAATCTACCCTCTAGAGCTAATTTCTCTCTGGTGAAGGCCCTCTCAGCCTCCTCTATCCTCTCCTGCGCTAAGACCCTGTCGGTCTCTAGCTGTTGCTTCTTAACACCCAGCTGCGCCATCGCCTGGGCATGCTCTAACCTGAGCTGTTCCCAAGCCAGCTGGTGCTCCCTTTCTTTCCTCCTATCTTCCCACTCCTCTGGGGACAGGGAAAGGGAAAGGGATGGGGCGCTGCCCCCTACACTGGACCCAGCAAGGGACTTCCTATCTATGGGGTCTTCACTTTCTGCTTTTGTCCCTGTACTGTTATTTTCTTCCCCCCCTTCAGACTCTTCAGAGCTCCCCTCAGACCCACTACCCTCATGGTGTGAGACCCGGGCCCTCTCCTCACTGTGCTCACGCTCCCAGTCATCCTTCTGCCATTGTGTTAGGTTTTCCCTAAGCTGGGACTGGGTGTCTGACTCATTCACTGCGATGTCTCTCTCTTTGCAAAACTCTACCAGCTCATGCATAAACATACCCCAGAAATTAAAAGCAGACTCCATCTTGGCAGGATGCTCAGAGACACGTGCAACACAGGGGACTTAACTGTCTGAGCTGAAGCAAGAGTGCACAATTCACAAAATATTCAGCAAGCTCCCTATCCCAGAGAACTCACACTCACTTGTCTAGTGCCACACACCATTCATCCACACACAACCCCCCGCGGACTGGTAAGGCAGTTTCTACCACCCCTGATTCCTCAACCTGACCACACGTGACACAGGTACCAAACTCTGGGAGCGGGGCGGGAAACAAATGTACTGGACACTATTTGAAAATGACACTCTTAGAATGGAACCCCCAAAAAACAATAATCCCCAAAATGTGATTATCTAAAATGCAGAGTTTTGTGGTGCGGCCAGATGCCACTGCGGTACAGCGCAAACACAAATCCGGTACTGCTGCCACCAATGTTAGAAATGGGATTTCCGGTTGGCTAAGGCTTGCACCAAAGCCAGGCAGAAACCACCACTCTAGTCAGGGCAAGGGAGTTACATGCCAAAGATAACCCCTGCTCACCCTCTACGTAACGTGACGCGAGCAGAAAGGCTAATCTCGGAGGCAATGTAGGTTAAGTGTTTGCGCGCGCACCCAGCAACAACACCCAAGGCCCACCACAAAGGAAACTCCACACAAGATTATATATAAAAATAGCCTTTGTATTATACCAAACACATTAGATAATAAACACACACTTTACAATGTGCCAACAGGCACGGGTGGAATTTACAGGGGATTATGTACATGGGACAGGGCGACGTGGGCCACTCAGAAATAAGCACTTTTAGAACTAGCACTTGGTAGAATTAGTACTTTGTAGGAATAACACTTAGAACATAGCACATATAAATACTGTAGCACCAAATAGCAAAATGTAGCACACAACCAGTAACCACTGGTAAGAGGTAAGTACCACCTACGCAACCCTAACCACCTTAGGAAAATATCACACAGGGAATCAAATCATGAACTCACTAGCATCAGTAGACTAGGCAGAACAACCTCCTAAGCATCACAATACATTCAGAGGTATGGGGCAAAGACATTACACATGATGCAGCAATGACATTAGGCAGGTATCACCAATCCCGCAAAGATCACATAGGGCATAAGAACATGTACCCCACGCAAGGGCACAACACCAGAACTGTCCCTAGGCCAACTGGCCTCTCAGGGGCTGCAACGCCCTGTGTCCAGAATAAATCAGGGCAGGCTGCACAGGCAGCCAAAGAGATTGCGCCAAGCCTAAACATAGCAGCTGCCCACTAAGTGCTGGGCAGCTGTAAGAACTGAGCCTGGCACCGGCGTGCCTCCTGGCTCTCTGTAGGCTCTAGGGAAACAATAGGGCCCAAAAACAACATGTGAGCCTCGTGGGCTCGAGAGAAATGTGGGCCCTGGAGCCTCGTGGGCTCTAATGAAACAACTGGGGCCAAAGGAGCCTCGTGGGCTCTGCACACTGTCACATCACTGGGGGGAGCAGCCCGCTGCCAGCTGGGGCCGCTCTACCACCCACAAATGCCCCCAAGAGCCTCTCGTGGGCTCTTAAGAAGATGCCTGATGTTGGAGTCCCTCCTCGGGGGACTCGAGAACAACTATTCCCGGGTGGAGCCCTCCGGGCTCTGAATGCAAAATGGCCCCCGGAGCCTTCTAGGCTCTAGAAACAAAATGGCGCCTTTGGGGGAGTCCCTCTCAGGGGACTTGACATAGACCAATGCCCTCGCGTTGGAGCCTCATTATTATTATTATTCGGTGGAGTCCCGCTTCACTCACCGGAGGTCCTCTGCAGCACTCCTCCAGTCGGCGCCAGGTAGGGCGAGGCTCTTCTTGGCCTGCGGGGCTCTCCGGGGGAAGTCACACGCAGGGCTCTCACTGCCAATGCAGGAGCCCTGCTTCCTGTCTCCTTCCCCCGGCCGGACTTCCTGCTCCTCAGCCGGGCTTCTACAATGGCGGTGGGCGGGGCTCTCTCCCTCGGGAGAGCATCGCTGGGGAATGGGGCCGCGAGAGTCCTGGTTGCCGGGCAACCCTCCGGCCGGGCTTGCATGCGGTAGGCTGGCGGGGCAGCCAATGGCAGCACGGTCCTAAGGACGAGCCCCCAGGCTCCGGGTCACGCTGCTGAGAGCAGCGTGGTAATTTCTTCGCAGAAGTATGGGGTAGGCTCCCGTCTTAGAACTCGGTCTCTGGCGGGGTGAAACGAGGGGTAGGCTCCCTCCAGATGCTCACAAACCCCCAGCCAAAGTGATCACAAGCACCCTTCTCAAGATGCAAAATAAAGCGCTCCCAGGCGCTAGGGGGGACAATCAAGCGCTCCCAGGCGCTGGAGGAAAAATAAAGCGCTAGAGGGGAAATAAAGCCACAAGTCCAGGCAAAGTTGTGTAGAAGGTGGGGGGGCAAGGCTGGGCCCAGGGGCCAGCTCACAGGGCTCTCCAGGCAGGGAGGCAGTCCCAGTGGCGGGCCTCCTGGTGCCCAGCAGCAGCAGCAGGCCCCCTCCCAATTAGGATCAGCAAGAGAACCTTTTGTAAGGGATCACAGCCCTTTTTTATGCATACAAATCCTTTGTCTCAAGGTGCAGGCAAGGGGCGAACCAGATACAACTGGTTCCTGAGAACTTTGTTTTGCTCAGCCCCTCTGCCTATTCACAGCGCTAGCATTGTGTGGGGAAAGCCCAGCCCTATTCAGGCCCCAGGTGCACTCCTCCCCGGCCATCAACATGCAGATCTCCCATTCACCACTGGGGCAGACCCATCCTGACTCACGGAGCCTGGCACACCAGCCAGCTCCAGCCAATCACAAGCCAGCCAGCCATTTCCCCTAAATTACACAGACATGCCAACTTCTAGAAGTGGCACTTCCACACTAGGTACATTAACGCCGCACACATCATCGCGCAGCATTTAATCACACGAGTCCGCACATACCAAACTCGAGCTTGCACTCCCCACGCATCAGGAACTAACATGGACACATACATTCCCCATGCATTCCTATGGGAGGGCAGGCCAACCTCACTACACGCACGCACTTTACCTTGGGACATAGTGGTAAAGTGTGCAGAAGCCAAAAATCACTAGCACCGCGTCACAATTAAAAGCAAAAAGTTTAGGGGTGAACCTGCCAGAAGGGCCAAGTCCAACACACATCATGGACACACCAATCTGTGATACGAGGAACCAGGGAGAACAGATCAGATAACTGCCCCAGCAACTGGCGGCAGTCACCCTGTTGCTCAGGGCTCAGGGTGGGTGAAAAGTTAACTCCATCCACTGACACAGCTTGCTCTTTGTCGGCCAGGAGGTCAGGAAGAGGCTCAGTCTCCTCTTCCATTCCTGCATCTGTTGCCACGAGCATGCCCACTTCAGACCTCTCGAAGTGGGGCTTAAGGAGGTTGACATGTAGGACCTTCAAGGGGTTTCTGGGAGACCGCAAGTCCACCAAATAGGTAAGCGCTCCATAACCTCAATCAGCCCGATCCACTTATCCTGGAGCCCACAAGGCTCCACGGGGACCAAGACCCACACCTTCTGTTCAGTCTGAATCTGTACCAGAGTGGCATTCTGGTCGTACCACTGCTTCATTTCCTCCTGGCTGGCTTCCAGATTTGCCTCAGCAAGTTGCCTGAAACGCCTAGTCTGGTTCCTGAAGGCCAGCATGTAGCTATATACATTCTGAAGAGGTTTCCTGGGAGATTGCTCCCAGCCTTCCTTGACCAGACTTCGAGGTCCTCTCACTGGGTGGCCGTACAGGAGCTCAAAGGGGCTGAACCCTAGAGACTTCTATGGCACCTCACGGTAAGCAAAGAAAAGGCACGGTAAGAGGACGTCCCACTTACGCCTCATGGGTTCCACACGACCCATAATCATGCCCTTCAGAGTCCGGTTGAATCTCTCAACCAACCCATTTCCTTAGGGGTGGTAAGGCGTGGTGAACTTGTAGGTTACACCACACTCTAACCAAAGGGATTTCATATACTTGGATATGAAATTGGTACCCCGGTCAGAGACCACCTGTAGAGGGAATCCCACTCTGGAGAAAATTCCCATCAGTGCACGTCCCACCACGGAGGCCGTCAATGTCCTCAAAGGGATGGCTTCCGAGTACCGGGTGGTATGGTCCTCCAGGACCAGGATGAACCTGTTGCCCATGGCTGTCCTGGGGTCCAGTGGCCCCACAATGTCAATCCCCACTCGCTGGAATGGGGTACTGACCACAGGGAATGACTGGAGAGAAGCCTTCTGCTTCCTCCCACTCTTTCCACTTGCCTGGCAAGTCTGACAGGTCCTACAGTGGGCGTCTGAGTTCCTGTGCATTTGAGGCCAATAAAAGTGGGTGACAAGCCTTTCATAGGTCTTGTCCCGCCCCAAATGCCCTGCGAATGGCACATCGTGAGCCAGCCCCAGTAGGAAGGCTCTGAAGCTCTGGGGTACCACCAGCGCACGGGCTGACCCAGGCTCAGCAACCTTAGGCTCTGAATACAGTAGGTTACTCTCGCAATAAATGAAATGTGTTCCAGACTGATCACCGTTGGCCTGGTCTGCAGCCTGCTGCCGCAGACCTATGAGAGAAGGACACCCTTTCTGCGCCCTGCAGAATTCCTCCCTGGAGGGGCCTCCTTCCTGCTGCCAATGGGTCAGCTCAGGCAGGTCCCCCAGTTCAACTATCTGTTCCCCGGTAGGCTCCAGGGCATCCCCCTCAAGGTCTGCTTCCTCCTGGGCCGTGGGAACTACAGGGGCCGGTTTCCCACGCCTCCTGTGCCTTCTCTCTAAGGCCGGTCCCTGGGCCTCTCCCTCAGGCCCCTGGACCTCTTGAGCACCCCTACTGGCTGCCATTGACCGGGTGGTCACGCACACCTAGTCGGGCAGACCCACCATCCGCAGGTGAGTACTTTTCTCCACCTTCTCCCAAGGTGAGCAGTCCAAATCATTCCCAAACAAACAGTCTACAGGCATGGCAGTTCTCACAGCTACTTGAAGAGTACCAGAGCCCCCCGACCACTCAAAGGGAACCTGAGCCATTGGACACTGACTCTCAGTGTTGTCAGCATTCACAACTCGGCTGAATGCATGTGGGACAACCTGCTCTTGAGACACCAGGTGTTGCTTGACAGCTGTCACACTGGCTCCTGTATCTCTAAGAGCACCCACCTTTTTGCCATTGATGGCCACCCACTGCCCATATTTCTTAGTGTTATTGGGCAGTTGATTTTCAGGGACCACCTTACAGTCTCCTAAAGAGACAAAGGACATTTCTACTGTACCCCACCCATCTTGGGCTGCTACTTCCTCCCCAAAGGCTACACTAGCCATCTGCCTGGGCGGAGCACCAGTGGGTGCTGGTTTACCAACCTGGCGACACTTTGGATCATTGGCAAAATGACCTAGCTCACCACACTTGTAACGCCTTAGGGGCCCTCTTTGAACAGGGGTACCTGTCGGGCCCCGGCCGGTTTCTGGGTTGGGGGAGGCTGCGAACCTTTCCCTTGGTTCCCTTGGGGATTACTTTGGGGCCTCTTCTGAAACTCCCTCTGTTTGCTCTTGTCCCCCCCACTCTTCTGCTGGGGACCCAGCCCACCCTTGGCGGAGTCTCCCACTTGACCCTTGTGGACCCTGGTGCTGACCCAGCGGTCCGCCTCCTCAGCAAGCTTCCTATGGTTAGTCAGCTTGCTATCAATCAAGTGCTAGCGTAGCTCAGGAAAACAATTACTAGACAAGTGCTCCCATGCAATTAAATCAAAGAGACCTTGAAAATCATTAACTTTGCTACCCTTCACCCAACCATCCAGTGCTCAGCAGAAAAAAGTTACATACTCAACATACGTACTGTTAGGAATCTTTGCACAACCCCTGAACCTCTGTCTGTACAATTCAGGAGTTAACCCATACCTGGTCATTAAAGCTTCCTTCATGTGGGGGTAAGAATTATGAACCTCAGACGCCAAATCTAGCAGTGTGTCCCACCCCTCACTAAGGAACCGTCCCCACAACCCCGCTCCCCAATCTCTCTCAGGTACCCGGTGGGAAGACATGGCTACCTCATAGGCCTTGAACCACTGTCCTATGTCATCATTCTTAAAAAATTCTTTCACCACTTCTTTTGGTATGTACACCCTTGATTCTACCTGCACTGGCGATGCGCTGCCACCAGAGGGAGTAAGTTTCATACTTTTAGCTCTCATCTCCATCTCCCTCAATTTCATTTCATGCTCCTTTTGAATTCTTCTTTCTTCCAGAGCCATCTTTTTGCTTTCCAGCTCTAGCTGCCCATTCAATTTAAGTTTTGCCATCTCCATTTCATGTGCCCGGGTTTCCTTCTTGTCTGCCAATTCCTCTGGCGACAGGGCTCTGCCAAAATCAATGACGCTTCCTGCTGGTTCAACTTCCACCACATCCTCAGGGTCTTTCCTTGACTCAATCCAGGCCCTCAGCGCCTTGAGTAGGTCTGCCTTGACCTAGCATCCTGCATGGGGAACTTTGAACTTTCTGCAGAAGCCCTTCAGCTGGGCCTATTTGTAGCTGTTTAGTCTCTCCTCTTCCCATTCTCCTTCTTCACTTCCAGAGACTTCAGATGCTGCCCTTTCTTCAATGGCTGAACCAGGCATGTCTTTTTTTTAAAAAAAGGGAGATCCATTGGCAATCAAAAATCAACAAGTATGTGGCTGCGTTATGGTCTGAACTCACTACGTGGTGTTCACCAATCACTACCTGAATCACAAATGCAAATTCAGAATCCTCACCGCTGACCACCAATGTTAGATTTGGGGGTCTCTGGTTGGCACAGGTAGATACTTGCGACAAGCAGGGACCCTCTCCTCTAGTCAGGATAAGGGGATCACCCTCTAAAATAACCCCTGCTCACCCTCTAGGTAGTGTGGCGCAAGAAGGCAAGCCTTATCTCAGAGCGTTATGGGTTAAGCATTTGTGAACACACACAGTAAGGAGGAGTCTGGAGGAGTGTGGCTCAATGGTTAGAGCGGCAGACCCTGATGCAGAGTTCTGGCCAGGGACCAGGGTTCGATTCCCACCTCGGCGGGGTCTCGGGCTCAAATTCCTCAGACCTGTTAATTCTCGCCTCGGTGCCTATTCTAATCACGGGCCCCACGCTGCAACTCTGGGCAATAGCTTGCTTAGCCTCCACACCGGCCCCAACAGCGCTAAGGATGCCTGGCTTTACCCTGGGGGTGCCCAGGAGTGGACACTTCACAGGGAAAGCCAGGAGGTGTTCCACAGCGGTATGAGTATCAGCGCCAGGAAGCCGAATAGGCGACACCGCAAGTTGACCGTCTGGTGACAGTGCGCTCTATAAGTACCATGACATTTACATTTACATTTACAGTAACTCAGTGACAACAACACACATGGACACCACACTAGTTTTATATAAAAAAATAGTATCTTTTATATAAAGATTTACCACAAGACAAATAATCGCCAAAAATTATCCACAATACTTTTTAGGCAAAAGAGTTCTTAAAAATGCGTAATCTGTGCGCTGAATGTTTTTCAGCTCGGCCCTACAGTAAAACCAGCAGAGTCTGATGCGCGCCGTGGACTCTTCTGTTCGGTGCGCGTTGAACACAGTGTGCGATGCGGACACAGTACCTTTAACTTGTAGAGATCGTCACGGACGGAGCAGGAAGGCAGGTGCGTACGTGTGGCGATGTCGTCCCTTCGTGGTGCGAGCTATGGTTCGCAGAAGCCCAGAGCCATGTTACTCTAGGAGACTGTACCTTGTGTTGATGCGGTTGCACTTCGTTGTGGCGTTTGCGCCGTACCTGGAGAGTGGGCGCCCTGATGCAGAACCCTTGAACGCGGTGCGAGGCGGCAGTACGTTCCAGAGGTACCAGACGTACCCAGCCGCTCTACACGCCGCAGCCTGTAAATCACAGCGGCAGGGGGCGCATCAAGCGGGATGATGCGGAGGGGAGAAGCGAGGCCCAAAGTGAAGTCCGATCCTTGCGTTGCGAGCTACGGCTCGTAGGGGGCAGAAGTCGCGTTGCTTGGGCCAGACAGGTCTGTCCTTTACGTTGCGAGCTACAGCTCGCAGAAGTTGCGTTGCTTGGGTCAGACAGGTCATTTCCTTTACGTTGCGAGCTACGACTCGAAGGGGGGCAGAAGTCGCCTTGCTCGGGCTAGACAGTTGGGCACGGGTTTCTCAGAGTGCGCGGTGAGTTTTAAAGAGGCACACACAGCTCCTCCTTCAGCGCTGCGGGGAAAGCGGCGCTCTCAGCAGCGTTTCTCCAAGTTGTTGAAGTTCACTGGCCCTCGGACTTCGTTAAGGGGGCAAGCTCACTCCCAAGCCCTTGGAGATCTTTCTGAATGCACAAGTTGAATAAAGTCTCTTTAGTCTTTTCCTCTCCTCTCGCAGCAAGGCAACCCCTGCAGGCCAATCGCCCAGGTCAGGGACAGTAGTCCTCCTACAGCTTTCCCAGTTCCTTCTCGTTGGGCAGAGGTTCTTCTTGGTTCAAGCAGGATCTAATTTCTTAGGATCAGGGCTCCAATATTTATACTACAAATCTTTTGTTCTCTCAGGCCAGGGGGCCTTTGCCTAGTTCAGTCCAGTTCTTGAGCACTTTGTTGACATGCTTCTGGCTTTTCTTTTTCAGTGTGCAGGGCAGAGACATCAGATGCTCCACAGGAGGTGGAACCAACATTGTGGTGGCAGAGCACAGTCCTATTCAGAGTCTAGGTGCACTCCTCCCACCCATCTGGCTCTAATCTTTCTATTCACCACCTGGCTGCCTAGCCTGTCTCCTGGAATTCCCCATCCCTGTCACTCACAGAAACCAGAAGGGCGATACACATCAGAGCAGAGGCGGTATGAAATGGTTAGGCAAGCAAATACTAACCTTCTAAAAGTGGTATTTGCAAACACAGAACATTAAAATAAACTTTACTAAAAGATGCATTTTATTATTCTGAGTTCAGGAATACTAAACTCGATTTTCTACCATATTCTCGGAGTCTGTTAGGATCATAGGATCTAACAATTCCAACAGCCCATTCTGGCCTACGAGAACAGGTAGCCTTGCATTAACCGCGAGGATTATAATGCACTTAAGCGTATATGGTAAGGCTATATCATAGAAAAGCTATAAGGAGATGATAGGTGTTCAACCATTGGAGAGCAAGATCCAGACCATAAAGGACTTGACTCCTCCAACCACACAGACACAGGTCCGAGCTTTCTTGGGCCTGTCTGGTTACTACAGGAAGTTTGTTAAGAACTATGGGTCCATTGTGACTCCTCTTAATGACCTCACTTCCAAGAATATGCCAAAAAAAGTTCAGTGGACAGTAAGCTGTCAAAAGGCATTTGATGACCGGAGGCAGGCCATGTGCACTGCACCTATTTTACAAAGTCCAAACTACTCCAAGGAATTCATTGTTCAAAACAGATGCTTCGGAGTTGGGTGTGGGAGCTGTTCTTTCAATTGAATAAAGATGGTCAAGACCAGCCAATGGCTTTTATTAGCAGAAGGCTGACCCCCAGGGAGAAACGTTGGTCAGCTATTGAGAGGGAGGCCTTTGCTGTGGTTTGAGCCCTGAAGAAGCTGAGGCCATACTTGTTTGGTACTCACTTCACAGTTCAGACAGACCATAAGCCCCTCTTGTGGCTAAACAGATGAAGGTTGAAAATCCCAAACTGCTCAGGTGGTGCATTTCCCTACAGGGGATGAACTTTACAGTGGAACATAGACATGGGACTGACCATGCCAATGCAGATGGACTCTCCAGATATTTCCACTTAGAACATGAAGACTCAACTGGTCAAGGTTAGTTTAATGTCCCTACATTTGGGGGTGCGGGGGGAGGGTGTAGGAGAGTAGGGTCTGCTTCCTATGGTCACCCCCACTTTTTGCTGTGATTTTCTGGTTTTTCGACTTTAGTGTGGCTGTGGGCCTGCTAATCAGAACCACAGCCCAGCTGTTCTCTCTCTAAATTAATACCATGTACTTTAGGTGCATACCTATTTGGGAATTGGGTCACCTTTGTGAGCCCCTGTATAGTGTACCCTAGGTTCCCAGGGCATAGGTGCATCCAATGCCTACCAGGGGCTGGCCATCCAAACTGACATCACAGGCTGATCACTCAGCCTGGGTAAGGTGGTGTAAACACCCCTTACTTATATATAGTATCCCTATATCTACCTTATATATAGACACATATGCACCTATAAGTCACTCCAATGGTAGGCCTCAACAATCCTGGAGGCAGAGTGCTTGGTTTTATGTGAGAGGGTACTCTAGCATGAGCTGGGTCCTTCTGCAGCTTTCAGAATCATCTCCTTATAGCTTTTCTATGATATAGCCTTACCATATACGCTTAAGTGCATTATAATCCTCGCGGTTAATGCTAACTTTGGTTTGGCTTTATCAAAGCATGTCATGTAAGGTGTCAAACACTTTGAAATACTACCCCCTCGCCAGTTCTGGCGACGGGGGTAGCATACCACCCTTCTAGCGGGAGAAGACATGTAGTTACTGCTAACTCCGGTTAAAGTTAAACAGAGCCTCAGCATCACAAAATGGATGTTGCTGCCACAGACACGAGTCTGACCTCCTGCAGCTGGGGGAAAGTCCAGCGAAGGAGGCCTGGACAATAGGTTTCCTGTCGAGGGACAGCCTGTAGTGTATTGGGGCAGGGTGGGTTGAATGGAAAGATGCTTTTCCAGACACTGCCTGGGGCACGCAAGGTGCTCCATGCATAGCCCGGTTCAAACCAGTTGCTGGGTCACTCCAGCCTGCTTTGGCACGAAACTGGACAAAGGGAAAGGGGTGTAACCACCCCCTTCTCAGGTCCACCCATAGGAGGGACCTAGCAGGTAATCCAGCCCCTTAGTTTAGTATAAAGATAGGAGCTGTGCCCATAGGCATTAGATTATCCTGGAACGAAACTCTGAAATGAAACTCTTGGACCTTTGACGTTCTATATCGACTAGAAGACTGAAGACATCTCCTTTGTGGTCAAGGAGTGAATACCCTGTGCAAACAGGCACCACCAGTAACTTGCCGGTCTGCTTTGTCGACGCTCCTGCCGGACCCCGAAGACTCAGGGACTCAGGACCTAGACTTCCAGACTTCTCTGACTCCGATCCACCTCCACAGCAAAGCTGAGACCCGTGGCGGACACGAGAGACGTGGGACGGGACACCCTGGACATCCTGCATTTTGCTAACTATGTGCAACTTCTGAGGCACCCTCGAAGTTGTGCATTGGGGTTTGAGAAGCCCCAGACCCGAGCACCATTTGCACCGAAGCTCAGCCCTCCACACTCCACAAGTGCTGCATGGGGCCTGTTCTTGCATTTCAGCTTGACGCGTCTTCCTGGTTGCTAGCCCGTTGGCTAGTGAGCCCTCTGAAGACAAACCTTTGAATTTACACCGCTGGCCTGGTTGCTCCAGGCTTGCCCCAGCTTCCCTGCAAAGGAGAAGCTCCCCAGACCTTGCTGGTCTGACTCGAAGCCAATCTTCCCTTCCTGTGTGGATTGCGTTTGCCAAGGCTTGTTGGGTCCAATCCGGATACCGACACCGCAGTCGACTAGATCCTTCGTGGGACAGCTCGAATCCAGCTCCTGCTCGTCGTCGACACCTCCTGGTCCTCGTGGCTGCAGAGACAAACTTCACCTTCTTCACCTGAAACTCTCGACATTGCCTGGTTCCTTCCTGGTCATTCCTGGTCACTGGCTAGTGACCCAGACTCTGTCCCCTATGCTTTCTTCACATCTTCGATCCACCCTTGGATCCACCCAGACACTTTTCTTCTAGTCGCCTGCAGCACTTCTTTGCAGCTCTCCATAGGAAACAGCAACAAAACCCGACACGAAAAGACACCTATGCACCCGGCTTCCCTGGGTGAGGTAACTCAAGTACTCCGGTGCTCCCATCTGTGTTGACTATCCAAGTGTCCTAGTTTGAAAGGGTTTTACCATAGTTCATCCGGAAGTCTCCCGAATCAACTACTTTGTAACTTTTACGTTCCCATTATAACTCTATGGTAACTCACACATGTGTTTAGACACTGCACGCGTCTCCCGGGGGCCTCCTACCTCCAATCCCTTGGTTGTCCAGTGTAGCCCCAGCGATTCCCTAGGCTCTAGGCCTATTTACCATTCCTGAAGTGGCTCTTATACCACTTACTTAGTATATGGTTCGTGAGGTCCCTAGGGCAGAATTATATTTGTGCAATTTAAAGTATGCTAATTGAGTAACTTGTAATGTATCTCGATCTCTGACCTCATAAAGAGTCCAGAGGGGTTGTGTTAGTAATAAATACATATATATTTGATATATACCTTGTGTGGTGTCCTTTCATTTTGTATTCAAGGGATTGTATGTGGTAAAACAGCTGGCTTCACATGCTCTGAAGTTTTAGCCCAAGACTGCTGGTCCATGCTACCACTAGGATAGCTTGTCTATAAGGTTGACTTTACAACCACCATCAATAAGGGTTGTTTAGACTGGTGCAAGGTGCCCACTAGAATAGTGGACATCATATGCCAGGCTAACTTCTCACAATCGTTAAATGCCAAATGTGTATCTTTTTGACTCCCTGCATATGCAAGTAATAGGCTGAGAGGTGCACTGTTAACTGTTGCTCACTGTAATTTGTGTTGTTAATAAACAAAATTTACTAAAAAAATAAAAAAATGTGTGAATATATTTATGAGAAAATCCAAAGTTTTGAGCTCCCAGGAAAAAAGAATGATGGATAATACCCTTGGTGTCTCCTTGAGAGATATAGAGGTCGGTGGCATTGTACATAGATTATGTTCGGAGGGGGAGCAATCCTTCCAGGAAGGTCGCTCCCCCTCCGCACAGCACCGCCTGTGTCCGTTCTCTCCCTCGCTGCCCCCGTGTCTCTCTGTCCGTTTTTGCCTTCTGTTGCTTAGCTGCCCCTGCATTTCTGTGACCTTTCTGCCTTCTGTGTCACTCGTTTCCCCCCGTTTTTTGTGACCTTTCTGCCCTTTCTTGTGACCTTTGTGCCTCTGTGTCACTCGTTGCCCCCCGTTTTTTGTGACCTTTCTGCCCTTCCTGTGACCTTTTTGCATTCTGTACCACCCGTTTCCCCCTGTATTCTTGTGACCTTCCTGCCCTTTTTGTGACCTTTCTGCCCTCTGTTCTACTTGTTTCCCCCTCAATTGTTGTGTCCTTTTGCCTTCTGTTTCCTACGTCGCCCCTCACCACCCCCGCAACTGTGTCCCCTGCGGCTCCACCCCCCAGACTGCCCATTCGCTGCCCCTGCCTCCCGCTTCCCACCTGCTCCTCACTCCCACCTCCCCACACATGCCGGCCGCTGCGTTGTCGTGCTGCTGGCACGCGGCAAGCCCGTCTGCGCCCGCCCGCGCCTGGACCGCGCCCAGCGCCAGAACCACGGGCCCCCGCCACCACTACGATGCCAGCACTCTGCACGTTCTCAACCCCGGACGGACCCACAACTGCTTCAAGGGCGCCCCAAAATGCACACACGGTCCCTTCACCTGCCGGAACTGCAGCTACACCAGCCACAGAGCCGACAAACCACCCGCCAAGAAAGACTTCAACCACCTCCGATGCATACTACTGAACACCCGCTCCTCACGCAAACACGCTGTCAAGCACTGGGACCTGCTCAACACAACCTCCCCAGACGTGGCCATCCTGACAGAGACCGGGTTGAACAACTCCTCCAAGCCCAACATCGCCATAGCCATCCCAGACGTCTACAAGATCGCCTGCAGAGACCACACCAACGGAGTTGGAGGAGGAATCGCCATTGTCCACAAGAACAACATCAGGGTCACGACTAGCACCGAGGATACGCTCAGCACCGCCGAACACATGCATTTCCAGATCCACACAGACCCCAACTCCACCCTCCACAGAGCTGACAAACCACCCGCCAAGAAAGACCTCAACCACCTCCGATGCATACTACTGAACACCCGCTCCTCAGGCAAACACGCCGTCAAGCACTGGGACCTGCTCAACACAACCTCCCCAGACGTGGCCATCCTGACAGAGACCGGGTTGAACAACTCCTCCAAGCCCAACATCTCCATAGCCATCCCAGACGTCTACAAGATCGCCCGCAGAGACCGCACCAACGGAGTCCACAAGAACAACATCAGGGTCACGACTAGCACTGAGGACGCGCTCAGCACTGCCGAACACATGCATTTCCAGATCCACACAGACCCCAACTCCACCCTCAGAGGCACCCTCGTCTACCGACCCCCCGGACCTGCCCCCAGTTCAGCGACTCCCTTCGCCGACTTCATCAGCACACACGCCCTGACCTCCTCCGACTACATCCTCCTCGGAGTCCTGAACTTTCACCTTGAGAACAATAACGACAACAACTCCACAACCCTGATCGATAACCTCGCCAACCTCGGACTGAGACAACTCATCACAACGCCCACCCACTTCGCTGGCCACACGCTCGACCCTGTCTTCTCCTCAAGCCTGCACGTCTCCGTCAGCCACACCACCGAGCTCCTCTGGACCGACCACCGCTGCATCCACTTCACCTTCCAGAAACCCACCACACACCACCGCACCCAACAGATCCCCCGCCGCTGCTGGAGCAAAATCACCGAAGACCAACTACATGCAAACCTTGCTCTCAGCCCACCCACCGAACCCTCCAACAGCGACGTCGCTGCCCACAACCTCAGATGCTGGATCGAGGACTGCACCAACACCCTTGCCCAGCTGAAGAAATCCCCCCACAGAGACACCAGCAAGAGGGCCATCTGGTTCACCCCAGAACTCCTAGATTCCAAGCAAGCCTGCCGGAAACTAGAGAAGAAATGGCAATGTGAACAATCTCCGGACAGCCACGCAGCACACAAGGACGCCGCCTGTAACCACCACCACCTCATCAGCGCTGCCAAGATGACTTCCTCAAAGACCGCCTTGACAACAACGCACACGACAGCAAGGAGCTCTTCAACATCGTGAAGGAACTCTCCAACCCCAGCTCCAACACCAACGACATCCCGCCGTCGCAAGCCCTGTGCGACTCGCTCACCACCTTCTTCCACCGCAAGATAGCAGACATCCATGACAGCTTCAACACCCAGACAGCCCCACCAGACAGTAACACAACAGACCCTCTGTACACCATCGACCACGACCCCCTGCTTGCCTGGACCAGCCTGAGCATCGATGACACCATCAAGACCATGAGCACAATCCACTCCGGCTCTCCGTCAGACCCATTCCCGCACCACGTCTTCAACAAAGCAAGCAGCTCCATCGCACCCCACCTGCGCAACGTCATCAATCTCTCCCTTGAGACCGCGACCTTGCCAGAGATCTGGAAACACGCCGAGATCAACGCCCTATTCAAAAAACCCAAGGCAGACCCAAGAGACCTCAAGAACTTCCGACCCATCTCTCTGCTCCCCTTCCCGGCCAAGGTCATTGAGAAAATTGTTAACAGACAGCTAACCTGATACCTCGAAGAGAACAGAATCCTGGACCCTTCCCAGTCAGGGTTCCGCAGCAACCACAGCACAGAGACCGCCCTCATCGCCGCCACCGACGACATCAAGACCCTGCTGGACAATGGCGAGACCGCAGCACTCATCCTCCTAGACCTCTCTACCGCCTTTGACACCGTCTGCCACTGCACACTACGCACACGCCTGCACGCCGCAGGGATCCGAGACAAGGCTCTGGAATGGACCACCTCCTTCCTCTCCGGCAGAACCCAGAGCGCCCGCCTCCCCCGTTCCGGTCTGAAGCCTCCGAGATCATCTGAGGTGTACCCTGGGGATCCTCCCTCAGCCTGACACTCACGTCAACAAGAGGATATTTTTCAAGCTCCTCATCCACACACTCAAGGCACTCCACAAGACCGGCCCAGCCTACCTCAACAGACGGCTCTCCTTCTACACCCCCAACCGCCAGCTACGCTACTCCGACCTCCCACTCGCCACCGTCCCGCACATCCGAAGAACAACCACCGGCGGGAGATCCTTCTCCCACCCCGCCGCCAAGACATGAAATACCCTCCCACTGAGCCTACGACAGACCCAAGACCTGCTGACCTTCAGGAGGATACTAAAGACCTGGCTGTTCGATCAGTAGCGCCCCCCCCCCCCCCCCCCAGCACCTTGAGACCCTCGCGGGTATGCAGTGCGCTTAACAAATGACTGATTGATTTATTCTATCTCCAGCTGTAAGGCTACAGGCAGTTATACATTGTGAGATTGTGTATTGAGTATTGACTCCATTTTGCTTTAACTAGATTTGCGAGCACGGTTTTAACTTGTCTATCTGACCCTGTCTTTCAGCTGCGAACACAGGCAGGCCAAGGTTACGAAGGCAGAATTCTCCACATTCTCATCTGTGGACACTGTAAACATCCCACCCGGTATGTTCCAGCAGCTTATCTCTCTCGCTCAGTGAAGTGAGAATCATAAACAACATGGAAATTTGTTTATGATTCTCACTTCACTGAGCGAGAGAGATAAGCTGCTGGAACATACCGGGTGGGATGTTTACAGTGTCCACAGATGAGAATGTGAAGAATTCTGCCTCCGCTCTCATCGGAGTCTGACAAGCTCCGTTGAGTGGCCTTGACGCAGAGAGTGCAGCAGTACCTACAGCGCAGAGGAAGGGAGGGGGAGCTTGTCCATGTTAGTGAAGACTATAAAGAAGGAGACCTCTTGGCGCTTTGACAGGAACTCTCCTGGGAGTAGGCACACTGCCCAAGGCTTTTGTGGCCTGTTGAAGTCTCCTGCCAGAGACTGTCAACTGCTTCTCTAGTTGTGCTGGCGAGGATGAAGTACTCCAAGTTCTAATTACTTATTCTTGTGTACGTACAGTTATCTTTCTATACATTTATTCTATTGTAATATACCTTCATTACATGCATTTATGTGTATTGTTGCCATTTGATATATGGGAACTTGCTGCAATAAATATTCCCCTTTACTTGGCAAATAAGTATTGAGCTTTGTTCACGTTGTATTTTGATATTCTAAAGTGTGTAGAGTCCTATTTTGAAAAGTTTTCACATTGTGTCCTGGTGTTTTGAAGTCTTGCTCAGGTGTTCAGAAGAGAAAGCAAAACATTTTGGCACGCCAAACAGTCTACGAAGTGAAAGGGGCAGAATGTTTGGCAGAAAAATGAAAATGGATGAAGTAGGTTCCCGGATACCAAATGAATACCAGAATAAGAATTAGTTCCATAAAGTCAGTTTGCTCACGAGCGGTCGCAGTGAGAAATGTAATGCATGTGTTTCTGATGCGCAGCCAGAAGATGTATTCATTTGCTTACAAAAGGTGCCCATTAAAAATGGGAGAGTTTTGTGTTTTGGGTCAAAGAGCCTGCCCCGTTGCCGCTGGCGGTGCAACTCGAGTGCCCATCTAGACCATGGGGAATCTTGGCCCTAACCCCCAAAACTCCAATTCGTACGTCGGGTACTTACCTGAGAAACCGCTAACACTTTTCTCCAATAGGAACCCATGTTAAGAGATTTGGGGCTTAAAATATTCTAAGTGTTGAACTGATGTTTGTATGGAGAAAAGAGAACTCAACTGTAAAGTATAAAAAGTCTTACTTACCTTGTATTGTGAGATCCTTAAAAGTCTTGCATTTAAGAGTGTATTTTACTCACCTGTGCCAAGTCCAACTTGGTTCTAAAATAAAACATAAGTATACCATTTTCATACTCACCTAATTGGTCTGAATTCAGTCTCTGAGTGTGCGTATCAGTACTTAATAGAGTGAATACAATAAATGCTTAACGCACCCTCTGGATAAGCCTGACTGCTCGGTCACACCACCTCAAAGAAAGCTGTTAGTACTTACCTAATGTAGCCTCTGCTATACCCCTGGGGACTCCCTGGACTCTGTGCACACTATACCTTGCTTTGGTATAGTATATACAGAGTCAGCTTCTTAAAAACAGGCAATTCCTTGTCTCAGATGCTTGAGGCAGTACATGAATTAAGTGCGTAGGGGAGTGGAACGAGACTGAGAGGTCCTCCTGGTCTGAAACTCGTACTGATAATACTAGAGTGTCCAGGAGAGACATGTTTATGGCTTTTTTGAAAGATGGGGCATCGAGGGAAGAAACTAATGGCATTGATGCCAATAGTATGTGGGAGATGTGTAGGGTGCAAGGACAGGATAAAAAGAAGGAAGTAGAATGGTGAATCAGAAGGATAATACACAGATGAATCTGAAACAGATGGAGTCAGAGGTGAAGGAGAAAAGAGCAGAGGAGAGAGAGCTCCACAGGGAAAAAGAGAGAGAGCCCTGTCTGATGGGTGGAAGGTATGAGTTATGACCAGTGGGGGTCTCTAGTGGCAATGGTTTGCACCTTTGTCCAAATAGGGACCGTTGCTTCTAGTCAGGGTAAGGGGGATACACTCCTAAAATAACCCCTGCTCACCCCCTTGGTAGCTTGGCACGAGCAGTCCGGTTTATCTCAGAGGCAGTGTGTAAAGCATTTGTGAACACATACAGTAATACAGTGAAGACACTACAAATGGACACCACACCACTTTAGAAAAGAAGTCATCTTTAACTAAACCAACACAATACCAAACGACAAAAATCCACAATACAGAATTAAAAATAAGGCTTTCAAATGCTAGAAATAGTTCAGTTCAATGCAAGTTGTAAAGTTATAAAGTACCTTGGACGTGAAACACAAAACAAACAAAATAGCCACAGGGATGGTGAAGCGTCAGTTCCTTACATGCAGGGAAGGTTATAGTTAGACGTGGCACCTTGGCGTGAGTCTTCCGTCCACTTTTTGCTGATGTGCCTCAGATGTTTTGCTGGTGTTAGCTGCTCAGGGCACTGCGCCACGGCTAATCCGTGCCGCAGTGCCAGTGCTCCCAATGTAAAGTGTACCTGTAATTGATTTCCATGATTGGTTCATTGGATTTACTGTCAGTCCCCAGTAAAGTGCACCAGGAGTGCCAGGGCTTGTAAATACAAATACTGTTAGTGGGCCTGCAGAGCTGGCTGCGCCACCCCCATCTTTTTTCGTTTGCGGTTACCGATCGTATGACAGAACACGCTAACAACCAAGAGTCACTTTCACCTTGCCTGTACTGGCTGGTTTGAACTTGAATAACAAAGACCATTCCGACTCTGAAGTAGTAGAGATCAGAGTCCACTAGTGAGATTTTGACAGAAGACTGCTCCTTTTTGAATAACCTCCATAAAAGTGACCAGGGGTACCTGTTGCAAAAACAATTTCTGTCCTGATGATGGTCTTATAGACTTCAGCATACAAGACCGAAACATCGACTGCATCATCAACTCCTAAGCAATTGGTCTGCATCAAAAGCTAACCATCGTACAGCATTGAACCTGGTTACCTTTTATTGATCAAGGGAGCTGATGTTTTTGTTATGAACTGACATGTTGATTTGTACAAACTTCTGTCCATAACTCTTTTTGCCAAAATTGATTTTGCTTTCCTCATCCCCATATATCAATTTTTTTGATTTATTCAATACAAGTACCTTTTTTGAAAATTACTTTACCGTGTGTTTATTCTTTGTATTTCTTTCCCATTCTTTTGCTTGGTATTGACTACTGTAAGCATTTAAGAATTCAAGCGTTGTTCTATGGACACAACGGGGTCAGATTTTTGATCACTGACCTCAAAACTTAAAATAATTTGAAAACAAACTAAATCCCTTGTAGCTACCCTTAACTCAATTATTACCCACAGAAGCAGCCCTTTAAAATGTGTCTAAGGTCTGCCATTGCAGAACCTGTGTGCAGTCTGATACTGTCATGCTAACTGTGCAAGTACACCTACTTGCCAGCCCCTAAACCTTCCCTTAACTTCATATTAGTCACCCCTATGTTATATGTTATGTTATAGGCGGATTTATATCGTGCACTGTTAGTCGAGACTGTCCTGTGGTAGGCCCAAGGGCAGGGTGCATTGTAAGCATAAGGTAGGACATGCCCTGATGTGTGTGGCATGGGGGGTCTTCTGTGCTGGAGCCACGCACACCGTGAGGGCAACGGTCTCTGCTCCTTCTAACAGCGCCGTGAGGGAAATGGCAGGACCTGTCAGCTACCGCCACGACACGCCGTAGTTCAGGCGAACTACATTTCCCAGAGGCCCTGGGGGCCGCGCACTACTGTGATGCCACCACCGCTCCTGGAGGCGCTTAAGAGCTCGGAGCGCCGAGCACTCCTGGGGGTCTTCTGTGCTGGAGCCACGCACACCGTGAGGGCAACGGTCTCTGCTCCTTCTAACAGCGCCGTGAGGGAAATGGCAGGGCCTGGCAGCTACCGCCACGACACGCCGTAGTTCAGGCAAACTACATTTCCCAGAAGCCCTGGGGGCCGCGCACTACTGTGACGCCACCACCGCGCCTGGAGGCGCTTAAGAGCTCGGAGCGCCGAGCACTCCTGGGGGTCTTCTGTGCTGGAGCCACGCACACCGTGAGGGCAACGGTCTCTGCTCCATCCAACAGCCCCGTGAGGGAAACGGCAGGACCTGGCAGCTACCGCCACAAAACGCTGTAGTTCAGGCGAACTACATTTCCCAGAAGCCCCGGGGGCCACGCACTACTGTGACGCCACCACCGCGCCTGAAGGCGCTTAAGAGCTCGGAGCGCCGAGCACTCCTGGGGGTCTTCTGTGCTGGAGCCACGCACACCGTGAGGGCAACGGTCTCTGCTCCTTCCAACAGCGCCGTGAAGGAAACGGCAGGACCTGCCAGCTACCGCCACGACACGCCGTAGTTCAGGCGAACTACATTTCCCAGAAGCCCCGGGGGCCACGCACTACTGTGACGCCACCACCGCGCCTGGATGCGCTTAAGAGCTCGGAACGCCTCCCGCGTTGCGGGACGCGTGCGGGCGACACCGGGAGAAGCCCGGGACAAGGGCGGGACAATCTGTGACAGTCCGGGACAGGACGAGGCTGGGCTGGGCCAAGGACCCTGGACTGCTGCCTTAAGAACTTTGAGGTTTCGTTGATCGGTGAACTGGATCTGGTAATTGTGATCAGACCCCCAAATTTGTACCATATGTATTATTTTGGGCTTTTAGAGTAATTTTCCCCATTTTCAGTATTTTTAGGATGGCTTCTATTATCCTTATGTGCTAGGGTAATTGTCATTTCATAAATTGTGCTTTTCGGAATTTAATATTTTTAATTCAGGTAAACTCATTTTTATTTGGGAAGGGCCATTCTTCCATATTTAAAATGTCTAAAACTAATGGAGGGAACATTCGCCCCGTTGTAGCCACTCTTGACAATTACCTTGTCAAAGTGGTAGATAAAATTAACAAGGAACGCCGACAATCTTTAGGACGAGGGAGTTCTTTAGACCCCGTACCTATTCCTACTCAGGCATCATTCCCTCTGCCTACCCCTTCTGTGGATATTAGCTGTGTTATAAGTTCCCCAGACCCTCTTATTACGTCGGCATCCTTTGATCTAGAGCCCACACTGGCGGTGAATTAGACTCTTAACGATTCTATGGTATCTTGTTCATCGGCCCCAAAAGTCCAGTGGGTGCTAAGTTCTGGAAGAAATGCAAGTAGGCCGGCTTTGTCTAAACAGGGGGGGGGGGGGGGGGGGGGGTAATCGTAAAAGTAAAAAAAACATTGAACATATTCCTAAAGGGACCACCAATGACTCTGACGCCGTCTCAAACAATACCCACCTGAAATTAGCACCTGAGCAGTTAGAGTTGCTGATTGATATCATCGATGCCAAGTTCGTTAAAATTATACAACCCCTACTTGACAAACTTGATATTGTTTCCGGGGAATTGAAACGGCTAGGAGGCCTAGGGCAAACCCAACCTGGCCTTAATAATTGTGTGGCATCTGTCAATATGGTTCCTGACAGTACCAGTGAGCCATTGAAGTCGCTTAATGGGGGTCTAAGCACTGACACGGTAGTGGTTCCCAACTCTGTGTCCCCAATTACACCCACTACTTTGATTAAAGGGAATACACCTAGAACTAATGTTGTGAAGACTAAGCGTTATGGCTATTCACGGCCTGATTTACCACCTGACTGCGCACCATATGTGGCAGTCCTGACCAACGTCCCACCAGTAAGGGAGGAGGGACCTGACGGTATACATGAAACGCACGAATCTTTAAAGAACAAAACTGTGGCCTGGCTTAACAGAGAATGTGGTTTTCCAGTTGCTTTGGCAGACCAGATTTTGGTAACCACTAGAACCAACTGGATAGGTACTTCTCATAAGAACATCTTGGGTGATTGTGTTATTGTTAATTTTAAGAGTCCCCATCTTGCTGCCACCTCCTTGATTAGAGCCACCTCTCGCCCACCGAACGACCTGGGTATCTCACTCCGTCCTTTGGCTTATTTTATAGATATCACACTGGCCAGCCTAAGAATGATCATGGGTGGGGCAGAGCGAAGGGTCCCAGTATGTTTAGTATGCCGAGTGGGTTCCAGGTGGTTACCTCCAATCGTTTTCAATGTTTAAGTGGGTTAGACTCTAACGATTGACTGGATTTTGGTCTGGCCCCCTGCTTATCCCAGGAGGAACCCGTATTTCCAGGAGTAGGACCCGTTGCAACAACTTCAGGGCCTGTAGTTATAGAAACTCGGCCCCATGCAGTTTGTACGATAGCCAGTATAGAGGGTGAAGTAGGGGGTTGTAATGAGGATTTGCCGGAAGATGATAGTCAAAGCATTACCCACCCGCCCATAACCAATTCTCGGGGTAATCATTGTATCAATATGGCAACTGGATTATCTAGTTGCCATGTTGCTAGCTGGAATAACGCGGGTTTAACGTCCAAATCTGACTGTCTGGGATGGTCAGAATTTATGGCTCTTTTTGATATCATCTGTTTCCAGGAAACGTGGTGCAAAGATTTTAAATGTTATAATGGATTTGTTTCATATCAATTACCTGCTACGGTATCTACCTCCGGAAGAGCCAAAGGTGGGCTCTTGGTTTTGATTTCTGTTAATTCCCCCTTTATTGTTAAAAAACATGTATTGGTTGGGGCACACTCGCAGATCGTATGGCTCTCCCAGAAGGAGGGAAGAAACATTCTTTTAATTAATTTTTACAATAACATTTTTGATAGCACCAGGGTCCTTGTGGTCAATGCATTAGCAAGCGCCCTGGATGACATTACAAGGGGCTCCAGTGTTGTTTTTAATTTGCTTTTGGTAGGGGATTTTAATATGTCTGTTGGCCCCCTCTCTAACCTTAATACTTGTGGGGTGGTCAATCGCTATGGAGACGGAGATCTCCATTTCCAACATAATCAGTACGGGGAGTCTCTGAATAATCTCCTAGCATCTTATGACATGGATATTTTGGCCAGTGAGAATAATGATCTAGGTGAGACAATCCCCACCTTTACAGGTCGGGGGGCCAACACTGTGATTGATTTTATTTGTATTTCCTCCAGCCTTGTGCCCTGGACTTTGGCCCCTAAAGTCGTTGACATAACTGTTTAACCATAGAGGTCTTTCACTGGAAAGAGAATAGTATATCTAGTACGGGACTTATTGATAATATTGAACCCTATGGACCTAACGGGACAAGACTAAGATGGAAAGGGGATAAAGCAGAAATGACGTCTGATTTTATTATAAACAGCTGCTTATCTGAAATCACTGAGATTCTCGAAGATGTTGACGCCACTGCCGAAATCATTCGGCATTTTATTCGAATTAACCTTGTCATTGATTCCAAGCTTACCATCTCAGTTAAGCGCAAGGCAGACATCCTAAGGGGGTGGTTTGACCAAGCATGCACTTCTGCGCTAAAAGAGCTAAAAAGGGCATTGGCAGCCAAACCTAGAGATAAGAGCCTGGTTTTTAAACTTAGAGCTAGCTATAGGGTTACCTTAAAAAGAAGGAAACTGGAACTTCAGCAGGAGGCCTGGTATAATTTGGCCCAGGCGGCCAAAACTAATAATTGTACCTTGTTTTGGGCCACAGTGAATTGTCCGTTCCTTAAAGATGAGAAGGTCCCAGAATTAACATCTACGGTCAACAGGGAAACATGGATCTCTCATTTTTCTACCATTTTTGATACGGACAAAGCTATGGGTCATGAAGAGGACTGTTGGCCCATCGTCCCTTTGGACATCACTGTCACCGAAGTTTTAGACAGCATTAGGGCCAGCTAAGGGGGGAAGGCACAGGGCCCGGACGGGGTGCCTATTGATAGAGTTATGGGGCCCGATTTTAGCAAAAAATGTTAATGCAGCAGTATGTAATGGGGTGCCTCCTACCTGGGAAGAATTCATCATAATCCCTATATATAAGAAAGGAGACCGGGGGATGTGAAGAACTACCGCCCGATCTCCTTGCTAGATTCTTCAGTAAAAGTAATGAGTAGGGTGCTTCTGGTCAGGCTGGAAGAATGGGTAGAGAACAATGGCATTTTGGCAGAATGTCAATTTGGGTTCAGAAAGGGGCGGGGGACGATCGAACAGTGTCTAAACCTTGAACTGCTGATTGGAAAGTATACGTAGGCCAAGCCGGGCACTATTTATCTCTGCTTCGCGGATTTGAGCAGTGCTTTCGACTTGGTGGACCACGCAATCCTTTGGGCCAAGCTGATTGAAATGGGGGCACCGGAGGGTATCGTTTATTTTTTCGCACGCCTTTATGCCACTTTACGTACTTGTGTACGATACGGTACCCACGGTGAGTGTACCACTAAGTTTAGGATTGGGCGGGGTATTAGACAAGGGTGTGTCCTCGCCCCCTTGCTCTTTACCTGTTTTATAAATGAAGTGGATTCAGTCCTAAAAACCATTGCAGCAAATGCCCCTAAAAATTAACGATGGCAACGTCCCGGTATTACTTTACGCGGACGACGCTGTTCTAATGTCACGCACCCCGATAGGCCTCCAACGCCTGATGGATGGGTTTTCACAGTTTATAAAAGGGAGAAAGCTTGTGATTAACAAATCCAAGACTTATATCATGGAATGTGGGCAGGGGCGCAAAAGGAAGTAATCTTCTTATTTTATTGATGGACATAAGGTTCAACAAATTGAAAAATTTCCATACTTGGGTATCACATTTTCTAACAACAGCAGCTGGTTTAGCGAGCATAAAAATGTGAGGGCCAAGATGGCGAAGAGTGCTCACAGAGTGTTTACATTAGCCACGAAACTAGGGGATAGGCGGATTAAAGACATGCTTAAAATATTTCAGTCTAGATGCCTCTCTACCGCTTTGTATGGCGCCGGGGTTTGGGGCTTTGCGCCGGCCGGGAGTAGAGGAGAACGTCTTCTTAAAAAGACTCTTGTGTCTACCTAAATCTGCCTCTAATGAACTAGTACACAGAGAACTCGGTATTCAACATCTTACTGACCTGATTCTCCTTAGACCCCTTATGTTATGGCGATCGATCTGGATGAAAGATGAAACATCTCTATGTAGAGCCATCATTAATGACTGCCTCTCTATGGATAACTATCTTAAGATCCCATGGATCAAATACAATATAGATAGCTTCCACGCAATTTATGGCCTCGATATCAAATTAGACAATCACGGGGCCTCTGATTTATCTAAATCTGAAATGAAGAAGTCCTTTTTGAACCTTCTTTCTGAGAGGCGGCTTAGTAACAGTGGCAATCTATCCACCTGTGTGTCCTATAATGGTTTAAATGAATTTGTGGGCTATCATCCATATTTGACCCAAGTGACTAGAGCATCACACCGGTTTGTTCTAACTAGATTAAGGATTGGGATTGCCCACAAATTGGTGGCTTTCCCTTCCCAGAACAAGCATCTGGTTGGTCCATGTCCATGTGACAATATTTCAGCACAAAGCACTATGCACTTTCTTCTGTTGTGTCAATTGTACAGGTACTTACGAATTGTTTATTTAAAACCTATCTTTGTGAAGTTTGGAGTAAGGACTGTAAACGACTCCATGAAATTGCTCTTTAACTTGCATCATCCCGATGTTTGTTTTTTCACGGCTACCTTCCTTCTTAAAGCAATCAATGCAAGGAAAAGTATGAGTTTTTAAATTATTTATTAACCCCTTGCCTGTATATCTTGTTTTTAACATTGGATATTGTCTAAAATGTTTTTTAATCTTCATGTGCTTTTATGGACATTGTTCTTTGTTCCGAATAAAGCTTTATGAAATGAAAAAATATTGTGAATTACAGCCCTTTTCGTTTTTCACTATTGTAAGGCTACCTACTCTCCATAGGCCAGAAAGGGCTGCTGGAATTATTACACTCTATAATCCCCAGCAGACTCAGAGAGCATGGTAGAAAGTCAAGTTTAGTATGCCTGAACTCAGAATAATAAAATACTTCTTTTAGTAAAGTTTATTTTAATACCCTGTGTTTGCAAATGCTACTTTTAAGAAAGTTAGTATTTGCTTGCCTAACCATTTCAGCCCGCCTCTGCTCTGATGTGTATCTGCTGTCTGGGTTCTGTGAATGACAGGTCTGGGGATGACAGGTGGTGAATAGGGGGATTACACCAGGATGGGTGGAGGGAGTGCCCCTTGACTATGAAAAGGGCTGTGCTCTGCCACCACAATGCTGGCTCCGCCCCTGGGGAGCGTCTGATGTCCCTGCCCTGCACACTGAAAGAAGAAGCCAGGCTCTGAAAAACAAAGTGCTCGGGGGGAGGAGCCAAGATGGCGACCGGGACGGACGCGTAAGCTCCGGGCTCCGCGAGCCGTCCGATCCTGCACCGATATCCTGGCACGAATCCTGAATATCTCTTGCTCAAACGGAGACATGTGAGCTCGGATGTCGCTGGCGTTCTTTTGAGACCTCCGCCGCTCATTTCCATGGTGAATTTGTGCCGTTCTCCGGCCCCCGACTCTGACCCGGGACCTGGAGCTGAATGCCTGCCACTGGACACGGCTGGGCGCTGTCGGCCGGGCACGTCGCAGCGGCGCTGGCTGGGGCAGGAGCGCTACTGATCGCTGATACAGACTGCATCGCCTCCCTTTTCAGCGGTAAGGCTCTTGCTGGGTTGCCCTGCCTCCGAGAGACACTGGACCCGAGTCGCGACGGTTTCCGCCCGACTTGCTGATTACGGGCTGACCGGAGTCCATCTTGGGGTGCTTGTCTTACCGCTGCCTATACACACCGCTGGCTGGAGAGTAATCTCTCACCCTGCCCTGCCCTGGACCTGCGTGCCGCTGGCTTGTTGGTGGCTCCCACTCCTTCTGCTCTCGTCGGCGACGCCATTCCCCCCCCTCTGCACTGCGAGCTTCTTGCTGGGGCTGCCATGACGCCCCCTTCCCTGTAGAAGGAAGATGGCGGCCTCTTTGTTCTCACCGGGCAGTATCCTCACTATGGCAGACCTGGCTGTTGACCTGGGGGAATGTTCGTGCTGTGAACGTCAGTCATCATCACAGAGGGAGCCGACCTATGGTGACATCCTGGCTGCCCTGCTCGGTCTGCGAGCGACATGGCGGCAACAAGCCCATATCTTGGAGCGAAAGATAGTGAGAGCTGCCTCGTATATCACGGGACTGGGCTCGACTGCCCCCCCGCTGCCACTGCCTATCCCTGTCCAAGAGACTGCTTTACACCACGTGCATGGAGATATGCGGCCGGCCCCTGGATGTACAGCCGTCTGTTCCACTATTGACGAGGACACTGCTACAAAGTCGCTTTCCGTTTTGCTGCTTGAAACTGTAGCTATTTCTTCGACACTGTGGCACTCCCCAGAGACTTCCTGGGCGCTGGTCCCCCTCCCTGCCTCTGCCACCGTGACTTTTTCTCTGAGGCTGCGGAACATGTATCAACTTGTGGCGGGGGGGGCGACTTGCCACCTAGATATTGCTATTGTTGATGATTGGGAGTGTTCACCTCCTCCTCCTCTTTGCCTTCATTGTTGGGGGTGGCCATTTTGCTTCTTTGTCCAGCTGGAGGGGAGTGTACGGCAGTGGACATGTCTGGTTGTCTTTCGGCGCTCTGGTCAGGGCTGAGGATCCTCCGCACATTGACTTGCCGATTGACTGGAGATGACCTGGCCTGGAACGTTTTTTGCTCTGTTTAATGCGCTGGGGGGGATGCTTCTCTTATTTCAAGGTGGTGGTAACAACATCCTATCGGTACTTTACCGTAGCCAATATGGCGGCTCTGGGCGGAGTGGGGGGTCTGGAGGTAGATTGCTTGGTTGTCAGTTTTGCGACGTCTCCAAAATCGGTGTTACATCTGACGTAGGGACCATTGAAGGGCTCGTAAGGCCGTGTAGCTTGCTTATGGTGGGCTCCTCCCCCACTTTTTTCGTTTCTTGGGAGTTTTAGATTAGTCTACGCGCTTTTCTTTCTCCCTATAATCAAGGGTGACTCTTTTTCTTTTTCTGCTTCTTCTCTTCTAAATTTCGGGTTTATTGGGCGACAGACACACTGCTAGGGGGGGGTAGGCCGTAGCCTCAGCATGCGTGTAGGGTGGGGGGATGGGTGGAATTTTTCTTTGATTTTGGTTTCTATGGTGCCTTTTATTTGGTGTTTGTCCTCTTTATCTATGTCTTTCGGCTCCATGTTAGGTGATATGGGGGGGTGGCGGTGAATTCTGGGTACCTTCCTGCTCTGCTGCCCCTTCGGGGCGATTACGTTGCCATCCTGACTGGGGGTCCTAGCTTCCTGGGTATTCTGATCTGTGGATACATTGTCGACGAGGTTAGACCTCACCTTCATGGGCTGTTTTCTTCCTTATTGTTTTTGTGCATTTATGTTGTCGGACCTAAATAGCTGCATATAAAAAACCTTTGAAAATTAACCTTCATGACTCCTGGGACACGACACCACTTGTCTCTACAGTGTAACTTTCGATGATTATCGCGGTCTGAATGTGATATGGTGTCACCGTATTGTTTGCTATGACGCTTCAACAGTTTTCGTGGCCGGCCGTATGGTTGTAGGCCCGTATTTGTACTCCTGATATTGCGTAATAAAGGTTTTCAAAAATTTAAAAAAAAAAAAAAGAAAAACAAAGTGCTCCAGAACTGAAATGGCCTGTGCAAAGGCCTCCCTGGCCTGAAAGAACAAAAGAAACTGTGTATAAAAAGAGGAGCCCTGCTCCTAAGAAATCAGATTCTGCTTGTGAACCAAGACGACCCCTCTGCCTGAGGAGAAGGAACCAAGGAAGCTGCAGGAGGAAGACTGTCCCTATCCTGGGGGACTAGCTGCAGTGGGAACCTTGCTGCCAAAGGAGAGGAAGAAACCCTTTTAAAAACTTTGCTTTTATTTTACTTCTACAAAACTTGCACTTCAAAGCTAATCTCCAATGTCCTGGAAGTGAGCTGGCCCCCTGACCTGAGCCCCAGGAACATTGGGCTCTTCCCCGCCTTCGCTGAAGAATTGCCGGACGCCTCTGGAGCCGTCGCTGAATGTGCCTCGAAGACCTGCCCTTTTAAAAAGCCTGTGCTGTGCCTCCTGACTCCGTCTGGCCCTGCTCCTCCTCGAGCCGGAGTCCACACCGTAGCCTAATTGGGCTGCCTCGCACTGTGCTATCTTTTCCCCCATCGAGCCGCATTGCCACTGCCTTCAAGCCGCCCCGGAACAGCCAGTTTGTACCCTGCAAAGTACGAGCCGCACAGCATATGAGGACTCCAAGTACAGCTCATACTTGCAACTAACGTGCCGTCCGCGGCTTCAGGACACGAAGGTACGCCACATACGCTTGAAGCGTATTAAACCACACTCTGCCTGCCGTACGCCTCATATGCTTGAAACGTGCACCATCGTACTGTGCCGGTGCGCCACGTACGTACGCCTGAAGCATACCCCAGCGCACTGTGCCTGAACACCTCGTGGAATCAGCTGCTGCGTGTGCCTCCCTGCCTGCCTCTCTGCTCCGGCTGCCGCCGCGTGACCACGCCCCCTGCCATCGAGCGGCGTGGTCTTTGCTCGCTATCCCGCCTTGTGCCACTGTTTCTGTTTGAATTGTGCTTTTGAATTGTACATTGTTGTAAATTGTAAATTGTAATTTTGTCCCCCCTTTTTGCCTGTTTGCCTGTTTTTTCTTGGTTGCCCCGTCTCATCCCCCCCCGCTCCCCGCTTCCCGCCACCGCCGCTAACCCCGCCCCTTTCTTCATTCTGTACCCTCCCCGCTCCCGCCTCCCAGCTGCTCCGCCCCCCCTCGCACTTCGCCATATATGGCGACCGTGCGAACACGCAGCGGTCACGCGCAGCGGGCGCGCCGATTAAGCGCAGAAGGCGCGCCAAAGGTAAGCCCGTCTACGCCCGTCCACGCCTGGACCGCGCCCAGTGCCAGTACCCCTGGCCCTCGAGGCCCCTGCCCACCCGCCTGACGTACACCGCCGCCACCCTCAACGCACTCAACACCGGCCGAATCCCAGGATGCTACCGAGCCACCCCACAACGCACCCACGGACCCTTCAGCTGCCACGCCTGCAAGTTCACCTGCATCCGGACCTACCCGGCACCAGCACCTGCCAAGCCGAACACCAGCAGCAACCACCTCAAGTGCATCCTGCTCAACGCCCGCTCCGTCCACAGACACGCCATCGAACTCTGGAACCTCCTCAACACCACAGCCCCTGACGTTGCCTTCCTCACGGAGACCTAGAGGAACGCCTCTTCAGCGCCCGACATCGCCATCGCCATCCCAGGGGGATACAAGATCACCCGGAGGGACCGCTCCGCCAACCAGATGGGAGGAGGCATCGCCGTCATCCACAGGAACACCATCCGCATCATGACCAACACCGACGACACCCTGACAACCGCCGAACACCTGCACTTTCAGATCCACACCGACCCGAAGACCACCCTCAAAGGCACCCTGATCTACCGACCCCCGGGACCACGCACACAATTCAGCGAGGACATCGCCGACTTCATCAGCCCGCATGCCCTCCCCTCCGCTGACTGCATCCTCCTGGGGGACCTCAACTTCCACCTGGAGAACAGCAGCGACCGCAACACCATCACCCTGCTCGACAACCTCGCCAACCTCGGACTCAAGCAGCTGGTGTCCACCCCCACCCACCTCGCCGGACACACACTCGACGCCGTCTTCTCATCCAGCAAAGACATCACCTTCAGCCACGCCACAGGACTCCACTGGACGGACCACAGCTGCGTCCACTTCACCTTCAAAAGAACGACGATCCACCACCACCAGCAACAGGTTGCCCGAAGAAGCTGGAACAAGATCACAGCCGACCAGCTCGCCGCTTCCCTGAGCCAGCACCCTCCTGCCAGCTCAGCGAACCCCAGCCAGGCCGCCGACAACCTCACGAAGTGGAACAGCAACTGCGCGGACGAACTCGCCCCACTCAGGACCCCGCCCAGAAGACCCGGCAGCAAGAAGGCCCCATGGTTCACCGACGAACTCAAGAGCTCCAAGAAGAACTGCCGAGCCCTCGAGAAAGCCTGGAGAAGGGAACCAACACCGGACAACATGACCACCCTCAAGCTTGCCACCCGGAAGCACCACCAACTGATCCGCGCCGCCTAGAAAACTGCATTCAAGGACCGGCTGGACAACAACGCACACAACTGCAAGGAACTCTTCAACATCGTGAAAGAGCTCTCCAACCCCAACGCCGGAAACAACGACATCACCCCATCGCAAGACCTCTGCAACTCCCTCGCCTCCTACTTCCACAACAAAATCGCGGACATACACAACAGCTTCAGCATTCAACCGACGCACGCCACGACCACAGCAACGCCGCCCACCACCACCCTCCGCGCCTGGACTCCGATCAGCACCGAAGACACCGTCCGCATGATGAACTCCGTCCACTCCGGATCTCCGACCGACCCCTGCCCTCACCACGTCTTCAACAAGGCCGACGCTGTCATCGCACCCCACCTGCGGGACATTATCAACACCTCCTTCAACACCGCCACCTTCCCTGAGAGCTGGAAGCACGCCGAACTCAGCGCTCTACTCAAGAAACCTACAGCGGACCCCACCGAACTCAAGAACTACCGCCCCATATCGCTCCTCCCGTTTCCAGCCAAAGTCATCGAGAAGACTGTCAACAAACAGCTGGCCGCCTTCCTCAAGACGAATGGATCCCTCGACCCCTCACAGTCTGGCTTCCGAGCCAACCACAGCACCGAGACCGCCCTCATCGCCGCCACCGACGACATCCGGGCCCTGATGGACAACGGAGAAACAGCGGCCCTCATCCTCCTAGACCTCTCCGCGGCATTCGACACTGTCTGCCACCGCACCCTAGTGCAGTGCCTCAGCAACGTCGGAATCCAGGAGAAGGCACTGGAATGGATCGTCTCCTTCCTCGACGGAAGAACACAGAGAGTCCGCCTACCACCGTACAAGTCAGAGGCCACCGAAGTCATCTGCGGCGTCCCTCAAGGATCCTCGCTGAGCCCCACCCTCTTCAACGTCTACATGAGCCCCCTCGCGGCCATCGCACGCCAACACAACCTCAACATAATTTCCTACGCCGACGACACCCAGCTGATCCTCTCCCTGACCAACGACCCCGCCGCCGCCAGAGCCAACCTGCACGAAGGGATGAAAGATGTGGCCGAGTGGATGACGACCAGACGCCTGAAACTGAACTCAGACAAGACGGAGGTCCTCATCCTGGGCTCCTCGCCCTCCGCCTGGGATGACTCCTGGTGGCCCCCCGCCCTGGGCACCTCACCCAAACCGACGGACCACGCACGCAACCTGGGCTTCATCCTGGACTCCTCCCTCTCCATGACCAGACAAGTCAACGCCGTCTCCTCGTCGTGCTTCAACATCCTGTGCATGCTACGGAAGATCTTCTGGTGGATCCCCACGGAGACCAGGAAGACAGTCACCCAGGCCCTCGTCACCAGCCGACTGGACTACGGCAACGCCCTCTACGCCGGAACCACCGCCAAGCTCCAGAAGAGACTCCAGCGGATCCAGAACGCCTCAGCCAGACTCATCCTCGACATCCCACGAAACAGCCACATCTCCGGACATCTGAGAGACCTGCATTGGCTCCCCGTCAACACAAGAATCACCTTCTGTCTCCTCACCCACGCACACAAAGCACTTCACGATCAAGGCCCGAGCTACCTCAACAACCGAATCAACTTCTACGCTCCCAAATGCCACCTCCGATCAGCCAGCCACGCCCTCGCCGCCGTCCCCCGCATCCGAAGAGCGACAACAGGAGGAAGGTCCTTCTCCTACCTGGCCGCCAAGACCTGGAACTCCCTCCCGACTGACCTGCGCTTGACCCAAGACCACCTCTCCTTCAGGAAGAAGCTCAAGACCTGGCTGTTCGAGCAGTAGCGGAACCCCCCCCCCCCCCAAGCGCCTTGAGACCCTACGGGTAAGTAGTGCGCTCTATAAATGTCTTTGATTGATTGATTGATAGCGTCCCCCAAGAAGATACGGTTCGTACGCCGCCATCGTGACCGCCAGCCTTTACTTTGCCCAGCCCAGTACGGTGCGTACCTTTGCCGATCTACTGCACCGGACCGTTCTACCGGAGGCTGTGCCGCATTGAGACATGCTGCCCTGTACATTTTAACACCCCCATTCCTGCTTCTGGGTCACCTGAGCTTCACGAAAGATCGCCTGCGACCGGACCCTCCGCTGCGCCCCCTCGCGGTCCCACCTAGACGCCCTGCACCGCGCTGCCGCTCTACTGCCGGATCTCCACGGAAGGCCCCACCGAGGAACGTCTTCTTTTTTCCCGCATCTTTTCTTCAAGAAATCAGGTACTGTTTCTGCGCATCGCACCGACGGGTGCCCGCAGTGGACCAAAGGGTCTGCATTAGTGATAACAATTCTCTGCACCTCTTCCCCAGTAGAGAGCCACCCCGTGCTTAAGAATTGCGCAAACCTGACCCCAAAGAACCCTATTTACAAGAACACTCTTTTTAAGAAACAGTATTGTGTATTATGTACAATGTTATTTATGGTCTTGTGATATACCTGCCTAAGAGTTAACTATATTTACATAAAGTCTACGTATTTTTATAAAAATACAACCTGGTGTCCATGTGTGGGGGGTCATTGTTTTTACTGTGTATTATCATAAATGCTTAATTAACTTAGCACTCTGAAGATTAGCCTTGACTGCTCGCACCACACAACCTAGAGGGTGAGCAGGGGTCATTCTTAAGGGATAGTTCCCTTACCCTGACTAGAAGAGAGGGTCCCTGTTTGTCACAAGTGCATACCTGTGCCAATTAGAGACCCCCAATTCTAACAGTGATGCTTCGGTTCCTTGCTTCGGGGGAGGTGATGCGTCGGTTCCTTATTGCAGCGCAGGGGAGGTGATGCGTCGGTTCCTTGCCGGAGAGGAGGTGATGCGTCGGTTTCTTACTGCGCCCCCCAACGGTGCGACAGTCTTGGCGTCTTGATACAATGTATTGATCCGGTACAATGCGTGGTTTTGTGCTGCGGCACAGCAAGCTTGCGCCTGGATCTGTGTGGTGATCTCGGACTTCGGAGATCCTTGCACCCGATGCGTCGTTCAACGATTTCTCGAGCCGCGGCAGGCGCTGCGACGGTTTCTTCAGCAATTCATCATAAGCAGGTGTGGATGCGACATGCTTCTGTGATGTTGCGTTGATATTCCAGCTCCCAGTGACAAACCGTCTCTAGAGGTCCTAAACAGTAGCAGGCACCTCTTTGCAGGTTGGAATTCCCAGCAAGGAAATTCAGGGGAGCTAGTGGTGAAGTCTTTGTGTCCATGAGACTTCAGAATAGGAGGCAAGCTCAGTTTCAAGCCCTCAGAGATCTTTTCTTCAAGCAGGTGACAAAGCAAACAGCAAGGTCCTTTTTCTCCTTTCCTTGGCAGCAAGCAGCCACTTCAGGCCAAACCCAGACAGCAAACAGCACAGGGGCAGTATTCCTCCTCAGCTTATCCGGCTCTTCTCCTTGGCAACGGTTCCTCTTGATTTCCCAGAAGTGATCTTTGAAGTATTTTCTATCCCTGAGACTTCCAACAGGACGCAAGCTCCACTTCAAGCCCTTGGAGAAAACTATAACAGCAGGATGATAAAAGCACAGTCCAGTCCTTTCCCTACCCAAGACAGAAACAACCACTGAAGGCCAACCCCAAAAGTACACAGCACAGGGGCAGTCCTCATCCTCCAGCTTTCCCCGTCCTTCTTCCTGGCAGGTTCCTTAGTTCAGAAGTGATCTAAAAGTCTGTGGTCTGGGCCCCTCTTTTTATACACAAAAATTATTTGTTCCCTGAAGGCAGAGAGTGTCTGTACCCAGCCAAAACTTTTTTTGTGGGGCACTATGCAAGTGCACAACGTCCTCTATTGTCAGTGTGAGCCCTGGCTCCATACGCACCACAGGGGGGCGGAACCATCGCTGTGGAAGGCAGGCACAGCCCAGTTCAGGTGCTACTCCTCACACCACTCCAAATGCAGACCAGGCCTATTCAGCCTAGCGCTGACTCATCAGACTCTCTGGAGCCACTGCACCTCCCCAGCCCCTGTCTCACCAACAGCCAGGCAGCCAATACACAAACCTATCAGGTGCGATGCATTTTAACATTCTCAGTTCAGGCATATTAAACTTTATATTTTCACCTTGTTCCCAGGGCCAGTTATGTTAATAAGATGTTATAAACAAACTCCCCATTCTGTCCTGTGGGAACAGGTAGCCTTGCAATAGTGAAACATGATATTGACAGTATTTCACATTCAGGACATTCCACACATATCAGGGCATGTCCTACCCTCCACATACACTCCACCCTCCCACAGGGGTACCTTGGGCCTACATTAAGGGTGACTAATATGTAGAAAAATGAAGGTTTAGGGACTGGCAAGTGTGTGCACTTGCCAAGTCAACATGGCAGACCCAGACTGCACACAGACTCTGCAATGGCAGGCCAGAGTTACATTTTACAGGCTGCTTCTGTGGGTGGCACAATCTGTGCTGCAGCCAACTAGCAGCATTTGATTTACAGGCCCTGGGCATACACAGTGCACTATACTAGGGTCTGTCAAGTAAACCAAATATGCCAATCATGGACTCAGTAATCCATAACAACAATTTACACAGAGAGCATATGCACTTTATCACTGATCAGCAGTGGTAAAGTGCCCAAAGTCATAAAACCAACAAAAACAGGTCAGAAACAATACAGCAGGAAGGCAAAAAGTTCTGGGAAGACCCTGCAAAATGGCCAAGTCCAACAACAAGGCAGATGAGGACAGGAGCAGCAGTCAGGGCAGAGATGAGTTTCCTTAATATTATCAGAAAGTTTATCCGGGTTTCACATGTGCGAAAGTGCGCAGGGCAAATTTAGCTTAGGGAAGTGGCCAAGCTCCGATGCAGGGGTGGGCTCGCAAGGATAACAGACCCCATGTTAGGATTGAGATTCATTGGAAGAATGAGAACATCTAAAATGCACGAACCCTAGTGAATACCATAGTGGAGGCCTCTTTAATATGTTGAAACCCCAAAAAAGTTCAATGGCATCAGGGCCACAGAGGTGTTGCCGCAAGTGAGCTAAAAGATTAAAGAATTTGCTTTGCCATGAAATAGGAAGGAAGCTCAAAGGTTCATTGGATTATTTGTTTTTTGGAGACAACATATCCCTCACTTAAGACAGACTTTGGTCCGATTGTACAAGGTTATGCGAAAGAAACATGAGTTTGAGTCGAGAGAGCTGCAACAGAATGCATTTGAATCTGCAAAGGAGGCTATACAGTGTGCCTTAGATTTTTGGCCAGAGGGGGAGGGGAAGCTGAATGCGAAAGCCCAGGGGCAGTATGACAATAGGAGTTTGTGGCAGAAACAAGGAAAGAAGAGTGTGCTTCTAGGATTTTGGGCTTAGAAGTTACTAGATGCTGGAGAGCGGTACACTTCATTTGAAAAGCAGTTAATTGCATGTTATTGGGCCCTGGCGGACACTGAGCAGTTGACCCTGGGGCAAAATGTGATTTTGAGAGCTGAGATTTCTATAATGCAATGGATGATAATTTACCCCAAGACTCATCGAATAGGGCATGTTCAGGAAGCCGGCATTATCAAGTCGAAGTGGTGCATAGAAGACAGGGTCCGAGTAGGTCCCGAAGGTACTGCAGTATTGCATAAGCAGGTGGCACAGGCCCCAGTGGAAGATGCAGAGGTGTTACAGGATGTGCCTGAGATACAGGAGTCCCCTGTGAAGTGGGGTCAACCGTCTGCAGCATTGTCTTCAGAAGACAAGAGACATGTATGGTTTACTGATGGCTCAGCCAGGTATGTGGGGGCTAAGAGGCATTGGACAGCAGTATCATACAATACTACCACAGAGGGAAAGAGTAGCCAGTTGCAGAATTGTATGCTGTGCATCGGGCTTTGAAACAAGAATTACCTGGAAAGTGTTCTATTTACACAGACTCGTGGTCTACTTCCAAAGGTTAGCCACCTGGCTTCCCACATGGCATGCCCATAGCTGGATGATACATTCAAAAGAGGTTCAGGGTAAGGAGTAGTGGCAAGAGATCTGGGAAATGTTACCACAAAGCTCAGTTACTGTATATCACGTAGATGACCACTTCCAACAGACTCATTAGAATGGTGGAGTAATTCCTTTGTAGATGAAAAAAACAAAATTTTGGAGGATGAGGTGGCAACACTGGATTCTGATTTGGTGGGAATGGCTAAGTGGGCACAGCTAAAATGTGGACACCTGGGAGAGAAAGCTACTAACAGGTGGGCAGAGAGTAGAGGGATGTATATTCCCCTAGATTTGATCAAAACTGCGATTATGTCAGCATACACAACATCGACCAGTCCCACAGGTGGTGAGAGATCAGCTAGGCATAAATCCAGTGAGATTGATGCTGTTTCTTTCTCAATGGTCACAGCCCACTCTATGACGACTTCTTCTTTTGACACAAATAATCTTTATTTTGTCTAGCAAGTGTCGGCCAGTTTCTTTTTATTGTTAGAAGTTGCCACCACATACCAAAGAATACAGTGCAGCCCCAAATATCAAATAACAAATACGAGAGAAAGAAAAAGGAAAAAAGAAATTTAAATAAATAAAATGGCCAGTTAGGGGGCATCATTACACAAATCACATGTTAATTGTGAAAAAATGCCATAGAAATGTTGATAACATCCCCTACAATATTCAGAATTTATTAATACATTGTTTCAAAGATTTTAAATAAAATATGTTCTGTAAATTAACACATGTACAGATTTTAAAGAGAACCTTAGCTTTATGAATGAAACGAGAATGAAACGAGATTTATATCGCGCAACTTAGCCCCAGAGGGCATCAAGGCGCCTAACCAAATAAAATGATACGGTCAGAGAGCATGATTAATGATAGGCCTTGATGAAACACCACGTCTTTAAAGCCTTCTTAAAGAGAACCATGGTGGGTTGAGATTTGATCTCAGAGGGGAGGGCATTCCATAAATTAGGGGCCACAAATGAAAAAGCTCTTCCGCCCCATCTAACCTTGTTTGTCCGAGGGACGGTGAGAAGGTTCTTTTTGGCAGAACGAAGGTTTCTGCTGGGGGCGTAGGGACTCAAAAGGGAACTTATGGCCTCAGAGCTGCCGTCGGATAGGGCACTGAAGACTAGGCATAGGATTTTAAAAGAGACTCTAGACTGAATCGGGAGCCAGTGAAGACTCTTCCTTGCAAGAGAGACAGGAGCGGTGTTAGGGAGGTCCAGAACAAATCTGGCAGCCGCGTTCTGGATGGACTGGAGGCGTTGGATGAGGCCTTTATTGATGCCTGCATACAGGGCGTTACAATAGTCCAGCCGTGATGTAACTAAGGCCACCACGGTCTGTTTGCGAGCTTGAGGGGAAAGATAGTGGGCGATTTTTCTAAGTACTTTGATCACTCCCCAACAGGTAGAAACAGTTCTATTTACCTGTAGTGACATGTCTAGAGAGGTGTCAAAAATCACGCCAAGATTCCGGGCGGAATTTGACGGTACGGGACAAGCTCCAAGAGAGGGAGGCCACCATTCATTGGACCAGCTGTTTTGATCTTTTCCAAAGATCAAGACCTCTGTTTTCTCTCCGTTCAGCTTCAGGGCGTTTAAAATCATCCAGTCGGAGACAGCTTGCATGCAATTCCTGAAGCTGAGCGCTGAGGTACTCACCGAGTGGGAGAGGGACACCATGATCTGGGTGTCATCGGCGTATGACACCACCTCCATCCCCTGAGCTTTTACTAGTCTGGCAAGTGGGGCCACATAAATGTTAAAGAGGGTCGGGCTCAAGGCCGACCCCTGTGGAACCCCACATTGCACAGGCTTAACAGAGGAGAGGAACTCTCCTAGCTTGACCCTCTGTTCTCTCTGAACAAGGAAAGAGGACAGCAAGCTCAGTGCAGGACCCTCCACCCCTATCTCCCTCAGACGAGCAGTTAAAGTCGAGGGAGATAGGGTATCAAAGGCGGCGGTCAGGTCTAAGAGGACCAAAAAAGTGGTCTGGCCTTGGTCGACCTTTGATCGTATATTGTCCGTCACTACTGTAAGGGCCGACTCAGTACTGTGGAATTTTCGAAAGCCATGTTGAGACTGGTCCAGGAACCCAGAGGCATCAAGGAAAGCAGTCAGATGATGATTGAGATGTGATTCCAACATTTTGGCTGGAGCAGGCAGTAAGGAAATCGGCCTGAAGTTCTTAAGGGTGTCCGGGTCCAAGGTGGGTTTTTTAAGCAATGGCTTGACTATGGCTTGTTTCCAGGAAGCAGGGAAAAGGCCCTGGGCCATAGCCTGGTTCATTACCTCAAGAAGCGGGGGCAACAAGGTTTCCCTGCAATCTTTCAGAACCTTCAACGGACAGGGGTCCATAGGAGAGCCTGACTTTGTCCTGTTTAGCAGGGAGTCTAGTTGGTTGAGAGTAAGGGGCGGGAAGTTGGTCAGAATTTTAGAGGGGTCCTTGGCCCAAGATTCTAAAACCGGTTGAGACGGGGGAGGACGGGAAGCCATAAGGTCTCTCTGTGCTTCCAGAGTGAGAGAGATGTCAGTGATTTTAGCGTGAAAGAAGTGAGCAATCTTGTCACACAGCTCTTGGGAACCTATGATGGAATCAGGTGTTTGTAGCGAACACAGGGAATCCACAATCTTGAATAATTCCCTAGGGGACGTGATGGAGCTTTATGATAGTAATCCTTGAGTCGATATATTGACAACTGTGACACCTGAAAAGGGGAGCAGGTGGTATGTTTGTGATCTACAAATGAACGCTGAGTGCAGTGAGCATCGATGGAGGAACAGCGATCATTGACTCTCGGCCTCCTTCTGGATCGAGTGTCTCGAAGCCTCTTTTCTGGGTCAACCTTTGTGCCTCCATGAAACACTTTAAATCAACAAGGCTCATAAGATTCCTAGTGCCTGAACCCCAACCCTCTTCTACCCTGCTCTCCTTGGCTCTCAAATGCTGCCCTCATTTGCCTGAGGGTGTCTGATGGATTTCCAACCTGAAGCTGTTCTGATCATCTATTAAAAAAGTATTTCTAAAATATATAATTTGATAACTTACAGTACAATTTCTTTTCCAGCACCCTGCTACATTTATCTTGCATCAATAACTGTCCCGTTCTATACTCAACGAGACCTGTTCACAAAAGCCTTTAGAGTCCATTAAAAAGCTGCTCCTGTGGTGCTCTATGTCACTTCCATCTGTTTGTGTAGTGACCGCAAAATGCCCATCTCTCAGTTAGTAAAGTGGAAAGATGGTACAGTCCTCTCCCTTTGTACTAATTGTCCATGAATATTTCCTTAATATTCTCGTTTTACACCTCTTATAAATGAATACATAAATATAGGTAGTGCACCAAATTAAACAGGTGCAGTAAAAGGGGCAGAAACATTGGAACACAAAAGGAATGTGTTGTATCCAGATGGCTTGCTTGCATATCCACAGGGTGCGATGTTCAGTACTTGCATCTCTACTTGGAACACATCCGTGACACCAACCCTTCAAGATGTGAATGTGGTGGGCCCAAGGCTTCAACTAGTTTGGGGCTAGCGGGAACACGTTGCATCTGAGAGTACGCACCAAAATACAAAGAAGAAATTTAGGAAGCCTCAGGTAGCAATAAGGCAAATGCCAGGGCTCTGAGAAAGTAGTATAAAAACAAGCATTTACAATCAAATAGGTCCGGGGTTAATTAAGTTTGAGCTATTGGCATTGCTAAATATTGCAACACCAACTGCAACAAAAGTATATAAATTGTAGGCCAACAAAATGAGTATTTATTTTTGTAGCAACGGTGGCATGCTGCACTTTAGATGAATATGTTTAAAAGTAAAGTGCGCCATACTGCGATTGCTAGAAAAGTTAATTTTGGATGCGCCACGAGACCTAAAAATAATAAAAACCACTGCCGTAGCCGGCCCTTAGAACCACTGCGCAGTCTTAATACTTTGCCAATGGGGGAAACTGGGATTGTTGAAACTAAATATGCTGATGGCACATAAGGCTGACATCATTGAACCCAGCATACGCTTAAATGTATTTACATCAGCCTGTTTTAAAAAGGGAAACATCACTCGAGCTATTCAACAATAAAGATGCATTTCTTTTTTAAGTGTTTGGCCTTTTCAAATCCGTACTGCTATCCCCTAATACTCCTTCCTAGCCCCCCACCCTAGCTGTGGACTAATAGGGTAAATCCTTGATTCTCACACACTGCTCCTGGCTGATGAAGCCAAACCCACACTTCTTGGAACCATCGGTGCAGGTTCGGTGATGAATCCCTACAATGCGCGTCATTTGGGACATCAGGAGGCCAATGGTCATGTTCAAGAGACACTTCAGTCTGATACGAAACAATGTGTTTGTATGCTCATTCCGAGACACTTGTAACCGGGTCTGCTGAACCTTAAAATGCTTTATTGTGATCCCTTGTTTCTTGATAAGACTCACGCTGGGGTGAATCCGTCTCGTGGGAGCAGGGGCGAGGCTGCTTGTGGGACGACAATGTCCGTCCAACACCACCGCTGACACAGAGCACATGCACCGAAATGAGTCCCTTCCAGGCCCCGCAGCCCCTGCAGCCCCCGAGGGGCGCTCACTGCACGCGTCTGGTTTGCATCAGAGATGCTGCGGTCAGAAATATGGTTTTACTCAGCGACTCCTGCCCCCGCCATCTGATGCCCCCCCACACGATGTGTCAAGATACGTATGCACGCACAGACACGACAGGTAAAGGGAAGGAGACGCAGACACACAAACAGCCATGCACACTCGCGAACACACATACACACAAGCACAGACAAAACACATGACATCTGTCCCTGGGTGGCTTGAACAAGCTCTTAATTTGAAGCAGGGCTCTGTCCACTCAAGGACACCTCTCAGCTTGTTGTGCGGGAAGACGATCTGAACTAAGAATTACAAGTGCCGGTAGGTCTAGGAACCAAGGGAGACGTCCAGCTGTCTCAGCGAGGAGTGCACACCAAGCGAGCAGATCTCTGTTTCATAGACTACTGTGATGGAAAACACAGGGTACGCTATCCGGCATCACACATAATGCCGACTGACCCCTACTGTAGTCAGAGACATTCACACGTACTCAAGTTTGTAATTTGAATCCGGCCGCATTCCACGCTCAGAGACAGGACAAAAAAAAAAGCATGGCTGTTTATCAGCGCCGCGCGCCTCTCTGCAGACTCCCCCTGCATTCCAGAGAGGCGTGCGTCGCGATCCGGTCTGCCATGCCATGCTGTGGAGACAAGACCTGGCCGCGCGCACAACGTTATCCTATGGGGAAACACTGCGCGCGGCCAGGTCTTGTCTCACTTCGTCGTTCTGAGACTGCTGAGACGCCGACTATAGTTATCTGGCGAGAACGAGCTTCGCGCGTTACTAGCCGAGACCTAAAAAAGGAAAAGAACAGTACATTCTGAAATTAGTTTCTACGTCACACCTGTTTCACAAGGAGCAATTGCAGTGAGGAATCCTTTGGGCTGGTTGGTCAAATGTTTTCAGCTTTTACATTCTGTCTGATTTGTGACCTAGTAGAGAATGGGGTCTATTTGGCTGATGTGAGTGAATCAAGCATAAATGGTTACTATGTAAGGTCTCTGCAGCCTGTCATTTGGGTGCCGGTTGGCATTTTGACACTTCTTTTGAGTGTTTTTCAGCTTTGTCAGTTTTTCACATTTTATATGATCACACTTACAATCTTAACTTCAGATTAATACAGTTTTTACTTTTTTAAAGCAGACCATATGCACATAAATATTTTCACATCATAATCCAACTGTGTCTAAACTAACAGCTTGTCTTGATTTTTCTTCAGAACACCTGAGCAAGACTTCAAAACACCAGGACACAACGAGAACACTCTTCAAAATAGGACTCTACACACAGAGAACATAAACAAAAGCCCAACACTCATTTGCTAACTAAATGGGAATATTTATTGCAGTAAGTTCCCATATATCAAAGGCAAAAATGCACAATTCAAATAAGTACATATAGTGAACATATATACACAAGAATAAATGCATAGAAAGCTAACTGCATGACCACAAAAATGAGTCATTAAAACTTAGAATAACTCACCGGCTGTCTGTCTTGCATCTTCCTGCCAGCAGGACAGGGGAACCGTTGACAGTCTCAGCAGGAGTGTAGTGTAGTTCCTAGTTTCCCACTAGGCCCTGCGCATTGGAATAACATAAACAGTAGTATCGACGTGGAACTGCGGATATTCCAGGCCTCCACTGACTATGCTAAACTTAATTGGGTTGTGTTACCAACTAGCTCAGAGGTCACTGGAAACTTTCTTCTCTGCATAGGAAGTGATCAGCTTCCTTGGCACAGACAAGAAGGGATTCAGTTTTCCAACAACCGTGCAACATGACAACTTTGCTCCTCAGATCAAGAGTCGATCTCTAGGGTCGTGTGAAACAATAGACATAGATTTCACTCAGTCAGTCTAGTGCAGTTTACTTTCACGAGATGTAGAGAATAGAGAGACGGGCGTTTATCAATAAAGGGTTAACATTTATTGAACAGTCTTTCTTCTCGTACAAGAGAAATGTATTGCCATAATTGCAATAACTGTTATTATAAAAAGTACGTACAGTAAGATAAGTATTGCGAAATAGAACTGTAAAAGCGTTGATATGGTTTCTTAGCCATACAATGGTTTAAAAGTAATAAAACATATATACAGTCATATATACATTAGGCTAACATACTCAACTGGTGCTTCTAACTAAGCCTACCCCAGTGTGCCTGACCTAAGCCTAACACGTGAAAGGGGAGTAAGTAAGTAGCTTTAAGTTAAGTTGGTTTTGCCAAGGTTTGTTTCAAGAATTCTCGTCTAAGGGTTTAGTCAACACCATACCTCTGAATAGAATGATGGAGGATTGGTATCTCCTTCAGGGGTCTCTCTCGATATCCCAGTCACCCGCGAGGGTAAACCGGAAGCGCCGGGACTGGATTTCTCTGCACGAGAAATGCAGCGGCTTCTCTCTTCAGCGCGTCGAGGAAGGAGGGGTGACAGCGTCCGCGGGCAGCTGGGCTGGATGTCTTCGCAGAGGACGGCTGCTCGGCTCCTCAAGCGTACTGCACCATAGGTCGCGCTGTAGTGGCGATAATGGTAATCAGCAGCTTCACCACCACAGGATAGCAGGCTGCAGCGACAGAGTGCTAGTTTTTACCAACACAGGGTCATGCAGGCTGCTGGCTTCAGTAGCTCGTACATCAGCAGGCAACAGGCTCTCTCATTGCTTAAGGCAACGTTGGTAATATTTATACCTGACAGGTGCCGGGTTTGACGCAAGTTTGCTGGACATAAGACGTCAATTAAAGATGTCACTAGGAAGTGACAGTTATCAGTTGCTCATTAGAGTTCTATTACTAATCAAAACATAGCAAGCGGGGATTTCCAGGTTTTTATCTTGTTGAAGAACTCGGAGTGTTATCTAGGAATATCAGATAGTGACTGCTGCACTGTCATTGCACTAATTGGTCGCAAAGGAAGTAGCAGAGAGTCATGCTGGAATGTGGCTCTGTTCGTGTGAGGCCAGAGATGACTTTACAGAAAATCGCACTTGAACGGTTATGCCAATATAGGGGATAAATGGGTTTATAGCCGAATAGGGGCATAAGGTCACAGTATCGATCAGGAACCTAGATAAGCACGCAACACCCGCTCCACGTTTTCATGTCCATCAAAATTACTACAACTAAGCAATAAGATGCATGTGTAACATTGCCCACCCCAAAATACATAATTGCATTCGAAATAGGCGTACTTGTAATACATGGAATTTAGGTACTGTACGTTTTTTTAAAGCATAATAATCATTCAAAAAATTATTGCATATGAAATCAATGAACGACTATGCATAAAGAATTACACATGAAGTATCTCTGACAAAAGAAATGCGAGATAAATCATCACATAAAAATGCATTGTAATAACATGTGTGCTAGAGGCTGGTGTTATGTGTTATGTCTCTAGATGTGTTTAGAAATAGAAGTGTGAAGCTTCTGTTCTCTAAGAATAGTTTTTACGTTAAGCAAAGAATTGTTCGTGCCAAAAAAAGGTCAATATTAGAAAAATTGTCCAATTCAAAGAAAATAGTTTTCCAAAGCTCCTGGCAGTTTTTTGTTGATCAAAACTGAAGGCCGAATTCAGAGTTCATGGGAACGCTGTGTGTCGGAAAGCTTCTCAAAAGTTATTGTTTCTCTATGGGTGAGAACATCGTATCAGACAGGCTCGCAAAGAATTGGTCTACAAAATCAGGTGATAGTTCAACCAAATTAGATAGCGCTGTAACTTGGCAGGTGTGAGAATGATTGCTGTCATCGAAGGCAGGACCAGCAATGCTCACAGAACGTTGTACCTGGATGATGTTGCTTTTGTCACTCGCTCCACTGTTACCACTTGGCTGTAGTACAGGAGTCTCCACGAATGCCGTCATCAGGATTGGTAGCCGCTGGGGACAACACAATGCGTGAGCCGTTATTGGACTGAGCAAAGTATCGACGTCCATTGGTACTGCTGATGGAAGTGAAAGACAGATGTCCAACACGCATTCATCGCCGCAAAGCATACACCGTAGCACAGGTAAAATGCAATTTTGCCATATCGGTCTGAATGAAAGGAACCAGGTCATGTTTAGATCTCTCAGCCTGGCCAATCCGAGGACGTTAGTTATCCTGTCCCTGTAGCGCATTGCTAGGATTGTCTCTTCCATTCCCATGGGAGCTATGTCTGAGCCGAGGCTTGCCATAACGAAGCAGGAGGATCAAAAATAGAATCCCTGCGATGAGTCCCAAAAATAGTGGTATGCCGCCAAAGATGGAGTGCACAAAATTAGGAAAGATTCCCAAAATTGCCTGGAAGGGTGTTAGCAGTCCCGTAAAGACTGTCTTAAATATGCCTGGGATGCTTGTTGCACTAGACATGTTAAGGAGTTGGCTGAACATTTCTACGAAATGCACGGGGCAATTTGTTGATAAAAGGTCATGGACTTCAGTAGCCGTCCTTGCGACTAGAAGATCATACGTCTCTTTAGATGACGTTATAGGCACTGTTGTCTGTAAAAGCACAGATTTCATTTTGCTTAATGTATCAATTCGTATAGAATAGAGATTCAGACGAGGCCAGAGGGGAGTCACTATGTCTGGAGGCCCGCTCGGAAACAATGCTTGCATACAACATTTGACCATGGACGTTACTTGTACTAGATAACTTTTCCCTGGCGCGAGGCCACAGCACCTGTGATCCGTTCTAAGAATGTAACTCCCGTTTGCGAGTTGCATAAAGAAGGGCTCTATCTGAGTTGCAGGTGTGACTAGCTGGTGGCATGAAAGGTTGTTTGAATTTCCATCACATGCTCCGTGTAAATTAATACCTTGACACAAAAGTATACCGCTTAGTGAGTGTTTACAGTTGTCACCACTAAGAAATACATTTTTGTCACTGTCACTATAGCAAGAATGAGTGTATGGTAATTTCCATTCGGATTTAACATATCCCGTACCCAATTGTTCATATTGGCCAGCAGGTATGTACTCAAGGCACTTTTTAAATCGGAAAGTTGTAATCGGAATTGTGATAATTCCGTGTATTATCCATTCAATGACAGGACTCTCTGACATTGTCAATGATAATCTCTCGAGTTTTTCGATGCTCAGGATTGTATAGTCTGCTCCTTTCTGTGCCAAACTGATCTGTTTATCAGTAAGGTTAAAACTGGAAAATAATGACGTTGTGTTGATTAAACGCCAAGGCACATAGCCTGAACGAAGATTTTGCAGCGTCCAGCCTAATTCTATAATAGAGCGTAATTGAGACTTGCCATGTTGTAACATTAGCAAATCTCTGTCTATCACATCAAAGGCAGAGGATACAATATTGTCCAACTAATATATTCTGGAAGACAGAGTCATTAACCCATTGTCTACCACAGAAAGTGATTTCTCCAAATTAATACGATCAATTTCTCGTATTTTTTCAGCAGTTTCAATTTGCTTTACTTTCCAAGCCTCGTTGTAAGCAGCATAGATGCTGGTCGCTATGAAACGCTTTTGACGCTGTTTGCGTGGTCCCAGAATGAAATCGCGCAAATCAGCACCATCTTTTAATAAAGACAAGTGTTGCTTAATTTCAGCCAGTGTGGATGTTGTTAGCCATTCAAGGCAGAGTCTCCCTACACTGTATGTTGTTATAATCCCTGGATGTTGTCTCTGGGAGTATCTAGGGTCTAATCTGGTCATTTTTAACCCCTGTGTTTTATTCAGGAATCTATCTTGACAGCTATTTGTGTCTGTAGGCCAGATTAACCACTTTTTCCAATCAGGATGTGTTCTGTTGAAATGTAAAATGTGTGACACGTCTAACTCAATATCAGCTGTTGCATTTTCAGGTATTGGCTTTGGTATAGACGGTGCTTTAAGGTCTTTGATCTTAGCTAGGCCAAGACAAGATGTTTGGTGTATTGTGTCATTTAAAAATAACATTTGTTCTGATATAATCCAGGTTCTAAAAAGTGCTTCTATGCCTTGCACCTGCCAATCTTTTTTACCCCAAATTGTTTTCGTTTCAATATTATTTTTCCAATAATCAAAACCAAATGTCATCATTTTGTCATAAAATGCTTCTGAATATATCAATTTAGAATTTGTCAGCATTGTTTTCATTCCTGTTTTATCTAACAGTTTGTAAAAAAACGTTTCTGCATCACTGGTGTTAAACCCTGAGAAGTATTTGAATTTCTCAAAAAATGCTTTAGAACTGCTTTTAGGTGGTGTAGAACAATGTTCCCATTGATTATACATAAAAACATTTCTAGGCTGTGCAGATTTATGCAAGTAATGATCCCCATAGTGGGTGTAACAGAATAACTGCTCATAACTAGATGAACCTTGTAAATAATCATGATCTGTGAATCTAGCTGACATTACTAAATCAGACATCATGTCATTAATACTGTTAAAGTCCCAATCATCAGAGAATGTACTTGGTGTCACAAAGTCACTTAAGGAAACCTTTAGTTGATGAGGATACTTCAGGATTTCGACCGGACCATAGATCTCATAGTCTGTTTTCTCCCATACTACCCCACCAGGTATTGGAATTGCTGTGACATTTACTGTTGACAGTTCTCTTTTCTTCACGTGGGATGATCTGTGTGGTTTCAGGACTAGGTTGATGTTCTGACTTGCTGTGTCCATTGTAATATATTTTCCTTCAATGAATTTTCCCAAACATAGTACCATGATGAGCCAAAGCAGGAGGAAAAATACACCTAGACCGAACCAGAACTCTAGCCAAGGGGAAACAAGGTAGATTTCCTTCAGTTGATGAAAGAGTTCCGTTGCTTTTTCTTTAAAAGACTTTTTTGTTTCTGGCATCACTTCGGGGTCATTTAAATCTTCAGAGAAGTTGTCGAAGTTGATGAAATAACCAGAGGCAGTTCTGTCAATTGATGGGATTGTTCTTTCAATCTGTCTCTCGGTAGCACTTTCTGATGCCACATCATTGTAGACCGGTGTTGTTTCTTGACGAACTGTTTCAATCTGTGTTTCAAGAGGCACGAGTTCCATGGCATTATTGCATAGTCCTTCATTGTGCACTGCAGGCTGATCGAATGTGATGAGTCTTTCAGTTTGAACCTCTTGGATTGTTGCAAGTTTGGGTATTCTGTTGTTTCTTGGGAGTCCGCTGGGCCTACTGTTGATTATAGGCCACATGCTTGTGGTTTTACCAGATCGATAGACACGACTCTGTTCTCCTTTTTACCAGCAAGGGGCGGTAGCACAACTGATTTTGTTCCGGTGACTGCTAAGACAGGTACTGCTTTTCTGTAAGAAGGCCCAAATTCCTTCTTCACCGCGATCTTTTCTCTGACTAGATCCCCAATCTTTGGAATCCAGACAGGCCTTGCTGGGGCTGTTGCGGGTGGTGCCTCGTCAGTGGTACTTGGCTGTTGCTTTAACTTTATGTTGCTTAATGATTTTCTTGTTTCATTCAGTTCCTGTAAAACAGCCAAACGGTGTTTTACATCAAAGTGCGTTTTTTCTTCTTGTACCACTGACATCTGACTATCGAGGTCCTGAACGTTCATTCTAATTCCGAACAATAGTTCGTATGGGCTGAAACCTTTTAGAGAATTTCTTGGCATGTTGTTAAGACTAGTCTGGACACTTATTAAATGTTTGACCCACCCAGCGCCTGAACCTAATACCTTCGCTGTTATAGATTGCTTTATGTCCCGGTTTTTTCTTTCTACCACACTATTCCCTTCGGGATGCGACGGACAAGAATACCGCAACCCAATTCCCATGCTGGCCATGGCCTCCTTATAGGCTCGAGAGCTGAAAGCAGGACCCTGGTCAGAATGGAACGTGGTAATTGCGTATGTGCCGATAAAGACTCGCAAATCTTTTATAACCGTTCTAGCGTCAGCCGAGCGCTGGGGCCACATCCATATGAACCTCGTACAGGAATCCACTGCTACCATGATATATCTATAGTTACCGTCCCTTTGTAGGGGACCACAGTGGTCCAGGTAAACGCATGCAAATGGTTTATCCGAGATGAGAAGGGGTGTCTGCGCTGGTCGTTTCACTGTTGATACTTTTATCCTTTGGCATATGTCGCATTCTAATACATACTTTTTAGTTTGTATTCTCAGGCGAGGCCACCAATATCTCTGTTTTAATAGTGATACTGTTGCTGAAACGCCAGCGTGTGCAGAAGCAAGCCCTTCGTGTGCCGCTTTGATTAGTCCTAGTCTGTGTTCCCTGTTTGGAATTACTCTATCCCCCACTCCAGGGATTCGAGCAAAAGGAACATTATTTGTATCCGTTAAGTACAAGTACTTTTTAGGAAAGCCTTTTGGGAGTGTTTTCTTATCATTTTTTACTGACGTACTGACAGCTTGTAGAATATCGCTGTCTATTTTTGTTTGTGACCGAGTTATCGCAGCTACGGAAGCCGTTTGCACAGCTGCCTTCGCGGCTTCATCAGCCAATGAATTCCCTGTAACGTGAACGCCATCACGTTGATGACTCAGTGTATGTATCACGTGAGTCTTTTGTAGTTCTTTTTGTAAAAGAACTACCTGTTCCCAAAGCATTTTATGCTTTATTGTGCCACCTTTTGCATCTTTGAAACCATTTTTCACCCAATTCTGCAAGTATTCATTATAAGATTGTACGCAATAGAAAGAATCGCACATTATTAGTGTGGGGAATTCGCGATCGGTATTTTCTAGCGCCATCTTAAATGCTACTAATTCAGCTCGTTGAGCCGATCAATCTCCTAGAGATTGTGTTTTAGTGACCAATGGTCTAAATTTTCCTTTGTGCCAGCGACCTTTAACAATCGCGCACGCAGCACTGTAAGCTTGCTTACCCCCAACTGCGGGTTGTGCTGATCCGTCAGTATATATAATACTTCCGTATTCTTCGAGAGGCAGGATTTCAATTGGCAGAGGACATTCGTATTCATATTGTAAAAATTCCTGTGTTTTTAAGTTAGGATCAAATTCGTAAACTACGTCTGTTGCAGCAAGAGAATTAACCCACTGAATCCATCTCGGATGCAAAGCTTTAGCATTAGGAATGCTTGCTTTAGTTACCGCTTCTAAAGCCGGTATGGGTGTTACGATTATTATTCGTTTACCTTGTGCTAGGGGCCTTTCTTTCGCTACCGCAGTCTGAACCGCAGTTAGAATTTTCTCCGTTGAACTGAATTTTATTTCAGCCTTTGTGTACAAATGTGATTTGTAAGCTATTGGTACCTTTTCTCCCTCATTAGAGGTTAGGTATGTGAATCCGCATCTTCCTGGGATGACTCGGATTACAAGATCACGTGTGTTGTCACGTGTATCCAATTTTGTTTTTGCTAACATGTCTGTTTGCAGTGATCTCAAAATTTCTGTGTGTTTTTGAGTCCAATTGATTTGTTTTAAATCAGGTTTTATTAGTTCGTAGAGAGGTTTAACCCTCTCTGCGTAATTTAGGATGTAAGTTCTTCCGAAATTCAGAAAACATAGTATTGATTGTAAATTCTTCAGCGTTTTTGGAGCTTGGAGTACAGCGCACTTCTCTAAGAAGTTGTCCGCTAGGCTTTTCCCTTCACTTGTTAATTCGTACCCTAAGAATAGTACTTTCAGATGGGCAATTCGGGACTTTTTAAAGTTGAATTTGTAACCCTCTGCTGCGAACCCAAGTATAATGGTGTTCACTCTTTTCAAGTGAGTATCCAAGTCGTCATCTGTGAGATAAATATCATCTACGTAAGATAATGCTTCATCATCATAGATTTGTAGTAACTCTGTTACCCTAGCTGAGAATAGTCCTGGGCTGTTCTTGAACCCCTGTGGAAGTCGACAGAATTTTTTCTGTGATCCAAATGCGGAGAAAGCGGTCAAATATCTGCTTTCTGGTGCAATGTTTTGACAAAAGAAACCATTAGAAATGTCTAATGTCGTTTTATATTTTTTCCTAACTATGTTATTCATTAGGGCTGCACTATGCGAGTTTTGTACTGCAAAGGTTTTGCAACATGTATTAAGGTGTCTGTAGTCCAAAACTAGACGATATGAATTGTCTGGCTTGGAGACAGGAAACAAAGGATTGTTCATTTGAGAGGTGCATGTTTCAATCACCCCCTGGTACTCAAGTTGATCTAAGATCTCCCTGACTTGTTTTTTAGCTTCTTGCTTTATGGGATACTGCCGTTGGGCAGTTGGTTCACTTTTTAGTTGGATTTTGTGAGGCGGTGAATCCTCATCCCATCCTACATGATTTTTATACAATGCAGGTGCCTGGGCTACTGCCCATTTCCTTGCATATGTGTATTTTTTATGAATCGGTATGTGATTCGAGAAGGCAGGCATAATCACTTCTTCGCCACGAGGGCACTCCCTGACAAACTCTGGGGGCCAATCTTTTTCAGCTAACAGAATATCATAGCCTTTTGAGAGCTTATCCCAAAACAGACCCTTAATTTTCCTAGTCTTATCACCCTCTATACGCAATGTTATTTCGTATATTTTATGGGGCTCGCTAAGTCTGGCGTCGGCAGTTTCAACCTGAATGTATTCATTCGTGTCCACTGTCTCCAGATGACTCATCAAGATCTTGCGCGCTATACTGATTTCTGCTGCACTGTCCAACATTGTCAATGCCCACTCCCCGTTTTTCAACTGTGTCCTCAGTATTCTCGGCATGGTTGATTACTCTAATACTGGCTACCTTCTTTTTCTGAAATTGAGATTTCTTATTTTGAGCAGGTTCCTTGTCTTTGGACTTGGTGTGCTCTCCTGGGTCTGACCGTCCTCTTCTTTCCGAATTCTGTGGAAGAGATCGAGAGGGACGTGTATCAATACTTTGATATCTATCAGGTTTTTTCAGATTATCCCTATTTCTAAGGTTATATCTTTTCTCAGAGGGCTCCCTCTGGGGAGACTGGCGTTCTCGAGTCGGAGTTCTTTCCCTCCGTCGAGGAGACCTTCCTCTGGACTGGAAAACTTTTTCCTTGGGAGTGGATTGTTTATTTCCATCCCAGCTCTTTTTAGGAGTGTTTAAATTATTTTTAATAAATAATTTTTCAGGATTTTCGAGCAGTTGGGGCTTAACTGGTTTTCCACCCAAGCTGTCTCTACCTAATTCTTCATAGCATTTTTCTATGATTTTTGCAAGCTCAACAGGATCTTTTATATCTGTTTCCCTTAACTTCTGGCGAATCGCCACAGATGCTGCTTCTCCCTTTACGTTGGCTAATAATATAGCCGTGACCTGCTTGAAGTCTTTCAGTAATTTCATACCTAGATTTAAAGCGGGCTCTGGACCGAATTCATTTTGAATCTGTTTTAGCACTTCTGGTATTACCGCCATAGACGGAACACCGTGTGTTTTTGTGTAAATGGAAGCAAAGACCAAGTGTCACAGTCCTCCACGTGTGGTGCGATTCCCATAGGAAGGCAGATGGTCAAGATTCTGTGTTTCTCAATAGGGGTAGTATCAGGAAATACTGCCTCTATTTGAGTGATTTTCTGTGCTAACCAGAAAGGAATTTGTTCCCGTTTTACGGGTGTTTTACCAAGACATGATTGTATGTTCTGTGGTGTAATTTTATTTGTGTTCCCCTGATGAGGGGTCAGCTGTGGTGTATTAACAGCTGGCTGGACTGTTGCAGTCCGCATTACATATTGGACTAATTGCCTATGTATTTTTATTAATGTGTTTAGCTGTTCTAACAGCTCTTCTCTAGACATTCTTGCAATGTCAGGATGTGGTGTGTAGCTGGCTAGAACCGGCCACGTGGCTCCTGGTCTACCTAGTGGACCGAGCCTGGTTATGTGATCATTGTGTTTTAGGGCGCCATTAAACCAGAGCAGGTGCTCTTGAAATTTGAGTGGGATTTCAATCTCCTCGAAAGGAGCGTACTCTCCCGGAGGTTCCTCTATTTTGTAATAGTGAAACTCTTGTGTTATAGCGTTTACCGCTGGAAAGTTTATCCATGAATAGAATACCTCTGTCTGCCGATACTCGTGAGCCTCTATCACGAAAATTACTGTACCACCTTGAGGTGTCAGTCCGTTTTCTATAAGTTTTAAAGTTATAGATCTTCTTAACTGGACCGGGATGATAATAGCACCCGGGTCTGTGTATTCGGGACCTTGCTGAGTCGCATCTGCTGCGGCCCCAGTGGTTCCGTTTTCTGGCATTGTAAAAATGCGAGGTTTGCAGAGTAGGTCTCCAAGGAGACAAAGATTAGGTGCACAATATTTTGGAACACTGTATCCTTCAACGTTGAATAAACCAGCGCTTTACATAGGAATCTCTTCCTACTAAGGTCGGGCGGATTTTAACCTTTCACCCACTCCAGACGTCTATTGGAGTATTTACGGGAGAAAGGGGTGTGAAATATGCACGACTGAGTTACTCTATAAGTCTTGCGTTAGTTTATCGCCTTACCAAACGTTAGGGCGCCATGTAGTGTAGTTCCTAGTTTCCCACTAGGCCCTGCGCATTGGAATAACATAAACAGTAGTATCGACGTGGAACTGCGGATATTCCAGGCCTCCACTGACTATGCTAAACTTAATTGGGTTGTGTTACCAACTAGCTCAGAGGTCACTGGAAACTTTCTTCTCTGCATAGGAAGTGATCAGCTTCCTTGGCACAGACAAGAAGGGATTCAGTTTTCCAACAACCGTGCAACATGACAACTTTGCTCCTCAGATCAAGAGTCGATCTCTAGGGTCGTGTGAAACAATAGACATAGATTTCACTCAGTCAGTCTAGTGCAGTTTACTTTCACGAGATGTAGAGAATAGAGAGACGGGCGTTTATCAATAAAGGGTTAACATTTATTGAACAGTCTTTCTTCTCGTACAAGAGAAATGTATTGCCATAATTGCAATAACTGTTATTATAAAAAGTACGTACAGTAAGATAAGTATTGCGAAATAGAACTGTAAAAGCGTTGATATGGTTTCTTAGCCATACAATGGTTTAAAAGTAATAAAACATATATACAGTCATATATACATTAGGCTAACATACTCAACTGGTGCTTCTAACTAAGCCTACCCCAGTGTGCCTGACCTAAGCCTAACACGTGAAAGGGGAGTAAGTAAGTAGCTTTAAGTTAAGTTGGTTTTGCCAAGGTTTGTTTCAAGAATTCTCGTCTAAGGGTTTAGTCAACACCATACCTCTGAATAGAATGATGGAGGATTGGTATCTCCTTCAGGGGTCTCTCTCGATATCCCAGTCACCCGCGAGGGTAAACCGGAAGCGCCGGGACTGGATTTCTCTGCACGAGAAATGCAGCGGCTTCTCTCAGCGCGTCGAGGAAGGAGGGGTGACAGCGTCCGCGGGCAGCTGGAATCGGCTGGATGTCTTCGCAGAGGACGGCTGCTCAGCTCCTTAAGCGTACTGCACCATAGTTCGCGCTGTAGCGGCGATAATGGTAATCAGCAGCTTCACCACCACAGGATAGCAGGCTGCAGCGACAGAGTGCTAGATTTACCAACACAGGGTCATGCAGGCAGCTGGCATCAGCAACAGGCAACGAACTCACAGCTCGTATCTCTCTTTGCTTAAGGCAACGTTGGTAATATTTATACCTGACAGGTGCCGGGTTTGACGCAAGTTTGCTGGACATAAGACGTCAATTAAAGATGTCACTAGGAAGTGACAGTTATCAGTTGCTCATTAGAGTTCTATTACTAATCAAAACATAGCAAGCGGGGATTTCCAGGTTTGCTAAGTTTTTATCTTGTTGAAGAACTCGGAGTGTTATCTAGGAATATCAGATAGTGACTACTGCTCTGTCATTGCACTAATTGGTCGCAAAGGAAGTAGCAGAGAGTCATGCTGGAATGTGGCTCTGTTCGTGTGAGGCCAGAGATGACTTTTCAGAAAATCGCACTTGAACGGTTATGCCAATATAGGGAATAAATGGATTTATAGCCGAATAGGGGCATAAGGTCACAGTATCGATCAGGAACCTAGATAAGCACGCAACAGGAGCTCTCAGCCAGGAAAGGGCTCAAGGCAGTGTGTCAACTCCGAGAAGAGTTTGTGTCAACGTGGTCTCCGTCTTTATATTCTTTACTAACACAGAGAGAGACGTCTAGAAGCTCCCCCTCCCTTCATCTGCACCGTAGGTGCTGGCTACACATTATGCGTCGAGGTCACTCAACGGAGCTGGCCAGGCTCCGATGAGAGTTGAGGCAGAATTCTTCACTTTTTCCTCCTTGGACACTGGACGCCACCCACACTGCCTGTTCTACCAGCTTATCTCTTTCGTTTGGTGAAGGGAAAAACATAAGCAGTTCTGTGTGCGAAAGTAGCCTGGGGCCTGCCTGCGTTCGCAGCGTTATGGCAGATATAAGATGAAACCATGCTCAGAAATGTAATTAAAGCAACTATGGCTCAATGTCCAAAACAGAGATGCACTCAAGCACGCACAGTCCAAGTCACAAATATAAACTCTTCTTTGTAACGTTCTGTCACATCCAGTCCACACAAGTCAAAGTCTTCCACATTGTTTTTTACTTCAAAGATACATTTTCATACAGTGTTGTCCAACAACTACCGCAGTTGACACGTGTTTCATCCTCCTGGACTTTTCCAAGGCTATGCATATGGAGACATGTCCATACTATTCTGGCAGTTTCTCCAAATTAGGTGTATACAATGTGTAGAGGCAATTCCGTCTGTCTGGAGCCTCTGAATAATAGTTGTCCGAGTAGCGGACGAACGGTAGAATTATTCCCCAACTTATGTTTCCTTCAGTACGAATTCTCATGAGAAATGGCGCAACCCTGATAAGCATGCCGTTCTGCAGTTTCCGGGTCCGTACAACGCCGTATGCGCGAGGCGCTATGAAAGTTTGTCTTTGAAGTAAAAAACAATGTGGAAAAGTTTGACTTGGGTGGATTGGATTCGCTCAGTTCAACAGAACCTTACAAAGAAGAGATTTATACTTGTGATTTGGACGATGTGTGCGAGTGCAGCCAATTTGCACCACAGATGGCTTGGAGCTTAGCACAACAGCGCCACTAAATGATTAAACATGAGAAACTGCGTTTTTTAACAGCCAATGACTATAGATTGATGTGCAGACATTGGGCTTAGTCACCAGTTTTTGTTCTCAACATTGGGTCAATGGTGAACACATGATCTCACAATATACAAATGCCTGTAGCAGGACACTCCATTCCTTGACCATTGACTAATAATTAGCATAATCTATAGGTGTAAAGTCATAGTTCTAGGATACAACAATGATATAAAGTTAGTCACACATTGCATACAGCAACATATAGAAAATAAAATTAAAATTATAATGAAAAAGACACTTAAAATATAGCGACGTTGTCCAAAATTAGGCAACCATCGAAAGAACCAATCCCACCACCCCTTGACTAATTCATGAACGCATTAAGATGCGAAGGGATTGATGTGGAATGGTCAGACCAATTAAAACTACACAATCCTTCGAAATCTGCACAGCCATGGTTATGTTTTAAAAGCACATAATCAATAGCAGATCTATTTTGTAAAGCAACTTTTGCTGTTCCCTGAACATCCAACAGCAATTCAGCTAAAGCAGTAGAAGTTTCTTTTATTTTTTTCACTATTAAACATGCAAGCTTGTTTATTATCCTAGTAATGTACACAGTTAACCCGGGAACGCCTACAATGGACGAAGCTAAACTAATATATTGAGTTTTGGATAGGAAGGTAATTTCAGAATCAATTAAACAATTGAAATGCATATCTAGCATAGCGAGAATATACAACTGAATGCAAAGGAAACATCATAAGTCCTGATCGTGTTAAAGCACATGGTCCACCTGCCACTTTTGCTGGAATGTAGGTGTATGTTATGTTATGTTATTATGTTATTATGTTATGTTATTTAGATTTATAAAGCGCACAGCGACCTCAGGGGTATTCCCCGGTGCCAGCTAGGTAGGAAAGGGAGAAAGCGAGGAAATTGCTGGTTTGATAGCCGTGTCTTCACTCTTCTACGGAAGCTGCCGACAACGGTTTTCTCCTGTATTGCAATAGGAAGAGAGTTCCATAGGGAGGGTCCAAGAAAGGAAAAGGGCTTACCGCGCATCAGAGAGAGTTTGATTCTAGGGATCGTGAATTTCGACTGTCCGGAAGAGGGCAGCGGACGATAAGGTATATTGAGTTGGGCTAAACATTGCAAGTATTGTGGTGCCGTTCCAGATTTAATTTTGAACATAAAGCTCAAGGCTTTAAATTTGACACGATTCTCCACTTTTAGCCGGTGATGATTGCGAAGAGAGCTGGCAACTACACCGTCCTCAGGAGGTGACAGAGCAGCCTGGCAGCCGCGTTTTGCACCTCCTGCAGTCTTTGTACCATATCATTGTTTGAGCCTAAATATAGACCATTGCCATTGTCCAGCCTGGATGTGATCAGGGCATGGACGACCGTTCTTTGAACAGTGAGGGGTAACACCCACAACATTTTCTTTAACCATTTTAGAATGGTAAAGCAAGTTGAGGCCACCTTGGTGACTTGCTGTTTCATTGACAGGTGGTCGTCAATGATGAATCCCAGGTTGCAAACTTGATGTACCGGTTGAGGTAGGGCACCCATTTCAGAAGGCCAGTGTTGTGATCCCCAGAGATCTTGTTCTTTTTCCAGAATCATGACTTCAGTTTTTTCTCCATTCAATTTGAGTAAGTTGTTTTGCATCCAAGACGCAAGTTTTCTCAAACCAGCCTGCAGAGCAGATGAATGAGATCCCTTGGATGGAGGGAGGAGAAAGATTATCTGCGTATCATCAGCATAGGAGAATATGGACAACCCGCCTCTTCGGCAATATCTGCCAAGGGATGAACGTAAACATAAAACAGCAATGGACTGCTCACTGAGCCTTGCAAAACTCCATAAGGAGAAGGGTGGAGTTTAGAGCTTGCTGAGGTAGAAAAACCTGAAAAGTGAGGTCAGTTAAGAAAGAGCGGAGCCACTGAAGGGCTGAACCTCCAAGGCTCAAGGCATGCAGGACTCTCAACAGAACAGTGTGCGACACTGTATCGAAAGCGGCGCTGAGGTCGAGTAAAATGAGAGCCACCGTATGACCTTGGTCCAGTTGATGTCTCAGCATTTCGGTGACTCCAAGTTTTAGTTTTAGATTCCATAGAGAATCCTACTCTAAAATCCGACTGAGAGGGATGAATAAAGTTCTGAGAATCGATGAAAGATGTCAGCTGGGAATTAACATGTTTTAAAATGTTTTTGTATCTGTTTTATTGACTTTTCATCAAAATGAACATCCATCACAATCATAGTCATATATAAAACATCCGTATATATGAAAACAGTGTACATAGACACGAGGCCAGAAAAAGAAGGAGAAATGAAAAAACATCCACATGACAATGTCACAAAACTACAATATCCCACCCGAGGGGTGTGCAACAGTCTTGGGCCAACCATTAGCCCTACAAACTGTCCAAGGGGTCTCCAGAGGCACTCTGCTTGTATCCATTCCTTCTCCCTGCACCTTGCATATCAGGGCTGTTCAGTCCGCGTGGTGTCGTCTACGTCTCCAGTCCTTGTATCGCTATTCGTCAGATCAGTTTCGCCTTCATCGTCTGTGTCATTGTCTGTGTGCCGTCTATCTAGAAACATGGACCAAAAGTTTTTGGGTCTGTTACGGGGGTAGCAGGTCACTGTAGAGTTCTGTTTGTGTACTGCAATATATCATTTCCTTAGTCCACTGTGCAATTGTAGGAGCTGGACCACGCATCCATCTTATGACGATGCATTGCTTAGCGAGGAGGAAGGCCATGTCTACCAGTCGTCTGTGAGCCTGTCGTAAGGGTTTGGAATAGCCCAATATGGCTAGCAATGGGTCTGGTGTCAGTGTAAGCTGTGTAATCTCATTCCCTTCTTTGTATACTAAGTGCCAAAATGTTAGTATTGCCGGGCAAGACCAGGCAATGTGTAAAAAAATCAGCGACATGATCCCCACATCCCTCAATCCGTGTCTGTGTAATCTCTCAGGAGTATAGTAAGTCCTGTTCAGATATTTAAAGTGCAATAGTCTATGTTGGCCATTCAGTGACACTCTTCTTGTACCCGTGCAGCATATCTCTTCCCCCAGGTCAATCGATAGATCTGATTGCCAAGCTAGCCTCGGTTTAGGGTATGCCGCAGTTTTTTCAGAGAGAGCAATGCGATACAAGTTGGTTATTAATTTAGCAGGGGTCTTAGCATTGACCACATATTCTAAGGCCTTAATTATAGGGGGTTCTTCTAAATCTTCACCTTACAGGTCCCTGAGAGCGTGCCTTACTCTGTGGAACTGGAAGCGCGATAAAAGTGAATGGGGATTGTCACCAGATTCAATCTCGTCCCAGCAACGAGTTCTGCCCTCAGTGAACAAATTGCCCATAGTATGTATTCTCAGCGCCCTAAGCGCTGCTATGACTCCTTTATCCTTGCATGGGGGCAGCCAGGCGCACCAAGCTATATGTGCCTTGGGAATTAACATATTTTTCGAGGATCGTGTAAAAGGCCGAGAGCAAAAAAACAGGCTGGTAGTTCAATGGCACAGTTGGGTCCACATTAGATTTCTTTAAAAGAGGGAGAACCGTGGCAGGTTTCCATTCCGGAGGAAAAAACCTTCCTGGAAAGAGGTATTGAGGAGGCCCATGATCAGCAAGAGCGTGGGGGCATCGAGCTGTTTCATCACAGAATTAGGAAGAAGGTCACAGGGGGAGCCTGATTTAATGCTTGCCAGGAGTCGGTTGAAGGTGCTGAGATCCAAAAGGGACCACGCTTCCTGTTTAACATTGGGTTTGACATTATCGTGTATCTGAGTCACCCCAGTGCAGGGGACAGTAGGTGTGGTGTCGATAGTGTGTGAAGTAATTAATACGTTTTCACTGGCCAGTGCAGAATATATTTTTTTTACTTTATCCACAAAGAAGAGAGCGAGGTTCTCACATTGCATTCTAGTTAGAGCAAGAGGGGTGGTCTGAGTATTAGACCTGGATAATTCTTTAACTACCATAAAAATAGTTTTAGGGCATTTCTGAGCTTGAGTAATTATTTGAGAGAGCTGCTTTGCATAGACTATGATAGTCACTTAAGGCCTTCTTATAGGACATCTTGTTTCCTCCACTCCCTTTCAAGTGTTTTGCATCTGGATTTACAAGTCAATCAATCAATCAAATCAATCAAACATATTTGTAGAGCGCGCTACTCACCCGCTAGGGTCTCAAGGCTCTGGGAGGGGGGGGCGCTACTGCTCGAACAGCCAGGTCTTGAGTTGTTTCCTGAAGGAGAGATGGTCCTGGGTCAGCCGTAGGTGGGTGGGGAGGGAGTTCCATGTCTTGGCCTCCAGGTAGGAGAAGGATCTTCCTCCGGCGGTGGCTCTGCGAATTCGTGGGACGGTGGCGAGGCTGGTGGAACGGAGCTGGCGGGTGGGTGTGTAGAATGTGAGGCGGTTGTTGAGGTATTTGGGGCCCATGTCGTGGAGAGCCTTGTGTGCGTGGGTGAGGAGTCTGAACGTGATCCTCTTGCTGACGGGGAGCCAGTGCAGGTCTCTCAGATGGGCGGAGATGTGGCCGTGACGGGGGATGTCCAGGATGAGTCGTGCAGAAGCGTTCTGTATGCGCTGGAGTCTTTTCTGTAGTTTGGCTGTTGTTTCAGCGTATAGGGTGTTCCCGTAGTCCAGTCGGCTGGTGACGAGGGCCTGGGTGACCGTCTTTCTGGTTTTGGTGGGGATCCACCGGAAGATCTTTCGGAGCATGCGCAGGGTGTTGAAACAAGATGACGAGACGGCGTTGACTTGTTTGGTCATCGTGAGCGAGGAGTCCAGGATGAAGCCCAGGTTGCGTGCATGGTCCGTGGGCTTGGGGGCGGTGCCCAATGCAGGGGGCCACCAGGAGTCGCCCAGGCAGAGGGGGAATGGTCCCAGGATGAGGACTTCCATCTTGTCTGAGTTCAGTTTCAGACGGCTGAGCTTCATCCATTCCGCGACGTCTTTCATTCCTTCCTGGAAGCTGGCTCTGACGGTGGCAGGGTTGTTGGTGAGGGAGAGGATCAGCTGGGTGTCGTCAGCGTAGGAAATGATGTTTAGGTTGTGTTGGCGTGCGATGGCTGCGAGGGGCCTCATGTAGACGTTGAAGAGGGTGGGGCTGAGCGAGGATCCTTGAGGAACGCCGCAGATGACTTCGGTGGCCGCGGATCGGAAGGGGGGGAGGCGGACTCTCTGGGTTCTTCCGGAGAGGAACGAGATGATCCACTCCAGGGCCTTCCCTTGGATTCCGGTGTTGCTGAGGCGCTGTATTAGTGTGCGGTGGCATACGGTGTCGAAAGCTGCTGAGAGGTCCAGGAGGATGAGGGCAGCTGTTTCCCCGTTGTCGAGCAGGGACCTGATGCCGTCGGTAGCTGCGATGAGGGCGGTCTCGGTGCTGTGGTTTGCTCAGAAACCGGACTGCGAGGGGTCGAGGGATCCGTTTGTCTTGAGGAAAGCGGAGAGTTGTTTGTTGACGGTCTTCTCAATGACTTTGGCAGGAAAAGGGAGGAGCGAGATGGGCGGAAGTTCTTGAGGTCCGTGGGGTCCGCGGTGGGTTTCTTCAGGAGGGCGCTGAGCTCGGCATGTTTCCAGCTCTCCGGGAAGGTGGCGGATGTGAAGGAGCTGTTAATGATGTCCCGGAGTTGGGGTACGATGATGGAGTCGGCTTTGTTGAAGATGGTGTGTGGACAGGGGTCGGTTGGGGAGCCGGAGTGGATGGTGTTCATCATGCCGGTGGTGTCTTCGGTGCTGACCGGGGTCCAGGTGCAGAGGGTGGTGGTGGGGGGCGCTGGTTCGGTGGTTGGGAGCGTGATCTGTGCGCCGAAGCTGTTGTGTATGTTGATCTTGTGGTGGAAGAACGAGGCGCAGAGGTCTTGCGAGGGTTTGATGTCGTTGTTGCAGGCGCTGGGGTTGGAGGGCTCTTTAACGATGTTGAAGAGTTCCTTACTGTTGTGGGTGTTGTTGTCGAGTCGTTCTCTGAATGAGATGTGCTTGCTGGAGGAGAAGATGGGGTCAAGCGTGTGGCCGGCGTAGTGGGTGGGGCTGTTCACCAGTTGCTTGAGTCCGAGGTTGGCGAGGTTGTCCAGCAGGGTGGTGGTGTTGTTGTCGTTGTTGTTTTCCAGGTGGAAGTTGAGGTCCCCTAGGAGGATGTAGTCTGAGGAGGTGAGGGCGTGCGGGCTGATTAAGTCTGCGATGGCTTCGCTGAATTGTGTGCGTTGTCCCGGGGGTCTGTAGATGAGAGTGCCTCTGAGGGTGGTCTTGGGGTCGGTGTGTATCTGGAAGTGAAGGTGGCGGTGAGGGTGTCTTCGGAGTTGGTTGTGATGCGGATGGTGTTCCTGTGGATGACGGCGATGCCTCCTCCCATCTGGTTGGCGGAGCGGTCCCTCCGGGTGATCTTGTATCCCTATGGGATGGCGATGGCGATGTCGGGCGCTGAAGAGGCGTTCATCCAGGTCTCCGTGAGGAAGGCAACGTCAGGGGCTGTGGTGTCGAGGAGGTTCCAGAGTTCGATGGCATGTCTGTGGACGGAGCGGGCGTTGAGCAGGATGCACTTGAGGTGGTTGCTGCTGGTGTTCGGCTTGGCAGGTGCTGGTGCCGGGTAGGTCCGGATGCAGGTGAACTTGCAGGCGTGGCAGCTGAAGGGTCCGTGGGTGCGTCGTGGGGTGGCTCAGTAGCATCCTGGGATTCGCCCGGTGTTGAGTGCGTTGAGGGCGGCGGCGGTGTACGTCAGGCGGGTGGGCAGGGGTCCTCGAGGGCCAGGGGTCCTGACACTGGGCGCGGTCCAGGCGTGGACGGGCGTAGACGGGCTTACCTTTGGCGCGCCTTCTGCGCACAATCGGCGATGCCTCCTCCGGTTTGGTTGATGCGGTCGCTCCGGGTGATCTTGTAGCCATCCGGGATGGCTATGGCGATGTCAGGGGCTGAGGAGGCGTTCATCCATGTTTCTGTGAGGAAGGCGACGTCTGGTGATGTTGTGTCGAGGAGGTTCCAGAGTTCGACGGCGTGCCTGTGGACGGAGCGGGTGTTGAGCAGGATGCACTTGACGTGATTGTTGCTGGTGCCTGGCCTGGCGGGTGCGGTGCAGGTTTGGAGGCAGGTGAATTTGCAGGCTTGGCAGGTGAAGGGTCCGTGGGTGCGTTTTGGGGTGGCTCGGTGGCAGGCGGTGTTCCGGCCGGTGTTGAGTGCGTGGAGGGTGGTGGCGTCGTAAGTCAGTCGGGTGGGCTGGTATCGTTAAAGGCCAGGGGTCCTGGCGCTGGGCGCGGTCCTGGCGCTGGGCGGGGTCCAGGCGCGGACGGGCGTATACGGGCTTGCACATGGTCGCTGCGCTCAGACGCTGCACGTACGCATGGACTCCGCCATAAAGTGGCAAAGTGGGAGGGAGGAGCAGCTGGGAGGCAGGAGCGGGGCGGCGAATGGGAAGGGGGTGCAGAAGAAAAAGGGGCTGTAGGGGAACAGCGGCGGGGGGCGGGGGGGAGAACAGAGCGGGAAACAGAGGCGAGGGGGCAAGTCACGAATACAGAAAATACAGCGACAAATACAGGCACAGAGAAACCAAAAACACGAGGGGGCAAGTCACAAATACAGTAAATGCAGCAACAAATACAGGCACAGATAAACCAAAAACAAAGCCCAGAATACTCAGCTGCAGGGCAGCGGCGAACTCGCGGCAGTAGGGGGAAGCCTGAGCACACTCATTGGGGGTCGCGCAGTGCGAGGAGCAACCGGCCCTGAAGCAGGGTCAAGGGTCAAGAGTCAAGTCTTAAGCTTCTCAGTAAACCAAGGGGCTGGCAACTGATGGTTACGGAAACGTTTGTTGGAGAGGGGAAGGCGGGTATCTATTACTAGAGAGATCCAGCTTTGGATAGCACCCAAATCAGAAGTCTGGTCCAGATGGCTAGTCTGGAGCCATGTAAGAGAATGTTTAAGGCTTCAAGATCAAGTTTCGCCCAATGTCGGACTTTGGGTTTTAGTCCAGTGGCGCCTACTGGGGTTAAGCCTGCTACTTTCAACAGAAGGGAAAAGGAGGGGGACAGGTAAGATCCAACAAATTGGAAAAGATTGGGTCATGCAGGTGGCCTGCTGCATGGGTGGGACCTGAATTACGGAGATGAATATTCAATGCTTCGAGGTCAGCGATGAAAGCCGCACTTTTGGTACATTCAGGTCACCCAAGATGGTAAAATTTGCGGCATTCAAAACATACAAGGTTATTAGGTCAGGGAAGGACAGTCTCCAAGATCCAACCGGGCCTGGAGGATGATACACTAGTAAACTTAGGTGTGAGCGTGAGTTTGAATAATAAGGCTTCACATTCACTGGCAGAAAAATCCTCACAGTTGCATTCAATAGAGCTTTTGTGGATAATAACAATACCACCCCCATTCTTAATGTTCTATCCTTCCTGAAGATGGAGTAATTCATTGGGAATGCTGCTGCCACATTAGGCCCTGAGCTATCATGTAACCAGTTTTCTGTAAGAAAGACAGCATCAGGTTGGATATTGAATAAAAGATCAAAAATGTCATCAATTAATACTGTAAACTGTAAAGTCTTGTTGTAGTAGAGGTGTGGTATGTGTGAGGTCTTCCCTGATAATCAGTGTGTTTGGAGATCTCAGGTTCATTACTTAGGGGATGAGCCCACTCATTGTGGTCATTGTTAAATGCACTTGTGAAGGAGAACCTTCAATGCTGGCAGTTCATAGGAGCTTTGTCTAGAACAATCTTTTTGACAATTGGAAAAAGTGGGCAGACGAAATTCTAACAGTTGTTTAGTGGCGTATCTTATTTTCACTGTGTTGAATTGACATGGGGTCGAGGCCCCTGGTCCCGGTCGGGCATGGACGGGCGCAGACGGGCTTGCCTTTGGCGCGCCATCGGTGCGTCCCCTTCGTGTCCGCTCCCGGGCCATTAAGTAGTGGTCCAAGGGGAGCGCAGCGTAAAAGCTGGACCGCTAACTGGAGCGGAAAGCGAGGCACAACAAGATGGCCTTCACGGGTGAGGAGCCTCGTCCTCTAAAGTACAGGTGCAAAGAGTTACAGAAAAGCAAAGTTCAGGTCACATCTGAAAAATATTGCATCACATTTAAAAATGCATTAAAAAATACTGAGTATAACACACTCAGAAACATGCAAATAAAAACCAGATTACAACATTAAACAAGCTATTCCGAGTTCCCGTAATTCAATCTATTTAAAAGCTATGCCAAGTTCCCAGGAATTTAATGTATTTAAAAGCAGAGATGGCAATCGGAGTATAAGAGGAACCTATCAAAAGTGCTGCGCGACCGCTCCCGGGCCATTAAGTCGTGGTCCGAGGGGAGATGCAGCGTAAAAGCTGGACCACTAACTGGAGCAGAACGTGAGGCATAACAAGATGTCCTTCACGGGAGAGGAGCCCCGTCGTCTAAAGTGCAGGTGCAAAGAGTTGCAGAAAAGCAAAGTTCAGATCACATTTAAAAATGCATTAAAAATACTGAGTATAACACACTCAGAAACATGCAAATAAAAACTAGATTAAAACATGACATAATGCCACATGAAAAGAGCCATCCCTTGGGTACTTTAACATGAATTTGATACTGGCGATTGAATTGCTTGGCTGTGGGCATCCTTGGACCCTCCCGGTCCCTTCCGGACATGCCCAAACACAGTCCAAACAGAGCAATCAGGACGTAAACACGCCACGCTGTGATCTAGAAGAACAGAGAACAAGCACGTCTTATTAAGTCTCGCAAATAGCACTTATCAGCAGGCACATGCTCCCATTTCTCCTCTCCAGGTCTCATGACAACTAAGATGTTGTTTTTTCCTGTAGCTATGGTTTAACAGGCTTGGGGTTGTTGGGGGATTCAATCCCAGTGGAGCTGAACTTTCCTTGTCCTCACACAGTAAAAAGGGCTGGGGCAGTCCCCTTCTTAACAATTCCTCCATAAACTGGCATGATGATAATCTGAGCAACTCGATCTCCGGGTTGTACTACTAAATCTGTGTCTCCGCTGTTCAACAGCACCACTTTTACCTCTCCTTGGTAATCAGAGTCTGTTACCCCTCCCAAAACTTGTATGCCTTTCAAGGCAAGCCTGGAGCGAGAAGCAATCAATCCAACATGCTCCAGGGGAATCTGAATTCCAACCCCAGTTTCAATTAAAGCGATATCTCTGGATTCAGTCTGGGAATCTGCAAGGCATGTAAATCAAGACCTGCAGCCTCTGGAGAGGCCCGATATGGAGCCAAGGCTCCGAGAGTTGTCTCCAATTACAAGATAGCGTTGAGGGCCACGTGAGGCTGAATCTGCAAAGCTGGTGTCAACACTCGCATTAACCGAGTTTCTGCATTTGTCCAAGACTTGTTGTTTAAAATTAACAATGCATCATGCACGTTATCTCTCCAAACTTTTAATGACCCATTGAACAATGTTTTCAGCATCCACTCTATGTTGTGCTGTGCACAATAATCCTGCACCAATTTGCCTTTGAAATTAAACACATTGTCACTTTTGATCTGCAATAGAATACCATAATACGAAACAAGTAAATTGAATGTTTCCAAAGTATTCTGCTGAGTGGCCCTTTTACACGGAAAGGCTATCAAGTAGCCAGAGTAAGTATCCACCCCTGTACATGCATCCTGGCAACCCTGACTAATTGGCATTGGCGCAATGTAGTTGATCTGCCATATCTGTCCTGGCAACTTTCCCCTACCTAGCTGACCTCTCCCCACCTGTGGGACTGGTCTATGTTGTGTATGCTGACAAATGGGACATTGCATAATTAAAGATTTGATCAAATCTAGGGGAATATGCATCCTTCTATTCTCTGCCCAACTGTTAGTGGCTTTCTCTTCCTAGCCATTCCCACCAAATCAGAATCCTGTGTCGCCACTGTGGCCTCCAAAATCAGCAAAGGAATTACTCCACCATTCTAATGAGTCTGTTGGAAGTGGTCATCTATGTGATATACAGTAACTGAGCTTTGTGGTAACATTTCCCAGATCTCTTGCCACTACTCCTTACCCCACACCTCTTTTGAATGTATCATCCAGCTATGGGCATGCCATGTGGGAAGCCAGGTGGCTAACCTTTGGAAGCAGAACACGAGTCTGCGTAAATAGAACACTTTCCAGGTAATTCTTGTTTCAAAGCCCGATGCACAGCATACAATTCTAGAACTGGCTATTCTTTCCCTCTGTGGTAGTATTGTATGATACTGCTGTCCAATGCCTCTTAGCCCCCACATACCTGGCTGAGCCATCAGTAAACCATACATGTCTCTTGTCTTCTGAAGACAATGCTGCAGACGGTTGACCCCACTTCACAGGGGACTCCTGTATCTCAGGCACATCCTGTAACACCTCTGCATCTTCCACTGGGGCCTGTGCCACCTGCTTATGTAATACTGCTGTACCTTTGGGACCTACTTGGGCCCTGTCTCCTATGCACCACTTCAACTTGATAATGCCGACTTCCTGCACATGCCCTATTCTATGAGTCTTGGGGTAACTTATCACCCATTGCCTTATAGGAATCGAGGCTCTCAAAATCACATGGTGCCCCAGGGTCAACTGCTCAGTGTCCACCAGGGCCCAATTACCTGCTTTTCAAATGGAGTGTACTGCTCTCCAGCATCTGGTAAATTCTTTGCCCAAAATCTTAAAGGCACCCTCTTCTTTCCCTGCTTCAACTTTTCTTGCCACAAACTCCAACTAGCATACTGCCCTTGGACTGTCACATTTAGCTCAACGTCCCCCCTGATTCTGGCCCAAACTCTAAGGGACGCTGTATTGCCTCCTTTGCTGATTCGAATGCATTCTGTTGCTGCTCTCTCCACTCAAACTCATGTTTCTTACGAGTAACCTTGTACAAAGGAGCCAAAATTGTTATCTTGTTTCGCACTGATAGCAATACATTCATCAAATCATAAGGAACACCTATGAAAATTACAATCTTTATTACATCCTCATTCATTCTCTGCATTGCATCCATTAGTGTAAACCAGGGCTTATCAGTTGGCGTCCAATTTGACTCTATTTGGAATTTGCGTGACATCCATCTGCCGCTAACTGCAGTAAAGTGGTCAGCGCATTTCCTTGAAACTTCCTGAACTCGTCTTGCACAACAGGATCATTTCTTAGTATATAACATTTTGCCCCATCTCCATGTTCTAAATGCACTCTGTGTGCCCCTTAAATCAAACAAGCCCATTGTCCATGCAATAGATGTTTCACCTGGAATCTGTCTACACTCACTGCTGCTCAACCAGCACAATGCAGCCACTCATGAGCACCTTGACTATATGGAACTAATTCCCATCCTGGTATTTCATTTGGTATCTGCGAACCTGCTTTATCCATTTTAGTTTTTCTACCAAACATTCTGCTCCTTTTGCTTCTTATCCTGCTAGTGATGCCAACATGTCTTGCTTTTTCATTAGAACACCTGAGCAATACTTCAAAATACAAGGACACAAGTGAACACTCTTCAAAATAGGACTGAACACACTGTAAAGTACCAAAATGCAAAATAAACAAAAGCCCAACACTCATTTGCTAAGTGAAGGGGAATATTTATTGCAGTAAGTTCCCATATATCAAAAAGCAATAATGCGCAAGTAAGATAAATGCATATAGTGAACATGTATAAACAAGAATAAATGCATAGAAGGATAACTGCATGTACTCAAAAAAGAGTAATTAAAACTTGGAATACTACACCGGCTGTCTGTCTTGCATCATCTTGCCAGCAGGAATGGGGACCCCGTTGACAGTCTCAGCAAGAGCTCTCAGCCAGAAAAAGGGCTCTAGGCAGTGCGCCCACTTCTAGTAGAGTTCCTGGCAAAGCGCCTAGAGGTTTCCATCTTTATATGCTTTACTAACACAGAGAGAGACTTCTAGACCCCCCCCCCTCTTCGTCTGCACTGTTGGAGCTGGCTACACTCTCTGCTTCGAGGTCACTCAACGGAGCTGGCCAGGCTCTGATGAGAGCTGAGGCAGAATTCTTTGCTTTCTCAAACTTGGACACTGTACACCTCTCACACTGTCTGTTCTAACAGCTTATCTCTCTCATTGAGGTGAAAAGCTTAAGCAGTTCTGTGCGCGCAAGTAACCTGGGATCTACCAGTGTTCACAGTTGAAAGACAAAGGTAGACAGATACACGATGAAACCATGCTCACAAATGTAATTAAAGCAACATAGGGTCAATGGATAACACATGATCTCACAATATATAAATTCCTGTAACAATACATAGTTTTATATATTTCTTGTGTACTTATATAACAACCGCATATGTAAATAACATACTGATTCTAACTCTATCTATCCATGAAACTATATATCCATTGTTCACAATTCAAACTCAATCTATGAAAATATATATCTATAGTTCACAATTTTTCACCAATCTCTTTTTGCACTCACATTGCTTGACAAATCGTTTTATACTAAGATGATTTTATACTAGGATGATTAGTGTCCCTCTTGCATTTTCATGGTGTTGTTCGCATTCCTAGTAAAAAGGAAATAGAGCGTGTCATTTCTTCCCTCTAGTTCCTGTATACAGTGAAGCCAAACTTTCATGGAGGACGTTCATCTTCTCCAACGTTTTGTTAGGCATCTTAAACTAGTAATGGACGGTTTGATCCATGTGGCAAATGTTGGAATCCCCCTTCTACTCAACTCTACATATAGTTCGCCATGTGATCTAGCATTTCCAAAACCCTTAACTCCTCCATGAAGTCCCCTCCCTAAACACATCCACAGTTTAAGGTCAGCGGTGATCTCCATTGGTGCCTAGCGCTATATTCATTTGAGGTTATCTTGGTGATGGTGAGAGCCCACCAGAGTTGTGCTTAAGTAGTAGAGCTGCCAGAGAGACTGGTGTAGCCACAGATCTTTCACGCAGTTAAGCTGCACTTGAAAAGTGAACGGTTGAGGAAATTGAAACATTCCCAAGGAGTGGCCAAAGCAGAACGCAGGATACAGACCCTGGAATCAGGATTGTCAATACTTTACACTAAGTATTCTGTGAACTCAGGGTGCTCTTAACAGCTGAGGTATATATTTATTCTCCATTGGGTGATGTAGCTTGTTCTCTTATTGTGTTGTACTTTATAGTTCTAGTGATGTCTACTGTCACATTATAAACAAATCTCACATTCTTCTTCATTTGAACAGAAATGGAAAGCAGGAGTTTGCATCAGAACCAAGAACAACGCTGTGAGGAACCCAGGATAAAGGCAGCCTTCATCGGAGAAGATAAAGTGGTGGTTATGCAGAGAGTTAGCAATAAAATAACATACACAACAAGGAGCGTGAATGCAGCCCCTGGAAAAAACAGAGCTGATCAATATATAGGATGTGATGGTGATAAATTAAAGCTGATTGGCCAAAGAAAGAACACATCTAATAGAACATATATGTGCTCTGAATGTGGGAAAATCTTTAGGGAAAAGTATATTCTCATTGAACATAAGAAGATTCATACCAATGGGAAACTGTATCCTTCTGACGAAAATGGAACCACATTTCAAAGTAACTCAATCTTAATTCGACGTAGAAGGGCACATTCTGACCGTAAGTTATTTGCATCAAAATATAAAGAGAGTTCTACTGAGATTCAAAACCCTAAACTACAGCGCAAGCATGCCAAGCCTAGAGTCTATAAATGCAGTGAATGTGAAAAGAGATTTTCTTCTTCGTCCAATCTTTATGTACACCATAAAGTACACACAGGAGACAAACCCCATAAATGCTTCGAATGTGGAAAGCGTTTTCCTTTTTTTTCATATCTGAAGATTCACCAGCGGCTTCACACAGGAGAGAAACCTTTTGTATGCACTGAATGTGGAAAATGTTTCCGTCACTCTGGATATCTTATCTGCCATAGAAAAATTCACAAAGGAGAGAAACCTTACAAGTGTGAGTGTGGAAGGCGTTTCAATAGAGCAGATGGTCTGAAAAGCCACAGGCTCCAACATACCGGAGAGAAAAGAGAGAAACCATACTTATGTACTGAATGTGAAAAGAGTTTCTATTCTTTACCTCTTCTTCGCCTACACCAGAGAATACACACAGGGGAGAAACGTTTTTCATGTGACACATGTGGGAATAGTTTCAGGCAGTCATCACACCTAATAAGGCACAAGCGAGTACACACCGGTGAAAAACCATATATATGCAGTGAATGTGACAAAGGATTCAGCGATGCCATAAGTTTGAAAACTCACCATCGTGTGCACACTGGAGAGAAACCCTTTAAATGTGATAAATGTGGAAAGCGTTTTGGGAATTTATCAAATCTGAGGGTTCACCAACGCCTTCACACAGGAGAGAAACCATATAGATGCACTGAATGTGGAAAATGTTTCAGCTATTCCGCAAGTCTGGTTACCCATTTGAAAATGCACACAGGAGAGAAACCTTATGAGTGTAGTGAGTGTGGAAGGCGTTTTAATCGGCTAGACAGTCTGAAAAAACACCAGAACATACATACAGGAGTGAAACCATACCCTTGCACTGAATGTAAAAAGGCATTCTCTCGAAAAGACATCCTAGAAAATCACCAGAAAATGCACACAGTAGTGGCAGGTGTGACAGATAAAACATACACATCTAATAAGCGTGGAAAGCTATTCAGAGACTCAGTTCATCTAAAACGGCATACCCAAACAGTTAAACTTCATACATGTATCGAATGTGGGAAGTGTTTATGCTCTCAGTCATCCCTGAGAAGGCACGAGAGAACACACACGGGAGAAAGGCCATTTACATGTAGTAAATGTAGTAGTAGTTTCAGCCGGTTAGATCAATTGACAAAACATCTATTGAAACACTCAGGAGACAAATCATTTTCATGCAGTGCCTGTGGGAAGAGCTTCATTTCGTCAGCAAAATTGAATTCTCATGAGAGATTGCACACAGGAGAGAAATCCTTCAAATGTACTGAATGCGGGAAGAGTTTAAGTTCCGAGACATCCCTTAGAATTCATATGAGAACTCACACTGGAGAAAAGCCATATGCATGCAGCGACTGTGGGAAGAACTTCATTTCACCAGAAAAATTGAAATCACACGAGATATTGCATAAGGGAGAGAAGCCCTTTAAGTGCACAGAATGCTGTAAGAGTTTCAGATACCAGGCATATCTGAGAAAGCATGAGAGAACACACACAGGAGAAAAGCCATTTATATGTAGTGAATGTAGTAGGGGTTTCAGCCAGCTAGGAAATTTGATGAAACATCAAATGATACACTCAGGAAACAAACCATTTTCATGCAATGACTGTGGAAAGAGCTTTATTTCATCACAACAATTGAAATCACACCAAAGATTGCACACAGGAGAGAAGCCCTTCAAATGTACAGAGTGTGGGAAGAGTTTCCGATTTTCCTCAAACTTAAACCAACACCTCCATCGCATCCATACAGGCGTGAAACCCTATCTGTGCAACAGATGTGGGAAGAGTTTTGCTGACTCTGGAGATTTGACTAAGCACAAGCGAATTCACACAGGTGAAAAACCATATATTTGTGCTGAATGTGGACGCGGGTTCAGTGTACTATGTTCATTGAAATCACATCAAAAGGTGCACACCGGGGAGAAGCCTCATAAATGTATTGAATGTGGGATGTGCTTTGCGTTCTTGGCAAACATGTATGTACACCATCGAATACACACTGGAGAGAAACCCTACGCTTGCATTGAATGTGGAAAAAGATTTGCTGACTCTAGCTCCTTGACAAAACACATTCGAATGCACACTGGAGAGAAACGCTTTGTGTGCAACAAATGTGGGAAGAAATATGCAGAGGGTAGATACCTGACCGAACACATGAAAATGCATATAAATGATCAGTGATGTCAAATATTGCTTTCGCCAAAATGAACAATACTACCCTATCTTTGAGTAGTATATGGTACATAGTTATTGCTACAAAAAGAATATACAGACCGATAACATTAAAGGAGTTGAGAAAGCTCAAATTTAATTTTTATTGAAGTAAAGACTTTTTGATGCATAAAATCAGCATGTCCTCCATGCACCATACTGTGACTATTCTGTGTATGTTTGATTGACCATCTTAAAGTGTAGTATTACATTTTTAGGTTGAGCCTAGACAGTGCTTGCTCTGTTGCTTAGTGACTTGTTGCAGATGGTTTGTGGAGTTAAACTCTACCCATTGCTTGCTATTTGTCTCAGTGAGTATCCTTTATAAAACCGTGCATGCTTTAGGTTATTCCTGCCTCTTTGTCCCTTCTTTTTCTCTTCTGTTCTTCCCATGGAGCAGGGACTACGTAGTGTCTCATTATGCTATGGTTCTTTATCTGTTCTTTGGCGGACTATTTTTTTCTTGGTTTCTTGTTCTGTTACTGTTTGCCTGTGTTCAGCTTCGGCACCAAAGCTGCTTACATTTTAATTTAGCATTCCTCTTTTCCACCTTCTCTAAATGCCACTGTTGTATTAGTGCTGCCTCATGCATCCTGCCTCTCAACGTTGCTTCTATTTTTTTAACCTTTTTTTGCAATTTTAGATGTTGACAGTCAGTTGGGCTTCTTTTAGAAAAATATTAGTTTGGTTTTGGGCATCTTTTTAAGGGGGATTGGGCTACTTTTTAAGCCTTTTTCACAGCGAGGAAACACATTCACGTCTGTCATAACTGCAGCCAGGTAGATCAGGAAGGTACTGAGCAGTAGGGCCTCCTTCCACGTGCCTCCTGCCGGTTGATTTTATTTGTTTGCCTTTTTGTTATTTCGGCAGTCAATTGGGCTTCTTTTGGAGGATATTTGTTTGGTTTTGGGTTTCCTTTTAAGGGGGATTGGGCTTGTTATTAGCCTTTTTTCACAGTGACAAAACTCAAATTCATGAGCCATTGGAGCAGTAGTAAGTAGCGGGGTCCTCCTTCCATAAAGCCATATGTTAGTCTGTTATTTGGAATGACAGGTATAGTGAGGGGATAGAAGAGGGAAAAGCTTTGCATTTATATAGCGCTTGCTGCCCCTCATGAGGTGCTGCAGCGCTTTTAGGTGAGTAGCACGCTAATTCGGAACCAAAATTTGATTAATGGTGAATTAGTCTGGGGAAATAAGAAATTAATTTGAGCGCTGGACATGTTGCCCTGTTTTTTGGATTGAAAAGGATAGGGGAGGTATGGAAGAGGGAAGGGTTTGCATTTATATAGTGCTTTCTACCCCTGATGAGGTGTTGACATGCTTTTTGGCAGGTAGTACGCTACCGTAACCCAAAGAGGATTAATGGGGAATTAGTATAGGGAAATATGAAATAAATTTCAGTGGTGAAAATGTTAGCTGTTATTTGGATTGAAAAGGAATAGTGGAGGGATAGAAGAGGGAAGGGTCTACAAAGTTTGTTTTTTGGAGCTCATAGAATTAGGAGTAAAGGGGAATTGGAAGGGGAAGAGTCAGAGGGAAGTTTTGGAAAGGTTCGTTTGGGAGATCTGAATAGTGAAAGGTATGAGACGATGAAAGGAGGGGTAAGGGTGGGAAGAGTAGGAAGGGTTATTTTAGGGATCATAGTAGTATGGGGTTTGTTTGGATGAATGAGAGTGAAGGTAAAGGATATATTGATAGAGGTACAGGGTGAGAAATAGGGTAGTGCAGTGAAAAGAGTAGTGGAATGAGTTCTGAGATGAGTCACAGAGTTGAGGTAGATTATATACTGAGAGTGGTATACGGTGAGAAATAGGGCAGTACATTGGAGAGAGTAGTTCTTTGGATATGCTGAATTAAACGCTAAGTAATAAATATAAAGATACATAAGTACATGGAAGGAATATATATGCCTAAGGAAGGTAATATGTGTAGAATAAAGTTGCATTTAATAAACTCAGACTTTCAAGTGTTGTACATATATGCAGATAACATCTACACTGGTCTGCAGTTGTTCAGGGAATTGGTCAAAGTGGACACTGTTGCTTGTGGCATCATCCACTCTAACTGTAGAGGTTTCCCAAAAGAACTTGTTTGCCAAAAGCTTGAGCAGGGACAGTGCAGTGCGTTGCCTGGTCAGTAACCTCTAGCTGTGAAGTTTGCAGGCAGGAGAGATGTCTGCATGCTGACTACCATCCATGATGAAAGTACGTCACCTGTGACAGTTTGGGGTCAGGTTGCTGAAGTGTGCAAACCTGTGTGCATTTTAGATTATAATAGGCACATGGGTGGTGTTGATAGAGTAGATCAGAGGTTGGAACTTTACACTGCTCTTTGTAAGGCTTACATTTGGTGTAAGGAGTTGGCTATCCATCTTTTCTACTTAGCAATATTTAATCCTTTTGTTATGTTCAAGAAATGTTCTCCTAAGTCAAGGATGACTTCTCACACCGCCCAAGGATCCAGCACAGAATATATGGACGTCATAGAGCCCTGTGCGCCGGCTTGCGGCAGCGCCACCCATGCCCAAGGTTCTACCACAGAACGCATGGACGCCATGGAACCCTGTGCACGGGCTTGCGGCAGCGCCACCCATGCCCAAGGTTCTACCACAGAACGCATGGATGCCATAGATCCCTGTGCGCGGGCTCGCTGCAGCACCACCCATTCACAAGGTTCTACCACAGAACGCATGGACTTCATAGAACCCTGTGAGCAGGCTTGCGGCAGCGCCACCTATGCACAAGGTTCTACCACAGAATGCATGGACTTCATAGAACCCTGGGCCAGGCACGCGGCAGCGACACCCATGCTCAAGGGTTTACCCCAGAATGCATGTATGTCATAGAACCCTGGGAACGGGCTCATGGCAACGCCACCCATGCCCACAGTTCTACCACAGAACGCATGGACGCCATAGAACCCTGGGTGCGGGCTCGCGGACTCGCGGCAGTGCCACACATGCGCAAGGTTCCGCCATAGAACACATGGAAGTCATAGAACCCTGGGTGCAGGATCGCGGCAGTGCCGCCCATGCCCAAGGTTCTACCACAGAACGCATGGACGTCATAGAACCCTGGTTGTGGGCTTTCGGCAGCACCACCCATGCCCAATGTTCTACCACAGAACGCATGGATGTCATAGAACCCAGGGTGTGGGCTCGCGGCAGTGCCACCCATGCCCAAGGTTCTGCCCCAGAATGCATGGATGTCATAGAACCCTTGGCATGGACTCGCCAGCAGCACCACCCATGCCCAAGGTTCTACCACAGAATGCATGGACTTCATAGAACCCTGTGAGCAGACTTGCGGCAGCGCCACCTATGCACAAGGTTCTACCACAGAATGCATGGACTTCATAGAACCCTGGGCCAGGCACGCGGCAGCGACACCCATGCTCAAGGGTTTACCCCAGAATGCATGTATGTCATAGAACCCTGGGAACGGGCTCATGGCAACGCCACCCATGCCCACAGTTCTACCACAGAACGCATGGACGCCATAGAACCCTGGGTGCGGGCTCGCGGACTCGCGGCAATGCCACACATGCGCAAGATTCCGCCATAGAACACATTGAAGTCATAGAACCCTGGGTGCAGGATCGCGGCAGTGCCGCCCATGCCCAAGGTTCTACCACAGAACGCATGGACGTCATAGAACCCTGGTTGTGGGCTTTCGGCAGCACCACCCATGCCCAATGTTCTACCACAGAACGCATGGATGTCATAGAACCCAGGGTGTGGGCTCGCGGCAGTGCCACCCATGCCCAAGGTTCTGCCCCAGAATGCATGGATGTCATAGAACCCTTGGCATGGACTCGCCAGCAGCACCACCCATGCCCAAGGTTCTACCACAGAATGCATGGACTTCATAGAACCCTGTGAGCAGACTTGCGGCAGCGCCACCTATGCACAAGGTTCTACCACAGAATGCATGGACTTCATAGAACCCTGGGCCAGGCACGCGGCAGCGACACCCATGCTCAAGGGTTTACCCCAGAATGCATGTATGTCATAGAACCCTGGGAACGGGCTCATGGCAACGCCACCCATGCCCACAGTTCTACCACAGAACGCATGGACGCCATAGAACCCTGGGTGCGGGCTCGCGGACTCGCGGCAATGCCACACATGCGCAAGATTCCGCCATAGAACACATTGAAGTCATAGAACCCTGGGTGCAGGATCGCGGCAGTGCCGCCCATGCCCAAGGTTCTACCACAGAACGCATAGATGTCATAGAACCCTGGTTGTGGGCTTTCGGCAGCACCACCCATGCCCAATGTTCTACCACAGAACGCATGGATGTCATAGAACCCAGGGTGTGGGCTCGCGGCAGTGCCACCCATGCCCAAGGTTCTGCCCCAGAATGCATGGATGTCATAGAACCCTTGGCATGGACTCGCCAGCAGCACCACCCATGCCCAAGGTTCTACCACAGAATGCATGGACTTCATAGAACCCTGTGAGCAGACTTGCGGCAGCGCCACCTATGCACAAGGTTCTACCACAGAATGCATGGACTTCATAGAACCCTGGGCCAGGCACGCGGCAGCGACACCCATGCTCAAGGGTTTACCCCAGAATGCATGTATGTCATAGAACCCTGGGAACGGGCTCATGGCAACGCCACCCATGCCCACAGTTCTACCACAGAACGCATGGACGCCATAGAACCCTGGGTGCGGGCTCGCGGACTCGCGGCAATGCCACACATGCGCAAGATTCCGCCATAGAACACATTGAAGTCATAGAACCCTGGGTGCAGGATCGCGGCAGTGCCGCCCATGCCCAAGGTTCTACCACAGAACGCATGGACGTCATAGAACCCTGGTTGTGGGCTTTCGGCAGCGCCACCCATGCCCAAGGTTCTACCACAGAACGCATGGATGTCATAGAACCCAGGGTGTGGGCTCGCGGCTGTGCCACCCATGCCCAAGGTTCTGCCCCAGAATGCATGGATGTCATAGAACCCTAGGCATGGACTCGCCGGCAGCACCACCCATGCCCAAGGTTCTACCACAAAACGCATGGACTGCCCAAGGTTCTACCATAGATTGCATGGACGTCATAGAACCATAGGTGTGGCCTTGTGGCAGTGCCACCCATGCCCAAGTTTCCACCCCAGAACGCATGGACGTCATAGAACCCATGTGCAAGTTTCCAGCACAGAACACATGGACATCATAGAACCCTGGGCGCGGGCTCACGGCAGCGCCACCAATGCCCAAGGTTCTACCACAGAACACATGGACGTCATAGAACCCTCGGCGCAGGCTCACGGTAGCGCCACCCATGCCCAAGGTTCTACCACAGAACGCATGGACTTCATGGAACTCTGGGCGCGGGCTCCCTGCAGTGCCACCCATTCCCCAGGTTCCGCCACAGAACGCATGGACGTCATAGAACCCTGGGCGAGGGCTCGCGGCAGAAGAGACGGCGCAAGGCTGGTCGCGCCAGACCGATGAAGTACAAACAATTGCAGGTAAAACAGTTGTGAGCAGTTGGCCTGGTATATGCTGTCCACTAGTTAAAGTGGGCACCTTGTACCAGTCCAATCGACCCTTATTGATGATTAGGTTAAAGACAACCTTTATTGAAAGCTATGCTAGTGGCAGCTATGGAGAGGAGCCTTCCGGCTAAGTCTCGAAGGAATGTAAAGCAGCTTGGTTTACCAGATTATAACTCCTGAATGACCAAATGAAAGGATAACTACACAAGGTATATATAAAATAAATATATTTATTACTAAACACTCTCTACTAACCTCTTTATGAGATTAGAGAACAAGGCACACAATATTACAGTACTACAACAACAGTAAAGAGCACAATATACAGCGGGCTCCAGGGGTAGACCGGACCATATATTAAAAAAAGTGGTATAACAGCCACAACTTGACTAGACACAGTGCCTAGAGCACGTAGAATCATTGGCCCCCAAGGAACGACCCAAGGTAGTGACACGGGACCCATGGGGGACCTGTGCAGTGTGAGAACACAGCAGCGAGCTCTGTACAACTCTATGGCAAAGTCGCGGTTGGAATTTTAAAGAATAAGGACACTTAGAAGAGGACTTTGAGCAAACCCTTTCAGACTTAGACGGTTCTAAGGCCAGCACCCATGTGAGCACCGGAGTACTCGTGTTACCTAACCCAGGGACGCTGGGTGCATAGGTGTCAAAGCGTATTGGGAACCTTCGTAGTTTTCAATGGTGAGATGCTGCAAAGTGCTGCTGCCGTGAAGAGGAAAAGTCTCCGGTGTGATCCAAGCCTGGATCAGAGCTGAGAAGAACCTGAAACCAGAGGGGACAGATTCTGGGTCACTTTCCAGTGATCAGTGCCATGATAGACGAATGCCCACCGATGTCTGGTGCTTCAGGTGAGATGAGGTGAAGCTTGACTCTACCGCCACAGGGACCAGGAGATGTTGACGATGACCTGAGTCCGCAGAGGAGCTGCCCCACGAAGGATGTTGAGTGCTGGGGGGTCAGTGTCCGGATTGAACACCAACAAGCCTTGGCAACTGCAACCCACGCGGTGAGAGAAAAGATGTTTCGCTGAGGACCAGCAAGGTCCTGGGGACTCCCCAAGCAATGAAGAGTCAGAGCACTTCTGGAGCAACCAGAAAAGCCCTTAGGAAGTGAAAGTTACCTTCCCAGGGACCCACAGGCCAACGGCCAGTGATCGCGAAGAGTCCTCAAGAGGAATCACAAAACACCAGCCCACGGAACACTTGTGGAGTGTAGGCCGGTAATATTCGGTGCAATCCCTACTCGGGGTCTGGACTTTGAGTAGCCCAAAGCACAGTTTCAGGGGTCACCGGAAAGCAGTTGCTTCTGCAAATGGACATGATGCCCAGGGGTTCAGATTGTACTGTCCCCACAAGGGATACAGGTTTCAGGATTGCTAAGCACACTAGTCGACCTCGGGGACACTTGGAAACCTACCTCTTGTGTTGCAAAAGCCTTCGGAGTCCGTAGGAGCTTTGAAGTTGCAAACCGGTCAGATGCGTCTTTTGTGCCTGCTTAGCAGGGGAGTAACTGCTTTACTCCAAGGGAGATTCTTTAGTCATCTAGTCGTGTAGATCGTCGAAGTACTTGGTTTCTGTAGCAGAGTTTCGTCCAGGTAAAATCTAAAGTCCTGTAGTCAGGGGTTCCTACTTTATACCCAAGGAAGGGGTGGGACAAACTCTGGGGACCCACCTATGGGAGGGTCAGGACAGAGGGGTGGCTACCCCCATGTCCTTTGTCCAGTTTCGCACCAGAGCAGGAGCCAACAGCTCCTGCAACCGGTTTGAGCTGGACTATGCACAGGGACACTAAAAGTGCTCCCAGGGCAGACCAGACATCAAAGCATTCTTGGAGTGCACCCACCCAGCCCCAATACACTAAAGCCTGTCTGGGAGGTGGTCACACCTCCCTGTGACAGGAGTTTCTTCCTGCAGCAGGAGGGCAGACTCGTGTCTGTGGCTGGCAGCATCCATCCTGTGATGCCAGGGTCGAGGAAAGCTGGTACCGGGTAGCCCGGTTCCCCACGTTAGTGGTTCTACCATGGAGGAATCATACCTCCCACACCAGTTAGTGCTTGGGAGGTATGATTCCAAGGTGTTTGGCACCAAACACAACGTGTTTCTGTGCAGCCGTTTTAAAGTTAGCATTTACCGCGAGGTTATAATGCACTTACGAGTATATGGTCAAGACTGCATCACTAACAACCCCGGAGGATAATGATAAGGTAGATATATTGCATGCACCACCTTACCCAGGCCGCAGCAGCAGACTTGTGGTTTCAGTTTAAGTGGTCTCTCAGGGGTGGCATAATACATGCTACAGCCCCTGGGTACATAGTATACCCTATACTAGGGACTTACAAGGGTACCCCAGAATCCAATCTGGAGTGTACCTAATGTTCATGCAATCAATTTAGAGGAGAATACAGCTTGGCTGGGGTCCTGAATAGCAGGACCCCAGCCAGACTAAGTTGAAAACTGAAGCATCAGCAAGAAGTGGGGGTAACTTTAAGAAGCAGATCCTACTCTCCCACAACAGTTAGGAGAAATATAATAAACATAACAGCCAGCCCATCGCCTCAAGTCTAGCAAGTTTTGCAAGCAAGATGGGTACGTCACAGTGTCAAATTAAGCGGATAAGGCCTCAGCAGAGTGACCTTCAACCCACGCTGAATTGAATGAATTCAGTAACGTCAAGCAGCGCCATCGCCATTATTGTGATTTGAGCAAAAAACGGACTGGGTGAGATGCAGAAGCCTGCGTTGTTCTAGCTAGTTCGATGGCTGGCCGAAAAATTACTTTTAGATAATTTTTTAGGCTGCTGGAAGCAATTACATTGGCCGGGAATCCGAGAGAAGGATTATGTAAAGGGTGTAGCAGCACAGATGCTTGCAGCAGTCAGGAGGTATCGCTGGAGACTGATTAAATAGTGAGTTGAGCTTTGGTTTGGGGATCAGTAGGGCTGTAGTGTAGTTCCTATATTCCCAATAGGCTCTGCGCATTTGAATAACATAAACGGTAGTTTAGACGTAGGACTGAGGTCGACTAGGTCTCTATTGAATATGTTAGACTTAATTATGAAGGCCAGCTAGCTCAGAGGTCACTAGAAACTTTCTCGAGTAAACAAGAAGGTGTTAACTTTCCTGAATAGACAAGAAGGGATTAGTTTCTGACAACTGCATAAACATGACAACTTTGCTCCCTCCAGAATAAGGAGTATATCTCCAGAGTCGCGGAAACAATAGACAGTTATTTCTCTCAGTCAATCGTGCATGCTTAGTTTCACCAGGAGTGCAGAGAAATAGAGAGACGGGCGTTTTCAATAAAAGTGGTTATTTATTGAGCAGTCTTCTTTCTCATGCAAGAGAAGTGAATTGCCACAATTGCAATACTTGTCATAAAGTAAAGTGCGTACAGTAAAAGGAGTATTATGAAATAATACTGTAAAAGCATTTATATGGTTTCTAAGCCATATGATACTTAAAACGGATAAAATACATACAATGATAAAAGTTGACTAAACGGACTTAACTGGTGTTTCTAAGATACGCCTACCCCGGTGTACCTAACCTAAGCCTAGTACGTGGGAAGGAGTAAGTGAGATATAGTTTTAGTTAAGATAGTTTTGCCAAGAATCTGAATCAAGAATTCTCTAAGGGTCTAATCAGCTCTGTGCCTTGGTTATAGAATGAAGGAGGTCTTGTATCTCTTTCTCAGGACTCAATCTCCCAGCAACCCGCAAGGGTGCCTGGAAACACTGGTGCTGGATTTCTCTGCAGGAGAAAAGACAGCGTCTCTCTCAGTGCGTCAATGGGACGGTCGGCTTCCTTCAGCACTCGTTTCAGCAGGGCGTCGGGTAAGTAGATAGCCGATCTGCTCCAAACCACCGTGTGTTTGCTAAGGCAGATGCTGGTATATTTATACCTGGAAGGTGCCAACTTTGTCGTAAGGTTGGACACAAGACGTCACTAAGAACTTGCAGTTCTTTCAGAACTCCAGGAGTTATTGGACAAATCAAAACAGAAGCAGTGGGAATTCCCGGGCTGCTGGAGGCTTGGTTTGTTTTAAGAACGCGTTGTACTTTCTAGGAGTCTATGGGAGTAGCCTTGCCGTATTTGGACTGCATTGGCTATGACTAAATATGGATATGATTTCTTATGCCTTTTTAAGGATATGATTTGTTATAACCACATAAGGGCATAAATCGGGGATATTTAAATAGGGCCCTAGATACGTTTACAACAGGGCCTTCTTGAACACTTGTGGGGTACGAGGTCCAAGGGGAGCCAGACCGGCACTTAAGCAAGGCTTAGGCCGGAGCCTCCAGTGAAATGATGATAAATAGAGAGAGGTGCAACCCAGGAAGAGGGTCGCCCGCTCCATAGTAGGCAAGACATCAAAGTTACCTGGAGAATCCAGAAAATCCAGGTACATTGTCTCACTCCTGTCATGAAAGAACTCTGACAGGCGTTTATAAAGATCACCTGAGGGAGTGATGGCAGGGTTGCACGTCTGGGGATTAAATTTGACTTTACAGCTGTAAAAATGGTCATTGGGGCCATTAAGTGCTTCAGTAACTTACTGCGTTTAAAATCTGCCTCTGTTTCCGTGACGGATGTGCAACAATTGTTTATAGCCGCTTTGTAGGTGTATTTATCGTAAATGACATCATTCCTTCTTCATGTACTTCCAAAAGTTTTACGCTTGCTTCTTTCTTCCCCTTGGGCTTGTGAGAACCAGGAGGCTGATATGGAGCAGCGATCTGAAACTTTTACTTTAGGGAAGGCCAAGTTATTTAGAGTTGATGATATCCAGTTGTTGACACACTTGAAAATATCCTTAAAAGAATCCTCCAATGAGGATGAGGATGCAGCTAAAGCTTTAATAAGGGGCTGTTCAGAAATTGCGCTCCATAATTTAAAAGAAAGGTGTTGGAGAGGATCACCTTGATTCGATCCATTCCTGTTGCAGGTGTAAGGCCGAGCCACACAAGTGGGGCAGAGTTTTTATTGGCACATGTAGTATAACTCTGTGTGGTAGGAATTGGACTCCTACTGATTCTGGACATTTCCATTACAGAAATGCAACCAAACGCCTCATTTTATACAAAGTTTGAGGTTTGCAAGGCACGCCACCCTGGAATCCCCTGTTGTCTAGTTTTAAAAAATATCTATGGTGAGTAGGTTTGCATAGGTGGCGACACAGAACTGCCCCAAATACTGCAGAAATCGCTATTCCTTACCTCTCAACGTAGCCCTTTGGGGCCTTTTGTATGTTGGTCTCTTGAACCCCCCGCACAAGTGGGTTAATGTTCTTATTGGGAGACGTGCAGTAACTCAGCGCCCGGAGGAAAAAAACATAGGAAATTTGTGTCTCACTGCAGATTCCAGTATGTTCTATCACAGAAATGTGAGGAAAGTGTGTTTTTTGCCAAAGTTTGAGGTTTGCAAGGACTTCTGCATAAAATGACCCAGTGAGAGCCATGCAAGCCACCCCACTGTGGAATTCCCTAGGTGTCAAGTTTTAAAAAATATACATATTTGCTATGTTTCCTTAGTTGCCGACTGAGCTAGGGCTCAAAATCCACTGCTATTCACTTTGCAATAAACACCCAGTTTTCGCTGGGAAAATGTGAAGTGGCCACTCTGCTTTTTTTAGTCCTTTTCTCTTTTGAAGGCACCATTTTCACCGGAAGACACGTGGAAACGTAAAATCTTTCCCTGGGAAGGCAGAGTATTTGAACAAATTCCCTGGTTTCCTATTTTTTAAATCTGGAAATGCGCCCAAATCCATGGATGGATGAGTAAGAACTGCTCCCAGGTGTAAATGTCATGGAACACAGTGCAAGCCCCCGCGCAGCTTTACATTTCATTACAAAGCCACGCGAGTCGGCACAAATCCCTCCAAGTGCAGCTTTGTAAATATTACAGAAGGCTTTACTTCGTCCATGCGCCGCCTTACATGGCGCAAGGGCAGCGTAAATGCTCCATAATTCTGGGCCGGTGTCTTTATGTTACAAATCTGATTGATTATTTTAATCTGTTGAATTTGCCCTTGATTCTTCTCACTTTCCCTCCTTCACTCTTTCTTCTTTGATCGCTTCCTTCTTATGATCTCATTTTGAAGCTTGTATTAACACTAACCTGATTCATTCTTACCCCTCCTCTTTCATTTAAAAGATTTGTGTATTATTATTCTGGAATTATTTGATTTTACTGAGCTATGGATGTAGATGATGTATTTTTTATTCAATTTAATAAGCGTTTTCAAATGTAAATAAAAAAGCCTCTTCCTCCAAAGTTGAAGGTTCAAGTCTGACTTGTGGAGTGTGGTAGAAGGGCAGACTTCACTTCATTTTCTTAAGGTATATTAATTCACTTTTATTTTACTATTCAGTAGTTTAAACAACTTGAAAAATGATCATCATAAAAATGAGATTGTACAGGTCAGTACTTTGAGCTCCTGAAGAAGGGTGAGCGTGTCCTTTCCTCCCTTGTCTTTGAAAGGTCCTTCAGATGAGTGTCCTGTGTTGCAAGGCTAAGGGTGATGTTAATTGTACCTTGGGAGCTCTGTGTGACAGGATGATTGCAAATTCAAATATGATAACGCACAGTCGACACAATCATAATGAATAACCTTTCTTTTTAATAAAATGTCTTTCCAGCCGCAGGTTTGGATGACAGTGAGAAGGCGCAATCCATGCCTTGGAATCCCACAGAGGTGGAAGCTGTGTGGCTGAGATGATGGGACTGAGGTGCTGGCCTGGAGGGTTGAAAAGCTTCAGCTGATGGTTGTTCATAGGGCCCTCACTGCACCAAGACCCAGTCCGCGTTCACCTACCTGAGGGAGACACAGGCGTGAGTTCACCTACCTGAGGGAGACACAGGTGTGAGCTCACCACCCTGAGGGAGACACAGGCGTGAGTTCACCTACCTGAGGGAGACACAGGCGTGAGCTCACGAGTGCCTCTGTTGGGCCCGCTTGTATGGACAGAAGAAGTTTGCCACACTCTCTGCATTCAGGAACTATTCTTGCTGGCAGGTTACTGGACTCAACCTTGTTATTCCTCTAGATTTTTTCATCTATCGCATTTGTATCTCCTTTGCATTTCTGTGAGTGAGGAAACATACCTCATTCATCTTTTCGACCTCTGGCATTAGCCAAGACCATTTGTTTTTAGTGAAAGTATTTGTATGGGATATTAACAGTGGATTTCACCCGCCCTCCTCATCCGCTGGTATGGAATTGTGTCATTCACATTCCACCCATGGCAGCACACAGCTCAGGTCAGTTGGTCAGCCCACTTCAGCTATTGGCTAACCTCCCTGTGAGTGACAGCAGTCTGCCCTTCCACAAGGAGCACAGCCACACACACAGACTTCTCTACTCCTGGAGGTGGCACTAGTGAGCAGTGTGAGCCGTGAGAGAGCTCGGGCGGTGAGCAGCGTGCAGCGTGTGGTAGGCTGTAGCAGCCGCTGTAGCAGCCGCGTCCAGCCGTGTCCAGCCGTGACCTGGTCTCGGGGTTTCAGGGTTTTCTGCCGGACTCAGAAAGTCTGGGAGGTCGGACGTCGTAGACCGCTGAGTCCACCGAGACTGCCAAGAAGCAGAACAGGCGTCCGGCGACCAGAGCCCACGACTGCGGAGCGCGCGGTGCAACGCCGGAGTGTATCCCGGAGTGTGGCATGTGGAGGAGTGGCGCGGTCCTGTTATCACAGCTGAGCGGTAATTGTGCAGCGTAGATACTCCAACTGAGCCGGCAGAGCACCTGAGAGCTGTGAAGCACCTGGAGCACTTGGAGTACCTGGAGCAGTCTGAGCAGCCAGCGTCGGAGGTAAGTGGTGGTGGCGAGCGCGGCCGCCGTTAGAGGCGGCCGCGAAGTAAGAGCCCGGGGTGCGGACCGAGGGGCTGCTTGACTAGGTCTCCCAGCCTGCGGCCCCCCTGCGTGCACCGCTTGCCCCCCCCTTCTCCCCCTGAAAGAAACGCAGACCAATACAGACTAATACAGTTTGCGTGCAGAGCCAGACACACAAACTAGACACATAAAGATACATAAGGCCCTCATAGGTGATATTCTCCTACAAGTAGGCCCACAAGTAACGAACTATATCGCGCAGAGCCCCAGTTAACGGCGCCTAAAGGATGACGCTTAAAAAGACCCCCGAAAGTACTGTACAAAGAAGAGTAACCAGAAGCACTAGTACCCAAAAATCCCAGGACTCAGTCACTGGTAATTCCCTCCCTCAAGGCCTCATTACTCAATTCTTTCAGGCCCCCAGTGGCTCGACAGCCTTGGACGAGAGACAACCAGGTCCCGAGTTCTGCACCAAACCGGGGACACCAAAGTCCAATCAGGATCAGAGGGGCCCTCATTCTTGCGAGTTTGCCATCACTGAAAAAATCGGGAGCCCTGAAGCACGACCTCAGCCCGTCGCCAGGGTGAAGAGTCCGTTTAGGATCACATCGGACATTCACGTGAGACCCACAGTGGGGGCACACGTGGAGACAGACTTTGCGAAGCAAAACATGGCTGCCGCATCCTCTTCCCCAAAGAGCAATGGCAAGCGACCGTATACAACAGAGACACCCCGGATAATAGAGGTCGACCTCCCCGGGTATGGACGCACTAACAACTTCGTTCCTACAAAAATTAGAACAGTCAATTGAACGCACACTTGAAGCCACACCTATAAACTCAGGAAGAATTAATGCCTTGAGAACATCACAAATGGAGGGATGGGGCCCATTGGGCCCGACACATCATCAAGACTCAATCGAAGAAGTCACTGTCAAAGATTTAAACTTGTCCGTAATAAGAGAAGTTCAGGACACAATGGCCAGGGCGTTGCTATGGCTGTCCATGAAGATGGAAGTACAAGTCGATCTCTTGCATTCAATTGCCCAGCACCTGGTGCGCCAAGACGATAAATTGGCAAAGCTAGAGGCTCTAATCGATGCCCAATACGCCCACGCGGTTAATATCAACTCTTGTGCCGCCATTATAGAAAAATGGGCAAATCTACCAGAAGTTCTAAAAGACATGCTTGCACTAGCTAAGGGTCTGGGAGAGAGGACCCCTCAAGTACATGCCGCACAAAAGTTACCAGCCCTGACGAAAGTGCATGATGAAACGACCAACCATTGCACTGCGGTTAACAGCTCACCAAAGGAGCCATTGGTAGGGCCATGCAATAATCTTATTTTGGCAGAACAAGGGAGTGGTGACCTTGAGGTCTTGGATCATGACACCGTAAGTGACGACTCATCTCTCACTACCCCTCTGCCATAGAAGGCCGAAGGGGCACCGGCAAGTGTAAAAGCTCCGCTGTCAAGGAGAGCCAAAAAAAGACTAAAGAAACAACTAAAGAAATCTAAAGTCAAAAGCAGAAACATATCACCGGCTACACTAACCTCTGGCGCCGCCGAAATTAAAAGTAGCCCTAAACCACTTTTTCCCATTTTCATCCCTAAACATGCATCCAAGACCGACAAGCCTAGAGAGGCACCTCTCGTCTCACGCGAGGCCCTTAGACATCAAATCCCTCACCCGGAGGATCAAACCAACGTGGAGGCTCAACTAAGGACTTCACAGGTGGAAATCGGCGCACAACCTAGCGCCCCCAGCCTATCTGGTTGGGCAACCTGTTGGACTTGGCCCTTCCTGCTGGGTCATCCCTAAACTTTTTGCCTTTTTCCTCCTATATTTCCTCTGACCTGTTTTTGTTGGTTTAGGACTCTGGGCACTTTACCACTGCTGACCAGTGCTAAAGTGCATATGCTCTCCCTGTACAAAGTGTACCTGTAATTGATGTCCATGATTGGTTTATTGGATTCACTGTCAGCACCATGAGTGCCAGGGCTTGTGAATGCCAATACTGCTAGTGGGCCTGCAGCGCTGGTTGCGCCACCCACAGAAGCAGCCTTAAAATGTGTCTAGGGTCTGCCATTGCAGAACCTGCGTGCAGTCTGGTACTGTCATGCTGGCTGGGCAAGTGCACACACTTGCCAGCCTCAAAACCTTCCCTTTGCTTCATATTAGTCACCCCTATGGTAGGCCCAAGGGCAGGGTGCATTGTAAGTGTAAGGTAGGACAAGCCCTGATTTGTGTGGCATGTCTTAATAGTGAATTACAGCCAAATTCGTTTTTCACTATTGTAAGGCTACCTGTTCTCATAGGCCAAGATGGGCTGCTTGAATTATTACACCCTATAATCCCAGCAGGCTCAGGGAACATGGTAGAAAGTCAAGTTTAGTATGCCTGAACTCAGAATAATAAAATACATATTTTAGTAAAGTTTATTTTAATATCCTGTGTTTGCAAATGCTACTTTTAGAAAGCTAGCATTAGCTTGCCTAACCATTTCAGCCCGCCTCTGCTAGGATGTGTATCTGACTGTCTGGGTTATGTGAGTGACAGGGCTGGGGGATAACAGGTGGTGAATACCAGGATTACACCTTAGTGGGGGGTGTGAGTGCCCCTGGACTCTTAACAGGGCAGTACTCTGCCACCACAATGCTGGCTACGCCCCCTGGGTAGCGACTGATGACTCCGCCGGCACCTGGCCCAGGAAGGGCGAAGCACTGTCAACAAGATACTCCTGGCTTCCCCTGTCCACACAATGCTGGCTCCACCTCCTGCGGAGCGTCTGATGTGCCTGCCCCTCACACTGAAAGCAGCAACCAGAGTACACCCAACAAGTGCTCAGAGACTGAAAAAAGTTATGCAGAGGCCCCCCTGGCCTGCAAGAACGAAGAAAATGCTGTATAAAAGTAGGAGCCCTGCTCCTTGTAAATTAGATCCTGTTTGCGCTAAGAAGAAGCTCTGCCTGAAGAGGAGGACCCAGGAAGCTGCATGGAGAAGTACTGACTCTGATCCCAAGAGACTGGCCTGTGGTGGGTGCCTTGCTGCTGAAGGAGAGCAGGAGAGAAAGACTGAAAGACTTTGCTTCCTTTCAACTTGTGCCAAACTCCTACAAAGATCTCCAAGGGCTTGCTGTGGAACTTGCCCCCTGAACTGCGCCCCAGGAACATTGGGCGCTACCCCCCCTGGAAGAGGAACAACTACTGAGGATTGTCGACCCTGCATCGCTGCCCTAAAGACCCCGTAGTCACCCCGGTCCTGCCGAGCACCGTGAATTCCTGCCGCCGAGCCGCAGCTCGCCCCGCAAAGGTCAGCGCTGTCTGACCCCAGCACCGTGACTGGCTCACCGAGCGGAAGAAACAACGCAAAGCAAAGGACCCGTCCGGTCCAATCACCACAATCTGCTGCCCCCGCGCCTTTGAAAGTAAAGAAAGGACGGACTTGAAGCGTGGGCTCGCCTTCCATCAAAAGCCCTGCTGTAAGCGATCTCCAATCTGCTGCACCCCTCTCCAGGACCCCAGGACTCTGCCCTTGTGAGCCTGTGTCCCCCGGAGCACCGCCAGCCTGAAGAGAAGTGACCCCGTGGCCCCCGCGCCACCCCGCCCTCCAGGACAGCACCGCCCCGCTGGACGACAGCCTAGAGCCGTCCGACCCAAACCGCCAAGGAAAGTCAAGGTACTGTGGCTCACACGCATTCTAAAAAGAACTGGGCGCTTTAAACTGGCCTTTCTGGCTGTCCGCTTTTAAGGTTCACCAAAGAAGTGTGCGCATCGAAATACTTCAAGTAACTGAAGTGTGCACATCATAATCTGTACTTGAACTAAGCCTGAAGGGTGCGCACGTAATATTGCCTTGAACGGAGCCTTCAGTGTACGCCTTGAAATCCTTTGGCTACTAAAAGACACCCGTCGTTAGGGTACAGAGAGCACTTTACACCCTGGGGTCCTGAGTCCACTGCACCATTGATAGCTACGGCCCTGGCAGGCAACCGGCCTTCAACTCTTCGAGTCCTTCCGGTGACGTGTAAGCCTGACCTCATAGGACTAATTTCTAATTTAATTTCTAATTTAAAACATTTCTAAAGCGCAGCGTACACCATGCGGTTTCTTGGCGCTAGTGGGCAGGATCGGCAACTGAGGGAAAGGACAAGAGTGAAAGGAATGAAGAGCTAAGCGGGGAAAGCCTGATTGAAGAGGAAGGTTTTTAAATCTTTGCGGAAGGAGAGGTACTGGGTAGCAGAGCGGAGATGGTCAGGGAGGGAGTTCCAGAATGTTGGAGCCAAGGTGGAGAAGTTGGCCCCACCCCAATTTTTACGTGTGAAGCGGGGGATCTGAAGAAGGGACTTAGAGGAAGACCGGAGCTCTCTTGTGGGAACATAGGGTTTTATTAAAGAAGAGATAAAGGCGGGGGCAGTGCCCTGGCGGGCCTGGAAGACCATGCAGCCAGTCTTGAAAAGGGAGCGTTCTTTTACGGGAAGCCAGTGAAGCTCCCTGAGAAGGGGGGTAGAATGGTGATAGCGTGGGAGGCCGTAAACCAGCCGGGCCGCCTGGTTCTGGATCGACTGGAGTCTTCGCAGGCTGTAAGCTGGAATGCCATGATAGAGGGCGTTGGCATAATCCAGCTTTGATATCACCAGGGCGGCCATGATGATCTTGAGTGCCTGAGGGGAGAAGAAGCGGGAAACAGAGCGGATGGTGCGGAGAGTGAGGAAACAAGAGGAGACCACGGAACTGATTTGTGAGTGAAGAGTGAGCTGATTATTCATTTTGACACCCAGTGTTTTGACCGTGGTTGAGGGGGAAGGTGCGGGGCCAAGAGAGGGGGGCCAGAAAAGAGAGTTCCAGGGGCTGGATGAACCACCAGTGAGGACCAATTCGGTTTTATCCGGGTTCAGCTTAAGGTGGTTGTGGCTCATCCAGTCCCTGATGAATGTCATTGTAGACTGGAAGTTAGAGACAGAAAGGGGAGAAGAGGACAGATCGAAGATGAGCTGGAGATCATCCGCGTAGTTATACACGGTGACCTCCAGCTGCTGGAGCGCGAAGATAAGAGGGAAGATGTAGAGATTGAAAAGCAGGGGGGAAAGAGAAGATCCCTGGGGAACACCACAAGTGACAGGGAGGGGAGTGGTAGAGAAGTTGCCTAGCCGCACTGCCTGGGTGCGGTCCCTCAGAAAGGAGGAGAGCCAAACCAGGGCTGATCCCCCGATTCCAGCCGCCCTGACACGGGACAATAAGGTGGTATGGTCCACCGTGTCAAAGGCGGCGGACAAGTCAAGGAGGACCAGTGCCTGGTGTTTGTTATCATCCATACCCTTTCTGAGGTTGTCTAGGACTGAGACCACAACCGATTCGGTCGAATGTCTGGGACGGAAACCGGCCTGGCGAGATGCCAGCCCCCCATTGGTCTCAATATGGGCGCTGAGTACCGCGGTGACGTGGTGTTCCATCACCTTGCTAAAGAAGGGCAGCAAGGAGATGGGGCGATAGTTGGCCGAGATGGAAGGGTCTGCGCCAGGTTTCTTCAGGATGGGTACTATAGTGGCTGCCTTTAGCGCGGGGGGCACTACACCCTGTGCTAGGGAGCTGTTGAGGAAGGCGATGGGGGGTTCAGAACAGCAGGAGTAAATTTGCTGCAGGATACGTGCCGGGCAGACATCCGCCGGAGACCCTGACTTCACTTTGGGAAGAATCTCCAGAAATGATTCCTGAGTAAGGGGGGGAATGGAGGTGAGAGGGCATTGAACGGTGGGGGGGGAAGGATCAACAAATGCAGGTGAAGGTGGTGGAATGTTGGCCTTGATGGTAACGATCTTATCCAGGAAGTAGGCGTTGAGTTGATCACAAAGAAGCTGGGAGGGAGGGATTTGGGGTGAGATTCAATCTGAGAATGCCAGGTCATTCACTATGCCAAAAATTTCCCTGGATTTATTTTCAGCGGACGTTATTTTTGCAGAGAAATGGGTGGTTTTTGCGGCGAGGATTGCTGTTTTATATTTGGCCAGTGATGTGAGGAAGTGAGTTTTTGATAAAGGACAGTAATTTTTCCTCCATTGCCTCTCCGCCCGTCGGACGCTCAGTTTGAGCTCTTTTAGGTGGTCGTTAAACCATCTGTTGGAATCCTTAGGTCGACGGATGGAAATGTGACGTAAGGGAGCCACTGAGTCACAACCACCAGCCAGCCAGGTGTTCATGGCCTTGGCTTGAAAGGTAGATGATAAGCCGGAGAGGGTGGGAGTGGAGTTTCGAAGCAGGGAGGTCAGGGAGGGAAAATCCAGTCTGTTCCAGTTCCGCGCCCAGGTGTTTTTGGCATGCGGAGTTTTTGATACCGGGTTGCGGAGAATGGAAAGGGAAATAAGGGCATGGTCAGACCAGGGGCAGGGAGAGACTGCCGCCGAAGCCACTGGGAGGTTGAGGGACCAGACCTGGTCGAGTATATGCCCATGGGAGTGAGTAGGGACAGTTATATGCGGAGCAAAGTTGAGAGACAGGAGAGATTCTATGAATTCTTTAGAGGCCGTACACTCATGTGGGTCTGAGGGCCAGTAATTGAAGTCTCCCAGCACCAAGACCGAGGCGTAGTTGACCACCAAGTTGGCCAACAGGGCTTGAAATGCCGGTAGGAATGAGGGCGAAGGCTGAGGAGGGCGGTACATTAAGAGGCAAGTAATAGGAGGGGAGGATAAAAGAGAACGGACTACCAAAAAGTCAGCAGGGGGGATAGGGGAAAAGGGGAGTGATTGAAAGTTCAATTCCGACCGAGCGATTAAGGCGACCCCACCACCAGCCCTGCCTGCTGGGCGGTCGGCACGTAAGGCCACATAGGAGGGGGGTAGGGTGGCCAGGAGAACAGGGAGGGAGGAGTCACAATACCAGGTTTCGGTCAGGAGCAGTAGGTCAGGTTTCTCTGAATCGAGTAGGACGAACAGCTCGTGGTGGCGCTTGACCGCTGACCTGGTGTTGAGTAGGAGTACAGACAAAGGCGGGGTGATGGGGTGAGGGTCGGGTGGGGGGGGACAAGGTGACGGGGGGTATGCAACGGAGGGTGTGGTGTCGTGGGGGAGGGAGAGGAAGAAGCGAGGCCTAATGAGGAGACGAGCCTGCGGGTGGGATCGGGAAGTGGCCAGTGGCCTTGAAGGGCGATGAGTTCCTTTGAGGAATAAGATATTATTTTGGCATAGTGTCGTGCCCCTAGCCCCGTCCGGCCGCGGACGGGCGCAGACGGGCTTGCCTTAGTCGCGCCTTCGGCGCGCAAACGTCGCGCCCGCTGCGCTCGTCCGCTGCGCTTCCTGCCAAGACACATGCTTTATGCCGGTGGGTCAGGAGGTTGGAGGGGGCGTGGCCAGCCGAGGGGGCGTGTCTCGCCTCGCCCTCTGGAATGGCGGCTGAAGGAAGGAAATCGTTGCAGCGAGTAGCGCTGTTTCTGGGAAGCCAAGAGATGCTGGTAGGTGAAGATGACAGTTAAAAACACAATATAGGTCACAATAATTTTAAAAAGTAGTTTGCCCCTGCTCCCGGCTTTTCGCCTCAGGAGCCAATCATAGATGCGACGCCTGCCACCGGCGCGCTCTATTTGTAGGTATAGCGGGGGGCGTGGCCAGCCGAGGGGGCGTGTCTCGCCTCGCCCTCGGAAATGGCAGCTGAAGGAAGGAAATCGTTGCAGCGAGTAGCGCTGTTTCTGGGAAGCCAAGAGATGCTGGTAGGTGAAGATGACAGTTAAAAACACAATATAGGTCACAATAATTTTAAAAAGTAGTTTGCCCCTGCTCCCGGCTTTTCGCCTCAGGAGCCAATCATAGATGCGACGCCTGCCACCGGCGCGCTCTATTTGTAGGGGGGGCGTGGCCAGCCGAGGGGGCGTGTCTCGCCTCGCCCTCGGGAATGGCGGCTGAAGGAAGGAAATCGTTGCAGCGAGTAGCGCTGTTTCTGGGAAGCCAAGAGACTACAACATACATGTCACTGTTTCATTTCAACTGTGGCTACAACATGTGTAATTGACCTGCTGACCCTGTGAATGGTGCTGGGGAGCTGTGTTTTAGGTCTCACCTACAGCTGTAGCCGTGGAAGAGCTGCTCTCTCTAATACAACACATTCTTACCAGATGGTCGGCGTTGTGGCACTGGCTTCTCACTGGACGGCCGTCTTCTATAATCTTATTCGGCTGCTTTCTTGATTATTCTTTGTTCGTCCTTCCCCAGGACTGCGTCTTCTTCAATGTGTTCTGCTAGGATTCCTTGAGGTCTTCCACTGCATCTGGGTGCTATAAATGCTGTCTTGCTCACTCATGAACTCATTGAGGGCAAATGACAAAATGAGTGAAAACAATCAGTGTTCATCAGATCATGCAGATCTGTCTTCATGCAGATCCGCAGTCAAGCAGATCATGCAGATCAATGTTCGTGCAAATCTGCGGTCATGCCAGATCTGAATTTATGCAGATCCATGTTCATGCAGATAATGCAGATCCCTGGTCATGCAGGTCATGCAGATATGTGTTCATGTAGATCATACAGATCCATGTGCATGCAGATCCGTGTTCATGCAGATCATGTAGACCCGCGTTCATGCAGATCATGTAGACCCACGTTCATGCAGATCATGTAGACCCGCGGTCATGCACATCTGTGGTTATGCAGATCTCTGGTCGGTCTTCCGTCCACGCACCTCTTGGATTCCAGGTCACAAATAGAATCCGCGGGATGAGGCTTCGTTCGTTGATTTCGCGACAGCATTTGATAGGGTCATAGGCTTACCCTTGGAGAAAACGGGTTAATCTGGGGATCCCAAGTGATTTATTAAGACTTATGGTTGCACTTCAAACTTCCACCTGGTGTAGAGTTTTAAGGGGGGGGGGAAGCAGCTGAATCCTAGGATTTGAACACAAAATGGATTGAAACAGGGCTGTATTTTAGCTCCTCTTTTGTTTTCAATTTATCTCAGTGATTTATCAGACTGTTTTAACAATGTTAATAATTTTCCTCCTCAAATGGCACTTCAAAGTTTGCTTGTTCTATTGTACGCTGATGACTCGGGGCCACGCCCACCCACGTAGCCACGCCCACTCCAGGAAGTATAAAAACGCCGTGCTCGCTCTAAGCCGGTGTTGACCAGCTAAGTACCCTGAGGCGGAAGCCGGGGTGTCTGGGCTGCTACTGAATTAGCGTTTACTTTTTAATCTTGCTAAATTGCACTGTTTTCATGTTTTCATGTTCGATTTTTTAAAACTATTCAAGACGCACTGAGGCAGTCACCTTGCTCTCTTTGTACTAAACAGCGCCTGAAGGGGAAGACCTCAATCCCTCCTCAGCGTCGCTGCACCACGTGACTCGGGGCCACGCCCACCCACGTAGCCACGCCCACTCCTCTCTCCTCCTATTACTATGCTCACTACTCGACAGTGCAGCGGTCGAGCGCAGCGGGCACACCTTCAGCACGCCGAAGACACGACAAAGACTAGCCCGTCTGTGCCCGTCCGTGCCAGGACGGGGCACGAGGCTGAGGCTCTCACTCCCACTGCTCCTCCCAGGCTGGTAAGAACATCATCCGCTTTGAAAGCGTTGCGCCCTACCCCCAATCCGAATTGCTCTCTGTCCAACCTTCACAAAGTCGGAACTCATGTCTGCTCCGAATGTAAACTATCTACCATCGTATATCAACCTCACCCCAACCCATCCAGAAGACACAGGAAATGCAAAATATTACGTAAAAACTTGCAGCCAACATACGTATTTTACAGTACGAACTGTCGATCATTGCCTAAGCATAAGCATGATATTTTTAATCTCCTCACCGAAGAATGTCCTAGCGCTGTTTTCTTAACCGAGACATGGCTACATGACAGCGCCGGCCCAGATGTTGCTACTGCCCTCCCCGATAACTACGCCATTGTCAGAATAGACAGGGAAAAACAGGTAGGGGGCGGGATAGCTATCATTTTCAACAGAGAATTCAAATGTACTTTGGAACCTGTACCAATTCCAGACTGTGAAGCGGGTCTTTTCAAAATCTCTTTGAACCCCAATTTTACAATGTCAGGCCTTCTGATTTATCGACCTCCAGGTAACCCTTCTCAATGGGTATCAAATTTTGCAAATCTTATCACTCCCTACTATATGTCATCTAGCAATTTCTCCCTGTTGGGTGATCTAAATCTACACCTTGAAGATCCCACCATCCCCTCATGTTATAATCTGTTGGAAGATCTAGCTGCACTAAATTTACCTATAATAAACTCTAGCCCTACTCACATAGCGGGCCATTTGTTGGACCCCATAATATCTAACATCAGGGAACTCACGTACATCGCCACCGTACCCTCTGGTTGGTCCGACCATCATCTCATTAATTTTAGCATTACTTTCCCACCCTCCCCCAGTGTGAAACAAAATACTGATGCCACTTACAGAAAAAATTGGAAATCAGTCGACATCGATGCTTTAAATGCGGCACTTAAACAAAACCCTCCAAGCCTTAACTCCAACATGGACCACGTAGCTATTGAAACACAAAACTGGCTAACAAACGCAGCAAATAACTGTCTGCCCTCTACTCGCACCAAAGGGAGTAGGCATCGTCCTCCGGCCCCATGGTTTAACGACAGCCTTAAAAGTGAAAAATCAAAATGCAAAGTACTAGAACGCAAATGGCGTAAAAAGTACGACCCCAATGCCAAAAGAAGCTATCATGAAGCCAGAAATCATTATCATGCTGCCTGTACAAAAGCAAGAGCTGCTTTCGTCTTAATACTTCTGTTTCCGACCTACCCCCTCCTTCTGACCCTATTCTGCCTCAACCCACTGCTTTAGGTGAAAGCTTACTGGAATCCTGGCCGACTCTTTCATTAGAGAACTTGAAAGGAATCCTAAAAACTGTCAAATCCGGCTCCCCTAGGGACCCCATCCCTATTAAAATTATTAAAAAATTGGATGACCAGTCTTTGAATATCATTGTCAATCTCCTAAACTCCTCCCTCGATCTCGCCACTGTCCCAGCCTTATGGGAGCATGCCATGGTGACACCCCTTTTGAAAAAGCCAAATGCAAACCCAGAAATATTGGCCAATTATAGACCTATATCTCTACTTCCTGCTTTTTCAAAGTGTCTTGAGAGACACGTACACTCTACTTTAGCCACTTTTGCAGAAGAAAACTCCTTACTCCACCCTTCGCAATCTGGCTTTAGGGCTGGTTTCTCGACGGAAACCGCCCTATTAGGTGTCACTGAACACATCAGGAAACTTCTTGACCAAGGCCAGACGGTCGCACTTGTGTTATTGGACCTAAGTGCGGCGTTCGACACCATCTCTCATGAAACGCTTATTAAAGAGCTATACACAAATGGTGTAAGAGGAAAGGCTCTGGATTGGATCAAATCCTTCCTGGCAAACAGAACTTTTCAGATCGCATCTGCACAAGCCGTGTCAGACACCCTACCTGCAGCTCATGGAGTGCCTCAGGGGTCCATCCTGAGCCCTCTGTTTTTTAATATCTATCTCAAACCTCTGGCAGAACTTGTTGAAAAGCTAGGTCTAACGCTTATGAACTATGCCGATGACACCCAAATCATTTTTTCCCTATCTGAATCTTGTCCCCACTCCCCGTCGTTACTCAAGGAAGGACTATTAAAAATACTAAACTGGATGACAACAAACCAGTTAAAACTGAACGGCGACAAGACGGAAATACTGATTTTGGGAAAGGACAAAGCTCTCTGGAACTCTGCGCATTGGCCGGACCAGATGGGCACTTTTCCTACCCCGGTGTCCCATGCTCGAAATCTGGGCTTTGTATTGGACAATGCCTTATCCATGGACAAACAGGCCAGTAAAGTAACTGGCTTGTGTCTCACCATAGCTAAATGGTTGAGGAAGATCCTGTGGATGTTGCCAATGTCAACACAAAAGACCGTAGTCAATGCCCTTATCACATCAAGGCTTGACTACGGCAACATCCTCTATCTGGGCGCAAATAAATCTGTCATCGGACGACTGCAGGTAGCGCAAAACGCTGCGGTCAGACTCCTATGCAAGATTCCAAAGAACTCTGGAGTCTCGAACCATCGTCGGGATCTTCATTGGCTCAGGATAGAGAGCAGAATTCGCTTCAAGGCCCTGAACTATATGTTCAGAATAAAAACAGGAGTAGCACCAAAATACCTCCAATCCCTTGCCTGCCTCTATACGCCCAAGAGAAACCTCCGGTCTCAGACAGCAGCTTGCTTCTGCATACCAAGGTTTAAACGTGCAAGAACAGGGGGCAGATCTTTTGCCTATCTTGGACCCTCCCTGTGGAACACGCTTCCCCCAGATATCCGGAAGGAAGAAAACTATTGTAGGTTCAGAAAGCTTGTAAAGACCTGGCTGTATGAACAATAACCGCTTAACAGTCACCTCCTTTTCTGTCCTCATTTTTTAGCTGTGTCTAGGCGCCGGGAAACCCTTCTTGGGTAGCTGTTGCGCCCTATAAATTGATAAATAAATAAAATAAATAAATAAATGACGTAGTCATCTCTGATCTCACGCCTATTGGTCCTCAGCAGGATCTCGATCTTCTTTGTGAGTACGCGGAGGATGACTTTCTGGAAACGAATGTAGCTAAGACCAAGGCGTTGCCTTTCAGAGGAAAGGGGTGGCATCGCCCTGTTAATTTGAGGTTGGCTGGAAGGCCACTGGATATAGAGCAAACATACACATACCAAGGAAGGGGCTTTTCTCAGTCTCTACAAAATACATCTCTTCTTTTCCATAGAGGCTTTAAGGCAGTAGCTCGTATAGGTTCTTCAAAAAAGTTGTACTGTTCCTCTGATGGGCAACATTTTATAACCCGCTTGGATATTTATAGGGCAACTGTACCTCTTATTTTATCTCATGCCCTAGAACGTATTCCCATAAGTAAATGGTCTGTTTTAATTTTATTTGAAGCAAAGCTTCTCCTGAAGATAATATCGTAAAGCCAGGCTGAGGTAAGAAACTTCCAATGGAAAAGTAAGACTGTATACATTTAAAGATAATCTCAAGGTTGCACTAGTGCAATTCCAGTGCACTATTGCCCCCTTGCAGCTGCGGACACCAGCACAGTTCAAAGGGGCATATTAACAAGCGGCAGCGATAAGTATTGCTGGCCGCTCCTAACGAGAAAATAGTTAGCGCAGAAAATTATCGCCATGCTAGCGCTGTATTAACAACGCATAGTGCAATGGCGATAATTTCCCAGCGATAGAGATATTTTCCATGGAACATCGCTGGTTTTCCAGTGATGTTCCATGGAAAACGACGATAACCTTGCTGATACGACCCTGTGGTCGTATCAGCATAATCCACCCCCTATCATAAGTATAGCTAAGTCTGCATTTTAGCAGATGTTAGTTTTTGGCGAAAACAGCGTTTTTCTCAAAAAACTAACGTCTGCAAAAATGCCTGGGCCTCCTTGAAATATCGCGATGTGCACATCAGCGATATTTACAAGGTTGTTCTGCCCAGTGACACCCACTTTGCATCTCATTAGAGATGCAAAGGGAGGAGTCAGGTAAAAAGGTGCTAACATGCGCTAATGCATTTTATCACCCTCTTGTAAATAGGGCAATATTTTTACCTCCGCTTTTTTGGCTTTAAAAGCCAAAAGAGCGGAGATATGCCCCTTGTAAATATGCCCCCGTGTGTTTCTAAAATATACGGCTGCCAGAACCAGCTATACTCCTGTTCGCTGTTAGGAACATATCAGCCTTACTCTTGACAGTATGTCTTTTCAACAGAATCAAGAATACTTAAAGTTTTCTGTGAACATAGCGTCTGGAGATTTGTACTCATGTTAAGATTGGGCAATTTATAAAATTTCAAAAAGCACTGGTCTGATAAAGGAAAGACGACTGGAATGTGGGAACTTTGGAATGGTGGGACACAGGAACTTAAGCACATTCATTAGTTTGTACCACTACACTGGTGAAGGAAGCTAGAAAGCCCTTTTTAAAACCTTTGTATCTTAAATATAACATACTCAAAACTGACAGACTGCTTGCCCTAGCAAAGTCACCTCCCGATGAATTTGTTTGTTATAATTCACACAAGTTTTTTAAATCATTTTTACCAATGTATTTATTGTGAGGTTTGCACTGAGACTGTCAGGCCTATTTTCTTCACATTTAATTGTAATGATTTACAATTGTGAATATTGTTGATCTCTGCCTAGATCTAAATCAATAAAATTAGAATTTTGAGGTTAGAAACAGTGACTTCTGTCAATACAGATATACATTATTATAACAAATTACCATTGCTGAATAGGTATACATAAATTCCATTTTCTAGATTAATTGCATATTCTAACTATATGCTCTGAATTCCTGAAGCAGATGGAGCATCCTGGGCAGTGTTTGAACATACATTCTAAATAACAAGTGTGATATTTTTCTACTTCCCATTTTCTGATCTCTAATTTATGTGATGCAATGCGGCATAGAAGACCACAGAACTGCTCATTGCTTTCTACTTTTGATGTAGATTTTTTATTTTCATTAGTTGTTCTTTGGTGTTTAATTCTGGCCTCAGTAAGATAATGTAACACTTGGGAATGAATATGCAGCCCAACAGTCCAGCGCTGGAGGCCAGAACGGCGAATATCTCCACGGCCACCATGTACCTGCCCTTCGTGCTCAGGTAGGCTGGGATGAAGGCGACCCAGGCGCTGCAGAACACCAGCATGCTGAAGGAGATGTGCTGAGCCTCGTTAAAACTGTCTGGTAAGTTCCGCACCTTGTAAGCCACCATAAAGCTCAACAAAGCCAGAAGACCAATGTATCCAACCACACAATAGAACGCAGTGACAGACCCTTCGTTGCAGAGCAGGATCATTTTCCCAGATTCAGTCTTTGTGTCAATGTCTGGGAATGGAGGCCAATGGGTCAGCCACACGGCACAGATGATGACTTCACATAGTGTGCAAAGAAGGATAAGGCAAAAGGATACCCGGGAGTCTACCCACATTCGTAACTTACTTCCGGGCTTTGTAGCATTGAAAGCAATGGCAACGGTGATAGTTTTGGCCAGAACAGAGGAAACAGCGACAGAAAAAATCATCCCAAAGGCAACTTGCCGGAGGAGGCAGGTCACCTTCTGAGGACGTCCAAGAAATAACAAGGAACAGAGGAAGGAAAGAATGAGAGACAGGAGGAGGATGTAGGTGAGATCCCGGTTATTAGCTTTCACAATTGCACTGTCCCTGTGTTTCAGGAAGATTGCCAGCACGGCAACAGTGATTACTGACAAGGAGATGCTGATGGAAGCCAAACTCTCACCGAAGGGATCGTCGTAAGATAGGAACTCAATGGTTCTGGGGACGCAAGCGTCTTTCTTCTCGTTGGACCACTGGTCTTCTGGGCATGCTATACAACTGTCCATATCTGGAAACAATTGAATAAATTATAATATTAGTTTTATGTTTTAGACATAAACTTTAGGGCTATGTGTTGCAGTGAGACCATTGGCAGAGTAACCCAGGCACTGTGGCATGGTCTGGGCAGGTTCAGTGAATATCATGTTGTCGCTCAATGTTTGCAATGAGAATTTGCACTTGAACCCCCTAAGGTGAACTTAAGGTTGACTAATGGTTGGTTACTCGCCTACATTCACCACTCTAAGGGAATTCTCATGGTCTGGCTTTCATGGGTCAGTAGTGATGGGATAGTTAGGAACTCCAAACTGTTGCACTACCTGAGCTTTCTTTCAACTCAGCAGAACAGTTACTACCAGTGTTAAGAAAAAACTGGGCTCCGAAGTCTGTGTTCTTCACTTCTGGTAGTGAGCTCGAAGAACAAAGCCAAAGTTCTGCACAAGGTGATGGTGTAAAGGGATGCAGAATTACACATTCCAGTACACCATGAACTATGTCAAGATTGCCAGCCAGAAATGGTTCCTAAAATATAAATACTTAAGAAATCATTCAAATACAGATCTGTGCATTGCAAATTGTTCAGATATAACTCCAACTGTGCCAGTGAAAAATAATAGGAATTTGAAAACTTAAGTAACAAGGTCACAACATGGGTAATGATATTACAGGCTGCTCTTACTGCACCAGCACCCCATGGCTGTGCCCGAGAAGGATCCTGCAGCCTAGCACCAGCAACACAGTGGGAGTGGCTTTCTGCTCATGGGCTGTTTGGGCACCCCGAGTGGGGCAGGTATGCCCAGACGTGGGTCCCATGCTCTCCATGCCACTAAATTCAAGCTATCCTGGCTGGTGAGGGCTGATACCCCAAACCTAGTCCCAGGATTCTTGTTTCCAGTCCAGGGAGGGTCTGGCCTGGCAGTTCTGGCTGGACTGTTCCCATGGGGAGCAGGGTCAAGGTTGATTTGCTTATGGCTGGGTCCAAACTGGAATGGCATGGTGAGCAAAAAAATGATGGATTTATGCCCAGATCTCTGTACTGGTGTGAATGTATGACATTGTTCAGCATTCCATCCATCAATTGTTCTTTTTTCTTTTGTGGGATTGATAGCACATATTCAACATATAATGTTTGCTTTATTATAGTTTGAAAGCCCACCAATTATTCATATATATATATATATATATATATTATTGCGACATATAATGTGTAATAGAATTTAGTGATTGTGCAACATAATTCACATGCTAATTATTGTATTTTACATTAATCATCTCGAAGCCTGATAATTTCAAAATTATCAGAAAGGTGTATGTTATATTCTGGTCTTCTCCTTCCCTGCTGCTCAGCCTGTGCGTGTGATGTCATTAGAATGTTCGTGTATGCATGGTTTGAATGTGTGGTCAGTTTGAGTGAGTGGGGCTGAGCAGCTGGATGCTGCTCCCGGTGGGGCCTTCCTTACTACCTAATTTATGCTTAATAAACCTACTTAAGTACACTTACGCCTATTGGATCTACTTACCTTACAAATCATTTATTTTCAATGCAACAATGGCGACGAGGGAGAAAGAACTACTGGTGCAGGAACTACATTTGAAACATGAAACAATGAACTACAAAGATGATTGCCAATTAACTGTGGCAAAAAGCTTAAAAAGACAAGTAACGCTTTTGATGCCCCACCGGTGTCATGTTACATCTGACAGCCTAGTGAAGACATCTTTTTTAAAGGTATGTTTAGAGCGTTGGACTTTGTGTGCCCTATTTGTTGTAAACTTGCTGATTTATTATCGAGGCCGTCGGAATTTCAAAGTTAAGGCTGAGCCTCAGCGTGAAGCAGTAATGGACATTGCGTGGCTGGTATGCCTGGAAACCTGTAATGCCCAGCTCTGAAGCTAGTTTCGTGCTAATTGTTACGATCGGGTCCCAGTTTAAAGTGACCAAGTTATGTGTTGTCGGGGGCAAAAATCGGGCCCTGGTGTTAACCTTTCAGCAGTTTGTGTGAGGCGGCAGTTTTGAGCAATGTTGAAGAGACTGAAAATATTTATTGTGGTAATCGGGGGCCAACATCGAGCCCCGGAGTAAAGTGCTGACAACTGGCTTAGTGAGAAGTTTTGACTCTGCACACTATTGTGTGTTCTGTTGCCGTATGTAACGTATTGTGTTTTGCCCACCATATTCTCCAACGGTCGTTTTCTTCAGCTGAAGACCTGCTTCTTTGCCAGCTGGATGCTGAATGAGGACGCAACAGAATATTACCACAGTATTGGTGATTCTGTAGAACGCGTTGTCATCTATGGACACACCTCTCCTCAGATCATGACAGCGTCAGGAAGGGTCAAGTTTACGCAGTGTCATGTGCGTCGAGATTATGCATCACTGAGCGCTAAGTCCTTCTTTTATTGTGCTCCTGTTCCCTCAGTTACACCGAGCGGATTTCCCAATCGTTTTTCAAGAGAAGGTACTGTTTCCTGAACATTTTAACATGGATTGGATTTTGACACTACCACACGAATTTTGATGTTTTCCCCGGGTGAGAGATCGCCCCCCAGGAGCTGTCTACTTTGGGAATTTCCAACATTAAGATTTCGATATTATTCACTTATTATTTGGGACGTTTGACGTACTGTATTTTTGTTTCTTTTCCAACTGCGCCACCTAGCGTTTATTTTCATTATTGCACTTCTACAGGAAAATATTATCCGCACGATTAACCACATCGATGCGGATGACGAGCTGAGCTCGTCATGAACCGCGGTATTTACGAATCTTCAGCGCACAGCAGGAAAATGTGCCGCACCGATGCGGTTAAGACACTGTGGATTCATGTTTTTAAGTGTTATTTCTGATGCATTGTTTCAGGTCACTTTGTGACCATGTTTCATTTTGGTGTGCGTTTGGGGTGGTCATGAAAGTCGTGTACCCTGTGCTGAGTCGTGGAAGTGCAAGATTTTTATTTTATTGTAGTGAACCACATACACATATGTGCTCAATTTATTTGAAGTGTTCATTCCTAGTTGTATTTGCTTTAATTGGTTGAGCCATATAAGTGCGCAGTTTGAGTTGAGATGCTCAATTTAATTTATTTTTAGTGATTATTAGTAGGAGCGTGTGATACTGCCATATGTTTTAGAACTACTTTTGGTAGGTGATGAGATTTATTTATGCTGTATGTTTTTTATGAACCACTTTTCTTAGTGCTCTATTCCAATAGAGGGGTTCACATTTTTACTGAGAGGAGTCGTGCAGGGACTACATTTTCCTTTCATTGTATTGAACCACTTTTAGTGCTCAAAATGTTTTGAGGTGTTCAAATTTAGTGTGTATTTTCTGAAGATTAGTTTTTCCAGTTTGGATTTTTAGTGTGTATCTTTTGCGGAGCCGCGTAAGTGCTCATTGTTTGAGGCGCTCCATCCGTTTCAGGTTGAATTATATGGGGCTGCAGAGTCCTCAGTTCAGCTCATGCTCTGTTTTATACATGATTTATTTTGTTGACCCGCGTCAGTGCTCTGTTCAGTTAGAGGTGTTCAGTTATACAGAGAACCGCTGGGGAGTCATGTACCCCGTGCGCTGGGTGTCACGTACCCTTTGAAGTATGTTTGCCTTGGTTTGTGTTTGAAAAGTCATTCACCTGTGTGTTTTGGGGAGTTATATACCCCATGCCGTTGTTCTACCCTGGTGGTGTTCTATTGTTGACTGTGTTGTGCCGTGTGTTGCTTAGTTTAGAACCGCTGCGTCCTATCTTTGTTATTCTTTGGGGCGCCATTTTATTTAGTTTGGTTCCCTGTTTATTGCTTTTCATGACAGTCTGGCCAACTGGCATGATTTGTGATATTTAGGGTTTTGGTTTGTGATGGGGGATGGTGGTTATGTGAGGTCTAATTTGTCAGGTTGAATTGTTATGTGATGTTTTTGCATTGGTTTTGTGCGAGGTGATAATATGCCTCTTTTCGTGTTTTGTGCAAGAATTCCTATATTATGCTATATTCCTATTCTATAATTTTTATTTGTAGTCATTCATTTATTTTTGTTAACTGCTTATTTGAAATCCTGACCTTGTCATCGCCTGGGCTTACTGTATTTATTTCCTCTTGATTTCTTTTGTTTTCATTGTTTTAAAGGAGGGAGATGTGTTATATTCTGGTCTTCTCCTTCCCTGCTGCTCAGCCTGTGTGTGTGATGTCATTAGAATGTTCCTGTGTGCATGGTGTGAATGTGTGGTCAGTTTGAGTGAGTGGGGCCGAGCAGCTGGATGCTGCTCCCGGTGGGGCCTTCCTTACTACCTAATTTATGCCTAATAAACCTACTTAAGTACTCTTACGCCTATTGGATCTACTTACCTTACAAAGCATTTATTTTCAATGTAACAGTGTATTTAACCCCTCCCATGCTCATGAAGAGCTGAGCTCGTCATGAGCCACGGCGCTCCGGTGCTCATGACGAGCTCAGCTCTTCATGGCCCGTGTAACGCCCAGGTGCGGGGAAAATTCCCCTGCTGTGCTGAGCGCTCCACGGGAGCCGGTGCACCTGTGACGAGCTCAGCTCATCTTGACCACAGGAGCGCCGTGGCTCATGACGAGTGGAGCTCGTCATGAGCATGGGGGTGTTGTGCACGCCCCCTCCCCCCAGCACAGCAGGGGAATTACTCCCGCAGCGAAGGGGTTAATACATAGAACCCTCTCACAATTGACTGCCAGGTGTGGATGCCAGGACTGAGACCCTCCAGCCCGTTAATTTTTCCCAAAGTCCTTGCTGGGGCACCACACAGGTACCAGGTGCCAGCTTCTTTTTCTTGTACTAACAATATAGGTTGCATACCTGTTTGGTTGGACATTTCGCCATCTGAGCAGGACACACAGTCATAGCAGCAGATTGGTTGGTCGTTCTGGAGGGCTTTTCTGGTTCCAGGGGGGCATCTGTCACAGCACAGAGAGCTGGGGATCTGTGAGAAAGAAGACAATATCGTAGGATTAAAACAACAAGCATTTGCAATGCAATAGGTCTCGCATTCACACGATATTGAGCTATTGGAATTGCAAATGACAATGCTTTCTATTTATGTTTTGGGTTTTAAAACATAAATACAAGGCATTGTTATTTTCTATACTAATATCTTAAAATTGAGTGAATGTGAGACCTACTGCATTGCAAATGCTTGACAATATTGTATGATAAAATAGTGGAATACAACTTCCACAGATTGTCCTGCACTGCACCTTATATTTTTTATTTTCTTCCCACATAATTTAATTTAGCCTGACACTTAACTTGGTCTTCCATTGCTGCATAATTTCAGTAACCTTGTATATAAAGAGAAAGCGGGACAGGCATCTGGAATAGAATGGGAAGTAAGGAGTTGGGGTGGAGGTGTTGATTAAATAAAGGGCTGAAGATGGTCGGCCTGGTAGCCGTGTGGCTAGTTGAATAAGTAACAAGGTTGAAAAGGTGAAAACGCCCCCTTTCCACTGCCACTACACGGGTGTTTTTTATCATTTAGGATTTTTGACCTTTAAGTCAAGTTTCTTTAAAAATATAGCCAACAGAACTGGGGGTTCTTCTCTGCTACCATGGAGGCTCAGTAACTAAATGCCGGGAGATTGGCACGGCCTTCGGGGGATGAAGCCTGCAGCAATAGTTGGTGACACAGAAGAAGACATTTTTTTACCTGCAGCACTGATTTGCAGCTTGCTTTCTTTTACACAGTTCCCCACGCTATTTATTTCTTTTGTATCTGTGCTATTGCACCGTGTATTTATAGCACCTGCTATTTACAGCTCTCTGAATGACAGCAGTGCGCTATGAAGCGCTTTATACTAAATGATGTAGTACTATTTTGACTTTAGAACAGTAGACCTGGCACGTAAACGCGCATGTGATTCAGGCTGCAGAAACACCTGTGTTGGGTGGCTGGGGCCCCTGGCTGGACTGTCACCTGAAGCAGGGAGAGCAAAGCGCTGCGGAGGGCCCAGGCTCTGATGGGAGCAGATAGCCCCCCGACAGGAGCTGCTTGTGCCTGATCGAGGGGGACAAAAGCCCTGGGAACCGTAGACAAGGCGGCAATTATTCATCGGATTAGAGCACTGCAAAGAAGCATATGTTTTGCCCGGGGCTACACCGCTCCCTGGCTGGGCTAAGGGAATGAGAGCCAGGCAGAGGGGCCGAGCAGCTTTCATCAACTGCAGCAGGGGCTGACTCCCCCATAAAATGGCTAATGGTGTTCAGGAGAGGAGAGGGAACAAGGGTCACGCTGCTCAGAGAGGGGAGGTGGGTGAAAAATATAAATAGGAGTGCGGGCGGGGCTTTCCACAATGCGCCTTGAGCTGTTTGGGCTCAGCCTGTAATGCGAGGACTCCACCATGAATATATGTGTCCCAGAAGATGCTGCATGGATCTCCACTCTGCGGGGAGCCCGGGGGAACAATGGGACCCAGACCCCCCAAAACCCAGCCAATAAAGAAACCTTTCACGCTGTATTTACTTTCAGAAATACACATGAGTGTCAACTACTGCGCTGAGCTCCAGAAAAATAGGCCTCTGCGTTTTTTGTAACAAAAAAACAAGGCTAAGGCGTATGTAATGCTGGAATTGGTATACACACTCGTTCCTATAGTAATGGCAGAATCGGAATATTTTTAATTAAAAGTAATCTCTGGGAGATGCCGGGCAAACTGTACACATACTAAGAGTTTAATTTCAGAAATAAGGCAGCACCAGGAGCAGAAGAGTTCAGGACAGCCAGGCTATATATTGCAGTAACACCCTCCGCTGTAACAAACAAGTGCGGCCGCCAGCGACAGCGCTAAGACCACGCTAATTAGAAACAGATGGCCATCTAAAGATAAGAAATTTGTTCACGACAGCCATGAAGCAGGCGACCCAGTCCGGATGGGCTAGACGAAAAGGAGAAATGGCGGTAACGAAAAAGCATCAATTTTCAATGGGAAGCCAGCGTTTAGCATAAACACTGATGCGACCCATTGAAAATGATGGGCGGGGCTTCAATGCCCCTTCTGAAATCTCCTCATACACAATATGTCTCGCAGAGCGTGCAACACATGCGCGCTGCAACGCTAGGCGAGACCTAAAAATGCTATCACTGTGCACCCTGCTATCTATTAATGGGTTACCCTGTGTTCTCCAGAACCTGGGCTCTAAATATCTTATCACATTAAATGGTTTGGCAGATTAACTTTATATTTATAGAAAGAAGATATTGCAAAAACACACAGGAGTTAAAAGCTATAGGTGACAATCTATGAAACCAATGCACCAATCAAGTTTACAATGGTTTCTGCTGATGGGGCAAAAGTTGCTTTGGCTGTGCAAAAATTGGTGTATAAAAAAATTGAAAAAGACATAAACAACTTTCACATTAGTTTTATATGAAAGCGTGGTCAAAGGACATAGTTATTAAAATGTCTACATTCGGAACATTTCTGATTAATTTCCAAGGACTATGTTGGACCAGCCAAGCTGTGAACGCATATCAGCTGTGCATCAAAAAGCGTCTTCTTCAGGACAGTTAAAAAGGCACACCCTGGCAATGTGGCTTAGGTAAGTGTCGCTTGATCAGGAAAAAAGTCAATGTCATTGTTGGAGAAAGAAAGTTAGGGCCTGATTTAGATCTCGGCGGATGGGTAAAACCGTCACAGCGATGACGGATATCCCGACCGCCGATATATATATCGTATGGGATTTATATTTTGGCGGGCAGGATATCCGTAACTATTGTGATGGAGTAACCCATCCAACGATATCTCAACCAAAGGAATAATGTCTTATATATGGCCTAGGCCATATGTATGTATAATGCATAATAAAAAACATCTGGACTGCGGTCGCTCTGCGGTGATGATTATGTTAGATCTAATGGCAGCCTTTGATAAGTATCACATGACACCCTTTTGAATAGACTTAGTGCAATTGGCATACAAGGCACGGCCTTTTCTTGGCTAAAGTCATTTTTTGAGGATAGATCTCAGCGGGTCCTTCTTAATCCGATATTCAGACAAAATATTGAGTTAATAATATTGATTTACCAGAATATCGGTTCTAAAATATTGTGATATGGATTTTATGGTAAGTAATATCAATTTTTAAAATATCGAAGTCATTAATGTCATTTGAAAAATTATAAGAGCTCATTGAGCTGTCGGGCAGACTTGCGCCTGCACCACACCGTAGCGGTCTGAAACCGCCCAACCTTAGGTTGGCAGTTCCAACCTCAGTATTAGGATGCGTCCTATGGGCGGTCTGAAACATCCGTTTTATAATGGCAGCTTGTATGGTGGAAGGAAAAGGCCGGCAGCACACGCTGCCATTGTAAGATGGATGTTTTGAAATATCCCTGCACCGTGTGCAACGCTGCTCTGCCATCATTAGGGGATTATGGTGGCTCTCGGCGCTCTGGCGGGTCCTTGAGCCAGTCGGAATTGCATGTGAAGCCCCCGCAGGTTTCACTCCGACCTCCGTCATCCTAATACAGCGGTCGGACTGAAACCTATAATGTCGGGCAGAAAGCTTCCAACATCATAGGCTTTCCGCCCGACATCGTAATCAGGCCCATAGTTGTTTAAAATATTGTTTTTTAATTATTATTTATTTTAGTATATATTTTAAATGTATATGATGTATTTTTTTGTATAATTAATGTTTATGCTTTTATAATACATTTTTACTACTGTTGTATTTACTGGAGGGAGATTTGTCCATTTTACCAAGTTTTAAAATTTTTGTGTTGTGTGAAGTGGGAGTTATACGTTTTCATATATTTATTATAATATTTTGCATAGTTTTGCATAAATTCTAGAGGTAATAGTATATGTATTAAATTGTATATTTTATATTTTCTTTTATGTTGTTATAATTTATATTATTATGTTTTTATTTATTTTAAATATTTTTAATGATTGATGTTTGTAATGTGTAGAATATGTTTTAGTTCATTTTGAGAATTTTAAGTTTTTAATTTTTTTATTCAATTTGAACGGCTTGTTTTTAAAAGATGTTATTTTATTGGTATATATATATATATATATATATATATATATATATATATATATATATATATGTATATATATGATATCTAAAGGAAGTTCCTACTGAAATCCCTGGCCCGTAGTCAGGTGGTGCACAAAGCCGGTGGAACAAAACCAGACATAATACCCCACAAGGAAATCCAATAAGGCGCACACTCAGGAGATGAAATAATGTTATGAGTCAGAAGCTTTGCAAAAACAGCTTTGCATGACATGTCATGGATACGGCAATATACATCAGTAGTAAAAGACATACCCAATTGCGTAACCACACTGCCAAAGTGGTTAAAGGGGCAGACAGCTGCACGATAGCCAATCATTTAATTGATGTATCACTATGTACAGGATATATAGGGTACTTCCAATCCAATTTTACTTTTCCAAGATGGCTACAAACTTTCGTTGATTTCACAGGACCTTGAGTTTGAGTTCATTTGACTTTCATGTAAGCCAGGGATATGTCCACTTTGGTACGATGCACTATTGTGTCTTAATAACCACTTTGGTGGCTAAGTAGAGTACATGTGCGCGTTTCCCCAATGGGTGGACACTTTTGTAATTACGAAGCGCTTAAAAACCTTTTTGTCAATTAAGCATGACGTTATTTTCTGGCAACAATATAATTTGGTAAAAATGATGTATTGAACTGTGCAGGGGGTTTTATGGCAAGTCCCATGTAACTTTACATGTTCCAAGATGGCCACCTATTTTCTGTTACTTGGCAGTACTTTTGAGCATGAGTCCTTTGTCTATGTCTCAACAATCTATGTAATGCATTTTCACTCACCAGTCAGTGTATGACCAAGACAGTTTTATTGTCAAAACACGTAATGACAGAGGAATAAACCTGCCCATGCAAATTTCTCCTGAATGTGTGCCTTATTACCCTTCGTTGTGTAATATTGTATATATATATATATATATATATATATATATATATATATATATATATATATATATATATATATATATATATATATATATATATATATATATGATATTATTGTTATTTAATAATTTTGAAATTATAATTATAAATTAAAATGCTTTGTTTAAAAATGGTCTTTATGTAAATATATATTAATTATTATGTGACTTTAACTTTTTAAAATGTATTTTATTTGTTGTATTTGTTAAAATATATATTAAATATATTTTAATTATGTAAAAACGAATATTATTTAACGTTGAATATTTATTTTTTATATATATATATATATATATATATATATATATATATATATATATATATATATATATATATGTATATATACGTCTCCGACTCGTCGTAGAAGTGCCTGGTTGCACTGACGGGTTTGCAGACAACAAATAACGCCGACGCCAGTCTTTCGCTTCAAAAGTGCTTTATTTTCTCGTGGTGGTGCAAGTCATCAGACGCGTTTCAGACATTACGTCCTTGCTCACTGCTCACTTGTTAAAATATATATTAAATATATTTTATTTTGTAAAAACGAATATTATATAACGTTGAATATTTATTTTTTATATATATATATATATATATGTATATATATTTTTTTTTTTACGAAGCCCAACTGGTGAAACACGTTTGTCGAGGGGGCAGGGGGTCTGCCAATAACATTTTCACTTCGAAAACAGACTTTTGAGTGTCGTCTATTTTCGTGAAATACAGCGAACTGTGGCGACTATGTATATATATATATATATATATATATATATATATATATATATATTTAAAGTAGTATATTTAATATAACAATATTAATGACATTGATATTTTGTTTTCAATATTTTTGTGTTTACCATTATAAGTATAGGATCCCGATGATATTTTTGTCACAATAATTTTGTATTGAGATATTTTAATCCTTCCTCATCCCACTCTAAGCCTCTTCTGTTTGGTGTCCCCCAGGGATCAGCTCTGAGTCCTACTTTGTTCAATCTTTATCTTACGTCGCTGGCCAGGCGGATTGAGTCCTGGGGTGTGCAAGTGGTGGACGGTAATTTTCTCAAATTAAATATTGATAACATTGAAGTTCTTTGCCTTGGTTCCTGTGACCCGCATCCTCCAAATCTTTGGTGGCGTGACGTGAGCAAAGGAAGCCGCCAGACCCCTGTGTCCACAGCTGGTATTTGACTCGAGCCTCTCTTTCTCATCCCAAAGCAAACAATCTGCTTTGCTGAAGTCAAACTGCTAAAGACGTTTCTTCATTTGATCCGAGAGGCTACAAGGAAGACAGTGGCCCCCTCGCTGATATCCGCCAGTTTGGACCGTGCAAATAGTCTATGGGCCCGATTCACATAACTAACTTAAGGCAAAATCCTAAACTTACTCATTTTGGTTTTCATTGTGTGAATACCAAAATGAGTAAGTGCCTTCTATGAATAGCAAAAGAGTCGAAAGTTTAGGATTTTGTCTTAAGTTAGTTCTGTGAATCGGCCGTTATCTGGGTCTTTCTGCTGACTTAATCCAAAGACTTTAAATAGTCCAAAATTCAGCAGCTCGACTGATCCGAAGTATCTATCACCTGATCTGAAACAACTTCATTGGCTGCCTGTTAAAAGCACATTCAATTAAAAACCCACACTCTTGCTTTAGGGCAAGGACCCTGCCTATTTCAGAAAGAAAATTCGCCCATAAAAGCAATGCCAATCACTTAGGTCGAATAATCGTTTATTCTTGCAAGTCGCAAAAGTCGCAACGAGGAGGAAGACCGTCTGCGATTCTGACATCTAAACTATGGACTGCGCTGTGGGGGTAGCTGTGCGCTCTATAAGCTACATAATAATAATAATAATGTTATTCGATTGTTTGATTGTTGATGAATTGAAATGATGCATAGAGAGCACATAAAAGCCATTTAAGGCTAAATATATCACAGTGGTGCGGAGGCACCGAACAAGCTCGTTATCAAACACAAATCTTGCATTTTTCCTACCTGCGTCCTATTCAGCCCCCAGAGGATGTGGGATTCATTGATGAAAATCTGTTGACTTTGGTTGAGTGAGAAAACATACTGTCCCACTTTGGTTTTCCTCACAGTTCCATCAGCCGCAATGAAAAGATTTAAAATATCCAAGCGAGCCGGAGAGTCGCCATTTTCTTGGAAATGAACCTCATCCCCTGAGGTCGTCTGAAAATGAACGTTCTTCATGTACTGGTTGAGCTGAAGGAGAGAGGATGTGTCAGTCAGTAGAGTTCATTGAAGAGCCCTGTGTGGCACCTTATGCCAGCTCTTACCTGGCGCCCTCCCTGAGGAGCAATAGATTGAACTCTACGCTTCCTGTTTCTTCCATGACCAACCTTGATGAGGACTATCGTCTACCTTATGCCAGTGGTTCCACCGGCGACCCTGCTCCTGACCGCGAGGACACCTTGACGCACTCCACCCGGCTGCCCTACCTGCCCTGCACCTGGCCTGACTGGCCTTGGTTATCATAATCCAGCTGTGCACCCATGGTCCTGAGGCCTCTGTGACCTGCTTCCTCAAGTGGGACCCCTCGGACTTATCTTTTAGTACCTTTGTGCAGCGTGCTCTCAAGTGGCCTCTTTCTTCAGAGCGCACCAGCTACCAACGCCCTCAGCACCCTGCTCCCGGCCGAATCCGGGACGCTCCTGAGAATCCGCTGGTGGAACATTGGTGCTGGCCTCGCTTCTTTCTTAAATCCCAAAGGTGAACCTTGATATCCAACTGTGGGATTTTTATTACACAGAAAGTGTGAAACATAAAATGGTAATAAAATGATTTTATTACTATTTTATTTTGTACTCTGCAGTTGTGCTGAGTGTTACAGCGTGGCAGGACCAACGGGCCACTGCTGCTGATTGGCAGCTGTTAGGAGTGTAACAGCGGGGCAGGACCAACGGGCCACTGCTGCTGATTGGCAGCTGTGAGGAGTGTAACAGCGGGGCAGGACCAATGGGCCACTGCTGCTGATTGGCAGCTGTGAGGATTGGCCCCTTCCGTTTGAAGTCCACATGTCAGTTGGCCAGCTATCTGGCAGGGCAGCTCGACATGCGCACTTCAAACCTCCCCAAGCCGGGTGTCTTAGACAGCTGTGTGGAGAGCAGGCGCAGTCCAGCCGTGCCTTTAGGAGCGCTGAGCCCACCCCTCTGGCCAATACACGCATTCACTCATGCTGCATAACAGCATGAGAGCAGCGTCTGTGTTGGATAAGGGAGTTGGCTGTGGGACCTCGCGCTTGAAGGAGGCGTAGCCAGGGACTGGAGCACATTGAGGTACGTGCTGGGAGATGCTGCCAGCGGCTAAGGTAAGCTAAGCTTTCATGTATTAGCAACAGTCCTGCGCACTCATATCAAAATAACACATAATGTAGATCAATGTTCTGAAGTTAAGGAACCAATCCAACATCGGAGTTTATTCTTAAATCTTTTCTTTTTAATTGGTAGCTAATCTTTCATATACATTTCTTTGTAAAATGTTTAATTTTTTATTTAAATAATGTAATGTAACTGGGGCTCACTTTAAGCTCTGGAACACTGTGTCAAGTTCTGCTTAACGGCACCTCCATTTTTGAATGTCACCAAGCACCAGTGGTCTGATGTTCATCCCTGTTTGCTGCCAGCTTTTCCTCTATGGAATTTGCAATGGGATCAGAACAAGGCCTCACCTTATACTTCATTAACCGTTTCATTGCACCTGGAGATGTGTGTGTGAGGAAACCTACCTTCCAGGGGTGGAAGTTCTTCTTCAGGCTGGAGACAGCTGTAAACTCTCCTCTCTGATACATGTCATGCAGTGCGCGTGCCACCGCGTACACAGCCTTGTAAACGTTGTACGTCACCCGAAAATTGTTCACATCGTAAAGTGAAACATCCACTGTTTGAAGATACTTATTCCCACTGCAACTTTTGAGGCTGCAAGCAAATTCAGAAAGCCAGAAATCTTTTAGGAATGGGTTTGAGGGGTATAAGGCAGGGGTAGCTCTGTAAAGAAACTCCTTCAATCCTGGTATCTCCCCCTGGGGAAAGGAGACCATCAAGGAGCCGTTGAAGACCGCCCAGTCAGTGTCGGCATCGGTGAAGATGTCCATGGCTAGCGAGACAATCCAGACTTTGCTAGCCAGAGAGCTCCAGCCGGCGCTGTACATTAATGGGCCAAAGTACATCAGACTGCTGTACACAACGACCACCGTTGATGAGCTGTTGTTGATGGCTTTGATCACCTCTTCATAGCTCACCAGGTTTGATCCGGAGCAGGTTATCACATATTCCAAGCAGATTCCCTCCTTGCTGAGCTTCTCTCTCAGACCTTTGCTGGCTCTCTGGCTGCTGTCCTCCACCGAGGCGATGAGTCCCACCCACCTCCATCCGAAGTGCCGCAGTAACTGGACGATGGCCTCCTGCTCATGGCGTTCATCTGGGACCATCCGGTAAAACGATGGGAACTGAAGCCGATCGCTGAGCACGGAGTCCGTTGCACCATAACTTATCTATAGAGGAGGAAGCACATGTGGACATTCCGTTACTGTAATGTATGCTGGCGGCAGAAAAGGTTGTCATATGCGGGTATATCACCTCTCAATGTTTCATTTAAAGTCTCCCCCACACTGTGGCTCTTACCTGAACCAGTGTTGATCCCAACAGTATTCTCCTGTTAAGATCTTTTAGTCACATTGCAATCCTGAGCAGATGAGGATAAATGTCCATTCGTCCAGCATTTTTCCTATTCCCTTCATCTTGATCCCCTTGGGTTATCCCCGTGATCCCGATTAGGAATTGGACCATTGTCTATTGTCAATCTCTGGATCCGATCATCTAACATGAAAGAAATCCAACTAACCTGGAACCGGTGCTGCACACCCATGAAAGAGAAGGGTCCCTCATGAGCGGATCACTGAACTGTGTTGTGAGCCCAGTCCTCTGCTGTATCTTTATTTTTGTATGAACTATTCTTTTATTAGGCGCTGACATCAATTCCCGTATTTAGGCATTTTAGATCAAATAACTATACTTGTTATTTAACGAGCCAAAGAAATGCATTTATCCAACTTTTACCAACAGTTCAGTTTCATTGAGAAGCAAGAATATCCCATAAATGATTGTCCTATAACAGCTCTTGGAATGGCTACTCTTGCCATAACGGTACTGATTAGTGGTTGCGTATGGGACTGAGTGGGTGAAGATCACAGGCCTGTGGTTGAGGTTCACTGTCCAGGGAAAGAGGAGCAGGTTCTTTACTCCAGGAAGGCTTGGAATAGGTTGGTTTCCAGGAAGAGGAGATTGTATTGTATTGTAATTGCATTTATATAGCACTTACCACCCCTGACGGGGTGTCAAAGCACTTTTTCGGCAAGTAGCACGCTACTCCGGAACCAATAAAGGATTAGTGGAGAATTAGTATAGTGAAATATGAATGTGATTTGAGTGGTGGATTTGTTAGTCAGTTATTTGGATTGTGAAGGATAGTGGAGGGATAGAAGAGGAAAAAAGGTTTGCATTTATATAGAGCTTGCTGCCCCTGATGAGGTGTTGAAGTGGTTTTTTGGCAACTAGCCCGCTCCTCCGGAACCCATAAAGGATTAGTGGTGAATTAGTATAATGAAATATAAATTAATTTGAGTGGTGGACATGTTAGTCTGTTATTTGGATTGAAAAGCATGGTGGAGGGATAGAAGAGGGAAGGATTTAGAAATGTGCTCTTTTGTTTGTTTGGGGCTTGGGATGAGTGAAACGGAGGCGGAGAGGGACGAGTCAGAGGGAAGGGTTTAGGAAGGCTTGTTCTGGGGACTGGAAAAGTAAAGGAGGTATGAGATGATGCAAGGAGGGGCATAGTAGGGAATAGCCCAGAAAGATTCATTTTGGGGATTACAGTAGTGGTTCGGGGTGTGGGATAAATGAGAGAGTGGAGGTAGAGGATACATTGATAGAGGTATAGACTGAGAAACAGGGTGGTGCTTTGGAAAGAGTAGTAGAAAGAGGTTTGAGATGAGTCAGAGAGTTGAGGTAAAGGATATATTGAGGGCGGTATAGGGCGAAAAATAGGGTAGTGCATGAGATATGCTGAATTAGAAGTAATAAATATATAGATCCATAAGTACATGGAAGGTATATAGATGCATAAAGGAAGGTAACATATGTAGATTAAAGATGCATTAAATAAACTCCGGCTTTCAAGTGTTGTTGTATTTTATTTATATATATATATTTTTTGTAATTCAATAGAGAAGCAATTGTAGATAAATAGTTATGATAAAAGATGAACTTATGTATGTAGTCAATTATGTGCATGTTTAAAACATGTAACTATCAGTAATATGCATTCATTAAGCAGAACTAATGAATATCTATATATTTTTATTAAAATATAATCAATCAATCAGGAATTTTTGAAGTGTGCTACTCACCCATGAGGGTCTCAAGGCCCTGGGGGGATCATCGTCCAACTCGAAGAGCCAGGTCTTGAGGCTCTTCCTGAAGGCTTGTAGGGTCGGTGAGGGCAAGGGTGAGGGTGGCGATTGAAGGTTTCATAGGAGGAGACTCTTTTGTTGAGATATTGGGCTCTGGTGTTGTGGAGGGATTTGTATGCATGAGTGAGTAGCTTGAAGGTCACTCTCTTCTCGACAGGGAGCCAGTGGAGCTCTCGTAGGTGCCGGGTGATGAGGTCTTGTCGCGGTACACCGAGGACGAGTCTGGCAGCGGCATTCTGGATGGTCTGGAATCTTCGGAGCAGGGACTTGTTGATTCCGGCGTAGAGGGCGTTTCTGTAGTCCAATCTGCTGGTTATGAGTATGTGGGTGACGGTTTCTCTGTATTCGGGGGAATCCATTTGAAGGTCTTGCGGAGGATGCGGGGGGTGTTGAAGCACGTGGCGTAGATGGAATTGATCTGTCGGGTCATGGTGAGAGAGGAGTTGAATATGATGCAGAGGTTGCGTGCCTGGCCTGTGAGAGTGGGGGGGTTGCTGAGGGCGGAGGGCCACCAAGTGTCGTCCCGAGAGGAGGGGGGTGGGTCTGAGGACTTCTGTCTTCTACGAGTTGAGCTTCAGACAGCTGCTGCTGATCTAGGATGTGAGTCTTTCCTTTCTTCCTGGAAGCTGAGTCTGGTGGTGTCTGGCTTCTTTATGAGGGAGAGGATGAGCAGGGTGTCATCGGCGCAGGATACTATGCTGAGTCCATGCTCTTTGAAGAAGGCGGTGAGGGGGGCCATGCAGATGTTGAAGAGCGTGGGGCTGAGCGATGATCCTTGGGGTACTCCGCAGCTGCTCTGTGTAGGTTCAGAGAGGAAGGGCATGCGTCTGATTCTTTGAGTTCGGCTGGTGTGGCACGAGCGGATCCAGTCGAGGGCTGTTCCCTGTATACCAGCGTCATGAAGTCTGGCGGCTAGAGTGCAGTGGGAGACAGTGTCAAAGGCCAAAGAGAGGTCAAGTAGGATGAGGGCCACCATGTGGCCCTGGTCAAGGAAAGTGCGGATGTCATAAGTGATGGCTAGGAGGGTGGTCTCAGTCCTGTGGTTGCAGCGGAATCCGGATTGGGAGGCGTCGAGCATGGAGTTAGTTTCGATGAAGTTTGTGAGTTGGATGTTGACGATCTTCTCCGTTGCTTTAGCTGTGAAGGGGAGGAGAGAGATGGGTCTGTAGTTTCTGAGGTCATTTAGGTCCATGGAGGGCTTCTTGAGGAGGGGCTTGATTTCTGCATGTTTCCAGTCGTCGGGGAAGGTGCCGGTTTTTAAGGTGGAGTTGATGGTGTGTCGTAATTTGGGTGCTATGGTGGTAGCTCCGTAGAAGATGTGCGGCAGGCAGGGCTCTGTGGGGGTTCCTGAGTGAATGCTCTTCATGGTCGTGACAGTGTCTTGGGTAGTGACCAGGGTCCAGGCAGAGATGATAGGCTGGCTGGCGTTGGGGTAGGTGAGGTTTTGGAGTGTGATATCTGTTTGTTGAAGTTGCCATAGAGGGACTTGATCTTGAGATGGAAGTAGGAGCTGAGTTTGTTGTAGAGGTCCTTGGCTGGTGTGATGTCTGAGGCTTCGCTGGGGTTTTGGTGAATTCCTGTATGATGTTGAAGAGCTCCTTGTGTCGCTGGAGTTGGCGAGGATCTTGTTCTGGATGAAGTTCCTTTTGGTGGATATGATGTGTTGTTGGTATTCAGTCATGGCGTTCTTGTAGCCGGTCCGTGCTTCTGGGGTTTTGCTGTTTTTCCAGACTTTTCTCGAGACGTCTGCAGGTGCGTCTGGATTATTGGAGGTCGGTGATGAACCAGGTGGCTTTCGTGAGTTGCTGTTTGTCAGAGTTTTGGAGGGGGGTGAGCTTGTCTGCGCAGTCTGTGATTCATCTGTGGAGTTTGTGGGCTGCAGAGTTTACGTCAGTCAACGCAGGAGGGGCGCGTGGTTGAGGGTGAATTTGAGGTGCTCTTCGGTGACCTTGCTCCAATTACTGCGTGGAGGGCGTGGGGTAGGTTTGTGTGCAGTGGGTTTGGAAAAGGAGAAGTGTACACAATGGTGGTATGTCCAGAATGGTTGCGTGGTGTGGCTGAAGTGGATGATGTTCCCTCCTGCGAAGATGGGGTCGCGGGTGTGTCCTGCCTTGTGTGTGGGGGTGGGGACGAGCTGCTTCAGTCCCATGTTGGTAAGGTTGTCCAGGAGGGCGGTGGAGTTGGCGTCGATGAGCTTGTCGAGGTGGAAGTTCAGGTCTCAACAGTATGTAGTACATGGATGTGATGGCATGGTGTGCGATGAGGTCAAGGATGGTTGTGGCGAACGAGGTTCATGGTCGGGAAGTCTGTAGGCGAGGGTGCCGCGTAGGGTCATTCTGGGGTAGGTCTGGATCTGGAAATGAAGATGTTCCGTGGGGGCTGAGATGTTGTTCGTGCTGAATGTGGTGAGCTGGAGGGAGTTCTTATGTGCGATGGTGAGTCCTCCTAAAGGGTGTTTAGGCAATCCTTCTTCTGGATCTTGTATCCGACGGGGATGGCGGTCGCGATGTTGGGGGTGGAGGTTGCAATGGTCAAGGTTTCTGTCAGAAAGGTGACATCATGCAACAGGGTGTCGAGGAGGTCTCTGATTTCCACTGCGTGTCGGTGCAGGGAGTGTACATTGTGGATGATGCAGCTCAGGGGTTTTGGTGTGCTGGTGTGCGGAGGGTGGCGGTCAGCTATGGGGATCCTGAAAAGGGTGAAGGTGCGGCAGCAGTGTCTGCAGGAGAACTGGCCGTGGGTGGTGTTCGGCGTCGGCAGCTGGCAGTTGTTGTTTCTTCTGGGGTTGAGGGCATGAAATGCTGCTGAGTCGCAGCGGTGGATGATCGGAGTGCCAGGGTCCCTGGCTTTGTTCGTGGTCCGATAGTGGACGGGTGCAGATGGGCTTGGCTGTGGTGCGCATTTTATGCAGCTGCCATTAAGTAGGGGGAGGGCGGGACAGCTGGGAGGTGGGAGGGGGAGGGGCTGCGCGGGCACCAGCAATGAAGCGGTGAAGAGCACGGGGAAAGGAGGAAATAAAGGAAAGGGGAGAGAGGCAGCATAAGAAATTAATAAAAGGCAAGTAAAGAGTGAAAAAGAAAGGAAGGGCAGCAACAGGAAAAAAACGGCAGCAAAAAACTAAAAACAGGGGAACAGAGAGGAGGATCACACGAGCAGGGAGTGGGGTAGGCCAGAGCAGGAGGCAGTGGACTCGAACCTACCTGGGCAGAGCTGGGGACAGGTGTTCTTTATTGGAGCATTGTGAAGGGGGAGGGATATTCTGACCAAGAGGTCAGAGGTCTTGCTCCCCCTGTTGCACAGCGGACGCCATTAAGTAGGGGTCGGGGGAGGGTGGGTCAGCTAGGAGGCGGTAGCAGCAACCCATGGGAGGGGGAGGGGCCATGGGGGGAGCTGCGGCGAAGGGAAAAAGAAAAAGAAAGGAAGGGAAGCAACAGGAAAAACAGTATTAAAAAAAAGAAAAATAGGGGCACAGAGAGGAATATCACATGAGCAGGGAGGAGGGTAGGGCCAGAGCAGAAGGCAGTGGACTCGAACCTACCTGGGCAGCGCTGGGAGCAGATGCTAGTTGGTAGAGCTGTGTGAGGGGAGAGCAATATTCTGACTAGGAGATCAGAGGTCTTGCTCAAACAAATTCAAATCATAATTATTCTACATGTTTATACAAAGGAATACACATATATAGGTACATATCTATAGTACAAATAACATGCTTATATGCAGAGGGATATGCTGTGTATTTCTGGTTGTGTATGGTGGTGGTGGGAAGAGCCAATTCTTGAGTAGGTTTCTGAAGATAAGGTGGTTATCCGTGGATCTTGGGTGGTATGTTGGGTGGTAAAGAGTTCCATAATGTGGCTGCTTGAACAGAGAAGGATGTTCCCCCTCCCCATGTTTTTTTTTCTCGTATCTTGAGATTCTGAGGCAAGATGCTCCTTTAGAGCAGAGGTTCCTCTGTTGAATGGGTTTGGTGATTTTATTCCTGATGAAGAGCGGTCCCATTCCATATATCACTTGTGGGTGATACAAAGCAGCTTGAACGTGGATCTTCGGGCAACTGGAAACCAATGCAGGGCTTTCAAGGCAGGGGAGACATGGTCTTGCGGATTTATATGTAAGATTAGTCTGGCAGCCGAGCTCTGAATCCGTTGTAGTCTTTTCATGGTCATTAAAGGTGATCCGTGGTAGAAGCTAATGGTGTAATCGAGTTTAGTCAGAGCAAGGGAGATGGTAGCCTGGACCCTGTGTGGAAATCCCAGATGGGGGAAGATTCATCGCAGGGTTTTTATAGTAACAAAGCTTGATCTTGCTAGTTTGTCCACTTGGGCATTCATCGATAGCTTTGAGCCCATGGTCATTCTGAGGTTTCTTACTTCTTTAGATACTTTGGAGGTGTTCGCAGATCATTAGGCAGCGAGCGGATCATAATTTTTCCAATCCCCACACATGATTATTTCCATTTTTGAAGCTTACAATTTGAGATGGCTCCATGTCAACCATTGATCCAAGGCTCTGAGGCAACTGAAAATTGGCGAGTTTCCAATGTCTTTGGGGCATTCCAGTTGAAGGAGTATTTGTGTATCATATAGCACGTGAAGTGAAATGACTGATCAGTGCCGGTAATGACTTCACGTAGATTTACAAAAGCATGGGCGAGGTGATAGAGCGTTGCAAGACCCCTGCTTTTGTGAAGTACGGTTTGGACGAGAAAGGTGTGGTATGGATGACATTAATTCTGTTGTGAATGTAGGCGGCCCCAGGTTTACGTGATTTTGTAAATCCGTTGGTGTTGTGTGGGAGCACCCACTGCAGAGGAAGGCAACGCAGCACTTTGTGAGACGCTGCAAGACATTTTGCTGCGCTGAGCTGCGTCATTTTTAAAAGCACAGGGATGTGCCATATTTACAGCAATACGGCGCATCCCTATGCTTTACTCTGCTCCGGCACTTAAACAGCAGCCGTGAGCCAACACAGGCACCCATGCGCATGGTGCAAGGGTGCCTGAGTTGCATGGATGATTGTTGTTGTGCAGGAAGGGACGCATTCCTGCACAAAAACAATCACTACAGGCATTTTCCTCTTTCTATATGTGCTGCATTTTTAGGTCTCGCCTACGCAGCGCACATGCGCTGAATAGGAAAAAAGACCTTTTGCAATCGATTCAGCTTTGAAGCCAAAAACGTACACGCGTTTCATTGTCTTCAATGGCAACGCGTGTACGTCTGACGATTCCCTTGCAGGAGCGAACCTTGAAACTATATGGTTCCTGAAGGCTCCCGCAAGGGAAACATGTGCAGGCCCCCTCCCCTCTCCCCTCCTCCTGCTGCCTCCTTTCAGTGCGAGGCAAATGCACGCCATCTGTTTTCAATTGGCTGCATTCCTGTATCGGGTTACTAATTAACTCACTTTCGCGACCGTACTTGTGTTTGTATGCCTCCTGCTTCTAACCTTTACATGCCGCCTTATTCTTGCTGCCAAGGTTCACAGCTCAAAGGAAGCTCATACACCTTCCCTCTTTCAGATGTTTGTAGCTGGCGTTTCCAGTTGAATTGACTCAGTGATGCGCGCGCTGTTCATTATTTTATTGCTGCTGCCTGCACAAGTTTAATCTGCAGAACAAATGAATGTGGGTGTAATTAGCATGTTGTTCCCCGTCTCTAGTATGTTGCACATATTGGATAATGAGTAGTGTGGTTTCTATTCTGCGGCGGTCAGCTGATATCTGCTCTCTTGGTCGTGCGCGTCTGTCTCTGCCCCTGGATCTTATCAGGTGCTGGCTCGAAGTCGAGAAGTCAGTAGCCGGAGGGTGCATGCTTGCGTTGCGATAACATCACTGTTCTCCCCTCTCACGTGGTGGCTGAACTTTCCCTCTGTGACCCCGGGCCCAAGAACTGCGAGCAAACTGCTGAGTGAGTTATAGTCGCAGGTGACAAAAACGCACATCATTTCATCGATATCGAGAAGCAGGGCCAAAGGGACGAGCACTGAAGCTCCTGCCGTGCACCTGATAGGTTTTAAAACCGCTCCTTCCACCCAATCAACCCCTAGCAGAAAAAAATGACTTGTCAAACATTGCGACTCCACAGACTGTCAGCCCGACCGTGAATGAAAACCAAACTCTGGGAGGGGCGTGGCTAGCAGCCAACGATGGCGGCCGCAGCTTAGGGAGGCTCCCGGGTAAAGGCGGCTTTCCGCAACAATCCGCACAATTATCCTGATCAACTCCGGCTCCAAAGGGGGAACCGGACCCAGAGACCGTGCAGCGGACGTCTCCAGAACTCTCCGGTGCGGCGACAGTCCGGAACGGCCCATTGCCGCTGGCCGAAGACGGAGGAGGAGCCGGGCCCACACGCGACTACGAGACCGCGGAGCCGCAGTTTGGGCGACCCAGCCGGAAGCGGCCTGAAGCCGGGGCCGAGGGACCGGAAGTGTCGGCTCACCGACTGCTTCCTTCCGAAGACCCACGAACTCTCTCCGCAGCGACCAGAACTCGTGAGCCCACTTTACTATCACCTGTTGACCATCTACGGGCGTAATAAGCGCTGCCGGAGACTCAGAAGGAGACAAGTCCTCTAGGTTCGTCGCCGCCATTACCCGGCGGAGACGACCGGGGAAATCACTGCGCCACCTCGACAGGACCCACACCATGTCGCACAGAGGCCCAAAGAACACAACAACCCAGGCTAAGCTGGATAAATTTGCGTACGACAGACGCTCGCCCTCGCAAGACCAGCGCAAAACTGTTGGAGGGAAAATGGCGGAGGCCGAGGAGGTGAAGAAAGCCACACTGGACGATGTCCTGGCGGCGCTGGCGCAAGTACAAGAGACTGTGGGGGCCACGGCGACTGAAGTCACCTTAATCAGGGCAGATCTGCAGAAGATGAACGAACGGGTCAAGCAAGTCGAAGTGGTCACGAAATCGTTGATCGAAGATGTGTCCGAACTGCAAATCGCTATGGAGCACCTGCAAACGGACAACAAACTACTCAGGGACAAACTGGACGACCAGGAAGGTCGCTCAAGACGCAATAATGTCCGTATTCTAGGCGTTCCGGAATCGGAGGACACGGGGGCCCTAGACCTATATGTGGAAGATCTGGTGAAGTCTCGACTCCAGCCTAAAGGCCTATCGAACTTTTTCTCGGTCGAAAGAGCCCACCGTGTACCGGGAGGGAAACCCAAGACCGGAGGCCCGCCGCGTCCAATACTGGCGAGGTTGTTCAATTTCCGGGACAGAGACGCCATTTTGCAGGCTGCAAGAGTGGCGCCGGCCATTCAAATCCAGAACTCCAAAGTCGCTTTCTTCCCGGACTACACGGCGGAGGTGTCGAGAAAGAGGAGAACGTTCCTGGAAGTTAAGAAAACCCTACGGGAGAAAGAGCTACCCTACTCAATGATATTCCCGGCCAGGCTACGGGTGGTGGCGGACAAAAAAGTATAGTTTTTTGATTCTCCCGACACGGCCCGGGACTGGCTGGAGGGCTGGCACACCGTTGGACGGCAGCGCAAAACGAACAGACCGGAGTCGGATCGCAGAGGAGGCAGCAGGAATGGCTCGCAGGCGTCAGGGCGTGTGGAGGGCGCAGAACGCTCGCCTTCCCATGGATTTGAAGGGGGAGGCGAAAAGGAGTGACTCCGGCGAAGGCCACTGAACTGAACGAGCTCGCCAATCACCGGCCTAACTTTGTATTTCACAGCTGCACGTTGACTCTGGCATGGCAACCCCAAGAGCCTACAGGGGAGCGGCCAACCCGGGGAGGCGCTCTCCCCCTTACACGCAAGTACTTTGGTTTTAGGCAGGGTACAGCACTCTGCTCAGTTGGGGTGGCGGGCAGTTGAAGGTCCGTTAAGCAGGGGGGCAGGGAGGGGGGATTGTTTTGAATGGTTTCTGTTAGGAATGTGCACAAGGGGTCGAGGACATTGTTTCAGGGCTTATGGAATTCGGGAAACATTGTTGAGAACAGACAGTGACACTATGCCCCCATGAGGATTCTGACCGCCTCGCTGCGCGACGACGCAGCCGACAGCCCAGTCTCGTCTCTGGGGCGCTACAGCATGTGTCCCATACTCCCCGATGGCTAACAATACTGTACAAGCGGGGGGATTGAACCCCACGAATGCACCGTGCCCGCCACTGACCTTGATGTCCTGGAATGTGAGAGGCCTGGGGGATAAGGTAAAGCGGGGATTGGTTTTAACTGCTATTAAGCGCCTGCGGCCTACTGTGGCCCTGTTGCAAGAAACGCACCTGATGGGGGGAGCTACTAAGGCCTTAGATAGGCGAGGTTACAAAATGTGGGCACACTCTGCCTTCACGTCCGGCTCCAGGGGGTCCGGCGTACTCGTGCAGAAGAACTCACGATTCCTGCCCCTGTCCACAAAAACTGACGACCAGGGCTGCTTCGCGGCCGTGCAGGGACAATGGGAGGGGAAACTCTTCAATCTAGTGTCAGTATATGTCCCACCGGCTTTGCACTCAGTCCACCTCCCGAGACTAGGGGACTTCCTCTTAACTCTCCCCGAGGGAGAGATCATTCTGGGGGGGACTTCAATGCTGTTTTAGACCCACGACTGGATAAATACCCCGCTCCGAACCAGACTGGGGGGGAAACATATTTCCGGCAATTCACCACGGCCATGGGCCTGTCAGACATTTGGAGACACCTACACCCGGGCACGCAGCAGTACACTTTTCATTCCACGGTGCACGGTAGCCTGTCTCGCATAGATTACTTCCTGTCCCTAGGGGAGGCCCTTTGCCATGTGGACACCTCGGTGATTCACCCCCGAGGTATTTCTGACCACTCACCGCTCACACTGACACTTTCCCTACAGACGAGAGCACGTAGGCGCATTTACCCCCTGCACGCATCTTATCTTAAGGTTCCACAGGTACGCAAGGCACTCAAACACGCCACGAAACACTACCTCGAAAACACACAATCGGTGCGTTCCCAGGCGACACTTTGGGAGGCCTACAAAACTGTTTTGCGGGGCCAAGCCATTAACACTATAACCGGACATAAGAGACAGCAGTCACAAGAACTGGCCGACCTGGAGATCGCTTTGCAGGAACGGACCGAGGCTCATGAATCCCACCCTTCTCCCTCTACCCTACACGCACTTACTCTCCAGCAACAGCTTTACAATGACCACCTACGGTTGGTAGTCAAGGGACACATCGCCGACACTCAGAACAGGGTCTACGAAGTAGGGGACAAGGCGGGGAAGATGCTGGCATGGCTCGACAAGCGTGAGGGCAGCTCCAGGGGGATCCAGCGTCTACATGACGAGCAGGGGGTACCACACACTGATCCGAGACACATAACAGAACTACTTGCGACCTATTTTGAGCAAGTGTACACCCCAACACGTCAGATTACACCTGAGGATGCCAGGGCACTCCTGGCACCGATTGAGGTCCAGACCCTATCATCAGAGGCATCGAGCGAATTGGAGGCAGACATTACAGCTGACGAAATCCAGAGGGCCATAGCGGCACTGAACCCGGGCAAGGCCTCTGGACCGAACGGGATACCGGTAGAGTGGTATCAGACGATGCCAGACACCCTCAGCACACACTTGTTGGGGATGTTCAAGGATTGTCTGGAGGGGGGCTCCCTTCCGCTAGATCAGCGTGTGGCGACTATTGTGACAATCCCCAAACCGGGCAAGCCGCCGGAGGATTGCTCCTCATATCGACCCATTTCCCTCTTGAACGCGGAAGTGAAAATCCTGGCCAAGCTCCTGGCGCAGAGGATCCTGCCCCATCTGTCCTCGATTATACACCCGGATCAGTCTGGGTTTATGCCGCACAGGAACACAGCTCTGAATTTGCGGCGACTACATGGTGTCCTGGCTAGATCTGATACTATCAAAGAGCATTCTGGACTCCCAGGAGGTTGTTTCTTCATAAAATCAAGGACGATGACACGTGTTGGAACTGCTCAGGGGTGGGTGGAGATCTGGAGCACCTAGTCTTCAAATGCCCCTGTGTTATCTCGTATTGGGACAAGATCTTTGGTTTCGTGAAGGAAGTCCTCCATATTACTCTACCAAGAGAATTCTCGTCGCTTGTACTAGGTTTTGCCAAAGCCGTCACTCTCAATGAAAACGATAGAGCCCTACTGGACCTGCTGCTGACGGCTGGGGTTAAAATCATACTTAACAACTGGAAAAGCACGAACAAAGCCTCCTTTCCTCACTGGTTGAACTGGGTATCGTACTTGAGAGGTGCTGACAATATATCCTTGACCTCCACCCCGTGGAGACCCCCATCGAGGAAAATCTGGTCCTCGCTGGACACTCATTTTGTTACATACAAACCTCCTTGAATCTCGTCTACAAGGCCCTAGAGCGTGTCATCACACAATGTTTCATTCTGATTGTTAGCCAATCTATGTTTTTGCACATTCCTAACCACAGAGTGATGACTCCAGCTCCCACATGTACTACAGGTTTGGGTTACGAAAATGTACAGCTTATGTAGCCTCTGCGATAGTGGGGTGGTGCCTATCTCCTTCAAGGTCAGGCTTTACATGACACCAGTTATTATCGGAATGTATGTGGACATGTTAAGGGTATTTTATGTAACGTGTTGGACTCATTGTTTTATTTTTTTATGGACTCAATTGCATTATTGGTGACAATTTTCTGTATTCCTATTCATGTGACTGTAACTATTCGTACTGAACCGACTATTCCTGTACTGATGATTCTCTTTGCAGCTCCTAATAAAAAATCTTTTGAAAAAAAAAAAAAAAAAAGAGCCGGCGGTGATCCTGGCGCTCGATGCCAGAATGGCATTTGACCTGGTGGAGTGGGAGTACCTTTTTGAAACGTTGAAGCGTATGGGGTTTGGGCCCCGCTTTCTGGCGTGGGTCAGACTGCTGTACACAGCCCCGGTGGCCCACGTAGTGGCGAATGGCCATATTTCGCGCACTTTCCCGCTGGGAAGGGGCACACGACAGGGTTGCCCTCTGTCACCGCTACTGTTTGCCATCTCGCTGGAGCCCCTGGCGACTCTCATACGAGCCTCTCCCCTCCTCAAAGGTATACCGGGGACCGGGGGTTGGGAAGACCGCCTGTCTCTATACGCAGATGACATGCTACTATATCTCACAGAACCCGAGGAGGGTATACCGGCCCTCTTGCGCATCTGCGACACATACGGCAGGATCTCCGGCTACACGCTGAACTGGTCCAAGTCGGAGTTATACGTTTTACGAGGTCCGGCTCCGAATCTAGACGATACTTGTCCACTACGACTGGCGGGATCGTCCTTCAAATACCTAGGCATACACGTTACTAAAGACTCGACAGAGTTCACAGACAAAAATCTGAAACCGCCCTTAGAAAGGCTCAAACGCGATGTTGAGTTCTGGTCCGGCCTGCCGCTAACGCTCCTAGGTCGGGCAGCCCTTTACAAGATGATGGCGCTACCGCGCTTCTTATATATCCTCGAGAATTCACCCTACCCGGTGCCTCCCAAGTTTTTTCAGAAGGTGGCAGCACTGGTCTCCAACCTACTGTGGGGCGCCCTTCCGGCAAGAGTGGCACAATCCAAGTTGCGCAGGGACTGGTATAGCGGAGGAATTGCGCTACCGGACCTAAAACTGTATTACTGGGCAGCCCACCTCAAACCCGTTAATCAATGGATCCACACACCACACACTGAACCGGCATTCCATTCAGACAGGGTACAGTTGGGCGCGGAAGGTCTGCTGGGTCCACTGTAGCTGCCCAGCCCTCCCGCATTACCTACGATGCCGCCACCCTCCTAGCCCTTAACCCCGGTCGCGCCCCCAACTGCGTCCAAGCCGCCCCTGGACAAACCCATGGACCTTTCTCCTGCTACTCCTGCAAATTCAGCGGCACCGACAACATCTCCGCTACGGCCACACCACTGACTCCCGACCCCAACCACCTACAATGCATCCTTCTCAACACCCGATCAGTCCACAGGCACGCCATTGACCTATGGAATCTACTAGACACCATTTCTCCAGACATCGCCTTCCTAACGGAAACATGGATGAATACTTCCTCCGCACCAGACATCACCATTGCCATCCCTGAAGACTATAAGATCACTCGCAAAGACCGTACCAGCCACACAGGAGGAGGAATCGCTATCGTCCATAAGAAATCAATCCGCATCTCAACCAGCTCTGACGCCAACCTCGCCAACTCCGAACACCTTCACTTCCAGATCCACATCGACCCCAAAACCACACTCAGAGGCACCCTCCTCTACAGACCACCAGGACCCCGCGCAAAATTCAGTGAAGACATCACGGACTTCATCACACCACACGCGCTCCCCTCCAAAGAATACATCCTTCTGGGAGACCTCAACTTTCACCTTGAAAAGATCAACGACCGCAACACCACCACCCTCCTGGACAACCTCGCCAACCTCGGACTTAAACAACTGGTCACTTCCCCCACCCACATCGCAGGTCACACACTCGACCCCATCTTCACCTCCAGCAATCATGTCTCCTTCAGCCACACTACGGATCTCCTATGGACTGACCACAGCTGCGTTCACTTCACCTACAACAAGCCCAAACCCACCAACCACCTCCAACCAACTCTGCAAAGAAACTGGAACAAAATCACCACCGACCAGATCTCCTCATCACTCCTTCTAAACACCCCAGCCCACTCCTCGGACCCAAACCTAGCCGCCGCCAACTTCACCCTATGGTTATCCAACACCGCCGACACCTTAGCACCACTGAAAAAACGTCAAAGCAAACCTGGCAACAAGAAGGCCTCATGGTTCAACGATGATCTTAAGAAGTCCAAGAAACTCTGCCGCACCCTTGAAAAAGCGTGGAAAAAAGACCCAACCACCAACACCAAGGACGCCTTCAAAAACGCCACCCGCACTCACCACCAACTAATCCGAAAGGCCAAGAAAACAGCATTCAAGGATCGACTTGACAACAACGCCCACAACAGCAAGGAACTTTTCAACATCGTCAAGGAGTTTTCCAATCCCTCGGCCAACTCCAACGACATCACCCCCTCTCAAGCCCTCTGCGACTCCCTAGCCTCATTCTTCCACAACAAGATTGCAGACATCCACAACAGCTTCGACAACCAACCCGGAGCCCAACCCACCCAACCACATGCTGAACGCTCTCCCCCCGCGAACACCCTTAACGACTGGAACCCAATCTCCACTGAGGACACCATCCGCCTGATGAACTCCATCCACTCAGGGGCCCCCACAGACCCATGCCCTCACCACATCTTCAACAAAGCAGACTCCGTCATAGCACAGCACCTCCGAGACGTCATCAACTGCTCCTTCAACTCCGCCACCTTTCCAGAAAACTGGAAACACGCTGAACTCACCGCCCTTCTGAAAAAACCCAGAGCGGACCCCAACGAACTCAAAAATTACCGCCCCATCTCGCTCCTTCCATTCCCGGCCAAAGTCATCGAGAAAGCTGTCAACAACCAGCTCGCCGCTTTCCTCGAAGCCAACAAATCCCTCGACCCCTCACAATCTGGCTTCCGAGCAAAACACAGCACTGAGACCGCCCTCATCGCAGCAACATTCGAACTCTACTGGAGAATGGAGACACAGTCGCCCTCATCCTCCTCGACCTCTCTGCAGCCTTCGACACAGTCTGCCACAGCACCCTTTTACAACGCCTCAGCAACATCGGAATACATGGAAAAGCACTTGAATGGATCACCTCGTTCCTCACCGGAAGAACCCAGAGAGTCCGCCTTCCACCATTCAAGTCCGAGGCCACCGAAGTCATCTGTGGCGTACCACAAGGATCCTCTCTCAGCCCCACCCTCTTCAACGTATACATGAGCCCCCTCGCGACCATCGCCCGCCAACACAACCTCAACATCATCTCTTACGCGGATGACACTCAACTGATTCTTTCTCTCACCAAGGACCCCAGCACCGCCAAAACTAACCTACACGAAGGAATGAAAGAAGTTGCTGAATGGATGAAACACAGCCGTCTGAAACTGAACTCAGATAAAACAGAAGTCCTCATCCTAGGTACATCCCCCTCTGCATGGGACGACTCTTGGTGGCCGGAAGCCCTTGGAAAAGCACCCATCCCGACAGACCACGCACGGAACCTAGGCGTTATCCTGGATTCTTCACTTTCAATGAACAGACAAGTCAGCGCCGTATCCTCATTCTGCTTCAACATTCTTCGCATGCTCAAAAAAACATTTCGCTGGATCCCCACCGAAACCAGGAAAACAGTCACCCATGCTCTGGTCACGAGCCGACTGGACTACGGAAACACCCTCTACGCAGGCACTACCGCTAAACTCCAAAAGAAACTCCAACGAATCCAAAACGCCTCAGCCAGAATCATATTAGACATCCCACGCAACGAACACATCTCTGGTCACCTGAAAGACCTCCACTGGCTACCCGTCAATAAGAGAATCACTTTCCGACTGCTAACCCACGCACACAAATCACTCTACGACATCGGACCAGAATGCCTCAACTCAAGACTGTCCTTCCACACCCCCTCCCGCCAACTACGCTCCTCCAGCCAAGCCCTCGCCACTGTACCTCGCATCAACAAGACAACCATGGGAGGCAGATCCTTCTCTTACCTGGCTGCTAAAACATGGAACTCACTCCCCACTCACCTTCGCCTTACCCAGAACCACCTAGCTTTCAGAAAACAACTTAAAACGTGGATATTTGACAAGTAATCCTCCTCCCCCTCCTTAGCGCCTTGAGACCCTCTGGGTATGTAGTGCGCTATATAAATTCTCTGACTTGACTTGACTGTACGATCGCCGCAAGATACGGACTCTGGTCGGCCCCACCAAATTGACAGTGCAGATATGGCACGCAGCGACGGCAGCTTTGGGCTGGAAAGGGACGATCACTAAGATGACACCACTGTGGGACTCCCACGCACTGGGCAACCTGCGGAACACCAAAGGGTTCACACAATGGGACACGATAGGTATCTCTACAGTGGGCGATCTATGGGAGAGGAATGAGGTGATCCCCTTTGCCCGCTTAAAAGAACTCTATGAGCTCAACGACAGGGAACTATATAGGTACATTCAGATCCGCCATGCCCTACTTGCGGCCATCCCAGCCGACACACCGCTGCCAGACTCCTCACCCTTGGAGGATCGCTTACTCACAGACTGTATGTTAGAGCGGGCGACGTCCCTCACTTATCGTAAATTACTTAATAACTCCCCCGAGCCCACATCACACCTGAAAGAGAAATGGGAAGGGGAGATTGATGACATGGATGAACACGAATGGAACGAGGCACTTGGGTCCCCCAAAGAAGTAGGCATCTCAGCGCGCATGCGACTGGTGCAAATTAAGATCCTGCACAGGGTGTATTATACAAGGGCAATGCTACACCGCATACAAAGAGCGCCACATCCCTACTGTCTGCGAGGGTGTGGGGAGGAGGGCACGTTCTTCCACACCATATGGGAATGCCCCAAGATCCAGGAATATTGGAAACAAATACTCCGTACACTCTCCCAGACACTGAATCAGTCCCTATTACCCAACCCAAGAAGGTGCTTGCTGAACATTTGGGAGCCCACCGACTTGTCCCGTAATGAGCAACTCTGGGTCACGGCGGGGCTAATTATGGCGAAACGGGACATAGCGCAGCGCTGGGGGGCGGTGGACCTCCCAACAAAATCCCAGTGGTGTCTGAACATGGATCGTGTGATGTTAACCGAACGGGCAGTGTACTCTAACCGAGCCTGCCCGGGGAAATGGAATAAAATATGGCTGAAATGGAACGAATACAGAGGGGACATCTGCGAGCCCTTACGTGAGGATGATCTGGAAGATTCAGATGATGAGGGGGAGGAAGGGTAATCTGGACGGGTGGTAGGAGTGTGATGGAGGCCTTGATCGTGGCGGGAGGTAGCTTACTGGAACCTACACTGAGGATTCAAGGGGGGGGGGCGTCCGCGGGACGTAGAAGCATGCATGTACTGACCGGGGAAGCCGAATCTCCATGCTCCCAAGGGACATTTGTAACCGAAACGCACTGATTCACGCCAGACCGTATTGCCATTCCTACCTGTTGAAGTTCTGTGTTTGTTGTTTTTCAAAAAAACGAAAAAACTCCAACAAAACCTCAATTCCTGCATTGAATAATTGCTCAACGTGCACTTTTATTGTTTCAGTACGCCTCATTATGACTTTCAAATACCTATGGTTTTCATATCCGTTTTACTGGAAACACTTTATGCAATGATCCTTTGATAGCGGCCGGCCCGCAGGGTTGTAGGCATCCCTCTGTGTACTATACAAAGTGCAATAAAGGTTTTGGGAAAAAAAAAAAAAAGAAAACCAAACTCTGCACATTTGGGGTCTGACTAGGGCCAAGGTACCTAAGGTGCAATAAACTGAAATACCTCAGAAGATGAAGGCAGTCCTGGCTACACCTGGCTCTGACTTGATGCTGAACGGTATTTTCATAGCAGGTCATTTTGGTTTGTGACAAGACAACGGTGCTGTGAATGCACCTGCGATGAGGATTGTGATATTACAGTGTTGCTGTAGAAATCTGGGCAACACACTCCCCTCCCGACCCCCGCCTCAGAGTGTTGAACCACAGCGGAGGTGAGAGCTGCCGCACACTCCCCTCAGGGCTTCATTTATGCTCTGCCTCATGATCCGCTGCTGCCAGTCTCCCTCCCCAGCTGCGCTGCCTGAGAGCCTAGCTCACACCTCCTTCCCCTGTCTGGATCCCAGGCTGGCCTGTCTCGTGCACCTATATTATGTACTCTGATGGTGTTGTACTTTGGCTGTGCACGGACCCAGGGGCTTTGCATGTTCACAGTCAGTCACTCCGTGGAGAGGGGGCAGTGAGAGGGTACATGGAGAGGCTTTGACCCGTGTCCTCTTTTACGCAACAACCTGCACGTTCCGTGTCTTCACACATACAGCGTCTGCCTGTGTCGTATGATTATGAGAAGATGTGATACAGTCACTAAGCTGCACCCTCTCCTGTGCTCTGCGCTGGTAGCAGGGCCGTGAAGGGCAGCTGAAGATGTAACCAAAGAGTTGTACAAAGTTCCCCTGGGAATGATCTTGTAATAGAGTCTCTCTCTCTGAATTGACTAGTGAAGACGACAGTCTGGGAACTAGGCAGGTCCCTTGTCGGAACTAAGAAACCTCACACAACTAATAGGCTGGATGACATATTTCGTTCAGCCTTTGTGGTTTTGTTTCATCATCGGCTTCCTGCTCCAACGTCAAGCCGGCGCTGCAATGCCTGACGGGTAACAATGAGTGTTACACTTTTATGGAGATCTTTTGTTCCTTGCCGTTGTTTGATTGCGTGTGAGGGACCTAGAGAAGTGGAGTAGTGAGCAAAGTGTAATTTTAAAAAAGGTTGGTTAGTCCACTAGGTCTCCTTTATTCGTGTGACTAGCAACCTTATTAAAAAGTGCAATGAGGGGTATTGAGGACCAAGATTACATTAGTATGGCCTCATTTCAACCCTCATGTGTGGTCAATATGTTTCATGCCCTAAAGGCAATTCTTCTGGACCAGATAGTGCTCATAAACTAATCAGGGGCCCGGAAGTGGGCTATGGTGTATACATTATACAACCTGGTAGGTCTATGACTAGAGCAAGCTGATAGTCCTGCGACACCGTCAGACCTAAGGATAAAATGAAGGTATAAAACACAGCTGAAGAGCAGCTGAAGGGCAGCTGAAGAGCAGATGAAGAGCAGCTGAAGGGCAGCTGAAGAGCAGATGAAGAGCAGCTGAAGGGCAGCTGAAGGGCAGCTGAAGAGCAGCTGAAGAGCAGCTGAAGAGCAGCTGAAGGGCAGCTGAAGGGCAGCTGAAGAGCAGCTCGGGCCTTCAGTGGAATCCTGGCTGGGTCATTCGAGCGCTGCAGCCGCCTGTGACCTATGCATGATGTGTGTGTTAAAACTCAATGCTGGGCTGTGGGAGGCTGAAGCAGGCACAAGCATGGGAGGGCGCAGGCCTGTCGAGAGGCGGCAGCTTGCTGTGCCTCCCTCTCCTTGATGAGCAGGACTGAGCCACAGAGGTACCTTCACAGCGGCCAGCATCACACCGAATGCGGCCCATCCGAAGGGCCTCATCTGTACAATAATAATAACTGGCTCCACCTACAGCCCAGGCCACGCCTCCATACACAAGTACCAACAACATATACTTACAGCCACATTGAATGAATGAATGAATTGAGTACTTTTATAGCGCTAACTGTCCCCCTACGGGTATCCTGGCACTTCTGACTGAGAGGGGAGCCTTGATGGAAAAAAAGGTCAGGCCGAGTATATAGAAAGCGGAGAGCTAAGATTTTGGAAAGAGCCAAGTTTTTAGGCTTTTACGGAATTCAGTCAGGGTGTCTGCTTGTCTTAGGTTCAGGGGGAGTTCATTCCAAAGGCGGGCACCCACCACATTGAATGCCCTCCCTCCAGCTTAAACCTGGAGACCGACAAAAGGCCGGCACTCGAAGAGCGGAGATGCCTCTCAGGTTGGTACCACCTGAAGTTTTCCTGCATGGGGATTGGTCCCAGTTTATGCACTGCTCTAAAAGTCAGACATGAAGATTTAAAGTATACCCTTTCCTTACTAGGCAGCCAATGCAGCCCTCTGAGAGCCAAGGTGGAGGATGACCTTCGCGGCCTATTGAGTGCCAATCTCGCCGCAGCAGACTGTACTCTCAGCAGACCCTGGATGATGTAATGTGGGGCGCCCGAGTACAGAGAGTTACAGTAATCCAGCATGCTTAATACAGTGCTTCTTACCGCCACCAGGTGTAAGTCCGTTGGTAATAGCGGTAGTATTTTTCGTAGCAACCGTATTAAGGAGAAGCATACATTAGCGGTCTTATTTGCATGAGACTCCATCTGGAGGTTATCATCGATCCAGACCCCCAAGTTGCGTACCTTCTTGACCGGCGCTATTGGTCTCTCCTCAGGAGTGAGTTTAAATTCACAAGGCAGAGGTTAAGGAACCCTTGCGGAGGAGCAGTACAGCACCTCGATTTTTCCGCTATTGAATTGAAGGGAATTTCTCCTGAGCCAGCCAGCCGTGCATTGCATGCACTGCTGGAAGGTGTCCAGGGAGATCGCATGTTCACCTTCTAAAGAGAACGCCAGCTGAGTATCATCAGCATAGTTAACTAAGCTGACTCCAAAAGATTTAATAATAAGAAGCAGAGGCTGCAGATATATATTAAATAAAATAGGGCTAATCGCAGAGGCACATTCATATAGACGTGACAATTTGGAGTATATTATGACACCCAAAGCTGTTGGAATGTCTTCAGCACGCTGATATTCTTTTTTTACTCATATATTGTATTTTTAAACACTTTGATGAAGAGACCATGTGGTGGATGGTCTTAAATATGTGCCGATGCTTCCAAATAGGTGCAGAGGCTGAGCTCTGTCAAACACCTTCACAAATTAAGCACTGCGCATTAGGGTGCTGAGCCAAGCGGCGAGAGCTGCCGCAAAGGATATTATTGCGGAAGAGTATGCTGAGGCAGCACGTGGTCTTTTCCTATTCCACGCAGCCTGTCTTTCCCACAATCATCTTCCAACTTCAGGCCTTTATAGCTTCAGTTATGTTGCTCTCTTATAGGGCGGGAACTGGTTTTGGTAAAGGTGTCCATATATCTTTCTTCTACACTTGGGATGCAAGCTGGAGAAAAGCTCCCGACACCGTGGGGTACAAACAAGACAGTGTTCCACGTAGAAAACATGCTAAAAGTAAGAAAGATACCCACTCGTCTCATAAGCTGCTCAGCCATGGGCTCATCTGACTGCCCAACTCAGGGAGAGAACTTGTTACCACTGAGTTTAATAAACCATACATGAGACTCAAGGGCCCTCAGCCACAGAGCTTCAGCAATCATTGCAAAAAAATGTGGGTGTCTCCTCTCTGTCTTAAAATATTTACCTCTGTCCCATTGGTGTTGAATTTACCACCTACTTGCAACCATTTGTCACAATGAATAAAGAATAAGTGACTCAACAAATTAACAGCCTGATTCATCAAGCCGAAATCGGCTCGCAAAGGGCCGGATTCTGAGAATCTGGCCCTTTGCGAGCGCTATTTTTGCATTTGGGATTCATCATCCCAAATGCAAAAATCGGTAATAGCGATTTCGCAATTTTGCGAAGAATTACATTTAAGGAATCTCTATTTGAGATTCCTTAAATGCAATTCATCATCCAATTAAAATTTGCGAATTCGCAATTGCGGCCCGCTATTTACCGCGAGGTCAAACCTCGTGGTAAATAGCGAAAACTCAGAAAAATGCTTTTAAAAGCTTTTTTCTGAGTTGCGTGTTGCACACACACATGTCCTTTGGACATGTGTGTGCGCAACACCTGTTTAAATTAGCATTTAAGGGGTGCTACAGGGTGTCCTCTGGACACCCCTGGCACCCTTTAAATCGCTATCTTATTTGCGATTAGCTAATTGCTAATCGCAAATAAGGAATACTCCCCATTCTTTCCTATGGGCCTTTTGGCCCATAGGAATGAATGGCGAGTTATTCCTTATTTGCGATTAGCAGTTTGCTAATCGCAAATAAGGAATCAGTAGGAATCGCATTTAATTTTGCTATTCCTACATGAATCCCGTTTTGCGAGTCTGTAATAGCGATTCCTTATGAATCGCTATTTCAGACTCGCAAAACGGGTCTTTCATGAATCTGGCCGAAAGTGTGCACTGTTGTACCCAACAATGACATTCCCTCAGCATGCTACACACTCATGACAGCAAATTTACTGGAAAGGCAGTGAATGTATGAAAAGCAACTTGTCTAACCAGTTCCCCAGGGCCTGCACAACTCAAAAGTATATATGTAATTTATATTACAGTTATTGCTTCTTGCTGATGTCTCTGCAAATGCTGAGACCAGACACTAAGCTAAAAGGCCATCAGAAAGGGGCAGCAACAGGAATTATTCTGCAGGTCTGCGCTTATTTAGAGCTGCACACTCAAGGGTCAAAACGTATTTACGCATTTTGAAGCAAGCCCACCTACTTCTTAATGGTGCAGCTAACACAAATAAATACGGTTTGACCCATGAGTGTGTAGCTCTAAAAATGCGCAGGGTCAGTAGGTTTTCCTGGGTTCTCGTGAATTACAGTCATTAAAATATTTATTTAATATCTACAAACCTCTGAAGCAGTATATTGCACAGCAAATGAGAAGAAAATAAGGCAAGGATATCCCAATTTAAAACTTTCTTTTAATAGACTGCTATGGACCGTAGAATTTAATAAATTAATATCCCGAAAATCACCAAGTTGAAGAAGAATTTAGCTAATTTCTCTCATGAAATGTGTATTGTTTTTTCAAAGTCCACAAGAGAGTGGCTGAACTCACAGCAACACTCCTAGCAGAGCAGCAGCAACCAGAAGGATACAGCAAGGACCCCGGGGGGACCACTGGGCGCACCAAAGCCAGAGGAGGATACAGCAAGGACCCCGGGGGGACCACTGGGCGGGCCAAGGCCAGAGGAGGATACAGCAAGGACCCCAGGGGGACCACTGGGCATGCCAAGGCCAGAGGAGGATACAGCAAGGACCCCGAGGGGACCACTGGACGCGCCAAGGCCAGAGGAGGGTACAGCAAGGACCCCAGGGGGACCACTGGGCTCGCAAAGGCCAGAGGAGGATACAGCAAGGACCCCAGGGGGACCACTGGGCGAACAAGAGCACCACAGTTTCGTTAAAATCCGGAAAAGTATGGACATTGAACCATTTCAGTAACTGTAATACTTCGAATGTGGTCTACAGACTGAGCTGTGAGTGCGGCCTAGAGTACATAGGGCTAACAACGCGCAAGATCAAGCTTCGTATACAAGAGCACCTTAGCACTATCCGACAGGGCAAATTAACCACAAAATTGGTAGAACATTGCCATCGAAATAAACATACATTCACCTGGGTGGTCCTGGAAAGAGTAACAGGTGAGGCACAAACTTTGGAAAAACGCCTAGTGACAAAAGAAGCGCGTTGGATATACCAGGAACGAAGTGAACAACAGGGCCTAAACGAACTACTGGAATGGAATAAGCTACGATGACAAAGATCTACATTGAAGCTCCTTGGCTCAACTAACCTGATATATAAAAAGAGATAGTATTCATTTACCATCCCTTGATTAGGACACTGAACTGTATCATGCGATTTGTTTTTAATTGCTCTCCCTAGTGACCGATCAAGATCAGGAATGCAATGTGTGATAATAACAAACGCATAAATCAGTATACCTTGTGAATATAACTATTCGCAGATGAATTTTTTTAAAATCTTATAATGAGTTCCAAAGAGAGAGGCATTATAGATCTATGAAATTAATCCCTGTACACACTAAACATAAAAATTATTAGCGCAGAAAGGTCTTTTAAATAGTTGCTGGCCCGGGGTAGTAACCATCGTGGTACTGTTCCAACATGGCCGTTCGCCCCAATGAAGTATACTCCAGGGTGCGGAAACGATTGGTATAACGTTACCTTCCACATGAAGCTAATATAACATACATTGTCCATTTTGCCTCATATCAGTATTGTAACATCTGAGATTTAAACTTAATAATTTGTAAATCTGAATGTCCGATCACGTGTGAATACACTGTCCAACCACGTGACCACAAGAACCAATCAGTACGCGAGGTAGTTCGAACCCGGAAATAAAATAGAAGTGTTTCCACTCGCGAGGCGTTCCTGGGCTGAGAAGACGCCTTAACGTACATTCTCCACGGGTAATACGCGCTGGATCGCATGGTCCCATTAATGAACACTTCTGAAACGCGGTAAGACTAGAATCACAATCCCTAATGGCTACCCGCCGGGCTGTTTCTTTTGCACCTTTCCTCATTAGAAAAACGGAAGGGAGTTCAGACCTGACTCACCGATCGGGAGTAGGTACTTGACAACATAAAGACGCTACAGTAACGGTATGAAAGAAAAATCCACCAGCTAGGTAATTCTATCCATTTTGCGGGTTTAAATAATTTTGATATTTTACCCATTGGAGTTCTTAGGCAGTGTCTCTTACCTACATATATGTTTCCATTGATTTACAGCTCTTAAAACACAGTATAGCTGGCAGTGGCTTCCCACCAATTTTTGCCCTGAAGAAATTGCCTGAATCCCACCATGGCAATGAAACATGTCGGCTTCGAGGTGAGCGCGAATCGATAGGCAGTATTCGCCTCACTCTTTTTTATGTTTATATGTTTACTGTTGGCAACAAGAGAATACAAATAAAAGGTTCATGTATCTTGTGTGCACAATAGTTGTTTTGTTATATGTTGAACGTTGTTAGTCCTTGTCACATATAAGTTTCGCGTACACTGCACCATTCACTGTCTTCCTTTCCTTTGGGGTGTCGGACACGTTTGCGTTAAGCTAGATGACACCAATGATGAGAACAGGGCCATCCTGGTGAGTACCAGCCAGGGGTCCCATTGGTGGTGCGCCCGTGAGGTGTCATCTAGCTATTCACACATTTTTCAAGTGTTGTCCTTCTAGTGGATGTTTGTACTGTGTTGTTTAGTTATATGTTTATCAGAGATTGGCCCTTTTAACTTTGGCATTCGTCTGATACACGACAAACAATTTCTAGAATTAGAAGTGTGGGTGGAATGATCTTTCCGGCAATCCACTTGTGTACACGGACTTGTAATGATAAATGCCATGAGGACTAGGTTTTGTATTTTTTGGATAGATTGAGTGGAGGGTGACCTAGCCTTATAATTTCCCTCTTGACTCCCATTGTATAGATATAATTAGTACGGCAGACCAGCCGTGAGAGTTTTTGTTCATAGCCAAGTAATCGTACTCTGATTTTTAACTGTGCTGTGATATCATTGACACTGCCTTCTTGTGTTACACCTACCTAGTACTCTGGAATGGATAAGAATTGCCTAGCTTTCTCAGAGGCACAAATTGCAGCGATCCTAGCAGGCCCCTCCCTCTTTAGCGACAACCCCCTAGCAGGGACCAATAAAGTAAGAGAAGAATGGGAAAAATTAAGTAATTTGAAAAAGAAACATATAAGGATTGCTTTGCATGGAGCCCTTATGTCAGAACATTATCAAGCAGGAGCATCCCCTGCCAGTCTTATAGTCAGAATTGAGCCAAGGATCTTCTTAGACGATAAAAAATTCCGCTGTGATTGGAGTTACATCGCCAACAAGTGTACAAGGGATTGGTTAATCCTCATAATCAGTACAGCTCAACGCTTGAGCGAAGAGGTACTGAAAGAAATAGCTGAATTAGAGGAAACCATCAACCGTGATAGTAGTTTTACGGATGCCAAGGAACATCTAGAAAAGATCAAAACAGATCTGGAAGAATATAAAGAATATATGGTGACACAAAAAATAAGAGGATTACAACGTAACCTCCAACGTTACACACACGAGTGGGCATTCCCTTACACCAACGACACATACTATCAGTCAGCTCAAGAACAACAACCACAGACCGGTGGCAACAGAAGGGGGAAGGCAACCCGGTTCCAACAACAAAGAAGAACACCTGCAAACTGGACGTTTGCTAATACGTCAAGTGAAGAAGATTCTGAACCAGGCCCCAGCACTAGCAGGGTGAGATTTAATCAACCAGAACCATCCAACACCGATTTAAACACACTATTGAGGAATTTTTTAGAACAGGGCTAAGCATCCAACAAAGGCCCGGGATTCCAGCAACTACAAGGCAGAGGGAGAGGACGGGGCAGCCGATCCCAACAACAATGGCAAACCTCCTCACCACGACTAACGAGGAGCAGAGGAAAGAAACCGCTGTGATCAGCATTGTGGTGAATTCATCCAACCATCCCCTGACAGTGGCAGAAGAGGAAGTGCTGAACAAGGGGTTGGGCTTTGTGCCGACACCTCATCATGACGCCTTCAAATGTCGAACTGAGTTCCATGAAACTATGCGCAGAATAAAACTCAAGAAATTTTTCCAGAAACAACCGTTTGAAGAAAGCAAAGGTTTCAACTCTAACTTAAGAAAACCCTCCTCTTTTTGCCCTCCTAACACATCGATTGGCCCTGAAACCGCGGTGTTTGAAGCTAAAGTCTTGGAAGAGATTAGAAACATAGAAAGTAAGAACACATCTGTGAACTATAAAAACATGACGAAACAGAATTGGGAAGCCATCAAGTCCCTTCAGAATAATGATAAAATCACGATAAAGAGCGCGGATAAGGGGGGCGCTATCGTGATTTTAAACACATCTGACTATGAAGAGGAAGTACGTAGGCTATTGGATGTTAGAACCAACTATCAACCTCTTGCTAGAGACCCGACTCCTGAATTAAAGGATACCATCACACAACTAGTGTCTAATGCTAAAGAAAAGAAATGGATAAGTGCGAAGGAGGCGGAGTTCCTCATCAACACCAATCCGAGGACTCCAGCCTTCTACATTCTCCCTAAAATTCATAAGCCTGTGAGGCCCCCCCCAGGGAGGCCTATAGTGTCGGGTATCCAGTCCATCTTGGAACCCTTGTCCCAATTCGCTGACTATTATCTTCGCGAATCAGTAATAACTCAAAATTCGTATGTAAAAGACACAACAGACATACTGAACGTGCTTGATTCCATGGCCTTCAATCCGGCCACAGAGTATATTGTAACTATAGACATTGAGTCTTTATACTCATGCATCCCTCAGGAGGCGGCTCTGATAGCAATAGCCAAAGCGCTAGATAAACAAGAATGGTTCTACGATGCGCCACAAAGTTTTATCCTACAATGCATAGAACTGGCATTAACAAGAAACTTTTTCAGTTACAAAAAAGACCTCTTCCTACAAGTAACGGGAACATCTATGGGGGCTACTATGGCACCCAGCGTGGCATGTATCTACGTGGGACAGTTTGAGGAGCACGTCATCGAATCAGATACCAACCCCTTTAAGGACCATCTACGTCTGTGGAGACGTTATATCGATGACGTGCTCCTCATCTGGTCTGGAGATGAAGAAACGCTCCTACAATTCTTAAACTGGATCAACACGCAAGATAGGAGCCTGCGCTTCACTTGGAAGTACCACCACTCCAGTGCTGTATATCTCGATTTGGACATTGAAGCCTCAGAAGGAAAGTTGGCTACCCGAGTACATCAGAAACCCACTGATCGGAATTCGTTACTGACCTACCAATCATACCATCCAAGGGCACTCAGGGACAACCTCCCAGTGGGTCAGTTCATGCGGTACAGGAGAAACTGTTCCTCGACTGAAGTCTACATAGAACAGGCCAAGGAACTTAGCAGTAGGTTAAAAGCACGAGATTATCCTAACAAGGTAATTTTCCAGGCAAACAAGAGAGCCTTGAATACTCCCCGGGCAGCTCTTCTAGAGTCCCAAAAGAAAGAAAAATCAGAATGTCTGCCAGTGGTCATGACTTTTGACCCGCTGGCCTCGAAGATACGCCAAGCCATTAGAAAACACTGGCACATACTGACTACTCAAGATCACAAGATGCCTCCTCCAAGGTTTGCTTTTCGCAGGGCCCAAAACCTCAAGGATAAATTGGTCCATACAAGGGCGCTAGAAAAGACTCCCACGGAAACAACCACTATACCTAATGGACATTACCCTTGTGGGAATTGTTCGGTATGCCCCCTCACGAACAAGAGCACCACAGTTACGTTAAAATCCGGAAAAGTATGGACATTGAACCATTTCAGTAACTGTAATACTTCGAATGTGGTCTACAGACTGAGCTGTGAGTGCGGCCTAGAGTACATAGGGCTAACAACGCGCAAGATCAAGCTTCGTATACAAGAGCACCGTAGCACTATCCGACAGGGCAAATTAACCACAAAATTGGTAGAACATTGCCATCGAAATAAACATACATTCACCTGGGTGGTCCTGGAAAGAGTAACAGGTGAGGCACAAACTTTGGAAAAACGCCTAGTGACAAAAGAAGCGCGTTGGATATACCAGGAACGAAGTGAACAACAGGGCCTAAACGAACTACTGGAATGGAATAAGCTACGATGACAAAGATCTACATTGAAGCTCCTTGGCTCAACTAACCTGATATAAAAAGAGATAGTATTCATTTACCATCCCTTGATTAGGACACTGAACTGTATCATGCGATTTGTTTTTAATTGCTCTCCCTAGTGACCGATCAAGATCAGGAATGCAATGTGTGATAATAACAAACGCATAAATCAGTATACCTTGTGAATATAACTATTCGCAGATGAATTTTTTTAAAATCTTATAATGAGTTCCAAAGAGAGAGGCATTATAGATCTATGAAATTAATCCCTGTACACACTAAACATAAAAATTATTAGCGCAGAAAGGTCTTTTAAATAGTTGCTGGCCCGGGGTAGTAACCATCGTGGTACTGTTCCAACATGGCCGTTTGCCCCAATGAAGTATACTCCAGGGTGCGGAAACGATTGGTATAACGTTACCTTCCACATGAAGCTAATATAACATACATTGTCCATTTTGCCTCATATCAGTATTGTAACATCTGAGATTTAAACTTAATAATTTGTAAATCTGAATGTCCGATCACGTGTGAATACACTGTCCAACCACGTGACCACAAGAACCAATCAGTACGCGAGGTAGTTCGAACCCGGAAATAAAATAGAAGTGTTTCCACTCGCGAGGCGTTCCTGGGCTGAGAAGACGCCTTAACGTACATTCTCCACGGGTAATACGCGCTGGATCGCATGGTCCCATTAATGAACACTTCTGAAACGCGGTAAGACTAGAATCACAATCCCTAATGGCTACCCGCCGGGCTGTTTCTTTTGCACCTTTCCTCATTAGAAAAACGGAAGGGAGTTCAGACCTGACTCACCGATCGGGAGTAGGTACTTGACAACATAAAGACGCTACAGTAACGGTATGAAAGAAAAATCCACCAGCTAGGTAATTCTATCCATTTTGCGGGTTTAAATAATTTTGATATTTTACCCATTGGAGTTCTTAGGCAGTGTCTCTTACCTACATATATGTTTCCATTGATTTACAGCTCTTAAAACACAGTATAGCTGGCAGTGGCTTCCCTCCAATTTTTGCCCTGAAGAAATTGCCTGAATCCCACCATGGCAATGAAACATGTCGGCTTCGAGGTGAGCGCGAATCGATAGGTAGTATTCGCCTCACTCTTTTTTATGTTTATATGTTTACTGTTGGCAACAAGAGAATACAAATAAAAGGTTCATGTATCTTGTGTGCACAATCGTTGTTTTGTTATATGTTGAACGTTGTTAGTCCTTGTCACATATAAGTTTTGCGTACACTGCACCATTCACTGTCTTTCTTTCCTTTGGGGTGTCGGACACGTTTGCGTTAAGCTAGATGACACCAATGATGAGAACAGGGCCATCCTGGTGAGTACCAGCCAGGGGTCCCATTGGTGGTGCGCCCGTGAGGTGTCATCTAGCTATTCACACATTTTTCAAGTGTTGTCCTTCTAGTGGATGTTTGTACTGTGTTGTTTAGTTATATGTTTATCAGAGATTGGCCCTTTTAACTTTGGCATTCGTCTGATACACAACAAACAATTTCTAGAATTAGAAGTGTGGGTGGAATGATCTTTCTTTTGTCAATCCACTTGTGTACACGGACTTGTAATGATAAATGCCATGAGGACTAGGTTTTGTATTTTTTGGACCACTGGGCGCGCCAAGTCCAGAAGAGGATACAGCAAGGACCCCGGGGGGACCACGCGCCAAGTCCAGAGGAGGATACAGCAAGGACCCCGGGGGGACCACGCGCCAAGTCCAGAGGAGGATACAGCAAGGACTCCGGGGGACCACTGGGCGCGCCAAGGCCAAAGGAGGTCCCTCACTTCTGGTAGACCTTTTAATAATCAGGCAGGTGATGGACAGCCTTCAGGCTCTGTGGAACGAGGGTTTGAAGAAGGAGGCAGGTCACTCATACAAATTAACCCAGAGCTACCTTTATTTTACATTCCCTCTAAGCTTATTTAAAAATATGTTTCCTCTCTAGCTGACCAGTTACCTTTAGTTTGGTTCATTTGCTCAAGTCCGCACATTATCACTTTCAAGTCCTATATTTCTGTTATTTCTTTAACATCTGAATTCTATGAAAGAGTTACCATCACTGTTAAAATTCAGAACCTGTCCTTTCTAAATACTGATTCCCTAAATATATAATGTCCTCAAGAGGCAAAAATTCAAACAGTATGGGGGGGCGTAGCCAAGATGGCGTCGGAGTAAGACGTGCTTTTGGGTCGCTCCGGCGCCCGACCTGCTAAGCATTGTATAGCATCACCTTCGGGGTGCCCACCGACTCTGAGACGTTCGCAGAGATTGATGGAGCAAGGATTCGCACGTAACGCGACTTGCTCTCTTTCATGAACCTCGCCTTAAATCATAACTGTACTAACTCCGATTGTTTGTCATTTATTTGTATTTCCCCAACACACGGGTGTCCCTAGGAGGCTTGCCTATGTGTTTTTCATCGTAATCAAGCTTGCACATTAATAAAATGGCCGCTTTGCAGAAATCCAGTCTGCGCATGCGTCGGTCATACCCATGTGATGTGACGCACTCGCAATCTGGAGGGAAAAGTTCGCACATGCGCAGTGGTGTTAAAATGGCCGCTTGTCACTAATCATGCTTTATGCTATCTTAAGCCGCTTTTGTCTATGCATCTTTTCTGCACTAACTCTTAATGCTATAAGTATTATAAAATAAGGGATTAAGAGTAGTTGGTCATGGTGTACAGTGTATTCATTTTATTCTGTGTTATTAATTTGTTTTCGCTTACTTTTCATGTACCGCGTAAATGAGGGCCTTGAAGTAGGGATGGGAACCATTTTGAAGCTGACGTATCCCTCATCACGTGATCAAAGATCTGGGACGTGCAGCAATGGAACCTGGCCAGTTGGCCATTGAAAAGGGGACTGTCCTTTCCAGGCGCACCTTTGCCCTTGAAGACCTGCTATTTTTACTCTGAAATGCGCAACAATGTTGCAAACCTTTTCTTCACTATTGTACTTTCCCACACGTATGCCTGGGAACCCAGATGCTAGGGGGAGGGTAATGTCACGTGAAATACGTAATAGAAATATAGGTGGTGACAAATGTCTTAAACCACCTCCCTTGACCAATCAGAAGATGGGACTTTGTCATTTTGCAACATTTATGGGTGGTCTTGGGGACTCAAAACAGTATATATAGCCTAGCTTAGCTTAGAGAAATTGTCCGACTTGTCCGAGTAGCAGACCTGTCACTGACCCTACGAACTCTATAGGTGCCTGATACAGAGTGCTGCGGAGCATTCTGCCTGAAACTTTCCACAAACTCCAAGGGGTGGAAATTAGTCCTAAGTGCTAAGCGAAGCACTTTGCTGGGAGATTCGAAAACCCAATCGGGGTTATTGGCGGATTCCGTGCAGAAGAGGGGGTAACGCTGGCGTTGCATCCGATGCTGTGAGGGGTTGGTCGTGCCTTGGTGAACCCAGTCCTGACCCAGACCTGAGGGGTATCCTGTCCTGACTGTCCATGAGCTGTACCTGCTCACCTTCTGGTATTTCCTGAATCCTTGAGGGTCCTTGTCCCGTTCTCTCCCAACTGACCCGTGGCCAGGGTTAGTCCTCATTCTCACCTAGGTAAATATTGGCATAGGTGTCTGTCTATACTATACCCTCAACTTTTCTTCCTCTGATTAAAGCAATCTTGCCTGTGATATTCTCCATGTCTCTTTTGAATGTAATTTCATGCAATTGATTATTAGTAAATGTTCCACTTTTACCCTTCCTTTAGGACATTGTAGAAACCCAACTGTTTATTTAGATTGTTCCACTTATTCCCTTTCCCTTAGTATGGTTGCCGTGAAGTTAGAAAGATAGCATAAGGTTTAGGAAGTAGTATAAAATTATTAGGTCACACATTAGGTCTTCCTCACGTCCTGGCCCTAGATTAAACTGTATTAGATAAATGTTCATTATGATTCATGCCCTATAGTGTTCCCTTTTACTCTATGATACTCACTTTAATCCATAGTTATATCCTGGTTCTGATACTAATCATTGATGTATTACTTTGCATTTGCCTACTTGTAATGGCATTTTCGTTCTAAACTTATACTATATAAAACCCTTAAAACCATCAAGGTGTCTGTGGTCATTATACATTAAAACGATACTAAAGGTATTAAATGTGTAATGTAGAATTTTCTCCCTTTTAGGAAAACCCTTATCACCTGTCCACTGCTAGCTCCTGATCCGTCAGGAGTAATGTGCCTGTGGTAAGTCAGGTACATGAATAGTGAGTGGTGTAAGAGTCACTCACCCGATTACTGATAGTAGCGTGATAGAGGTTTCACCCGGTTCATTGCAAAACACTGTCATCATATGCACGCCAGGGCCCAGTGCGTGGAAAATTTGGAAATCTAGTGACCCGGGTGACCCGCGCGCTCTATCAGTAATTTCTGGTAGCAGAGGAATGGTTAGGACTAGTAAGATAGGTAGATAAGATAGTTAGAAAAGAAACCGTGAAAAATAAATGTGCTGCAAAAATTGTTTTTTAATATTGATTGTGTTACTTAATATTTTATTGCAAAAGAAATCGATTTCAAAATTGTTTTAAATGATTTTATATATGTATTGCTGCTAAATATTATATGTTTTGTTAACCAATTGTGTGTGATTGTTGAGTGTTGTCTGAAATCCCCGGGGAATTGTATAACGGATGGTGAGTAGAATCCATCGCGTTCTGAGGTCATTTGTAGGGAGGAAAGGTTAGTGCATGGTTCAAGTGGAACTGGAAGCGCTAATTAGGTCTTTTTCGGAAAACTGTATGAATGACAGTGACGGGACTGCTGATAGAAACCTTGGTCTGATATCACCTAGTAAGGGTCACACTAAGGGAGTAATAGAGTCATCGGAGCTTGTGTGTTAGCAGAGGGAAACGCTGTCGAAACCTTAGGCTTAGTATATATCCCGGAAAGAAGTGGATGAGTCTGGGAAGTAGCAGGTTTTCTAATGCTTGCGTGATAGGGTAGGCAAGAGAAGTCTATCCGAAGTGTATGAAAAGTAGACAGAAGTGGTTTACTTGCAGTAAAAGAAGAACTTTCTATCTCTTTAGAACACTCCTACACAATGGCGAATGTTACACGTTGTTGACTAAAATTAACAATAGCACCTTAGAGAAAATACAAAGTTTCCGTTACCTTGTAAAGGATATATGATGTTACAACGCGGACTTTTACACCGCATACCGTTACAACGCGGTTTTTACAACGCGGATACTGTAACAACGCATGTATTTACAACGCATTTTTTTACAACGCAGGTACCTTTACAACGCAGACCATTACAACGTAAGTATTGGTAAGTATATATTAATATTAATAATATAATAGTAACTTAATTTTAAAAATATAATTTAATGTAATTTTAAATAATTTAATTTCCGTAAATTAATTTAAATTTAAATTAATATTACTTTATTTTTACCATGTACCCCTGTACCCCAGAAACTGAAAACTGACCCTAAACCCCAAAAATAAATTAAAGTAATTTTATGAAATATAATTTAAATTAATTATTGTAAATTAAAAAAATTATAACTTTATTTTTACCCTGTACCCCTGTACCCCAAAAACTCAAAACTGACCCTCAACCCCAAAAATAATGCAATGTAATTTAATTTAATTTATTTACTATTAAATAATTTAATTTAAAATTAAATTTAATTTATTTTTACCCTGTACCCCAAAAACTGAAAACTGACCCTGAACCCTAAAAATACCCCTTTACCCAAAAACTAAAAACTGACCCTGAACCCTAAAAATACCCCTTTACCCAAAAACTGAAAACTGACCCTGAACCCTAAAAATACCCCTTTACCCAAAAACTAAAAACTGACCCTGAACCCTAAAAATACCCCTTTACCCAAAAACTGAAAACTGACCCTGAACCCTAAAAATACCCCTTTACCCAAAAACTAAAAACTGACCCTGAACCCTAAAAATACCCCTTTACCCAAAAACTGAAAACTGACCCTGAACCCTAAAAATACCCCTTTACCCAAAAACTAAAAACTGACCCTGAACCCTAAAAATACCCCTTTACCCAAAAACTGAAAATTGACCCTGAACCCTAAAAATACCCCTTTACCCAAAAACTAAAAACTGACCCTGAACCCTAAAAATACCCCTTTACCCAAAAACTGAAAACTGACCCTGAACCCTAAAAATACCCCTTTACCCAAAAACTGAAAACTGACCCTGAACCCTAAAAATACCCCTTTACCCAAAAACTGAAAACTGACCCTGAACCCTAAAAATACCCCTTTACCCAAAAACTGAAAACTGACCCTGAACCCTAAAAATACCCCTTTACCCAAAAACTGAAAACTGACCCTGAACCCTAAAAATACCCCTTTACCCTAAAACCCAAAACTGACCCTAACCCCTAAAAATACCCCTTTACCCCAAACATATAACATTTAAAATATAACTATATACTTACCAATACTTACGTTGTAATGGTATGCGTTGTAAAGGTACCTGCGTTGTAAAAAAATGCGTTGTAAAAACATGAGTTGTAACAGTATCCGCGTTGTAATGGATGCGTTGTAACAGTAGTGCGTTGTAAAAAATGCGTTGTAACAGGTGCACACCCCTTGTAAAGGAGGGAGACAGCCGAAGGGCTGCTCTTACGTCACTCTGTGCCGCGCTGGTATTGGTTAAACCAGCGGGTGTGTAGTGAAGCCGAAAATTGTAAGGGAGGGGTGAGTGCCGGAGCGTGAGAACGCGTCTCGCGAAAGGCCGCACACCCATTGGTCAAGAACTTTTTGCAACCTCTACACTGATTGGTTGTTGAGAAATTGGAGTCGCGCTAGCATTGGAAGCACAAACGAAGTAAAAATTTTCTGCACCGAGCTTATAGATTGTTACGAGCGGTGTATGTGGTACCCTGATTTTCTGCCTGATCCACGAAATCTAGGGTGTCATAAAGAGTTGATGAGCAGAGGCAGACCTCACAACATGTACGGAGGAAAGAGAAAAATGTCATTTGCCAGCAAAATAAAGAATTTCTTCAAAACTGACAAACCCGTACGAACTAGGGAGGGCGTGATCATTCCTCCGCCAGATACTCCAGCCTCTTTCATGATGTTAGAGAAAGGGTATCATACCTGTGTATGGTTAGAGAACTGGGTAAAGTACACTGCGGAGGATGGAGTTTTAGCTTTTCCCATTGATGGTACTTTTAACGGGAGAGTCCTATTTAACCTGAGGACCCGAATGAATGAATTACATCCCAGACCTAGATTAACTCAGTATGAAGCTTTAGAGGAATGGGAAATTGAGGCTCTAGAGCGAGACAGACCCCGAATGGACAAGGGAGTGACCCGATGGTATCCAAAAATGGTAAAGGAAACCAAGGAGCAGAAATTGAAACAGTGGAGACAAAATATGATGGTAGAAGGGTTATTCCCCATGTTCGGAGCTAATGAAATGATGGGAGGAAAAAAATGTACTGAGAAAACCCGACACCTGATGCCCCTGGGTGAATCGGAAGATGAATTTTTAGAGGACTTATTCATGAAAGGTCCCCCGCCTTATAATGAAGACACCAGATCTCAAAGCTTAAATACTCCATTGAGACCATCAGGAAGAAGAAGTACTAGTGAAGCCGATTCCACAGGGATAGAACAGAGAAGAGCGGGAGGAGAGGGATTTGGTAGACCCGACCCCGTGGTCCCGAATTATAACCCCTTTGGCGAGGAAAGACCAGCTTTATCCACTCCATCTGCTCCGAATATATATCCTTCTCTAGTACCCCAAATGATACAGGATCCCCCCATGAATCGAGTATTACACGAGCAGGAAAGGGATGCCCTGAGAGGACAGCGGAATGATCTCATACATGCCATAGCTCAGATTAATCCAAATCCTGAAGCCCTGACGATTCCAGTAACCATTGGTCCAGTTTTTCCCCTATATGGGGACAGAATGAATACTCCAAAAACTCCAGTCATAACCCCGATGATGCCCCCGCCCAGAAGGGAACCACTCATTATTGATGACCAAGCAAGTGAATGTGAGTCCATGGCTTCCTTGATGGATCTGCCTAATAGGGAACAGGGACCTAGTATGTCTCGACTGGGAACTCAGACTGGGAACAAAGACGTACTAATAGAGTCTTCATCAGGAACTCAAAGTGCGACAGTGGTAACTCCGGAGGAAATAGAAAGATGGACCCGAGAATTAGAAAAGGGAACCCCTCATCCGAAACCACTAGATATTTATAAGCTAAGAATAGAGCTAGAGGAACTGAGCGCAGGGAATGTGGGTTTAGAACGATTGAATGTCCGGGAGGAAAATGAGTTGTTGTTCATGTGCAAACACCTTACTCGGAACGCAAAAATATACTATGACAAATTAATGGACACGGCAGTTTGTATGGGAATAGATATCAGCAGATCCAAGGTACTACAGAAATCCTATAGGGTAGAATTTTCAGACAAAGATCTAGAAAACCTGAATACCGCAGGGAAGAAGACGCAGATTAAAGAACTGATAAACTTAGCACAGAAATGGGGAGATCTAGACAAGTGGAAAGCCAGGTGGGCAAAGAAAAAGGAGGATAGCAAGGAGAGACCACGGACTGCTGAGTACGTCCTAAAAGAAGCTGACAAACCAGAAAAATTATGTCCCATGAGAGAAGTCCCAGGGGGAAAATATGTCCATGTCCCTTGGTCCAGACAAGATATAGTATCATTTACCAATGACTTTCCAAAATTACGGGAGAAACCAGTCGATTGGTACCGACAGGTCGAATGCTTCATAAAAGTTCAGAAATGTCTTCTGAAAGACCTGGATGGTTTTTTCGACATTGTGGTGCCTGTAGATTTGTGGACCGAATGCAAAATTAAAATCGATTGGCCCAATGAGGAGTACGAGAGAGACTCTGCAACTGGAGCTCCCTCACCTGAAGTAATGAGAAAGTATGATCAAGTCATACAATACCTGAAGAAAAAGGTGCCTGCAAAGGAAACTGATTGGACCCGTATAGATAGAACTACCCAAGAGCATGATGAATCAGTCCACTCCTTTTATGAAAGATTACTACAGGTGTTCAAAACTTACAGTGGAATCGATAATGTGGACATGAAGGATATGACCCATTTCAGTTATCGATTCGTGTTAGGATTGAGACCTGAAATATCCCAGTGGATTAGAGATAACAAAATCAGTTGGCAAGGGAAACCCATTGATGATGTTCTCAAATATGCCAAATACTGCGAAGATGAGATCGAGAACAAAAAGAAAGCCCTAAAGGAGAAGGTAATGTGGGCTCAGGTGAAATTAGCTGAACAACAAGAAAAACAGTTAAGTAAAATGACTAACAGTAATAATGCTCCAAATCCGACTACGGGGGGTGGAGGCAGGCCCCGGGTAAAAATGAGTAGGGAAGAGGCTATGGGAAAATTCCCCTGTCACGGATGCGGTCACATGGGGCATTGGAGAGACAAATGTCCAAATTTGCAGGCTGGTAATGCCCCCGTAAATGGTTTAAATCCACAGGTGCAGAAAGAGGGGATCGAAAGACCCAGCAGCAGGTAAATCAACCCCCGGTGCCACGCGCTCCTAGACAGAACTATAGGAATCAGGGTCAACAGAATGAAAGGGTCGAAGTGTGGGAAGGAGAGAATGAAAGAAATGCACCCATTCCACAGTACCTGTTAAATGATACTTTTCTCTGCGATGATCAATACTGACGGGGCCTGAGAGGGGAGGACAAGGAGTGCGTGCTTGGCGCCTCCTTACCGGTAGACCAGACTGGACCATACATTGAAGGAAAGGTTGAAGGGACAGATGTCACCTTTCTGTTGGACACTGGTGCTACCCGTTCCACTGTGAGAACAGCGGACGTTCCTAACCTACCCCTCTCGGGAGAAGCTATCCAAGTAGTGGGAGTTTCTAATCAAATAATCAGTACTCCGGTAACAGAACCTATGGAAATTTCCATAGGAAATTTCAAGGAAATGCACAGATTTGTGGTCTGTGATTCCAGTCCCGTAAACCTATTAGGACGAGATTTGTTGTGCAAAATGCGTTGCACCATCTTTTGCTCACCAAATGGTGTTGAAATTCAGACCCCAGATGAAGATGGCCTATATAAATTGATGTTACTGAGGCCCGACACAGAAATTAAGTCCATGTCCATTGAAAGTCTACCTGAAGAACTGCAATCGAGCGTAATACCTGAAGTTTGGGATTTTACTGGAAAAGATGTAGGCTTAATGGCAAATGTAGACCCAGTTAAAATAACTATAAAAGCAAATGCTGTATACCCAAATACCAAACAGTATAAAATGAGTGCGGAAGTGAAAGAAGGAGTCGCAAGGGAATTAAACAGATTGCTCAAAGCAAACATCATTCAGGAAGTGATGAGTAGTCCCTGTAATTCACCCATACTTGGAATTAAGAAGCCTAGCGGAAAGTATAGGGTAGTGCAGGACCTGCGCAAGGTAAACCAAATTATAGTACCTTGCTGTCCCATAGTGCCTAACCCCGCAGTAATACTGTATCAAATTCCTTGGGATGCGGAATGGTTCACTGTCATAGACTTGTGCCATGCGTTCTTTTCCATCCCATTGCATCCAGAAAGCAAATTCCTTTTCAGTTTTGAGTTCAACAGCCAGGTCTATGTCTGGAATCGTGTCCCCCAGGGGTACACCGAAAGTCCATCGATTTTCAACCAGATTCTAAAGAAATGCCTTGAATCTCTAGTGCTGCCTAAAGAGTCTGTCCTGGTACAGTACATAGATGACCTGCTGGTAGCATCTAGAAGTCAAGACGACTGTGTCACTGATACCATTGCCTTGCTGAATCACCTAGGAAAAGGAGGACATAAGGTCTCACCAGACAAATTACAGTTCTGCAAGAACTCAGTAAAATATCTGGGGCACCAGATAGAGAAAGGGATCCGGAAAGTCACTACAGAAAGAATTAAAATAATTCGAGAAATGACACTACCAGTGACTCAGAAAGAAGTAAGAATGTTCCTAGGAGTTGTTGGGTACTGCAGAGAGTGGATCGTGGGTTTCGCGGCTATAGCTAAACCCTTGATTAACATGACAAAGAAAGGAGCGGAAGACCCAGTTTGTTGGAATGATGAATGCATGACTGCTTGGGTAACATTGCGAAATTGTCTGTGCACAGCTCCAGCCTTAGGAATGCCTGACTATTCCAAGAACTTTGAACTGTTCTGTGACACGAGAGACAATTGTGCGCTCTCGGTCTTAACCCAGGAACATGGTCTGATTAGACGTCCCGTGGCCTACTTCTCGGCCGCCCTAGATCCAGTGGCTGCTGGATTACCTGGGTGCCTGAAAGCAGTAGCTGCTACTTGTACAAGCCTAGAGCAGAGTGAGAACATTGTGATGGGACATCCTGTCACTGTATTTGTTCCACATTCAGTTGTGATCTTGCTCACCCGAACCAAGACACAGTATCTCACCCCTAGTCGGCTGACGAAGTATGAGAGGATTCTCATTGGTGCAGAAAATATAATAATCTCCCGATGTAATATTCTAAACCCTGCCACTCTATTGCCCCTTCCCATTGATGTAGAGGCAGGAGATGAAATTGAGCATAGCTGCATAGACTTGACTGAATTTAGCACAAAACCCCGTCCTGATATCAGAGAAGTGGCCTTGGTTGATGAAGACCTCAAAATGTGGATGGTTCATGCTTGAGACATGAGAATGGAGGTTTGAGTGCTGCCTATGCTGTAGTCACATTGGAAAGAACCCTGGAAGCTTCCTATCTTTGCGAAGTTAAATCTGCTCAAGTAGCGGAGCTCATTGCTCTAACAAGAGCTTGTAAAATAGGGAAAAACAAAAGAGTAACTGTTTATACTGACAGTCAGTACTGTTATGGGGTTGTTCATGACTTCGGCCAGCTCTGGTTGCAAAGAGAATTCATGACTTCCTCAGGTTCTCCTATCCGAAATGGAAAACCAGTACAAAACTTACTAGAAGCCATCCAATTGCCCAAAGAATTGGCTGTGGTCAAGTGTGCGGCTCACCGATCTGGAAATGACGAGGTGACAGCCGGAAACAGATATGCTGACCAAATTGCACAGTACTGCGCCCGACACAAAATGTCCCTCCTAATTAAATTATGGGGAGGTGAAAGCAGCTGCCAACTGATGTTGTTTGAAAGATTGGGAACATGGGATGAATTGAGAGAACTACAACAGACAACAGACAGGAAAGAAAGGAACATGTGGAGGCAGGATGAATGTCGACCAAGGAAAGAGGATGGTGTTGTGGTCCACGTGACTGGTATGCCTGTACTACCTGAACGACTGGTTACCGCAATGGCACGGATAATACATGAACCAACACATATTGGGAGGGATGCCATGTGCCGAATGTTTGAAAAGGTGTTCTACAGTCCAAAATTCAGGAGCACAGCAGACAAACTTTGTCAGAGGTGTTTAGTGTGTCAACAGTTCAATGCAGAAAAGAAGACAGTAGTGGAACAAAGTACCATTGGGAGAGCAGAAGGTCCCTTCATTAGGATGCAGGCAGACTTCATAACAATGCCCCTGTGCAAGGGATATCGATATGTCCTGGTCATAGTTTGTTTGTTTTCCCGGTGGGTGGAGGCTTATCCAGCAAAGAAGAACGATGCCCTGACGGTAGCTAAATTGTTACTTAGGGAACTGATCCCTCGCTTTGGAATTCCTGAGACAATTGAAACAGACCAAGGTGGACATTTTTCAAACGAAGTCCTAAAAGAACTCTGCAAAGCATTCAAAATGGAGCAAAGGCTGCACTGTGCCTATCATCCAGAGGCTTCTGGAATAGTCGAGCAGATAAACGGCACTCTCAAGTCCAGGCTGGCAAAACTGTGTGACTCCACAAAAATGAATTGGATAGAAGCTTTGCCCATGGTGCTGATGAGCTTGAGAAGTATTCCAAACAGAAAGACAGGCCTGAGCCCCCATGAAGTGCTGATGGGAAGAATGATGCGACAGGCATGGGTACCTGGACACAAACTGCTAAGTATTTCTGATGATATGGTGCTAGAATACTGCAGGCAGTTGGGTGACCAAGTGCGTTCTATCTCTCACCAGATTGGAGAGACTGCTGTCGAATGGCCTACAACTCCAGCACACAATCTGAGACCAGGTGATTGGGTGGTGTTGAAGAAACACACCCGGAAGAGTTGCCTTGGACCAAAGTGGGGCAAGCCTCGACAAGTGATCCTTGTCACCACAACTGCTGTGAAGTGTGCTGGTGTACCAAAGTGGATCCATGCAAGTCACACGAAGAAGGTGACTGGAGAAAACGCGACTGAAGCCGGAGGTAGTCCAGCTGAGGAGACTCCAGAAGAGGGTCCGGATCCCGCTGACATCGAACTACCAGGCACAAGTCAAGAAGTTGAATGGTTTCCTGCTGATGACCAAGTTCTTGATCCAATAAGAACCAGAAAATACTCTTACCTAGGTAGTGAGTGGGACAGTGCAGGTGAGTCAGAACAAGAAGGAGAAGGTCAGATCATCAAAGCCATCATAAAATCTGATCAGGGAATAGGCCAAGTAGGGACAGTTCAAGTCATCGACACTCCTTCTGAGACAGAGGAGACTGGAAAGGGACAGATAGTAGTCAAAGCAGAAGTTCATGCGGAAGAAAATCAAGAGATCGAAGAGCATGAACAGGATCAGTTAGTAATAGATGAACGTGTTCAGGAAGAAGAGTCCAGTGAATCACTAACAAACGAAGATCAAATACAGTCTAAACCTGAACTAGGTCAGCTTAAGGACCAGGCAGAAGAAATAGATGAAAGACCTGGAACTAGTCAGACAGGAAGGGAAAAAGACACTGCTGAAGCAATAGTGCGACAAAGAAGAAAAAGCAAAAGAGTTCACGAGGAAGAGCAAGTTTCCTCGACTACAAATAGGATCGAAAAGAAGGATGAACCCCGATATGTAAAAAGACTAAGAATAAGAATAAAAACAGTCGAAGAAAAACTAAAGGACCGAAAAAGGGCTGAAAGTGAAGGAAAAGAAGCCCGAGGAAAGTCCATCCGAAAGGGCGGCAGAGTAAAGAAACAGAACAGACAGTATCGGAGCCCTGAGTGGACCTATTTGGTGTTGGAAGAAATTGATGAGCCCGAAGCCTGTGGCAAAAGTGACGAAGAGCCAATTGCTAATCGGAGTTCTGACGAAGACCCTCCTTGAGGTGAAGCGAAGTAAAACCTCTGCTGAGAAGAAACGAAGAGGGGTTGGAAAACGCCACCTGTAAGATAAAATGTCTGATTCAAATGTCACTGGAAGGTCCAGATTTAGCTGTTGCAAGACATGCTGTAAAATATGCATCTGTAGTGTAGTACTGATAGTAATGATATGGATAGGATTAACAGTGTTTGTACCTTTTATGATAAGCAAAGACCCTAACATATATCCTACAGACTTGATGACACAAGACGCAGAAGTTGTAAATACTGAAGAAACACCACAAAGAGTAGAAAGACGTGACAATGCAATGAGTCTGAGACATACACGACCTGACTTAGAAGCATCAGATGAGGGTGAACTACATTATCACCAAATGAAGAACAGGACACACTTAAATGTTTTCGCAAACCTTTTAGTGCACTATGTAGAAGCTATGGAGATAGAAGATTGCTATGTCTGCATGATGCTACCTACTTCAGTGGCTGAAGGCGTGACATACCACCATTTACCCCTGACCTATGGAATTTCCTGTAGTATTTTAGCTAGTTTATTTTATAGAAGCACTTTACAGTACTATTACTCAAACACTGACGTTATCTTTTCAGAACTTCCTATTAGAGGGAATCTGAACCTTGTACATACACTTGGTGGAGTGACTCGCTACATGGGAGAATATTTCCTGACTATAGGTGACATAGACTTAGATGAAGCTAGAAAAGCTAACCTGACTTGTTCTTTACATGCACAAGAGAAAATGTTCTTGAAAATGGCAGAGAAGAGAAGGGAAAAGTTTCAGAAAAAGGCAAATGACGAGAAGGACAGAACACCTAGATGGGCAGAAAACATGGATAACACCTCACAAAGCGAAGTTACTCCTGCTCTGTTGCTGGATTTTGAACGGAAAGGGAAACTCTGTCTTCATAGAGAAAAGACTAGTTATTATAACAATGTATTCATTGGTTCAAGCGAGTGTGAACATAATTACAAGGTAATTGGAGGTTGGGGTTTCAAAAATGGGTCAGAACCTGTGTTTCCAGGAATTTATTATATATGTGGAAACAAGGCGTATTTCAAATTGCCGGATCACTGGTATGGAAGCTGCTACTTTGGCATTGTCTTTCCGAAAATATACCATGTGAACAATGCAGCTGGAAGCAATGAGATTACTAATGGCTTAGTGCGTAGAAAACGTGAAAGTGTAGGAGAAATTATAGGTGATATTTTTAGTGCACTGATACCTGGAATGGGGGTAGTTCTGAATACTCATAGAATCTGCAAATTATCTACAGTAGTGGATCGGTTATCTACTGACACTGCTGCTGGATTTCTGATGATCAATACCGAAATGGTTGCGATCAGATCAATGGTTTTACAGAATCGCCTTGCTCTTGATACCTTATTGGCAAAAGAGGGCGGAGTCTGCAGGATGCTGAGGGCACAACATTGTTGCACTTACATTCCTGATAAAAGTGTCGAAATTAAGAAGTATATAAGCAACATTACTAATTTGGAAAAAGAACTCAAACCATTAGAGGTTGACAGTGCCTGGAAGAGACTCACTGATGGTCTCTCCTCTGTAGGTAGTTGGTTCTCTAACTTAGGTAAAAGTCTTATATGGAAAATACTGATGCCAATAGCTGGAATAGGTTTGATTGTTCTGATCATATTCATCTGTTGCAAATGCCAGAAATGCAGAAAATATATAGTGAATAAAAGAGGAAAGCGAAAGGCTGAAGAATTAGAATTAGAAGAATTAAGAAACCAGATATATAAGAAAATAAAGAACAATCATACACACAGAGAGGCGGAGAGAAAGCTCAACAATAAGTTCATTGAGATTGAGATGGATGAATTGGATGAATGAAGTTGGCATCTGTTTTCATGTGTAGTGATGATAGTAAATATCATCAAAGAGGGGATTGATGGAGCAAGGATTCGCACGTAACGCGACTTGCTCTCTTTCATGAACCTCGCCTTAAATCATAACTGTACTAACTCCGATTGTTTGTCATTTATTTGTATTTCCCCAACACACGGGTGTCCCTAGGAGGCTTGCCTATGTGTTTTTCATCGTAATCAAGCTTGCACATTAATAAAATGGCCGCTTTGCAGAAATCCAGTCTGCGCATGCGTCGGTCATACCCATGTGATGTGACGCACTCGCAATCTGGAGGGAAAAGTTCGCACATGCGCAGTGGTGTTAAAATGGCCGCTTGTCACTAATCATGCTTTATGCTATCTTAAGCCGCTTTTGTCTATGCATCTTTTCTGCACTAACTCTTAATGCTATAAGTATTATAAAATAAGGGATTAAGAGTAGTTGGTCATGGTGTACAGTGTATTCATTTTATTCTGTGTTATTAATTTGTTTTCGCTTACTTTTCATGTACCGCGTAAATGAGGGCCTGGAAGTAGGGATGGGAACCATTTTGAAGCTGACGTATCCCTCATCACGTGATCAAAGATCTGGGACGTGCAGCAATGGAACCTGGCCAGTTGGCCATTGAAAAGGGGACTGTCCTTTCCAGGCGCACCTTTGCCCTTGAAGACCTGCTATTTTTACTCTGAAATGCGCAACAATGTTGCAAACCTTTTCTTCACTATTGTACTTTCCCACACGTATGCCTGGGAACCCAGATGCTAGGGGGAGGGTAATGTCACGTGAAATACGTAATAGAAATATAGGTGGTGACAAATGTCTTAAACCACCTCCCTTGACCAATCAGAAGATGGGACTTTGTCATTTTGCAACATTTATGGGTGGTCTTGGGGACTCAAAACAGTATATATAGCCTAGCTTAGCTTAGAGAAATTGTCCGACTTGTCCGAGTAGCAGACCTGTCACTGACCCTACGAACTCTATAGGTGCCTGATACAGAGTGCTGCGGAGCATTCTGCCTGAAACTTTCCACAAACTCCAAGGGGTGGAAATTAGTCCTAAGTGCTAAGCGAAGCACTTTGCTGGGAGATTCGAAAACCCAATCGGGGTTATTGGCGGATTCCGTGCAGAAGAGGGGGTAACGCTGGCGTTGCATCCGATGCTGTGAGGGGTTGGTCGTGCCTTGGTGAACCCAGTCCTGACCCAGACCTGAGGGGTATCCTGTCCTGACTGTCCATGAGCTGTACCTGCTCACCTTCTGGTATTTCCTGAATCCTTGAGGGCCCTTGTCCCGTTCTTTCCCAACTGACCCGTGGCCAGGGTTAGTCCTCATTCTCACCTAGGTAAATATTGGCATAGGTGTCTGTCTATACTATACCCTCAACTTTTCTTCCTCTGATTAAAGCAATCTTGCCTGTGATATTCTCCATGTCTCTTTTGAATGTAATTTCATGCAATTGATTATTAGTAAATGTTCCACTTTTACCCTTCCTTTAGGACATTGTAGAAACCCAACTGTTTATTTAGATTGTTCCACTTATTCCCTTTCCCTTAGTATGGTTGCCGTGAAGTTAGAAAGATAGCATAAGGTTTAGGAAGTAGTATAAAATTATTAGGTCACACATTAGGTCTTCCTCACGTCCTGGCCCTAGATTAAACTGTATTAGATAAATGTTCATTATGATTCATGCCCTATAGTGTTCCCTTTTACTCTATGATACTCACTTTAATCCATAGTTATATCCTGGTTCTGATACTAATCATTGATGTATTACTTTGCATTTGCCTACTTGTAATGGCATTTTCGTTCTAAACTTATACTATATAAAACCCTTAAAACCATTAAGGTGTCTGTGGTCATTATACATTAAAACGATACTAAAGGTATTAAATGTGTAATGTAGAATTTTCTCCCTTTTAGGAAAACCCTTATCACCTGTCCACTGCTAGCTCCTGATCCGTCAGGAGTAATGTGCCTGTGGTAAGTCAGGTACATGAATAGTGAGTGGTGTAAGAGTCACCCACTCGATTACTCATAGGAGCGCGACAGAGGTTTCACCCGGTTCACGCAAAACACTGTCATCATATGCACGCCAGGGCCCAGTGCGTGGAAAATTTGGAAATCTAGTGACCCGGGTGACCCGCGCGCTCTATCAAGATCACCGGCATCGAGCGGAGAGGTCCGGTGTCCCCGGAGAGACCCTAAGTGACCGTGCAGCGCCGCTGAGGGCAGCTCGTCACCCGGCCTATTACGCACCGGCCTTGCGTGAGGGAGAGGCCGGCCTGTGGGGGCAGTGGAGCTGGTGCCGGCTGGGCGTGGCATCGTGGAGTAGCGGTTCACTCCTGCCTCCTTATCGCCGCCAGTGTTACTCCGCACCATCGAGACACTGGGATGATCATGGGCACTCTGCTGTAACAGACCGAAGATCTCGGCGGACGACTGGCCACGTGGAGGGTGTGCCTCGGATCCTCGGCAGGGCTGTACAGCCTGGGCACGGCTGCTACTGGACGGCGCAGAGACGGCTATCTGCGTCCACTGATGAGACGGAGTGTCCTCCTCGTCCCTGCGTGCGACCTACCACTCTAAGGTGGAGCCCGTGGCGTGCAACGACTACGAGTCGGAGACATTGGCCCTGCCCGGTGGACCCGGGTCTGGCATTTGAGTGGAATCGGAGGCCTATTCTACCCTGCGGACTAACTGGCTGGCCCGCGCTGTCCGGTGGCAGTGGACTGAGTTGAGGTTTGGCGGGGTCGAGTGGCTGCTTTAGAGACCCTAGAGACCCGGTTGATAGCGGCGGAGAACCCAGGCCTTCTGGCCGGACGGCACTATCCCTACATTGCTTTTTGGACTCTGGCGGGAAGCTCCTGAGCCGCCATCTTGCTCAGGCGACAGCCGCCCGTGACGCAGTTACTCCTGAGCACCCTTCGTCCCCGGTGGGAGTGCGATAGCCTTGACTCCACGGCGCGGCCGAGCCTCCGTGATGTCGAATTTGCCGCGCAAAGGGAAGACGGTAAGGGACGGAGCATCTAAATCATCGCAGCCGCCATCTTCCCCAGGGGCTAGTGGTTCGACTAGGCAGTCGGACGAGGAGGCGCCCGCCACCAAGGCCTTCATGACGGAGCTGTTTGCCTCTATCAAGTAGGATATCTCCGAGCTTCGCACCCAGCTAGCGTCGGATCTAAGGGAGGTCCGGAGGGATGTGGACGGCATTGGTGAACGAGTGGCCACCTTGGAAGATCATGACTTAAGTGTGGCGAATGATGTGCACCAACTGCAACAAGATATTATTCGCCTTACGGAGCAGAATTTGGACCTGCAGGCCCATGCGGAGGACCTGGAGAACCGCTCCAGGAGAAACAACATTCGCATCAGGGCGGTTCCATGGGATGGTGAGGCTGGAGACTTGCGAGAGTATGTCCAGGCCCTATTCCTGCAGGTATTGGATGAGGAGGACGTGCAGGAAATCAAAATGGATGGGGTGCACAGAGTTGGCCTACCCAGGCGAGGGGGTGGCCCCCCCCCGGACATCCTCATGTGTGTGCATGACTTTCAGACGAAGGAGCGTATCCTCCGGAAAGCTAGAGCCATCACCTCCTTGCAATTTAGAGGCCATCGGCCACAACTGTTTCAGGACCTAGCGGCGTCCACGCTCCAGAAGAGGAGAGACTTCCGCCCAGTGACTGCTTTTTTGAGGGAGCGTAACATCTCGTATTCCTGGGGGCACCCCTTCCGTATAATATTCCGATGGCAGAACAGACTGGCGCAGATCCGCTCCCTGCAGGCCGCGAAAGAGCTTCTGGGGCTGGAGGACGTTCCTTCCTCTCAGGCGGCGCACCCCTCCTGCTACCCGAGGGCTGCTGACTCAGTGATTCACTCCGTTCGCTTCAGATGCCGCCTGTACTCTGGTATGGTCCGGATTAGATCATCGATTTTTGCCGACTCCGTGATTCATTCCTTTTGATGCAGATGTTGCCTGTACACTCGCATGACCTGAACTAGCTCACCGATTTCTCCTCCTGATACGGTGACTGCCTTTCAACTGCTGATCTACCTAGTGTGTAGCTGGATCAGTGAGGTTATTATTGAGATGACATCTAGTCATGCCACATAAGAGACTGCTGTTTCTTCCATGATTAATCTGGACGGGTACCCATATTTGTACTAGACACCGACTTAATCAACCAGAACTACGTTCTGTCTAACGTTCTTCAGTGGTTTTGAGACCAGACTTATGCCTTCCATCTAGTCCTTGCATGTTTCTGCCTTGTGGGAGTATATCGCTCTCCACCAACAATAACAAGCATCCACGGTTGTGCCCCCTTTCTTTTGTCCTGATGAAGACCCCATTGCAAGGCATCAACTTCCTCCTGCGGTCACAATAGGGGTCGAAACGTCGACTGTTTTGTGTGTCTCTCAGCTTCATCCCATGAACAACGATATCTAATACTTACATGAAGCATGTTATAGTATAAATAATGATTTGGAACCTATGGTCATTACCAATTTGAATTAGTTTTAATTCCTTTGATTGTTTGTAGCCTTTGGCTCTGTTTTTTATGTCACTTACCCTTCCTACACTCACTGCACTTATCCCCCTCCCCCCTTTCCAGGGCACTTTATAGCAATTATAAGTGTTACCTCAATTGCCTGAATAATATGGCTGAACTACATTGGAAATAAAAACAATGTTAGCTAATTGTTGTCAATTGAAATTTGTTAATTGTATTTAATTTTGTGGTTGTTTACTGGGACCCCTTTCTCTCAGCAACATAGTGGTTCGACTAGGCAGTCGGACGAGGAGGCGCCCGCCACCAAGGCCTTCATGACGGAGCTGTTTGCCTGTATCAAGTAGGATATCTCCGAGCTTCGCACCCAGCTAGCGTCGGATCTAAGGGAGGTCCGGAGGGATGTGGACGGCATTGGTGAACGAGTGGCCACCTTGGAAGATCATGACTTAAGTGTGGCGAATGATGTGCACCAACTGCAACAAGATATTATTCGCCTTACGGAGCAGAATTTGGACCTGCAGGCCCATGCGGAGGACCTGGAGAACCGCTCCAGGAGAAACAACATTCGCATGAGGGCGGTTCCATGGGATGGTGAGGCTGGAGACTTGCGAGAGTATGTCCAGGCCCTATTCCTGCAGGTATTGGATGAGGAGGACGTGCAGGAAATCAAAATGGATAGGGTGCACAGAGTTGGCCTACCCAGGCGAGGGGGTGGCCCCCCCCGGACATCCTCATGTGTGTGCATGACTTTCAGACGAAGGAGCGTATCCTCCGGAAAGCTAGAGCCATCACCTCCTTGCAATTTAGAGGCCATCGGCCACAACTGTTTCAGGACCTAGCGGCGTCCACGCTCCAGAAGAGGAGAGACTTCCGCCCAGTGACTGCTTTTTTGAGGGAGCGTAACATCTCGTATTCCTGGGGGCACCCCTTCCGTATAATATTCCGATGGCAGAACAGACTGGCGCAGATCCGCTCCCTGCAGGCCGCGAAAGAGCTTCTGGGGCTGGAGGACGTTCCTTCCTCTCAGGCGGCGCACCCCTCCCCATCGAGACGACGGCGGCGATCTCCTTCATGGCATCAGGTTGGCTCTTCCCCGGACCGGGTGCGTCCGAACCACACTGCTAGCTTGCAGGAGAGAGGTTCTGCGGTGGCATCGGTGGCCTCGGCCACGCTTGCAGATACTCAGCAGAGCTCTGGAGCGGCATGATCCCTGACTTCCTTGATGGTCGGGCGCCGGAAGGTCTCTGTCCCTACGGCCCTGGGGTACTATGGTACTTTTGGAGAAGACACCCCGGGCCGTGGCCCTGGGGGCCCCCGAACTGGTGCCCCCACCCCGATTCCAGTCTGATGTGGACCTTGTGACCTGTGGCCCATTGGAACTGCTGAGTGATTGGTTCAGGTTTAGGGCCTTGTGCTCTGTCTTCTTGTTTCTTGGTTTGCTGGAGGGGGGTGGGAAAGAGGGAGTTTTGGACGTTGGTACTACGGTAGGGTTGTTGGGGTTGGGGTTGGTGGGGAGGGGGGGTGTGGTGGCGACCAAGAGTGGTGTCTGTGTGCTGTTGTTGTTGCTAATGCTGTTATTCTCTGCACTTTTTCTTTTGCACTACGATGTTACCTCTCCATTTCTTGTGATCAATCAATCAATCAATCAAAGACATTTATAGAGCGCACTACATACCCGTAGGGTCTCAAGGCGCTGGGGGTGGGGGGGTGCCGCTACTGCTCGAATAGCCAGGTCTTCAGCTTCTTCCTGAAGGAGAGGTGGTCTTGGGTCAGGCGCAGGTCGGACGGGAGGGAGTTCCAGGTCTTGGCGGCCAGGTAGGAGAAGGACCTTCCTCCTATAGTCGCTCTTCGGATGCGGGGGACGGCGGCGAGGGCGTGGTTGGCTGATCGGAGGTGGCGTTTGGGAGCGTAGAAGTTGATTCGGCTGTTGAGGTAGCTCGGGCCTTGGTCGTGTAGGGCTTTGTGTGCGTGGGTGAGGAGGCGGAAGGTGATTCTTTTGTTGACGGGGAGCCAGTGCAGGTCTCTCAGATGTCCGGAGATGTGGCTGGTTCGTGGGATGTCGAGGATGAGTCTGGCTGAGGCGTTCTGGATCCGCTGGAGTCTCTTCTGGAGCTTGGCGGTGGTACCGGCGTAGAGGGCGTTGCAGGGGGGAGGCCTCTCTGGGGAGTTGGGGAGGGGGTGGGTGTGGTCCCCCATGGCCGGAAGATGCTTGGGGCTTTCCCTTGGCTGTCTCTGTATGATTATCCTCGGTGTGAGTGTGGTTTGGTGAGCAGCGGGGGTCGGGAGTTGGACTCTGGATGCCTTAGCACTTACATAGCGTGGAGTCTTAGGTCCTCATTATGCCTGTTTGAATAGGCACCTGGAACGTGAAGGGCCTTAATTCCCCACAGAAATGGCAGAAACTCTGGAAGTATCTTTCAGACCACCACCTCGATGTGGTTGCCCTTCAGGAAACCCACCTGGCCAGGAGAGACGAACTGAGACTCCGCCATAGACACTTCCCCCTTATCTACAGGGCGTCTGCGCCCACGAAGCATAGAGGGGTGGCCCTCCTCTTTCGGGCCTCCCTCCACTTTCAACCCCTGGGGGTAAGCGGTGATAAGGAGGGCCGTTGGTTAATGGTGAAAGGGACGTTGTATGGCCGCTTGTGTACCTTTGTTGTGGTGTATGCTCCGAATGCGGGTCAAAATGGTTTTTTGCAGTGTTTGATGGACAAGATGGGGGACTTTGTAGACGGGCACTTGATACTGTTGGGGGACTTCAACATGGTGTGGGACAGGGATTTAGATAGTTCAGGGGCGCGCAGGGCAGATACTGGTGTCTTCTCGGAGGAAACACAACGTCAAGTGGGCGAACTGGGACTGATGGATAGCTGGCGCTTTGTCCACGCTCAGGCCAAGGATTATACTTTCTTTTCTCACGTCCACCGCTCGTACTCCTGCATAGATTACATTTTTGTTAACCAGGCTCTCGGGGGATATTCGAATGGCTGATATCTTCCCGCTCTCGCTGTCGGACCATAGTTTGGTGGTACTTGGGTTGCATTGGGCTGCGGGGGGGGACGGCTGGCGGAAGTGGTACTTCCCGGCTGCCCTGGTGCGGGATGAGGTGACCTGTACGGAGCTGCGGAAGGCTATCGGAGACTTTTTTACTCTTAACCCGCCTTCTGACACGTCGGTGTATACCACGTGGGATGCATGCAAGGCCTCCCTGCGGGGTACGTGCCTCGCCCTTAACGCGAACCTTAACAAACTTCGGCGGAAGGAGAGGGAAGCTCTGGAATCGGAGCTTGCGACCTTGGAGCAGGCGCACAAGGTGAACCCCTCCAGAGTGACCCTTCGCCCCCTTACGGCGGTGCGAGGGAAGCTGAAGGCCCATTATAACAACAGGGCGGAATTCACCCTTCTACGTCTTCGACGTGTCTCCTATTCCCAGGGCAATAAGGTTGGGTTCTATTCAACATAAAGATGTGGACAAGGCGGCCATCTTTGGTCGCTTCTACGAGGATCTCTATTCGGGCGATGCTCTAGATCCAGAAGCCCAGTCTGCGTTCTTGGGTGGTCTGCCTCTACCATGAGTTTCCAGGGAATGGAACGATTTGTTGTCTTCCCCCATCTCTAGGGAGGAGGTGCTGGATGCCATTAAAGCTCTGAAACTACATAAGGCCCCCGGGCCTGACGGCTACACAGCCCTGTTTTACAAGACCTTTGCATCCGACATCTGCGACTACCTAGTTTCCCTCTTCAACACGATGGCCTCTGAGGGTAGGACTTCGGACACCATGGCCGAGGCCATGATTACTATTATCCCCAAACCAGGGAAGGACCCTACCTACTGCGCCTCTTACCGTCCGATAGCGCTCCTTAATCTGGACGCTAAATTGTACTCCTCCATACTTGCGGGCAGACTGCAAGACCTGATGCCTGCTCTGATCCACCCAGATCAGTCTGGATTCATTAAAGGTAGACAAACTCACGACAATTTGCGGCGCGTCATCCATTTAATTGAAAAAGCGGAGCGGTTTCGCATACCGGCAGTGTTGGTAGGGCTTGACGGGGAAAAAGCCTTTAATCATGTCGATTGGGGGTTCTTACACCGCACGTTGGTGGCCTTCGGGTTCTCGCCCCAATTCATAAGAATGCTTGAGGCCAATTACAACAATCCCACCTCTCGGGTGTTGGTTAACGGTCACAGGTCCGGGAGTTTCCATCACTCCCGAGGGACACGCCAGGGCTGTCCACTCTCGCCCCTTCTCTTTGCGCTTAGCATAGAACCGCTGGCGCTGGCGATCCGGGAGAATGAGCGGATCTTGGGTCTCCCCTTCACGGGTGAGCAACATAAGATTTCACTCTTCGCTGATGACGTATTGTTGTCCCTTCGAGATCCGGCGTTGTCGTTACCCCATGTCCATTCAGTGCTATCTGAGTATGAAACAGTGGCGGGCTTCAAAGTTAACTTTGATAAGTCATACATCTTGAATTTAACCCTACCGCCTGGTGAGGTGCACCAGATCCGGTTGCTTACTCCACTCTCGTGGTCAGCTTCCTCCCTGCTTTACCTGGGCGTACGGCTGACCTCTACCATAGGCGCCTTATTCCATGCTAATTTCCCTCCGATGCTGGCGTCGATTCGTACGGAATTAGAACGGTGGAAGCCCAAATATATCTCGTGGTTGGGTAGGATTCATGCGATTAAAATGGTCCTCTTGCCTAAACTCCTGTACCTCTTCCAAGCCTTGCCCATCCCGATAGGAGTGGATTATTTCCGTCGACTTAAGACCTTGATGCAGTCGGGCGCGACTTCCGTATGCGGTTCTCCGACGCCCGCGGCTGGATGGGGGGGTGGGGTTTCCGGACATGCACTTGTATTACAAGGCTGCCCAATTGAGAGTCCTGGTGGAGTGGTCCCAGCAGCTTTCGGAGAAGCACTGGCTCCATATGGATCGGAGCGTTGCGGGTCGTTCCATCTGGGACCTAGCTTGGAAACCTAAGGTGGACCGACCCAGAAACGCGTACATTAGCACTCCTACCAGCACGGTGTTAAAGGTCTGGGACACGGTCAGTGGTGATGACCGGTGGACCACATTCCCGTCCCCGTTCACCCCGATCCATTTCAACCCGGCCTTCCCTCCGGCGTTGACGGAGGGTCCCGTTGAGGTCTGGAGGGAGGGTGGCTGTAGGGCCCTCGCTCACCTGTTCCATGGTGCTGCGCCCCTCACTTTCCATAATTGTATGAGGGACTATGGTGTTCTGCCGACAGAGCGCTTTCGACACCTTCAGCTCCTGCACTGGGCGACGTCGCCTGGAGTGGTGGACGCAGCTACCAGACCTTTGACGAAATTTGAAACTTTTATCCTACGCACATCCACCGTGAAGGGGGCGATCTCTTTTCTGTATGGGATGCTATTGGACACCACGATGTCCCCCCGGCCTCGGTATATGGATCACTGGGAGAGTACTCTTGGGAGGGACATTTCCGACAGCGAATGGTGGAGCTTGTGGCGGGATGTGACGGCACATAACCACTCTACTGACCTCAGGGAAGCCCATATGAAGCTTCTGTTCGACTGGTATTTGTATCCGTCCAAATTGCACCGAATATTCCCAACTACCTCGGATAGGTGCTGGCGGGGCAGCGGGATGTTGGCCGACTTCAGCCACATCTGGTGGGACTGCCCCACCATCCGCCCATTTTGGTCCGAGATTCTTTCCCACATTAAAGATGTGCTGGGTTACCCACTCCCGGATTCCATGGATTTTGTCTTGTTGGGCCTCAGAGACCCGCTGCTTGAACACCAGACTAGGGCTGATAAGCGCATTATGTGGCTATGCTTGGGGGCGGCCAAGCTGACTTTGGCAGCCACTTGGAAAAACCCGTCTGCTCCTGCCATTTCTTTATGGCATGCACGGCTATGGAGCCTTTTGAGCATGGAGCGACTCTCAGATATCTTCCTGGGGAATTTTAAAAACTTCATGTTCAATTGGGGCCCCTTGGTGAGATTTTTATCACGTGGTTTACCTTCGGCAGTTTGCCCGTCAGCACTACGGGCACTTCATCTCTTTCAAATTTAATCACTGGTATGTATGTTGCTGGTTTGCATGAGTGCTGGTCGCCACCACTGGGTGGGGGGTGGGGGATGGGGAGGGGAGGGGGAGGGGGGGTGGTAGTTGGGGTTGTTGTTTTTCTCTTGTTGCGACTTGATATGCCTTCGCGAGAGGACGCTATGATTATGACCGGGCTTGGGTTATTCTTATCCAGCTGGGGACTTTGCACCAACTGCTGGGACTTCAATGCGCACTTCGGACAATGTGATAAGCAGGCCCATATCATTAGCACTCCTGTTGTCTTTGCTGGTTGCCGTCCCTTTTGATGCATAATCTGGATTTCCTTTTATCCCCCTTTTTTTTGCAACGATGCTCTTTAACACCCCCTGTGTGGGGTTATGTGGCGGAATGTCGCCTGTTCCTTTCTTTCCTTCTCCCTTTTCTTGTTCCTTTTTTACTATTCCTCTCTCTTTCTATTTTCACCTTGCAAACTATAAATAAAAATTAAAAAAAAAAAAAAATTCAAACAGTATTAGATCTCAGGTTGAGTTGAGGTTTTTTATGGAAGATTACATGTTGCGCTGAGAAATAACTTTTTGACTTAAAATAAATTACTTTTTTCAGCAGATTCAGACGACTTTGATGCAGGAGGCCTTTGCTCACAGATTTATGCATTTTTGAGTCAATACATTTGATGGTGAAAAGATGAATGTGAGTCCCAATCCATTCCATCCTTTTATCACCTAATGGCGATGGGCTTTACATGGCACTAAAGTTGTATCAAAATCCACTGACAGGAGCCTTTTCATGGCTTTTAAGAGTAGCCGTCCTCAGGATAGACGTTGACATCACAGGCGGTATTCCCCATGCATGCTGATGTCACATGCGGTATCCCCCCTAAATGCTGATGTCACATGCAGTATCCCCTTATACGCTAACGTCACAGATGGTATCCACCCTGTACGCTGATGTCACAGGCGGTATGCCCCCGTATGCTGATGTCATAGTGGTAGCCCCCATATTCTTATGTCACAGGCAGTATCCCCCTATTCAATGATGTCACAGGCAGTCTCCCCCTATTGGCTGATGTCACGGCGGTATCCCCTATTGGCTGATGTCACAGGCAGTATCCCCCTGTTTGCTGATGTCACAGGCGGTATGCCCACGTATGCCGATGTCAGAGGGGTAGCCCCCTATATGCTGATGTCACAGGCAGTATCCCTCTATAAGCTGATGTCAATCAATCAATCAATCAATCATTTGTTAAGCACACTTCATACCCGCGAGGGTCTCAAGGTGCTGGGGGGGAGGTGGGGGCCGCTACTGATCGAACAGCCAGGTCTTGAGTATCCTCCTGAAGGTCAGCAGGTCTTGGGTCTGTTGTAGGCTCAGTGGGAGGGTGATCCATGTCTTGGCGGTGAGGTGGGAGAAGGATCTCCCGCCGGTGGTTGTTCTTCGGATGCGCGGGATGGTGGTGAGTGAGAGGTTGGCGGTTCGGGGTGTAGAAGGAGAGCCGTCTGTTGAGGTAGGCTGGGTCGGGCTTGTGAAGTGCCTTGTGTGTGTGGATGAGGAGCTTGAAGGATATCCTCTTGTTGACGGGGAGCCAGTGCAGGTTTCTCAGGTGGGGGGTGATGTGGCCGTGTCATGGTACATCGAGGATCAGTCAAGCCGCGGCGTTTTGGATGCGTTGTAGTCGATTGATGAGCTTGGTCGGGGCTCCCGCGTAGAGGGCGTTTCCGTAGTCGAGTCTGCTGCTGACGAGGGCCTGGGTGACTGTCTTTCTTGTATCTGTCGGGATCCATCTGTAGATCTTGCGGAGCATGCGGAGGTGTAGAAGCAGGAGGAGGAGACGGCGTTGACCTGCTTGGTCACTGAGACCGTTGGGTCGAGGATGATTCCCAGGTTGCGTGCGTGGTCGGTGGGGGTCAGGCCTGCCCCCAGTGCCTTTGGCCACCAGGAGTCTTCCCAGTCTGACGGGTTGGAGCCGAGGATGAGGACCTCCGTCTTGTCCGAGTTCAGCTTCAGACGGCTGATCTTCATCCAGTCGGCGACGGCCTTCATTCCTTCATGGAGGTTGGCTTTGGCAGTGATGGGGTCCTTGGTTAGGGAGACGATCAGTTGAGTGTCGTCGCCGTAGGAGATTATGTTGAGGTCGTGCTATCGGACGACGTGTGCGAGCGGGGCCATGTAAATGTTGAACAGTGTAGGGCTGAGGGAGGATCCTTGGGGTACGCCGCAGAGGAACTCGGAGGCTTCGGAACGGAACGGGGAGGCGGACGCTCTGGGTTCTGCCGGAGAGGAAGGAGGTGGTCTATTCCAGAGCCTTGTCTCTGATCCCTGTGGGGTGGAGGTGTGCGCGTAGTGTACGGTGGTAGACGGTGTCGAAGGCGGCGGAGAGGTCTAGAAGGATGAGTGCTGCAGTCTCCCCGTTGTTTAGCAGGGTCATGATGTCCTTGGAGGGCGGTCTCGGTGCTGTGGTTGCTGCAGAACCCTGACTGGGGAGGGTCCAGGATTCTGTTCTCTTCGAGGTATCGGGTTAGCTGTCTGTTAACGATTTTCTCGATAAACTTGGCCGGGAAGGGGAGCATAGAGATGGGTCAGAAGTTCTTGAGGTCTCTTGGGTCTGCCTTGGGTTTTTTGAGTAGGGCGTTGATCTCGGCGTGTTTCCAGCTCTCTGGGAAGGTCGTGGTCTTAAGGGAGCGATTGATGACGTTGCGTAGGTGGGGTGCGATGGAGCTGCATGCTTTGTTGAAGACGTGGTGCGGGAATGGGTCTGACAGAGAGCCGGAGTGGATTGTGCTCATGGTCTTGATGGTGTCATCGATGCTCACGCTGGTCCAGGTTAGCAAGGGGACGTGGTCGATGGTGTGTGGAGGGTCTGTTGTGTTGCTGTCTGTTGGGGCTGTCTGGGTGTTTAAGCTGTCGTGGTTGTCTGCTATCTTGCGGTGGAAGAAGGTGGCTAGGGAGTCGCACAGGGCTTGCGACGGAGGGATGTCATTGGTGTTGGAGCTTGGAGAGTTCCTTCACGATGTTGAAGAGCTCCTAGCTGTCGTGTGCGTTGTTGTCTAGGCGGTCTTTGAAGGAGGTCTTCTTGGCAGCCCTGATGAGGTGGTGGTGGTTGCGGATGGCGTCCTTGGGTGCTGCGTGGCTGTCCGGAGTTTGTTCACTGTGCCATTTCTTCTCTAGTTTCCGGCAGATTTGCTTGGAATCTAGGAGTTCTGCGGTGAACCAGTTGGCCCTCTGTCTGGTGTCTCTGTGGGGGGGTTTCTTCAGCGGGGGGAGGGTGTTGGCGCAGTTCTCGATCCAGCGTCTGAATTTGTGGGCAGCGACGTCAATGTTGGAGGGTTCGGTGGGTGGGCTGAGAGCGAGGTTTGCATGTAGTTGGTCTTCGGTGATTTTGCTTGTGGTGGGTTTCTGGAAGGTGAAGTGGATGCAGAGGTGGTCGGTCCAGAGGAGTTCTGTGGTGTGGCTGACTGAGACGTATGGACTTGAGGAGAAGACAGGGTCGAGCGTGTGGCCGGTGGAGTGGGTGGGCATTGTGACGAGTTGCCTCAGTCCGAGGTTGGCGAGGTTGTCGATCAGGGTGGTGGAGTTACTGTCATTGTTGTTCTCAAGGTGAAAGTTCAGGTCTCCAAGGAGGATGTAGTCGGTGCGTGTGCTTATGAAGTCGGCGATGGAGTCGCAGAACTGGAGGTGGGGTCCGGTGGGTTGGTAGACGAGAGTGCCTCTGAGGGTGGAGTTGGGGTTAGTGTGGATCTGGAAATGCATGTGTTCAGCGGTGCTGAGTGCGTCGTCGGTGCTAGTCGAGACCCTGATGCTGTTCTTGTGGACAATGGCAAATCCTCCTCCGACTCCGTTGGTGCGGTCTCTGCGGGTGATCTTGTAGCCGTCTGCGATGGCTATGGCAATGTCGGATGCGGAGGAGTTGTTCAACCAGGTCTGTCAGGAAGGCGACGTCCAGGGAGGTTGTGTTGAGCAGGTCCCAGAGCTCGATGGCGTGTTTGCGTGCGGTGCTGGTGTTCAGTAGTATTTATCGGAGGTGGTTGAGGTCTTTCATGGCAGGTGGTTCGTCGGCTCTGTGGCTGGTGTAGGTGCACTTCCGGCAGGTGAAAGGACCGTGTGTGCGTTTCGGGGTGGCCTTGAAGCAGTTGTGGGTCCGTCCGGGGTTGAGAGCGTGCAGAGTGCTGGCGTTGTAGTGGCAGCAGTCATCGTGGCGGGTGCAGGGCCAGGGGTTCTGGCGCTGGGCTTGGTCCAGGCGCGGACGGGCGCAGACGGGCTTGCTGCGCGACAGCGGTGCGACCCCGCAGCGGATGGCATGTATGGGGAGGTGGGAGTGAGGAGCAGCTGGGAGGCGGGAGGTGGGGGCAGCGAGTGGGCAGTCAGGGGGGCGTAGTCGCAGGGGACGCAGCGGCGTGGGCAGTGAGGGGCGACGAAGGAAACAGAAGGCAAAAGGGCACAACAATTGAGGGGGAAACGAGTGGCACAGAAGGCAAAAAGGTCACAAGAAAGGCAAAAAGGTCACAAAAACGGGGGGAAACGAGTGGCACAGAATGCAGAAAGGTCCCAAGAAAGGGCAGAAAGGTCACAAAAATCGGGGGGAAACGAGTGACACAGAGGCAGAAAGGTCCCAGGAAAGGGCAGAAAGGTCACAAAAACTGGGGGAAACGAGTGGCACAGAGGGCACAAAGGTCACAAGAAAGGGCAGAAAGGTCACAGAAATGCAGGGGCAGCTAAGCAACAGAAGGCAAAAACGGGCAGAGAGACACGGGGCCCGCGGGGGAAGCAGAAGGAACAAATGGGCAGAGAGACACGGGGCAGCAAGGAGAGCAGAAGGGAAACCGGGCAGAGAGACATGGGGCAGCGAGGGGAGCAGAGGGAGAGAATGGGCACAGACCACGTACAGGCAGCGGGGGAGATAGACAACAGCAGTCACAGACACAACAATGACAATGCAGTCACAACAACGGGAGCAATGAAAGAAAATACTGGCAATACAATGGAGGATGAGCAAACCTACGGCCTACCACTTGCCACCAGTGATGAGGCGCAGGTGGTGGCCTGCGGGTGGTGGAGGGCCTCAAACTTCCTCAGCAGCGGCAGCTGGGCAGGGACACATAGGGGGTGCTGTGCGGAGGGGGAGCGACCTACCTAGTGGGGTCAAGGGTCGCTCCCCCTCCGCAGGCTGTATCCCCCTATTCATTGATGTCAAAGGCGGTATGCCCACGTATGCTGATGTCAGAGGGGTAGCCCCTATACGCTGATGTCACAAGCGGCATCCCCCTATTCGCTGATGTCACAGGCGGTATCCCCCTATTCGCTGATGTCACAAGCGGCATCCCCCTATTCGCTGATGTCACAGGCGGTATCCCCTATTCGCTGATGTCACAGGCGGTATCCCCCTATTCGCTGATGTCACAGGCGGTATCCCCCTATTCGCTGATGTCACAGGCGGTATTCCCCATACGCTGATGTCACAAGCAGCACACCCAAAGATCCTGAGAGAAGCTAGGAAAGCCTGGAACAATCCGTGGGAGTTTGCACTGGGATGTAAAAGTGACATTACCTCTAGTAGAGTAACACTGGTCACCACATGTACCTCTGTATTCGATGTCAGTCAAAGATCCTGAAGGCTGGGGTTCATGAGCAGCAGTCAAGAGCACCATACCTGGGATCACATTACCCCCAAATTATTGGGGTCATACCCAGTAGATTTTCCAAGCACCAAAAGAAGGATCCATCCTTTCCTCAGTCCTGCGGGGATTATGTTCACGCAGGCGAGAGAGTTAGGAGTGAGCCGAAACCTATTGGAAGGCTAGCAAACCAAGCACTAACAAATCAGCCAGTGCACAGGCAAAAGAGCATCTTCATGTAGTCAGTACAGAAGTCTGTGCCACAACAACCATAATCCAACCCCTACACGGGGCTAAACAGTACGAGTTAAACAGACACCAGCAAAGACTGACCCCTGGGATACAAGAGTCAGACATTATTCTCTTTATTCCAGAATTTAAATCTAGAGGAAGAGTGGATACCCTAAAAAGGGGGAACATTCTAAGGCTTGTCCACTCAATCGAAAAATTTAAAAACATTAACACAACATATTTGCTCGCAATCGAATTTCATCCCTCCCCTGACTTACTAGGTCACGAAACAACGAAGACTACATGGAAAACAAATGACCTGGCAAACTTAATCATGGGGGAAACACTCAGATTTTCCCAGTGGGTAATAAAGCTCGAAGCAGGAAAAAGGCCAGCCTATCCCACCCCGCTACTAGAAGAAAGAAAAAAAGAACGCCCTCAAGCAGTTAAATCAATACTGAAAGAAGCACGTAGCTACTCCCCAGGACCTGATAGCAACCCACCACACCTACAACACTTAATAATTCAGCAACTTGACTCAAATAGGACAACCATACGGCGGACAATAACCGCAGAAGACACTAATTGACAAAGAGCACCAGCCCTGACCCTCATGACAGCTGAAACACCCAAAATCAAAATACGTATTTGGAACATCAACGGTCGCTCTGACAAACTGGAGGCCCCAGAAACACTAAACGACTTAAAATCATTTGATTTAATTTTACTTCAAGAAACCTGGGAAGAGAATGAAATACCCCTACAAGGTTACACAACTCAAACCCAACCAGCAATCAGAGGTTCTTCCTATGGCCACAGCACAGGCGGCCTGGCGTTATTCGCCTCAATACCAACCATCGGAACAATGGAAGAAATTAACGTAAAAATAACTCCCCCCAAGTGCGATACAGGCATTAGCTATAACAATCATAAATAATCAGGTTACTCAACCACTACACATCATAAACACATACATACACCCGAAGCACAGACAAACAGGGGCAAGAGAACTCGTTAACGAACTGACAAGACTCATGGAGACAAGGGAAATGGAGAACATACTTGTGGCAGGTGACCTTAAAATTCACCTCTTCGGCGAGAAACCAGACGACAAAATGACACAGGAAATGGACATCGCGTGGGGAATACCAAACCAATCCATTGCCTTTCCAAATAAATAAACAAAATACTCAAACCAACTATTGAAAGACCTTGAGCAGCTAAACCTGCGAGTACTTAATGGAAGATTCGCAGAGGACGCACCACCAGCACCAACACATTTCTCCTCAACCATGTCTTCTCATCTCGACTTCACCCTTGCGACACTACCACTGTTTGAAACAATTACCTCATTTAAGGTAGGAGAGAGCGGCCAAAGTGATCATCTGCCACTAGAAGTGAAATTAGGCATGTCCAGCGGGAACGAAGTAGAAGCAAGGAGAACCATCGGAACAGAGTATACCACTAACTACAGACTAATAAGGTGCAAGACTGACGAAGCTGCAGAATTATCAACCAGTGCAAAAACAATCATGCACCAGATAACCAGCTCAAAAAATAACTCACTAGAGGCCTGGGAAGAACTCGTAATGGAACTCGGAGCAACACACGGCACAGAGAAAAAAAACATAAAGGGAACACACCGTGGAACATACTCGGGAAGGTAACCACACCAGAGATAAAAAGCCTAAAATGGAAAATAGACCAGACTCTTAGGCAGCTCCGCAAACAACCAAACAATGAAGCTCCACAAAAGGAGCTGCGCACCCTAAAGGTACTGCTAAAGAAGAAGACCTGGGAAAGAAAAAGGCAACTGAACGACGAATTCTGGGTAAAAATTGTACATGACTCGAAACAGAAGAACAGCTCCAGATTCTTGAAATCAATCCACAGCCTCCAACGGCCAGGTCACAAAGGCATCAACTCTAACATATCCGAACCCGAATGGGCACACTATTTATCAACTCACTTCAATGTTGAAAACCCAGAGGGGTACTCGCCCTGAGGCGGTACCCGGATAATTGGTCCGCATCCGAGCTCCAATAAAACTGGCAATCATAAATACAAAGCTAATAACGACTATATTATAAAATTACCTCTGCATAACATCGCCAATCTGGACAAGGAAGCAACAACAAGACTCACAACAAATGCAAACAGAGAGGAAAAAATACACACAGAAACCGCAGCTAGGATCAGGTCACAAATCTCAAAAGGCAAACTCGAGGGTGCCCAATAATATATGAGCAAGACGTTGACTTCTGGAGCAACACTCTGGTGCCAGTCTTCCAGGAAATTAGGGAAACAGAAATAAGTCCAACAACTTGGAGAGGCTCTATAATAAGCCCGATCTACAAACAGGGTGAAAGGAGCAACCCAAGTAGCTACCGACGTATAGCCCTAATCGACACGGAGGTAAAGTACTACACGGGCCTCATCCTGGATGAGCTAACATCCTGGGCAAGCTTAAAGTACATCATCTCAGCTAACCAAACCGGATTCAGCAGAGGCCAGGGCACAACGACTAACATCATTGCGCTAAATCTTCTGACAGATGCGGCAAAATATACCAAGAGCTCATTATTTCTATGTTTCATAAATTACAGTGCTGCGTTCGACCATGTAGACCGGAGCAAACTTTTTCACAAGCTGGACAAATGCGGGATTCACGGGCCACTCCTACAGCAGCTAATAATGCTACACACCAATACCTGGGTCAAGATCAAACTGGGCTCTGGTACGCACCTCTCTTAGCAAATCAACACCACCAGAGGCCTGAAACAAGGCTGCGTTCTAGCCTCCATGCTGTTCAACCTCTTTCTCGCAGATCACCCCGGTGAACTGGAGAAAACCAAATCACATGCTCCACGGCTGGGCAACATCTCATTCTCAAACCTCTTATACGCTGAAAACTTGGTCCTTATCAGTCGGTCCCCTATTGGACTCCAACATCTTCTGGATAACACCCTCGCATTTTCCATAAAAAACGCACTAAAGATCAATTTAATTAAAACGAAAGTCATGTCAATGAACGACAACAAAACGAAGAGGTTAGACCAGGTAGCCACTTACAAATACTTAGGCGTACTTATAGACAGTAGAGGCTCATTCAAACACCAACTAAAGGCCATCCGTCAGAAGGGCACGTCATTCTATTTATCGATAAAGCCCTTGAAGAAAGCTCTCCTTGACCGGTCACTGGACCCCCTTCTGCAGGTGATTAAAGTGCGCTTACACCCCATGCTCACACACGGCAGCAAATCCGTGCAAGGAAAAGACGTCACAACACTAGATAACACCATCAGTCGAGCATACAGGGCAATTTTCCATCCACCCACTTACAGCTCGACTGCTCAAATCGACCTCGAATTCGGCCTACAGAAACAAACGGTGGAGAGAAGAGGCGCATATATAAAAAGCTGGTGAAAAATCAGAGACGCCGACCAAGGATCTCTAAACGGCCAACTCTGGACTGAACTCTCTATTCGAGAGAACTCACCCGGAAGGAAGTACTTAAAAGAATCACTGGAGACCTTGGGGTTAACAAATCTCTGGGAGTCACCGATAGACATCAAAACCTTCAAAAAAGTGGTAACGAAAGTAACCAAGATGATATCATCTATAGAGGACAAAGAAACCCTGGCCAAGAGGGCCCAGGGATGGGCAGTGCTGAAAGACTACAACGCTTTGAAGCCGCAAGAATATCTAAAAATGGGCGTCACGCAGATGATAAAAAACAAGTTTTTAAACCTGCGCCTCGGCATCATACCTATACTACCCCACTTGGCACCTTGGAAAAAGGATTGCTCAGCTAATTGGTGCCGACTCTGCTTATCAGGAAAAGAGGACCTAATACACATCATTTGCATCTGTACAAACCTCATGGACATAAGGTGCTCCCTACTTCGGGTCTTATGGAACCAAAAGGGCATAACTAGTTGTAGGCAGGCTGTGATGCTGTGTTTTAATCCTGAAGAGACTCAGCTAAATTGCAGACTAACAACATTCTTTGACACAGTGGCTAGAAGACTCACGAAACAGCCACATGGCTTACCTAAAGCATCTGCCAGGCCACTGCTATGCTAGCACACTGGGAGTACTTTGTCCCGCCAATTTTTATGTTTTTTACCAAAATGAAATTGAGACTTTTATGATCTTATAGAGTGTGACCACCCTCTTTTCTTATATTTTAATTGTAAATAATGCCTTTCTTACAAACGTAAGGTTTTTTTTTTTTTTTTAGTGTATCTTATATAGCCACGGCTACCCCAACGGGGTGTCCCGGTGCTTGCATTGGGAACCCGTCCTGGCTTTTCCCTGTGAGATAACCCGTACTGGGCATCCCCAAGGTGAAAGCCAGGCATCCCGTCGCGGGGGGCCATAGTGGAGATTAAGGAAGCTATTGCCCCGAGTTGCAGAGTGTGAACCCATGATTCGAGTAGGCACCGAAGTGAGAATTATCGAGTCCGTGGACACTTGGGCTCAGACCCTGCCGCGTCGGGAATTGAACCTTGGTCCCGGGTCTGACCTCAGCTTCCGGGTTTTGCACATATAGGGGTCTATTTATGAACTTGTCACACAGCACAGTGCAGCACAGCGCAGCAGTCACCGTGCTGCGCTGCGCGACAGGGACAGGGCAGAAATGCGCTGTATTTATGACAATACGGCACATGGCTGCCTTTTCCTCTACACTGGTGCCATCTCCGCAAGTCAGCGCCAGAGCAGGCCTCCTTTCACCTTGATGTAAAGGTGCCTGCGTTATATGCAGGATTGTTTTTGTACAGGAAGGCACACCTTGTGCAGCACACATCGAAAGAGGAAGCAACAGGGAGAAACAAAGATATTTCTCCTCGTTAGGCCTCCTCTGGGATGGCGTATCTTTTTGGCGTATTCAAAGGTTTACCAGTCCAGGTACATGTGGGAATGTGAAAAAAACCATGGGAGTTGCATGGGAACAACCACGCAACGCCCATGGAACGCCTCCCAGGGCAGAGTAATGCAATGCAGCAATTTGCACTGCGTTGCGTTACTCTAGAATCATGAAGCCACTCACAGGTAGGTCATGTCCCCAATGACCTCAGTCATTCATTTCCCCAATGACCTCAGTCATTCATGCCCTCAATGGCCTCAGTCATTCATGCCCTCAATGACGTCAGTCACTCATGTCCTCAGTGACCTAAGTCATTCATGTCTCCAATTAGCTCATTCATTCGTGTCCTCAATGACATCAGTCATTCATGTCCCCAGTGACCTCAGTCATTCATGTCCCCAAAGACCTCAGTCATTCATGCCCTCAATGACCTCAGTCATTCATGCCCTCAATGGCCTCAGTCATTCATGCCCTCAATGACGTCAGTCACTCATGTCCTCAGTGACTTAAGTCATTCATGTCTCCAATTAGCTCATTCATTCGTGTCCTCATTGACCTCAGCCATTCATGCCCTCAATGACCTCAGTCATTCATGCCCTCAAAGACGTCAGTCATGCATGTCCTCAGTGACCTCAGTCATTCATGCCCCCAATGACCTCAGTTATTCATTCCCTCAATGAGTTCAGTCTTTCATGTCCTCAGTGACCTACGCCATTCATGCCTCCAATGACCTCAGTCATTCATGCCCTCAATGACCTCAGTCATTCATGCCCGCAATGATGTCAGTCATTCATGTTCTCAGTGACCTCACTCATTCATGCCCCCAATGACCTCAGTCATTCATGTCCTTTATGACCTCAGACATTCATGTCCTCAATTACCTCAGTCATTCATGTCCCCAATGACCTCAGTCATTCATGTCCTCAGTGACCTCAGTCATTCATGTCCCCAGTGACCTCAGTCATTCGTGCCCCTAATGATCTCATTCATTCGTGTCCCTAATGACCTCAATCATTCATGCCCTCAATGACCTCAGTCATTCATTTTTTCAATGAAGTCAGTCATTCATGTCCCCAATGACCTCAGTCATTCATGTCCCCAGTGACCTCAGTCATTCATGCCCCAATGACCTCAGTCATTCATGCCCTCAATGACCTCAGTCATTCATGTCCCCAATGACCTCTGTCATTCATGTCCTCAATGACCTAAGTCATTCATGTCCCTAGTAACCTCATTCATTCATGCCCCCAATGACCTCAGTCATTCATGTCCCAAATGACCTCGGTCATTCATGTCCTTTATGACCTCAGTCATTCATGTCCCCAACAACCTCAGTCATTCATGTCCTTTATGGCCCCAGTCATTCATGCCCCCAATTACCTCAGTCATTCATTCATGTCCTCAATGACCTCAGTCATTCGTGCCCTCAATGAAGTCAGTCATTCATGTCCTCAGTGACCTCAGTCATTCATGTCCCCAATGACCTAAGTAATTCATGTCCTTTATGACTTCAGTCATTCATGTCCCCAATGACCTTAGTCATTCATTTCTCAATGACCTCAGTCATTCAGGTCCTTTATGACCTCAGTCATCCATGTCCTCAGTGATGTCAGTCTTTCATGCCCTCCATAACGTCAGTCATTCATGCCCCCAATGACCTGTCATTCATGTCCTCAGTGTCTTCAGTCATTAATGCCCTCAATGACCTCAGTCATTCATGTCTCCAATTACCTCATTCATTCTTGTCCTCAAGGACCTCAGTCATTCATATCCTCAATGACCTGTCATTCATGCCCTCAATGTTGTCAGTCATTCATGTCCTCAGAAACGTCAGTCATTCATGTCCCCAATGACGTCAGTCATTCATGCCCTCAATGACGTATTCGTATTCAAAGCTTTATTCGAGGTATATACTCATAAAAGCACAAACATACGTTTAAAATACATCACATTAAAACAAATTCTTATTTATACATATTTTTAAAACATTTATACATGCATAAGCAATAAAAAATCTTTGGTGTACATTTACACAGAAATCACTTAATACCCTAATTATATTACATTAATAGAGATTGCCCTCCGTCTAATGGACCATGCCCTCCCCAAATACTTTGCTGTTCCTAGAACAATAGGCATGTCAGTGGCAGTGCAAATAATTCGTAGCGCCTCAACACCCCTGGATGTCCCTAGATTTCTACAAACGGGGGCTAGCCAAACACTTCTGGGGGTGGCATAAGCCTTACACACGAATAAAAAGTGACCTATACTTTCCTCGGGTGCACCACAAACCGGGCAGCACGAGGTAGTTGCACTCCTCCACCTACCCGTCAGTGATCTCAGAGGGAGGGCACCTGATCTTAACTGGAAGAAAAGCTTCCTCTCCCCTGGGTTAGTAATACTGTCCCAGTATAGTTCCAATATAGGACACAGTTTGATTTCTAAGAAGCGCCCCGCCATTGTGTCTCATCTTGTTTTACGCCAGAGTCTCCCATCTATCCAATCCCAATATAAACTTTTAATTATGTTTTTACTTGGAAAGGGTTCTCCAGATGGATTATCCCATAGATTGGAGAGGCCGAGGTCACCTAGAGCAGTCCTAAGATTTTTTAACCATACTATTTTATGAAAGGTGTCAGCTTTCATTATGGCAAGGAACCCCTCTGCATAGTGCTGTATCTCTGGGGTAGTCCAGAGGCGTCTCCAGTAGAGAATCAGGCGCAATCGCGCTCTGTCACTAACTGATCTTTTCCCTAAGTCGAGACCAAGCAGGATTAGTGGTGTACTCTGGGGAAGACCCGTGATTCCCCTAAGGAACCTATTCTCCGATATTTGCAAGGGGAGAAGCCTATCAAAGCCCCACAGCTCAGCCCCATATAGGGCAGACCCAATAGCCTTGGCATCGTATACTGCCAGGACTGGTTTTATAGGCTTTGATTTTGACTTTTTGTCGACAAAGGCAACATACAGGCTGCCCTCGCCGAGCACCACCGTCCCCCACTGCAGCAGAGCAAAGCGAAACACCTGGTCGACTGTGCTTGTAGCCCGCCGGAATCCAGCCTGATATGGGGACAGGGCGTTGTTCTCATCTACCCAATCCATTAGTTTGTTTACCACCATTCTCCCTACCACTTTTTGGATAGTGGCAATCAAACTTATCGGCCTATAATTGGCCGGGAGGGACCGATCCCTTTTTTTATATATAGGTATAATAGTTGCTCCCTTCCATAATTCTGGGACTACCGTTCCCTTTGCAATTGCATTTCCGAAAAGGAATACATACCTAACCCACCTGGCCTTATCGTTTATAAAAACATCAGAGGGAATCTAGACCCATCTAGACCCGGGGCCCTTCCCCCTTTGGCAGCGCATATTGCAACTTCAGTTTCTTCAGGGGAAAATAAATTCCCAGTGGGGAATACAGCTGAAATTACCTCCACATCATTAAACTCGGTGGTCTCAGCATATTGGGGTTTGAAATAATCCACCCAGGCACCCTTCAGCGACATTATTGTCGGGTTTGTTTGGAGATCCACCTCTACCCCACTAGACAATATTCCAGAAAACCATGGAATCCTTCGCCCCTGAGGCCTCCTTCAGTTCTGCCCAATACTTTTCGTCCCATGTTTTTTTTGCAAGTGATACACTAACCTTGTAGTACTTCCTAGCCTCGCCAATCGCTGCCTTATCCCTATTCCTGATTGCTCTTCCCAAGCTTACCCTGGCTTCCCTGCACTGATGATTAAACCACCTAGCTGGTTTGGGTGGTTTTTTCCTATTCGTGTTGCGGGACCTCAGAAAATGCGGTTTTAGAAGGGAAAAAAGCTTGTTGTGTATGTCCGTTATTTCCCTTGAGCCTGGGGTTACGGAGTTTGCAGCCTCCATAGCAGCGATTGCCGTGTCTACCTCAGAACTTATAAAGTCCATAGACTCTGCATTCGCCAGTACACTCGGCCAGTTGAGTCTGCGCATGTCATTGGCCATAGTAGGCATTGGGCCATCGCTTGATTGAGGGTTCCGTGATATGGCCATCCACCAGTCATGGATCACACAGAGGGGATTGTGGTCACTTTCCAGTCTACCCTCAATTTTCATGTCACATACCAACTGCCACAAATTAAGGCTGCAAAGGACATTCATACCCTCAATAACCTCAGGCATTCATGCCTTCAATGACCTCAGTCATTCATGTCCTCAGTGGCCTCACTAATTCATGCCCTCAATTACCTCAGTCATTCATGTCCTCAGTGACCTCAGTCATTCATGTCCTTTATGACGTCAGTCGTTCATGTCCCCAAGACCTCAGTCATTCATTTCCCAATGACCTCAGTCATTCATATCCTCAATGATCTCAGTCATTCATGTCCTCAATAACCTCAGTCATTCATGCTCCCAATGACCTCAGTCATTCATGTCCTCAATGTTCTCAGTCATTAATTCCCCCAATGACCTCAGTCATTAATGGCCCCAATGACCTCAGTCATTCATGGCCCCAATGACCTCAGTTATTCATGTCCTCAGTTACCTCTGTCATTCATGTCCTCAATGACCTCAATCATTCATGTCCTCAATTACCTCGGTCATTCATGTCCCCAATGACCACGGTCATTCATGTCCTTTATGACCTCAGTCATTCATGTCCTTTATGACCTTAGTCATTCATGTCCTCAGTTACCTCTGTCATTCATGTCCTCAATAACCTCAGTCATTCATGTCCTCAGTTACCTCTGTCATTCATTTCCTCAGTTACCTCTGTCATTCATGTTCTCAATGACCTCAGTCATTCATGTCCTCAATTACCTCGGTCATTCATGTCCCCAATGACCTTGGTCATTCATGTCCTTTATGACCTCAGTCATTCATGTCCTTTATGACCTTAGTCATTCATGTCTTTCATTACCTCAGTCATTCATGTCCTTTATGACCTCAGTCATTCATGTCCCCAATTACCTTAGTCATTCATGCCCCCCATGACCTCAGTCATTCATGTCCTCAATCATTTAGGTACTCAATGACCTCAGTCATTCATGTCCTTCATGACCTGAGTCATTCATGTCTTTTATGTCCTCAGTCATTAATGTCCTTTATGACCTCAGTCATGTCCCCAATGACCTCAGTCATTCAAGTCCTTTATGACCTCAGTCATTCATGTCCCCAAGACCTCAGTCATCCATGTCCCCAATGACCTCAGTCATCCATGTCCCCAATGACCTCAGTCATCCATGTCCTCTATGACCTCAGTCATTCATGTCCTCAATGACCTCAGTCATCCATGTCCCCAAAGACCTCAGTCATTCATGCCCTCAATGACCTCAGTCATTCATGTCTCAATGGCATCAGTCATTCATGTCCCCCATGACCGTAGTCATTCATGGCCCCAATTACCTCAGTCATTCATGTCCTCAATGACCTCAGTCATTCATTTCCTCAAAGACCTCAGTCATTCATGTCCTTTATGGCCTCAGCCATTCATGGCCCAATGACCTCAGTCATTCATGTCCTCAATGACCTCAGTCCCTCATGTGCTTTTTGCGCAAATGTGATAACCTGCCTAATGTGATTTCTACATCATGTATAATGCTTTATGCCTATACCTCTGAATGTATGTTTATGCTTAGGAGGTTGTTTTTCCTAGTATAGGTTATGCTAGTGAGTTCATGGTTCCGTGCGTGATATATGCCTAAGGTGTTTAGGATTGCGTAGGTGGTACTTACCTTTTACCAGTGGTTACTGGTTGTGTGCTACATTTGCTATTTGGTGCTACAGGTATTATATGTTCTATGTGCTAAGCGTTATTCCTACAAAGTGCTAATTCTACCAAGTACTAGTTCTAAAAGTGCTTATTCCTGACAGTGGCCCACGTGGCCATGTCCCATGTACAGAATCCCCTGTAAATTCTGCCCGTGCCTATGGCACATTGTAAAGTGTGAGTTTATTATCTAATGTGTTTGGTATACTACAAGGGCTATTTTTAGGTCATGCCTCTCAAGGGAGACAGACCGGGGCACGCGCGGCGATTCTGGTCTTGTGGACGCGAACGTCCACACTCATGGAAGCACACACACACGCGCGCACACACAGCCACCCCCCTTCCTTGAACACACACACAGACACGCGCACACGCACACACACACGCGCACACATACAAGCACGTACATTGCCCCCCCGCCTCACTCACCGCATCGGCGGCCGCCACTTCTGACTTTTGCAACCATCGCAGCCATCACGGGGCTCTCCATTGGGCATGGGCGCCCCGCGTCAGAACTGCTTCTCTGCCAATCACTCCGTGGGCGCGGGCTTCCCATAGAAAACGGAAGTCCCACCCCACAAGAGTCTTAACGCACCCGAAGTTCCGGCTGCACATCCCGACATCACTAGTGCCCGTGCGTAGCTCGCAGCATGACTCAGGACGTGACTCACACTGTTGCTTTCGTAGCCTGAGAGAAGCAGCAGCAGGGGGCGGGCGTCCACTGGGACCAGGAGGTCACACAGGGTAAGTGCCTACCAATGCCAAGCCCTAGATAATGTCCTCATGTGCCTACCGATGCCAAGTGCTGTCTCTAGATAGAGTTCCCGTATGCCCACTGATGCACTGTCTCTGGATTGTGTTCCCTTGTGCTGTTTGGTGGCAGGCACTGTGTTGTACTTGGTTACAGACGTCATGAGTATGCATGCTCGAGGCGTGAAGGACGTGCATAGTACCAGACTAATTGGTGTGTTCTATGGCAGTAGCTGAAACGGGTACCAACAAAGCATTATTCTAAGCACTGTGTGTACTTGGTTACGTACACATGGGTGTTTATGGCTTCAGGCATAGTGGGCGTGTATAGTTACAGAATCTATGTGTATTTATGGTTAAAGGCGTGATGACTATACGAGGTCGTCGGTACAGGGGGCGTGCTCGGTTGCAGATCATAGCCGTGCAGGGTTACAGACAATAAGAGTGTGCATGCTGAGAGCATTGTTACAGGCACACTGGGCGTGCTTGTGCGCAGCACACGACTTCTTCCCTCCCAGCAGCTCTACCTTTTATCAACAACTGATAGTGCCTGGAAGGACGTGCTACTCCTGCTTCACAAGGGGTTTCAAGTGCAGTTGTTCATCTTTTGTACCTATGGAGAATTCTGCTCCTTCACAAAGTAAACTAAAATTCAGGGGGCCTATTTACAAGACCTTTGCGCCGCCGGTTCATCACTTTTTCCCATATCAAAAGTGACGCACGCGCACTGGCGGCGCAAGAGGCTTGTAAATAAGCCCCCAGGTATTTTTATTGTATCGGAAATATCTGCGCCATTTGATTCCTTTCGAAACTGCTCGTATTTCCAGTCTCAGGCTGACTGACCGCACCTTGCACACAATTGCTTAATAAAGATACATTTTACAAATCGTGTTTACTCCCCTAAGGGTTTAAACTGAGTTACCATATAATTTGTTTTGAGTTTCCATGGCTGCCACGTTTTCAGTTTGCTTACGTGTGACATCTCCATATTTTCAAAGTTGTGTGTGACATTTCAATGCCTTTGTCATCTCGCGTTGAACAAAGCAGTGATGTCCTAGCAATGACATGCATTTCAGATAAATTACAACCTAGATTCTGAAAATTATCATAAATCCGTGGGAAGGCTCCTGGGGGGCTCGTTCTAGGCCAGTAAACCATGTTAGGGTTCTAACACGACCCGCTTTCCCGCAGTCTGGAAAATTCCAGATACTTTTATTGTGAAGGCAAAAGTCAGCAGTGGACCGAGATGCTGTGCGCAGCTGACCGAATGCAGATTGTTTCTGGACAAAAAACATTGCCAGCCACAGGGTTCAGTGAAAAAAGACGTCCGCGTGGTAGTCATCCCATGGGCCAACAACAGCCGCGACCCGCTCACTAACAAGCATTGGAAAGGAAGGCCATGCTCAGACCAAAGGAATTTCAAATATTTTTTTCTACATTTCCTTTATTTATTTTACAGAGTTTTATATAGCGCAAACTTGACCCGAGGTGTCGGGTATCGGAGCGCTTTACAAAGCTCCAGTTGCATTACATGAGGACATTCATCTTTGTTGGGCACGGGGAAATTAAGCGATTTGCCCATAATCACAGGATGTTCCGCGTCATTGCCGTGACCTTATTTTACAAAATGACATTATTTTTTTTAGTGTAATAAATAAACCGTTTTCAGAGCTATATTTTCCCAGTCGTAGCTGGTATTGAATACTGACCTGGGTCCTCGAGATTAAAAGCAGATCTTCAACGTAAATAAGTGTGAAATCTTGTTGCAAAATCTTGGAGGATAATGTATTAGGACCGTACACATTGCTGCTCGTGCACCTCAAGGCTGCCACGCAGCATTACGTCTGTCCATGCACTGCCTCCACCTCATTACTTTGCCGGTACGGATCAGTCCTTACCCACAGCACCCCGCGATCTGTGGTAGGTTTCATATCTCCAGTACGCTTGGCCTCGAGCTGCAGGACCCCATGATGTCAGTAGGCCTTTCTGTCCATGCACTCTGTCCAGACCATCAGCGCCCCTTCTACTCCTGTATCCTGCATCACCCTTTCAACTACCAAGACCCGATTGCAGCTTTGACCGAGCGCCTCAGCCTGACCCTAGGCGTCGGCGACTATCCCTGGGGGGCTCTGCCAGTGCACCGCCAGCACAGCCTGCAGCCGGGCCCCAGCTCTACGAAGGGCACGAGCTGCAGGTCTTTCAGAGGGCGCTGGCTGCCACGAGCCTGGATAGAAATGGCGGATGTCCTGGCATTGTTTGGTGGTCCCTGTACCAACACACTCCCCAGTGGCGTTGGGAGCAGAGAGGCGGGGCCCGTCGCCCCCCCCCACACCTGTTGACGCTCTAAAGTTCCCTCCCACTCGCTGCCCCCAGGTCCTCTCAGCGTAGGGGGTGACAAGAATTTTAAAGCCAAAAACCGGGACATTTCGCAAAAACAGAAGAAGGACTACAATGTTACTTCAAGCGATGACAGCGCTGCTCAGCAGAGAATTCTATGTCAGAACAGGAGGCTCCGATTATGCTTTCTCATTTCTTTAATGAAATGCTCAGCAGCCAATAAAAAACAAAACTACATTTCCCATGAACACCAGGGAATGACCATAGAGATGATGCTATAAAAGGTCCAAACATTAGTCTTTCTTCCTCTTTCTTTGCTGCTCCGCAGCCAGTTAAGTCTCTTTAACCTTATTCTGCTTCAATTGCTGTTATTGCTATTGCTTGCTGTTGTTATTCATACGCTTGCCTTGTCTTGCGCTGCTTTGCTTTTAGTGCGCGGTGCTTGTGTATGTTTCTAGGACCCGGTTCCTCCTGCGGTGTGTACCGGTGTTTGTTTCGTCCGTTGGCAGCGTGTTTCTTGGGAGCGTGTGTTCACATCCCTGCGCCTGGCCGTTTGTGCCCAGTTGCTGTTTGTGGAGTGGGAGCAGGGGTCGCCAGCTCACACGGAGAGCGCAAGCGCTCTCGAGCCGGTGTTCAGTAGCGGCAGCGTCGCGCATGCGCACTGCATTATTCCGGTTTGAGGCTCTTTTTCCTCACGCTGGTTGAGTGAAGGACCGCTTTGACAGCGCTCACGCCCACAGCTCTGAACTTTCGACCCCGTTCGACGCCGGAGCACAGGAAAGTGTTTTGGTTGTTACCTTGTGCATAGGCTCTGCCTAGAGTGAATTTGGCCGGCAGGCTTGACTCCCTCCACGTGTACTTGTTTTTTCTTGAGTTTTACCTCAAGTTAGCCTGCCTGGGGTGTTCACTCCCCCCCTTACTTGTATCTTCGATACTCCATATTGTGCCAGTCATCTTGTGGGCTCTGAATCTCTGCACACCTGTGCAATGGCGGATTATTATGAGGAAGACGATGACTGTTTCTATCATGAGGAAGAGGATGACACTCTTGGATGTGATCTGGTGGAGGAGTTAGATAAGGGTGTGCAGTTTTCTGTCAACAAGGCGCTTGTTCGTGCTATCAATCCCCTAAAGCGCCATTTGAACCAGTATGCGGTGCAACAGGGTTGGTTGCCTCCTTCACAGAAGACCGCCAAATCTCCACATAATCCTCACAAGTCGGACTTTCAGAGACTGGCGAAGACTTTGAGTACTGAGGCGTCCAAATCTTCAGTGTCTCGTTTTGCGGAAGACTCCGACCATGCTCAAGCCTCTTCTGGTACGGACTCCCCTCCCAAGAAGCGACTCCGCAAGGAGCATTTTGTCGACGCGCCTGAGCGTCCCTCCGTTCTAAATTTTGAGCCAGAGGACATTGTTCATCCGAACTCGTCGTCGTGGTTGCCTGCTCCGGCAGTAGCCGCTTATCTGGAGGCTCATATTCGCCAACCTTTTGAAGCGTCGGTTCGGGCCAGGCTCCGTTCCGAATGCCCTAGGCCTGACCTTGCGGACCACCTGGCCGAGACCCCGGAGGTGGATCCGATGATGGTCACTTACCTCAAGAAGTATGCAAAGGACCCTAAAAAGGGTCTGGACCGTTCCTGGAGGTCCGTCCAAGATAAGTTGCTGGACTTACTTGGTCCCCTATCCAAGATTCTGGATTTAGGCTTCAAGGCGAAGGAAGCTTCGGCTCTCGTGGACCCAGATGAACTCATAGAGTGGGCGCAGAGGGCAGTCTGCCAGCTGGGGAATGTTAACTGCGCAGTTTCTGCGGAACGGCGTAGATCCATTCTACTCAAGTTGGATCCCAAGTTGGCGGAGTTGGCGACTTCGGAGGCAGGTCCTGAGGCGCAGGGCCTTTTATTTGGTCAACCATTCCTGAAGGAACTGACGAAATTTGTGTCCGCCTTCAGCGGCATTGATAAAGCTCAAGCCTCCTTACGGCGGGCCATGCGTCCAGTTTTTACCAAGGCCGGACGACAACGGGGACGCTCGTTCGACCGTGGGTCGCAGCAGCAGTCCCAGAGAGGAGCCTCGCAGCAGCGTGGGGGACACTATGAGTCAGGATACTCCACTCGTGCCAATTTCTACCCGTCCCGCAAAGGAAAGGGCCAATACGGCAAGGGCCGATCTGGCGGACAACAAGGCCATTACCAAGATGCCGGCACTACAGGTGAGCCTAATTCAAGCATGCGATGTGATGCTGGGGGGCAGAGTGCAGTTTTTCCTAAACAATTGGCGCTTGATCTCCACCGATGCATGGGTGCTAGAAACCGTTCAGGGTTTCAAAACAGAGTTCTATCACCCAGTGCATCAGGCCCGTCTTCCCCCTCCTATTCTTTTTTCCCGTCCCGCTCAAGTTTGTCTCTCAGAGGAAATCGAGGTTCTCCTCAAAAAAGGAGCGATTGTTCCAACCGAACGCCATCCGAAGGGCTTTGTCAGCTCAGTCTTTCTGGTCGAGAAGAAGGGAGGCGGGTCTCGCCTGGTTCTCAACCTGAAAGACTTCAACAGCGGGGTGATGTACAGGCACTTCAAGATGGAAGGCATCCATCTTTTGCGGGATCTCCTTCGGGAGGGAGATTGGATGGTCCGTCTGGACCTGAAGGACGCGTACCTGTCAATCCCGATTTACAAGCCCCATCGTCGATTCCTCCAGTTTCAATGGCTGGGGCGTTGGTACGAGTATCAGGTTCTCCCATTCGGCCTTTCGTCAGCACCATGGTGTTTCACGAAACTACTGAGGCCAGTTGTGGAACACCTACGTTCACAGGGGGTCAGACTGATCATATATCTGGACGACATTCTTCTTATGGCAGATTGCCCTCTCAGGCTTCTGCAGCATCTGGAGTGGTCCATCGAGCTCTTGCAGTCTCTAGGTTTTCTGGTCAATGTTCCGAAGTCGGTTTTGACCCCCTCTCAATCTATAGATTTTCTGGGCTTTCAGATAGACTCTGTGACTTGCCAACTTCTCTTACCAGGTCAGAAGCTACGCTACATCAGGAGGGAATTGACGTCTGTTATTTCCAAACAGACTGTGTCGTTGAGGTCATTAGCTCGTGTGGTAGGCCTTCTAGCGTCCTCCATTCAGGCGATTTTCCAGGTCCTCTACATTACAGAGCAATGCAACGCCTGAAGATTCAGCATCTCCGGAAAGGCCTCCGCTATTCGGATCAGATTCCTCTTTCGGAGGAGGTGCGGGGGGAGATGCAGTGGTGGCTGGACCACATGGAGGCCTGGAACGGTCTAGCCCTGTTAGGTTCGTCTCCAGAACTGGTGATCGAATCCGACGCCAGTCAATGGGGTTGGGGAGCCCGTTGCGGATCTGTCTCGACGGGGGGACGTTGGTCACCCCAGGAATTGTCTCTCCACATAAATTGTCTGGAACTCCTTGCGGGTTCCTTTGCGATCAGGTGTTTTTCTCCCCTTCAGACGAATTGTTGCATTCTTCTTCGAATGGACAATGTGTCCGCAGTCCGCTATGTCAACAAGCTGGGCCAGGGTCAGACTAATTTGCATATAGCCAAGTTCTGAGCTGGGATGGTGCAGTGAGCTAAAAAACAGTGATTGATCAAGCCCTGATCTTTGGACTGGGTAAGAGTGGTCTGCTTAATTCAGACACTCTGTTCATCACCACCCCCATTTCTGAATCATGTCAACAAGCTGGACGGGACTCGGTCCAAGGTGTTGGCGGAGATAGCCAAGGATTTTTGGCATTTTTGCCTGCAACGGAAGATCACGGTTATTGCAGAATATCTTCCGGGTCGCAACAAGCAGATTGCGGATTGGCACTCCAGACATCTTCGGGATTTCAGCGACTGGAGGCTTCATCCTCGAGTCTTCAGTGCCATTCTTCGGCGGTGGGGCCAGTGTCATTTAGATCTGTTTGCCTCTCGCCTCAACGCGCAACTTCCCCGGTTTTACAGTTGGAGACCGGATCTCCTGGCTCTGGCCACGGATGCTTTTCTGCAACAGTGGCCATCGACTCTCTGTTATGCGTTTCCCCCATTCCTGATGCTTCCCAGAGTGTTGGCTTACACCAAGCGGTTTCGAGCAGAGCTGATTCTGATTGCTCCTCTGTGGAGGGCTCAGGCGTGGTTCCCTGTTCTCCTGGAGATGTGTTGCGCGCCTCCACTCCTTCTTCCCCTGAAGTGGAATCTGTTGCGGGATCCTCTCGGGGAGCCGCATCCCCTCATTCTGTCCGGCTCTCTCCAGTTGCTGGCATGGCGAATCTCGGGGATCGTTGGTCGATCCCGGGCATTTCTGGCGACGCTGCCAAATTCATTAGTAACGCCTGGTCTCCCAATACTCACAAGCGATATCGAGGGGCCTGGAAGCGCTGGTGTGATTGGTGTGTTCAACGGGAAGTTGATCCCGTTTCAGCGGATGTCAGTCTGATCATTAATTTTTTTACTTCCTTGGCCACTTCAGGTCTAGCCTATCAAACTGTTAATAGTTTTCGTTCTGCTATTTCTGCTGGCCACGTCCACATTGATGGTAAGCCTGTTGGTGAACATCATTTACTTTCTAAACTACTTAAAGGGATTCGTCTTGCGAAACCTCCTACTCCTAAATATGTTTCTTTATGGGATGTTTCTGTTGTCCTGAGGTTTTTGGAAGCCTGGCCTTCTAATCTTTTACTGTCTCGTAAACAATTGTCTGCGAAATTGGCCATGCTACTGTGTCTAGTGTCTTGCAAATGCGTTTCTGATATCTGCGCTTTAGACCTTGCGGGTCGCAGTTTCACCCCCGAGGGTGTTACGTTCACTCTCTCTAGGAGGACTAAGTCTAATACTTCCTCCATTACGTATCCTTCTTTTCCTGATCATCCCAATCTTTGTGTTGTCCAGTGTTTGAAGGATTATGAGGTGAGTACCGCTTCTTTGCGTATGGACATGCAGGGTCAATTGTTGATTGCCTTGCAGAAGCCTTTTCGCCCTGTTGCACCAGCTACTCTGGCTCGCTGGGTGCGCTGGCTCATGTCCGAGGCGGGCATTGATGTTTCTGTGTTTGGGGCACATTCTGCAAGAGGAGCAATGGCCTCTAAGGCTTTTTCCATGGGTGTCACTCTATTTGATATTATGAAAGCTGCAGATTGGTCTTCAGACTCTGTTTTCAAAAAGTTTTATTATAAACCTATTGTTAGTGTTGCTTCTGTTGTGGTGGACCAGCTTTGAACAAGCATAATCGGAGCCTTCTGTCCTGACATAGAATTCAAAATTTGCAAACATTCGTGACAAGAATTTTCAATTCTATTAAGGACTAGGAGGCGAGGATTATCCCACCCATTGTTATGACTCTGTTACATTGCTGTACTGTGTAATACTTGCATACTTTTGCAGATTTATGTCTCCTTGTTCTTTTTCCCCCCCTTGATTTGCTTTGATTTCTCTCCATTATTTGGATGTTACGGCTCTGTATCTTTTTCAGGTTCAGACCAGAAATGATGTTGTTGATCTTCTTCGGGAGCCTCCTGTGTTTCCTAGTTCTCGGACCCGAGATTCCTCCTTCCTCTGTTACAAGTTCCTTTGGATTTCGGCAGCGTGCTTGGAACTGTTGTTGCTGCTTTACTTGGGATTGTTTTTCGATGTTGACCTGTTTCCACAAAGAAAGAGGAAGAAAGACTAATGTTTGGACCTTTTATAGCATCATCTCTATGGTCATTCCTTGGTGTTCATGGGAAATGTAGTTTTGTTTTTTATTGGCTGCTGAGCATTTCATTAAAGAAATGAGAAAGCATAATCCTCGCCTCCTAGTCCTTAATAGAATTGAAAATTCTTGTCACGAATGTTTGCAAATTTTGAATTACAGAACAGGCAGTAAGAACATATATAAAATACAATTTTTAAGCCCAGTAGCTTGCCTGTTTATTAAATTGCTTTCTTGAAACAACTGCTAACTATTGCTGCTTTGTAAAACATAAAAAACACCTCCCACCGTTTTCAGTCGACCCTCTCTAAAAATGGGGACATGAGCTAATTTCTTGAAATTTGGTGGGACAACTGGTTAAAAACAGGGACCGTCCTGGCAAAACGGGGACGCCTGGTCACCCTATCTCAGCGGCCTCCTATGTGCAAGGGGGTATCTGAGGAAGAAGTGACATTGGCCCTCAGAGCCCCGTTCACGTTTCTTCCCTTAGGTGTCACTGCGAAGCTCGAGCTATTTCTGTCCGAGCAGTGCCTGGAGAAGCAGAGTGTGACCCAGGGGTAGCACTGCTACCCTGGCGTCTGAGCAGCCTCAGTCACGAGACATGGGGTGGTGGGTTCCATTGTATTCTCGGGGTGGCTGGCGCCCCATTCTGCAACAAACCTTACAACCTGCAGCTCCGCACACATTCCATCCGTCACTGGAATCCACAAGCCTAGGGCATTGAATGTACTCACTCGAGAGAACGCTGCGAAGCCACATTAATGGCTATACAATCCGCGAACATGACATAAGTAGGCGAATGTCTTACCTTTTACTGACGCGCTTTACATCATTCAATTAAGACTCTGTGGTTGCGATCACCTTGCAATCCCTTGCTTTGTGACGCAGCAATAATGTTTTTTTATATTACCTGGAGAGACAGCTCAGTGGATCAAGGCTCCTGCTGCAGAGATGTAAGTTGTAGGTCGCCAGTTTGAGTCCCAAGTGGACTGATTTGACCGCTGCTCAGAGGCAATTAAGTCGGCACATTAAGATTGGTACCAGTAGCATCTGTTATGTCTTATTGAACTCCCTCGGAGTCTAGGTGCTATATTAAAAAAGAAGAACCTGTTACAGAATCTATCGCCCTCACTCTGTCTATCTATCGCCCTCACTCCATCTACCTATCTATCGGCCTCACTCTATCTATCACCCTCACTCTTATCTATCAACCTAACTCTTATCTATCGCCCTCACTCTATCTATCTATCTATCTATCTATCTATCTATCTATCTATCTATCTATCTATCTATCTATCTATCTATCTATCTATCTATCTATCGCCCTTCCCTCTATCTATCTATCGCCCTCCCTCTATAAATCTATCACACCACCACAGCATCACTCAGGGTCACCACAACATCACTACGTGCTACCACAGCATCACTGAACGCCACAGCATCACTCTTCGCCACCACAGCATCAATCTGTGCAACCATTCAACAACTGGTTCAAATATGTTCTCTCAATGTTTCAAGCTTTATTACAAATGTCACAAAAGGATGTTAATATTTCACTTCTGTTCTTGGATTTTTGTCACAATAAAATACACTGAACATAATCTTCTCAAAATTTATTTACAAAAGTTTAAGCTATTGCCATTATAAATTACAATAACTTTTATTTAAGTATTAATTATTTGAAAAAATTAAAAGCTATTGTTATTTGTAATATCAATACATCTAAATCACTTAAATACAAAACACGTTGCATTACAAATGCTATAGGTGTCACATTTACAAAAGTTAAACGTATTGGCATTGTATATGACAAAGCTATTAATTTCGCTGTTTTCAAAACCAACACATAGATAAAAAATGTGTCATTTACAAGACCAATAGCTCAAACTTTCCTAATGCGAGACCTATTGTATTGCAAATGCTTGTTATATATAACATTGTGTGGAGTTCCTTCTGTGGGGGGCCGGGGATGTTGTTGCTAGTGGGTGCGTGCGCAAATACTTAACCTACATTGCCTCCGGGATAAGCCTTACTGCCGTCTGGATTCCATCCATCACGGTCGCTCCCCCAGCTCTCCACTCGCTTCACAGAAGCCCTGTGCTAGCTGCCTACCTTGCCTGCCAGGATTCCTGCTGACTGCCGTCCTGCTACAGCGCATACATCATCTCACTGCGCTTGGTATCGTTTTTGCCCGCATTGCTTTTCTGAAATAATTACATTACGTTTGAGCGCTTGTTAGCGTTAGAGCGCGCATTGCTACATTTTAATTTTAATTAATTGTCTAAAGCGGCAATTGTGTTTGTCGGTGAAGCGTCTCCTCAGTCACTTAGTAACTAGATTCTTTGAGTGAAGCTTCGGCTGTGCCCCACTTTCGATTTCTCTCTGGGCGGCCATTTAGACTTGTTTGTTGTTTCACCCGTGTCTCCTCCCAGACCCCGCCTCCCAGCTGACCCTCCCACGCTCCGCCCCCTCCACACTTCATTTATGCCTGATGCTCCAACGCGCAGCGTCCACGCGCTGCGGCCGCGCCGAAGGTGCGCCAAAGGTAAGCCCGTCTACGCCCGTCCGCGCCAAGACCGCGCCCAGCGCCATACCCCCTGGTCCTCGCATTGCCCAGCCCTTCTGCATTACTTACGATGCCACCACCCTCCTAGCCCTTAACCCCGGCCGCTCCCCCAACTGCGTCCAAGCCGCTCCTGGACTCACCCATGGTCCCTTCTCTTGCAACTCCTGCAAGTTCGACGGCACCAAAACCAGCTCCTCATCCACCAACACCATACAGAGACCTGACACCAACCACCTTAAATGCATCCTGCTCAACACCCGCTCGGTCCACAGACACGCCATCGACCTCTGGAATCTACTCGACACCATCTCACCGGACGTCGCCTTCCTAACAGAAACATGGATGAATGCCTCTTCAGCCCCATACATCACCATTGCCATCCCGGAAGGATACAAGATCACCCGCAAGTACCGCATCAAGCATACAGGAGGAGGCATCGCTATCGTCCATAAGAACTCCATCCGCATCTCAACCAGCTCTGACGTCGACCTTGCCAGCGCCGAACACCTCCACTTCCAGATCCACACCGACCCCAAGACCACACTCAGAGGCACCCTCCTCTAACGTCCCCCAGGACCCCGTGCACAATTCAGTGACGACATCACAGACTTTATCACCCCACACGCCCTCCACTCCGAGGACTACATTCTATTGGGAGACCTCAATTTTCACCTGGAAAAGAGCAATGACAGCAGCGCCACCACCCTTCTGGACAATCTTGCCGACCTCGGACTCAAACAACTTGTCTCTACACCCACCCACATCGCAGGTCACACGCTCGACCCTATCTTCTCCTCCAGCAGACATGTCTCATTCAGTCACACCACAGCTCTCCATTGGACGGACCACAGCTGCGTTCACTTTACCTACAATAAGACCACAATCCACAACCACCCTCAACCCACCCTGCGAAGAAACTGGAACAAAATCACCACCGACCAGATCTCCTCATCGCTTCTACTAAACCCCCCCGCCAACTCCTCAAACCCCGACCAAGCAGCCTTGAACCTCACCCAATGGCTATCCAATAGCGCCGACATCCTAGCACCGTTGAAAAAACGCCAAAGCAAACTAGGCAGCAAAAACGCATCCTGGTTCAACGATGATCTTAAGAAATCGAAGAAACACTGCCGCTCCCTCGAGAAGGCTTGGAAAAAAGACCCAAACACCAACACCAGGGACGCCTTCAAAAACGCCACCCGCATACACCACCAACTAATCCGGTCTGCCAAGAAAGCCGCATTCAAAGACCGTCTAGATAACAACGCCCACAACAGCAAGGAATTATTCAACATCGTCAAAGAATTTACCAACCCATCAGCCAATTCCAACGACATCACCCCCTCCCAAGCCCTATGCGACTCCCTAGCTTCCTTCTTTCACAACAAAATCGCAGACATCCACAACAGCTTCGACAACCGACCCGAAGACCAACCCACCCAACCTTCTGCAGGACCTTCACCCCCCTTGAACATCCTTCACGACTGGAACCCTATCTCCACTGAGGACACCATCCGACTGATGAACTCCATCCACTCAGGATCCCCAACTGACCCTTGCCCTCACCACATCTTCAACAAAGCAGACTCCATCATAGCACCACACCTCCGAGATGTCATCAACTGCTCCCTCAACTCCGCCACCTTCCCGGAAAGCTGGAAACACGCAGAACTCAGCGCCCTCCTGAAAAAACCCACAGCAGACCCCACCGAACTCAAAAACTATTGCCCCATTTCGCTTCTTCCATTCCCGGCCAAAGTCATTGAGAAAGCTGTCAACAACCAGCTCGTCGCCTTCCTCGAAGCCAACAAATCCCTCGACTCCTCACAGTCTGGCTTCTGAGCCAAACACAGCACTAAAACCGCCCTCATCGCAGCAACAGACGACATTCGAACTCTACTGGACAACGGAGAAACAGTCGCCCTCATCCTCCTCGACCTCTCCGCTGCCTTCGACACAGTCTGTCATAGCACCCTTCTACAGCGCCTCAGAGACGTAGGAATCCAGGGAAAAGCACTGGAATGGATCACCTCGTTCCTCACCGGAAAAACACAGAGAGTCCGTCTCCCACCATTCAAGTCAGAAGCCTCTGAAGTCATCTGCGGCGTGCCACAAGGATCGTCACTCAGCCCCACCCTCTTCAACGTATACATGAGCCCCCTCGCGACCATCGCACGCCAACACAATCTCAACATCATCTCCTACGCGGACGACACTCAACTGATCCTATCACTCACCAAAGACCCTACCACCGCCAAAACCAACTTACACGAAGGAATGAAAGAAGTAGCCGTGTGGATGAAGCATAGCCGTCTGAAACTGAACTCAGACAAAACAGAAGTCCTCATCTTAGGCACCTCCCCCTCCGCCTGGGATGACTCTTGGTGGCCAGAAGCCCTTGGAAAAGCACCCATCCCGACAGACCACGCACGGAACCTGGGCGTCATCCTGGACTCCTCACTCTCGATGACCAGACAAGTCAACGCCGTCTCATCATCATGTTTCAACATTCTTCGCATGCTCAAAAAAACATTTCACTGGATCCCCACCGAAACTAGAAAAACGGTCACCCATGCACTAGTCACGAGCCGCCTGGACTACGGAAACACTCTATACGCTGGTACCACCGCAAAACTCCAGAAAAAACTCCCACGCATCCAGAATGCTTCAGCCAGGCTCATACTAGACATCCCGCGTAAAGAACACATCTCTGAGCACCTGAAAAACCTCCACTGGCTCCCTGTAAATAAGAGGATTACTTTCCGCCTCCTAACCCACGCACACAAAGCACTTTACGAACTTGGGCCCGAATGCCTCAACACACGACTGTCCTTCTACACCCCCTCCCGTCAGCTGCGATCCTCCAACCAAGCCCTTGCCACTGTACCTCGCATCAACAAAACCACCATGGGAGGTAGATCCTTCTCCTACCTGGCAGCCAAAACATGGAACTCACTTCCCACTCACCTTCGACTTACTCAGAACCACCCGGCATTCAGAAAGCAACTTAAAACTTGGATATTCGACAAGTAACTCCCCACCCTTCCCCTAGCGCCTTGAGACCCTATGGGTATGTAGCGCGCTATATAAATCTCTTGACTTGACTTGACTTGACTCGTGTCACGTTGCCTAGAGGGTGAGCAGGGGTTATCTTGGCGTGTAACTCCCTTGCCCTGACTAGAGTGGCGGTTTCTGCCTGGATTTGGCGCAAGCCTCAGCCAGCTGGAAATCCCATTTCTAACAGAACCCAACAGGAAGGCGGCCTCCTGCATCATCACAAGCCGATGGCTCATGAGACACACATCCTTTCAGTTGTCATCCTAAGATTAACCTTTATGGAGAACAAAATGAGAAAAAAATGGATGTGGGGGCCGTTCCTTGTCACTCTCAGGATGAAATGCGCAAACAGATGTTTGTGGCTGTGGAGATGACGGTTAGAGGGTCGCGACTCCGGTGACAGTGGGGGTTGATGCAGAAACTGGGAGGCTGGGTTTGTGAAATGTAGCTCTTTTTTGAGAAGGTGTGGATGTGGAGCAAACTTAAAGTGTAGAGAGGGAGAGAGGAAAGAGAGGGAGAGGGAGAGAGAGGAAGAGAGAGGGGAGGGAGAGAGAGAGGGGGGGAGCGACGAGAGAGAGGCAGGGAAAGAGAGAGAGAGAGAGAGAGAGAGAGGGAGAGGGAGAGAGAGTGGAAGAGAGAGGGGAGGGAGAGAGAGGAAGAGAGAGAGAGAAAGAGAGAGAGGGGGGAGAGAGAGAGAGGGAGAGAGAAAAAGAGAGGGGAGACTAAGAGAGAGAGTGAGGTGGAGAGGGCTAGAGAGAAAGAGGGAGAGAGAGGTAGCTCTTGTTTGTGGAGGTGTAAATGTAGAACAAACTTAAAGTGGAGGGAGAGAGAGATGGAGGAAATGGAGTGAATGTCGGGGGGGGGGGGGGGGGGGTAAGTTCCAGCGATGTGCTGGGTCCCGTAAATGTGAACGCATATAGGGAACATAAAAATCTCTGTGGATTTTACGTGTCCAGCGACAACTCTGACCCTCCAGCACCTCGAAGACCCAGTCTCATCTGCGGAGCCCGTGGACTGATGAGCAGGCTGACCTCTGACCCTCAAGGATCTAAAGGGCGCACTCACACCTGGACGGCTTTGAACTGATACACAGACCTACGTCTGTAGCATCTTGTGGTGATCTCATGTTCACTACACTCCAGCATTACATAATTAGGAATTAGAATGTCCAATGTGGGTTCATAGTTTAGAGATTCCTTGTATGTCAGTTACTTTGGGACTGCTGACGTTGTGGCAAATAAATACACAATGTGAAGTATCCTGTCTGCTGACTTTTATTACATTATACTTCACCACACATCTATAGGACCCGCAGCCCTGAGGGGACCTTGTGCCAAGTTCAACAATAAGTCTCAGCCCTAAATGTGAAATACTGCCCTGGTCCTGACTCCACAATGCCCACGGCCCCCCCGACCTGCAAAGCTCGCTCCTCACCTGCGGGTACCTGTGGATGCCGGAGACCTGTGCCATGGCCACCGATGAGGAGGAGAGCATGTGCCCGATGATGGCTGCCAGCGCCCCCCTCTGGTAGCAGCTGTACGTGGGAGTTGGTGTGAGGGTCCCTGACAGCATCCTCAGCACGCCGCCCACCGCAGAGATGTCCAGAGAGCAGGTGTCAAACACCTGGAACCCCAGGGTGACGTTGGGGAGCAGTTTGGGGTTCTTGTTGATCTCCTCGATGGCGAAGACGAAGGCAAGAAGATGGCGGAGGAAATGGAAGGATGGGCTGCAAGAGGATAGACATGGAGCTGTGAGACAGACGCGGCAGACGCGGCAGAAGAGGCAGTTCCAATCCTGTCTTCTGCCCCCTTGTTTCCCCCGCACTATTTGACTGACAGTTTCAAGACACTATGGGCATATGTTCAAGGAAGCGGCGGAGTGAGGCGTTAGTCGTCATGGCTTAACGCCTCACTCTGCCACTTCAGAAGTGCTGGGCTGCCCCATATTTACAAGGATATGGTGCAGCCTTGCGTTTCACACTTAGCAGTGCAGCGCCAACGCGGGCATCCCTTGCACCATAGTACAGTGTGTCTGCGTGCACAGGAGAGATTGTTTATGTGCAGGAAGGTCCCCATTCCTGCACATAAACAATCTTTAAATGCCATTTTGTCTCATCTTTGTGTGCTGCTTCTTGCAGCATACATGAAAGTCGCCAAATGACATTCAGTTTAGATTATTTATGTACAGGAAGGGGAACCCTCCTGTACATAAACGTTCCAAGGCATTTAGCTCTTTCCATCTGTGCTGCACAAGGCAGCATACACGGGGAAGCAAAAACGAGGAGAAATAATGCATTTTTCCTCGTTTCACCAACTGAAGTCCTGGTTTCCCTGGTCTTAATTTTGGCGCTGCCTCTATTTACGCCACCCTTGTAAATAAGGAGCAGCATCAAAGTCAATGGGTGTTCTGGTGGAACGCCCACCACAACACCCACTGCCCACTCCTTTCACGCTAAGCATAGCGGGAAAGGGGGCTTATTTACAAGGCAGCCTAAAGCCACTTTAAGTGGCTTAACGCTGCTTTGTAAATACGGCAAAACCCCTATCGCCACCACAACGTCACTCAAAGTGATGTTGTGGTGGTGATTGGGGCTTGTACATATGCCCCTATATTCTTTGTCTGTTTGGCAACAAATTGGTGTGATATAGTTGGAATGTGGTTTATTAGTAGGTGTAGGTAAGTAGGTAAGTACCTACCACTAGTAATGAGGCCACAATCATAATATAAGTTCCATTCAAGGTCTCAATAAATTGTTCTCTTGCTCAAACCTTGGTAACTGGCTGCTAGGTGTAAAAAGCTTTTAAAAACACCAAAATATTAATTAAGTAAGACACAACACACAAAAATCCACCACCAATTTATAAAAATAGGAAGTATTTTTATGATTAAGTTGTCACCAAAACGACAAAATTCCTATGTAGGGAACCAGAGGTGTGAATTTTTAAAGAATGAACACTTTCTAGTGCCTAAAAACAGAAAGTGCAAATTTGGGACATCTGGTTGCACTAGACCGGGAGAAAGTCAGGCAGACCGCAATGGATTGCCAGTCGGATACAATGAGCGGTCAAGTTTTCACCTTCTGACTTAGCCAATTTTGTGGAGCTTTTTCCCTCGATATCGAGCAAGGCTCCTCTCCAGGCCAGGTTTCGAGTCGACATCGGCGGCTTGGCTCAGCACAAGGCTTTTGTGAAATCCTGGAAGTCTTGAGCTATGGAGCCTTCAGCCGGACAAACCTGAAGTACAGGCTGCGTTGTGGTTTGACGTCGGTGGCTTGACTCTCGACAATGAGTCGGTCAATGAGTCGGTCAACTTACGGAGCTTTTTACCAAACTTCTGGATCTTCTTCCAAAGGTCATTTTGGGATTCCAAAGTGTCCACAACACCAGTCAAGGGTCTAGAAGCTCTGAGATGGTCCTAGGGATGGTGGGACTACATCTTCCTGAATAGATCAGGCCAAATCCTTAAAAGTCCCCTTGACGCCTTCCAGCTGGGTTCTTGTTGCTGGAGCCGATGCATGTGGAGCTCTTTTAACCTGTTGATTTCATGGAGTCGCTCCTCCTCTTCTTGAAGCAAGGCAAAGTCCTCAGGGCTGTAGTTCCAAAGTGTTTAGAAGATGCAGTCCTTCGAGTGCAATCCTCTTGGTGCAGGCCAGGGTTCCAGCTGGGCGGGCCTTCTTCTTCTGTAGTTTCACGCAGGGGTATATATACAAAACACAAGGATCCACCTGTAGACAGAGAAACTGTCCGTAGGGGAGGTTGGCCTGGAGGTGTCGGGGATGGTAGCTATTGTACAGTAGCAGGTAGTTTTCCACAGTGGGTTGGAAATGTGTTGTCGTCTTGAGCGTACCACAATTCGGATAGATGTTTAAATCCAAAAAGACCAGGTTAGTGTTTGAAGTTGTGTGGGTGAACTTGAGATTCCTTGCATCTTCACTTACCTTTGTGTATATCACCATAGTCTCACTCTACCGACATTGTTTCATTATTATAGTGAGAACAGAAGGGACCAGCTCCAGGGAATATTAAAGTTATTATTCCACAGGTGCCAGGTCTTTTTTAATTCTCTTTTTTCACTCACCCCTGACCCTTCCTCTCACGAACTCCTACACCACACATAGTACTGAAGATCAGTGCTCCCGCGTATTCGTAGCACGCCCCGTCCTGCAGCGGGACGGGAAGACCCCCATGATGAAGCATGACACCAAGGGCCCTTTTGGTGTCTGAGGGGTATTCAAACAAACACTGTGTGCTTTCAACCAATGTAGGAAACACACTTTAACTGTGAGAGCACAACCACTAAAGAAACCCATCTCAAGGTGGATCCTTGTGTTTTGAATAGATTTCTAGAGGAGGACGTATCCACCTCTAGTACACTTGTCAGACACTGCCTCTCCACTCTCACTCTTGCTTTTCGTGACAAGCAGGGGTGTCACCCTGACCAATGGGGTGCAAGGTGACACCCAGAAGTATGACAACTTCCTCCAAAGTGTTTGGCTACTCCACCCCACCCTGCCTTTGCTCTGCAGACATTGTCCCACTGTATGTCCTTCGTCTCTATGCAGGCCACTTCACACCTCATCCGAGCAGTCTGACCCAGCCTGTCAAATAAGAGGCAGCTGGAAGGATGAATTTTAGCTAATCAGAAAAGCAAGTTCTATAACTTCTTTTCTGTGATATTTCTAGCAAATCCACCCTTGGGATTTATTGTAGCTAGCCTTTACATACTTTGAAGTATATTTTTAGCTCGCTTCTATCAATAGTTATACTTGATAACAGTATTCCCATGTTAGCCTATTCCAATTTATTGGTGGGTTCGGCAGTCTGACAGTCCAGCTGTTCAGTATTTCTCGGTGTTAAAGGAGAGTTCTTAATTTGCTGTATAGTGTTAACTGGCTTAACATTAAATGTCGAGTGTATTTTTTCCACTTTGCTTAGGAAAAACTTATCAAGATCCTCACATTGTGATTCAGTAAGCACAGGGGGGCGTGGGTTGACTAGTTGCACCAGACAGTTCTTTAACTAGCTGAAACAAAGTTTTAGAACTCTTCTGCGTGTTGGAGATGGTAGAGCCACATGTTCAGCTCGGGCGGCTTTGCAGAGTGAATGGAAGTCTCTTTTTGCCGTTTCATATGCGAGTTTGGGTGCAGGTGCATAGTCTTTCCTCCAGCGTCTTTCTAACGCTTTACATTTACTTTTCTCTTTCTTTAACCTCTTGGTGAATCAAGGGGCAGGGCGACGATGATTGAAGGTGGGAGACACACATCAATGGATTTTAAGATCCAGTTTTGGATGGTTTCCAAATCTGCCATCGAGACTTGATGGATGGCTGGGGCGTTTTTAGATGGGAGCTTCTTAAGAGTTTCGATATCCAATTTCCCCCAAATTCTTGATTTGGATTTAGTACCCAAAACGGTCACGGATAAGCTTGACATCTCTTTTCTGACCCGGAAACCGACCAATAAGTGATCTGACCAGAGTACTGGGAGAGCAAAGAATGATAGCGAAGTTGAAAAACATGGGATCCAGTAAATGGCCGGCCACATGGGTAGAGCCTGAATCACAGAGCAGAATATTCATCGCTGCCAGGCCAGAGATCAATGTAGTGCTCGTCACACATGTCGGTCATCGAAGTGAAGATTCAAGTCGCTCAAGATAGTAAAATTGGCAGCGTCCAGAAGGTAGGGAGTGATAAGATCAGGGAATGATGTAGCCCATGACCCAGCGGGCCCAGGGGGCGATAGAGCAGAATCCATGAGAATGTAAACTGGGAAGACAAGGTAAGTTTAAATAAAGTGGCCTCACGTCCCCTAAAGGGCAAATCTTCAAATTTACACGTGCACGAGTTGTTGTAAAGAACCGCAATGCCTCCCCCCATTTGGACTCCCCTATCTTTTGTAGCTATCACGTAGTTGGAAGGCAAAACAGACGCTACATCAGGGCCAGGGCTCCCATACAGCAATGTTTCTGTAAGAAAAATAGCGTCAGGCTGCTCGCTTATCAGGAGGTCAAAGATATTCGCCTTGTGCTTAGGGAGCGAGCAGCAGTTGATGTTGAAAAAGGTAAATTCCTTGTTAAGTGAATAGCTACTTCTTTTAAAGGATTTTTCCTGAGCATTATTATTAAAGGGAGTAGTGATAAAAGAACTATGGGGCATATTAACAAGGGCCTGCGATAAATATCGCAAAGCGCGCTTAGCGCTTGCATATTTATCGCTGGCTATCTCTGGAATTTATCGCCCGGTTAGCGCGTTATCAACAACATTCATCGCCGAGGCGATAAATGCCAGAAATAGTGTGGATATGGCCGTTTTTCACGGTGGAAAACGGCGATATTCTAGATGATAGGGCCTGTGGTCTTATCCACAGAATCCACCCCCCATGTTAAGTATGCCTTAGTCAGGAATTTAACAGACGTTAAATTCCTGCATTAAGTATAATAATCGCTACCCTTTCTTGTTAATATCGCAAAGCTGCCTTCGTGATATTTTCCCTGGATGGTTTCCCAGCCACGCCTACTTTGCATCTCATTAGCGATGCAAATTTAGGTGTGCTGGAAACGGGCGCTAAGCCAGCAAAACACGCGATAGCGTGTCTTTGCTGATAAGGCGATAAAATTATCGCCGCTTTTCGGCCGAAACCGGCTGCAAAAGCGGGCATTATTTTATAGTGCCGCCTTGTTAATATGCCCCTATGTTCTTTATAAGACTGCGTGTCAAATGCAAATCTACAGCAAATGCAGCTAGAATCAGTGGTTTTCGGGTTGATTAACGTGCAATCAAGAAGCGGCATACTACGTAAATCCAACAACTGATTTTGAGAGTAGCTAATAGTAGACCTCTTAATCAGGGCACGGATCCTGGCCCAAGGAAACATTTGGGCAAGGACGGGCGTGGACGGGAGCGGACGGGCACAGACGGGCACAGACGGGCATGCCTTCGGCGTTCCAATTTATAGCTCTAGCAGCAACCGTCAGCAATGCCTGACCAGATCTTTGTGTCACACCGTTGAGTGTCCAAGACGTCAGGCGTGCTCTTAGTGATGGCCATCCACAACATTCTCCCCACTCCTCGCTCCTCGCGGCCTCCTCAACAGGGAACAGAACTCTTCGTGCCAGAGTTGTAAGGATAACTTTTTCAGCATGACTAACCTGATCCATGCATCCACCCAGCTCTCCGTTGCAGTCCGCCTGAACTTGTGACTTTCTACTCATCTAGCACGACTAGATGATCATGAGTGGTGCTTTGTGGTATTAGGCGCTATACTTACCCACAACTTTGAAGCTGAGTCTCTCTTGTTCTACTGATTAGATTTTTGTAATTCTGGTATTTTATTTAATAGAGTTTACTCTATTGTTCTAAATTCATTTGGGATTTATCACTTTATTACTGTGTGCGCATAAATACTTTACACATTGACTCTAATTTAAGCCTCACTGTTTTATGCCAAGCTACCAGGGAGTTAAACACAGGTGACTTTTGGTGGTTCACCCTGACAAGGACGGTGGTTATTGCATAAGTGGGGCTTCCACCAATAACCCGATTTCTGAAATGTTGCTTTAATGAATGCTTGTTATATTACAATCACAACTGTTACAATGAGCATGAGTAGAACCTCAAAAGGCAATTGCATACATATCTTTTCAGCAAACAACAAAGAGTAGCTCAGAGTGCTGTTCACAGTTAGTATATCATGTATCGTTATATTACAATCACAACTGTTACAATGAGCATGAGTAGACCCTCAAAAGGCAATCGCATACATATCTTTTCAGCAAACAACAAAGAGTGGCTCAGAGTGCTGTTCACAGTTAGTATATCATGTATCGTTATATTACAGCTCAGGTGAAATATCAAGCATAACTCCAGAATAGAGAGTAGGGAACAAAGACATTGTCAGCAAGTATATAAGATATTACATAATAAGGTGAAAACCATCCACGTTTGATACCAAAGCCATAAAATGAGTCTTCTCTTTCCTTCATATATCAACACACCTGCAGATGAAGCCCACTTCGCATCCAGACAGGGCGGCCATATCCGGTGTCTCTGTTCCTCTCACTCGTCCCATTCCCCTTTCCCTTGATTTACTTCTATCCTTGATGTTGTTAGTGTAAGGTTAGCTACAGATCCGGAGAGGTTTGGAAGCTCATATCTCTCCTAGGGGGGCTGGAGTGCAAGGTTACTGCATCCTGGTTGATTGCCTACCCGACGTTACCATCCCAAACCAAGTGGCGGATTGCTCTATATGGCGGCACCTCTAGTTCCATGACACCCATTGCAGTGGTACTTATGTTGCCCACAAGCAGCATCTTCTTTCTGCTGGGTCCCGCGGGGCCAGTGTACACAGACAGCTTGCTCTTTCTAGTGGGCCTCATCCACCAGCAACACTTTCCAGTGGCTTCAGGACCCCAAGAGGTGAATGTTCTTCATTCTTTGTCCTCCCTGCACAGTTGAGCATAATATAGGGTGACACCTCCCAGTAGCAAAGGTGCCGCCCTGCACAGAATTATATACATGAAAGATGTCAAGTGTCTCTGTAAGAGTATTAGGGCTAGATTTACAAACTTTGTGTGCTGTGTTTGCATCACAAAAGAGACGCAAACCAGCCCACGCTTATTTGGGGGGATTTACTTTCCGGTGCAAAACTTGTTTTGTACTTAAAAGTTGCCCTAAAAGTAACACAAAGCAGCGTGAAGCGCCTCTTTGCTTTGTGCCAGACGGCGTTTCATGGGTGGTACATGGGCGCTCCCGTGCTACCACCCATGCTTTTACATGCAAAACCAATAGTAGACAAGGTTTTGCACCAAAAAATGCAGCCAACTTAAAACAGGCATTGAAGAGAGAAACACTTGTATTTCTCCTTTCTTTTCTGACTTTGCATTTGTGCTGCACTCTACAGCGCACACACATAGTAAAAACGTTTTTCACGTTTGTCTAAGCATTGTATTTTGAACTGGAAGAGCGCCTTCCAGTACAAAACCTATACTAGCCTCACGCAGGCCCTTGCACTATGGTGGAAAGGTGTGTGCGGGGCACACAGAGGCCGGTCTGTGCACCAGCACCAGGAAGAGGGAGGAGAGTGGCATATCTCTGTGGATATAGATCTCTCCTGCTTTCTCCTTGTCATACGACGCAGCACAGCAACTCTAGGGGCTGCGCCGCGTTTCCTAGCATCTTGTGAGCTAGAGTGCTCCATACAACGGGTATGGAATTAGGGAACCATCTGAAAACATGGTTGAGGTGGTTTTAAGACTCATTATTATCAGGGGCGGAGCACCGGGGCTATGTCGTTGTGGAGGGATCTTTGGAAATTAGGTTTTCGTAGTTGACAATTCATGCCTCTTCCTACAGGCGCCATCTTTGGGGAATAATCCTTCTCCTTTTCTTCCTTCCAGGTCCTGCGCGATGGCTGCCACCAGCACCCCTCGAGCTCCAGGAGGAGATTCTGGTCAGCGAATATAGAGACTGGCGGGAGTACCCAGCTGTTATGGGAAGGGTTAGGCTTCCCTTATTGCGACACCAAGTTTGATTCTTCTTGGCCACTCCATGATGTTCCCATCACCATTGCCAGTGCATTGAGTGTATTTACATGAAATCCATCTGGGGACTTTGGGGTAATCTCAGGTATACTATCCAAGCCTTGTAGCACTGTGTTTCCCCTTCTTGGGGTCAGCTTACCACTTCCTAGGCACTCTAAACCAACCTGTGCCCAATGGGTCATGCCTCTGATTGGCCTTGGCCTCTATGAGTGATCCTTTCCCCCCTAAAGGCTGGTGTTGGTCCCTCCCTGATCACTCACCGTCAGAGCCACAACTCTAGAGCTGCAGCGGGCATGTTCACACGGGCTGGTGGTGTCCAGCTCTCCTCATCCTTGCCCTCCTCCGTGATGCCCACTACTTGCGATGCCTTCCTTACATACGGGGACCTTCCCGCTGGCAAGCCTTCCACTTCCAGCGTTTCTGCACAGTCCTCGGGATTCCCCGCTGTGTCAGCATCTATGCTGTCCGGTGCGCGGCGTCGCTCTACGTGTCCGAGTCACCATTCTTCCTGCTTCGTGTGCAGCTGCGGTTCTACCACAAATGCAGAGGAGCTTCGCCCGCTGCTTGTCCCAAAGCCAGCAAATGAAAAATAAAACAATGTCATCGCGGGGTGGGGCGGGTCATGGGGAGGAGGACTGCCATGTGCACTCCCTAAGTGCGCATATGTGATGGCTGGCCATCTTAGGCCAACCAAAACACACATGTGATCAGAGAAAGCCGGACAGTGGTATTTGATTTAGGTAACAAGGCACCACATAGAATATTTACACAACTTGTTATAAGGAACCCTGTATTTGACGGTGCTATAAGGTGAGGAGAACCACCCCACTCCTCAGGATACGCCTCAGCCTTCTAGAACAAATGACGCTCCTTAGCACACTCGACAATTTAAAGTAACATAAGTATGTAACGCGTTTCCACAAATTGAAAATTAAATAATGCGCAAAAGGTTAGTATTCCTTCTTCTTTGTTGTGCTGGCTGCCACTGTTCTTCAGACCCCTCTTGCTGGTCCATTGTCCTTTTTTTAGCTCAGCCCCCCCCACTGCTCTGCAAGAGGAAGTCTGTTCTCAATTTCCATGGCTTTTTCTTTTGTCGCGCTAGCCCCTCCCCTCTCCCAAGGCGGTGTTTGGTTTTTTCTAGGGGTTCACGGGTATCCCTCGGGGACCTCTGTGGGAGCTGCCACCATTGTATCAGGTAAGTGGGCTGGGTGGGACCGGAGGTCACAGTCATGATTTATAATTACTACCCCAAAGGAAGGCCTGAGTCACACTGCCCATGCAGGGGTGTGCGAATGAGACAACATGCCCCAAACTGAGCCATTTGTACAATTTATGGGAAACTATTACAGCATAAAACATACACTTCTAAGTCCCAGGCCCTCTTGGGCCATGAGTATTACCTGATTGAGCTAATGTGACAAGTCAGTGCCAGCAAATGTTAGAGACAGCTGAGGACATGCTCTTTGCTTCAAAAGCAACAAAGATGCTTCCTGTTACATTTCTGTGTGTCACTCCACAACACTGGACCAGCATACCTCAACGAACGACTGTCCTTCTACGCTGCCCTCGCCACCGTCCCACGCATCCGCCGAACGACCCCTGGCGGGAGATCCTTCTCCCACCTCCCACCCTCCCACTGAGCCTACGACAGACCCAGGACCTGCCGACCTTCAGGAGACTTCTCAAGACCTGCAGCAGTAGCGGCTCCCCCACCCCCCTTAGCGCCTTGAGACCCTCACGGGTGGGTAGCGCGCTCTACAAATGTTTGATTGATTGATTGATTGTGACTGAAGGAGAACAAATAAAAAGACAACAAACAAGAATCTGTCAAGATCCTGTGAGCCGATAAGGACAGAGCTCTTACCTAAAGCACTCAGGGTACAGCTGGAGGGTTTTCAAATCATAGAAATATTGGGTTGACGAGTACACGCGCAGAGCTGCCCCCAGGATCAGGTCTCCATCCATGAAGTAACTGGTCAGCTCGTGGATGCTTCCCAGGCGGCAGGCGGCTGGTGACAGGCATGAAGCAGGGGGGACCAGGAGGGCAGCCAGAGCTGCAGGCACCAGCCTCAAGCGCCTGTGGGTAGAAGAGGCTGCGCGTCAGAGTCTGCACTGGCATCAGCACCATACCTCAGGCACCATCTGAGAACTGAGAAGACCTCAGTCCTGCAGAGGGCGGATCTAATGCTTGAGAGCCGGCAAAGTTTACTGAAAAACAAGTAAGATACATTTAGAATTGGGGTTCTCTGGTTGGCACAGGTAGGCACTTGCGACAAGCAGGGACCCTCTCCTCTAAGTCAGGGCAAAGAACTACTCCCAGGAATAACCCCTGCTCACCCTTTAGGTAGTGTGGTGCGAGCAGACAAGGCTAGACCTCAGATTACATGTAGTTAAGCATTTGCAATATCCCACACAATAAGTACCAACCACCACACAGTGACACAAGGCTGTAGATCTGTAAAAATATATGTCTTTATATATATAACTTTCAGATGGGTTTCAAATACAGTCTTCAATGCTTCAATAAGTGTTCCAGTTACTTGTAAAATTGTCCCAATACTTTAAAAGGGTGCCACAGTTCTTTATCTGCAAGGGTCTGTACTGTTGGACAAGTTCTTGGAAGGTATGGCGCTTACTAGCGCTTCTGTGCACTTCCTCGCGCTCCTGTGCGCCTCGTTCTGCTTTAAGGAAGGTGTCCCACTAATCCTCACGCTTCTCGTGTGAGCAAGCCTACTGTGCGGTCAGGTTCCCAGCGAACTACGAGGCGCACCAGCCTCAGGGGAGCCGCCGTACGGTGCGGACAGGTTCAAAGCGCACAATACCTCTTTCTTGATGGCGGGTTCGGTGCGGCCGATGCTAGGCTGACGTCCCACGTTGCGGTGCCTTCCAGAAGGGTGCTGCGGCGCGGAGACCACGGGACCACTTGTCTTGAGGTTGGGGGTGCTCGGGGGACACAGGCTCATAAGCAGAGTCCACGTCCTGAAGAGGGGGGCAGTGGCTGGAGATAGTCCCAGCGGCGGTGTGTTGCGATCAGGGCCTCTTCCTCGGAGGGGCGAGCACAGGGGCCACCAGTCTTTGCGGTGCCTTCGTGCAGCCCGGGGGCCACAGGTTCATGGTGCTTGGACCAGGTGGGGGCACAGGCGCTCAGAGTGCGGGATGCCTTGGAGGGGCGAGCTCGGGGGCCACCAGTCTTTGCAGTGCCTTCGTGCAGCCCGGGGGCCACAGGTTCATGGTGCTTGGACCAGGTGGGGGCACAGGCGCTCAGAGTGCGGGATGCCTTGGAGGGGCGAGCTCGGGGCCACCAGTCTTTGCGGTGCCTTCGTGCAGCCCGGGGGCCACAGGTTCACGGTGCTTGGACCAGTTGGGGGCTCAGGCGCTCAGAGTGCGGGATGCCTTGGAGGGGCGAGCTCGGGGCCACCAGTCTTTGCGGTGCCTTCGTGCAGCCCGGGGGCCACAGGTTCACGGTGCTTGGACCAGTTGGGGGCTCAGGCGCTCAGAGTGCGGGATGCCTTGGAGGGGCGAGCTCGGGGGCCACCAGTCTTTGCGGTGCCTTCGTGCAGCCCGGGGGTCACAGGTTCACGGTGCTTGGACCAAGTGGGGGCACAGGCGCTCAGAGTGCGGGATGCCTTGGAGGGGCGAGCTCGGGGGCCACCAGTCTTTGCGGTGCCTTCGTGCAGCCCGGGGGCCACAGATTCATGGTGCTTGTACCAGTTGGGGGCTCAGGCGCTCAGAGTGCGGGATGCCTTGGAGGGGCGAGCTCGGGGGCCACCAGTCTTTGCGGTGCCTTCGTGCAGCCCGGGGGCCACAGGTTCACGGTGCTTGGACCAGTTGGGGGCTCAGGCGCTCAGAGTGCGGGATGCCTTGGAGTGGCAAGCTCGGGGGCCACCAGTCTTTGCGGTGCCTTCGTGCAGCCCGGGGGCCACAGGTTCATGGTGCTTGGACCAGTTGGGGGCTCAGGCGCTCAGAGTGCGGGACGACTTCCCAGGTGCACTCAGGTCTCCAGGATCAGCGCTGATAGGGAGGATCCCACCAGCAGCAGCTTCCTTCAGGGAGGGGGTAGCGCCCACTGTTCCTGGGGTGCAGTTCAGGGGGCAGGTTCACAAGCAAGCCCTTGGAGATCTTTTCAAGTAGAATGCACAAGTTGAAATAAAGTAAAGTCTCTTTCAGTCTTTGTCTTCCCTCCTTCATGCAGCAAGGCACCCACCACAGGCCAGTCTCCCAGGTCAGAGACAGTAGTCCTCCATGCAGCTTTCCTAGGTCCTTCTCTTCGGGCAGAGTTTCTTCTTGGCGTTAACAGGATCTGATTTCTTAGGAGCAGGACTCCTACTTTTATAGCACATTTCTTTTGTTCTTGCGGGCCTGGGGGCCTTTGCCTAATCCAGTCAGTCTCTGAGCACTTTGTTTTGCAGGCTCTGGTTTATTCTTACAGTGTGCAGGGCAGGGACATCGGTCGCTCCCCAGGGGGCGGAGGCAGCATTGTGGTGGCAAAGCACAGCCCTATTCAGAGTCAAGGGGCACTCCCTCCACCCATCCTAGTGTAATCCCCCTATTCACCCCAGCCCCAGCCCTGTCACTCACAGAACCCAGACAGCAGATACACATCCTATCAGAGGTGGGCTGAAATGGCTAGGCAAGTAAAGGCTAACTTTCTAAAAGTAGCGTTTGCAAACACAGGATATTAAAATAAACTTTACTAAAAGATGTATTTTATTATTCAGGCACACTAAACATGACTCTCTACCATGTTCCCTGAGCCTGCTGGGATTATAGAGTGTAATAATTCCAGCAGCCCTTTCTGGCCTAAAGGGAGCAGGTAGCCTTACAATAGTGAAAAACGAAATTAGCTGTAATTCATTATTAGGACATGCCACACACATCAGGGCTTGTCCGACCTCATGCTTACAATGCACCCTGCCCTTGGGCCTACCATAGGGGTGACTAATATGAAGTTAAGGGAAGGTTTAGGGATTGCCAAGTAGGTGCACTTGCGCTGTCAGCATGACAGTACCAGACTGCACGCAGGTCTTGCAATGGCAGACCTTAGATACATTTTACTAGACCGCTTCTGTGGGTGGCACAACCAGTGCTGCAAGCCCACTAGCGGCATTTGTGTTTACAAGCCCTGGCACCCCTGGTGCACTCGACTAGGGACTGACAGTAAACCAAATAAGCCAATCATGGAATCCAATCACATATACATTTTATACAGGGAGAGCATATGCACTTTAGCACTGGTCAGCAGTGGTAAAGTGCCCAGAGTCATTAAAGCAACAAAAACAGGTCAGAGAGAATATTGGAGGAAAAAGGCAAAAAGTTTAGGGATGACCCAGCAGGAAGGGCCAATTCCAACAATTCAGTACAAACCTGGCCCAATGAAATGCACCTGCACAACTTCAGACCCTAACGTTCACCCAAGTTACTTGAATCACCCTCAAGAAACACACTGAAATAAACAAACACGGCCTGGTACCGGCGCTCTCTCTTCTAAAGAAAGTTAAACCGTTCCTTCATTACTGAGACTTCAGAGCTGCTGTTTGAGTCTTTGTACTCTCACATCTGGATGGTGGTAATGCACTGAGTCCAGGCAGGGACCCCTTCGGGCATCCTCCGTGCCGCAGCACCCCTCATCCAGGGCCTGGAGTGGTTCGATCACATCACTCTCATCCTGATGGATCTTCGTAGCCTTCCCTTGCGGGCCCCATCTCTGAAACCAGCTGCATCATTTACACAGCCATCGCAATCAGCACCCCCACTATCTTTCAGGCAAACTCACCGTCGCTGGCAGGTGTTGGCACATTGCAGTCAGGACAGACCGCAGACTAGGAGGTGTGAAAAACAGAAAACTAGGCAGCGCCCTTTGTATCTATGCACCTGAATCTGGAACAGCCTCCTGTGTCCATCAGGACCCGCCCCAAAGCTGCTCCAATTTAGGAAAGGGTTTAAGACTTGCCTCTTTGAAGAGCACGACATCACAACGCATCACCCACCCACAAACAGGATTTTTCTCCTATTACATGTTGTCTTCAAACTTGTCGTCGGTCATGTACAGCTCTCTGCAGCCTTTTGGCTGGGTTTGCATTACAGAAATACCACATATATTCAGACATTCAAACACATAAGTAGAATAAGGCTCTTGGTCACCTCCAGCTTTATTTTGGGGTACCATGTAGGCGCTGAAGGATGGGGAAAGGATGACACTCGGTGCAGAGACAGAATAGCGAGTGAAAAATATCAAATTGCACAAATATCGTGTCAAAAATATCGTGTGTCAGGAATGTCGACAAACAAATTCTCATGGTAAAGAATATCAGTTTATAGGTAAGTAATATCGATTTAAAAAATATCGAAGTGTTTAATATCGTTTGCAAAAATATCGTTGTTAAAAATAATTGATTTTTTTATTACTTTATGTATTTTAGTATATATTTTATATGCGTGTGATATATGCTTTTTTGTATAAGAATTGTTTGTATGTTTATTACATGTGTTAAAATTTCAGTAGTTATTAAAAACAATTATTGGAATTTTGTGTTTTTAGGTCTGTAGCAAGTTGATGGCTTATAGGGGAATAGGGTGGGAAGTAATTTAATTATATAAAATGTATTGATTATTTTTAGTAGTTATTATTTTTTTATTTGAATTTTGTATTTTTAGTTCTGTAGCGGGTTGTGGGTTTATAGAGGAATACTTTAATTATATTACATTTAATGAATGAATTTTATTTATTAATATTTGCTTAATTGAGATGGTATAGTGTTCAATGTGTAAATTTATTTATTTATAATTATTTAATAATTATTTAATTTTAAGTAATTAATTGGCAATTACTTATGGTAATTGTGTAATGAATTTGAAGTATGTGTGTTGTAGTGTTTAACTGTGAAAATGGCGGGAAGGGTGGGAAGTAATTTCGTTTTTTACTGATGAATTATTAATTAGTTTTTAATTAAGTTCAATTAATTCATTATGGTAATTGTGTAATTAATTGTAGGCATGTGTTGTGGATATTATAGTGTTAAAGAATGTGTACTCAATTAAAGCTTTTTTTATTAATAATATTTTATACATGTATTAATAATTATGTTAATTATGGAAATACATTTAAATAAAATGTTGAATTATTTTTTTAGCGGGATGCTGCTATAGGGTAGGAAATAAAATGAATACATTTATGTTTTAAATAATTCGTTTGTTTGTTAAAATTTGCTCCTTTTCAATACATAATGTGTATAAATGTATTTATTAATTCATTTGATAAAATATTTGTACCTTTTTATGTCTCGACCTTCGCAACGTGCATGCGATGCAAAGGAAAAATACCTTTTTTGATCGCTTAGGCCTTTCAGCCAAGCACGTGCGCACGTTCCATTGCCTTTAATGGCAATGCGTGCACATCAGGAGATTCACTTGCGGGAGCAAGTGCCACCATCTGGCAGTAATTATCGCTCCCGAGAGTGAATCGCACCCGCCCGCCTCTACCCCCGACCGCGCGTGTTTGTGCTTGTTGTTACTGGGGTCTGGTTTTACAGCATAGCTACACTATCGCCCCCTGTAACAAAAGCTGCTGTTTTGTCCTCGTGCAGAGTCCCCAACAACACCCCCTCCCACTCCCCACAGGCCGGTCCTGCTCAATTCCCAGGGCTGGCTGCGTTCCCAGTCCGGCCGTTTCTTATGAGACCCGTGTTGCTTCGGTGCCCTCCTTCATGTTGCTTCCACGTTTTCCTGCCCGCCCCCATCTTGTTTTAGAAAGAAATGAGTCCTTGCATGCAAAAAGGCCTCAAGGAAGCAGCCTGCGCTAACATATGGCGCCAAATGCCGCTACTGCTTTAGTAGAATTTTTGTAGTTCTATGAATGCATTACGCGATTTTCAGCAGTGTATTGGAAAGGTGTCCACCTCATGTCTATGACCTGGTCTGTCGGAGCATGTGGGTGTCTGTATGGGACTGTGAGTGGGCCCATATGTGTGAGTCTATATAAGGGCAGTGTGTGCAAGCATTGCTTCTGTTCTGCTGTGTGCTTATTGCACATACATTTTTTTAGACGTTAACCATCTTTAAAAGGGGATCCTGTCCTTCTCCCAGAAGGTATGATTGAACATAAAAGGGAGTGTTGAACCAATTAGAGCCCCAGCTCCCTCCTCAGCTCTCGGAGGTGGTCCGTGCAGCCCCCCCTAGCCCCCCTGAACTCTCGGAGTTGGTACATGCTGACCTCTGGGCTCTCGGGGTTGGTACACGTTGGACCTAGCACCCCCAGCTCTTCCTCTGGTGTGAGCTCTCTACCACCTCCAGGCAGTCAGTCTTGGGGGCCACTGATGCCCCTGGACTGCTGCTGGCACGCGGCTCCCTGCAGTGAGTGGGCCCTTGGGGGCCACTGATGCCCCTGGACTGCTGCTGGCACGCGGCTCCCTGCAGTGAGTGGGCCCTTGGGGGCCACTGATGCCCACGGACTGCTGCTGGGTCGCGGCTCCCTGCAGTGAGGTGGCCCTTGGGGGCCACTGATGCCACGGACTGGATTTTCTTCATTCCTGGGGGATAACCAACTGCTCCAGAAGCAACAAGCTGGGTTTAGAGCCCCCCACAGTGCGGAACTGGTAATGTTGTCGGTCCTTGATGATCTCAGAATCATGGCAGACAACAAAAATCAAGCGTCTTGATTCTATTAGATCTGTCCGCGGTGTTCGATAGGGTCAACCACACCCGGCTGTTGGACCGAATAGCGGATCTGGGTATTCTTGGGCCGGCACACACGTGGCTAGCCTCCTTCCTGACAGAGCGGTCCCAGAGGATCCAGCTAGGGGAGCGGGTATCAGATAGAGGTACCCTCACCTGCGGCGTCCCTCCAGGCTCCACGCTGTCCCCGCTAACATCTACCTTCAGCCTTTGGTGACAGCCCTTGCCCACATGGCTTTGTCTGACATGTCTTTAACTACGCGGATGACACCCAGCTCATTCTCCAGATTGACAATTCCAACTATGCCCAGGACATGGCACAAAAAATCCTTAGATTCACGGTACTTATCATCCCCACGAAAGACAACTGCATCCAATGGGGGTTGATTATTTTCCAACCTGCTCTCACAACTCTGGAACCAACTACCCGATTACCTGTGCAAGGAACGGGCACTCCTCCCTTTCAGGAAACGGCTTAAGACGTTTCTGTTCAAGGAGGCTTTAGTCACGACTTAACTAGCCTAGTATGCGGCCATGCACCTGTGATCCATGTCGACCTCTGGCAACTCTCTCTCAAGCGCTTAGAGACCTGCCGGACATTAGCGCTATATGAAAATCAGTTAACATAACATAACATAAAAGGCATGTGGAGGATGGAAGGTAAGAAGAGGGTCACTCTAAGGAAAGGAGTCAAGTGGGAGTATGTCGAGGGCAACTTTCCATGCAGGGTTTTAGGAGTACAGCAGCAGAAGGCTTTCTGACATAGCAAGCAGTCGGAGGATGTAAGCTGCATGCCCGGCGCTGCGCTGCGTACACCCTTCGCTCATCACATCTCCTTCTGAAGTCAATCATGTCTCACACTTCATCCTCTGTCCTGTTTTCACTTTTTTTCTTCTGCATACTTTCTTTTGTCTCTTCCACTTTCCCATCCCTTCTCATACACAATAAACAAAAACGCTGCATTTCGATTCGTTTGGAAGGAAGTATTTGTGTACCAACTTTATGCACTTTCACCTAAAATGGTATTTATAAGTGACAAATATTGAGCTTTTGCTCTGTGCTCTCAGCAGAGCCGCCAATAATTGGATGAGTGTAACACCTTTATGATCCATTGGCAGGCACTAAGAAAAACAGGCACTGCCTTCCGACTACTCTCTAGAGGTGTGAATCGTGCCCCGAATTGAACACACCACCAACAACCTGAACTCACCCAGACATGAGGACTCAGTTGACAGAATGCGCCATGAGTCATAGGCAGGGCCACCAGAATTATGTGGCAGGGAAGGAACAAATTACGTGGCAGAGGTCAATAAAGTATGTGGCAAGAACAAGAAAATGATGTGGCAAAATACGGCACCTCTTGAAGCTGTCATGCTTCACGGTTTTACATTTTTAAACATGTAAACGCTGTGAGGCTTATTTATGAGAGTCATGCTTCACTTTTGCATTACCTGAAAGGGTATTAAAAAAAAAATACGGAGTTTTATATAACGTGAACTTGTCCCGAAGGTATCGGGTATCAGAGCGCTTTACACAAGCACCAGGGGCATTACATGAGGGAACATTCATTTTTGTTGGGCACGGGGAGATTAAGTGATTTGCCCAGAATCACAGGATGTCGAGTGTCCTTGCCGCGACTTGAACCCGGTTCCTCAGATTCGAGCTCGGCCGCCCTGGCCGTTAGATCAACTCCTCACCCCATATATATGCGTGATGCCGGGCTCTCATAAAGATTTAGCCGGCCTGCTTGGCTTTGAGTGGCCTCATAACTCATGAGTAAGACAACGCAGCTCCCATCGGTGTGTCGACCTGCGTGGCTTTGAGTGGCCTCATAAATCATGAGTAAGACAACGCAGCTCCCATCGGTGTGTCGACCTGCGTGGCTTTGAGTGGCCTCATAAATCATGAGTCAGACAACGCAGCTCACATCGGTGTGTCGACCTGCGCGGCTTTGAGTGGCCTCATAAATCATGAGTAAGACCACGCAGCTCACATCGGTGTGTCGACCTGCGTGGCTTTGAGTGGCCTCATAACTCATGAGTAAGACAACGCAGCTCACATCAGTGTGTCGACCTGCGTGGCTTTGAGTGGCCTCATAAATCACGAGTAAGACAACGCAGCTCACATCGGTGTGCCGACCTGCGTGACTTTGAGTGGCCTCATAAATCATGAATAAGACCACGCAGCTCACATCAGTGTGTCGACCTGCGTGGCTTTGAGTGGCCTCATAAATCATGAGTAAGACAACACAGCTCACATCGGTGTGACGACCTGCGTGGCTTTGAGTGGCCTCATAAATCATGAGTAAGACAACGCAGCTCACATCGGTGTGTCGACCTGCGTGGCTTTGAGTGGCCTCATAAATCATGAGTTAGACCACACAGCTCACATCGGTGTGTCGACCTGCTCTGCGTCAGGGAGGCGTTCCATGGGTGTTGCCGTGAGTTTTTCCTAGCAGCTCCCATGGAATTTGACGCTGCCCCAGATTTACAAAGTGAATTTAATCTGGGGAAGTGTCAAATCCGTACACCTCCTAAGGTGAGGCGTAACGAGGACAAATGTGCTAATTTCTCCTCTTTTTCTCCTTCTTCCAGTTGTGCTGCATTCTGCAGAACACATCGAAAGAGGAAAATACCTCTATGGATGGTTTTCTGCAGGAAGTTGCCCCTTCCTGCACAGGAACAATCCTGCATGCAATGGAGGAACCCTTGCACCATGGAGCATGGGAGCCAAAGTCGGCATTCGGCTGCTGAAACGGCACCTGCACACGGAGAAAGGACAGGAATGCCCTGTATTGCTTAAATACGGTGCATTCCTGCCCTTCACTTTGGAGTAGGACAGCGCAGCAAGGAGCCTTGTTGCACTGCCCTACGCCTGGATGCCCCATAAATGAGGCCTTGTATGGCCCTTGGTCAAAACCTAAATACAACTATTAGCAACTGAAGATGACCTGCCGCGCGCCACGAGAGGTCTGCCAGTCAGCTGGGACACGTTGAAGCATTTTTTGCAGCTTTTGACCAGTTCGAGCGAGACTCTTTTTCTAATTCTGAATCGTGAAAGCTAGTATTCAACCATTTTTTTGATTTTACGACACCATGAAGTTTTTAACCCTAATGGTAGTCATTACTGAATGAATGACTGTTTGTTCTGCACACTGTTGCAAAGGTTTCAAACAAATCATGCAATCAAGTTATTATTATTATTGTTATTATTAATATTAATATTATAATGTTTGAGCTAGAAACAATTTGCGCCTAATTTGCTGGCGGCCTTCAGCGCTGTTGCGCCACTGTTTTTGACGGTACGACCGCGCAGGCCTCTCTATCACATCTAGGAGGCCACATCTAGGAGGCCACACAAAGCCACTTTGAAGGACTTTGCATGGCCTCATAGATATGGAGAAAGGCAAAGAAGTGCAAGTCGCTACGTTGCCTTACTCTGCGCCAGGGAGGCGTCCAATTGGGGTTGCAGTGGGCTCATGTAAACCTGGGGCAGTGCTAAAATCTTACGCCTCCCAACAGCAGACGTAACGAGGAGAAATATGTTTATTTCTTCTCTTTTTTTCCTCCTTCCATGTGTGCTCCATTCTGGAAAATGCCTCTCATCTGACGTGCGATGACCCTGAAGCACGAAAGGATGCTAAGGAGGAGATGACACCCCAAGAGCGAGGAACTTTACACGCGTTGACCCAGACACACAGAAGCTAAGGTTGAGAGGACATCCCAGAGCGAGGACTGCAAGTTCGAAGAGCCGGTACAAGAAAGAAAAGGTGCAGAAGACACCAGAGAGTGAGGACTGCATATGCAAAGAACCGGACATGCGAAAGTCAAAACGCAAAGGACACCCCAACAGCGAGGAACTCAGTGTGCGAAGAACCTGACATGCAAAAGCTAAGGTGGAGAGGATACCCCAGGAACTGTACGTACGAAGATCCTGGCAAGTGAAAGCTAAGGTGCAGAGGACACTCCAAGAGTGAGGACTGCACATGCGAAGAGTCGGACACAAGAAAGCTGAGGTGCAGACGACATCCCTATTGCAAGGAACTCAATGTGCGAAGAACCTGACACGTGAAAGCTAAGGTGGAAAGGATACCCCTGTAACTCTACGTGCGAAGATCCTGACAGGCGAATGCTAAGGTGTAGAGGATACCCCAAGAACTGTATGTGCGAAGATCCTGACACGCAAAAACCAAAGCGTAAAGAACAACTCAACAGAGAGGAACTCAGTGTGCGAAGAACCTGACACGTGAAGGCTAAGATGGAGAGGACACCACAAGAGTGAGGACTGCACATGCAAAGATCCTGACACATGAAAGCTAAGGTGCAGAGTACACTAGAGAGTGTAGAACTGCATGTGGGAAGAGCCTGACATGTGAAAACTACGGTGCAGAGGACACTCCAAGCGTGAGGAGTGCAAGTGCGAAGTTTCGGACACAAGAAAGCTATGGTGGAGAGGACACCCCTATTGTGAGGAACTCAATGTGCAAAGAACCTGAAAACTGAAAGCTAAGGTGGAGAGGATACCCCTAGAACTCTACGTGCGAAGATCCTGACAGGCTAATGGTAAGGTGCAGAGGACACCCCAACAGCGAGGAACTCAATGTGCGAAGAACCTGACACCTGAAAGCTAAGGTGAACAGGATACCAGAGAGTGAAGAACTACATATGCGAAGATCCTGACAGGTGAAAGCTAAGGTGCAGAGAACACCAGATAGTGAGGACTGCACGTGCAAAGAACTGGACATGCGAAAGCCAAAGCGCAAAGTTCACCCCAACAGCGAGGTACTCAGTGTGCGAAGAACTTGATGCACGAAAGCTAAGGTTCAGAGGACACCCCAAGAGCGAGGAACCGCACGTGCAAAAATCTTCACAAGCGAAAGCTAAGGTGCAGAGGACACCAGATAGAGAGGACTGCACGTGCAAATAACTGGACATGCGAAAGCCAAAGCGCATAGTACACCCCAACAGCGAGGTACTCAGTGTGCGAAGAATCTGACACGCAAAAGCTAAGGTGCAGAGGACACCCAAACAGCGAGGAACTCAGTGTGTGAAGAACTTGACACGCGAAAGCTAAGGTTCAGAGGACATCCCAAGAGCGAGGAACCGCATGTGCAAAAATCTTCACAAGTGAAAGCTAAGGTTCAGAGGACACAAGAGAGTGAGGACTGCACGTCCGAAGAGCCGGATACAAGAAAGCCAAAGCGCAAAGGACACCCCAACAGCTAGGAACTCAGTGTGCGAAGAACCTGACGCACAAAATGTAAGGTGGAGAGGGATACCCCAGGAATTATACGTGTGAAGATCCTGACAGGCAAAAGCTAAGGTGCAGAGGACAACCCAAGAGCAAGGGCTGCACATACCAAGATCCTGACACATGAAAGCAAAGGAGGAGAGGACACCAGAGAGTGAGGAATGCTCATGCAAAGAACCGGATATGCGAAAGCCAAAGCGCAAAGGACACCCCAACAGCGAGGAACTCAGTGTGCAAAGAACTTGACACGTGAAAGATAAGGTGAAGAGGACACCCCAAGAGTGAGGACTGCACATGCAAAGATCCTGATACATGAAAGTCAAAGCGCAAAGGACACCCCAACTGTGAGGAACTCAATGTGTGAAGAACCTGACACGTGAAAGATAAGGTGGAGAGGACACCCCAGGAACTGTACATGTGAAGATCCTGACACACAAAAGCTAAGGTGCAGAGGACACCCCATGAGTGAGGAACTGCGTGTGCTAAGATCCTGACAGGCGAAAGCTAAGGTGAAGAGGACATCCCAAGAGCAAGGACTGCAAGTGCGAAGAGCCGGACAAAAGAAAGCCAAAGCGCAAAGGTCACCCCAACAGCAAGGAACTCAGTGTGCGAAGAATCTGACACGCGAAATCTAAGGTGGCGAGGATACCCCAGGAATTATATGTGCGAAGATCCTGACAGGTGAAAACTAAGGTGCAGAGGACATCCCATGAGCGAGGACTGCAAGTGCGAAGAGCCTGACACATGAAAACTAAGGTGCAGAGGACATCCCATGAGCGAGGAACTGTGTGTGTGAAGATCCTGACAGGTGAAAGTTAAGGTGGAGAGAAAACCCCAAGAGTTTGGAACTGTACGTTCGAGGATCTTGCCAGGCGAAAGCTAAGGTGGAGAGGACACTCCAAGAGTGAGGAACTGCATGTGCGAAGATCCTGACCGGGGGAAGCTAAGGTGCAGAGGAACGCCCCAATGGTTCGATCAATGAAAAGTTATTCAATAAAATATGATTAGTTCTTGAATTCCAGTGACCTCAAGCCTGTTCAACAAACGTATGCAACTTACAGTGTTGACGCCTCTATTGTGGTGACATTGCAAAGGACATTGCAGTGAGTACTCACCGTGCGCCATGGAGAAGGGTCATGCCTAGAAACAGCACCAGAGTCACCTCTGCCCACGGCTGAATAGAGTCTTTGCATCCATCATGAGCAAGCGTAGAATGAATTTTAGCAGCCACCGGGCACCAGCACTTGAGAAGATCATAGGACAATGTCACTGGAAGATCATGGGAGTCCAAGGAGAGGAGCACAGATAGTTGACAAGACCTGCTGGACATGGAGACCCCGAGGAGCAGTGTGAGGACCGCTAACAGCACACAGGGCAGGGAAGGGTGTGACATACACACCATCAGCATTGCAGGGTATGTGCTGAAGAGATGTCTGAGTCCAGGCCCGCTGCAGGCGGCTTTACATGCATTTCGGAAGACACAGCAAACAACCCTAAGAGACCTTGCAAAACAGCCTGAGGCACCATAAATACAGTCTTTGTAATTGGTATTATTATAATGCCAATCTCCAGACACTCTCAGGTGATGAAACCTCTCATTGGGTGGTGAAATGGGAATATGTGTCCCCTCTGAAAATAGATAGAGAGAAAAACAGTCTAACCTATCATTTTCATGATCTTTTTTAAGATCAGATCTGACAACAGTAAAACAAGCAGAAGAGGGACTCGCCCACGAGGGATCCAATCCCGACAGACTACAGCTCCAGATGAGGCTTTGAAGGGTCGTCAACAACAGGAAGGACTAGATTGTTGGTGGGCTCAAGTTAAATTCACAGCAATGTTAGTTGTATGTTCTGGACTAGTCTCTGTGAAGTATTGTGAGTGAGCTGAAAATCCCTGTGAGCTATTGTTAACTAGTAAATCCTTCTGAAGTATTGTGAGTGAACCGATAAATCCCAGTGAAGTATTGTGAGTGAACTGATGCATCCTTGTGAAGTATTTTTAGTGAGCTGATAAATCCCTGTGAAGTATTGTGAGTGAACGAAAGATCCTTGTGAGGTATTGTGAGTGAACTGATCATTCCATGTGAAGTATTGTGAGTGTGCTGATAAATCCTTGTGATGTATCATGTGTGAACCGATAAAGCCCTGTGAGGTATTGTGAGTGAACTGATAGATCCCTGTGAAGTTTTCTGAGTGAACCAATATGTTACTGTGAAGTATTGTGAGTGTACGGATAAATCCCTGTGAGGTATTCTGAGTGAACTGATCATTCCATGTGAAGTATTGTGAGTGAAATGATACATCCTTGTGAAGTAGTGTGAGCCAAGGGTCACACGGGGCACTGGAAGTGAATGCAGGCCAGTGAAGGGCGCCAGCAGCTGCTGTGGGCTGGACTCTGCCTCACCCTCGGCCCTCAGCTCAGCGTGTATTCTATCCTCCATTACTGCACTTCCCTAGCCCTGGCTGTTCCCCTCAGGCCCTGCCAAACATCTCCCCCAGCTCTTCAGCAGTTCGCCCTGTATCGTCTCACCCTGCACCCCACAGATTATCTTCTTGTAACTCCCCGCCCTCACCCTGATCTTCCCTGCCCATTATCAGCCTGCATCGGTGTTAGTCCCATTATGGCACCGCCCCCACCCACACCACAACAGAGTATGCATGCATAAATAAATGCACAACACAAAACAACTTTTGTTTGGGGAAAATATTGCTTTAGGTTTATTCCATACAAAAGTATGCAATATGGTGGGTTATCTTAAGGGCGATCCAAGGGCAGGCAGCAGTAACTAACCTATGCTGCCCCGCCCGCCTGATGAGCCAAGCACTGTCGATAAACCAATCAGCGCTACCCTTATGGGGGCGATCCCCTTACTGGATCACGTGACACATTGGTCCCTTATTACTCACGCCCTTTACAGGGCGGAGCGAAGCAAGGCAAGCTCCCGGTTGTTCAGGCCCACAACCGCCTGAAGGACTAACCTGGCGCCAACGTAATTACTCCAGGACTCTCCCCTGAGAATCCTGGGATTTGGCTCTGGCACCCCGATTGTGCTCTTGCAGAGATACCCTTCTGTACCCATAGTGTTGGACTTGGCCCTTCTGGCAGGATCACCCCTAAACTTTTTGATTTGATATATGACTTGGTGTTAGTTATTTTTGGCTTCTGCGCACTTTCACTGTGTCCCAGTGTAAAGTGCGTGCGCACTCTGAGTGCATGTTGTGAGATAGGCCTGCGCTCCCATAGGAATGCATGGGGAATGGATGTGTCCATGTTAGTTCCTGATGTGTGGGGAGTGCAGGGTCGAGTTTGGTATGTGCGGACTCGTGTGATTAAATGCTGCGCGATGATGTGTGCAGCTTTAATGTGCCTAGTGTGGAAGTGCCACTTCTAGAAGTTGGCCGGTCTGTGCAGTAAATGTGAAATGACTGTGTGGCTTGTGATTGGCTGGAGCTGGCTGGTGTGCCTGGCTCCAGGAAATCAGGATGGGTCTGCCCCGGTGGTGAGTAGGGAGATCTGCATATTGATGTGAGGGAGGGGTGCACCTGGGACCTGAAAAGGGCTGGGCTTTCCCTACACAAGGCTGGCTCCACCCCCTGTGGTGCGACTGATGACCCTAGCCTGACTAGTGAATGGGGAGAGGGGCTGAGCTGAACAGAGTGCTCCAAAACCAGCTGCATCTGGTTTTACCTTTAACCCTGCAGCCTAGACAAAGGATTTATGTGTATAAAAAGTGGCTGAAAAATGTTCTCTTCCTGATCCTACCTTGAGGGGGGCTTGCTGCTGCTGGGCGCCAGGAGGACCGCCACTGGGGACTGCCTCCCTGCCTGGAGGGCCCTGTGAGCTGGCCCCTGGGCCCAGCCTTTGCCCCCCATCTCCTACAAGACTTTTGCTGGACTTTGGGAACACTAGCGCTTGGAAGCGCTGGATTCGTTCCCCTAGCGATCGGGAGCGCTTTCTTTTCACTTTTTCAGAAGCCCTTCATTTCTGGCAATTTATTTGTTACCCCCGCTTCTTTTTGATACTTTAAATTGCAGGTGCCCACCCTGCGTGACGGCCGTGTAATTTTTATTTAAATTACAGCGGGTGCCCACCCCGCTGTTCATCTGCATCCTCTAGGGCGCCTACCCCTCATTCTCCGCTGGGGAAAACTCACCGCCCCAACTCGAGCCGTGGTACAGCCTCCTCCGGGACGCTGCCCAGCGCGACCCGGAAGTGTAAATCCTCAAACAGGAAGCGGACGGGAGCCCACCCCGCGCTCCTGTTGCCAGAAGAAGGATGAAGGTGGCGTTGGCACCCGGACCCCCCCCCCCCGAGAGCGTGGGAGAGCCCCGTGGTGCCCAGTGTGGCCGGAGAAAAAGCGGGAAGCATTCTGGCTCCCATCAAGGCTCTCCTGAGGGAGAGAGCCCCGCCCGCCCCCGACCGGAGAAGCCCAGCCGTCCTGCCAGCCGCACTGGAAGAGGAGTCCCCGTGAGCCCGGTAAATGGGGGCTCCATGTTGGTGGTGCCCATTGGAGGCCCTGAGCTTCTCCCGCATTTCTGGGTGGCCCCGTGGGGCAGCGGGCCACCATAACACTCACGGGGGCATTGATCTCGAGACCGAGAGGCTCCAACGACAGGGCATTGATCTCGAGCCTGAGAGGCTCCAACGACAGGGGCACTTCTTTTGTTAGAGAGCGGCCCCGGGAAGCAGCGGGCCGATCCCCCTCTACTCTCATCCCCGGGGGGCATTGTTGTTCCGAGCCCCGTGGCTCCAAAATTAGTGCCAGCCTTTTTAGTCCAGAGCCCATGAGGCTCCAAGGGGGCATTCTTGTTTCAGAGCCCAAAAGAAAGCCAGGAGGCACGCTGGTGCCAGGCTCAAGTTCCACAGCTGCCCAGCACTTAGTGGGCAGCTGCATCGTTTAGGCCTGTTGCGCATTCTTCTTTGGCTGCCTGCGCAGCCAGCCCAGACATTCTGGGCATTGGGCCTGTGAGCCCCTGAGAGGCCAGGTTGGCCTGGGGTCAGGTCTATGTACCTTTTGGCGCAAGTGTGATACTTGCCTACTGTGATTCTTGGCACAATTGTGATTACCTGCCTAATGTGATTTCTGCAACATGTGTGATGCCTTTTTGCCTACACCTCTGAATGTATTGTTATGCTTAGGAGGTTGTTTTCTTCCTAGTATAGGTGATGCTAGTGAGTTCATGGTTCCGTGAGTGATATATGCCTAAGGTGTTTAGGATTGCGTAGGGTGTACTTACCTTTTACCAATAGTTACTGGTTGTGTGCTACATTTGCTATTTGGTGCTACAGTTATTACATGTGCTATGTGCTAAGCGTTATTCCTACAAAGTGCGAGTTCTACCAAGTGCTTATTCCTGACAGTGGTCCATGTGGCCCTGTCCTGTATATATAATCCCCTGTAAATTCCGCCCGTGCCAGTGGCACAGTGTAAATTGTGTGTTTATTATCTAATGTGTTTGGTATGATACAAAGGCTATTTTTATATATAACCTTGTGTGGAGTTTCCTTTGTGGTGGGCCTTGGGTGTTGTTGCTGGGTGGGCGCGCAAACGCTTTACACCTTGCCTCCGGGATAAGCCTGACTGCTCGTGCCAAGTTACCAAGGGGGTGAGCAGGGGTTATCTTTGGCGGGTGACTTCTTTGCCCTGACTAGAGTGGTGGTTTCTGCCTGGCTTTGGCGCAAGCCTTAGCCAACCGGAAATCGCCATTTCTAACACATATGCTTCCAGATCGCCCTGTAACTCCGCCTGCAATGACATAGAAGACATTACAACGTTCTATGTACTTTGCCTGCCAACCCCACGTGGGGTAAGCGTTAGGGTGGGAGACGGCGTGTCCGGCGCAAAGAGGACGCCAAGATGGCCGGAGGAGGCATAAATACCACGCCACTTCCTCTGCGTGCCGGAAGTGACGCGTCTGGTAAGGGGAGTCCTCCTGGAGTCCTGCATTATAGTGGGGGGGGGAAGTGCCCAAATGGCACTAAAGGGGCCGCCCCTTTAGGGTGGCCCCCTGCGGAGGCCACGGGCAGCCGCATAGTCCCATAATGGCACCACACCCCACCCACACCACAACACAGTATGCATGCATAAATAAATACACAACACAACTTTTGTTTGGGGAAAATATTGCTGCAGGTTTATTCCATACAATAGTATGCAATACGGTGGGTTATCTTACGGGCGATCCAAGGGCAGGCAGCAGTAACTAACCTATGCTGCCCTGCCCGCCTGATGAGCCAAGCACTGTGGATAAACCAATCAGCGCTACCCTTATGGGGGTGATCCCCTTACTGGATCACGTGACACATTGGTCCCTTACTACTCACTCCTCTTTCAGGGAGGAGCGTAGCAAGGCAAGCCCAGGGTTGTTCAGGCCCACAACTGCCTAAAGGACTAACGGGGCGCCGACGTAATTACTCCAGGACTCTCCCCTGAGGCTCCTGGGATTTGGCTCTGGCACCCCTATTGTGCTCTTGCAGAGGTATCCTTCTGTACCCATATGCTTCCAGATCACCCTGTAACTCCGCCACAGCTCTGGAGGCGGCCACCGTCGCCCAAAGAGCCCCCCACCAAAACATTTCCTTCCTCACTGCAACCAGCAATTTCCCGGGCCTCCTTCATGTCCAGTAGGAACAGATCCAAGCCCACCTGTGCCAAGTGCACCCCAACTTTGTCAAAATAACCTTTGGTGTTCGCCCGGCATAGCTCATGCCTGATGAAGCCAAAGCCCCTTGCTCTGCGAACTTGAGCATGGAGCGGTTTATGCTTCTCTGGGAATGTACCAGTGCCTCGCATGACCTGCAAGGATGTGATGGTCTCCCAGGAGGGAGCTCTACTCGTAAACATCCCTATATTATCCTTCGAGCTGATGTGGCTCCCACCTTCTGCAACCTGTAGTTGCTGTCCTTCCAGCATTTTGTGCTCCCTAACACCTGTTTCCCCAGTTCATGGAACAGCAGCACACTTGCTTTAAAGGCTGCTTCCACAACCAGGCTACATTCTCTGGCTATGCGGACAGGGCATTTAATGCTTAACTGAAGCAACCCATAACCTGCCCTGGGAGCAGAGTAAATGTAAATGGAAATGTGTGGGACTTGTAAAGCGCACAGCTGCCCGTAAGCGTCCCGGCGCTGAAGACCGCTGGGGAATCCGCCCTGGCTTTCCATGTGAGATGGTCCCTTTCTGGGTATCTACAAGGTGAAACCAGGCATCCCCGGCGTCTGAGGGGGGCCGTTGTAGAGATGAGGCAAGCTTAATGCCCAGAGTTGCCGAGTGTGATCCCTGGTTAGAGTAGGCACCGAGGCGAGAATTATCGAGTCCGCTGACCCTGGTACACGACCCTGCCGTGTCGGGAATTGAACCCTGGTCCCGGGCCGTTCTCTGCTTCCGGGTCTGTCGCCTCTAACCAGTGAGCCACACCACTCCACATAAGTGCACAGAGTGCACCCTCTTTATTGAAGTTGGCCAGACATGTGCACCGACCATTGTGAAATAATAAACCATGCCGAATAGGACTGTTCACATAGCGCACACTATTGCAGTCACTGCAACCATTTGGAGTGACAACTTACGCCACCTACCAGGCTTGCTTAACTAAAGCTTGATGACAGATACACACATACCTGCTAACCAGCTGTGACCCTTGCTCCTCAACCCAGCTAATGACCTAGAACTTTGTTATTCCAGGGAATATTGCCCTCCACAAGATCAAGCTGCACATGAGCATATGACCTTCACCTACTGGGCTGAGGTGCAGTGTGTGCTCTGGAATTGTCAGCGATGGTGCTCCAAACACATGTTAAGCCGCTATTAGAGCCACGGAACACATTCTGGCATAACCAACTGACGCATGGCACCTAGCTAACTTGCCGCTGCGAGAATTTGATCTTGTAGTGTAGTTCCTAGTTTCCCACTAGGCCCTGCGCATTGGAATAACATAAACAGTAGTATCGACGTGGAACTGCGGATATTCCAGGCCTCCACTGACTATGCTAAACTTAATTGGGTTGTGTTACCAACTAGCTCAGAGGTCACTGGAAACTTTCTTCTCTGCATAGGAAGTGATCAGCTTCCTTGGCACAGACAAGAAGGGATTCAGCTTTCCAACAACCGTGCAACATGACAACTTTGCTCCTCAGATCAAGAGTCAATCTCTAGGGTCGTGTGAAACAATAGACATGTATTTCACTCAGTCAGTCTAGTGCAGTTTACTTTCACGAGATGTAGAAAATAGAGAGACGGGCGTTTGTCAATAAAGGGTTAACATTTATTGAACAGTCTTTCTTCTCGTACAAGAGAAATGTATTGCCACAATTGCAATAATTGTTATTATAAAAAGTACGTACAGTAAGATAAGGATTGTGAAATAGAACTGTAAAAGCATTGATATGGTTTCTTAGCCATACAATGGTTTAAAAGTAATAAAACATATTGTTAGACGGACCGGGAGGGTCGGCCGAGATTACGGGGAGAGGTCTCCAGGGAGAGCCGTCTCCAACGACTGTACAGATAAGTAACTTCCCCCCCACAGACGGACACCACACAAGATTGAAGGTTAACGAGACTTTATATGCACTTCTTAGGTTACGTTGATATAATACAAGGAGGTCTGGACTCAGGGGTCCCCTCGGTTCTGATCTCTGGTTGAGGAAAAGGGTAGCGGGACAGTCTTAGTTACCAATGAGTTCAATAGCTCTCAATCCTCGAGCTCGGCGTGGTTGCTGATCGGGCCGTGGAGGAGCCAAGCAGGTCCCGAGATGGATGAAGGGTGGTCGACGGGCCGTGGAGAAGCCAAGCAGATCCCGAGATGGATGAAGGATGGTCGACGGGCCGTGGAGAAGCCAAGCAGGTCCCGATGCAGATGACAGTTACAACGGTCCGCGGCCTCGCCAGCAGATCCGGACGACGGTGAAGGATGAAGGTTACGACGGCTGTGGCAGCGCCACCAGGCAGGATGATGGTGCACAGGACAGAGCTACGGCAGCGCCAGTAGTCCGTCCAGGATGAGTTCTTCTTTCGTCTCTCGACTCCAAGATACAACTGCCTTCCTGTTCTGGAGCTGCCCCAGTTATAGGGCTGGCGTGCTTTGATGTCCGGACCCTCGCACTTGGAGGTCGGGAGGTCCGGGATGAGGGAGTCCAGACACCCAGCAGGGGGGTGGAGCCAGCGCCCGGGGAGGCGATGGGCGAGCGGCACTGGCCGGGGGAGAACCCTCGACACCTCTTTCTCCCATTGACTGGCCAAGTAGCTCGCTCACCTCCTGGGTGGAGGGTGGTGCCGGAATGTCTGAGGCCGGCTAGGCCCAGGGTTGAGGTCGATCGGGGGCCAGGCGGCCTCGTGGCGAAGTGTCCAAGATGGCGGCCCGGGCTGGGCGCGTGGGTCGGCCGTGGATCGGACCCACGAGGTTATCATGCTCGGGGGTAGGTGTCCCTGAGGGGACGTAGGACGTGCAATGGTGGTGTGTGGTGCTTGTATGACTGGCTCGGGCTTGGTCGAGCCGGGGGAGAGCGGCCCGTCACGTGGCCTGTCCAACATGCGTCCCCCCCAGCTGAAGGCGGGGAGAGTTACCCATCCTCTTGGGGACTCTCTTCGTCGAGGCGGAAAAACCGGGACAGGCCATCCGCGTTGGCGTGGTCAGACCCAGGCCGGTGTTCAACGGTAAAGTCCATACCTTGCAAGGAGATGGACCAGCGTAGCAGTTTTGGGTTTTCCCCCCGCATATGCATCAACCACTGCAGGGGTCGGTGGTCAGTCTGCACCCGGAAGTGGGTGCCAAAAAGGTAGGGTCGGAGCTTCTTGAGGGCCCATACCACAGCGAAGGCTTCCCTCTCTATGGTGCTCCAGCGTTGCTCCCGTGGTAGGAGTCTCCGGCTGATGAAGGCCACCGGTTGATCAAGGCCTTCGGTGTTCACCTGGGACAGGACCGCCCCAATGCCCTGGTCGGAGGCGTCCGTCTGGACGACGAACTCCCGGCTGTAGTCTGGGGCCTGGAGTACAGGAGCGGAACACATGGCGGCCTTTAGCTGTTCGAAGGCCGCTTGACACTCTGGGGTCCAGTTCACCTTCTTGGGCTGATTTTTCGACGTGAGTTCGGTGAGAGGCCCCACAATGGTACCATAGTCTTTCACGAACCTTCGGTAGTAGCCCGTGAGGCCCAGGAAGGCTCGCACCTCAGTTTGAGTGTTAGGGGGTTGCCAGTTCTGGATGGCGGCAATTTTCAGTTGAAGAGGGGCCACTAGACCGCTTCCCACTTGGTGTCCGAGGTAGGTCACTGACCCTTGTCCAATTTGACATTTGCTGGCCTTGATCGTGAGGCCAGCTCGCTGAAGGGCTTGCAACACTGCTTGGAGGTGGTGGAGGTGCTCGGTCCAGTGGTGGCTGTACACAGCGATGTCATCCAGGTAGGCGGCGCTGAACTCTTCGAGCCCCGCCAGGACCTGATTGACGAGCCGTTGGAAAGTCGCTGGGGCATTTTTCATGCCGAAGGGCATGACCGTGAAGTGATAGTGGCCATCGGGGGTGGAGAAGGCAGAACGTTCTTGTGCTCGGGGTGTGAGGCCGATCTGCCAATAGCCTGCCGTTAGATCGAAGATGCTGAGGTAGCGGGCAGCGCCCATTCGGTCGACCAGTTCATCTGCCCGGGGGATGGGGTGTGCGTCCGTTCTGGTGACTTCATTCAGGCCCCGGTAGTCGACACAGAACCGGAGTTCGGGTGTGGTTCCGGGGGCGGCTGCTTTGGGGACCAGTACGACCGGGCTGGCCCATGGACTGTCGGAGGGCTCGATGACCCCGAGCGTGAGCATCTTAGTTACTTCCGCCTGGATGCAGGCCCGTACCCGATCAGGTACGCGGTAGGCCCGGTGGCGGATAGGAGGGCTGTCTCCGGTGTCCACATCGTGCACACACCAGGAAGTGACACCTGGGGTGAGGGAGAACAGGCTGGCAAATCGTGATAGGAGGGCTTGGCACTCTTGGCGTTGTTCCTGGGTGAGGGTCTCCGAGAGTCGGACCCCATCCACGGAGCCGTCTTGCTCCTGGGTCCGCAAGAGGTCAGGGAGAGGCTCGGAGTCGTCCTCAACCCCGTTGTCTGTGGCCATCAAGAGGCTGAGTTCTGTTCGTGCAAAGTGGGGTTTCAGTCTGTTGGTGTGGAGGACTCGGAGCGGATTCCGGGCAGACTCCATATCGATCAGATAGGTGGCGGGTCCCTTGCGCTCGATTACCTTGAAGGGTCCCGTCCATTTGTCTTGGAGAGCGCACGGTTCTGTGGGGGACATTACCCAGACCTGTTGCCCCGGCTCGAATTCAATAGATGAGGCGTTCTGGTCATACCATCTCTTCATGTCCTCTTGACTGGCCTCTAGGTTGGCTTTCGCTAGGTCTCTGAACCGCTGGGACTGGTTGCGGAGGGTGAGGAGGTACCGGAAGACATCTGGAGGACTCTTGGCCGGAGGCAACTCCCAGCCTTCTTTGATCAGGCTGAGTGGCCCCCGTACGGGGTGCCCATAGAGCAGCTCGAATGGGCTGAAGCCTAGGGACTTCTGTGGGACCTCCCGGTAGGCGAAGAGGAGGCACGGCAGCAGCACGTCCCACTGGCGACGGAGGGGTTCTTCCAATCCCCCGATCATCCCTTTTAGTGTGCGATTGAACCGCTCAACAAGTCCGTTTCCTTGGGGGTGATAGGGGGTCGTGAAGCGGTAGGTGACCCCACACTGTTGCCAGAGGGACTTCATGTATTTGGAAATAAAGTTCGTGCCTCTGTCACTGACGACTTCTCGGGGGAACCCCACACGGGAGAAGATCCCCATCAGGGCCCTGCCGACCACTGGGGCTGTGACGGTCCGGAGAGGAATAGCCTCAGGGTAGCGGGTGGCGTGGTCCACTAGTACTAGGATGAAGCGATGGCCTTGTCTTGTACGTGGGTCTAGGGGTCCCACAATGTCTATTCCGACCCTCTCAAATGGGGTCGTGACTACGGGAAAGGGTTGCAGGGGGGCCTTTAATTTGCGGCCGCTCTTCCCACTGGCTTGGCACGTGGGGCAAGATCGGCAATGCTGGTGCACATCGTTTCTCATTTTTGGCCAGAAGAAGTGGGTCACTAGGCGGCTGTAGGTTTTATCTTGTCCCAGGTGCCCTGCCAGGGGGACATCGTGGGCCAGATTTAGCAGGAAGTCTCTAAAGCGGAGTGGCACCACTAGTACTCGGTTGGCCCCCAGCTCGGCGATTCGTTGCTCGCTGTACAGTAGGTCATTGTCCCAGTAGACCCAATGAGTTCCGGAGGTATCCCCTGCGCTTTGGGCGAGCGCTTGTTGTCGGAGTCCCTCAAGGGAGGGACAGGTCTTCTGCTCCTGACGAAATTGTTCTTGTGTGGGCCCCCCTTCTTGAGCCCACTGGTCGAGATTAGCAAGGTCGGAAGGTTGAGCAGGTTCGAGGGGGATGCCCTGGTCGGGGGTCTCGGCGGGGGCGACCGGAGGCGGAGGCGCCGGCCATTCTGGTTCTTCCGGGTGATGGTTGGCACGGGCGGCCATAGACCGGGTGGTGACGCACGCCCAGTCTGGGACGCCCAACATCCCCAAGTGTTCTTTTCGCTCCACGGCTGCCCACGGGGAGCTTTCCAGGTCATTTCCGAGGAGGCAGTCCACGGGGGCGTCGTCTCGGACCGTTACTTTCAACATGCCGGAGACCCCTCCCCACTCAAAGGGGACGCAGGCCATCCGACACAGACTCTCCGAGTTGTCGGCTGATCGTACAGGGCAGAGAATGTTCGGTAGATATTGCTCTGGGGTCACCAGATGACAGCGGACGGCTGTCACACTGGCCCCGGTGTCTCGGAGGGCTTCGGCCCGTTGTCCATTGATGCTCACCCATTGGCCGTACTTTTGGGTGTTAGCGGGTAGGGGGACCCGCGGGACCATGTCTCTTCCTCCTAAGCACGCGAGAGTCATGGCGGCTGGCTCCCACCCTTGATACTCTTGCTCGTCTGTTTCTTGTTCCTCGGAGATCTGTTCTTCCCCTAGTGCCGCGGCGGCCACCTGGCGGGGTCTTGGGCTCTGATACTGCGGGCAGCTTGGGTCATTTGCATAGTGGCCGACTCGTTGGCATCGGTGACATGTAACATTGGCTCTGTATCCCGGTCGCGCCGGGGTGCTGCCCCGGTTGGCCGGGGGGGTGGTGCTGGTAGTGGGGGTGGCCGGAGTGTTGTCTCTTCCTCGTCCTTGGCCCCCTCCTCCTCCTCTGGATCGGTGGTGACCATTGTTGTTCCTGTTCTGCTCGTAGGACCCATTCCGGCCCACTCGGGTGATCTCCCACCGGTCAGCTTCGGCTGCGAGCTGCCGGGGATCGGTTAACTTGCTGTCGAGGAGGTGTTGGCGTAGTTCAATGAAGCAGTTGTTGGACAGATGCTCCCATACCATCAGATTGAACAACTGCTCGTAGGTCGTGACGTTGTTCCCTCTGATCCAGCCTTCGAAGGCTCGGCTAAAGTACGTTACATAGTCCACCCAAGTTGTACCTGGAATGCGTGTGCAGTCTCGGAACCTCTGACGGTACATCTCGGGCGTGAGGCCATAGCGAGTGAGGAGGGCCGCTTTCATATGGTCGTAGGAGGTCATCTGGTGGTCTGGGAGCTGTAACAGAGTATCGCGGCCCTCATTGAGGAATTTGCCCCATAGGCCGGCTCCCCAGTCGGCTCTATCGATCCGGTGCGCAGTCATCGCGATTTCATATGCTTTAAACCATTGCTGGATGTCGTCTTCTCGAAAATATTCTCGGACCACATCCTTGGGGATGTGCACTTTTTTGTCCGTGGTCCCGGGGGTGGACGGTCTGTCGGGCACCCCTAATTCTTTATTCTGTTTGCGCAGGTTGATCTCGGCTAGGTTCCGCTCGTGCTCGTACGTTAGTCTTTTTTCCTCGAGCTCCCTTTGCCTCTGTTTCTCCTCTCTTTCTTCTCGGAGGCGAAGGTGCTCTAAGTTTATTTTTTGCTCGGCCAATTTGAGTTCTATGTCCATCTTGAGTCGGGCCATTTCAAGTTCGTGTAGTCGGGCTTTTTCTCTTTCTTGGATCTCGTCTTGCGAGAGACCCGTTCTTTGCTCTTCAGGGGCCGTGTTGGTCTTTTTCGCGGTGCTTTGCTCCGGGGCTTCGACCTCCCCGGTCTCTGCCCAAGATTCTAGGGCATGCTTAAAATCGTCCTTGGTACTTAGTCCGGTGGTAGCGATACCTAGTTCGATGCAGAACTGCTTTAGTTCACGATGGCTGTATTCCTCTAGCTTTTCCATTTGGAACTTCTCAGTTGATCCGCTCTCTTTAGTCGACATTGTTGTTCGTTGTGGGGTGAGCTACTCTCTGTACGTTATGCGGTGATTCGGATCGCGCCGCTGGCCACCAATGTTAGACGGACCGGGAGGGTCGGCCGAGATTACGGGGAGAGGTCTCCAGGGAGAGCCGTCTCCAACGACTGTACAGATAAGTAACTTCCCCCCCACAGACGGACACCACACAAGATTGAAGGTTAACGAGACTTTATATGCACTTCTTAGGTTACGTTGATATAATACAAGGAGGTCTGGACTCAGGGGTCCCCTCGGTTCTGATCTCTGGTTGAGGAAAAGGGTAGCGGGACAGTCTTAGTTACCAATGAGTTCAATAGCTCTCAATCCTCGAGCTCGGCGTGGTTGCTGATCGGGCCGTGGAGGAGCCAAGCAGGTCCCGAGATGGATGAAGGGTGGTCGACGGGCCGTGGAGAAGCCAAGCAGATCCCGAGATGGATGAAGGATGGTCGACGGGCCGTGGAGAAGCCAAGCAGGTCCCGATGCAGATGACAGTTACAACGGTCCGCGGCCTCGCCAGCAGATCCGGACGACGGTGAAGGATGAAGGTTACGACGGCTGTGGCAGCGCCACCAGGCAGGATGATGGTGCACAGGACAGAGCTACGGCAGCGCCAGTAGTCCGTCCAGGATGAGTTCTTCTTTCGTCTCTCGACTCCAAGATACAACTGCCTTCCTGTTCTGGAGCTGCCCCAGTTATAGGGCTGGCGTGCTTTGATGTCCGGACCCTCGCACTTGGAGGTCGGGAGGTCCGGGATGAGGGAGTCCAGACACCCAGCAGGGGGGTGGAGCCAGCGCCCGGGGAGGCGATGGGCGAGCGGCACTGGCCGGGGGAGAACCCTCGACACCTCTTTCTCCCATTGACTGGCCAAGTAGCTCGCTCACCTCCTGGGTGGAGGGTGGTGCCGGAATGTCTGAGGCCGGCTAGGCCCAGGGTTGAGGTCGATCGGGGGCCAGGCGGCCTCGTGGCGAAGTGTCCAAGATGGCGGCCCGGGCTGGGCGCGTGGGTCGGCCGTGGATCGGACCCACGAGGTTATCATGCTCGGGGGTAGGTGTCCCTGAGGGGACGTAGGACGTGCAATGGTGGTGTGTGGTGCTTGTATGACTGGCTCGGGCTTGGTCGAGCCGGGGGAGAGCGGCCCGTCACGTGGCCTGTCCAACACATATATACAGTCATATATACATTAGGCTAACATACTCAACTGGTGCTTCTAACTAAGCCTACCCCAGTGTGCCTGACCTAAGCCTAACACGTGAAAGGGGAGTAAGTAAGTAGCTTTAAGTTAAGTTGGTTTTGCCAAGGTTTGTTTCAAGAATTCTCGTCTAAGGGTTTAGTCAACACCATACCTCTGAATAGAATGATGGAGGATTGGTATCTCCTTCAGGGGTCACTCGATATCCCAGTCACCCGCGAGGGTAGACCGGAAACGCCGGAGCTGGATTTCTCTGCACGAGAAAGGCAGCGGCTTCTCTTCAGCGCGTCGAGGAAGGAGGGGGGACAGCGTCCGCGGGCAGCTGGAATCTGCTGGATGTCTTCGCAGAGGGACGGTCTGTTCAGCTCCTTAAGCGTACTGCACCATAGTTCGCGCTTTGGCAGCGATAATGGTATCAGCAGCTTCACCACCACAGGGACAGCAGGCTGCAGCGACAGAGTGCTAGATTTACCAACACGGGGTCTTGCAGGCAGCTGGCATCAGCAACAGTAGCTCTCATTGCTTAAGGCAACGTTGGTAATATTTATACCTGACAGGTGCCGGGTTTGACGCAAGTTTGCTGGACATAAGACATCAATTAAAGATGTCACTAGGAAGTGATAGTTATCAGTTGCTCATTAGAGTTCCATTACTAATCAAAACATAGCAAGCGGGGATTTCCAGGTTTGCTGAGTTTTTATCTTGTTGAAGAACTCGGAGTGTTAATCTAGGAATATCAGATAGTGACTACTGCTCTGTCATTGCACTAATTGGTCGCAAAGGAAGTGGCAGAGAGAACTATGCTGGAATGTGGCTCTGTTCGTGTGAGGCCAGAGATGACTTTTCAGAAAATCGCACTTGAACGGTTATGCCAATATAGGGAATAAATGGATTTATAGCCGAATAGGGGCATAAGGTCACAGTATCGATCAGGAACCTAGATAAACACGCAACACCCACTCCACGGGTTAATGTCCATCAAAATTACTAAAACTAAAGCAATTAGATGCATGTGTAACATTGCCCACCCCAAAATACATAAATGCATTCGAAATAGGCGTACTTGTAATACATGAATTTAGGTACTGTACGTTTTTTAAAGCATAGTAATCATTCAAAAAATTATTGCATATGAAATCAATGAACGATTATGCAAAAGGAATTACACATGAAGTATCTCTGACAGAAGAAAGGCGAGATAAATAATCACATAAAAATGCATTGTAATAACATGTGCTAGAGGCTGGTGTAATGTTGTTATGTCTCTAGATGTGTTTAGAAATAGAAGTTTGAAGCTTCTGTTCTCTAAGAATAGTTTTTACGTTAAGCAAAGAATTGTTCGTGCCAAAAAAGGTCAATATTAGAAAAAATTGTCCAATTCAAAGAAAATAGATTTCCAAAGCTCTTGGCAGTTTTTGTTGATCAAAACTGAAGGCCGAATTCAGAGTTCATGGGAACGCTGTGTGTCGGAAAAGCTTCTTAAAAGTTATTGTTTCTCTATGGGTGAGAACATCGTATCAGACAGGCTTTCAAAGAATTGGTCTACAAAATCAGGTGATAGTTCAACCAAATTAGATAGCGCTGTAACTTGGCAGGTGTGAGAATGATTGCTGTCATCGAAGGCAGGACCAGCAATGCTCACAGAACGTTGTACCTGGATGATGTTGCTTTTGTCACTCGCTCCACTGTTACCACTTGGCTGTAGCACAGGAGTCTCCACGAATGCCGTCATCAGGATTGGTAGCCGCTGGGGACAACACAATGCGTGAGCCGTTATTGGACTGAGCAAAGTATCGACGTCCATTGGTACTGCTGATGGAAGTGAAAGACAGATGTCCAACACGCATTCATCGCCGCAAAGCATACACCGTAGCACAGGTAAAATGCAATTTTGCCATATCGGTCTGAATGAAAGGAACCAGGTCATGTTTAGATCTCTCAGCCTGGCCAATCCAAGGACGTTAGTTATCCTGTCCCGGTAGCGCATTGCTAGGATTGTCTCTTCCATTCCCATGGGAGCTATGTCTGAGCCGAGGCTTGCCATAATGTAGCAGGAGGGTCAAAAATAAAATCCCTGCGACGAGTCCCAAAAATAATGGTATGCCGCCAAAAATGGAGTGCACAAAATTAGGAAAGATTCCCAAAATTGCCTGGAAGGGTGTTAGCAGTCCCGTAAAGACTGTCTTAAATATGCCTGGGATGCTTGTTGCACTAGACATGTTAAGGAGTTGGCTGAACATTTCTACGAAATGCACGGGGCAATTTGTTGATAAAAGGTCATGAACTTCAGTAGCTGTCCTTGCAACTAGAAGATCATACGTCTCTTTAGATGACGTTATAGGCACTGTTGTCTGTAAAAGTACAGATTTCATTTTGCTTAATGTATCAATTCGTATAGAATAGAGATTCAGACGAGGCCAGATGGGAGTCACTATGTCTGGAGGCCCACTCGGAAACAATGCTTGCATACAGCATTTGACCATGGATGTTACTTCTACTAGATAACTTTTCCCTGGCACGAGGCCACAACATCTGTGATCCGTTCTAAGAATGTAACTCCCGTTCGTGAGTTGCATAAAGAAGGGCTCTATCTGAGTTGCAGGTGTGACTAGCTGGTGGCATGAAAGGTTGTTTGAATTTCCATCACATGCTCCGTGTAAATAATACCCTGACACAAAAGTATACCGCTTAGTGAATGTTTACAGTTGTCACCACTAAGAAATACATTTTTGTCACTGTCACTATAGCAAGAATGAGTGTATGGTAATTTCCATTCGGATTTTACATATCCTTTACCCAATTGTTCATATTGGCCAGCAGGTATGTACTCAAGGCACTTTTTAAATCGGAAAGTTGTTATCGGAATTGTGATAATTCCGTGTATTATCCATTCAATGACAGGACTCTCTGACATTGTCAATGGTAATCTCTCGAGTTTTTCGATGCTCAGGATTGTATAGTCTGCTCCTTTCTGTGCCAAACTGATCTGTTTATCAGTAAGGTTAAAACTGGAAAATAATGACGTTGTGTTGATTAAACGCCAAGGCACATAGCCTGAACGAAGATTTTGCAGCGTCCAGCCTAATTCTATAATAGAGCGTAATTGAGATTGGCCATGTTGTAACATTAGCAAATCTCTGTCTATCACATCAAAGGCAGAGGATACAATATTGTCCAAAGAATATATTCTGGAAGACAGAGTCGTTAACCCATTGTCTACTACAGAAAGTGATTTCTCTAAATTAATACGATCAATTTCTCGTATTTTTTCAGCAGTTTCAATTTGCTTTACTTTCCAAGCCTCGTTGTAAGCAGCATAGATACTGGTCGCTATGAAACGCTTTTGACGCTGTTTGCGTGGTCCAAGAATGAAATCGCGCAAATCAGCACCATCTTTTAGTAAAGATAAGTGTTGCCTAATTTCAGCCAGTGTGGACGAGGTTAGCCATTCAAGGCAGAGTTTCCCTACACTGTATGTTGTTATAATCCCTGGATGTTGTCTCTGGGAATATCTCGAGTCTAATCTGGTCATTTTTAACCCCTGTGTTTTATTCAGGAATCTATCTTGACAGCTATTTGTGTCTGTATGCCAGATTAGCCACTTTTTCCAATCAGGATGTGTTCTGTTGAAATGTAAAATTTGTGACACGTCTAACTCAATATCTGTGGTTGTATTCTCAGGTATTGGCTTCGGAATAGACGGTGTTTTAAGGTCTTTGATCTTAGCTAGGCCAAGACAAGATGTTTGGTGTATTGTGTCATTTAAAATTACATTTGTTCAGGTATCATGCAGGTTCTAAATAGTGCTTCAATGCCTTGCACCTGCCAATCTTTTGTACCCCAAATTGTTTTCGTTTCAATATTATTTTTCCAATAATCAAAACCAAATGTCATCATTTTGTCATAAAATGCTTCTGAATATATCAATTTAGAATTTGTCAGCATTGTTTTCATTCCTGTTTTATCTAACAGTTTGTAATAAAACGTTTCTGCATCACTGGTGTTAAACCCTGAGAAGTATTTGAATTTCTCAAAAAATGCTTTAGAACTGCTTTTAGGTGGTGTAGCACAATGTTCCCATTGATTATACATAAAAACATTTCTAGGCTGTGCAGATTTATGCAAGTAATGATCCCCATAATGGGTGTAACAGAATAACTGCTCATAACTAGATGAACCTTGTAAATAATCATGATCTGTGAATCTAGCTGACATTACTAAATCAGACATCATGTCATTAATACTGTTAAAGTCCCAATCATCAGAGAATGTACTAGGTGTTACAAAGTCACTTAAGGAAACCTTTAGTTGATGAGGATACTTCAGGATTTCGACCGGACCATAGATCTCATAGTCTGTTTTCTCCCATACTACCCCACCAGGTATTGGAATTGCTGTGACATTTACTGTTGACAGTTCTCTTTTCTTCACGTGGGATGATCTGTGTGGTTTCAGGACTAGGTTGATGTTCTGACTTGCTGTGTCCATTGTAATATATTTTCCTTCAATGAATTTTCCCAAACACAGTACCATGATGAGCCAAAGCAGGAGGAAAAATACACCTAGACCGAACCAGAACTCTAGCCAAGGGGAAATGAGGTAGATTTCCTTCAGTTGATGAAAGAGTTCCGTTGCTTTTTCTTTAAAAGTCTTTTTTGTTTCTGGCATCACTTCAGAGTCGTTTAAATCTTCAGAGAAGTTGTCGAAGTTGATGAAATAACCAGAGGCAGTTCTGTCAATTGATGGGATTGTTCTTTCAATCTGTCTCTCGGTAGCACTTTCTGACGCCACATCATTGTAGACTGGTGTTGTTTCTTGACGAACTGTTTCAATCTGTGTTTCAAGAGGCACGAGTTCCATGGCATTATTGCATAGTCCTTCATTGTGCACTGCAGGCTGATCGAATGTGATTAGTCTTTCAGTTTGAACCTCTTGGATTGTTGCAAGTTTGGGTATTCTGTTGTTTCTTGAGAGTCCACTGGGCCTACTGTTGATTATAGGCCACATGCTTGTGGTTTTACCAGATCGATAGACACGACTCTGTTCTCCTTTTTACCAGCAAGGGGCGGTAGCACAACTGATCTTGTTCCGGTGACTGCTAAGACAGGTACTGCTGTTCTGTAAGAAGGCCCAAATTCCTTCTTCACCGCGATCTTTTCTCTGACTAGATCCCCAATCTTTGGAATCCAGACAGGCCTTGCTGGGGCTGTTGCGGGTGGTGCCTCGTCAGTGGTACTTGGCTGTTGTTTTAACTTTTTACAGCTATTACAGTTTTCACAGTTGTTTGCATATATTTGGTGTTCTACACTCATTCCCGGCCACCAGAATACTGATTGTAATTCAGTCAGTGATTCCTTGATCTCTCTGTGCCTTAGACCCAAACCCATGTGTGCGTCTGCTATTAAAAATATTCTCCTGTTCATGTTTGGAATTACTCTGTCCCCCACTCCAGGGATTCGAGCAAAAGGAACGGAGTTTGCATCGATTATGTATGCATAATTGAGTGGATAGTTTACGGGTAGTGCTGCACAGTCGCCTTTTACGGTCGTTTTTACTGCCAGCATGGTTTCCCCGTCTATGTATTTATCTGTACGCTTTTTTGTGGCTACGGAAGCCGGGTTAGTTGCTTCCGCTTTGGCTGTATTAGCCAATGAATTCCCTGCAACGTGAACGCCATCACGTTGAAGACTCTGTGCGTGAATCACATGAGTCTTTTGTAGTTCTTTGTATAAAAGAGCTACCTCGTTCCAGAGCAATTTATGCTTTATTGTGGCACCTGTGTCATCTTTGTAGTCGTTTTTGATCCAATTCTGCAGCTTATTGTTGTAAGAGTTGACGCAAAAATGAGAATCGCACACTATAAGTGTCAGGAATTCGCGTTCTGCATTTTCGAGCGCCATCTTTAAAGATCTGATTTCAGTTCTTTGAACCGAACAGTTTCTTACAGATTCAGTTTTTGTTACTTTCGGTCTGAATTTACCGCACAGCCAACGACCTTTAATGATCGCACATGCTGCATCGTAGGATTTTCTCTCTACGTTGAAATGCTGTACAAAGCTATCTGTATAGATTATACAGGCATATTGTGGGAGAGGCAGAATTCCGATCGGCAGAGGATATTCTTCTTCATATTCTAAATCATTCAGTTCTTCAAATTGCGGGGCGAAATAGTATTTCACGTCTTCCGCTCCTAGAGAATCTATGCACTGTATCCATTTCGGATCCAGTGACACTGTAGGCAGGTTTACTGGGCTGAATAGCGCCTCGAAGGCGGATTCCGCTGTAAGGATATTAATCCGTTTGCCGTGTGCTAGTTCTCGTTCATTTGCTAATGCGATTTGCACTGCTTTCACAGTTCTTTCTGCGGGACTGAATGTTTTTTCTGCTTGTGTGTACAAGTGAGATTTAATTGAAATTGGTACCTTTTCTCCCTCATTAGAGGTTAGGTACGTGAATCTGCATCTTCCTGGGATGACTCGGATTACAAGATCACGTGTGTTGTCACGTGTATCTAATTTAGTTTTTGCTAACATGTCTGTTTGCAGTGATCTCAAAATTTCTGTGTGTTTTTGAGTCCAATTGATTTGTTTAAAATCAGGTTTAATTAGTTCGTAGAGAGGTTTAACCCTCCCTGCGTAATTTAGAATGTAAGTTCTTCCGAAATTCAGAAAACCTAGAATGGATTGTAAATTCTTCAGCGTTTTTGGAGCTTGGAGTACAGCGCACTTCTCTAAGAAGTTGTCCGCTAGGCTTTTCCCTTCACTTGATAATTCGTACCCTAAAAATAGTACTGTCAGATGGGCAATTCGGGACTTTTTAAAGTTGAATTTGTAACCCTCTGCTGCGAACCCAAGTATGATGGTGTTCACTCTTTTCAAGTGAGTATCCAAGTCGTCATCTGTGAGATAAATATCATCTACGTAAGATAATGCTTCATCATCATAGATTTGTAGTAACTCTGTTACCCTAGCTGAGAATAGTCCTGGGCTGTTCTTGAACCCCTGTGGGTGTCGACAGAATTTTTTCTGCGACCCAAATGCTGAGAAAGCGGTCAAGTATCTGCTTTCTGGTGCAATGTTTTGACAAAAGAAACCATTAGAAATGTCTAATGTCGTTTTATATTTTTTCCTAACTATGTTATTCATTAGGGCTGCACTATGCGAGTTTTGTACTGCAAAAGTTTTGCAACATGTATTAAGATGTCTGTAGTCCAAAACTAGACAATATGAATTGTCTGGCTTGGAGACAGGAAACAAAGGATTGTTCATTTGAGAGGTGCATGTTTCAATCACCCCCTGGTACTCAAGTTGATCTAAGATCTCCCTGACTTGTTTTTTAGCTTCTTGCTTTATGGGATACTGCCGTTGGGCAGTTGGTTCACTTTTCAATTGGATTTTGTGAGGCGGTGAATCCTCATCCCATCCTACATGATTTTTATATAATGCAGGTGCCTGGGCTACTGCCCATTTCCTTGCATATGTATATTTTTTGTGAATCGGAATGTGATTCGAGAAGGCAGGCATAATCACTTCTTCGCCACGAGGGCACTCCCTGACAAACTCTGGGGGCCAATCTTTTTCAGCTAACAGAATATCATAGCCTTTTGAGAGCTTATCCCAAAATAGACCCTTAATTTTCCTAGTCTTATCACCCTCCATACGCAATGTTATTTCGTATATTTTATGGGGCTCGCTAAGTCTGGCGTCGGCAGTTTCAACCTGAATGTATTCATTCGTGTCCACTGTCTCCAGATGACTCATCAAGATCTTGCGCGCTATACTGATTTCTGCTGCACTGTCCAACATTGTCAATGCCCACTCCCCGTTTTTCAACTGTGTCCTCAGTATTCTCGGCATGGTTGATTACCCTAATACTGGCTACCTTCTTTTTCTGGAATTGAGATTTCTTATTTTGAGCAGGTTCCTTGTCTTTGGACTTGGTGTGCTCTCCTGGGTCTGACCGTCCTCTTCTTTCCGAATTCTGTGGAAAAGATCGAGAGGGACGTGTATCAATACTTTGATATCTATCAGGTTTTTTCAGATTATCCCTATTTCTAAGGCTATATCTTTTCTCAGAGGGCTCCCTCTGGGGAGACTGGCGTTCTCGAGTCGGAGTTCTTTCCCTCCGTCGAGGAGACCTTCCTCTGGACTGGAAAACTTTTTCCTTGGGAGTGGATTGTTTATTTCCATCCCAGCTCTTTTTAGGAGTATTTAAATTATTTTTAATAAATAATTTTTCAGGATTTTCGAGCAGTTGGGGCTTTACCGGTTTCCCACCCAAGCTGTCTCTACCTAATTCTTCATAGCATTTTTCTATGATTTTTGCAAGCTCAACAGGATCTTTTATATCTGTTTCCTTCAACTTCTGGCGAATCGCCACAGATGCTGCTTCTCCCTTTATGTTGGCTAATAATATAGCCGCAACCTGCTTGAAGTCTTTCAGTAATTTCATACCTAGATTTAAAGCGGGCTCTGGACCGAATTCATTTTGAATCTATTTTAGCACTTCTGGTATTACCGCCATAGACGGAACACCGTGTGTTTTTGTGTAAATGGAAGCAAAGACTGTACCCCAAGTGTCACAGTCCTCCACGTGTGGTGCGATTCCCATAGGAAGGCAGATGGTCAAGATTCTGTGTTTCTCAATAGGGGTAGTATCAAGAAATACTGCCTCTATTTGAGTGATTTTCTGGGCTAACCAGAAAGGAATTTGTTCCCGTTTTACGGGTGTTTTACCAAGACATGACTGTATGTTCTGTGGTGTAATTTTATTTGTGTTCCCCTGATGAGGGGTCAGCTGTGGTACATTAACAGCTGGCTGGACTGTTGCAGTCCGCATTACATATTGGACTAATTGCCTATGTATTTTTATTAATGTGTTTAGCTGTACTAACAGCTCTTCTCTAGACATTTTTACAATGTCAGGATGTGGTGTGTAGCTGGCTAGAACCGGCCACGTGGCTCCTGGTCTACCTAGTGGACCGAGCCTAGTTATTTGATCAGTGTGTTTTAGGGCGCCATTAAACCAGAGCAGGTGCTCTTGAAATTTAAGTGGAATTTCAATCTCCTCGAAAGGAGCGTACTCTTCCGGAGGTTTCTCTATTTTGTAATAGTGAAACTCTTTTGTTATAGCGTTTACCGCTGGAAGGTTTATCCATGAATAGAATACCTCTGTCTGCCGATATTCGTGAGCCTCTATCACGAAAATTACTGTACCACCTTGAGGTGTCAGTCCGTTTTCTATAAGTTTTAACGTTATAGATCTTCTTAAGTGGACCGGGATGATAATAGCATCCGGGTCTGTGTATTCAGGACCTTGCTGAGTTGCATCTGCTGCGGCCCCAGAGGTTCCGTTTTCTGGCATTGTAAAAATGCGAGGTTTGCAGAGTAGGTCTCCAAGGAGACAAAGATTAGGTGCACAATATTTTGGAACACTGTATCCTTCAACGTTGAATAAACCAGAGCTTTACATAGGAATCTCTTCCTACTAAGGTCGGGCGGATTTTAACCTTTCACCCACTCCAGACGTCTATTGGAGTATTTACGGGAGAAAGGGGTGTGAAATATGCACGACTGAGTTACTCTAACTGTCTTGCGTTAGTTTATCGCCTTACCAAACGTTAGGGCGCCATGTAGTGTAGTTCCTAGTTTCCCACTAGGCCCTGCGCATTGGAATAACATAAACAGTAGCATCGACGTGGAACTGGGGATATTCCAGGCCTCCACTGACTATGCTAAACTTAATTGGGTTGTGTTACCAACTAGCTCAGAGGTCACTGGAAACTTTCTTCTCTGCATAGGAAGTGATCAGCTTCCTTGGCACAGACATGAAGGGATTCAGCTTTCCAACAACCGTGCAACATGACAACTTTGCTCCTCAGATCAAGAGTCAATCTCTAGGGTCGTGTGAAACAATAGACATGTATTTCACTCAGTCAGTGTAGTGCAGTTTACTTTCACGAGATGTAGAGAATAGAGAGACGGGCGTTTGTCAATAAAGGGTTAACATTTATTGAACAGTCTTTCTTCTCGTACAAGAGAAATGTATTGCCACAATTGCAATAATTGTTATTATAAAAATTACGTACAGTAAGATAAGGATTGCGAAATAGAACTGTAAAAGCATTGATATGGTTTCTTAGCCATACAATGGTTTAAAAGTAATAAAACATATATACAGTCATATATACATTAGGCTAACATACTCAACTGGTGCTTCTAACTAAGCCTACCCCAGTGTGCCTGACCTAAGCCTAACACGTGAAAGGGGAGTAAGTAAGTAGCTTTAAGTTAAGTTGGTTTTGCCAAGGTTTGTTTCAAGAATTCTCGTCTAAGGGTTTAGTCAACACCATACCTCTGAATAGAATGATGGAGGATTGGTATCTCCTTCAGGGGTCACTCGATATCCCAGTCACCCGCGAGGGTAGAGCGGAAACGCCGGAGCTGGATTTCTCTGCACGAGAAAAGCAGCGGCTTCTCTTCAGCGCGTCGAGGAAGGAGGGGGGACAGCGTCCGCGGGCAGCTGGAATCTGCTGGATGTCTTCGCAGAGGGACGGTCTGTTCAGCTCCTTAAGCGTACTGCACCATAGTTCGCGCTTTGGCAGCGATAATGGTATCAGCAGCTTCACCACCACAGGGACAGCAGGCTGCAGCGACAGAGTGCTAGATTTACCAACACGGGGTCTTGCAGGCAGCTGGCATCAGCAACAGTAGCTCTCATTGCTTAAGGCAACATTGGTAATATTTATACCTGACAGGTGCCGGGTTTGACGCAAGTTTGCTGGACATAAGACGTCAATTAAAGATGTCACTAGGAAGTGATAGTTATCAGTTGCTCATTAGAGTTCCATTACTAATCAAAACATAGCAAGCGGGGATTTCCAGGTTTGCTGAGTTTTTATCTTGTTGAAGAACTCGGAGTGTTATCTAGGAATATCAGATAGTGACTACTGCTCTGTCATTGCACTAATTGGTCGCAAAGGAAGTGGCAGAGAGAACTATGCTGGAATGTGGCTCTGTTCGTGTGAGGCCAGAGATGACTTTTCAGAAAATCGCACTTGAACGGTTATGCCAATATAGGGAATAAATGGATTTATAGCCGAATAGGGGCATAAGGTCACAGTATCGATCAGGAACCTAGATAAACACGCAACAATCTTAACACTACCTTCTTGCGGTTACCGGTGCACATCGTCTATAGGTCTTACCCCCACTCTGTTTATGCCGATACCTGCAATGTACCCTTCTGCCACTGTATGGGTGGGAAAATACCTGTAACATTGTGAAACCCACTGCACTCTCATTCTCGGGCAGTCCAGTGGGGGAGAGAGGTCCTTAGAATTGGTTCTGCTATCTTGCCTGGCCTCCTAGCCCGCAAGCACCCTCGTCTGACAGCACACTATCTGCTGTGTCGCCTGTGCAATGACTGCAACCTGACGCAGGACGTCCCGTTCTATACCTCTGCTAACAGACTACCTTCTGGAAAGCTGGAGTGAATGTTTTGTATGTTGTGCATCTGCCCATACAACCTTGGTTTGCTTTGAGAGGGATCAATTTGTTGCATCTGTCACACTCAAAATAGTGGCAATGTGCAGTTCTTTTGCATTCTACACTGCAGAGTGTGCCTGGACGATCCTCGACACCCCCTGTGTGCCAACCCGTGGCCAGCCACACTTACTGCTACTGGTTTCTAACTGATCGGCCCTTGGAGGCCGTAGCAATACTGCCCGGCTAGCAAGTACGCCCACTGTACAGATGTAATTTAGTAACCCATGGCGCTGACAACCGCAGGTGCCTAATACCGGGCTGTGTGTATGCAGCCCAGGAACCTAAGTGTAGGAAGGTGGATATCTGACTATATGGTTACCCCAACTTTTTGCCTAGTGTTTTGCTGGTTTTCAACTTATTTGGCCTGGGATCCTGCTATTTAGGGCCCCAGGCTGTCTGCTTTCACCATAAAATGGACTCCATGTACTTTAGGTACATACCAGATTGGGTATTGGGTCATCTTTGTGAGCCCCTGTATAGTGTACCCTGACATTACAGGTCTGTTCACACAGCCTGTGTTGGACCCGGCCTCGTGGCGTGGCCCTCGCTGACCCTCCCCATAAACCAGAACGACAGACAGACCTAATTTCCGTTCAACCAGAACTATACACGAGACTCCTACATCCGTCCTGAAACGACCTCTAGACCGCGTGCCTGCAACCCTGCGCGTGACCAGCCGACTCCATGTTTGGCCACCCCGGTCTGCCGGCTACCTTCTTCCCTTTCGGCAGCCCCTGGCCGCTCCCGGCTGCAGCTAGGCGTGCGCGCCCGACTCGCCCAGGGGGGTGAACGACTCACCAAGTACCCGAAACCAAGGCTTCCATCACACCTCCGGCCCCCTCCAGAGGAGCTGGATGTCCTCACACCTCCGAACCATCCCTGGGGGCTGGTTTCGATCGCACCTTTTGGCTTCCTAGTGAGCTGGCTCCAGACCTCGATAGGCGTCTGGTATTCCCTGGACGCATGGTCCAAAAGCATCACAGACACCGCCGCCAGACAATCAGGCGCCTGACCCTCGGACCTCCGGCCTCCTGCCTCTAAGGGTCCGGACATCAAAGAGCTCTTGGACTATAAGACAGCCTGCCTTCCATCTAGCCGGCAGTTGTATCTTGGACAAGAAAGCCCTGCTGATCTGATCGCGGCTGACCTGGAGGAGAACAGACTCTGACCCACCGAGCCCTGCTGACGTCGTCGCGGCTCATCCTCGAATCTACGGAACTGGACCATCGGAGCCCTGCTGACGCTGTCGCTGCTCCCTCTTGAAGAGCAAGACCTGAACCATCGGAGCCCTGCTGACCTTGTCGCGGCCCACCCTCGAGAACGAGGGACTCTTGCTACCATCCCGAGCCCTGCGGACGTTGTCGCGGCTCCACCTGACTACGAGTACGACGAAGTACTCCTGACCAAGCCCTGCTGACCTCGTCGCGGCTTGAAGAACTCTCTGGTCCGGCTGGACCACCGACGCTACCCTCACGACCATTTGAAACCGAAGTGAGTAGGACAGCAAGTCTCATCGCTAGCCCCCGTACCCCCCAGTTCGAGGATTGAGAACTGTGCGCAGGGTGCGTGGCGTCCCCGCTGGCCCTCTAAGACTGTCCCGCTTCCCCGTTCCCTTGTTATGAGACTTTGGCGATCCCTCGATCGCTGTGTATTGCTCCCTACTTTTATCTTGATAAAGTTCATACTTGATAAAGATTCACGGTGTGGTGTCCGTTCGTAAGTGTGGTGTGTCGACAGTGTGTACGATCAGTCCTCCCCGGTGGGGACTCCCCCTCGATAAGACTCGGCAGTAATTGTGGGAGAGGAGGTTCCGGGTGGTTAGGAGAGTCATCCTGACCCCTGGGGTCTCCGCCTTCCAACATTGGTGGCAGCGGTGGGATACGAACCTACGTCTAAAGATCGTACCACGGACACACTACCTGAACCCACACGCAGCAAACGCACGACAAAGTAAGACCAACAATGACGACTACAGAATCTGGTGCGAAGACAACGTTCGACAAAGACCTCTTGGAAGACTACACCCATAGAGAGCTAAAGCAGTTCTGCAGAGAACTGAGTATCCCGAGTACCGGACTAAGTACTAAGGAAGATTTCCAGAAAGCGCTAACCGCTTGGGTAGAGTCCGGAGCACCCCTCCCCCCCGACCGAAGACAACGAGGGAGGGAGGCCACAGACCGAACCCGGTACACCGGTCGGTGAGAGAATCCAGCAACCGACCGGGAGCCCAGCAACCGGGAGAGATCGGTCCTCGGAAGGGAGGGCCGACCGAGAACGGGACCTAAGCCATGAGCTCGAACTGGCGCGCCTCAAATTGGAGGGCGAACTCAAACTTGCAGAAAAAAAGTTGGCGGTTGAGCAGTTGCGGCTCCAGGGAGAGCTAGAGGAGAAGAAGCTCCAGAGGGAGCATGAAGGTCGGAAACTTCAGCTCGAGCACGAGCGCAGCCTCAAAGAACTCGAATTGAGCAACTGGATCACCATGACTTGGAGAGCAGGTGGTCCCCAAAGAAACGAAGGTGCACATCCCCAAAGACGTTGTGAAAGAGTTTTACAAAGGAGACGACATCCAGCAGTGGTTCAAGGCCTACGAGGTTGCCATGTCCGCCCACCGGGTCCCCGAGAAGGACTGGGGGGCCGGCCTGTGGAGCCGCTTCCTCAGCGAGGGATAGAGACACCTTGCTGGACCTACCGACCGCACACATGAACGCCTACCCCCACATGAAAGACGCTCTCCTATTCCGCTATGGCCTAACGCCAGAAATGTATCGCCAGCGGTTTAGGGAGTGCAAGAAGATTCCTGGCACCACTTGGGTAGACTATGTGAACTACAACACCCGGGCCCTCGATGGGTGGATCAAGGGCAGCAATGTGACCACTTTCGAAGGCCTAGTCGACCTAGTCGCTTACGAGCACCTGTCCGCTAATTGCTTTGTGGAACTAAGACAGCACCTCCTGGACAGCAAGCTCGCCAACCCACGGAAACTGGCTGTGGAAGCCGATCCCTGGGTGGCCACCCGAGTCCAGAAGGGGCCCGGGGGAGACCCCCACGGAACGACCAAGGATCTTCCCGCCAGCGAGGTGGGGGAGGTCGAGGCAAACAGTAAGGATCCCAGTCAGGGCCCCAGCGCAGTCCCCCCAGAAACCAGGCCCCACGCTCTCCCCCTGCGACGAGAGCCGCCCCGAGTGCAGGACCCCCAGGGCTCCGCCCCAGCTCCACCTGCTTCAAGTGTCAACAACCCGGGCACTACGCCGGTGACCCCCGATGTCCCATGACCCCGAAATCCACTCCCACTGGCCCCTCCACCAGACAGATATCCTCAGTGGCCCTAGAAGAGGAAGAGATAGAGGAACAGGGGGAGTGGGAGCCCGCAGCCATGGTCTTAGCCTCCCTGGGGAATAGCGAGATGATCCCAGGAGATTACCTGCCCGACAACACCGAAAAATATCGCCAGACAGTTAAGGTTAACGGGCGCAGCGTAGGGGCCCTCAGGGACACAGGAGCCAGCATCACGTCTGTTAGGTACACGCTAGTCCCCGAGTCCATGCTCATCCCCCACAACTCCTGTAGAGTGATCGCTGCTGATAATTCCGTCCGCACCTGCAGGATAGCCCAGGTCCCGTTTGAGTGGGGGGGAGTTTCGGGCGATCTACGGGTGGCGGTCCGCACGGACATGCCTGTAGACTGCCTCCTGGGGAATGACTTAGAGAGTTCCCAGTGGAAAGAGGTAGAAAGAAGGACCCATTTAGAGATGCTGGGTCTGCCCCAATGGGCCTGTGTGAGCACCCGAGCCATGACCGCCAGAATGTCCAATCCCGGGAACGAAGGGCCCGAGTCCCCCAGTGCAGCCCCTGATGTCCCCGAGGGAAGCGAGCACCCCACGGTCCTCGACCAGCCCTCCATCGAAGGAAGCGAATCCGACGAAGGTCCCCTCGGACCCGCCATCGAGCCAGTCCCCACCCTAGCAGATATCCCCGAGTTGGCCCAGTGGCGCCAAGAAGGAGGACCGCCCCGAGAGGAGTTCTGCCGAGAGCAGACCTCCTGCCCTGCCCTTGAGGGGCTCCTGCAACAGGCCGCAGCCCAGGCCGCTGGAGACCAGTCCGGCTCCCATTACCTTTATTGGGAAAACGGCCTACTGTACAGTGAACAAAAGACCGCCAAACTAGGGTCAGCCCGCGTGCTGGTGGTACCCCTACGTTTCCGCGGCCTCCTCCTCAACCTGGCCCACGATGTGCCCCTGGCGGGACACCTTGGCCAAGATAAAACATTCCAACGGCTAGTAACCCATTTCTACTGGCCCCGCATGCGGGCCGATGTGGAACACCACTGTAAGTCCTGCCCCACGTGTCAGGCTAGCGGCAAAAGCGGAGGTAAGCGCAAGGCTCCCCTCCAGCCCTTTCCAGTTGTCAGTACCCCCTTCGAGAGGGTGGGGATCGACATCGTCGGGCCTCTGGACCCCCGGACCTCCTTAGGTCACCGGTTCATCTTGGTTCTGGTCGATCACGCCACCCGATACCCCGAAGCCATCCCCCTCCGGACCGTGACGGCCCCGGTCGTGGGCAGGGCCCTCATGGGGATCTTCTCCCAGGTGGGGTTCCCCCGGGAAGTGGTGAGCGACCGGGGCACGAACTTTATCTCCTGGTACATGAAGTCCCTTTGGCAACAGTGTGGGGTGTCGTACAGGTTCAGCACCCCATACCATCCCCAGGGTAACGGCCTGGTTGAGCGGTTCAACCGCACCCTGAAAGGGATGATCATGGGTCTCGTGGAGCCCTTGCAACGCAAGTGGGACGTCCTCCTGCCCTGCCTCCTGTTCGCGTACCGAGAGGTTCCCCAGAAATCCTTGGGGTTCAGCCCTTTCGAGCTGCTCTATGGGCACCCCGTCCGGGGTCCCCTCAGCCTGGTCAAGGAAGGCTGGAAGACACCCCCCCCCCCGAGCACACCCACCGAGGTGTTCTCCTACGTCCTGGCTCTCCGGAACCAGACGCGGAAGTTTCGCGAGCTGGCCGAGGCCAACCTGGAGGCCAGCCAAGAGGGGATGAAACGCTGGTACGACCAGAATGCCACTCTGGTCGAGTTTCAACCAGGCCAACAGGTTTGGGTCATGTCCCCAGTGGAACCTTGCGCCTTGCAGGACAAGTGGACTGGACCCTTTAAGGTGATAGAGTGCAAGAGCCAGGTCACCTACCTCGTTGATACGAGATCAGCCAGGAACGCCCTGAAAGTCCTACACGTGAACCGGCTCAAACCCCACTTTGTGCGTTCTGAGTTGGGATTACTCCTTGCCACCGACGACGGAGAGGAAGAAGAAACGGACCCTCTACCAGATCTCCTGTGTGCAAAGGATCAAGATGGCTCCGTAGAGGGAGTGAGTCTCTCCTCCTCCCTCACCCCCTTGCAGCGTGAAGAATGTCGCCACTTGCTGGGACAATTCTCAGACCTCTTCTCCCTCACCCCCGGCGTCACCAGTTGGTGCATCCATGACGTGGAAACCGGGGACAGCCCTCCGGTACGACACAGAGCCTACCGAGTCCCTGACAGAGTTCGAGCCTGCATCAAGGCTGAAGTCGACAAAATGTTGGACCTAGGAGTGGTGGAAGCCTCCGACAGCCCATGGGCTAGCCCCGTGGTCCTGGTTCCGAAGGCAGCCGCCCCCGGCACCGTTCCTGAGCTGAGGTTCTGCGTAGACTACCGCGGACTCAACGCAGTCACCCGAACCGACGCGCACCCCATCCCCCGAGCCGACGAACTCATTGACCGCCTAGGTTCGGCTCAGTACCTCAGTACCTTCGACCTCACCAGTGGCTACTGGCAGATCGGCCTCACAGAGAGGGCCCAAGAAAGGTCTGCTTTCTCCACTCCGGATGGCCATTTCCACTTCTGAGTGATGCCCTTCGGCATGAAAAACGCCCCCGCCACCTTCCAACGACTGGTCAATCAGGTGCTGGCCGGGTTGGAAAGTTTCAGCGCAGCCTATCTCGACGACATTGCGGTGTTCAGTGCTCACTGGCCCGAGCACTTGCAACACCTCTGGGAGGTGTTGGACGCCCTGCGTCGAGCCGGGCTCACCATTAAAGCTAGCAAATGCCAAATAGGACAAAGCTCCGTGGTCTACCTCGGGCACCACACCTTACTTAGATATAGGACACCTGTATCTACCTTATATATAGACACATATGCACCTATAAGTCACTCCTATGGTAGGCCTCGACAATCCTGGAGTGCTTGGTTATATGTGAGAGGGTGCCCTAGCATTAGCTTAGCCCCTCTGCAGCTTTCGGAACCATCTCCTTATAGCTGTTCTATTGTATAGCCATACCATATACTCTTTAGTGCATTATAATCCTCGCGGTTAATGCTAACTTTGGATTGGCTTTATCAAAACATGTCGTGTAAGGTGTCAAACACTTTGTAATACTATCGCCCCCCCCCCCCCCACCAGACCTGATGGCGGGGGTAGCATTCCACTCTTCTTGAGGTAGAAGACATGTAGTTACTGCTTTACCCGGTTAAAGTTAAACAGAGCCTCAGCATCATAAAATGGATGCTGCTGCCACAGACACAAGTCTGACCTCCTGCTGCTGGACCTGGACAATAGGTTTCCTCTCCAGGGAGGTGCCAGCACCTCCCCAGACAGGGGTTTTGTGTATTGGGGCAGGGAGGGCTGCATTCAGTGAATGCATCTAGACACTGCCTGGGGCACACAAGGTGCTCCATGCATAGCCCGGTTCAAACCAGTTGCTGGGGCACTCCAGCCCCAGCTCTGGCGCGAAACTGGACAAAGGGAAAGGGGTGTAACCACCCCCTTCTCAGGTCCACCCATAGGAGGGACCTAGGCAGGTAATCCAGCCCCTTAGCTTAGTATAAGTATAGGAGCTGTGTCCCCAGGACTTCAGATTATCCTGGAACGAAACTTTGAAACAGAACTCTTGGACCTTTGACATTCTATTCTGACTAGAAGACTGAAGACATCTCCCTTGTGGTCAAGGAGTGACCACCCTGTGCAAACATTCACCATCAGCAACTTTGCCGGTCCGCTTTGTCGATGCTCCCACCGGAACTCGAAGACTCAGCAACACAGGAACTGGACTTCCAGACTTCTCTGACTCTGACCCACATCCACAGCAAAGCTGAGACTCGTGGCGGACACGAGAGATGTGGGACCGGACACCCTGGACATCCTGCAATTTGCTAACTGCTCGACTCCCGAAGTACCCTTGCAGTTGTGCATTGGGGTACGAGAAGCCCCAGCCCCATGCACCATTTGCACTGAAGCTCAGCCCTCCACACTCCACGAGTGCCTCGTGGGGCCCGCTCTTGCATTTCAGATCGACGCATCTTCCCGGTTCCTTGCCCGTTGGCTTGTGAGCCCCCTGAAGACCTTTTCTTGAAATAAACTTGCCTTCCTGGTTGCTCCAGGCTTGATCCAGCTTCCCTCCAAAGGAGAAGTGCCACAGACGTTGCTGGTCTGCAACAGAGCCAATCTCAACATCCTGCGTGGGTTGCATTTGCCAAGGCTTGTTGGGTCCAATCCGGATACCGACACCGCAGTCAACTAGATCCTTCGTGGGACAGTTCGAATCGAGCGCCTGGTCATCGTTGATGCCTCCTGGACCTCATGGCTGAAGAGACAAGCTCACCTTCTTCACCTGAGATCATCGCGACATCGCCTGGTTCCTTCCTGGTACCTTCCTGGTCACTGGGTAGTGACCCAGACTCTGTCCCCTCTGCTTTCAGGTTCTTCAGATCTTCGATCCACCCTTGGATCCACCCAGACACTCTTCCTTTCGCCGCCTGCAGCACTTCTTTGCAGATCTCCATAGAAAACGACAACGAAACCCGACACGAAAAGACACCTATGCACTCGGCTTCCCTGGGTGAGGTAACATGAGTACTCCGGTGCTCCCGTGGGTCTTGACTCTCGAAGTGTCCTAGTTTAAAAGGGTCCCATCCTAGTCCATCCAGAAGTGTCCTTAACAGTAACTTTGTAACTTCTTCGTTTCCCATTATAAGTCAATGGTAACTCGCGACAGTGTTTAGACACTGCACACGTCTCCCGTGGGCCTCCTACTTCCAAACCTTTGGTTGTTTAGTGTCGCCCCAGCGATTCCCCAGGCCCTAGGCCTATTCACAATTTCAGACGTGGTTCTTATACCACTTTCTTAGTATATGGTTCGTGAGGCCCCTAGGGCATTACTGTATATTGTACTTTGACCTCTGACCTCATAAAGAGTGCAGAGGGGTTGTGTTAGAAATAAATACATATATATTTGATATATACCATGTGTGGTGTCCTTTCATTTGGTATTCAAGGGATTATAATTGGTAAAACAAGTAGCTTCACATGTTCGCTGAAGTTTTAGCCCAAGACTGCTGGTCCATGCTACCACTAGGATAGCTTACTATAAGGTTGACTTTACAACCACCATCAATAAGGGTCGATTAGACTGGTGCAAGGTGCTCACTACAACTAGTGGACATCATATGTCAGGCTAACTTACCACACGGAAGAAGTTGTAGCCTTTTTAAACCGGGGCGCAAAAGAAAGAATGCAAAAGGAACCTTGCCAAAACCCTTACGTGATACTTTAAATTTGGCAGAATTATCTAGCGCAACTGATCACTGATTTCCAAAATCACAGGATCTGGTGCTGCTGATGTTCTAACCGGGATCCCCAGCTCCCGGGTCAGATGCTCTGGTCGCTACACCACATCCTTCCTGTTGTAATTATCTCCGCCCTGGCAGGACTTGGCTTACGGAAACGGTAGACAGCGTGCCGATCAACCAGACTTTGCTGACTGCGCTAAGCAAAACATGGCTGCTCCTAGCCTGGAAACAGCATAACCGGGTGGACGCAGCCACTAGCTCGGCCCCAAGCCGACGAGTGCTCTGTGGCGGGGGCCGGGGTCAAGGAACCCACCGCTGAACTCCGATCTGTGCAGCCACTTACCCCCCCTGCTCCCAGGACCTCCATGTTTAGCAACTGACGCGCTGCACACGTGATAAAGAGGCTAATGACACGGTGCCCAAAACCCAGCACCCCCACAGGCTCAGTGCTGTGGTGCCCCAAAACGGTGCACGGCCCGCAGAAGGGTCATGGGCGGAGCGGCCGGCAGGCAAAGTGTGGTGCCACACTCCCAAGGGCCACCCCCATCCACCTGAGCAAAGCATGCAACAGGCATCCATGGTCCGTGCCGGTCGCCCGGCGCCCAGAGCCTCGCGCCCATGACCAAGCCTGCGGCTCGCCTCAAGCCAGACTGGGAAGTCAAGTCAAGTCAAGTCAAAAACAACGTTATTCGATTTTGTTAAAAATCATAAAAGCACACTACAACAGTTAAAAAATCGTTCCAGGTACATATTTTAAAAATCTCATATGATACAATACAATTTAAAACACATTTTAAAAATTTCATATGGTACAATTCAATTTGAACAATAAAAGGTCATCATCATGTGCAAAAAAGCAAGAAATGCCTAATTCGTCCCAGTCCCCGCAGTTAGGCTTGTACTTTCCTCCTCCTAATTCGAACAGCAGCGACAAGATAATTTGCCACACTGAACATTACCAAGGGAGATTCGAGCATTTGTAGGAACAGTAGAGCGGGTTTTGCTTGAGAAAACGCTTTCCCCTTCAACAAGGGTAACAGATACTTTTGCCTTGGAACATGATAAAAAGGGCAGAATAACATAAGGTGCATATTGTCTTGTATGGAAAAGTTGTCGCATTCACATACTGGTTCATCCTCAAGCTTGAACTATCCCTGTCTATCACAGAGTACCAAGTAAATTTGGTTAAATCTAAACTTAACCAGAAGCCATCTGTGGAATGGGATGTTGACTAGAGCAAGATATGGTTGGATGGCAATACAGGTGAGTGTCATATAATGTGCTCTGACCGTGGGTTTTGTTAACTGGAGTTGTTCTCTCTCCAAGGACTTAAGTTTGTAAAAAGTTTCCTTGACCCAGGCTAGGTCTGCTTTTTTTAAATCAAGCGGGGAGGAGAAAATCTCCGGGCGTCCAAGTTCTACCGAGCACTTATTAATGTATGCCAGCCAAGCAATATCTTTATGCTTATCCAATTTTAAACAGTCCAACAAAATTTTGTGGTTAAGACCTAAGTTGTTATTGGTCCAAACTCTTATCCACAGGAGTATAGGTGCCATGGAGAGGATATCAGTAATATATCCTACTCCAAGCTCCTGATGGACGGAAAAAGTGGCTGTTGATGAGGGGAGTCCTAATATAGAACAGAAAAACTTAATAACCTCCGTTTGAATGGTTTCAGTTTTTACATAACCCCATAATCCAGCTCCGTATCTCGCTATGGCCAATGATTTTGCCCTATACAAGGCTAAAAGTGCACCACTTGGTTTCCCCCCAGTCTCCTTGAGAAGCTTAAAATAGCGTTAACAGAGCTCCTCACTGCTTTAGTCTTTGCTAATACCTGGGGGATCCAGCTGCCCTTGGTGTCGAAAATGACTCCGAGGTAAGTGAAAACTTTAACATTACTAATCACTTCCCCTTTGCAGTAAAAAGGTTTGGTATTATTTTTTGCTGCCCCAAAGACCATAACATGGGATTTCGCGTTATTAACCACAAGGTCAAGAGAGGACATGAAGTCACTAAATGCATTGAGAAGTCTCTGGAGGCCCAGGTGTGTCCTAGCTATTAAGGCGGCGTCATCCGCGTACAGGAGCACTGGGATATGAGTGTCTCCTGCACGCGGAGTGTCCACAGATGACGCCAAAAGAATTTTTTCCAGAGAGTTTATATATAAAGTGAACAGCATAGGGGCAAGGATGCAGCCTTGCCGCACGCCCCTGCCTGATTTAAACCATGCTGTACGATGCCCCTCTTGATCCATTCTAATGGAAGCCTTGAGGTCCTTATGGAGTTCAGCCAAGAAGTGGACCAAAGGGGGGTCCAATCCCATTTGTAACAGCATGCCCCACAACTTGGCTCTATTCACTAAATCGAACGCTGTGGACAGATCCATGTAAGCAACAAAAATAGTCCCTTTTTTAGCCTTTGTATATTTAGCAATTATCATGTTCAAGTTCAGGCATTGGTCCTCTGTCCCTCTACCTGACCGGAAACCATACTGGGCATTGGACAAAATATTATTCTCTGTAGTCCATTTATTAATTTTCACCAGTAGTACTTTTCCCAGGATCTTCATGGAGGAATCTAACAAGGATATGGGGCGATAACATTTAGGGTCATTTCTTACTCCTTTTTTAAAAATTGGTACAATGATTGAGCATGTTCAGGTATTAGGAAAACCCCCTTTAAGTACATTATTATAAACATTCGTTAGTACAGTTTCCCACAGCTCTGGGTTTGATTTATATAAGTCCAAAGGAACTCCATCGGGTCCTGGGGCTTTGTTCTTAGCGGACCCAATTATTACGACCTTGACTTCGTTTTCAGTAAAATCAACCACGGGTTGCAAATTAGCGTAACATGGTATGCAGAAAGTTTCATACAATTGATTGCTCCCATAGATAACTGAAAAATGATTAAGCCAGTCTGTCTCAGGTATATTAGCCTCAAGGTCTGTGTTGCATGTCTTAGCAAATATGGGGTTATTGATTATGGACCAAAATTTAGAGCTGTGTTTTAGGGTAGTGGAATCCATTAAAGCATCCCAAGCTTCTTCTTTAACAGCTTTTTTGCGTGTTTTTACCGCCTCTGCATATTTTTTCCTCAGTTGAGCTATCACTAGCCTATTTCTAGGAGAATGTTTTAGTGCTGCTATCAGTGCAGAGTGGGCTTTTGAGCAGGAATGGTCGAACCAGCCGGAGGCTGGAGCGGGTCCCCTTTTAGGGCTAAGTGTTAGTTCTTTCTCCACCTTCGAGCAAATAGCCTCAAAGGCGGCAATGATCTCTTTATCCCCCCTAGCGGGGTCCCTGCAAATCTGGAATTCCGCCACCATTTCGTGTTCAATGAGATTCAAAAAATCTTCAGGGCAAACTTTGCACCATTTTAATCGCGCCCTTGATCTTTGCTCTTAACGTGCTTCACAGAAGTGGCCAACAAGGCCCCCTTCAGCAATCCAAGTGATCCATCCAGCATTAGACACACCGGATTGTGATCACTTAAGCCACTTTCAGTTGCGTTATAGAAATGGACATAATGGAGGAGCCCTGGGGACATGAAAATGTAATCAATGATGGATTCACTACCCCTAGCATTGTAAGTCACCACCCGTTCCTTTGGATCAGCAAAACTTGGTTCATACAGATCATTAGCTGATAACAAATGTTCCATAGCTGAACCCTTCAGGCTATGCTCAAAATGGGGAGGGGTCGTGAGATCAGGCCCATCAAAATCTTTGATCTGACATTGTAATTCACATAAGTGGACATTAAAATCACCCATTAAAATAATTTGAACAAAAGTGGTTTGTTTTGACATATAATCCGTTACAAATAAATTTAAACAGTCTAAAACAGAATTTCGGGGGCCACCCTGCAAAGAATTATAACAATTTATGAAGAGTGTTTTATTTTTATCTACGTGACGTATTTCGACCAGTTGATAATGATGTGAGGAACTTGGAATTTCTCTCACACTCCCAGCTATATTGAGGGATACCAAGAACATCAGGCCACCAATGTCCCTTCCCACCACGGAACACTGTGCTTTTACAAAGAAAGAGGAGTATCCATCCAGCCAAAAAGAGTTGTCCCTAGCCCACGTTTCCTGCATGGCTACTATATCGTATTCTTTCAGCTTGCCTAGCCAGATTGGATCATTTTGTTTGGCACGTGTTAGACGGACCGGGAGGGTCGGCCGAGGTTACGGGGAGAGGTCTCCAGGGAGAGCCGTCTCCAACGACTGTACAGATAAGTAACTTCCCCCCCACAGACGGACACCACACAAGGTTGAAGGTTAACGAGACTTTATATGCAATTCTTAGGTTACGATGATGGATACAAGGAGGTCTGGACTCAGGGGTCCCCTCGGTTCTAGTCTCTGGTTTAGGAAAGGGGTAGCGGGACAGTCTTAGTTACCAATGAGTACAAAATAGCTCTCAATCCTCGAGCTCGGCGTTCTAGATGATCGGGCCGTGGAGGAGCCAAGCAGGTCCCGAGATGGATGAAGGAAGGACGACGGTCCGCGGCGGAGCCTGCAGGTCCCGGTAGAAGATGACGGTTACAACGGTCCGCGGCCACGCCAGCAGATCCCGACGACGATGAAGGATGAAGGTTACGACGGCTGTGGCAGCGCCAACAGGCAGGACGATGGTGCACAGGACAGAGCTATGGCAGCGCCAGTAGTCCGTCCAGGATGAGTTCCTCTTTACGTCTCTCGACTCCAAGATACAACTGCCCTCCTGCTCTGGAGCTGCCCCAGTTATAGGGCTGGCGTGCTTTGATGTCCGGACCCTCGCACTTGGAGGTCGGGAGGTCCGGGATGGGGGAGTCCAGACACCCAGCAGGGGGGTGGAGCCAGCGCCCGGGGAGGCGATGGGCGAGCGGCACTTGGTGGGGGAGAGCCATCGGCACCTCTTTCTCCCATTGACTTGCCAAGTAGCCCGCTCACCTCCTGGGTGGAGGGTGGTGCCGGAATGTCTGAGGCCGGGCCAGGCCCAGGGTTGAGGTCGATCGGGGGGCCAGGCGGCCTCGTGGTGGAGTGTCCAAGATGGCGCCCCAGGCTGGGCGCGTGGGCCGGCAGTGGATCGGACCCACGAGGTCGGCAGGCTCGAGGGCAGGGGTCCCTGAGGGGACGGAGGACGTGCAATGGTGGTGTGTGGTACTTGCGGGACTGGGCTCAGGCCTGGTTGGGCCGGGGGAGAGCGGCCCTTCATGTGGCCTGTCCAACATGCGTCCCCCCCAGCTGAAGGCGGGGAGAGTTACCCATCCTCTTGGGGACTCTCCTCGTCGAGGCGGAAAAACCGGGACAGGCCATCCGCGTTGGCGTGATCTGGCCCAGGCCGGTGTTCGACTGTGAAGTCCATACCTTGCAAGGAGATGGACCAGCGTAGCAACTTTGGGTTCTCCCCCCGCATATGCATCAGCCATTGCAGGGGTCGGTGGTCGGTCTGCACCCGAAAGTGGGTGCCGAAAAGGTAGGGCCGGAGCTTCTTGAGGGCCCATACCACAGCGAAGGCTTCCCTCTCTATGGTGCTCCAGCGTTGCTCCCGTGGTAGGAGTCTCCGGCTGATGAAGGCCACCGGTTGATCAAGGCCTTCGGGGTTCACTTGAGACAGGACTGCCCCAATGCCCTGGTCGGAGGCGTCCGTCTGGACGACGAACTCCCGGCTGTAGTCTGGGGCCTGGAGCACAGGGGCGGAACACATGGCGGCCTTTAATTGTTCAAATGCAGTTTGACACTCTGGGGTCCAGGTGACTTTCTTGGGCTGGTTCTTTGACGTGAGTTCTGTGAGGGGCCCCACTATGGTACCATAGTCTTTTACGAACCTTCGGTAGTAGCCCGTGAGGCCCAGGAAGGCTCGTACCTCGGTTTGGGTGATGGGGGGCTGCCAGGCCTGGATGGCGGCAATTTTCAGCTGTAGCGGGGCCACTAGGCCGCTTCCCACCTGGTGTCCGAGGTAGGTTACAGACCCTTGCCCAATTTGACACTTGCTGGCCTTGATCGTGAGGCCAGCTCGCTGAAGGGCTTGCAGCACTGCTCGGAGGTGGTGGAGGTGCTCGGTCCAATGGTGGCTGTATACAGCGATGTCGTCTAGGTAGGCGGCGCTGAATCCTTCGAGCCCCGCCAGGACCTGATTGACGAGCCGTTGGAATGTTGCTGGGGCATTCTTCATGCCGAAGGGCATGACCGTGAAATGGTAATGGCCATCGGGGGTGGAGAAGGCTGAACGTTCTTGCGCCCGGGGTGTGAGGCCGATCTGCCAATAGCCTGCTGTCAGGTCGAAGATGCTGAGGTAGCGGGCAGCTCCCATTCGGTCGACTAGTTCATCTGCCCGGGGGATGGGATGCGCGTCTGTTCTGGTGACCGCATTCAAGCCCCGGTAGTCGACGCAGAACCGGAGTTCTGGGGTGGTGCCGGGGGCCGCTGCCTTGGGGACCAGTACGACAGGGCTGGCCCAGGGACTGTCTGAGGGCTCGATGACCCCGATCGTGAGCATCTTGGCTATTTCTTCCTGGATGCAGGCCCGTACCCGGTCTGGCACGCGGTAGGCCCGGTGGCGGATAGGGGGGCTGTCCCCGGTATCCACATCGTGCACACACCAGGAAGTGACACCCGGGGTGAGGGAGAACAGGCTGGCGAACTGTGATAGGAGGGCTTGACACTCCTGGCGTTGTTCTCTGGTGAGGGCCTCTGAGAGCCGGACCCCATCCACGGAGCCGTCTTGCTCTTGAGTCCGTAGGAGGTCAGGGAGAGGCTCGGAGTCTTCTTCAACCCCAGTGTCTGTGGCCATCAGGAGGCTGAGCTCTGTTCGCACAAAGTGGGGCTTTAGTCTGTTAGCGTGGAGGACCCGGAGAGGGTTCCGGGAGGATTCCATGTCGATGAGATAAGTGGCAGGACCCTTGCGCTCTATTACTTTGAAGGGCCCCGTCCATTTGTCTTGCAGGGCGCATGGCTCAGTGGGGGACATCACCCATACCTGTTGGCCAGGTTCGAATTCAATGGATGAGGCATTCTGGTCATACCATTTTTTCATGTCCTCTTGACTGGCCTCTAGGTTGGCCTTCGCTAGTTCTCTGAACCGCCGGGTCTGGTTGCGGAGGGTGAGGAGGTACCGGAAGACATCTGGAGGGTTCTTTAGCGGAGGCGTCTCCCAGCCTTCTTTGACGAGACTGAGCGGCCCTCGCACTGGGTGTCCATATAGCAGTTCAAATGGGCTGAAGCCCAGGGATTTCTGGGGGACTTCTCGATACGCGAAGAGGAGGCACGGCAGCAGCACATCCCACTGGCGACGGAGGGGCTCTTCCAACCCCCCGATCATTCCCTTTAGCGTGCGGTTGAACCGCTCAACGAGTCCGTTCCCTTGAGGGTGATAGGGGGTTGTGAATCTGTAGGTGACCCCGCACTGTTGCCAGAGGGACTTCATGTATTTGGAAATAAAGTTCGTGCCTCTGTCGCTGACGACCTCTCGGGGGAAGCCCACACGGGAGAAGATCCCCATCAGGGCCCGGCCGACCACCGGGGCTGTCACAGTTCGCAGAGGAACAGCCTCAGGGTAGCGGGTGGCGTGGTCCACTAGCACCAGGATGAATCGATGGCCTTGTTTTGTGCGTGGGTCCAAGGGCCCCACAATGTCTATTCCGACTCTCTCAAACGGGGTAGTGACCACGGGAAAAGGTTGCAGGGGAGCCTTTAGTTTGCGGCCGCTCTTCCCACTGGCTTGGCACGTGGGGCAAGATCGGCAATGCTGGTGCACATCGTTTCTCATTTTGGGCCAGAAGAAGTGGGTCACTAGGCGACTGTAGGTTTTATCTTGTCCCAGATGTCCTGCCAGGGGGACATCGTGGGCCAGGTTTAACAGGAAGTCTCTGAAACGGAGGGGTACCACTAGTACTCGGTTGCTCCCCAGCTCGGCGATTCTTTGCTCGCTGTACAGCAGATCATTGTCCCAGTAGACCCAATGAGTTCCGGGGGTATCCCCTGCGCTTTGGGCGAGCGCTTGCTGGCGGAGTCCCTCGAGGGAGGGACAGGTCTTCTGTTCTTTGCGAAATTGTTCTTGCGTGGGCCCCCCTTCTTGAGGCCACTGGTCGAGGTTAGCGAGGTCGGTAGGTTGAGCTGGTTCGGCGGGAATGTTACGGTCGGTGTTTTCGGCCGGGGCGACCGGAGGCGGTGGCGCCGGCCATTCGGGTTCTTCTGGCTGGTGGTTGGCACGGGCGGCCATGGAACGGGTGGTGACGCACGCCCAGTCTGGGACGCCCAACATCCCCAGGTGTTCCTTTCGCTCCACGGCGGCCCACGGAGAGCTTTCCAGGTCATTGCCCAGGAGGCAGTCTACGGGGGCATCGTCTCGGACCGTCACTTTCAACATGCCGGAGACCCCCCCCCATTCGAAGGGGACGCAGGCCATCCGACACAGGCTCTCCGAGTTATCGGCTGATCGTACAGGGCAGAGAATGTTCGGTAGATACTGTTCTGGGGCCACCAGGTGACAGCGGACGGCTGTTACACTGGCCCCGGTGTCACGAAGGGCTTCGGCCTGGTGTCCATTGATGCTCACCCATTGGCTGTACTTCTGGGTGTTAGCGGGTAGGGGGACCCGCGGGACCATGTCTTTCCCCCCTAAGCAGGCTAGAGTCATGGCGGCTGGCTCCCACTCTTGATGCTCTTGTTCGTACTCTTCCTGTTCCTCGGAGATCTGTTCTTCCCCTAGGGCTGCAGCGGCCACTTGGCGGGGTCTTGGGCTCTGGTACTGCGGGCAGTTTGGGTCGTTCGCATAGTGGCCGACTCGTTGACATCGGTGACACGTGACATTGGCTCTGTACCCCGGTCGCGCTGGGGTGCTGCCCCGGTTGGCCGGGGGGGTGGTGTTGGTAGCGGGGGCGACCGGGGCGTTGTCTCTTCCTCGCCCTTGGCCCCCTCCTCCTCCTCTGGGTCGGTGCTGACCATTGTTGTTCCGGTTCTGTTCGTAGGACCCATTCCGGCCCACTCTGGTGATCTCCCACCGGTCAGCTTCGGCTGCGAGCTGCCGGGGATCCGTTAACTTGCTGTCGAGGAGGTGTTGGCGGAGTTCAATGAAGCAATTGTTCGACAGATGCTCCCATACCATCAGGTTAAATAGTTGCTCGTAGGTCGTGACGTTGCTTCCTCGGATCCAGCCCTCGAAGGCTCGGCTAAAGTATGTTACATAGTCCACCCAAGTTGTACCCGGGATGCGGGTGCAGTCTCGGAACCTCTGACGGTACATCTCGGGTGTGAGACCATAGCGGGTGAGGAGGGCCGCTTTCATATGGTCGTAGGAGGTCATCTGGTGGTCCGGGAGCTGTAGTAGGGTGTCGCGGCCCTCATTGAGGAATCTTCCCCAGAGACCGGCTCCCCAGTCGCTTCTATCGATCCGGTGTGCAGTCATAGCGATTTCATAGGCTTTAAACCATTGCTGGATGTCGTCCTCTCTGAAGTATTCTCGGACAACATCCTTGGGGATGTGTACCTTTTTGTCTGTGGCCCCTGAGGTGGGGGGTCGCTCGGGCACCCCTGCTTCTTTATCCTGCTTGCGTAGGTTGATCTCGGCTAGGTTTCGTTCGTGTTCGTACGCTAGTTTCTTTTCCTCGAGCTCCCTTTGTCTCTGTTTCTCCTCTCTTTCTTCTCGGAGACGCAGGTGCTCTAAGTTGATTTTTTGTTCGGCCAACTTAAGTTCAACGTCCATTTTAAGTCGGGCCATTTCTAGTTCGTGTAGTCGGGTCCTTTCTCTTTCCTGGATCTCGTCTTGCGAGAGACCCGTTCTTTGCCCTTCCGGGGCCGTGGTCGTTTTTTCTACGGTGCTTTGATCAGGGGTTCCGGCAGCCCCGGTTTCTGCCCAAGATTCTAGGGCATGCTTAAAATCGTCCTTGGTACTCAGTCCGGTGGTAGCGATACCCAGTTCGATGCAGAATTGTTTAAGTTCACGATGGTTGTACTCCTCCAATTTCTCCATTTGGAATTTCTCGGTTGATCCGCTCTCTTTCGTGGTCATTGTGACTTCGTCGTGGGGTGAGCTACTCTCTGTACGTTTATGCGGTGATTCGGATCGCGCCGCTGGCCACCAATGTTAGACGGACCGGGAGGGTCGGCCGAGGTTACGGGGAGAGGTCTCCAGGGAGAGCCGTCTCCAACGACTGTACAGATAAGTAACTTCCCCCCCACAGACGGACACCACACAAGGTTGAAGGTTAACGAGACTTTATATGCAATTCTTAGGTTACGATGATGGATACAAGGAGGTCTGGACTCAGGGGTCCCCTCGGTTCTAGTCTCTGGTTTAGGAAAGGGGTAGCGGGACAGTCTTAGTTACCAATGAGTACAAAATAGCTCTCAATCCTCGAGCTCGGCGTTCTAGATGATCGGGCCGTGGAGGAGCCAAGCAGGTCCCGAGATGGATGAAGGAAGGACGACGGTCCGCGGCGGAGCCTGCAGGTCCCGGTAGAAGATGACGGTTACAACGGTCCGCGGCCACGCCAGCAGATCCCGACGACGATGAAGGATGAAGGTTACGACGGCTGTGGCAGCGCCAACAGGCAGGACGATGGTGCACAGGACAGAGCTATGGCAGCGCCAGTAGTCCGTCCAGGATGAGTTCCTCTTTACGTCTCTCGACTCCAAGATACAACTGCCCTCCTGCTCTGGAGCTGCCCCAGTTATAGGGCTGGCGTGCTTTGATGTCCGGACCCTCGCACTTGGAGGTCGGGAGGTCCGGGATGGGGGAGTCCAGACACCCAGCAGGGGGGTGGAGCCAGCGCCCGGGGAGGCGATGGGCGAGCGGCACTTGGTGGGGGAGAGCCATCGGCACCTCTTTCTCCCATTGACTTGCCAAGTAGCCCGCTCACCTCCTGGGTGGAGGGTGGTGCCGGAATGTCTGAGGCCGGGCCAGGCCCAGGGTTGAGGTCGATCGGGGGGCCAGGCGGCCTCGTGGTGGAGTGTCCAAGATGGCGCCCCAGGCTGGGCGCGTGGGCCGGCAGTGGATCGGACCCACGAGGTCGGCAGGCTCGAGGGCAGGGGTCCCTGAGGGGACGGAGGACGTGCAATGGTGGTGTGTGGTACTTGCGGGACTGGGCTCAGGCCTGGTTGGGCCGGGGGAGAGTGGCCCTTCATGTGGCCTGTCCAACAGCACGTAAGCCCGCAATGTTCCAGGTCAAAATCTTAATATTTCTGTTACCTCCCTCTGTTGTCACCTCCCCCACATTAGATACCGCATTACAAGGGGTAGAGTTGTTAGCAATATTACAGGGGGTAGGGATGTCAATGGGATCATCCTGTGCACTGGCTGGCTGATTTGTTAGCGTGGGATCTAGTCAGTCCATGACAACCTGATTGTCAAGAACCGCAAATCTATTTAAAAGAGGCAGGTTATCTGGATGTGTATTCATTACAGGTGTGGCTACACCGCTTCCCCTGACCCTCTTAGTCACCCATTCATTTCCTTGTAGAGGGAAATTTTGTTTACCCTGAGACCCAGGGTTATTGTTTGGCTGGGGCCTACCATGCCCGTCCCCAGTTAGCCTGGGTGCAGGAGGGTAGAAAAAACCCAGCGGCATGGCACGCACCCCCTTTGCTAAAGGATCTAAAGGGGAAGCGTCCCAGAAGAGTCGGCTTGTGACATCACGCGATTTAAAATTAACTATGACACAATCACCTGCCACACAATTCTTGGTTTTACCAACCCAGTTAACCCTTCTACACATCAATATATTAGCTGCGATATTACTTTCACCCGTGCAATTTGCATTGCACCACTTTTCCGTGTGCTTACGCAGTGTTTCATGATGTTCTACCTCCCCCGCATCTAATTTGGGTACATTAACCAGAACAGCCACAAAGGGTGTTGCATCAGGAGGTAGGTGCACTGGGGGCACCCTAGCCCTCTGGTCTCCCAGAGAACATGATGGCTTTTCCGGTAAAGGTTTTTCCAATATAACGGGGTTTTGGCACAGCTTGCGGCAAGGGTGTATATCTGCCATTTACAACTTTCCCTTTGGCTGGCGCAGAGTTTTCTGCTGGTATATTAATTACTGGATTAATTGGCGGGTCAATTTCTATTGGTACTGAAACCGGGGCCTGATTAATCAAAAAATTGTTAATGCGTTCACATTTGTTCAACAAGTTATTAACACAGTCCTTCAGTGTCTCTGTAATGTCTGATGCAATTTGGATTAAAGCTGATTCTAGCCTCTCGGTAAAAAGTTTTTCCAAAAGTTCCGTGAGGCCCTCCTTAGTAACATAGGAGGCCTGCTGTCCCCCAGATTGGATGTTGGCCGTAGTTTCTTCCACACCCACAACCTCAATACTAACAGGTTTTACAGTAATAGGAAGTTCTGGGGAAGGCAGGACAGTAGGGGTCTGTGCCAAGTTTGTCCGGCATGATTCGATTATGACCCTCGGCTCCAGTGGTACACAACTGATGGGCGAAGAAATTGTAGTGCTAATGCTTCCAGATGTGGTTTCCAACCCCAATGCACGTTCAGAAACAGCTATCTGAGTGGATAGTTCGTCCACTTTTGAAGTCAAATATGTAATTATGCTGGTCGTGTATTTTGGGACCTTGGCCTTAACTTCTCCCGTCAATGAAGTAATTAATTTTCGCTTATCCATGGTGTTAGGGATGTGGCCCGTCCCGTCCCTGGTCGTCCTTGGACGGCCTTAGACGGCCCGCCCTCTGCCGGGGCTCCGCCCGGCGTCGCCCGCGCGCGTCCCGCGACGCGGAGGGGTGGGCTGTGCTTTGTAGCGCCTCCGGGCGCGAAGACAGCGGGACACAGGAAGTCCACGCAAAGCCCGCTGGGAGCTGTAGTCTCCAGCCGCTCCTGGATGGACGTAGGCGGCGAGACCAACAGCGTTGCCAACCCAGGGGCAGGAGCTGCGTGCTGGCGTATGGTCCGGTGAGTGCGCCTGCTGGAATGAGACCCCCGCTCCACCGAGGGGTGGGCTGTGCTTTGTAGCGCCTCCGGGCGCGAAGACAGCGGGACACAGGAAGTCCACGCAAAGCCCGCTGGGAGCTGTAGTCTCCAGCCGCTCCTGGATGGACGATGGCGGCGAGACCAACAGCGTTGCCAACCCAGGGGCAGGAGCTGCGTGCTGGCGTATGGTCCGGTGAGTGCGCCTGCTGGAATGAGACCCCCGCTCCACCAAGGGGTGGGCTGTGCTTTGTAGCACCTTCGGGCGCGAAGACAGCGGGACACAGGAAGTCCACGCAAAGCCCGCTGGGAGCTGTAGTCTCCAGCCGCTCCTGGATGGACGATGGCGGCGAGACCAACAGCGTTGCCAACACAGGGGCAGGAGCTGCGTGCTGGCGTATGGTCCGGTGAGTGCGCCTGCTGGAATGAGACCCCCGCTCCACCGAGGGGTGGGCTGTGCTTTGTAGCGCCTCCGGGCGCGAAGACAGCGGGACACAGGAAGTCCACGCAAAGCCCGCTGGGAGCTGTAGTCTCCAGCCGCTCCTGGATGGACGATGGCGGCGAGACCAACAGCGTTGCCAACCCAGGGGCAGGAGCTGCGTGCTGGCGTATGGTCCGGTGAGTGCGCCTGCTGGAATGAGACCGGGATCCCCAGCTCCCGGGTCAGATGCTCTGGTCGCTACACCACATCCTTCCTGTTGTAATTATCTCTGCCCTGGCAGGACTTGGCTTACGGAAACGGTAGACAGCGTGCCGATCAACCAGACTTTGCTGACTGCGCTAAGCAAAACATGGCTGCTCCTAGCCTGGAAAACAGCATAACCGGGTGGACGCAGCCACTAGCTCGGCCCCAAGCCGACGAGTGCTCTGTGGCGGGGGCCGGGGTCAAGGAACCCACCGCTGAACTCCGATCTGTGCAGCCACTTACCCCCCTGCTCCCAGGACCTCCGTGTTTAGCAACTGACGCGCTGCACACGTGATAAAGAGGCTAATGACACGGTGCCCAAAACCCAGCACCCCCACAGGCTCAGTGCTGGGGTGCCCCAAAACGGTCCACGACCCGCAGAAGGGTCATGGGCGGAGCGGCCGGCAGGCAAAGTGTGGTGCCACACTCCCAAGGGCCACCCCCATCCACCTGAGCAAAGCATGCAACAGGCATCCATGGTCCGTGCCGGTCGCCCGGCGCCCAGAGCCTCGCGCCCATGACCAAGCCTGCGGCTCGCCTCAAGCCAGACTGGGAAACATTGTGCCCTATCGCACCCCCCCGCCCACCCGGGACCACACATACGTGCCCACGCGACCACTGACTCGTGGCAGGCAGGGGTTCAGACTCAGCGCCGCATCGCATCCACCACCACACAACGGAGGAGGCCTCTGGATGCAAACAACCAAACCGCTGACACCAGGCCAAACCCTCAGTGGGAGCCCAAAGTTCCGAAGCTGTGGGGTGGAGACCCACATATGGATATCATGACTAATCCACAGCTGGACACTGACGGGGCGAGCCACCTTATATAGGGTGGATCAAAAGTCCATCGCGACCCCCATGGCACTCCAAAACTGGCAGACATCGAGAGGCGCCACCAGGCCGTGAACCTCCCATGCTGTGCATCCTACAAGCCAAACCTCTAGCCACTCCGCCGCTTGGCAGTAAACGGGTCCGGGCATCTCTAAAGACCTGCCATGGTGCTACCACAAACAGTCTGGTCCCCCCCCCCCCTCACCCAATAACTCGTTTAAGAAAGAGGAGGGGGGGGGTGATATGCAGAGAGGCTGATTTCGACCCCTAATACTCAGTCTCCCGACCGAGAACCGACATAGACGGCGTGTCCGGTGCAAAGAGGAACAGCGTTAAGGGTACCTATTGAGCAGGCAAGGCAGGGGAAGCACACAACCTCCCCCCCCCCCCCCGACTCGCTTAGCTAGAAGACTTGCCCGGAGACACAGGGGGCTGAAACGGCCCCACCCAGTTGTGTGCCTGTGCCGCCGTCCACACATGGCACGATGGGGAAGAGGAGGGAGGGAGGGACGGGAACCACCGGAGTCCACAGGGAACATCCACCCCAAACAGAGCAAACACAGGGCACTGGGAGGTCGGTGTCCTTCGCCGACCCCTCCCTGCCACTGCTGCCTGTTTATGCCCCAGAGACGGACTCGAACATGCGCTCCAACAGGCTCATGGTGGCCCTGGGCAAGGAGCATAGGAAGGGGGCGCGGAAGAGGGGGTCCGGGCGGTGCGGAGCGCGTAGGCCAGTAAAGAGGGGGGGGGGTTCAGGGTGTTTAGAAGTGGAACAGAGCCGGAGGCGGCCAAATCCCTGCCACTGGGGCCGCCACGCAAATATGTATCCATCCTCAGAGGATTAATATATTAAGGATATATATTGGCGTGGTGGCCCCTGGGGTTTGGTGGCCCTGTGCAGGTGCACAGCTTGCACATGCCTAGAGCCGGCCCTGGCTCCAAGGTCGACTGTTGTTCGACTGCTGCAACTGCTCTACCAACTGATCACCCCCCCTCAACCATGGCGGTGCAGCTCGCTCGGGCCAGAAGCAGTTCTCTTGAGTCCGGCTCAGTATCACCGACTGTTCCTGGGAGTTATGCCAGTTCGGTGGGGCGTCGCGTGTGGCAAGAGGTTCCGACTAACTTTGAAATGGCTTGGGACCCGAAGTAACGAGACGACGCTGCTGGATCCGACACGACCCGACGCTCTTTTCCCAGCAACAGTGGCTTCCTGCAGGTTTGACCCGTGCTAACGCGCTCCCTCCCACTCCATACTGACCACCAGGTAGGGCCGCCCCCCACAATGTGCCTCCACCCCACGTGGGGACAAGGGCTCCCATGGAACCCGCTGCCCCGCGGGAGGTACTATTGCTGCCCGTGCAGCATCACCTCTAAGGCCCGTGGGTGCCGATGCCCGGAGGGGCCGTGTATCGATGGAAGCGGGAGGAACTAGGCAACTCCATCGAGGCACAAATCAAGGACCTTAAACAATAGGCAAAGTGATCATGCCCACATCAGTGGCTACCCTTGTAGCACCCGCCGCAGGCCGACTACGATGCTGCTCCCATCCCTGCATAGCTCTTAAAGGGTCGGGTTGAGAGGGCGGGGTAAGGGTGTCCGGTCTGCGAGAGACAGGGAGACCCCAGATTTACAAGGGGGGGTTGGCCATAGACTGATTCACAGCACTCTCATGCTAGCCTGAAGAATCATGTACGACACGAGGCACGGCCGGGCCTGAAAGGTCAACGACAACAATGAACGGCCCTTCTAGACGGCGTGTCCAGCGCAAAGAGGACGCAAGATTGCTGGGGGAGGCATAAATACCTCCCCACCTCCTCTGCGCGCCGGAAGTGACGCGTCTAGTAAGGGGAGTCCTCCTGGAGTCCCGCATTATAGGGGGGGAGGGCCCAAATAGCACTAATAGGGCCCCCCGTGGGAGCTGCGGGCAGCAGCAATTTGTTAGTCTCATACAGCACCCAGGATGCACCTGGCACTGGGAGGGGGTCCTCCCGTGCGGGGGTGTGTGTCTCCTGGTTTTGGAAGGGGGTGCGTCTGCCCCTGGGAGGGTGTGTGAGGAGGGGTCGGAGGGGGTGTTGTGTCTCTGCCCCTGGGAGGGTGTGTGAGGAGGGGTCGGGGGTGTTGTGTCTCTGCCCCTGGGAGGGTGTGTGAGGAGGGGTCGGGGGGTGTTGTGTCTCTGCCCCTGGGAGGGTGTGTGAGGAGGGGTCGGGGGGTGTTGTGTCTCTGCCCCTGGGAGGGTGTGTGAGGAGGGGTCGGGGGGTGTTGTGTCTCTGCCCCTGGGAGGGTGTGTAAGGAGGAGTCGGAGGGGTGTTGTGTCTCTGCCCCTGGAAGGGTGTGTAAGGAGGGGTCGGAGGGGGTGTTGTGTCTCTGCCCCTGGGAGGGTGTGTAAGGAGGGGTCGGAGGGGTGTTGTGTCTCTGCCCCTGGGAGGGTGTGTAAGGAGGGGTCGGGGGTGTTGTGTCTCTGCCCCTGGGAGGGTGTGTGAGGAGGGGTCGGGGGGTGTTGTGTCTCTGCCCCTGGGAGGGTGTGTGAGGAGGGGTCGGGGGGTGTTGTGTCTCTGCCCCTGGGAGGGTGTGTGAGGAGGGGTCGGGGGGTGTTGTGTCTCTGCCCCTGGGAGGGTGTGTGAGGAGGGGTCGGGGGGTGTTGTGTCTCTGCCCCTGGGAGGGTGTGTGAGGAGGGGTCGGGGGGTGTTGTGTCTCTGCCCCTGGGAGGGTGTGTAAGGAGGGGTCGGAGGGGTGTTGTGTCTCTGCCCCTGGAAGGGTGTGTAAGGAGGGGTCGGAGGGGGTGATGTGTCTCTGCCCCTGGGAGGGTGTGTAAGGAGGGGTCGGAGGGGTGTTGTGTCTCTGCCCCTGGGAGGGTGTGTAAGGAGGGGTCGGGGGTGTTGTGTCTCTGCCCCTGGGAGGGTGTGTGAGGAGGGGTCGGGGGGTGTTGTGTCTCTGCCCCTGGGAGGCTGTGTGAGGAGGGGTCGGAGGGGGTGTTGTGTCTCTGCCCCTGGGAGGGTGTGTGAGGAGGGGTCGGGGGTGTTGTGTCTCTGCCCCTGGGAGGGTGTGTGAGGAGGGGTCGGGGGTGTTGTGTCTCTGCCCCTGGGAGGGTGTGTAAGGAGGGGTCGGAGGGGTGTTGTGTCTCTGCTCCTGGGAGGGTGTGTGAGGAGGTGTCGGGGGTGTTGTGTCTGCCCCTGGGAGGGTGTGTGAGGAGGGGTCGGGGGTGTTGTGTCTCTGCCCCTGGGAGGGTGTGTGAGGAGGGGTCGGGGGGTGTTGTGTCTCTGCCCCTGGGAGGGTGTGTAAGGAGGGGTCGGAGGGGGTGTTGTGTCTCTGCCCCTGGGAGGGTGTGTAAGGAGGGGTCGGAGGGGTGTTGTGTCTCTGCCCCTGGGAGGGTGTGTAAGGAGGGGTCGGGGGTGTTGTGTCTCTGCCCCTGGGAGGGTGTGTGAGGAGGGGTCGGGGGGTGTTGTGTCTCTGCCCCTGGGAGGGTGTGTGAGGAGGGGTCGGAGGGGGTGTTGTGTCTCTGCCCCTGGGAGGGTGTGTGAGGAGGGGTCGGGGGGTGTTGTGTCTCTGCCCCTGGGAGGGTGTGTGAGGAGGGGTCGGGGGTGTTGTGTCTCTGCCCCTGGGAGGGTGTGTAAGGAGGGGTCGGAGGGGTGTTGTGTCTCTGCCCCTGGGAGGGTGTGTGAGGAGGTGTCGGGGGTGTTGTGTCTGCCCCTGGGAGGGTGTGTGAGGAGGGGTCGGGGGTGTTGTGTCTCTGCCCCTGGGAGGGTGTGTGAGGAGGGGTCGGGGGGTGTTGTGTCTCTGCCCCTGGGAGGGTGTGTGAGGAGGGGTCGGAGGGGGTGTTGTGTCTCTGCCCCTGGCAGGGTGTGTGAGGAGGGGTCGGAGGGGGTGTTGTGTCTCTGCCCCTGGGAGGGTGTGTGAGGAGGGGTCAGGGGGGGTGTTGTGTCTCTGCCCCTGGGAGGGTGTGTGAGGAGGGGTCGGAGGGGGTGTTGTGTCTCTGCCCCTGGGAGGGTGTGTGAGGAGGGGTCGGAGGGGTGTTGTGTCTCTGCCCCTGGGAGGGTGTGTGAGGAGGGGTCGGGGTGTTGTGTCTCTGCCCCTGGGAGGGTGTGTGAGGAGGGGTCGGGGGGTGTTGTGTCTCTGCCCCTGGGAGGGTGTGTGAGGAGGGGTCGGAGGGGGTGTTGTGTCTCTGCCCCTGGGAGGGTGTGTGAGGAGGGGTCGGGGGGTGTTGTGTCTCTGCCCCTGGGAGGGTGTGTGAGGAGGGGTCGGAGGGGGTGTTGTGTCTCTGCCCCTGGGAGGGTGTGTGAGGAGGGGTCGGGGGTGTTGTGTCTCTGCCCCTGGGAGGGTGTGTGAGGAGGGGTCGGGGGTGTTGTGTCTCTGCCCCTGGGAGGGTGTGTGAGGAGGGGTCGGAGGGGGTGTTGTGTCTCTGCCCCTGGGAGGGTGTGTGAGGAGGGGTCGGGGGGTGTTGTGTCTCTGCCCCTGGGAGGGTGTGTGAGGAGGGGTCGGAGGGGGTGTTGTGTCTCTGCCCCTGGGAGGGTGTGTGAGGAGGGGTGGGGGGGTGTTGTGTCTCTGCCCCCGGGAGGGTGAGTGAGGAGGGGTCGGAGGGGGTGTTGTGTCTCTGCCCCTGGGAGGGTGTGTGAGGAGGGGTCAGGGGGGGGTGTTGTGTCTCTGCCCCTGGGAGGGTGTGTGAGGAGGGGTCGGGGGGTGTTGTGTCTCTGCCCCTGGGAGGGTGTGTGAGGAGGGGTCGGAGGGGGTGTTGTGTCTCTGCCCCTGGGAGGGTGTGGGAGGAGGGGTCGGGGGGTGTTGTGTCTCTGCCCCTGGGAGGGTGTCTGAGGAGGGGTCAGGGGGGGGGGTGTTGTGTCTCTGCCCCTGGGAGGGTGTGTGAGGAGGGGTCGGAGGGGGTGTTGTGTCTCTGCCCCTGGGAGGGTGTGTGAGGAGGGGTCAGGGGGGGGGGGTGTTGTGTCTCTGCCCCTGGGAGGGTGTGTGAGGAGGGGTCGGGGGTGTTGTGTCTCTGCCCCTGGGAGGGTGTGTGAGGAGGGGTCGGAGGGGGTGTTGTGTCTCTGCCCCTGGGAGGGTGTGTGAGGAGGGGTTGGAGGGGGTGTTGTGTCTCTGCCCCTGGGAGGGTATGTGAGTAGGGGTCGGAGGGGTGTTGTGTCTCTGCCCCAGGGAAGGTGTGTGAGGAGGGGTCGGAGGGGGTGTTGTGTCTCTGCCCCTGGAAGGGTATGTAAGGAGGGGTCGGAGGGGTGTTGTGTCTCTGCCCCTGGGAGGGTGTGTGAGGAGGGGTCGGGGGTGTTGTGTCTGCCCCTGGAAGGGTGTGTGAGGAGGGGTCGGGGGTGTTGTGTCTCTGCCCCTGGGAGGGTGTGTGAGGAGGGGTCGGGGGTGTTGTGTCTCTGCCCCTGGGAGGGTGTGTGAGGGGGGGTCGGAGGGGGTGTTGTGTCTCTGCCCCTGGCAGGGTGTGTGAGGAGGGGTCGGAGGGGGTGTTGTGTCTCTGCCCCTGGGAGGGTGTGTGAGGAGGGGTCAGGGGGGGGGGGTGTTGTGTCTCTGCCCCTGGGAGGGTGTGTGAGGAGGGGTCGGAGGGGGTGTTGTGTCTCTGCCCCTGGGAGGGTGTGTGAGGAGGGGTCGGAGGGGTGTTGTGTCTCTGCCCCTGGGAGGGTGTGTGAGGAGGGGTCGGAGGGGGTGTTGTGTCTCTGCCCCTGGGAGGGTATGTGAGGAGGGGTCGGGGGGTGTTGTGTCTCTGCCCCTGGGAGGGTGTGTGAGGAGGGGTCGGAGGGGGTGTTGTGTCTCTGCCCCTGGGAGGGTGTGTGAGGAGGGGTCGGGGGGTGTTGTGTCTCTGCCCCTGGGAGGGTGTGTGAGGAGGGGTCGGAGGGGGTGTTGTGTCTCTGCCCCTGGGAGGGTGTGTGAGGAGGGGTCAGAGGGGGTGTTGTGTCTCTGCCCCTGGGAGGGTGTGTGAGGAGGGGTCGGGGGGGTGTTGTGTCTCTGCCCCTGGGAGGGTGTGTGAGGAGGGGTCGGGGTGTTGTGTCTCTGCCCCTGGGAGGGTGTGTAAGGAGGGGTCGGGGGGTGTTGTGTCTCTGCCCCTGGGAGGGTGTGTGAGGAGGGGTCGGGGGGTGTTGTGTCTCTGCCCCCTGGGAGGGTGTGTAAGGAGGGGTCGGGGGGTGTTGTGTCTCTGCCACTGGGAGGGTGTGTGAGGAGGGGTCGTGGGGGTGTTGTGTCTCTGCCCCTGGGAGGGTGTGTGAGGAGGGGTCGGGGGGTGTTGTGTCTCTGCCCCTGGGAGGGTGTGTGAGGAGGGGTCGGAGGGGGTGTTGTGTCTCTGCCCCTGGGAGGGTGTGTGAGGAGGGGTCGGAGGGGGTGTTGTGTCTTGTTAGACGGACCGGGAGGGTCGGCCGAGGTTACGGGGAGAGGTCTCCAGGGAGAGCCGTCTCCAACGACTGTACAGATAAGTAACTTCCCCCCCACAGACGGACACCACACAAGGTTGAAGGTTAACGAGACTTTATATGCAATTCTTAGGTTACGAGGATGGATACAAGGAGGTCTGGACTCAGGGGTCCCCTCGGTTCTAGTCTCTGGTTTAGGAAAGGGGTAGCGGGACAGTCTTAGTTACCAATGAGTACAAAATAGCTCTCAATCCTCGAGCTCGGCGTTCTAGATGATCGGGCCGTGGAGGAGCCAAGCAGGTCCCGAGATGGATGAAGGAAGGACGACGGTCCGCGGCGGAGCCTGCAGGTCCCGGTGGAAGATGACGGTTACAACGGTCCGCGGCCACGCCAGCAGATCCCGACGACGATGAAGGATGAAGGTTACGACGGCTGTGGCAGCGCCAACAGGCAGGACGATGGTGCACAGGACAGAGCTATGGCAGCGCCAGTAGTCCGTCCAGGATGAGTTCCTCTTTACGTCTCTCGACTCCAAGATACAACTGCCTTCCTGCTCTGGAGCTGCCCCAGTTATAGGGCTGGCGTGCTTTGATGTCCGGACCCTCGCACTTGGAGGTCGGGAGGTCCGGGATGGGGGAGTCCAGACACCCAGCAGGGGGGTGGAGCCAGCGCCCGGGGAGGCGATGGGCGAGCGGCACTTGGTGGGGGAGAGCCATTGGCACCTCTTTCTCCCATGGACTTGCCAAGTAGCCCGCTCACCTCCTGGGTGGAGGGTGGTGCCGGAATGTCTGAGGCCGGGCCAGGCCCAGGGTTGAGGTCGATCGGGGGCCAGGCGGCCTCGTGGTGGAGTGTCCAAGATGGCGCCCCAGGCTGGGCGCGTGGGCCGGCAGTGGATCGGACCCTCGAGGTCGGCAGGCTCGAGGGCAGGGGTCCCTGAGGGGACGGAGGACGTGCAATGGTGGTGTGTGGTACTTGCGGGACTGGGCTCAGGCCTGGTTGGGCCGGGGGAGAGCGGCCCTTCATGTGGCCTGTCCAACATGCGTCCCCCCCAGCTGAAGGCGGGGAGAGTTACCCATCCTCTTGGGGACTCTCCTCGTCGAGGCGGAAAAACCGGGACAGGCCATCCGCGTTAGCGTGATCTGGCCCAGGCCGGTGTTCGACTGTGAAGTCCATACCTTGCAAGGAGATGGACCAGCGTAGCAACTTTGGGTTCTCCCCCCGCATATGCATCAGCCATTGCAGGGGTCGGTGGTCGGTCTGCACCCGGAAGTGGGTGCCGAAAAGGTAGGGCCGGAGCTTCTTGAGGGCCCATACCACAGCGAAGGCTTCCCTCTCTATGGTGCTCCAGCGTTGCTCCCGTGGTAGGAGTCTCCGGCTGAGGAAGGCCACCGGTTGATCAAGGCCTTCGGTGTTCACTTGAGACAGGACTGCCCCAATGCCCTGGTCGGAGGCGTCCGTCTGGACGACGAACTCCCGGCTGTAGTCTGGGGCCTGGAGCACAGGGGCGGAACACATGGCGGCCTTTAATTGTTCAAATGCAGTTTGACACTCTGGGGTCCAGGTGACTTTCTTGGGCTGGTTCTTTGACGTGAGTTCTGTGAGGGGCCCCACTATGGTACCATAGTCTTTTACGAACCTTCGGTAGTAGCCCGTGAGGCCCAGGAAGGCTCGTACCTCGGTTTGGGTGATGGGGGGCTGCCAGGCCTGGATGGCGGCAATTTTCAGCTGTAGCGGGGCCACTAGGCCGCTTCCCACCTGGTGTCCGAGGTAGGTTACAGACCCTTGCCCAATTTGACACTTGCTGGCCTTGATCGTGAGGCCAGCTCGCTGAAGGGCTTGCAGCACTGCTCGGAGGTGGTGGAGGTGCTCGGTCCAATGGTGGCTGTATACAGCGATGTCGTCTAGGTAGGCGGCGCTGAATCCTTCGAGCCCCGCCAGGACCTGATTGACGAGCCGTTGGAATGTTGCTGGGGCATTCTTCATGCCGAAGGGCATGACCGTGAAATGGTAATGGCCATCGGGGGTGGAGAAGGCAGAACGTTCTTGCGCCCGGGGTGTGAGGCCGATCTGCCAATAGCCTGCTGTCAAGTCGAAGATGCTGAGGTAGCGGGCAGCTCCCATTCGGTCGACTAGTTCATCTGCCCGGGGGATGGGGTGCGCGTCTGTTCTGGTGACCGCATTCAAGCCCCGGTAGTCGACGCAGAACCGGAGTTCGGGTGTGGTGCCGGGGGCAGCTGCTTTGGGGACCAGTACGACAGGGCTGGCCCAGGGACTGTCTGAGGGCTCGATGACCCCGATCGTGAGCATCTTGGCTATTTCTTCCTGGATGCAGGCCCGTACCCGGTCTGGCACGCGGTAGGCCCGGTGGCGGATAGGGGGGCTGTCCCCGGTATCCACATCGTGCACACACCAGGAAGTGACACCCGGGGTGAGGGAGAACAGGCTGGCGAACTGTGATAGGAGGGCTTGACACTCCTGGCGTTGTTCTCTGGTGAGGGCCTCTGAGAGCCGGACCCCATCCACGGAGCCGTCTTGCTCTTGAGTCCGTAGGAGGTCAGGGAGAGGCTCGGAGTCTTCTTCAACCCCAGTGTCTGTGGCCATCAGGAGGCTGAGCTCTGTTCGCACAAAGTGGGGCTTTAGTCTGTTAGCGTGGAGGACCCGGAGAGGGTTCCGGGAGGATTCCATGTCGATGAGATAAGTGGCAGGACCCTTGCGCTCTATTACTTTGAAGGGCCCCGTCCATTTGTCTTGCAGGGCGCATGGCTCAGTGGGGGACATCACCCATACCTGTTGGCCAGGTTCGAATTCAATGGATGAGGCATTCTGGTCATACCATTTTTTCATGTCCTCTTGACTGGCCTCTAGGTTGGCCTTCGCTAGTTCTCGGAACCGCCGGGTCTGGTTGCGGAGGGTGAGGAGGTACCGGAAGACATCTGGAGGGTTCTTTAGCGGAGGCATCTCCCAGCCTTCTTTGACGAGACTGAGCGGCCCTCGCACTGGGTGTCCATATAGCAGTTCAAATGGGCTGAAGCCCAGGGATTTCTGGGGGACTTCTCGATATGCGAAGAGGAGGCACGGCAGCAGCACATCCCACTGGCGACGGAGGGGCTCTTCCAACCCCCCGATCATTCCCTTTAGCGTGCGGTTGAACCGCTCAACGAGTCCGTTCCCTTGAGGGTGATAGGGGGTTGTGAATCTGTAGGTGACCCCGCACTGTTGCCAGAGGGACTTCATGTATTTGGAAATAAAGTTCGTGCCTCTGTCGCTGACGACTTCTCGGGGGAAGCCCACACGGGAGAAGATCCCCATCAGGGCCCGGCCGACCACCGGGGCTGTCACAGTTCGCAGAGGAACAGCCTCAGGGTAGCGGGTGGCGTGGTCCACTAGCACCAGGATGAATCGATGGCCTTGTTTTGTGCGTGGGTCCAAGGGCCCCACAATGTCTATTCCGACTCTCTCAAACGGGGTAGTGACCACGGGAAAAGGTTGCAGGGGAGCCTTTAGTTTGCGGCCGCTCTTCCCACTGGCTTGGCACGTGGGGCAAGATCGGCAATGCTGGTGCACATCGTTTCTCATTTTGGGCCAGAAGAAGTGGGTCACTAGGCGACTGTAGGTTTTATCTTGTCCCAGATGTCCTGCCAGGGGGACATCGTGGGCCAGGTTTAACAGGAAGTCTCTGAAACGGAGGGGTACCACTAGTACTCGGTTGCTCCCCAGCTCGGCGATTCTTTGCTCGCTGTACAGCAGATCATTGTCCCAGTAGACCCAATGAGTTCCGGGGGTATCCCCTGCGCTTTGGGCGAGCGCTTGCTGGCGGAGTCCCTCGAGGGAGGGACAGGTCTTCTGTTCTTTGCGAAATTGTTCTTGCGTGGGCCCCCCTTCTTGAGGCCACTGGTCGAGGTTAGCGAGGTCGGTAGGTTGAGCTGGTTCGGCGGGAATGTTACGGTCGGTGTTTTCGGCCGGGGCGACCGAAGGCGGTGGCGCCGGCCATTCGGGTTCTTCTGGCTGGTGGTTGGCACGGGCGGCCATGGAACGGGTGGTGACGCACGCCCAGTCTGGGACGCCCAACATCCCCAGGTGTTCCTTTCGCTCCACGGTGGCCCACGGAGAGCTTTCCAGGTCATTGCCCAGGAGGCAGTCTACGGGGGCATCGTCTCGGACCGTCACTTTCAACATGCCGGAGACCCCCCCCCATTCGAAGGGGACGCAGGCCATCCGACACAGGCTCTCCGAGTTATCGGCTGATCGTACAGGGCAGAGAATGTTCGGTAGATACTGTTCTGGGGCCACCAGGTGACAGCGGACGGCTGTTACACTGGCCCCGGTGTCACGAAGGGCTTCGGCCTGGTGTCCATTGATGCTCACCCATTGGCTGTACTTCTGGGTGTTAGCGGGTAGGGGGACCCGCGGGACCATGTCTTTCCCCCCTAAGCAGGCTAGAGTCATGGCGGCTGGCTCCCACTCTTGATGCTCTTGTTCGTACTCTTCCTGTTCCTCGGAGATCTGTTCTTCCCCTAGGGCTGCAGCGGCCACTTGGCGGGGTCTTGGGCTCTGGTACTGCGGGCAGTTTGGGTCGTTCGCATAGTGGCCGACTCGTTGACATCGGTGACACGTGACATTGGCTCTGTACCCCGGTCGCGCTGGGGTGCTGCCCCGGTTGGCCGGGGGGGTGGTGTTGGTAGCGGGGGCGACCGGGGCGTTGTCTCTTCCTCGCCCTTGGCCCCCTCCTCCTCCTCTGGGTCGGTGCTGACCATTGTTGTTCCGGTTCTGTTCGTAGGACCCATTCCGGCCCACTCTGGTGATCTCCCACCGGTCAGCTTCGGCTGCGAGCTGCCGGGGATCCGTTAACTTGCTGTCGAGGAGGTGTTGGCGGAGTTCAATGAAGCAATTGTTCGACAGATGCTCCCATACCATTAGGTTAAATAGTTGCTCGTAGGTCGTGACGCTGCTTCCTCGGATCCAGCCCTCGAAGGCTCGGCTAAAGTATGTTACATAGTCCACCCAAGTTGTACCCGGGATGCGGGTGCAGTCTCGGAACCTCTGACGGTACATCTCGGGTGTGAGACCATAGCGGGTGAGGAGGGCCGCTTTCATATGGTCGTAGGAGGTCATCTGGTGGTCCGGGAGCTGTAGTAGGGTGTCGCGGCCCTCATTGAGGAATCTTCCCCAGAGACCGGCTCCCCAGTCGCTTCTATCGATCCGGTGTGCAGTCATAGCGATTTCATAGGCTTTAAACCATTGCTGGATGTCGTCCTCTCTGAAGTATTCTCGGACAACATCCTTGGGGATGTGTACCTTTTTGTCTGTGGCCCCTGAGGTGGGGGGTCGCTCGGGTACCCCTGCTTCTTTATTCTGCTTGCGTAGGTTGATCTCGGCTAGGTTTCGTTCGTGTTCGTACGCTAGTTTTTTTTCCTCGAGCTCCCTTTGTCTCTGTTTCTCCTCTCTTTCTTCTCGGAGACGCAGGTGCTCTAAGTTGATTTTTTGTTCGGCCAACTTAAGTTCAACGTCCATTTTAAGTCGGGCCATTTCTAGTTCGTGTAGTCGGGTCCTTTCTCTTTCCTGGATCTCGCCTTGCGAGAGACCCGTTCTTTGCCCTTCCGGGGCCGTGGTCGTTTTTTCTACGGTGCTTTGATCAGGGGTTCCGGCAGCCCCGGTTTCTGCCCAAGATTCTAGGGCATGCTTAAAATCGTCCTTGGTACTCAGTCCGGTGGTAGCGATACCCAGTTCGATGCAGAATTGTTTAAGTTCACGATGGTTGTACTCCTCCAATTTCTCCATTTGGAATTTCTCGGTTGATCCGCTCTCTTTCGTGGTCATTGTGACTTCGTCGTGGGGTGAGCTACTCTCTGTACGTTTATGCGGTGATTCGGATCGCGCCGCTGGCCACCAATGTTAGACGGACCGGGAGGGTCGGCCGAGGTTACGGGGAGAGGTCTCCAGGGAGAGCCGTCTCCAACGACTGTACAGATAAGTAACTTCCCCCCCACAGACGGACACCACACAAGGTTGAAGGTTAACGAGACTTTATATGCAATTCTTAGGTTACGAGGATGGATACAAGGAGGTCTGGACTCAGGGGTCCCCTCGGTTCTAGTCTCTGGTTTAGGAAAGGGGTAGCGGGACAGTCTTAGTTACCAATGAGTACAAAATAGCTCTCAATCCTCGAGCTCGGCGTTCTAGATGATCGGGCCGTGGAGGAGCCAAGCAGGTCCCGAGATGGATGAAGGAAGGACGACGGTCCGCGGCGGAGCCTGCAGGTCCCGGTGGAAGATGACGGTTACAACGGTCCGCGGCCACGCCAGCAGATCCCGACGACGATGAAGGATGAAGGTTACGACGGCTGTGGCAGCGCCAACAGGCAGGACGATGGTGCACAGGACAGAGCTATGGCAGCGCCAGTAGTCCGTCCAGGATGAGTTCCTCTTTACGTCTCTCGACTCCAAGATACAACTGCCTTCCTGCTCTGGAGCTGCCCCAGTTATAGGGCTGGCGTGCTTTGATGTCCGGACCCTCGCACTTGGAGGTCGGGAGGTCCGGGATGGGGGAGTCCAGACACCCAGCAGGGGGGTGGAGCCAGCGCCCGGGGAGGCGATGGGCGAGCGGCACTTGGTGGGGGAGAGCCATTGGCACCTCTTTCTCCCATGGACTTGCCAAGTAGCCCGCTCACCTCCTGGGTGGAGGGTGGTGCCGGAATGTCTGAGGCCGGGCCAGGCCCAGGGTTGAGGTCGATCGGGGGCCAGGCGGCCTCGTGGTGGAGTGTCCAAGATGGCGCCCCAGGCTGGGCGCGTGGGCCGGCAGTGGATCGGACCCTCGAGGTCGGCAGGCTCGAGGGCAGGGGTCCCTGAGGGGACGGAGGACGTGCAATGGTGGTGTGTGGTACTTGCGGGACTGGGCTCAGGCCTGGTTGGGCCGGGGGAGAGCGGCCCTTCATGTGGCCTGTCCAACATGTCTCTGCCCCTGGGAGGGTGTGTGAGGAGGGGTCGGGGGGTGTTGTGTCTCTGCCCCTGGGAGGGTGTGTGAGGAGGGGTCGGGGGTGTTGTGTCTCTGCCCCTGGGAGGGTGTGTAAGGAGGGGTCGGGGGGTGTTGTGTCTCTGCCCCTGGGAGGGTGTGTGAGGAGGGGTCGGGGGGTGTTGTGTCTCTGCCCCTGGGAGGGTGTGTAAGGAGGGGTCGGGGGTGTTGTGTCTCTGCCACTGGGAGGGTGTGTGAGGAGGGGTCGGGGGTGTTGTGTCTCTGCCCCTGGGAGGGTGTGTGAGGAGGGGTCGGGGGGTGTTGTGTCTCTGCCCCTGGGAGGGTGTGTGAGGAGGGGTCGGAGGGGGTGTTGTGTCTCTGCCCCTGGGAGGGTGTGTGAGGAGGGGTCGGAGGGGGTGTTGTGTCCCTGCCCCTGGGAGGGTGTGTGAGGAGGGGTCGGGGTGTTTGTGTCTCTGCCCCTGGGAGGGTGTGTAAGGAGGGGTCGGAGGGATGTTGTGTCTCTGCCCCTGGGAGGGTGTGTGAGGAGGGGTCGGTGGGGTGTTGTGTCTCTGCCCCTGGGAGGGTGTGTGAGGAGGGGTGGGGGGGTGTTGTGTCTCTGCCCCTGGGAGGGTGTGTGAGGGGTCGGAGGGGGTGTTGTGTCTCTGCTCCTCGGAGGGTGTGTGAGGAGGGGTCGGGGGTGTTGTGTCTCTGCTCCTTGGAGGGTGTGTGAGGACGGGTCGGAGGGGGTGTTGTGTCTCTGCCCCTGGGAGGGTGTGTGAGGAGGGGTCAGAGGGGGTGTTGTGTCTCTGCTCCTCGGAGGGTGTGTGAGGAGGGGTCAGAGGGGGTGTTGTGTCTCTGCCCCTGGGAGGGTGTGTGAGGAGGGGTCGGGGGTGCTGTGTCTCTGCCCCTGGGAGGGTGTGTTGTGTCTCTGCCCCTGGGAGGGTGTGTGAGGAAGGGTCGGGGGGTGTTGTGTCTCTGCCCCTGGGAGGGTGTGTGAGGAGGGGTCGGGGGTGTTGTGTCTCTGCCCCTGGGAGGGTGTGTGAAGAGGCGTCGGGGCGTTGTGTCTCTGCCCCTGGGAGGGTGTGTGAGGAGGGGTCGGGGGTGTTGTGTCTCTGCCCCTGGGAGGGTGTGTGAGGAGGGGTCGGGGGGTGTTGTATCTCTGCCCCTGGGAGGGTGTCTGAGGAGGGGTCAGGGGGGGTGTTGTGTCTCTGCCCCTGGGAGGGTGTGTGAGGAGGGGTCGGAGGGGGTGTTGTGTCTCTGCCCCTGGGAGGGTGTGTGAGGAGGGGTCGGAGGGGGTGTTGTGTCTCTGCCCCTGGGAGGGTGTGTGAGGAGGGGTCGGGGGGTGTTGTGTCTCTGCCCCTGGGAGGGTGTGTGAGGAGGGGTCGGAGGGGGTGTTGTGTCTCTGCCCCTGGGAGGGTGTGTGAGGGGTCGGAGGGGGTGTTGTGTCTCTGCTCCTCGGAGGGTGTGTGAGGAGGGGTCGGGGGTGTTGTGTCTCTGCCCCTGGGAGGGTGTGTGAGGAGGGGTCGGGGTGTTGTGTCTCTGCCCCTGGGAGGGTGTGTGAGGAGGGGTCGGGGGGTGTTGTGTCTCTGCCCCTGGGAGGGTGTGTGAGGTGGGGTCGGAGGGGGTGTTGTGTCTCTGCCCCTGGGAGGGTGTGTGAGGAGGGGTCGGGGGGTGTTGTGTCTCTGCCCCTGGGAGGGTGTGTGAGGAGGGGTCGGAGGGGGTGTTGTGTCTCTGCCCCTGGGAGGGTGTGTGAGGAGGGGTCGGGGGGTGTTGTGTCTCTGCCCCTGGGAGGGTGTGTGAGGAGGGGTCGGAGGGGGTGTTGTGTCTCTGCCCCTGGGAGGGTGTGTGAGGAGGGGTCGGAGGGGGTGTTGTGTCTCTGCCCCTGGGAGGGTGTGTGAGGAGGGGTCGGGGGTGTTGTGTCTCTGCCCCTGGGAGGGTGTGTGAGGAGGGGTCGGGGGTGTTGTGTCTCTGCCCCTGGGAGGGTGTGTAAGGAGGGGTCGGGGGTGTTGTGTCTCTGCCCCTGGGAGGGTGTGTGAGGAGGGGTCGGGGGGTGTTGTGTCTCTGCCCCTGGGAGGGTGTGTAAGGAGGTGTCGGGGGGTGTTGTGTCTCTGCCACTGAGAGGGTGTGTGAGGAGGGGTCGGGGGGTGTTGTGTCTCTGCCCCTGGGAGGGTGTGTGAGGAGGGGTCGGGGGGTGTTGTGTCTCTGCCCCTGGGAGGGTGTGTGAGGAGGGGTCGGAGGGGGTGTTGTGTCTCTGCCCCTGGGAGGGTGTGTGAGGGGTCGGAGGGGGTGTTGTGTCTCTGCTCCTCGGAGGGTGTGTGAGGAGGGGTCGGGGGTGTTGTGTCTCTGCCCCTGGGAGGGTGTGTGAGGAGGGGTCGGGGTGTTGTGTCTCTGCCCCTGGGAGGGTGTGTGAGGAGGGGTCGGAGGGGGTGTTGTGTCTCTGCCCCTGGGAGGGTGTGTGAGGAGGGGTCGGGGGTGTTGTGTCTCTGCCCCTGGGAGGGTGTGTGAGGAGGGGTCGGAGGGGGTGTTGTGTCTCTGCCCCTGGGAGGGTGTGTGAGGGGTCGGAGGGGGTGTTGTGTCTCTGCTCCTCGGAGGGTGTGTGAGGAGGGGTCGGAGGTGTTGTGTCTCTGCTCCTCGGAGGGTGTGTGAGGAGGGGTCGGAGGGGGTGTTGTGTCTCTGCCCCTGGGAGGGTGTGTGAGGAGGGGTCGGGGGGTGTTGTGTCTCTGCCCCTGGGAGGGTGTGTGAGGAGGGGTCGGAGGGGGTGTTGTGTCTCTGCCCCTGGGAGGGTGTGTGAGGAGGGGTCGGAGGGGGTGTTGTGTCTCTGCCCCTGGGAGGGTGTGTGAGGAGGGGTCGGGGTGTTGTGTCTCTGCCCCTGGGAGGGTGTGTAAGGAGGGGTCGGAGGGGTGTTGTGTCTCTGCCCCTGGGAGGGTGTGTAAGGAGGGGTCGGTGGGGTGTTGTGTCTCTGCCCCTGGGAGGGTGTGTGTTGGACAGGCCACATGACGGGCCGCTCTCCCCCGGCTCGACCAGGCCCGAGCCCAGTCATACAAGCACCACACACCACCATTGTACGTCCTACGTCCCCTCAGGGACACCTGCCCTCGAACATGATCACCTCATGGGCCCGATCCACTGCCGACCCATGCGCTCAGCCTGGGCCGCCATCTTGGACACTTCATCACGAGGCCGCCTGGCCCCCGATCGACCTCAACCCTGGGCCTAGCCCGGCCTCAGACATTCCGGCACCACCCTCCACCCAGGAGGTGAGCGAGCTACTTGGCAGGTCAATGGGAGAAAGAGGTGTCGATGGCTCTCCCCCGGCCAGTGCCGCTCGCCCATCGCCTCCCCGGGCGCTGGCTCCACCCCCCCGCTGGGTGTCTGGACTCCCTCATCCCGGACCTCCCGACCTCCAAGTGCGAGGGTCCGGACATCAAAGCCCGCCAGCCCTATAACTGGGGCAGCTCCAGAGCAGGAAGGCAGTTGTATCTTGGAGTCGAGAGACGTAAAGAGGAACTCACCCTGGACGGACTACTGGCGCTGCCGTAGCTCTGTCCTGTGCACCATCGTCCTGCCTGTTGGCGCTGCCACAGCCGTCGTAACCTTCATCCTTCATCGTCGTCCGGATCTGCTGGCGAGGCCGCGGACCGTTGTAACCGTCATCTGCATCGGGACCTGCTTGGCTTCTCCACGGCCCGTCGACCATCCGTCATCCATCCCGGGACCTGCTTGGCTTCTCCACGGCCCGTCGATCATCCTTCGTCCATCTCGGGACCGGCTTGGCTCCTCCACGGCCCGATCAGCAAACACACCGAGCTCGAGGATTGAGAGCTATTTAACTCATTGGCAACTAAGACTGTCCCGCTACCCCTTTTTTCCTCAACCAGAGATCAGAACCGAGGGGACCCCTGAGTCCAGACCTCCTTGTATCATATCAACGTAACCTAAGAATTGCCTATAAAGTCTCGTTAACCTTCAATCTTGTGTGGTGTCCGTCTGTGGGGGGGGAAGTTACTTATCTGTACAGTCGTTGGAGACGGCTCTCCCTGGAGACCTCTCCCCGTAATCTCGGCCGACCCTCCCGGTCCGTCTAACATTGGTGGCCAGCGGCGCGATCCGAATCACCGCATAACGTACAGAGAGTAGCTCACCCCACAACGAACAACAATGTCAACTAAAGAGAGCGGATCAACTGAGAAGTTCCAAATGGAAAAACTCGAGGAATACAGCCATCGTGAACTAAAGCAGTTCTGCATCGAACTGGGTATCGCTACCACCGGACTAAGTACCAAGGACGATTTCAAGCATGCCCTAGAATCTTGGGCAGAGACCGGGGATGTCGAAGCCCCTGAGCAAAGCACCGCGAAAAATACCAGCACGGGCCCTGAGGGGCAAAGAACCAGTCTCTCGCAAGACGAGATCCAAGAAAGAGAAAAAGCCCGACTACACGAACTCGAAATGGCCCGACTCAAGATGGACATAGAACTCAAATTGGCCGAGCAAAAAATAAACTTAGAGCACCTTCGCCTCCGAGAAGAAAGAGAGGAGAAACAGAGGCAAAGGGAGCTCGAGGAAAAAAGACTAACGTACGAGCACGAGCGGAACCTAGCCGAGATCAACCTGCGCAAACAGAATAAAGAGTTAGGGGTGCCTGACCGACCGTCCACCCCAGGGACCACGGAGAAAAAAGTGCACATCCCCAAGGATGTGGTCCGAGAATATTTTCGAGAAGACGACATCCAGCAATGGTTTAAGGCCTATGAAATCGCGATGACTGCGCACCGGATCGATAGAGCCGACTGGGGAGCCGGCCTATGGGGCAAATTCCTTAATGAGGGCCGCGATACTCTGTTACAGCTCCCAGACCACCAGATGACCTCCTACGACCATATGAAAGCGGCCCTCCTCACCCGCTATGGCCTCACGCCCGAGATGTACCGTCAGCGGTTCCGAGACTGCACACGCATTCCAGGTACAACTTGGGTGGACTATGTAACGTACTTTAGCAGAGCCTTCGAAGGCTGGATCAGAGGGAACAACGTCACGACCTACGAGCAGCTGTTCAATCTGATGGTATGGGAGCATCTGTCCAACAATTGCTTCATTGAACTACGCCAACACCTCCTCGACAGCAAGTTAACCGATCCCCGGCAGCTCGCAGCCGAAGCTGACCGGTGGGAGATCACCAGAGTGGGCCGGAATGGGTCCTACGAGCAGAACAGGAACAACAATGGTCACCCCCGACCCAGAGGAGGAGGAGGGGGCCAAGGACGAGGAAGAGACAACACTCCGGCCGCCCCCACTACCAGCACCACCCCCCCGGCCAACCGGGGCAGCACCCCGGCGCGACCGGGATACAGAGCCAATGTTACATGTCACCGATGCCAACGAGTCGGCCACTATGCAAACGACCCAAGCTGCCCGCAGTATCAGAGTCCAAGACCCCGCCAGGTGGCCGCCGCGGCACTAGGGGAAGAACAGATCTCCGAGGAACAAGAAACAGACGAGCAAGAGTATCAAGAGTGGGAGCCAGCAGCCATGACTCTCGCGTGCTTAGGGGGAAGAGACATGGTCCCGCGGGTCCCCCTACCCGCTAACACCCAGAAGTACAGCCAATGGGTGAGCATCAATGGACAACGGGCCGAAGCCCTTCGAGACACCGGGGCCAGTGTGACAGCCGTCCGCTGTCATCTGGTGACCCCAGAACAATATCTACCGAACATTCTCTGCCCTGTACGATCCGCCGACAACTCAGAGAGTCTGTGTCGGATGGCCTGCGTCCCCTTTGAGTGGGGAGGGGTCTCCGGCATGCTGAAGGTAACGGTCCGAGACGACGCCCCCGTGGACTGCCTCCTCGGAAATGACCTGGAAAGCTCCCCGTGGGCAGCCGTGGAGCGAAAAGAACACTTGGGGATGTTGGGCGTCCCAGACTGGGCGTGCGTCACCACCCGGTCCATGGCCGCCCGTGCCAACCCTCACCCCGAAGAACCAGAATGGCCGGCGCCACCGCCCCCGGTCGCCCCCGCCGAGACCCCCGACCATGGTACCCCCCTCGAACTTGCCCAACCTTCCGACCTTGCTAATCTTGACCAGTGGGCTCAAGAAGGGGGACCCACACAAGAACAATTTCGTCAGGAGCAGGAGACTTGTCCCTCCCTTGAGGGACTCCGACAACAAGCGCTCGCCCAAAGCGCAGGGGATACCTCCGGAACTCATTGGGTCTACTGGGACAATGACCTATTGTACAGCGAGCAACGAATCGCCGAGCTAGGGGCCAACCGAGTACTAGTGGTGCCCCTCCGCTTTAGAGACTTCCTGCTAAATCTGGCCCACGATGTCCCCCTGGCAGGGCACCTGGGACAAGATAAAACCTACAGCCGCCTAGTGACCCACTTCTTCTGGCCAAAAATGAGAAACGATGTGCACCAGCATTGCCGATCTTGCCCCACGTGCCAAGCCAGTGGGAAGAGCGGCCGCAAATTAAAGGCCCCCCTGCAACCCTTTCCAGTAGTCACGACCCCATTTGAGAGGGTCGGAATAGACATTGTGGGACCCCTAGACCCGCGTACAAGACAAGGCCATCGCTTCATCCTGGTACTAGTGGACCACGCCACCCGCTACCCTGAGGCTATTCCTCTCCGGACCGTGACAGCCCCAGTGGTCGGCCGGGCCCTGATGGGGATCTTCTCCCGTGTGGGGTTCCCCCGAGAAGTCGTCAGTGACAGAGGCACAAACTTTATTTCCAAATATATGAAGTCCCTCTGGCAACAGTGTGGGGTCACCTACCGCTTCACGACCCCCTATCACCCCCAAGGAAACGGACTTGTTGAGCGGTTCAATCGCACGCTAAAAGGGATGATCGGGGGATTGGAAGAGCCCCTCCGTCGCCAGTGGGATGTGCTGCTGCCGTGCCTCCTCTTCGCCTACCGGGAGGTCCCACAGAAGTCCCTAGGCTTCAGCCCATTCGAGCTGCTCTATGGGCACCCAGTACGGGGGCCACTCAGCCTGATCAAAGAAGGCTGGGAGATGCCTCCGGCCAAGAGTCCGCCCGATGTCTTCCGGTACCTCCTCACCCTCCGCAACCAGTCCCGAAGGTTCAGAGACCTAGCAAAAGCCAACCTAGAGACAAGTCAAGAGGACATGAAGAAATGGTATGACCAGAACGCCTCATCTATTGAATTCGAGCCGGGGCAACAGGTCTGGGTAATGTCCCCCACAGAACCGTGCGCTCTCCAAGACAAATGGACGGGACCCTTCAAGGTAATCGAGCGCAAGGGTCCTGCCACCTATCTGATCGATATGGAGTCCGCCCGGAATCCGCTCCGAGTCCTCCACACCAACAGACTGAAACCCCACTTTGCGCGAACAGAACTCAGTCTCTTGATGGCCACAGACAATGGGGTTGAAGACGACTCCGAACCTCTCCCTGACCTCTTGCGGACCCAGGAGCAAGACGGCTCCGTGGATGGGGTCCGACTCTCGGAGTCCCTCACCAGAGAACAACGCCACGAGTGCCAAGCCCTCCTATCACGATTTGCCAGTCTGTTCTCCCTCACCCCAGGTGTCACTTCCTGGTGTGTGCACGATGTGGACACCGGAGACAACCCTCCTATCCGCCACCGGGCCTACCGCGTACCTGATCGGGTACGGGCCTGCATCCAGGCGGAAGTAGCTAAGATGCTCACGCTCGGGGTCATCGAGCCCTCAGACAGTCCATGGGCCAGCCCGGTCGTACTGGTCCCCAAAGCGGCCGCCCCCGGAACCACACCAGAACTCCGGTTCTGTGTCGACTACCGGGGCCTGAATGACGTCACCAGAACGGACGCACACCCCATCCCCCGGGCAGATGAACTGGTCGACCGAATGGGCGCTGCCCGCTACCTCAGCATCTTCGACCTGACGGCAGGTTATTGGCAGATCGGCCTCACATCCCGAGCACAAGAACGTTCTGCCTTCTCCACCCCCGATGGCCACTATCATTTTAAGGTCATGCCCTTCGGCATGAAAAATGCCCCAGCGACTTTCCAACGGCTCGTCAACCAGGTCCTGGCGGGGCTCGAAGAGTTCAGCGCCGCCTACCTGGACGACATCGCTGTGTACAGCCACCATTGGACCGAGCACCTCCACCACCTCCAAGCAGTACTACAAGCCCTTCAGCGAGCTGGCCTCACGATCAAGGCCAGCAAATGTCAAATTGGACAAGGGTCGGTGACCTACCTCGGACACCAGGTGGGAAGCGGCCTAGTGGCCCCTCTACAGCTGAAGATTGCCGCCATCCAGAACTGGCAACCCCCTATCACTCAAACTGAGGTGCGAGCCTTCCTGGGCCTCACGGGCTACTACCGAAGGTTCGTGAAAGACTATGGTACCATCGTGGGGCCTCTCACCGAACTCACATCAAAAAATCAGCCCAAGAAAGTGAACTGGACCCCAGAGTGTCAAGCGGCATTCGAACAGTTAAAGGCCGCCATGTGTTCCGCTCCTGTGCTCCAGGCCCCAGACTACAGCCGGGAGTTCATCGTCCAGACGGACGCCTCCGACCAGGGCATTGGGGCAGTCCTGTCCCAAGTGAACACCGAAGGCCTTGATCAACCGGTGGCCTTCATCAGCCGGAGACTCCTACCCCGGGAACAACGCTGGAGCACCATAGAAAGGGAAGCCTTCGCTGTGGTATGGGCCCTCAAGAAGCTCCGGCCCTACCTTTTTGGCACCCACTTTCGGGTACAGACTGACCACCGACCCCTGCAGTGGTTGATGCATATGCGGGGGGAAAACCCAAAACTGCTACGCTGGTCCATCTCCTTGCAAGGTATGGACTTCACGGTTGAACACCGGCCTGGGTCCGACCACGCCAACGCGGATGGCCTGTCCCGGTTTTTCCGCCTCGACGAAGAGAGTCCCCAAGAGGATGGGTAACTCTCCCCGCCTTCAGCTGGGGGGGACGCATGTTGGACAGGCCACATGACGGGCCGCTCTCCCCCGGCTCGACCAGGCCCGAGCCCAGTCATACAAGCACCACACACCACCATTGTACGTCCTACGTCCCCTCAGGGACACCTGCCCTCGAACATGATCACCTCATGGGCCCGATCCACTGCCGACCCATGCGCTCAGCCTGGGCCGCCATCTTGGACACTTCATCACGAGGCCGCCTGGCCCCCGATCGACCTCAACCCTGGGCCTAGCCCGGCCTCAGACATTCCGGCACCACCCTCCACCCAGGAGGTGAGCGAGCTACTTGGCAGGTCAATGGGAGAAAGAGGTGTCGATGGCTCTCCCCCGGCCAGTGCCGCTCGCCCATCGCCTCCCCGGGCGCTGGCTCCACCCCCCCGCTGGGTGTCTGGACTCCCTCATCCCGGACCTCCCGACCTCCAAGTGCGAGGGTCCGGACATCAAAGCCCGCCAGCCCTATAACTGGGGCAGCTCCAGAGCAGGAAGGCAGTTGTATCTTGGAGTCGAGAGACGTAAAGAGGAACTCACCCTGGACGGACTACTGGCGCTGCCGTAGCTCTGTCCTGTGCACCATCGTCCTGCCTGTTGGCGCTGCCACAGCCGTCGTAACCTTCATCCTTCATCGTCGTCCGGATCTGCTGGCGAGGCCGCGGACCGTTGTAACCGTCATCTGCATCGGGACCTGCTTGGCTTCTCCACGGCCCGTCGACCATCCGTCATCCATCCCGGGACCTGCTTGGCTTCTCCACGGCCCGTCGATCATCCTTCGTCCATCTCGGGACCGGCTTGGCTCCTCCACGGCCCGATCAGCAAACACACCGAGCTCGAGGATTGAGAGCTATTTAACTCATTGGCAACTAAGACTGTCCCGCTACCCCTTTTTTCCTCAACCAGAGATCAGAACCGAGGGGACCCCTGAGTCCAGACCTCCTTGTATCATATCAACGTAACCTAAGAATTGCCTATAAAGTCTCGTTAACCTTCAATCTTGTGTGGTGTCCGTCTGTGGGGGGGGAAGTTACTTATCTGTACAGTCGTTGGAGACGGCTCTCCCTGGAGACCTCTCCCCGTAATCTCGGCCGACCCTCCCGGTCCGTCTAACAGTGTGTGAGGAGGGGTGGGGGGGTGTTGTGTCTCTGCCCCTGGGAGGGTGTGTGAGGGGTCGGAGGGGGTGTTGTGTCTCTGCTCCTCGGAGGGTGTGTGAGGAGGGGTCGGGGGTGTTGTGTCTCTGCTCCTCGGAGGGTGTGTGAGGAGGGGTCGGAGGGGGTGTTGTGTCTCTGCCCCTGGGAGGGTGTGTGAGGAGGTGTCGGGGGGTGTTGTGTCTCTGCCACTGAGAGGGTGTGTGAGGAGGGGTCGGGGGGTGTTGTGTCTCTGCCCCTGGGAGGGTGTGTGAGGAGGGGTCGGGGGGTGTTGTGTCTCTGCCCCTGGGAGGGTGTGTGAGGAGGGGTCGGAGGGGGTGTTGTGTCTCTGCCCCTGGGAGGGTGTGTGAGGGGTCGGAGGGGGTGTTGTGTCTCTGCTCCTCGGAGGGTGTGTGAGGAGGGGTCGGGGGTGTTGTGTCTCTGCCCCTGGGAGGGTGTGTGAGGAGGGGTCGGGGTGTTGTGTCTCTGCCCCTGGGAGGGTGTGTGAGGAGGGGTCGGAGGGGGTGTTGTGTCTCTGCCCCTGGGAGGGTGTGTGAGGAGGGGTCGGGGGTGTTGTGTCTCTGCCCCTGGGAGGGTGTGTGAGGAGGGGTCGGAGGGGGTGTTGTGTCTCTGCCCCTGGGAGGGTGTGTGAGGGGTCGGAGGGGGTGTTGTGTCTCTGCTCCTCGGAGGGTGTGTGAGGAGGGGTCGGAGGTGTTGTGTCTCTGCTCCTCGGAGGGTGTGTGAGGAGGGGTCGGAGGGGGTGTTGTGTCTCTGCCCCTGGGAGGGTGTGTGAGGAGGGGTCGGGGGGTGTTGTGTCTCTGCCCCTGGGAGGGTGTGTGAGGAGGGGTCGGAGGGGGTGTTGTGTCTCTGCCCCTGGGAGGGTGTGTGAGGAGGGGTCGGAGGGGGTGTTGTGTCTCTGCCCCTGGGAGGGTGTGTGAGGAGGGGTCGGGGTGTTGTGTCTCTGCCCCTGGGAGGGTGTGTAAGGAGGGGTCGGAGGGGTGTTGTGTCTCTGCCCCTGGGAGGGTGTGTAAGGAGGGGTCGGTGGGGTGTTGTGTCTCTGCCCCTGGGAGGGTGTGTGAGGAGGGGTGGGGGGGTGTTGTGTCTCTGCCCCTGGGAGGGTGTGTGAGGGGTCGGAGGGGGTGTTGTGTCTCTGCTCCTCGGAGGGTGTGTGAGGAGGGGTCGGGGGTGTTGTGTCTCTGCTCCTCGGAGGGTGTGTGAGGAGGGGTCGGAGGGGGTGTTGTGTCTCTGCCCCTGGGAGGGTGTGTGAGGAGGGGTCAGAGGGGGTGTTGTGTCTCTGCTCCTCGGAGGGTGTGTGAGGAGGGGTCGGAGGGGGTGTTGTGTCTCTGCCCCTGGGAGGGTGTGTGAGGAGGGGTCGGGGGTGTTGTGTCTCTGCCCCTGGGAGGGTGTGTTGTGTCTCTGCCCCTGGGAGGGTGTGCGAGGAGGGGTCGGAGGGGGTGTTGTGTCTCTGCCCCTGGGAGGGTGTGTGAGGAGGGGTCGGGGTGTTGTGTCTCTGCCCCTGGGAGGGTGTGTAAGGAGGGGTCGGAGGGGTATTGTGTCTCTGCCCCTGGGAGGGTGTGTGAGGAGGGGTCGGTGGGGTGTTGTTTCTCTGCCCCTGGGAGGGTGTGTGAGGAGGGGTGGGGGGGTGTTGTGTCTCTGCCCCTGGGAGGGTGTGTGAGGGGTCGGAGGGGGTGTTGTGTCTCTGCTCCTCGGAGGGTGTGTGAGGAGGCATCGGGGGTGTTGTGTCTCTGCTCCTCGGAGGGTGTGTGAGGAGGGGTCGGAGGGGGTGTTGTGTCTCTGCCCCTGGGAGGGTGTGTGAGGAGGGGTCAGAGGGGGTGTTGTGTCTCTGCTCCTCGGAGGGTGTGTGAGGAGGGGTCGGAGGGGGTGTTGTGTCTCTGCCCCTGGGAGGGTGTGTGAGGAGGGATCGGGGGTGTTGTGTCTCTGCCCCTGGGAGGGTGTGTTGTGTCTCTGCCCCTGGGAGGGTGTGTGAGGAGGGGTCGGGGGGTGTTGTGTCTCTGCCCCTGGGAGGGTGTGTGAGGAGGGGTCGGGGGTGTTGTGTCTCTGCCCCTGGGAGGGTGTGTGAGGAGGGGTCGGGGGTGTTGTGTCTCTGCCCTTGGGAGGGTGTGTGAGGAGGGGTCGGAGGTGTTGTGTCTCTGCCCCTGGGAGGGTGTGTGAGGAGGGGTCGGGGGCTGTTGTATCTCTGCCCCTGGGAGGGTGTCTGAGGAGAGGTCAGGGGGGGGTGTTGTGTCTCTGCCCCTGGGAGGGTGTGTGAGGAGGGGTCGGAGGGGGTGTTGTGTCTCTGCCCCTGGGAGGGTGTGTGAGGAGGGGTCGGAGGGGGTGTTGTGTCTCTGCCCCTGGGGGGGTGTGTGAGGAGGGGTCGGGGGGTGTTGTGTCTCTGCCCCTGGGAGGGTGTGTGAGGGGTCGGAGGGGGTGTTGTGTCTCTGCTCCTCGGAGGGTGTGTGAGGAGGGGTCGGGGGTGTTGTGTCTCTGCTCCTCGGAGGGTGTGTGAGGAGGGGTCGGAGGGGGTGTTGTGTCTCTGCCCCTGGGAGGGTGTGTGAGGAGGGGTCGGGGGTGTTGTGTCTCTGCCCCTGGGAGGGTGTGTGAGGAGGGGTCGGGGTGTTGTGTCTCTGCCCCTGAGAGGGTGTGTGAGGAGGGGTCGGGGGTGTTGTGTCTCTGCCCCTGGGAGGGTGTGTGAGGAGGGGTCGGGGGTGTTGTGTCTCTGCCCCTGGGAGGGTGTGTGAGGAGGGGTCGGAGGGGGTGTTGTGTCTCTGCCCCTGGGAGGGTGTGTGAGGAGGGGTCGGGGGTGTTGTGTCTCTGCTCCTCGGAGGGTGTGTGAGGAGGGGTCGAAGGGGGTGTTGTGTCTCTGCCCCTGGGAGGGGTCAGAGGGGGTGTTGTGTCTTTGCTCCTGGGAGGGTGTGTGAGGAGGGGTCGGGGGTGTTGTGTCTCTGCCCCTGGGAGGGTGTGTGAGGAGGGGTTGGAGGGGTGTCGTGTCTCTGCCCCTGGGAGGGTGTGTGAGGAGGGGTCGGGGGGTGTTGTGTCTCTGCCCCTGGGAGGGTGTGTAAGGAGGGGTCGGGGGGTGTTGTGTCTCTGCCCCTGGGAGGGTGTGGGAGGAGGGGTCGGAGGGGTGTTGTGTCTCTGCCCCTGGGAGGGTGTGTGAGGAGGGGTTGGAGGGGGTGTTGTGTCTCTGCCCCTGGGAGGGTGTGTGAGGAGGGGTCGGAGGGGGTGTTGTGTCTCTGCCCCTGGGAGGGTGTGTGAGGAGGGGTCGGGGTGTTGTGTCTCTGCCCCTGGGAGGGGGTGTTGTGTCTCTGCCCCTGGGAGGGTGTGTGAGGAGGGGTCCGGGGTGTTGTGTCTCTGCCCCTGGGAGGGTGTGTGAGGAGAGGTCGGGGGTGAGTGAGGGAGGGTGATAATGTTTTTCAACATGCCTTGGATGACTTAGATGCACATTTACCACCTATTGTATGTGTTGCTTTTGACCGCTACAAATCTTCAAGAAGAAAATAGGGTAAAAATGAGAGCACAGATGAGTATGTTTCCGCTTTAAGTATTTTAGCCCTAACATGCAGATTTGGGCAATTACAAGAGGAGTTCATTCGTGATCAAATAATAATGCATGCCAGTAATCCTAACATCCAGGATAAGCTATGGGTTAATGGAGAGTCACCTTTAAAAGAGGTAGTTGCCTTGGTTCAAAAGGCAGAACTTACAGGCAGGTGTGCCAAAGCTGTTTTAGACAAACCCAAAGTAAAAGCAGTCAAAACTTCTAACGCAAGAAAAGTTAGATCCAAGGAAGGTACCCGCCTAAATTCTAGTGATGGTGACAAGAAAAAAGAATTTAACAGGAATATGCTTAATGATGATAAGGGAGTCAGGGAAAAATACAATGAAGATAAGGAACGTAGATGTTATCGCTGTGGTCCCTCTTCTCATCTAGCTGATTTCAAAAAGTGCCCAGCTAGATATCAAAAGTGCCCGTCATGTGGTCTGACGGGGTACTTTGCTAAAGCATGCAACAGGAAACAAGTCAGACAGAGCAAGCCTGCTAGACACATCCAAAGCCAGTATGACTCCAGGTCTGAAGAGTCTGATGATTCTGAAGTAGTTAACTACGTATTTACAATTGAATATGACATTTTGGAACTTACTCCCACCAAGGTCAAGAAACCCATCTGTGAAATCAAAATGGGTGGGGTACCCATGAACATAATTGCAGACTCTGGCTCCCCTTTCACAATTGTAAATGAAAAAGTCTGGAAGAAGCATTTTGTAAGCAAAATTGGCACTTCCCTTGAAAAGTCAAGAGTCATTGCTAAAAGCTACACAGGGGATGACATAGAATTCATAGGTACTCGTGATCTGGAGTTTGAATTTAAAAATAGGAAAGCTTTCTGTAAGCTTTTTGTGGCTAAAAAAGGACCTTCGGTCTTGGGATGGAATGATCAAGCTGACCTGAAGATCATTCTCAATCCCAACAGTGAAGACCCTGTTATGTCTATTGAGGATGTCAACATGTACAATAAAACCCTTATCAAAGACTACCCTGATGTGTTTACAGGAAAGGTGGGCTTACTGAATAGTTAAAAGACAATGCCTCCCCGTGTGTACATAAGGTTAGACATCTACCCGTCTCCGTCAGAGATGAAGTTCACACAGAACTCCACAGACTGGTCTCTAATGGTATAATTGAAAAGGTTGAATCCGCAGAGTGGATTTCTCCCTTGGTGGTGGTTAAACGCCCCAATGGAAAAATAAGACTCTGCATAGACCTCAGAGATCTAAATAAAAATATCATTGTGGATCAATACCCCTTGCCTCGCATAAGCGAAATTTTCAATGCAACGAAAGATATGAATGTATTTTCTATTTTGGATTTGAAATCAGCATACCATCAGGTACCTTTGCATGTGGAAAGCAGAAAATATACAACGTTTATAACACCATTTGGCTGCTATCGTTTCACAAGAGTACCGTTTGGTTTGGCCTCCGCTGCAGCGCTATTTCAAAGAGTTATGACATCTCTCTTTGAAAGCACTGTAGGGGTAAAACTCTTCCAGGACGATATCCTTGTTATGGGGGGAAATCAAATGGAACATGATGCACGCTTAAGGCAGGTGTTTGAAATTTTGAAAATTCATGGTTTGACTGTTGAATTAGATAAATGTAAATTTTCGCAGAACAAAGTTGTTTATCTGGGTCACACCATCAGTCAGGAGGGCATTAAACCCAAGCAAGGGTTGGTTGATGCTATTCTTAAAGCTACCCCCCCCCCCACTAACAAGGATGATGTGAGAGCTTTTCTTGGCTTAACCGAATTTTACTCTAAATTAATTTGCAATTTTTCTGAAAAAACTTACAGCATAAGACAATTGCTCAAATGCAAAGTCAAATTTGAGTGGTCCCCATTGTGCCAAGAGGCTTTTGAGCGCATCAAAATGGATATTGCTAATGCTCCCTTCCTGAAAGGTTTTGACCCCAAAGCTCAGATTTATGTCACCACGGATGCCAGCAACAAGGGACTTTGTGCTGTCCTTTCACAAAAAGATTCAGATAACCATGAATGGGTTGTAGCCTTTGCTTCGCGTTCACTGACCCCAGCGGAGGAAAGATATTCCGTGATCGAGCGTGAAATGCTTGCATGTTCGTGGGCTCTAAACTATTTCAGAGTGTACATATGGGGGTACAACATTCATTTACGCACAGACCACAAACCATTAATTAAAATTCTTTCAGCTTTAGGTCTACAAAATGCCTCCCCCAGACTCAGTAAAATGTCAGTCATGTTACTAGACTACAATTACACTGTGGAATACTGGCCTGGGGTTAAAAACAAAGTTGCTGACTTCTTAAGCAGGTTTCCCTTACCCAACGAAGAGATAACAGAGGAGCAACTTGATCTTGATAAAGTTGCTTTACTATTCAACACGGATTTAGATGGCATCACAAGCTCTGAATGGAAACAAAATATGCTAAAAACACCAGTCTACAAAAGATTTGCGGATACATCAAGGACGGCTGGCCTGAGCATAGACTTCTGGATGAAGTAGCAAGAACTTATTGGGAGATAAGGAATGAACTGAGTGTAGAACACAATGTGCTATCCAGAATAGGCAAGGCTGTTCCTCCCAACACACTCAGAAGCAACATTTTAAGTTTATGCCATATAGGTCATCTTGGTATCTCCAAAACCAAGCAGAGAGTCAAAACAGCTACTGGTGGCCCGGAATTGACAAACAGATTGAGGTCATGATAAGAGACTGCATAAGTTGCAATGATTCAGATAAAAGCCTCAAAACCGCTAAGGTTCCCCTATCTCCTTTACCATCTCCGAGCATGCCTTGGGAAAGGATAGGTCTGGACATAACTGGTCCCATTGAAGGTCATGATGGGGAAATCAAGTACATCTGGTTGTCATTGATCACTTCTCCAAATGGCCAGTAATTGAGATAGTTCACAGTTTAGAAAGCTCTGTTGTCATTTCATTTCTTGACAAACTCTTCTTACATGAAGGACTACCCAAGCATGTACTGACCGATAATGGTCCTCAATTCACCTCTGATGCCTTTAAATTGTTCCTGGAAAGAAATTGCATCACTCATCACACCACCTCGCTTTATCACCCAGAGGGTAACGGCCTAGTTGAGCGGTTCAACCGTGTTCTAAAAGGAAACATACAATTATCCAGGAACAACAATCTTAATTGGGAAGAAGAAATTTTCAAACTCATTTGGGCGTACCGAATCACTCCTTGTAGCAGTACCTCCAATTCTCCATTTGTTCTCATGCGAAGTAGACAACCGTTAAGCAGAGATTTAGGATGGATGTCCACATCCAAACAGGTGGAGTGGTCACCAGAAACCATAAGGAGCAACATCGAGATGGCAAAGATGTGTTTCAAAGAATGGTACGATACAAAACATAGTGTCAAAGATAACTCATTCAGGATCGGAGATCTTGTCAAAGTTCGGTTAGAAAAGAAAGTGAAGAAGGGAGAAAGCAGATTCACCGCTCCCCTTCACATCAGAAAACAGTATAACAACGCTGCCAGACTAAGTGACGGCAAAGTGTGGCATATGAACAGGTTGGCCAAATACCACTCAGTGGGAAAAGAGACATGTCAACCCAATAGAGCCAGAAAAGAATGGCCTAGTCAAGGTCAGCCTGATAGTGGTGGAAAATATTTGTGGGTAGATTATGACTAAGGCTCCCGGTTTTCCGTTTTTACGGATTTTTACATATAAATACAGACAGAAATCTATATTTCCTTTGTCTGTATTTATATTTAGAAACGGAAAAATACTTGAAAATGTTGCCACACTGCCCTGCTCGAATCCAGCTAAGCCCCCTTCCTGCTTCTGGAAATTCCTTCCTGTGCGCACACACAGCCGCACCCGAGTACTTCACAGGTCTTTTGAAAGACCATTTACTTGTTAACGAGGCTTGATTGTTGTTTCACCCCATGCCGTAGCCTCCCCCAATGTCCGTGACTCCTCCTGTCCCAGGCCCCATACAGTGCATGTTTTAAGCCCCTCATTTCACAGTGCTGCAGCAGGAGAAAAAGAAGAAACAGCAGCTGTTCAGTTAAACACACTGGGCTAAAAGTACCAGAATACCTTAGGTGGCACAACATTGAATCTGTAGAGACGCAGTGCCAGCTCTGATTCTTATTGTAGAACTACACGTTCTAGAATATACCTGGGAGAAGGGGGTGTTTGGGGTGGGAAGTGGGGTGTAAAATGACGACGAGTAGCGGGCAGCGGTGGATTGGCCGGGTTTAACTACGCTTCTCTACTTCACTGCCCAAGGTGTAAGCAAAGGTCGGAGGTGATGCGTGCCCATCAGGTAATACATCTGCAGCGTATGTGCCCACCCCACAGATGCTTTACATCAGCACCGGTTTCATCACAGGCAGACATATTCATTTTTGTTATGCACAGGGAGATTAAGTGATCAAATAACTTAATCTCCATGGTCGACCGTCGCAGCCATTAGGCCACATTCTCCCTCTTATATGTATAAGGGGCTTTCTTTGAGTCTCTTGTGGCTGTTCCTGGCTGGTTAAAGATGGTGCTTACATGTTGCCACCTTCAGTGTTAGAAGCGCTCAACGCTCGTGATGCTCTGTGGGCTGGCACGGTGCCCTGCGGGAGACTGGCATGAAGAAGAGGCTCAACTCCTGCCCAATCACAGTCGCACGTTTCCAGACTCATGTGCGTTGTGGCAAACAGTTCAGTTTTTATTTAGCATTTTAGTCAAACTACATAAGAATGGTGTAACATAAGAAACACTCCCAATATAAAACGTTGGAAAGCAACTAAATTAAGTGTATACAATAGGTGATACAGAGTGCATTCTACAAGTATACACACAGGTCAATGCATACTGCCATCATATATAGGTAGGGGAATCCCTATTTTTTCTAATAATAATCATCAGGCTGCAAAGCGATCGCTTGTTATAGAGACAAGCAGTCATATTATAAAATAAGCACTGACAAATGCAATAGGTTTGGACATGTAAGGTTTTACGTTCACGAGAACAAAGTAGCACATAGAATTCACTCACTGTGGGAAACAGGACACAGGGGGGTGCTGGTGAAAGATGACGACAAGCAGCGGGGGAAATTGGATTTGGCCGGGTTTGTCAATGCTGCAACCCCAGCAGCAGGTCCTGATCTGCGCAAAACCAGGCGCTAGACTGTTTTTCCTACTGCTGGAAGAGAACCCCCGTGAAAGGTGTGTGTGCCGATTCTGCCGAAGCAGCCGCTCGTGAGTGAGCCCATAACGAGGAGTGGGGAAACGGCCTATGGCGTGTCTGATGCGTCACTTGCGCGTTTTCAGCACAGGGGTTGGCCTAAAATTATGCCCAGGGTCGTCATTGGTAGCACTTTCACGCTACAAGATTGATGGCCATGGGACCCACAACAAAATCGGTACGTCGCGTACTTCAAACATAACTGCACATCACGTGTGCATTTGCTCTGGGCTCGTGTGGGTGTAGGGGGTGGTGGGTGTCCTTTGTACATCACTCACTGTAGGGGCGACGGCCGTGCAGCACTGGTGACCTGTGGCGCCAGCCATCTTTATAATTTATTTGAGGACACTGACACTACTTTCAGAGATTGACAGTAGTGTCAGTGAGTGTCCCAAAATAAATGATAAAGGCCCCTGCCACAGGCCACCAGTGTCGCATGGCCGCCGCCCTCAAACTAGTGCCGCCTGGGGTGGACCCCCCCCCCTAGCTACGCCAGTGGGGCAAATCACATTTTCTTTCTCTCGAACTCAGCTCCATATTGGCTGGACCAAGGTATGGAGTGCTACTTTAAAACCCCGAACGATTTGAGGAAACAGGGTAAAACAGCCGTATTTGTCAGCTGTGTCCACGCACGCAAGTCCCTCTGAAGTCTTCGGTACGATTTAACCCGAGTACATGCCCCTGTCAGAAGTGATGAGGTTCTGAGGGTAGTTTCAATACCAAGCTGGCCCATGCTATAAAATGTGCTTTTTAGGCTAGCGCGTAGTCATGAATGATCAGGTCATCTTCTGAGCAGCAGCAGTGTCTGCCTGCCCTCAGTTATTGAAAAATGCAGTCACCAGTGTATTGCTTGTGTGCATTGTCAATTTAAATAACTGTGGAAAAATACTAGCCGTAGTGTCGTCTTTTACTGTGACAAAAATAAATGTGGATAAATACAGAAAAAATGCCCAAAAAATAAATATGGATAAATACAGACGGAAATGGCAAAAAAATAAATATCATAAAACCGGGAGCCCTAATTATGACGAACCAGAAATGGGACACAGTTCAAAGTTTTGTGACTATAATGTATGTACTAGAAATGAAGGTGTTCAGGATAGTGGCCATTCACCCACCGCTGAGGCCACTGATTGCAGCACACCAGACCAGTGACATTGTCAGTCCGCACGCTCTCTCGCACGATCAGAGTGATGTGGGTGACTCACATTCTGATACTGAAGCTGCGTCTGACAATCGGGGTGTAAGTGGTAGGTTTGGTAGAACCATCAGCGATCCACATTCTGATACTGAAGTTGCGTCTGACAATCGGGGTGTAAGTGGTAGGTTTGGTAGAACCATCAGCGATCCACATTCTGATACTGAAGTTGCGTCTGACAATCGGGGTGTAAGTGGTAGGTTTGGTAGAACCATCAGCGATCCACATTCTGATACTGAAGTTGTGTCTGAAAACCAAAGTCCCAGGGGAAGGTTTGGTAGAATCATCCACAAACCCAAACGTTTAGATGATTTTGTAAGTGACTAATCACCCCTTGTTAAACATTCTGAGGAAGATGTGTTGTATCTAAGGTTAATGTCACGAGCCTACACTGGCGCGTGACATCACCAGTCTCTCTGCTCTCCTGCGCGAGAGCACCAGTGTCATCCCTCCCACCCCATTGGTCCCCCCCCATGTTCCACATTCCATTCCTGAGGTTCCCTGCGACCCCAACGGTTCCAACTGTGATTAGAACCGGGAGTCTTCACCGCACAGATGTGTAGGGGCTGTTTTCATGAATAAATATTATTAACCCACTACACCGCGTCATCTTTCCGAATACACCGCGTCATCTTCGTTTCTACACTTTTCCCTCCTGTATTGCACCATTTGCTACCTCATGTATTTTGTTTGCTCACAATTGTCACTTTTACCTCATGTAATTTAATGTCTGCTTTTGTAATTTTTGTTCATTTGTATTTTTCTGTTTCCATTGTGAAGCGCTCTGACGCCTTCGGGTAAAGTCCGCGCTATATAAAAACGCATAAATAAAAATAAATAAATCTGCCCCCCCCCACCCCCGGGAGGGGTTAGGAGTTTCTTGCCCCTCATAATTTTTACTACCTCATGTATTTTTGTTTGCTCACAATGATCACTTTACCGTATGTAACGTAACGTTTGCTTTTGCAATCTGCTGTTCGTGTAATGTTCTCAGTTTGTATCATTTCTGTTCCTATTGTAAAGCGCTCTGACGCCTTCGGGTAAAGTCCGCGCTATATAAAAACGCATAAATAAAATAAAATAAAATAAAATAAAAACTGAGGGGGGTGGGGGATGTTGTGTCTCTGCCCCTCGACGGTAGGGCGGGGCCTCTGACGCACACTCCGCACTGACGCGCTTGGCTCCAGCTCCGCCACCGGACGCTTTCGGGTGCACTTCCGGGTCAGCGTCGGCAGAGACAGCACCAGCGGGACCCCCGGGGCACCGGGCGGAGCGGGAGCCACAACAGGTGCGGGGGCCCTGGGGCGGATAAGGGGGGTCTGCCCTCACGGGGGGCCCTAGACTGTGGGGGTCCGCGCCTCTGCAGGGGCCCTGGGTGGGGTGAGCGCCCCCCCCCGGGTTTGCCGGGACAGCCCCAAGTCTCCCCCGCCTTTGCCCGGTTTTTACAGAGGCCGGGGCCTCGCGCTGGCGCGGGGTCAGGGGTCAGGCTTCCAGAGGGCCCTGTAATGGCGGTGTCAGTCTGAGCTCCGCCGGGCCCTGGGTGTGTCCTCGTCTCTGAGGGGGGGGGGCGTCTTTGGGGTCATTCCTGGTTGTTTGGGTTTGTTAGTCCTACTTCTGTTTTTGTGAAATGTCGCGGTTTTTTTGGGGTTCACAACGATGGTCGCCATCGCCTTGCCCTGAGAGCACTTAGGAAACGGGTGGGGGCTGCCCTCATATGGGGGGGCGGGGGTCTGCCCTCATATGGGGGAGCAGGGGGTCTGCCCTCATATGGGGGAGCGGGGGGGTCTGCCCTCATATGGGGGTGGGGTCTGCCCTCAAATGGGGGGTGTCTGCCCTCATATGGCTGAGGGGGGGTCTGCCCTCATATGGGGGGGGCGGAGGTCTGCCCTCATATGGGGGAGCGGGGGTCTGCCCTCATATGGGGGAGCGGGGAGGTCTGCCCTCATATGGGGGAGCGGGGGGTCTGCCCTCATATGGGGGGGGCTGCCCTCATATGGGGGGGAGGGGGGGCTGCCCTCATATGGCTGAGGGGGGGGGGGTCTGCCCTCATATGGCTGAGGGGGGTCTGCCCTCATATGGGGGGCGGGTGGGGCTGCCCTGATGGAGGCACTGGCAGAGGATCGCTCACCCTCCTGGAGGGGGGAGGGGACCATGTGGGATTGGGTAAACCTCAGAAACGCCTGCTGAGACGGTCTGCAAATGGGGACTGACAGTTTCTCCTGTGCCCTAAGAAGGACACAAGCCTCCTTCAAAAAGGCATAGGTGAAGACCACATCTATGATAACGTAAGCCGCGAGCCATTGCGCTCACTGACGAAGAAGGGTAAATGAATGTACTCACCCTTTCCGAAACATTGGAGATCTGAAAATCTCCAACGCTGCTCATACTCCGATCCTGAAGAAAGCCACCAAACTCGTAAAAGCAACCCTTAGACCGAAGCATGTTGACCGTCCACTAGGTGTTGTAGACCAATCGCTATTCCACCTACGCACAGCCATTTCTTTTAATCATATTCCTATCCTGGTCAATTAAAAATTCTCTATACAGAATAGGAGATATTCTCAATCACTAGTCACACATCACGATTGCGATCCACCCACACAGTCTTCCTCCTAGTGGAGGTTGGTTAATCACTTGAACATCCAAACCCTGAAGTGATTAAAAACCAATGATGACACTACCCGCCTCACTACACAAGTGGAGAAATATATACCTCGCACTGTGAAAGTGTGGTTAAGGGTCTCCGACCTGGCAGAGGGGGAGCCTGCCCTCATAGAGTGGAGGGGGAGCCTGCCCTTAAGAAGGAGTCATGAGCAGTGCGGGGCCTGTCCCCATGGAGGGGTTCTGGAAAGAGCCGGCATCATCGCTCGTGGAGTGTCCTAAGATGAGCGTCCTGCTCTCATGCAGGGATCCTACATAAGGCCTGGGTCTGCCCTTGTGGAGGTTCTCTGGACGCTGAGAGAAAGTGGGTGGGCTCTGCCCTGATTGAGTGGGTCGTGGAGTGGGACACGGTCTGCCCTCATGGAGTGGTCCGAAGAGGAGGAAAGAGTTTGCCCGTGAAGGAAAGGACTTGAAAGAGGTGAGGGTCTTCCCCCATTTAGAAGCCCTGAAGAGGGGTTGAGGGCCACAACCAATGGAGGGTTCTTGGGAGAGAGGTAGGGGTGTCTGTCCTCATTGTGAGGGAGGCGTGAGGGGTGATCAGGGTGAGTTAGCAGTAGAGCTAGTAAGAATTGATGTGACTGGAAGGATTGGCAGGACCGCAGCATTATGTAGACAGACCCCGCCCACCACGCCATGAGTTGTAATGCTTGCAATTTGTCTAACCAATGGCAAGAGACTGATTTGCATATGGCTGGATCCAGACTGAGGTGGCATTGTGGGTGAAAAATGATGGAGTGGGATGTGGCCCTGAACGCAATTCAAGCATTCCATCTATCCCTTCGTTTTTGATGCCCTAAGTGTGGCGGGGCGGGTATGCCCAGACGTGGGTCCTGTGCTCACTTTGCCACTGGAACCAAGCTGTACCTGGTTGATGAGTCCTCATAATGGCGAAACTGGCTCTGGTCTGCTTGTATGCCGGTTCAAGGAGGACCTGGCCTGGCGGTTGAGGCCTGACTCCTCCCACTGGAGCAGGGTCAAGACTGATTTGCATATAACTGGGTCTAAAATGAGATGGCACCGTGGTAAAAAAACAGTGGATTGGGATTCAGCCTGCGCAATTAATTGTACAAAGAGCAAGAGACACTGCAGCAGACCAGGGTCAAGCACATATGTTCCTGTAACTTAAATTATATGGTGGTGCAACTACCCCCAACACCCGCAGCCAAGGGACGCATAAGAGTTAAAATGTCCACAAAAAAAAGGAAGGTGCACCCCAAGCAGAGTATATATACTCAATTTGAAAGTTCTTCTTTTATTCGTTTTTTCATAAAAGAGGCACAGCCAACGCGTTTCGTTCCCCTAGTGCCATGGGAACTTCATCAGGGCTAATTCACAATGCCCGTAGGTATAGGTTACTTGTACCAGGAATGCGAATATCTTCAAAAAAGTCCGGTTTGTCCAAAAGTTTTTTTATATATATTATGCAGTGTAGGGGTCCTTCCCAATGTAGGGACCGCGTCCACTTATCAATAACTCGCCCGTAATTATCACAGATCAATTTCTGTAATCATATTATCGCACCCCATATTCCGAAATCCGGCGTCTTCCTATTTCTTGCAACAGTGTCCACTATATCAATGGGTCGCCCGTAGTCGTGTAAGGGTTCGTTTCACCAGTATCTATAATCTGGCGGTCGCACCCTGTAGTCCGAAGTCCGGCATACCGAGACCTGCGCAATTACCAGTGGCTGAGATTATTTCAAGCATTCCATCCATCGCTTTGTTTTTGGTTCTTGTATTGTACTGAAGACACAACAGGAATGAACATTTAGCAATCCCTGGCAAAGCCAATGGGTTTCAGCTTTAGAAATCAGACTTATTGACTTTGCCAATGCTTGTTGCTGCTGGAATGCAAAACCATGCATTAAGACTCACATGCGTGGCTGGCAGTGTTGGAATGAATGGGTTTTCTTTTGAAGGCAACCCATTCCATGGATGCCACTTACGCATGCGCTAGGGCATTTGTGTGCACATGTTCCAAGACGTGTATATGTGTCATGATATATGGTGGCCATTTTTATTCATTTACTTTTCTAACACAGCAGACAACCATGTTAGAATGGTGAATTAAAATATTAACTAGAAATAAAAAAGTAAGGTGAAAAATGTTAAAAGGTAGCAAGATGCCCTGCAGCACTTTTTAGCTGTTGTCACTCATTTGAGAAGTTACGCAGCTAGATGGATGGGTAGTGGAACAAGGTGCAAGGATAGAGGGGGGTGAAAATGGAGCTGGTAAACTCATGCACTCCTATTGAGTGCATGATAAGCAGTGAAAAATAGTCCCCTCAACTATACAGTGGAAGGATACAATGAGAACCCTGAGATCGAATTGCTATTAGCCTGAGTAACACAGGAGCAGGGAGGCAAGCCATTGAATCAAGAGCAGGCAACTGAGATAGACAACACATCCATCCAATCAGGAGCAAGGGGCTGATCCAAAGCTCACTCTGTTATATGTTCTACATTGGAAACAATAGGTCTGCCTACTAACATCTAAAGCTCTCTGTAACCAACATGTAAAGACAGCTACAGTTGTCTGTGGGCCAGTCCTAATAAAACCAAAGTTTATTCTGAAATAAGAACGTTGAGGAGGTTCTCCTCTGGCCTCCCTTCAGGGAATTCAGGCTTGGACTGCTCAAGGCATGCTACAGGCCAGAATGACTGCTTTCCCACAGAGCTGGGTACAGGGACCACCGCTGGGAATTCCTCCATGATCACTTGCAAATGCTCGACCAGATGGACGGAGCAAAAGAGCTGACTACCATGTACTCACAAAATGACTTGCGTTGCATGGACAATTGATGAGGCTTTGGGACTGGCCGTGCCCATACTCGGACATATCCGGCACAAACCGAGCGCCTTCTCAACTCCATTGTTAAGTAAAGAGAAGCGCACTTTCTGGCTAACTCTCTCTGTCAGTGGCAGAAATGAACCCATGACCCTAATGCGCCAGCTCAAGAGCCTTCTTTATTTTCAAATTTGAGAGTTGGCGAAGCAAAGACGTGACTCAAGAGCATCAGAGCACCGTACAGGGAAACAGTAACCATTCCATAAGATCTCAAACAAAAGCATAGAAAATGAAATGCTGTATAGCATAAACTTCCTCGTCCATGACCGCTCTTGGAGGCATGTCACGGAACACATGCATGCTCTGGGCTGGGAGGATACCTGGTGGGTCAGGCTGTCCAGGTGACTAACCCAGAGGCGCAATGAGTCTGGATCACCTTTAGCCTAGAGAAAACCTTGACCAGTTCAACCTGGGAGGAATCTGTTTAATAACATTCTTTTGCCTTCTTTCTTGAAAGCGATGGTCAATGGGTTCATCAGAATTTCCGATTGGTGGGAGCTCCATATTCTAAGAGCAGAACTTGAGAAAGTGTGTTGCTTGAGTTAGAAGATAGGAGGCATTTGACAAAACAGATACAGTTTGTTTAATTAATCGTTTCGACCGGGAGAACAGTTAAAGGCACAAGATCTGAGGATTGTCTCAATATGCATTTTATAGGTGTCCTTGTATACAAAACATTGTAGGGTCTAAAAGTTTCTGGCATACCAAATATGGTGATGAATGTTGGTTGATGCCTTTGAAATCATAAATCAATTTTCTAATAGTTACCACAGGTGGGTCACGACCTTGCGTTGGCACAATATGACCAGTGGTGAAAGTGTCCAGATGTCTGGCATGGGGCGCGCGTGATCACTATGTGTGCTAGGTCCTGATTGGCTATATGTTCCTAACTCATGTGGCGTCTGACTTTTATGGTGTTTTGAGCAACGCGCATACCCCCTCCAGCCATGTGTACTTTATTGGGGCAATCTCCATTGACCCTTTGTAATGTCGCTTCACCTGTCTGTATGATTGATCAAGAGTTTCCTGCCCGAGTGTTTGCCTGCCAGCTACGCACCCTCCCGTCTGTAACTTATCCATCAGCAAGCCTGGGCCTAGGTTTCAGGGCCTGCTTGACTACATATGTGTGAGTCAGGGTTGAAGTAGAGTTCACAATGGATGATACTGTTAATAAGGATTCAATATCATTTTTATTGATACATGCACCGATTTACATCTTAAAAAGTGCATGCATAGGTCTTCCTCTTTTTTTAATCTGGGTGGTTCTAGTACAAGGTAACTTGCACTCCGTAGGAAGCCTGTGCCACCTGAGATTGTGGGCTAGGTAATTGGGTGTGCCATAGTGTGGTGCTTGTTGCATCGTTGTACTATTTTAAGGAGGGTCCTGGCATTCCAGTGGGAGCCAGTGCAGTGACTTGAGAGACAATGTGATGTGGTTGAAGCGTCACACTACTGTTATCAGTCTTGCTGCGGCTTTGAGGGTTGTCTTGAGGGGTACACATTGTGTTTTTGGTATTCCATTGAGGTTGCACTCCCATAATTTGGTTGGATATGACTAGGGATTGCTCTGCGCTCTTGAAGTCTAGTGCCGGTACGAACAGTTTTACCTTCTGAGGAGGCTGAGTTGGAGCAGCGCACTCCAGTGTATGAACTGAGAGGGGATTGTATGTTGTGGTTTTCTCAAAGTAGATCTGCTGATCAGCTAATTCCCTCACAGACGCAGATCCTTGAGATGAACTCCCAGTTCATACTTTTTGTCAGAACCAGTTTCAGAGGGACCCAGGGCATACAGGGGCTACTGGGCCCAATCTTGTTGGTTCAGGCCTTTTACTCTTAATTTCCCAGGGCCCGGCGTACTATGGATCCCGAACAACTAGGCCAAATACCCCTTCTACACTTGACTCTTAGTGGTAGCTGTGGTTGAGCAGGTAAGACTCATTGTTTAAAATGCAAACAATATGAGCAATAAATCAATGTCCAGTCCAATACTTGCTTTTATAGAAAATTCACCGTTTTTATTTCTACCTCTACAGATGCAAAGGTATACTACATTCAAAAGTAACAACACAATCCCCCTTGAGTTTGGTGCTTTAGTAGTTATCAGGCAAAACCCTGTTCCACCCTCTTTAATGTAGCACGTTCAGGGTTTTTCCCCTTCATTGGTGGTTGCATCCAGAGAATGCATCAATGCAGGCTATTAGGCCATACTCAAGAGTTCTCCCTTTGACTCTTTAGCGATTAGTACAGTGTCTATGGTGCAGCAGCACCTTTTGCAGCAAGCCCCCTGGGGCCTCAAGGGCCTGGTTCCAGTCTTATGCACTCCAGCAGTATGGCATTGTTCATCGGTGCAGCGAGTGCCCTCTCCTTGTGTACTTGCAAGTTTGGATCCTATTCGGCGAATTTGGGCCACACGCAAGGTTCGCAGAAGTACCCGGCAGTGCCGCCTCTCTCTGTCGAGCAGTGCCACCTCTCTCTGTCGAGCAGTGCCGCCTCTCTCTGTCGAGCAGTGCCGCCTCTCTCTGTCGAGCAGTGCCGCCTCTCTCTGTCGAGCAGTGCCGCCTCTCTCTGTCGAGCAGTGCCGCCTCTCTCTGTCGAGCAGTGCCGCCTCTCTCTGTCGAGCAGTGCCGCCTCTCTCTGTCAAGCAGTGCCGCCTCTCTCTGTCGTGCAGTGCCTCCTCTCTCTGTCGTGCAGTGCCTCCTCTCTCTGTCGTGCAGTGCCTCCTCTCTCTGTCGAGCGGCGCCTCCTCTCTCTGTCAAGCGGCGCCTCCTCTCTCTGTCAAGCGGCGCCTCCTCTCTCTGTCGAGCGGCGCCTCCTCCCTCTGTCGAGCGGCGCCTCCTCCCTCTATCGAGCGGCGCCGCCTCTCTCTGTTGAGCGGCGCCGCCTCTCTCTATCGCGCGGCGTCACCTCTCTCTGTCGAGCAGTGCTGCTTCTCTCTGTCGAGCAGTGCTGCTTCTCTCTGTCGAGCAGTGCTGCTTCTCTCTGTCGAGCGGTGCCGCCTCTGTCGAGCAGTGTCACCTATCTCTGTTGAGCAGTGTCACTTCTCTCTGTCGGGCAGTGCCGCTTCTCTCTGTCGAGCGGTGCTGCCTCTCTCTGTCGAGCGGTGCCGCCTCTCTCTGTCGAGCAGTGCAGCCGGTCTGTTCCAGTGATTGGTGCTGCTCTCCGGATGTGGGACGAAGAAGAGAGATTTGGCCCAAGAGGAGCGAGTGTGGCCGGGGTAGACCCTTTTATTAATTTGTATGAAAAAAAGAAACTAGGATAGTGGCGGATCGCCATATCATCAGACAGCCTTTGAAGACATCAAGGTAAGACTGTGGGCTGGATTACTAAATGCGTTGATACGCCCCTGTTATATTAATAAACGGACATCCTTACTGATCGAGGGATGAACTTTTATGCAACTTGGTCATTAGCTTGGGCTATTGGAACAGGGGACAAAGGACCCAGCTCTGGATGTAAAAAAAGAGTTCGGCTGGAACAGTTTGCTGATAGTGAAACAAGTGAGTTCTGAGTCTACGCAGAGCGGAAGATTACTTTTATTTTTTGCTATGGGGTATCTTGATAAATGGATTACATGGATGTCCCAACATGGCAATATTTGTGCATTGTAAGAATCCTCTGGCACGTAAGGAGTGCAGAAGAGAGAACCCAGATCAAGTTAGGAGGACTGGCTACACATTGCTATGTGAATTTGAATTCTAACGTGATTAATTTAAAAGATAAGGCAGGGCGGGTAAAAAAACAGGGAATAAATAATTAGTCCCCTGTTGCATTCACAAAAAGTACTTAATTAGGTAAGTAGATCCAGTAGACGTTGGTATTCTTAAGTAGGTATTTATTGGTTAAAGTTGGTAATAAGGAAGGTAAGAAGGAGGTAAAAGGAGGCCCCACCGGGAGCAGCATCCAGCTGCTCAGCCCACTCAATTAAACTGACCACACATTCAAACCATGCACACAGGAACATTCCAATGACATCACACACACACAGGCTGAGCAGCAGGGGAAGAGATGAACAGGATATAACATCCCCCCCCTCCCTTTTTTGCCCTTTCCTTTTCCTATAAAAAAACCCACAATGTTCAACCCTGCAGGTGCCTGGTGTAAAGTGTGGGAATTGTGGCATATAAATATGAGTCACAAGAGGAAATACGACCACCAGAGTGAATTGTTGTTACTGTGGGAACATTAGGCATACTAATTAATGTGAGTATGGCAAATTGTATGACTGAGATTATACCATAATTCAAACGCATCACCAAGTGATGGGTTGAATAAAAAAATGTTATGGAGACCATTTGATGAAATAATGTAGTCTGTCTAATGATTTTGGTGAGAATATATAATAACAGAGGTGGATATACTGATTGTATTATCACCAAGAGTGTCTGTTATTCAGTGTTAAATATGGGAACAAATTGAATAAAGAAAAAAAATGGTGGTAAAATGTATTCATCACATCTGATGTATATTGTTACAACGAGTGATGTATTATGAAATACAATGGTAAAATAATCATGTTTCTCTCTCTCTTCTAGTAATTGTTTTAAATGATATGTCCTGATGAAGGTGGCGTGAACCATATGTGACTTTTCTGAAACGCAGTGTCAACAGATTTTTTAAAGAGGAATGGTATGTAAGGATTCACCAAAGAAATAGTAGATGAATATCCAAGTTTTCTCTGTCTGTGAGGTCAGTTCCAGCTTCCATATTTCCAGTCCACTGCTGCCTCAATCCACCAGAGAGTACATTTCCCCACATTCTAAATTCTATATTACATGTTCAAAGTTCTACCAACTCTACACATCTCCCCTTATACTTACAGATCATACTCAACAGGAAGAAAACAAAGCTTATGCTTTTACAAGCTAAATGCAATACTGAATGAATATCTCTAAGAAGCATATATACACAAGGAATAACGTGTAAGACATCATAATGACGTGTGGATGTATACAATGCATGCACTCAGTAAATTGTCTATAATATGCAAAAGAAAGTGCACAAAATGTTATACAATGGCTGTTAGTACAATTCTTCTTCTTCTCCCTCATTCATGTCTATTTTCAGACACTTGCACACACTCCCAAACTCCACACAGATCCTTCTTCCAGAATCACTACACTGCATGTTACCTCTTTCACCTTGACTGGTTGGGAAACTTCCTTTAACCCTTTTCTGACAATCCCACCTTTTCTCACCTCCACACAATCGCCTTTATTTATGTCCACCTTTCTTAGTGTCATATTATTTCTTTGATTTTTGTTGTTTCTCTGTCATGCTCTCTTTAACAGCATTGCAGTCGACCCATTCACACTCTTTACTTTTTAACCATGCTGGAATTTCCTTCCTTCCTGGTTCCCTTCCTTTAAGGGAAATTAAAGATGACATACCCGTCATCGAGTGGGACGTAGCTCTGTATAGCCAAATACATTTCCTCAACTCCTCGTTCCATGGTAACCCATTAGCCAAGAACAGTTGGATGTTCCCCATAATTAGACAATTGACTCGCTCAACTAGTGCTTTCGCCTGAGGTCTGAATAATGCCACCTTCTAATGTTTGACACTCATCATTTCCAAAAATTCTGTCATGGTTTTAGAAGCAAACTGTACTCTGTTATCTGCAACTAATTCTTAGAAAGACCCTGCTCCATGAACACGCCCTTCAGAAATCTTATAACATTTTCAGTATCAATGCGATCAGTAGATTTGGTAAAAACAGGAGAGAGTTTTCCCGAGTCGACCCAGAAAGGACTGGGAAATAGTAACACCAAAAGAGGGGGGTTTCCTTTCTGTGGTTATTCCATAATTAATATACAATATATCAACTCAATAGATTAAGACACCTGTTGTGAGACAGTTTTAAGTTGAATTACAATTTCCTCAGAGCCACATATACCTTACGACAAAAAGTTGTAAAAAAAGTCACATTTATTAAAAAGAGAGACACAAGCATTAATATTCAAGAGTTCAAACACTTTCACATAAACATTATTATGTCAAAGATACACATGTATATATTTTTCATCCAAATATTACAATATAAAAAACATATAGAGACGGTTAAAAAACTGTTGTCGACGCGTTTCGGTGCTTAGTTGGGTACAACACCTTCCTCAGGACTAATGGTTAAAAGCTTCATAAATCTAAAAGAAATATATGTGACATGAAATTAATACAAGGTATACGGAAATTTTGTTTTTTTTACAGAAACATTTTTGTCTCACTTAATACAGGGTCATAACTATTGGTGGTCAAAATATCTTACTCTTTAAAGCATTTTCAATTTGCTGTGCCAGTCTTGATCCTGGAGTGGAAAATTCCTTTAATTTGTGTATTCACTTCAGTTTGACAATCTAGAGGATCTGAAGTAACAATGATACTTAGTTTTACACGATAATCTCTATGTGGTACAAATATTCTTATTTTACATGCACCAATGCTTACTTGATAGCGATGTGCAGAATCTGAATTTTTAGATGGACATTTCTTCAAGCCCCTGCATTTTGTCTAGGTCGCCTTGTGGTATTCTGGAGCCTCTTTTGCAAGTAAATTCCAAATTCTTGTTTATTTGGGCGAGCTTCACATCTATGTGTGGACGTCAATAAGCGAAGTCTATTACCATATTTATTTTGTGCGTGCATATAGTCACATAAAACATGGCTAGCACTATAGTAAGTGTAAAGTGTTAGTCTCTGGTGGAACCTTGCTGTGCTTACTAGTGGTTACAGAAATATACCACACTAAAATTTGAGTGCCCTGGTTAGTTGTATTTAAAAGTGCACATCAGGTAATGGCTGTAACCTATCTCAGGATGAAAATACATCACACCCATCATGGGCTCATAATTAGAAGTACGGGCGTGCTCTAGATCTCAGGTACATGTTGATTAAAGTGCTGCTAAGACTCTGTTCGAATTTATGTTTTGCAAAATATTAGAGCTACTGCCGAGTTTTATTTACGCACAAAGCCATCTAGTTAATGAAGTAATTTTTAAAAATAGTGGCAGTGTTCAGCAAGAGGCTAGATGTCCGCTATAGCTATATGCACAACACGAGTATAAATCGCCGCGTTCACGGACAGGATCTTACCTAAATTCAGTCTTGTCTGCGCGGTCTGCCTTGACTACCTTGTCTCCCAAATCATTAAGGACGACGGTCCTTAATGATTTGGTTGACACTTCTTTATGTCAAAGTTTCGTACCTACCACCATGGACTTAATAGCAGAGAAGAGTGGGAGAGACTGGTAAGATAGAGTCACCTCATTAGCACAATGAACCAACACCCTGGCTCCTTTGATATAAATTGAGGTCCCCTTATGATAATCACAGTGCGTGTACACCACTCTACCCACGACAGTTGATAATGATAAACTGAAAATATAAACCAAAATAGATACATGATTTTGCGCTGAATTTAAGAAACTTGTCTGTATCTCAAAACGATGTACTGTGTAAGATACTGTGACACACAATGTGGTAAATGAATTAAATCTATATATGTTAGTGAAGTATGAATATCTAGATGTCCTATAAAATTGATCTCAATGATGTAAAAGAACGTTCCACTATGAATAGCCCATATATATATATACCAACATATGCCCTTCGCTAAGATAATTGGCTGTATACAAATTCCCTTCAATTGGCCCTCCTTAAAGGTAAGGCTTAATAATCGGAACGTTCTTACAATATTGATATGTATAAGTACCAAATGTTTTACGTGAATATCAATATCGCAGTTGGGCAACATAGACATGGGAACTATATACAAAAATTAGCAATCCGGGAGAATAGTGAAATACTCATGCATTACAGGCATAGATCCAGCTAATGCAGCATACTTTGAGAAAGATTACAAGTAGGAATCTACTCAGTTGCATCATAGTCCATATATCGCTAACTTAAAATAACGGATCTGTTTTATCAATACTGTTGCAACCGCAAATACTGCAATTTCTCATCTTAGAAGAAACTGTTTCTGCAGTTTGTTTTGACACCCGGTAATTGCTTACCAAAACAACGGAACTAACGCAAAATCCGAAGTCCGTTTTCACCCTCGGAATACACTCGTATTGTATGCGTCTCCATGACTACCCACTGGCACCTATCTAAGTCCGCCTTTAGTTTCGAAGGCGTCTAAACTATACTTCAAAAAACTACCAAAATGGCGCGGCTTCGCAATACTATTTAATTTAATTAAGAACAGGTGGACCATGTTAACCTATTTATCTGCAATTGACAAGCATATAAATAACGCCTCCACGCCCCGTCATCCAGACTGACTCTGGAGACCGGGGAGACCAGGCAGACCGCGCGGAGGAAATTAATTCTAGGTAAGACTCTACCCGTGAATATAGGAAATTTATACCCGTGCCTATAGCCCAGCTATAGCGGACCTCTAGCCCTATTTTCTTTGATAAATACCAGGGCTGCCTTTAAACTAAAAATAACTGCAGTAACTAACTGGTTTTGTGCGCAAACCAAATCTTACAATGATTCTAAAGCTCTGCTAACATTAATCCAACAGAGCCTTAATAGCGCATTAACCAATACGCGCCCGTCGTCCTTAATGATTTGGGAGACAAGGGAGTCAAGGCAGACCGCACGGACAAGACTGAATTTAGGTAAGATCCTGTCCGTGAACGCGGCGATTTATACTTGTGTTGTGCATATAGCTATAGCGGACATCTAGCCTCTTGCTGAGCACTGCCACTATTTTTAAAAATTACTTCATTAACTAGATGGCTTTGTGCGTAAATAAAACTCGGCAGTAGCTCTAATATTTTGCAAAACATAAATTCGAACAGAGTCTCAGCAGCACTTTAATCAACATGTACCTGAGATCTAGAGCACACCCGTACTTCTAATTATGAGCCCATGATGGGTGTGATGTATTTTCATCCTGAGATAGGTTACAGCCATTACCTGATGTGCACTTTTAAATACAACTAACCAGGGCACTCAAATTTTAGTGTGGTATAATTCTGTAACCACTAGTAAGCACAGCAAGGTTCCACCAGAGACTAACACTTTACACTTACTATAGTGCTAGCCATGTTTTATGTGACTATATGCACGCACAAAATAAATATGGTAATAGACTTCGCTTATTGACGTCCACATATAGATGTGAAGCTCGCCCAAATAAACAAGAATTTGGAATTTACTTGCAAAAGAGGCTCCAGAATACCACAAGGCGACCTAGACAAAATGCAGGGGCTTGAAGAAATGTCCATCTAAAAATTCAGATTCTGCACATCGCTATCAAGTAAGCATTGGTGCATGTAAAATAAGAATATTTGTACCACATAGAGATTATCGTGTAAAACTAAGTATCATTGTTACTTCAGATCCTCTAGATTGTCAAACTGAAGTGAATACACAAATTAAAGGAATTTTCCACTCCAGGATCAAGACTGGCACAGCAAATTGAAAATGCTTTAAAGAGTAAGATATTTTGACCACCAATAGTTATGACCCTGTATTAAGTGAGACAAAAATGTTTCTGTAAAAAAAACAAAATTTCCGTATACCTTGTATTAATTTCATGTCACATATATTTCTTTTAGATTTATGAAGCTTTTAACCATTAGTCCTGAGGAAGGTGTTGTACCCAACTAAGCACCGAAACGCGTCGACAACAGTTTTTTAACCGTCTCTATATGTTTTTTATATTGTAATATTTGGATGAAAAATATATACATGTGTTTCTTTGACATAATAATGTTTATGTGAAAGTGTTTGAACTCTTGAATATTAATGCTTGTGTCTCTCTTTTTAATAAATGTGACTTTTTTTACAACTTTTTGTCGTAAGGTATATGTGGCTCTGAGGAAATTGTAATTCAACTTAAAACTGTCTCACAACAGGTGTCTTAATCTATTGAGTTGATATATTGTATAATAATTATGGAATAACCACAGAAAGGAAACCCCCCTCTTTTGGTATCAGTAGATTGGGTGACAAACTATTTTGTATAGTAATCAATCGGGACAGTCACATTTCTGCCCAGTCTCCTTTCAGGACCGAAAAAGCAATGAAAAACCTTTCCCAAGGTCTGTTAGATAACTCCACGCAACCCAGCGGTGGCTGCCTCACCACTTTGGTTTTGTTGCTGTTGGTGCACGCATAACATTCCTTGACAATACTTTCAATGGCATCATCCATTTTGGGCCATCAAAGAGACTGACACACTCGCCTCTTAGTCATGTTGTGCCTTGGGTGTTCCCTATGTGCTAATCGGATTATTTTCCTCCTTAATTTCTCTGGTGGAATAATCCAGGTCCTCCGCATCAATCTCCCTTCATGTACACTTATTTCATCCTTCACATTGTGGTAAGCATTCAGTCCCACCCCATAAGTTGCTTCATTTTCCCATTGTGCAATCACATATTTTTTAAACCATTCAATTGTACATCCTCTTCCTTTGCTGCATTCTATTCCTCCTTCCCTAGAGCAATTTCTTCCTTCCCTACTGTTACCACTTCTACTTCTGCCTCTGTCTCTTGGTCTGGTTCATCCACAGGCATTCTAGACACAGCCCACAACATTTTTCAAGCCCATAACATATTCAACATAAAAGTTATAATCTAACACCTAAAGCACCCACCTGGATATCCTTGGGTCACATTTCCTTCAAGTCTTTATCCCCCTTTGAATAAGTGTATTAGTTAGTGGTTTATGATTGGTCCCAGCTTTGAATGAAATCCCCACACAAAATACTTGAAATGGTTGATTGCTCAGCAGCACTCTAGAGCGTCTCTCTGAATCACGGCCAATGAGGTCTCTGCTCTCGGAAGCCGTCTCGAGGCAAACCCTACAATCTTTTTTTGACCATCTTTGATTTGTGTCAACACATCCCCAACACCAACACTGCTTGCATCAGTTGTTATGTAGGTCTTGGCAGAAGTATTGAAATGCCCTAATGTAGGAGCTTGCAAAATGTCATCCTTTATCTTCTGGAAAACTGAATCCCATTTCTTATCCCAACTGAAGATGACCTTCTGTTTCATTAACAGTCTCAAAGGTTCAACTATTTCAGTAAAATTGGCTACAAATTTGGGACAGTATCCTGCCAGACCTAAAAATGATTTAAGCTGATCTTTGCAAACCGGTTTAGGTGCTTCACGCACCGCCAACACTATACGTATCTTAGGTTGAATGCCCTCTCTAGAGATCTCCTGTCCCAAATATGTTACGTGGGTTTTTCCTTAATTGACACTTCCCCCTCTTTACCGTTAAACCACACTTTCCCAGTCGTTCCTTTTACTCGTTCCAATAATTCATCATGTTCCTTTCCAGTCTTTCTCACTATCAAGATATCATCCTGAAAACATAAAACGTCTTTTAATCCATTAAATATGTGCTGAATCATCCTCGGGACCACCGCTGAGGCTGAAGCTAAACCAAAGGCCATCCTGCAACAGTGATAGGCCCCAGCGGTGTGACAAATGATGTAAGATGTCTGGAAATCTTGTGAAGATCAATTTGATGATATGCAACAGACATATTACTGAGGCATATTGCTGACGCTAAAAATGTCACCACCCCCATTGCTGTCAGCTTCCCTGAAATATTCGGGAGCTGTTTCCCATCGGCCCAAATGTTTCTGTTGAGGTCATGCAATTCAATGCACAATCAACTCTTTCTCCCCTCCTCAGGGGCCACCACAATGGATGCTAGCCGAAGACTGAAATGGCTTAATTATCTTTTATTCCAATCATTTATCAAGTTCTTTTAGCAAAGGCTGTCTCCTCGGGTGTGGGATATTTCTTACTTCGTGAACAATTGCATCAGCACCTTTGAGCAGCACAATGTGGGAACCTTTTAATCTGCCCAGACTTGATGTGAATTCTTTGGGAAATCTTTAAATGGCTTTTCTATGTACGGATCAGGAGTAGCAGTCTCTGTGACCACACTATGTATTTTAGCCGGCATAACTGGTTGTTTGACATTAGGGTTTAGTATTATATAGATGACAGCAGCCCAGTAAATCGGAACCCTGCATGGTAATGTACAGATGTCCCAAAGTAGCTTTCTTCCCAAACTGAATTCTCATCCATTTCATCCCCATGATGTCTGTGCTTTTTCCTCTATACCCTATGACCCTAGTGTCAGATTTGTTCCATTGTAGATCCTCCCATTTTTTCCATATGTATCTTTAGATATCAAACGTATAAACTCCCTGAGTCTGCAGTATCCTCACTTCATGGTTATCTATATGTAGGGTGCAGTGAGCTCGTCTGTGCTTTCTTTCTTTAGCTTTTTTTTTCTTCTTGAGATGTATTGATCATTTCTTCACTATTATCCAATTCTTCTATAGTAAGTACTATTTCATGGACACTTCCACATTCGTCATCAATTTTCTTTACTCTGACAATTCCACCTTTCATTCTGCAAGTCCTGGGGAAATGGTCTCCCCATACAACATTCCTAGCAGCACACCTTGTGCTAGATGCTATGTGTCCCGGCGCGCCACACCGATAACATTTTATTAACCTGAAAAAGTTGGCTGATTCGGCTCTTTTTCCTTTGGTTTCCCTTGTTGTTGGACTTTATCATTAGATTTCACTTTTTTAATATCTTCCATTGTCTCACCAATTTCAGATACCTTGGCCTGAGATTCCTTCACTAGTTCCGCTACACCACTTTTATTAATTTCCTTTATCCACATTTCTGTGTGCTGAAGCCCTTTGGCTCTTTGTATGGCTTCTTCAAGTGTTGGATCCTTAGTTAACAGTCACTGACAATCCTTGTAAAGCTGCTACATAGGATCCAATCTCCCCGTCTGATCTTTGAGCTCTAGAAAAAGACACATGGCGCTCTAATGCGATGTTAACTTTTGCCGTAAATTGTGCATCCAATATTTGTAAAGACATCTCGTATGCGTTTGTGTGCTGCCCAGCTCCCATTCCCAATGGGATTTCAGGCAATTCTTCATACAGCCTACCCCCATGCTGGCTTTTTAATTATCTTTTCTTTTTGAGACTGAGGTTGCCTGCTCCTAATATTGCTGCCCTGGCATCTTACTTGATCAGCACCAAAACCAGCAATATTGCGACACTTTGAATGACATGTATGGTTCAGGGTGTCCCAAAATCAAACAGGAAACCCAAAAGCAACCTTTACGCTGCAAGCACTCCTCTTCTGTTTCAAGGTTTGTAACATTTAAGCCCTGTGCCCCTTTTAAAAACCGATAACATTTGCACATTTAACAATTTAATTTAGCATGAGATTTGCCTCTACGAGGCATGGTGTAAGTCAGTACATGGCCTTCAAGCCGGCCCGTCGCTTGTCATTGGTTGTTCCAGGTGCCTTTCTAAAATCCTTACTTTTGAATGGTAATTGTGCCCAATTGTCCCTCCTTTTGGTCTGTCGTTCCCTCCCATAGCTACTGGCCTTGTTACAGGGCTAATTTTGCTTCTGTCCTTTTCAGTTCGTTTTGTGCACTATTTTTCCAGTTACCTGCCTTGTGTTCTGGAAATGTTGCAAACACAAGCAGCTGACCAGTGTTGCTGCTTTCCCCTCCCACCCACTGCTTCTCTGTGTGTTCTCCCCTTCGCACCTCAGCTTTCACTTATGATCTACGTAGTCTGGGTCACTAAAGATTGAGTTGAGCAGTCACAAAGGTAGAATGTTAGAAATGTGTCTTTACTCGCTAGCTTCCTTTCACCTAGTCTTTCGTTTTTAGCATTCATTATGTTTCACTTGCTCGGAGTTCCCTTGTTTAATATAGAGTTCCTAATTTGCTAGACACCAGTTTCAATCTGTGTTTGCTACCCCAGCGATGCCTCCACTTCAGTGAGGGTACAGTGAGTGTCCCTGCAGAGGGTTTTGGTATATGGATCCGTAACCTCACATAAAGGGATTAAAGCTTCAGTCCAGGTTCACCCTTTGGTACAAAAACCTACATCTGTTTAATTAAGTTTGTCTTTGATCCTTTTACTAGATGCTTTGCCAAATGTATCACATTGGTAATTTATCTTTTATTATTATATGCGCATATTCCTAAGGAATTTAGTTTTCAGGTGATCAAGAAAAGATTCGGGCACCAATCTAGAAACATCTTAAGCACAATTTTGTTTTGAATGATTTATTTCAAGTGTTAGCACCCTGGAGCCTCCTCTCTTTGACTGACAGCTCTCAAGACACTTCAGAGTATGAGGTGAGACGTGGGTATCCTTGCATATAGGGTGTATTGCCATGAACTATAATAAATGTAGACTGCAGGTGACTCGAGGCTGTTTTTGAAAGGTTCATGCAGACTTCAGAATGTTTGCTTCGCAACAGAAGCAAAGAAAATGAAGCTGGATTTCCAAACTGCACGCCTTGTTCCATCATGCTTGTGTGTGACACTGCCAGGCCCTTTCCTGCTCAAAGGTAAATCTTAAGCGCTCAGAGGGATCAGCAGAAACTAAGAAGGGTTAGACACGTTTCAGCCTGCCACTCGACACTGAGGGCTCAGGAGAGGGGTGGACCGCTCAATGCTGGGAGCCCACCTCCTGATTCAAGGAGCCCCCCATCCTGATTCAAGGAGCCCCCATCCTGATTCAAGGAGCCCCCATCCTGATTCAAGGAGCCCACCTCCTGATTCAAGGAGCCCTCCATCCTTATTCAAGGTGCCCACCTCCTGATTCAAGGAGCCCACCATCCTGATTCAAGGAGCCCACCATCCTGATTCAAGGAGCCCCCACCATCCTGATTCAAGGAGCCCACCATCCTGATTCAAGGAGCCCACCTCCTGATTCAAGGAGCCCCCCCATCCTGATTCAAGGAGCCACCATCCTGATTCAAGGAGCCCACCATCCTGATTCAAGGAGCCCACCATCCTGATTCAAGGAGCCCACCATCCTGATTCAAGGAGCCCACCATCCTGATTCAAGGAGCCCCCACCATCCTGATTCAAGGAGCCCCCACCTCCTGACTCAAGGAGCCCCCACCATCCTGATTCAAGGAGCCCCCCATCCTGATTCAAGGAGCCCACCATCCTGATTCAAGGAGCCCCCACCATCCTGATTCAAGGAGCCCCCACCATCCTAATTCAAGGAGCCCACCATCCTGATTCAAGGAGCCCCCACCATCCTGATTCAAGGAGCCCCCACCATCCTGATTCAAGGAGCCCCCACCATCCTGATTCAAGGAGCCCCCACCATCCTGATTCAAGGAGCCCCCCATCCTGATTCAAGGAGCCCCCCCCCCATCCTGATTCAAGGAGCCCACCATCCCGATTCAAGGAGCCCACCATCCTGATACAAGGAGCCCCCACCATCCTGATTCAAGGAGCCCACCATCCTGATTCAAGGAGCCCCCACCATCCTAATTCAAGGAGCCCACCATCCTGATTCAAGGAGCCCCCACCATCCTGATTCAAGGAGCCCCCACCATCCTGATTCAAGGAGCCCCCACCATCCTGATTCAAGGAGCCCCCACCATCCTGATTCAAGGAGCCCCCCATCCTGATTCAAGGAGCCCCCCCCCCATCCTGATTCAAGGAGCCCACCATCCTGATTCAAGGAGCCCACCATCCCGATTCAAGGAACCCACCTCCTGATTCAAGGAGCCCCCACCTCCCGATTCAAGGAACCCACCTCCCGATTCAAGGAGCCCACCATCCTGATAATTCAAGGAGCCCCCACCATCCTGATTCAAGGAACCCCCACCATCCTGATGATTCAAGGAGCCCCCACCATCCTGATTCAAGGAGCCCACCATCCTGATTCAAGGAGCCCACCTCCTGATTCGAGGAGCCCGCCATCCTGATTCAAGGAGCCCATTATCCTGATTCAAGGAGCCCCCACCATCCTGGTTCAAGGAGCCCACCATCCCGATTCAAGGAGCCCCCCCATCCTGATTCAAGGAGCCCCCCATCCTGATTCAAGGAGCCCACCATCCTGATTCAAGGAGCCCCCCATCCTGATTCAAGGAGCCCATCATCCTGATTCAAGGAGCCCCCCATCCTGATTCAAGGAGCCCCCCATCCTGATTCAAGGAGCCCACCATCCTGATTCAAGGAGCCCCCCATCCTGATTCAAGGAGCCCACCATCCTGATTCAAGGAGCCCACCATCCTGATTCAAGGAGCCCCCACCATCCTAATTCAAGGAGCCCACCATCCTGATTCAAGGAGCCCCCACCATCCTGATTCAAGGAGCCCCCACCATCCTGATTCAAGGAGCCCCCACCATCCTGATTCAAGGAGCCCCCACCATCCTGATTCAAGGAGCCCACCATCCTGATTCAAGGAGCCCACCATCCTCATTCAAGGTGCCCACCATCCTGATTCAAGGTGCCCACCATCCTGATTCAAGGTGCCCACCATCCTGATTCAAGGAGCCCACCATCCTGATTCAAGGAGCCCCCCATCCTGATTCAAGGAGCCCACCTCCTGATTCAAGGAGCCCACCATCGTTATTCAAGGAGCCCACCATCGTGATTCAAGGAGCCCTCCATCCTGATTCAAGGAGCACACCATCGTGATTCAAGGAGCCCACCATCCTGATTCAAGGAGCCCACCATCCTGATTCAAGGAGCCCCCACCATCCTGATTCAAGGAGCCCCCCCATCCTGATTCAAGGAGCCCCCCCATCCTGATTCAAGGAGCCCCCACCATCCTGATTCAAGGAGCCCCCACCATCCTGATTCAAGGAGCCCCCACCATCCTAATTCAAGGAGCCCACCATCCTGATTCAAGGAGCCCCCACCATCCTGATTCAAGGAGCCCCCACATCCTGATTCAAGGAGCCCCCACCATCCTAATTCAAGGAGCCCACCATCCTGATGATTCAAGGAGCCCACCTCCTGATTTAAGGAGCCCCCACCTCCTGATTCAAGGAGCCCCCACCTCCCGATTCAAGGAACCCACCTCCCGATTCAAGGAGCCCACCACAAGGAGCCCACCATCCTGATGATACAAGGAGCCCCCACCATCCTGATTCAAGGAACCCCCACCATCCTGATGATTCAAGGAGCCCCCACCATCCTGATTCAAGGAGCCCACCATCCTGATTCAAGGAGCCCACCTCCTGATTCGAGGAGCCCGCCATCCTGATTCAAGGAGCCCATTATCCTGATTCAAGGAGCCCCCACCATCCTGATTCAAGGAGCCCACCATCCCGATTCAAGGAGCCCCCACCATCCTGATTCAAGGAGCCCCCACCATCCTGATTCAAGGAGCCCCCACCATCCTGATTCAAGGAGCCCACCTCCTGATTCAAGGAGCCCGCCATCCTGATTCAAGGAGCCCATTATCCTGATTCAAGGAGCCCCAACCTCCTGATTCAAGGAGCCCGCCATCCTGATTCAAGGAGCCCATTATCCTGATTCAAGGAGCCCCAACCTCCTGATTCAAGGAGCCCACCATCCTGATTCAAGGAGCCCCCACCCTCCTGATTCAAGGAGCCCCCACCCTCCTGATTCAAGGAGCCCCCACCATCCTGATTCAAGGAGCCCCCACCATCCTGATTCAAGGAGCCCCCACCATCCTGATTCAAGGAGCCCCCACCATCCTGATTCAAGGAGCCCATTATCCTGATTCAAGGTGCCCATTATCCTGATTCAAGGAGCCCACCCCCTGATTCAAGGACCCCACCATCCCGATTCAAGGAGCCCACCATCCTGATTCAAGGAGCCCCCACCTCCTGATTCAAGGAGCCCCCACCTCCTGATTCAAGGAGCCCCCACCTCCTGATTCAAGGAGCCCCCACCATCCTGATTCAAGGAGCCCACCATCCTGATTCAAGGAGCCCCCCATCCTGATTCAAGGAGCCCCCACCATCCTGATTCAAGGAGCCCCCACCATCTGATTCAAGGAGCCCCCACCATCCTGATTCAAGGAGCCCCCACCATCCTGATTCAAGGAGCCCCCACCATCCTGATTCAAGGAGCCCCCACCATCCTGATTCAAGGTGCCCATTATCCTGATTCAAGGAGCCCACCATCCCGATTCAAGGAGCCCACCATCCTGATACAAGGAGCCCCCACCATCCTGATTCAAGGAGCCCACCATCCTGATTCAAGGAGCCCCCATCATCCTGATTCAAGGAGCCCACCATCCCGATTCAAGGAGCCCACCATCCCGATTCAAGGAGCCCCCCATCCTGATTCAAGGAGCCCCCACCATCCCGATTCAAGGAGCCCACCTCCTGATTCAAGGAACCCCCACCATCCTGATTCAAGGAGCCCACCACCATCCTGATTCAAGGTGCTCACCCATCCTGATTCAAGGAGCCCCCCATCCTGATTCAAGGAGCCCCCCATCCTGATTCAAGGAGCCCACCATCCTGATTCAAGGAGCCCACCATCCTGATTCAAGGAGCCCACCATCCTGATTCAAGGAGCCCCCCATCCTGATTCAAGGAGCCCCCCATCCTGATTCAAGGAGCCCACCATCCCTGATTCAAGGAGCCCCCCATCCTGATTCAAGGAGCCCCCCATCCTGATTCAAGGAGCCCCCCATCCTGATTCAAGGAGCCCACCATCCTGATTCAAGGAGCGCCCCCCATCCTGATTCAAGGAGCCCACCATCCTGATTCAAGGAGCCCCCACCATCCTGATTCAAGGAGCCCACCATCCTAATTCAAGGAGCCCACCATCCTGATTCAAGGAGCCCCCACCATCCTGATTCAAGGAGCCCCCACCATCCTGATTCAAGGAGCCCCCACCATCCTGATTCAAGGAACCCCCACCATCCTGATTCAAGGAGCCCCCACCATCCTGATTCAAGGAGCCCACCATCCTGATTCAAGGAGCCCACCATCCTGATTCAAGGTGCCCACCATCCTGATTCAAGGAGCCCACCATCCTGATTCAAGGAGCCCACCATCCTGATTCAAGGAGCCCTCCATCCTGATTCAAGGAGCCCACCATCGTGATTCAAGGAGCCCACCATCCTGATTCAAGGAGCCCACCATCCTGATTCAAGGAGCCCCCACCATCCTGATGATTCAAGGAGCCCACCATCCTGATGATTCAAGGAGCCCACCATCCTGATGATTCAAGGAGCCCACCATCCTGATGATTCAAGGAGCCCACCATCTGATTCAAGGAGCCCACCTCCTGATTCAAGGAGCCCACCATCCTGATTCAAGGAGCCCACCATCCTGATTCAAGGAGCCCCCACCATCCTGATTCAAGGAGCCCCCCCATCCTGATTCAAGGAGCCCCCCATCCTGATTCAAGGAGCCCCCACCATCCTGATTCAAGGAGCCCCCACCATCCTAATTCAAGGAGCCCACCATCCTGATTCAAGGAGCCCCCACCATCCTGATTCAAGGAGCCCCCACCACCCTGATTCAAGGAGCCCCCACCATCCTGATTCAAGGAGCCCCCCATCCTGATTCAAGGAGCCCCCCCCCATCCTGATTCAAGGAGCCCCCACCATCCTGATTCAAGGAGCCCCCCATCCTGATTCAAGGAGCCCCCCCCCATCCTGATTCAATGAGCCCCCACCATCCTGATTCAAGGAGCCCCCACCACCCTGATTCAAGGAGCCCCCACCATCCTGATTCAAGGAGCCCCCCATCCTGATTCAAGGAGCCCCCCCCCATCCTGATTCAAGGAGCCCCCCCCATCCTGATTCAAGGAGCCCACCATCCTGATTCAAGGAGCCCACCATCCTGATTCAAGGAGCCCACCATCCCGATTCAAGGAACCCACCTCCTGATTCAAGGAGCCCCCACCTCCCGATTCAAGGAACCCACCTCCCGATTCAAGGAGCCCACCATCCTGATGATTCAAGGAGCCCACCATCCTGATTCAAGGAGCCCCCACCATCCTGATTCAAGGAGCCCACCATCCTGATTCAAGGAGCCCACCTCCTGATTCGAGGAGCCCGCCATCCTGATTCAAGGAGCCCATTATCCTGATTCAAGGAGCCCCCACCATCCTGATTCAAGGAGCCCACCATCCCGATTCAAGGAGCCCCCCCATCCTGATTCAAGGAGCCCCCCATCCTGATTCAAGGAGCCCACCATCCTGATTCAAGGAGCCCCCCATCCTGATTCAAGGAGCCCATCATCCTGATTCAAGGAGCCCCCCATCCTGATTCAAGGAGCCCACCATCCTAATTCAAGGAGCCCCCCATCCTGATTCAAGGAGCCTCCCATCCTGATTCAAGGAGCCCACCATCCTGATTCAAGGAGCCCCCACCATCCTGATTCAAGGAGCCCACCATCCTGATTCAAGGAGCCCACCATCCTGATTCAAGGAGCCCCCACCATCCTGATTCAAGGAGCCCCCACCATCCTGATTCAAGGAGCCCCCACCATCCTGATTCAAGGAGCCCACCATCCTGATTCAAGGAGCCCACCATCCTCATTCAAGGTGCCCACCATCCTCATTCAAGGTGCCCACCATCCTGATTCAAGGTGCCCACCATCCTGATTCAAGGAGCCCACCATCCTGATTCAAGGAGCCCCCCATCCTGATTCAAGGAGCCCACCTCCTGATTCAAGGAGCCCACCATCGTTATTCAAGGAGCCCACCATCCTGATTCAAGGAGCCCTCCATCCTGATTCAAGGAGCCCACCATCGTGATTCAAGGAGCCCACCATCGTGATTCAAGGAGCCCACCATCCTGATTCAAGGAGCCCCCACCATCCTGATTCAAGGAGCCCCCCCATCCTGATTCAAGGAGCCCCCCCCATCCTGATTCAAGGAGCCCCCACCATCCTAATTCAAGGAGCCCACCATCCTGATTCAAGGAGCCCACCATCCTGATTCAAGGAGCCCCCACCATCCTGATTCAAGGAGCCCCCACCATCCTGATTCAAGGAGCCCCCCCATCCTGATTCAAGGAGCCCACCATCCTAATTCAAGGAGCCCACCATCCTGATGATTCAAGGAGCCCACCATCCTGATGATTCAAGGAGCCCACCTCCTGATTCAAGGAGCCCACCTCCTGATTCAAGGAGCCCCCACCTCCCGATTCAAGGAACCCACCTGCCGATTCAAGGAGCCCACCACAAGGAGCCCACCATCCTGATGATACAAGGAGCCCCCACCATCCTGATTCAAGGAACCCCCACCATCCTGATTATTCAAGGAGCCCCCACCATCCTGATTCAAGGAGCCCACCATCCTGATTCAAGGAGCCCACCTCCTGATTCGAGGAGCCCGCCATCCTGATTCAAGGAGCCCATTATCCTGATTCGAGGAGCCCCCACCATCCTGATTCAAGGAGCCCACCATCCCGATTCAAGGAGCCCCCACCATCCTGATTCAAGGAGCCCCCACCATCCTGATTCAAGGAGCCCCCACCATCCTGATTCAAGGAGCCCACCTCCTGATTCAAGGAGCCCACCATCCTGATTCAAGGAGCCCATTATCCTGATTCAAGGAGCCCCAACCTCCTGATTCAAGGAGCCCACCATCCTGATTCAAGGAGCCCACCATCCTGATTCAAGGAGCCCCCACCCTCCTGATTCAAGGAGCCCCCACCTCCTGATTCAAGGAGCCCCCACCATCCTGATTCAAGGAGCCCCCACCATCCTGATTCAAGGTGCCCATTATCCTGATTCAAGGAGCCCACCCCCTGATTCAAGGACCCCACCATCCCAATTCAAGGAGCCCACCATCCTGATTCAAGGAGCCCCCACCTCCTGATTCAAGGAGCCCCCACCTCCTGATTCAAGGAGCCCCCACCATCCTGATTCAAGGAGCCCCCCATCCTGATTCAAGGAGCCCCCCATCCTGATTCAAGGAGCCCCCACCATCCTGATTCAAGGAGCCCCCACCATCCTGATTCAAGGAGCCCCCACCATCCTGATTCAAGGAGCCCCCACCATCCTGATTCAAGGTGCCCATTATCCTGATTCAAGGAGCCCCCACCTCCTGATTCAAGGAGCCACAACCTCCTGATTCAAGGAGCCCCCACCTCCTGATTCAAGGAGCCCCCACCATCCTGATTCAAGGAGCCCCCACCATCCTGATTCAAGGTGCCCACCATCCTAATTCAAGGAGCCCACCATCCTGATTCAAGGAGCCCCCCATCCTGATTCAAGGAGCCCACCATCCTGATTCAAGGAGCCCCCACCATCCTGATTCAAGGAGCCCACCATCCTAATTCAAGGAGCCCACCATCCTGATTCAAGGAGCCCCCACCATCCTGATTCAAGGAGCCCCCACCATCCTGATTCAAGGAGCCCCCACCATCCTGATTCAAGGAGCCCCCACCATCCTGATTCAAGGAGCCCACCATCCTCATTCAAGGTGCCCACCATCCTGATTCAAGGTGCCCACCATCCTGATTCAAGGAGCCCACCATCCTGATTCAAGGAGCCCCCCATCCTGATTCAAGGAGCCCACCTCCTGATTCAAGGAGCCCACCATCGTTATTCAAGGAGCCCACCATCCTGATTCAAGGAGCCCTCCATCCTGATTGAAGGAGCCCACCATCGTGATTCAAGGAGCCCACCATCGTGATTCAAGGAGCCCACCATCCTGATTCAAGGAGCCCCCCCCATCCTGATTCAAGGAGCCCCCCATCCTGATTCAAGGAGCCCCCCCCATCCTGATTCAAGGAGCCCCCCCCATCCTGATTCAAGGAGCCCCCACCATCCTGATTCAAGGAGCCCCCACCATCCTGATTCAAGGAGCCCCCACCATCCTGATTCAAGGAGCCCCCCCATCCTGATTCAAGGAGCCCCCCCCATCCTAATTCAAGGAGCCCACCATCCTAATTCAAGGAGCCCACCATCCTGATGATTCAAGGAGCCCACCTCCTGATTCAAGGAGCCCACCTCCTGATTCAAGGAGCCCCCACCTCCCGATTCAAGGAACCCACCTCCCGATTCAAGGAGCCCACCACAAGGAGCCCACCATCCTGATGATACAAGGAGCCCCCACCATCCTGATTCAAGGAACCCCCACCATCCTGATGATTCAAGGAGCCCCAACCTCCTGATTCAAGGAGCCCACCATCCTGATTCAAGGAGCCCACCATCCTGATTCAAGGAGCCCCCACCCTCCTGATTCAAGGAGCCCCCACCTCCTGATTCAAGGAGCCCCCACCATCCTGATTCAAGGAGCCCCCACCATCCTGATTCAAGGTGCCCATTATCCTGATTCAAGGTGCCCATTATCCTGATTCAAGGAGCCCACCCCCTGATTCAAGGACCCCACCATCCCGATTCAAGGAGCCCACCATCCTGATTCAAGGAGCCCCCACCTCCTGATTCAAGGAGCCCCCACCTCCTGATTCAAGGAGCCCCCACCTCCTGATTCAAGGAGCCCCCACCATCCTGATTCAAGGAGCCCACCATCCTGATTCAAGGAGCCCCCCATCCTGATTCAAGGAGCCCCCACCATCCTGATTCAAGGAGCCCCCACCATCCTGATTCAAGGAGTCCCCACCTCCTGATTCAAGGAGCCCCCACCATCCTGATTCAAGGAGCCCCCACCATCCTGATTCAAGGAGCCCCCACCATCCTGATTCAAGGTGCCCATTATCCTGATTCAAGGAGCCCACCATCCCGATTCAAGGAGCCCACCATCCTGATACAAGGAGCCCCCACCATCCTGATTCAAGGAGCCCACCATCCTGATTCAAGGAGCCCCCATCATCCTGATTCAAGGAGCCCACCATCCCGATTCAAGGAGCCCACCATCCCGATTCAAGGAGCCCCCCATCCTGATTCAAGGAGCCCCCACCATCCCGATTCAAGGAGCCCACCTCCTGATTCAAGGAACCCCCACCATCCTGATTCAAGGAGCCCACCACCATCCTGATTCAAGGTGCTCACCCATCCTGATTCAAGGAGCCCCCCATCCTGATTCAAGGAGCCCCCCATCCTGATTCAAGGAGCCCCCCATCCTGATTCAAGGAGCCCACCATCCTGATTCAAGGAGCCCACCATCCTGATTCAAGGAGCCCCCCATCCTGATTCAAGGAGCCCCCCATCCTGATTCAAGGAGCCCACCATCCTGATTCAAGGAGCCCCCCATCCTGATTCAAGGAGCCCCCCATCCTGATTCAAGGAGCCCACCATCCTGATTCAAGGAGCCCCCACCATCCTGATTCAAGGAGCCCACCATCCTAATTCAAGGAGCCCACCATCCTGATTCAAGGAGCCCCCACCATCCTGATTCAAGGAGCCCCCACCATCCTGATTCAAGGAGCCCCCACCATCCTGATTCAAGGAGCCCCCACCATCCTGATTCAAGGAGCCCACCATCCTGATTCAAGGAACCCCCACCATCCTGATTCAAGGAGCCCCCACCATCCTGATTCAAGGAGCCCACCATCCTGATTCAAGGTGCCCACCATCCTGATTCAAGGAGCCCACCATCCTGATTCAAGGAGCCCACCATCCTGATTCAAGGAGCCCTCCATCCTGATTCAAGGAGCCCACCATCGTGATTCAAGGAGCCCACCATCCTGATTCAAGGAGCCCACCATCCTGATTCAAGGAGCCCCCACCATCCTGATGATTCAAGGAGCCCACCATCCTGATGATTCAAGGAGCCCACCATCCTGATGATTCAAGGAGCCCACCATCTGATTCAAGGAGCCCACCTCCTGATTCAAGGAGCCCACCATCCTGATTCAAGGAGCCCACCATCCTGATTCAAGGAGCCCACCATCCTGATTCAAGGAGCCCCCACCATCCTGATTCAAGGAGCCCCCCCATCCTGATTCAAGGAGCCCCCCATCCTGATTCAAGGAGCCCCCACCATCCTGATTCAAGGAGCCCCCACCATCCTAATTCAAGGAGCCCACCATCCTGATTCAAGGAGCCCCCACCATCCTGATTCAAGGAGCCCCCACCATCCTGATTCAAGGAGCCCCCACCACCCTGATTCAAGGAGCCCCCACCACCCTGATTCAAGGAGCCCCCACCATCCTGATTCAAGGAGCCCCCCATCCTGATTCAAGGAGCCCCCCCCCCATCCTGATTCAAGGAGCCCCCCCCATCCTGATTCAAGGAGCCCACCATCCTGATTCAAGGAGCCCACCATCCTGATTCAAGGAGCCCACCATCCCGATTCAAGGAACCCACCTCCTGATTCAAGGAGCCCCCACCTCCCGATTCAAGGAACCCACCTCCCGATTCAAGGAGCCCACCATCCTGATGATTCAAGGAGCCCACCATCCTGATTCAAGGAGCCCCCACCATCCTGATTCAAGGAGCCCACCATCCTGATTCAAGGAGCCCACCATCCTGATTCAAGGAGCCCACCTCCTGATTCGAGGAGCCCGCCATCCTGATTCAAGGAGCCCATTATCCTGATTCAAGGAGCCCCCACCATCCTGATTCAAGGAGCCCACCATCCCGATTCAAGGAGCCCCCCCATCCTGATTCAAGGAGCCCCCCATCCTGATTCAAGGAGCCCACCATCCTGATTCAAGGAGCCCCCCATCCTGATTCAAGGAGCCCATCATCCTGATTCAAGGAGCCCCCCATCCTGATTCAAGGAGCCCACCATCCTAATTCAAGGAGCCCACCATCCTGATTCAAGGAGCCCCCCATCCTGATTCAAGGAGCCCACCATCCTGATTCAAGGAGCCCCCACCATCCTGATTCAAGGAGCCCACCATCCTAATTCAAGGAGCCCACCATCCTGATTCAAGGAGCCCCCACCATCCTGATTCAAGGAGCCCACCATCCTGATTCAAGGAGCCCACCATCCTCATTCAAGGTGCCCACCATCCTCATTCAAGGTGCCCACCATCCTGATTCAAGGTGCCCACCATCCTGATTCAAGGAGCCCACCATCCTGATTCAAGGAGCCCCCCATCCTGATTCAAGGAGCCCACCATCGTTATTCAAGGAGCCCACCATCCTGATTCAAGGAGCCCTCCATCCTGATTCAAGGAGCCCACCATCGTGATTCAAGGAGCCCACCATCGTGATTCAAGGAGCCCACCATCCTGATTCAAGGAGCCCCCACCATCCTGATTCAAGGAGCCCCCCCATCCTGATTCAAGGAGCCCCCCCCATCCTGATTCAAGGAGCCCCCCCCATCCTGATTCAAGGAGCCCCCACCATCCTGATTCAAGGAGCCCCCACCATCCTGATTCAAGGAGCCCCCACCATCCTAATTCAAGGAGCCCACCATCCTGATTCAAGGAGCCCCCACCATCCTGATTCAAGGAGCCCCCACCATCCTGATTCAAGGAGCCCCCCCATCCTGATTCAAGGAGCCCCCCCATCCTGATTCAAGGAGCCCACCATCCTAATTCAAGGAGCCCACCATCCTGATGATTCAAGGAGCCCACCTCCTGATTCAAGGAGCCCACCTCCTGATTCAAGGAGCCCCCACCTCCCGATTCAAGGAACCCACCTGCCGATTCAAGGAGCCCACCACAAGGAGCCCACCATCCTGATGATACAAGGAGCCCCCACCATCCTGATTCAAGGAACCCCCACCATCCTGATTATTCAAGGAGCCCCCACCATCCTGATTCAAGGAGCCCACCATCCTGATTCAAGGAGCCCACCTCCTGATTCGAGGAGCCCGCCATCCTGATTCAAGGAGCCCATTATCCTGATTCAAGGAGCCCCCACCATCCTGATTCAAGGAGCCCACCATCCCGATTCAAGGAGCCCCCACCATCCTGATTCAAGGAGCCCCCACCATCCTGATTCAAGTAGCCCCCACCATCCTGATTCAAGGAGCCCACCTCCTGATTCAAGGAGCCCACCATCCTGATTCAAGGAGCCCATTATCCTGATTCAAGGAGCCCCAACCTCCTGATTCAAGGAGCCCACCATCCTGATTCAAGGAGCCCACCATCCTGATTCAAGGAGCCCCCACCCTCCTGATTCAAGGAGCCCCCACCTCCTGATTCAAGGAGCCCCCACCATCCTGATTCAAGGAGCCCCCACCATCCTGATTCAAGGTGCCCATTATCCTGATTCAAGGTGCCCATTATCCTGATTCAAGGAGCCCACCCCCTGATTCAAGGACCCCACCATCCCAATTCAAGGAGCCCACCATCCTGATTCAAGGAGCCCCCACCTCCTGATTCAAGGAGCCCCCACCTCCTGATTCAAGGAGCCCCCACCATCCTGATTCAAGGAGCCCCCCATCCTGATTCAAGGAGCCCCCCATCCTGATTCAAGGAGCCCCCACCATCCTGATTCAAGGAGCCCCCACCATCCTGATTCAAGGAGCCCCCACCATCCTGATTCAAGGAGCCCCCACCATCCTGATTCAAGGTGCCCATTATCCTGATTCAAGGAGCCCCCACCTCCTGATTCAAGGAGCCACAACCTCCTGATTCAAGGAGCCCCCACCTCCTGATTCAAGGAGCCCCCACCATCCTGATTCAAGGAGCCCCCACCATCCTGATTCAAGGTGCCCACCATCCTAATTCAAGGAGCCCACCATCCTGATTCAAGGAGCCCCCCATCCTGATTCAAGGAGCCCACCATCCTGATTCAAGGAGCCCCCACCATCCTGATTCAAGGAGCCCACCATCCTAATTCAAGGAGCCCACCATCCTGATTCAAGGAGCCCCCACCATCCTGATTCAAGGAGCCCCCACCATCCTGATTCAAGGAGCCCCCACCATCCTGATTCAAGGAGCCCCCACCATCCTGATTCAAGGAGCCCACCATCCTGATTCAAGGTGCCCACCATCCTGATTCAAGGTGCCCACCATCCTGATTCAAGGAGCCCACCATCCTGATTCAAGGAGCCCCCCATCCTGATTCAAGGAGCCCACCTCCTGATTCAAGGAGCCCACCATCGTTATTCAAGGAGCCCACCATCGTTATTCAAGGAGCCCACCATCCTGATTCAAGGAGCCCTCCATCCTGATTGAAGGAGCCCACCATCGTGATTCAAGGAGCCCACCATCGTGATTCAAGGAGCCCACCATCCTGATTCAAGGAGCCCCCCCCCATCCTGATTCAAGGAGCCCCCCATCCTGATTCAAGGAGCCCCCCCCATCCTGATTCAAGGAGCCCCCACCATCCTGATTCAAGGAGCCCCCACCATCCTGATTCAAGGAGCCCCCACCATCCTGATTCAAGGAGCCCCCCCATCCTGATTCAAGGAGCCCCCCCCATCCTAATTCAAGGAGCCCACCATCCTAATTCAAGGAGCCCAACATCCTGATGATTCAAGGAGCCCACCTCCTGATTCAAGGAGCCCACCTCCTGATTCAAGGAGCCCCCACCTCCCGATTCAAGGAACCCACCTCCCGATTCAAGGAGCCCACCACAAGGAGCCCACCATCCTGATGATACAAGGAGCCCCCACCATCCTGATTCAAGGAACCCCCACCATCCTGATGATTCAAGGAGCCCCCACCATCCTGATTCAAGGAGCCCACCATCCTGATTCAAGGAGCCCACCTCCTGATTCGAGGAGCCCGCCATCCTGATTCAAGGAGCCCATTATCCTGATTCAAGGAGCCCCCACCATCCTGATTCAAGGAGCCCACCATCCCGATTCAAGGAGCCCCCACCATCCCGATTCAAGGAGCCCCCACCATCCTGATTCAAGGAGCCCCCACCATCCTGATTCAAGGAGCCCCCACCATCCTGATTCAAGGAGCCCCAACCATCCTGATTCAAGGAGCCCACCATCCTGATTCAAGGAGCCCACCATCCTGATTCAAGGAGCCCCAACCTCCTGATTCAAGGAGCCCACCATCCTGATTCAAGGAGCCCACCATCCTGATTCAAGGAGCCCCCACCCTCCTGATTCAAGGAGCCCCCACCTCTTGATTCAAGGAGCCCCCACCATCCTGATTCAAGGAGCCCCCACCATCCTGATTCAAGGTGCCCATTATCCTGATTCAAGGTGCCCATTATCCTGATTCAAGGAGCCCACCCCCTGATTCAAGGACCCCACCATCCCGATTCAAGGAGCCCACCATCCTGATTCAAGGAGCCCCCACCTCCTGATTCAAGGAGCCCCCACCTCCTGATTCAAGGAGCCCCCACCTCCTGATTCAAGGAGCCCCCACCATCCTGATTCAAGGAGCCCACCATCCTGATTCAAGGAGCCCCCACCATCCTGATTCAAGGAGCCCCCACCTCCTGATTCAAGGAGCCCCCACCATCCTGATTCAAGGAGCCCCCACCATCCTGATTCAAGGTGCCCATTATCCTGATTCAAGGAGCCCCCACCTCCTGATTCAAGGAGCCACAACCTCCTGATTCAAGGAGCCCCCACCTCCTGATTCAAGGAGCCCACCATCCCGATTCAAGGAGCCCACCATCCTGATTCAAGGAGCCCCCACCATCCTGATTCAAGGAGCCCCCGCCATCCTGATTCAAGGAGCCCCCACCTCCTGATTCAAGGAGCCCCCACCTCCTGATTCAAGGAGCCCCCACCTCCTGATTCAAGGAGCCCCCACCTCCTGATTCAAGGAGCCCCCACCTCCTGATTCAAGGAGCCCCAACCTCCTGATTCAAGGAGCCCACCATCCTGATTCAAGGAGCCCACATCCTGATTCAAGGAGCCCACCACAAGGAGCCCACCATCCTGATTCCAGGAGCCCCCACCATCCTGATTCAAGGAGGCCCCACCACCCTGATTCAAGGAGCCCCCACCTCCTGACTCAAGGAGCCCCCACCATCCTGATTCAAGGAGCCCCCACCATCCTGATTCAAGGAGCCCCCACCATCCTGATTCAAGGAGCCCCCACCATCCTGATTCAAGGAGCCCCCACCATCCTGATTCAAGGAGCCCCCACCATCCTGATTCAAGGAGCCCCCACCATCCTGATTCAAGGTGCCCACCATCCTGGTTCAAGGAGCCCCCACCATCCTGATTCAAGGAGCCCCCACCATCCTGATTCAAGGAGCCCACCATCCTGATTCAAGGAGCCCCCACCTCCTGATTCAAGGAGCCCACCATCCCGATTCAAGGAGCCCACCATCCTGATTCAAGGAGCCCACCATCCTGATTCAAGGAGCCCACCATCCTGATTCAAGGAGCCCACCATCCTGATTCAAGGAGCCCCCACCATCCTGATTCAAGGAGCCCACCATTCCGATTCAAGGAGCCCACCATCCTGATTCAAGGTGCTCACCTCCTGATTCAAGGAGCCCCCCATCCTGATTCAAGGAGCCCACCATCCTGATTCAAGGAGCCCACCATCCTGATTCAAGGAGCCCCCCATCCTGATTCAAGGAGACCACCATCCTGATTCAAGGAGCCCACCATCCTGATTCAAGGAGCCCCCACCATCCTGATTCAAGGAGCCCACCATCCTGATTCAAGGAGCCCCCACTATCCTGATTCAAGGAGCCCCCACCATCTGACTCAAGGAGCCCACCATCCTGATTCAAGGAGCCCACCATCCTGATTCAAGGTGCCCACCATCCCTATTCAAGGAGCCCCCCATCCTGATTCAAGGAGCCCCCCATCCTAATTCAAGGAGCCCCCACCCTGATTCAAGGAGCCCCCCATCCTGATTCAAGGAGCCCCCCATCCTGATTCAAGGAGCCCACCATTCTGACTCAAGGAGCCCACCATTCTGACTCAAGGAGCCCACCATCCTGACTCAAGGAGCCCACCATCCTGACTCAAGGAGCCCACCATCCTGATTCAAGGAGCCCACCATCCTGATTCAAGGAGCCCACCATCCTGATTCAAGGAGCCCGCCATCCTGATTCAAGGTGCCCACCATCCTGATTCAAGATTCAAGGAGCCCTCCAGCAGATTCAAGGTTCCCCCCATCCTGATTCAAGGAGCCCCCATCCTGATTCAAGGAGCCCCCATCCTGATTCAAGGAGCCCCCATCCTGATTCAAGGTGCCCACCATCCTGATTCAAGGTGCTCACATCCTGATTCAAGGAGCCCCCCATCCTGATTCAAGGAGCCCCCATCCTGATTCAAGGAGCCCACTATCCTGATTCAAGGAGCCCACTATCCTGATTCAAGGAGCCCACTATCCTGATTCAAGGAGCCCACTATCCTGATTCAAGGAGCCCACCATCCTGATTCAAGGAGCCCACCATCCTGATTCAAGGAGCCCACCATCCTGATTCAAGGAGCCCACCATCCTGATTCAAGGTGCCCACCATCCTGATTCAAGATTCAAGGAGCCCTCCATCAGATTCAAGGTTCCCCCCCATCCTGATTCAAGGTGCCCACCATCCTGATTCAAGATTCAAGGTGCCCACCATCCTGATTCAAGGTTCCCCCCATCCTGATTCAAGGTGCCCCCACCTCCTATTCCAAGGAGCCCCCCATCCTGATTCAAGGAGCCCCCACCATCCTGATTCAAGGAACCCCCACCATCCTGATTCAAGGAGCCCACCTCCTGATTTAAGGAACCCCCCACCATCCTGATTCAAGGAACCCCCCCACCATCCTGATTCAAGGAGCCCCCCATCCTGATTCAAGGAGCCCCCCATCCTGATTCAAGGAGCCCCCACCATCCTGATTCAAGGAGCCCACCTCCTGATTCAAGGAACCCCCACCATCCTGATTCAAGGAACCCCCACCATCCTGATTCAAGGAGCCCACCATCCTGATTCAAGGAGCCCACCTCCTGATTCAAGGTGCCCACCATCCTGATTCAAGGAGCCCACCATCCTGATTCAAGGAACCCCCACCATCCTGATTCAAGGAGCCCCCACCATCCTGATTCAAGGAGCCCCCACCATCCTGATTCAAGGAGCCCCCACCATCTGACTCAAGGAGCCCACCATCCTGATTCAAGGAGCCCACCATCCTGATTCAAGGTGCCCACCATCCCTATTCAAGGAGCCCCCCATCCTGATTCAAGGAGCCCCCCATCCTAATTCAAGGAGCCCCCACCCTGATTCAAGGAGACCCCCATCCTGATTCAAGGAGCCCCCCATCCTGATTCAAGGAGCCCACCATTCTGACTCAAGGAGCCCACCATTCTGACTCAAGGAGCCCACCATCCTGACTCAAGGAGCCCACCATCCTGACTCAAGGAGCCCACCATCCTGACTCAAGGAGCCCACCATCCTGATTCAAGGAGCCCCCCATCCTGATTCAAGGAGCCCCCCATCCTGATTCAAGGAGCCCCCCATCCTGATTCAAGGAGCCCACCATCCTGATTCAAGGAGCCCACCATCCTGATTCAAGGTGCCCACCATCCTGATTCAAGATTCAAGGAGCCCTCCATCAGATTCAAGGTTCCCCACCATCCTGATTCAAGGTGCCCACCATCCTGATTCAAGGTGCTCACCTCCTGATTCAAGGAGCCCCCCATCCTGATTCAAGGAGCCCCCCCCCCATCCTGATTCAAGGAGCCCCCCCCCCATCCTGATTCAAGGAGCCCCCACCTCCTGATTCAAGGAGCCCACCTCCTGCTTCAAGGAGCCCACCTCCTGATTCAAGGAGCCCCCACCTCCTGATTCAAGGAGCCCCCACCTCCTGATTCAAGGAGCCCCCACCTCCTGATTCAAGGGAGCCCCCACCATCCTGATTCAAGGAGCCCACCATCCTGATTCAAGGAGGCCACCATCCTGATTCAAGGAACCCCCACCATCCTGATTCAATTAGCCCACCATCCTGATTCAAGGAGCCCCCACCATCCTGATTCAAGGAGCCCCCACCATCCTGATTAAAGGAGCCCACCATCCTGATTCAAGGAGCCCACCATCCTGATTCAAGGAGCCCACCATCCTGATTCAAGGAGCCCACCATCCTGATTCAAGGAGCCCCCCATCCTGATTCAAGGTGCCCACCATCCTGATACAAGGAGCCCCCATCCTGATTCAAGGAGCCCCCCATCCTGATTCAAGGAGCACCCCATCCTGATTCAAGGAGCCCCCCATCCTGATTCAAGGAGCCCACCATCCTGATTCAAGGAACCCACCATCCTGATTCAATTAGCCCACCACCCTGATTCAATTAGCCCACCATCCTGATTCAAGGAGCCCCCACCATCCTGATTCAAGGAGCCCACCATCCTGATTCAAGGAGCCCACCATCCTGATTCAAGGAGCCCACCATCCTGATTCAAGGAGCCCACCATCCTGATTCAAGGAACCCCCACAATCCTGATTCAAGGAACCCCCACCATCCTGATTCAAGGAACCCCCACCATCCTGATTCAAGAGCCCACCATCCTGATTCAAGGAGCCCACCATCCTGATTCAAGGAGCCCACCTCCTGATTCAAGGAGCCCCCACCATCCTGATTCAAGGAGCCCCCACCATCCTGATTCAAGGAGCCCCCACCATCCTGATTCAAGGAGCCCACCATCCTGATTCAAGGAGCCCACCATCCTGATTCAAGGAGCCCACCATCCTGATTCAAGGAGCCCACCATCCTGATTCAAGGAGCCCACCATCCTGATTCAAGGAGCCCACCATCCCGATTCAAGGAGCCCACCATCCTGATTCAAGGAGCCCACCATCCCGATTCAAGGAGCCCACCATCTCCTGATTCAAGGAGCCCCTACCATCCTGATTCAAGGAGCCCACCATCCTGATTCAAGGAACCCCCACCATCCTGATTCAAGGAGCCCACCATCCTGATTCAAGGAGCCCACCATCCCGATTCAAGGAGCCCACCATCTCCTGATTCAAGGAGCCCCTACCATCCTGATTCAAGGAGCCCCCACCATCCTGATTCAAGGAGCCCCCACCATCCTGATTCAAGGAGCCCCCACCATCCTGATTCAAGGAGCCCCCACCATCCTGATTCAAGGAGCCCACCTCCTGATTCAAGGAGCCCACCATCCTGATTCAAGGAGCCCCCACTATCCTGATTCAAGGAGCCCCCACCATCCTGATTCAATTAGCCCACCATCCTGGTTCAAGGAACCCACCATCCTGATTCAAGGTGCCCACCATCCTGATTCAAGGTGCCCACCATCCTGATTCAAGGTGCCCACCTTCCTGATTCAAGGTGCCCACCTTCCTGATTCATGATTGAAAGACGATTGACTGACTCTTCCTGAGCTTTCGATTCACTGCCGCAAATGTTTCACCAGTTGTTTGAGTAGTTCTATTGCAGATTGCCTATTATTAACCAGGTAGGTGTACTGCCTGCATCTGTCTGTCTACTTCATGGCAGATGAAGCGGTTGTTCAAGGCCTCCAGCTCCTTCTGCATCCAACAGGCTCAGTATGTGCTGCTCCAAAGATTTTGCCAGCTCTTATTTTCCTGATGAGTATGTAGGAGACTTAGTTTGGTCCAGTTCTAGTAACTAGTTGAACTCTGCATACTGGCACTGTAAGAACCTGTGGATACCAAACACTTATTAAGCACTGAATGGATTACTTTGACTTCTGGTTTTGGGGGTGCCGTTGTCATAAAATATCAGGGACATAATTCTTCCAGTAATTAAGGTTTGACATATCCTTGAGTGCTAATGTACTGCTGAGCAGTACACCTTGGAATGGTCATCATTGTATTTGTAATTGTCTCCAGCGGAGCCGTGCCTGGTTTCACCTTCTCAAAGGTGGTTCAGTCCCTTTGAAGGAGTGTTTGATTTCTGCTTTTAATATTTGCTCATGTTTGCCCAAGCGCCAAGTGATGATACTTCAATGCAATGGACTTTGGTAACAGACTGGTTGAAGTCCACATTGGTTGTTCAAAAGCAGAAAATTATTTCTCAAAACTTGAATTTTTTTTTAGTTAGACTAATCAGATAACTGACATTTATCATAGAGATCTGCTATGTATTCTCTTTTTGTACCTTATTGAGATTTCCAAAATCCACTTGATAAAAAAACCCACTTCATAAGTGATCAATCAATCAATCATTTGTAAAGCGCACTACATACCCGAGAGGGTCTCAAGGCGCTGGGGGGGGGGGGGGGGGAGAGGGGGAGGGGGGGAGCTACTGATCAAACAGCCAGGTCTTGAGAAGTCTCCTGAAGGTCAGCAGGTCTTGTGTCTGTCGTAGTCTCAGTGGGAGGGTGTTCCATGTCTTGGCGGCGAGGTGGGAGAAGGATCTCCCGCCGGTGGTTGTTCTTCGGATGCGCGAGACGGTGGCGAGTGAGAGGTCGGCGGAGCGTAGCTGGCGGTTGGGGAATGTAGAAGGAGAGCCGTCTGTTGAGGTAGGTTGGGCCGGTCTTGTGGAGTGCTTTGTGTTCGTGGATGAGGAGCTTGAAGGATATCCTCTTGTTGACGGGGAGCCAGTGCAGGTTTCTCAGGTGAGGGGTGATGTGGCCGTGGCATGGTACTTCGGATCAGTCGTGCCGAGGCGTTTTGGATGCGTTGCAGTCGTTTGATGATCTTGGTCGGGGCTCCCGCGTAGAGGGCGTTTCCGTAGTCGAGTCTCCTGCTGACGAGGGCCTGGGTGACTGTCTTTTTTGTATCTGTCGGGATCCATCTGTAGATCTTGCGGAGGGTGTTGGAGGAGGAGAAGGCGTTGACTTGCTTGGTCATTGAGAGCATTGAGTCGAGGATGATTCCCAGGTAGCGTGCGTGGTCGGTGGGTGTCTGGGCTGCCCCCAGTGCCGTCGGCCACCAGGAGTCGTTAGTTCCAGGCTGAAGGGTTGGAGCCGAGGATGAGGACCTCCGTCTTGTCCGAGTTCAGCTTCAGACGGCTGGTCTTCATCCAGTCGGCGACGGCCTTCATTCCTTCGTGGAGGTTGGCTTTGGCTGTGATGGGGTCCTTGGTGAGGGAGAGGATCAGCTGAATGTCGGCGTAGGAGATTATGTTGAGGCTGTGCTGTCAGGCTACGTGTGCGAGCGGGCCATGTAAATGTTGAACAGCGTCGGGCTGAGGGAGGATCCCTGGGGTACGCCGCAGATGATCTCGGAGGCTTTGGAACAGAATGGGGGGAGGCGGACGCTCTGGGTTCTGCCAGAGAGGAAGGAGGTGGTCCAATCCAGAGCCTAGTCTCAGATCCCTGCGGCGTGTGCGTAGTATGCGGTGGCAGACGTTGTCGAAGGCGGCAGAGACGTCTAGGAGGATGAGTGCTGCGGTCTCGCCATTTTCCAGCAGGGTCCTGATGTTGTCGGTGGCGGCGATGAGGGCAGTCTCGGTGCTGTGGTTGCTGCGGAACCCTGACTGGGAAGGGTCCGGGATTCTGTTTTCTTTGAGGTATGAGGTTAGCTGTCTATTGACGGTTTTCTCAATGACCTTGGCCGGGAAGGGTAGCAGAGAGATGAGTCGGAAGTTCTTGAGGTCTCTTGGGTCTCCTTAGATTTTTTGAGTAGGGCGTTGATCTCGGCGTGTTTCCAGATCTCTGGGAAGGTCGCGGTCTCGAGGGAGAGATTGATGACGTTGCGCAGGTGGGGTGCGATGGAGCTGCTTGCTCTATTGAAGACGTGCGGGAATGAGTCTGCCGGAGAGCCAGGGTGGATTGTCCACATGGTCTTGATGGTGTCAACGATGCTCACGCTGGCCCAGGCTAGCAGGGGGTCCTGGTCGATGGTGTGCGGAGGGTCTGTTGTGTTGCTGTCTGTTGGGGCTGTCTAGGTGTTGAAGCTGTTGTGGATGTCTGGCATCTTGCGGTGGAAGAAGGTGGCGAGGGAGTCGCACACAGCTTTCGACAACAGGATTTCGTTGGTGTTGGAGCTGGGGTGGGAGAGTACCTTCACGATGTTATAGAGCTCCTTGCTATTGTGTGCGTTGTTGTCGAGGCGGTCTTTGAAGGAGGTCCTCTTGGCCACCTTGATGAGGTGGTGGTGTTTGCGGATGGCGTCCTAGTGTGCTGCGTGGCTGTCTGGAGTTTGTTCACTATGCCATTTATTCTCTAGTTTCCGGCAGGCTTGCTTGGAGGCTAGGAGTTCTGGGGTGAACCAGCTGGCCCTCTTGCTGGTGTCTCTGTGGGGGGGGTTTCTTCAGCGGGGCGAGGGTGTTGGCGCAGTCCTCGATCCAGCGTCTGAGGCTGTGGGCAGCGTCGTCGGTGTTTGAGGGTTTAGTGGATGGGCTGAGAGCGAGGTTTGCATGTAGTTGGTCTTCGGTGATTTTGCTCCAGCAGCGGCGGGGGATCTGTTGGGTGTGGGAGTGTGTGGTGGGTTTCTGGAAGGCAAAGTGGATGCAGTGGTGGTCGGTCCAGAGGAGTTCGGTGGTGTGGCTGACAGAGACGTGCCGGCTTGAGGAGAAGACGGGGTCGAGCGTGTGGCCGGCAGAGTGGATGGGCTTTGTGACGAGTTGCTTCAGTCAGAGGTTGGCGAGGTTATCGATCAGGCTTGTGAAGTTGTTGTTCTTAAGGTGAAAGTTCAGGTCTCCGAGGAGGATGTAGTCGGTGGAGGTCAGGGCCTGCGTGCTGATCAAGTCGGCGATGGAGTCGCTGAACTGGGGGCACGATCCAGGGGGTCGGAAGACGAGGGTGCCTCTAAGGGTGGCGTTAGGGTCTGGAAATGCATGTGTTCGGCGGTGCTGAGCGCTTCGTCGGTGCTAGTCGAGACACTGATGCTGTTCTTGTGGACAATTGCGATTCCTCCTCCGACTCCGTTGGTGCGGTCTCTGCGGGTGATCTTGTAGCCGTCTGGGATGGCCATGGCGATGTTGGGTGTGGAGGAGTCGTTAAACCAGGTCTCTGTCAGGAAGGCGACGTCCGGGGATGTTGTGTCGAGCAGGTCCCAGAGCTCGACGGCATGCTTGCATGCGGAGCAGGTGTTCAGTAGTATGCATCGGAGGTGGTTGGGGTCTTGCTTGGCTGGTGGTTCGTCGGCTCTGAGGCTGGTGTAGCTGCAGTTCCGACAGGTGAAGGGGCCGCATGTGTGTTTCGGGACGGCCTGGAAGCAGGTGTGGCTCCGTCCGGAGTTGAGAGCGGGCAGAGTGCATGCGTCGTAGTGGAGGCGGTCGTCGTGGCGGGCGCGGGGGCCAGGGGTTCTGGCGCTGGGCAGGGTCCAGGCGCGGATGGGCGCAGGCGGGCCTGCCTTAGGCGTGCCGCGCAGCGGCCGGCATATATGGTGAGGTGGGAGGGAGGAGCAGCAGGGAGGCAGGGGCAGCAAATGGGCAGTGGGCAGTCACGGGGCGGGGCCACAGGGGACTCAGCGGCGAGGGCGGTGAGGGACAACAAAGGTAATAGAAGGAAAAAGGGGCACAGAAATGAGAGAAAAACATGTGGCACAGAGGGCAGAAGGGCAAAAAAAACGAGTGGAAGATAATCAGGGTCTATTAGCTTTCATACCTGAGATAACCGAGTTGTGTTGGAAAATCACCAAATTATTTCACATTTAAAACAATGTAAAGTGAGACCACCTTATTCTGAAACTTATCCTTAAATATATCACTGTGGAAAATAACAGCAATATTACTGCACTTGCAATTTACCATGTAATGTATGATTTATCTTGCAATGAAAACGGACAATATCTTGCCCTGGTGAAGAAACAACTGAATTTTTAAGACCCGAAACACGTGTTGAAAAATCTTTGTGATGCATGCCTGTTCTCTCACTAATTTGAATTGGATTTTGGAAATCTCAGTCACAAAAATAAGGAGTGCTGAGAAAAAACTTAGTTTTGGAAGAAGAACTGTCGACCTCGTGCAGTCTCTCTTATGCAGCGTTGGAATGGGACAGTGCACTTTTGCGATCACCTTGTGTCGGGCAATGGCTTGAGTGTACCCCCTTATTGTAACTTGCTCGCTTGGGGTGTGATGAGTATGTGCTGATACAGAGTGCATCAGCCAGGACCGTTGTTAGAAGGCGACCTCAGGGGAGGGCAGGGAGTGTACCTGACCACCCTGGGACCCACCTCCCTAGGTACGAAGACAAGCACTGGAGGGAGAGACTTCTCAGGGGGAGAGTCTCGATTCTAGGTTCGTACACACTACAAGCACCACACGACACGGAGACACCACACCATAGCTTCTTAAGAGCGTTCTTTATCTCGTAGTTCAAGGGGATCTTTATGATCAGAAAAGCTGGTAGTTTACAGATATAGCAGAGCTTCAAGAGTCTTGGTCAGGGTAGGGGGTAGCGGGACAGTATTTTGGATCAGAGTCAATGTCGTTGCATATCCGGCGCACAGCTCTCAATCCTCGAGCCGGGGGATACGGGGCGATCTTTCAGGGTCCTAGCCGGACCAGGAGAGTCAGGGAGCCGCGAGTCACTCAGCAGGGCTCAAGCAAGATGTCGGAGGTCTTACGATCTTCGGGGGAGCTGCGAGTCACTCAGCAGGGCTCAGGGAGTTCCAGGTTGCAGGGGAGCCGCGAGTCACTCAGCAGGACTCAAGCACGATGTCGGAGTCTTACGATCTTCAGGGGAACCGCGAGTCACTCAGCAGGGCTTAGGTGGTTCGAAGTTGCAAGAGAGCCGCGAGTCACTCAGCAGGCTCAGGTGGTTACAGCAGAAGTCCTTCTCTGCCAAACGAGCCGCGACCACGTCAGCAGGGCTCTCGATGTTCCAGAGTCGAATCTGCCAATAGTCCCGGAGCAACCCCAGTTATAGGACTGCTCCTCTTTGATCTCCGGAGTCTGGTCGGCAGGGGACTTGGCACCTGGGGGCCGCTTGTTGGGGGTTTCCTGCCACGCGGCCCTTTTGATCTATTCAGTTGGTTTCGGGAGGAGTCCCAGACACACAGCAGGCGTGGAGCCAGCCCTCCGTGCGGCCGGAGGGGCGATCGAAACCCCCTTCTCGAGGGGAGGTCTGATGTGTGAAGGATACTGCTCTTCCCTTTCTCACTCGCGGGGAGCGCTCTGTCCTCCCGCCAGGGTGGCGCCTCTCGGCCTAGGCCGTGCTGGCTCGGGCGGCCATCTTAGGTGCCGAAAAGTGGGCACACAGGCCTACGGGCCGGGAAGATGGAGGCACGGGCTGGGAAGTCCGGGAAGGGTCAGGGCTTAACGTGGAGGGAAGGGTTGGTTAGGCCGGGGGACTCAAGGGTCTGTTGTGGTGGAAGCTCGGACGGGAGTTGCTACGGTTCAGGGAGGATCACGCCACAAGGCCGGGTCCAACAACCGTCTTCTCTCTAAAAAAAATAAAAATCAAACCTTTATAGAGCGCACTACTCACCCGTGAGGGTCTCAAGGCGCTGGGGGTGGGGGAGGTGCTGCTACTGCTCGAAGAGCCAGGTCTTGAGGTGCTTCCTGAAGCTGAGATGGTCCTGGGTCAGTCGTAGGTGAGTGGGGAGGGAGTTCCAGGTCTTCACTGCCATGTAGGAGAATGATCTTCCTCGGAATTCGTGGGACGATGGCGAGGGCGAGGCTGGTGGAGCGAAGCTGGCGGGTGGGAGTGTAGAATGAGAGTCGGCTGTTGAGGTAGTCAGGGCCCATGTTGTGGAGCGCTTTGTGTGCGTGGGTGAGCAGTCTGAACGTGATCCTTTTGTTGACGGGGAGCCAGTGGAGGTTTCTCAGGTGGGTGGTTATGTGGCTGTGGCGGGGGATGTCGAGGATGAGTCGTGCGGCGGCGTTTTGTATGCGCTGGAGCCTAGCCTGAAGTTTGGCGGTGGTCCCTGCTTATAGGGCGTTCCCGTAGTCCAGTCGGCTGGTGACTAGGGCCTGGGTGACTGTTCTTCTGGTTTCTGTGGGGATCCATCGGAAGATCTTTCGAAGCATTCGCAGGGTGTTGAAGCATGAGGATGAGACTGCGTTGACTTGTTTGGTCATCGTGAGGGAGGAGTCCAGGATGAAACCCAGGTTGCGTGCGTGGTCCGTGGGTGTCGGTGCGGTTCCCAGTGCCAAGGGACACCATGAGTTGTCCCAGGCAGATGGGGATTGTCAGAGGATGAGGACTAACGTCTTGTCTGAGTTGAGCTTGAGACGGCTGTGCTTCATCCAGTCTGCTACTTCTTTCATTCCTTCCTGGAAGTTGGTTTTGGCGGTGGCTGGGTCCTTGGTGAGGGATATTATCAGCTGGGTGTCGTCGGCGTAGGAGATTATGCCCTGACTGTAGTATAATTAGCATCGGCTGTTCACTATTTGGTCTTCTAGGGTCAAGTTAACTTATGAGCGATAAATTATTTTGGAATCCTATCAAGATATGACCTAAGCCTCCACTAACACCTCTTCATGCTCTGCTTCTTGTTTCAGAGTCTACTGCTGTTCATAAAGGGGAAGCCATCTCCTGGATCTACACAGATGTGATGTGCAACAGACAGCATCTATTCAGTCACAACTGTGGCCAACAGCTTGCTGCTCCCGAAGAGAAGGAACTGGTCATTGGCCCATGTGCCATATGTGTCCCCAGTCCATTGTAAGCGTGATGTCAACAGAAATCTACAAATGTATTGATTAATCTCGGTCTGAAACCTATTACTGTGATCATGGTGCAGTCTTCGAACCAAGGGCTGATTCAGAACCACCAACGAGAGTCCAATCTGCGGTTCATGTGCCCCCAGCATCGAGCCAGCAGCATGGAGCTTGTGAAGATGAAACCTGATGATGACCCGGAAGTCTTCCTGCGGAGGTTTGAGTGTCTGGCAGAGAAGGCCATGTGGCCTAGAGAGCAGTGGGCGTCTCAGCTTGCCCCCATGCTGTCCGGAGAGGCGCTGGCCATTTACCAAGCCTTGCCGCGTTACACTGCGGAGGACTACGACCAACTGAAGGACTCCTTATTGGACCACCTGGACCTGAGTGAAGAAAGCTACCGGAAGAAGTTCCGCAACCTTGCTTTCACCTCAGGGCCACAAAGAGTGGCTTGTGAGCTGCGAGACCTGGGCTGGAGGTGGCTGAAGCCTGAACTTCGCAGCGCTGCAGAGATTGTGGAGCTGATTGTGGTGGAGCAGTTCATCGGAGTGTTGCCACCGCTGGCAGGAGAGTGGTTGAATCGCCACCAGGTGCAGTCCCTGGACCTCGCTGTGCAGTTAATCGAAGGCTTCTTGGCGGGAGAAGATGAGACGTCTGCAGACACCACCGGTGTTCCTCTGGCACCAGGCCTCACAGACTCACACCCCCCAGCAGGTAAGCTGTCTATCAAGTTCAAAGGAGGTGTACAGACGCTCAGGCACGAAGTGGGGGGGGGCAGTGTACTGATGCTGTGGCACCAGGGGGGGCGCCAGGGGGGGCAGCGGGGGATGTACTGGTGCTCAGGCAGTAGGCCTCACTGACACACCGTCTACCAGGTACAAAAGGGGCACCTGGGAGCTGTACTGATGCTCTGGCACCAGGCCTCATAGGCACGAACCCCCTTGCAGATAAGTTGTCTAGCAGGTTCAAAGGAGGTGCACTGATGCTCAATCACCAGGGGTGGAGGGGTGTACTGATGCTTTGGCACCAGGCCTCACAGACACGCACCCCCCTGCAGGTAAGCTGCCTATCAGGTACAAAGGGGGGATGTACTGATGCTCCGGAACCAGGGGGGTGTACTGATGATCCAGTGCCAGGGAGGTGTACTGATGCTCCGGCACCAGGGGGGTGTACTGATGCTCCGGCACAAGGGGATGTACTGATGCTCCGGCACCAGGGGGGTGTACGGATGCTCCGGCACAAGGGGGGTGTACGGATGCTCCGGCACAAGGGGATGTACTGATGCTCCGGCACCAGGGGCGTGTACTGATGCTACGGCACCGGGGGTAGTGTACTGATGCTCCGGCACCAGGGGCGTGTACTGATGCTCCGGCACCAGGGGCGTGTACTGATGCTCCGGCACCTGGGGGGATGTACTGATGCTCCGGCACCAGCGGATATACTGATGCTCCAGCACCGGCGGTAGTGTACTGATGCTCCGGCACCTGGGGGGATGTACTGATGCTCCGGCACCAGCGGATGTGCTGATGTTCCAGCACTGGGGGTAGTGTACTGATGCTCTGGCACCAGGGGTAGTGTATTGATGCTCGGGCACCATGGGGTGCACTGATGCTCGGGCACCAGGGGGCTGTACTGATGCTTGGCCACCAGGGGGCTGTACTGATGCTTGGCCACCAGGGGGCTGTACTGATGCTTGGCCACCAGGGGGCTGTACTGATGCTTGGCCACCAGGGGTTGTCTACTGATGCTCCGGCACCAGGAGTTGTCTACTGATGCTCCGGCACTGGGGGTGGTATACTTATGCTCGGGCACCAGGGGGGTGTACTCATGCTCTGGCACCGGGGATAGTATACTGATGCTCCGGTAACGGGGGTAGTGTACTGATGCTCGGGCACCAGGGGTAGTGTACTGATGCTCCGGTACCGGGGGTAGTTTACTGATGCTCGGGCACCAGGGGTAGTGTACTGATGCTCCGCTACCGGGGGTAGTATACATGATTCTCCGGCTCCGGGAGTAGTGTACTGATGCTCGGGCACCAGGGGGGTGTACTGATGCTCGGGCACCAGGGGATGTACTGATGCTCCGGCACTCGGGGTAGTGTACTGATGCTCCGGCACAAGGGGTAGTTTACTCATGGTCCAGCAGCAGGGGTAGTGTACTGATGCTCTGGCATTGTAAATGTAATTGTAAATGTATTTGAGCTTGTAAAGCACACTGCTACCCGTAGGCTTCCTGGCGCTGTATAACGCTGGAGAACCCGTCCTGGCTTTCCCTGTGAGATGGTCCCTATTGGGCACCCCCAAGGTGAAGCCAGGCATCCCCAGCGTTGATGGGGCCGTTTGTGGAGATTAAGCAAGCTATTGCCCAGAGTTGCTGAGTGGGACCCATGGTTAGAGTTGCACCGAAGGCGAGATTTATCGAGCCCGCTGACATTGGCCCAACACCCTGCAGTGTCGGGAATTGAACCCTGATCCTGGGCCAACCTCTGCTTCTGGGTCTGCCGCCTCTAACCAGTGAGCTACAGTACTCCACGTGGGTAGTGTACTGATGCTCGGGCACAGGGGGCTGTACTGATGCTCGGGCACCAGGGGGCTGTACTGATGCTCGGGCACCAGGGGGCTGTACTGATGCTCGGGCACCGGGGGTAGTCTACTGATGCTCGTGCACTGGGGGTTGTCTAGTGATGCTCCGGCACTGGGGGTAGTGTACTTATGCTCGGGCACCAGGGGGGTGTACTCATGCTCTGGCACTGGGGATTGTGTACTTATTCTCGGGCGCCAGGAGGGTGTACTCATGCTCTGGCACCGGGGATTGTGTACTGACGCTCCTGTACCGGGGGTAGTGTACTGATGTTCTGGCACCGGGGGTCGTCTACTGATGCTCCGGCACTGAGGGTAGTGTACTTATTCTCGGGCACCAGGGGGGTGTACTGATGCTCGGGCACTGGAGGTAGTGTACTGATGCTCGGGCACCAGGGGATGTACTGATGCTCCGGCACTGGGTGTAGTGTACTGATGCTCCGGCAACGGGGTAGTGTACTGATGCACGGGCACCAGGATGGTGTACTGATGCTCAGGCACCAGGGGGGAGTACTGATGCTTGGGCACCGAGAGTAGTGTACTGATGATCCGGCACCAGGGGGGTGTAATGATGCTCCTGCACCGGGGGTAGTGTACTGATGCTCTGGCACTGTGGGTGTATTGATGCTCGTTCACCAGGGGGCTGTACTGATGCTCGGGCACCGGGTGTAGTCTACTGATGCTCATGCACCGGGGGTTGTCTACTGATGCTCCGGCACTTGGGGTAGTGTACTTATGCTCGGGCACCAGGAGGGTGTACTCATGCTCTGGCACTGGGGATAGTGTGCTGACGCTCCTGCACCGGGGTAGTGTACTGATGTTCTGGCACCGGGGGTCGTCTACTGATGCTCCGGCACTGAGGGTAGTGTACTTATTCTCGGGCAAAAGGGGGGTGTACTGATGCTCGGGCACTGGAGGTAGTGTACTGATGTCCGGCACCAGGGGGTGTACTGATGCTCGGGCATCAGGGGGGTGTACTGATGCTCGGGCACCGGAGGTAGTGTACTGATGCTCTGGCACCAGGGGATGTACTGATGCTCCGGCACAATGGTATGTACTTGGGTTCAACACCTTCATACCGCAACTTTCATTCCGCATACCTTCAGTCCGCATACCATTGTAACGAAAGTACCATCAGTCCGCAAAATTATAAAACGCATGCCATTATGTCTTATATGCTTTTACCACGCATGCTTTTACAACGAAATTCTTTGTAAAAGCATGAATGGTAAAAGCATATGTTTTTAATATTTAGGTGTAAGGTAAGTATATGGTTTTTGTTTGGGGGTGTTGGGGAATATGTTTTAGGGGTTCAAGAGTATTTTATGGGTGTGTTTGGGGGTGTTGGGGTATATGTTTTAGGGGTACAGGGTTATTTTTAGGGTTCAGGGATAGGTTTGGGGTACAGAGGTATTTTTAGGGTTCAGGGAAAGGTTTGGGTTTTGGGGTACAGGGGTATTTTTAGGGTTCAGGGCTAGGGTTGGGTTTTGGGGTACAGGGGTATTTTTAGGGTTCAGGGATAGGTTTGGGTTTTGGGGTACAGGGGTATTTTTAGGGTTCAGGGCTAGGTTTGGGGTTTTGGGGTACAGGGGTATTTTTAGAGTTCAGGGATAGGGATAGGTTTGGGGTTTGGGGTACAGGTTTTTTTTAAGGGACCAGGGATAGGTTTGGTTTTTGGGGTATAGGGGTATTTTTAGGGTTTAGGGCTAAGTTTGGATTTTGGGGTACAGGGGTATTTTTAGGGGTCAGGGCTAGGTTTGGGGTACAGGGGTATTTTTAGGGTGCAGGGCTCCGTTTGGGTTTTGGGGTACAGGGGTATTTTTAGGGTTCAGGGCTAGGCTTGGGTTTTGGGGTACAGGGGTTTTTTAGGGTTCAGGGGTAGGTTTGGGTTTTGGGGTACAGGGGTATTTTTAGGGTTCAGGGGTAGGTTTGGGTTTTGGGGTACAGGGGTATTTGTAGGGTCAGGAGGGGTTATTGTTTAAGGGTGCTGGTGTATTATAAAGAGTAAGGGTGGGTTATGATTTTGGGGTGCAGGGGTATTTAAATGGACCAGGGTTGGAGATATATATATATATATATGTTACCCTTGATATGAGAAGCACCCACAGGAGGCAATGTAGTTCAGGAAAGGCTCTGCAAACACCGCGTCGCCTGACGCGTTCCGTCAAGCGCCCTTCCTCAAAGGCATGTTGTGCACGGCTCACCAAACAAACAACTTCAAGTATGTCCCCTCTTTTATTTCCATGAAACAGCACAGGTGAGTTCATCGATGGCATTATGGGACTTGAAGTTCATTTCGACCCTTGTGGACTGCTCGTGAGGCACGGTTTCGCAGTTCTTAAAACACGGTGATTGGCAAAATAAAGTTCTTTCCCCTCCTCCTGCTCCGTATGCCAGCATCGTTTCAAATGTAGCAGAGCCATCAGAAATGGCGGTGCTCCTCCCGACCTGGGCCTGGCCGCAATTAATGAAGTTCATTTCGAATTGCGGCCAGGCCCAGGTCGGGAGGAGCACCGCCATTTCTGATGGCTCCGCTACATTTGAAACGATGCTGGCATACGGAGCAGGAGGAGGGGAAAGAACTTTATTTTGCCAATCGCCGTGTTTTAAGAACTGTGAAACCGTGCCTCACGAGCAGCCCACAAGGGTCGAAATGAACTTCAAGTCCCATAATGCCATCGACGAACTCACCTGTGCTGTTTCATGGAAATAAAAGAGGGGAAATACTTGAAGTTGTTTTTTTAGTGAGCCGCGCACAACATGCCTTTGAGGAAGGGCGCTTGCCCGAAACGCGTCAGGCGACGCGGTGTTTGAAGAGCCTTTCCTGAACTACATTGCCTCCTGTGGGTGCTTCTCATATCGAGGGATATATATATATATATATATATATATATATATATGTATATATATATATATATATATATATATATATATATATATCCTACTGGCGTCTCGCCAGTAGGTATATATAGTTAGGATTTTTTGTCTATGGGACTTTTGAAAATTCTATGTCTAATAACTTTGGCGTTTGTGGACGGAATCGGCTGGAATTTTCAGGAAAATGGCACATTTTGTTTCTGAGCAGCCCCTGAAAATTTGGGGGGGTTTCGTCAAGGGGGGGCCGAGAAAAAAGGGGGTCCCAAAACGCGTTTTTCCCATGTTAATTTCCATAGGGCCTTTGGCCTCACTTTTAGCTCGAACGGCTGAATGGATTTGCACGAAACTTGGCAAAATTGTAGGGACTGTTAGCCCGATGTGCCTTTGCTAGGTCTCAATATATGTGCTCCAGTGGATTTTGAGAAATTAACGTTCAATACAAGATATATATCTGTAACAGCGCTCCGGGCTGCGCTCCGGTCCGCTTACTTTTCGCGAAACGGAACTTTGCGATGCGAAGCTGATTGGCTCCCCGGTGGCTGTCAACATTCTAAACAGTCCGGAGCGGCCGCCATCTTATCTCTCGGTAGGATCGAGAGAGAAGAAGAGGTGAAAAACGAAGGGGGAATTTAATGAAAGGGGGCAAGGTATACCCCTCTTGACCCCCTAGGAATGTTGTTGGGGTTATTAAAGGGTCCCGTGGGGAAAATAAAAAAAAAAAAAAATTTCACGGTAGAAGCGCTTCACGGGCCGCGAACTGGGCCGCAAACTGGTAGCGAAACGGGAATTCGCCATTTTGTGCTTCGTTTTAATTAAATTACTAGGTATAAGGGGGTGCGGGAGACGTATCCTAATCCCTTATGTTTTCTGAGGGTGGCTGAGGAGGCTCATATATGTTGATACATGTCTTCCAGCGGCTGTGCGTGAGCTTTTTTTTTTTTTTTTGCTGCGTGACGTCTGTTAACGTTCGATTCGATGGAAATCAGGACGTGTTGACCGCCAATTTGTCAGTGCGATAAAATATTTTGTTATAAATGAATCCTTATTGATAAACATTGTCTGCGCCATCTTGCCTTTTTTCCAATGCCACAATTTTGTCGTGCACGGCAGCCATTTTAGATGCCAGGCCGGTCCCAGGCTATCACCTTGCCCTGCGGATGTAGTTTATGGCCCCAGCTGTAGAGAATCCAGACATGCCAACCCTCCCGATTCAGGCGTGAGACTACTGATTTCAGTGCTAGTCTCCCGCCTCCCGATTTCTGCAAGCAAAAACCCGGGGGCATATTACCAACAACTAGCGATAATTTTTGTCTCTAACTTGTTTAGAGACAAAAATTATCGCCGCACATCGGCGATTTTTATCGCAGATAAACCTTGCTATTAGCAAGGTTTATCGCAAATGCGATAAAAAACGGCCGCAATGCATGAATATCGCTGAAAAGTCAGCGATATTCATGCATTATCGAGCAAATGCTCTTAGCCATGTTATCCACATCCCATTGGATAACATGGCTAAGAACTGCTCAGGGCAGGTGTTAGCTTTTTGAGATATTCGCGCTTAGCGCGAATATCTCCAAAAGTTGGTAATAGGAGATAGCGATGTTAGGGACTGTTTCCAGTTGCTAACATCTTGGCACGCCCACTTTGCATGTCATTAGTGATAAATATCACTGACATGCAAAGCGGGGCCCAAGATGGTCGCTATCTCCTTTTAGCTGTCACTAACTGGTGTTAGCGACAGCTTGGTAATAGGGAGATAATTTTATCTCCGCTTTCTTGGCTTTTAAAGCCAAAAAAGCGGAGATAAACCCCCTTGATAATATGCCCCACGATTCCTCGGGGGTTTCAGCTGACAAGGCTTGGTATTGTGTTACGTGGTAATTCTTCCAGGAAACGTCAGAGGGTCGATGCAGGGGTTCTAGAAGGGGTGATAAACCATTTAAGCCTCATGAACAAGCGCATGTTTTTTTTGAAAGACATATGTGACGTACTCGGGGCGGCGGTGTGTGTGTGTCCTCTTTCAGGAGCGGGCGGGGGGGGGGGCACTGCCAGCAACTTGCCAGGCCAGGCAGTGTTCAACACTTGCATCACCCTTTCTCTGCCTGCTATTGCGCTCCATGCTTCGGAAAGGTAAGAAAAAGAACGTGCATTTGAGTTTGAAATGTCCGATCCTGTAGCAGTACACTTGCAAAGCCCACACATGACAATAACCCGATTCAAGGCCCCATTCACCCGATTTTTTTAAAAATATATAGCACTCCAACAAAGTAGGATTATAAAACTTTATTAACTTTTAAATATAACGAACGGAACAAAAACTGTAACAAACATTTAAACATTTTTGACAAAAAAAAGCAACAATGGTCAGAAGCTGTCTTTTGTGCGAATAGTCCCAAGGCAGCACAACGTGCTGAGTTCTGGACGGCACCCAGGTGATGTCACCTGGGTGCAGCACTGGTTTTTGGGATCCTACAATGCAGCTCAGAAAAACAGCGTGGGGCGTCCCGGGTGGTGCGGGGGGAGGCCTCGTCAGTAGCGGTCTGTTGTGCGAATAGTCCCAAGGCAGCAGAACGCGCTGAGATGTGGATGGCACCCAGGTGATGTCCAGTAAACTGCCGCACTGGTTTTGGTATCCTACAATGCTGCTCCGAAAATTGGCGTGGGGCGGCCCGGGGGGGTGCGTGGGGGAGGCGGCGTGAACGGGCCTCCCCAGGTGGCGGCCATCCAGCTGAGTTGCGCCCGCTCTTGCGGCTACAGCGTCTCGCTCACCATGTAGTTGAGTTGCTCCCACTCTTGCAGTGCAGCGATAGGCGGCTGCCACAGGACTCTTAAAATGGCGGCCGGCTCTTCGGTTTTGGGCCTGGTCCACTAAAATGGCCCTGGGACACCTTGGAACTCGGGCGCTTGCCTGCTAGGGCTTGGGCTCCATTCTCGAAAGCGTCCCCTCAGCCGTGAAGATTCTACAAAAGTCTTGGGGGCCCTCGACTCCTGCAGGCTTCCGGTGGGGAGCGGCTGCCATGATTGCTCGCGGAATGACCACGACGGAGCCACGAGATGGTGGTGCTCTCATGCTGACGCCAGCTTCAGTCTGAATCATCCAGAAACAAGGTGGGGCTTTCATCGTTTGGGGAAAAAAAATGTTCTAAACCAATGAAAAGTGTTATTTTTAGGTCATATGACCAAGCCTTCCATCTTTAGGAAACCAAAAGTAAAATGAACCAATGAAAAGTTTTATAAACAAGTCACATGACCTGTTATGCGGCATAGGGCTACAAAAAGCGTAGAAAATCCGTTGGCACGTGAGGCGGCGTCAGTAGCGGACCGGTGTGCGAATAGGCCGAAGGCAGCACAACGCGCCGAGATCCGGATGGCACCGAGGTGGTGTCCAGCAAATTGCCGTACTGGTGTGGCCATCCTACAATGCTGCGCCGAAAGACGGCGTGTCCAGCTGAGTTTCGGTCAGTCTTGCGGTACAGTGACTCGAACGTGCCGAGATCCGGATGGCACCGAGGTTGTGTCCAGCAAGTTGCCGCACTGGTGTGGCCATCCTACAATGCTCCGCCGAAAGTCGGAATGGGGTGCCCCGTTGGCTTATGAGGTGAAGTCAGTAGTGGACCGATGTGTGAATAGGTCGGAACCAGCACAAGGCGCCACGATCCGAATGGCAAGTCCTGGATGTTGAGTGCCATAGTTGAGAGTTCTGAGCAGTGCTTGTAAGACTATCTGAAGCTTATTTGCACCTGCTGCAGCTTCACTATTGCCCGAGGTGGTGTCCAGCAAATTGCCGCACTGGTGTGGCCATCCTACAATGCTGCGCCGAAAGACGGCGTGTTCAGCTGAGTTCCGGTCACTCTTGCGGTACAGTGACTCGAACGCGCCGAGATCCTGCTGCAGCTTCACTATTGCCCTGGTGTGGCCAAAGATCGCCCATGACATAGGCGGCCGGCTCCCGAGGTCCGGCGGAACTTTTTTCCTTTTCCTTTCTGCTTCTTGTCCCACAATCCGTTTCATCTGAAGACACGACCAGGTCCCTGAATGTGTGCAGGGGGACGCTATTGATTGAATGAAAATGGCGGCTTGAGACAAAGCTGACTCAAGCGTTGCTGTTGATGCTATACAGACAAAAATTGGTTTTCAGTTTGTACATTCTTCAGGATTTTTTTTTCCATCCAAGGCTGATTGAGAGTTTGTAGAAAAATGGCTTCAGATTTTCCACATATTACTCTTCAACATTCTTCCTAAATGTAACAACGTGAGACTAACTAGGAGAACGGCTGTTTATCTTTCCTTTCAAAATGCTGCCAACAATATTTTCTGAATGGAAGACACCATCTTGTAGCATAAAGGGCCGAAAGGGGTTCTGGTCTGGCCGATGGTTGGTGGAGACATTTTGACTATATCTTGGACCTGCCCGGCCTCGCCCAAAATGGCGCCGGTATAAATGGGACTCGTAACTCCTTGTTGTGTACTGGTTGAACAACCTTGATATCACGAGATATGAATGCAGTTTTGATGCTCATGGCGGGCGGGGACGAGAATTGATTGAATATTTCGACATCCCTATTGATATTAAGTTCTGATGTGTTATTGATTACTGTACTATTGAAAGTTCGAATTAACGTCACCCATGGTACTTGCACGCAAATGTATATCTAGATAACTTTTTTGTAAGTGGCCCTGTCGTATTTTAATTACAAAATGTACGTCCACCGATTCCGCAACTGTTAGACACCTTAGTTCTTGCAACCTAATGGCTCGTTCGTTACGTTCCTCTATAATGTAAATGTCTCCTCATCATATACGATTTCAGTTTGCTCCGTGGCCGGCCCACGTGGTTATAGGCCCGTATTTGTATACTGACATTTTCACAATAAAGGTTTTTAAAACAAAACATGGTAGTAGTATTTACATTGGTAAAGTTTTTACTTTTAGTCACTGTTTTCGAATCAGTAAAAGGCAAGTGAAATAAAGCAGTCCAATTACATGACGGATAAAAGGTATAATATGTAGGAACGCAGTAAAGATAAATGGTCAAGGGCAGTTGTGTTTTCCACTCCTGCAACATAAAGTGATCGATAAGAATCTGATAATCAGGCGTATCGGCGACTAAGACAGCAGGCCGAGTCTCTTTTACTCAACGGCTCCGTCATGGAACGAAGAAACACCCTTTTTCTCGAAAAAGAGATATATTTTACTTGCAGGACAGTTGAAAATTTTCCGGGAAAGTACATTAGCCTGGAATATTATAACATATATGTTATAAAAAAAAAAGTTCGAAATCAATAAAAAGCGTATTTTTTAGGTCATATGACTAAGCTTTTCATTATTAAAATAACAAAAGTAAAATGAACCAATAAAAAGTTTTATTAACAAGTCACATGACCTGTTATGTTTACGTTACGCGCTGCGCGCCGCGCCCCGGATCACTTCCGGGTGCGCTAACGCGGCGTGTCATATAACGCATTACGCGACAACGTAGGTCAAGAATATAGTCAAAATGTCTCCACCAACCAGCGTTCGGAACACAACCCCTTTCAGCAGTCCAAAAAGTTCTGTAAAATGACAACAGAGGGGACAGGCAACAAGAACCATCAGTCAAAGAGGGGAGGGCAAGTTCTTCTCTACCGGGTCATGTTGGGGCGCTACCGGAACTGATCGAATTGGTAGTCTACAGTGTTTCTGGATGTTTCAGACTAAAGCTGGCGTCAGCATGAGAGCACTACCATCTCGTAGCTCCGTCGTGGCCATTCCACGAGCAGACATGGCAGCCGCTCCCCACCAGAAGCCTGCGGGAGTCGGGGGCCCCCAAGACTTTTGTAGAATCTTCACGGCTGAGGGGACGCTTTCGAGAATGGGACCCAAGCCCTATCAGGGAAGCGTCCGAGTTCCAAGATGTCCCAGGGCCATTTTAGTGGACCACGCCCAAATCTGAAGAGCCGGCCGCCATTTTGAGAGTCCTGTGGCAGTCGCCTATCGTTGCATCGCAAGAGCGGGAGCAACTCAACTACATGGTGAGCGAGACGCTGTAGTCGCAAGAGCGGGCGGTAAACAGCTGAATGGCGGAAGAGGCACAGTGTAGCAAAAGCGGGCGGAATGGCAACTAAAACAGTAAAGGGGCGCCCCACTACAGCGTGTCTTCAGGTCAAACGGATTGTGGGACAAGGTCCAGAATAGAAGAGTCAATCAAAGGCAAAAAGTTCCGCCGGACCCCGGGAGCCGGCCGCCTATGTCGGGGGCGATCTCAGGCTAAACCGGTGCTATAAGACTTGGGGAGGGGGTCGGAGCCAAGCGTCTTCTCCGAGTCCGTGCCATCACACCGCCCCTCGGGGGCCTCCGTCAAGCGGTTTAGGGAGGTACCATATCACATTGTTTTCAAATGCAGTCAGGTCCACAAACGACACTCACTTACTTTGAGAATAGTGAAGCTGCAGTAGGTGGAAATAAGCTTCAGACAGTGTTACAAGCGCTGCTCAGAACTCTGAACTATGGCACCCAACATCCAGAACTTATGCCATTTGAGAATGGCAGTGACATTGAAGCAACTCAGGGACCAAAACCATTAACGTACTTTCACGTATGAAAATCTTACTTGGGGAGGGGGCAGGAGCGAAGCGCCCCCTCCCAGTCCGCGCCACCACACCGTATGTTGAAAATCTGAAGCCATCGTTCTACAAACTCAACCAACCTTGGATGGAAAAATCTAGGAAAATGTACAAACTGAAAACCAGTTTTGGTCTGCATAGCATCAGTAGCAACGCTTGCTATCAGAGTGCATGAGTTTCATGCTCGATCGATTGAGCTAGCCGGATCGGGCAATAAAAAGTATAAAATAGTTATGTAAATAGTTATTTAATAAAATGTTTTACCCTGTTTCTTTGCTGGTGTGTTGTCTATATTTTTAATATTTGCATAGGGTTTGTCGTTATTTTGGGCGGGGTGGGTGACGGAGCCGAGCTGTCTTGCAGCCCTCATGGTGTGGAGCTCAGTTCATCTCACTATTTTCGTATTTCTCATGAAGGGTTGTTCCTAATATTTCTATTTTAGCGAGGTCAAAAAGAGATCCAATTAGTGGCCTACTGATTTTGCTCGATTAATTTTATTTTTTTACACGATTTTTCACTATCTGCAAAGACTAAACAGAGTATTGCGACTTTGTGCTTGTTTGTAAATAGAGAATGAACCAAAGAGAATCAATTGTAAATCAGTAAATGCTTGGATAACAATCAATCAAATGGAAAGACAAGCAGGCACGACGGATTACAACGGGGGTAAAGGCCTGCGTTAACTACTCTTCACTATCTGCAAAGAGAGAGTACTACTAAGAGAAAAGAGGGGAGGGGGGCAGCGTTCAAAGCACATCAGCGTGCATAAACACGAAAAAGTTTTTACCTATCACGTACTTGACATTTGACAGCTTTTGATATTTGCTATTAAAAAACCAATGAAATTCACTGAAAAAACCATAGGTTATAGGCCATATATAGTTAGGAATTTGCATTTACAAAACCTTGAAAATTCACTGAAAAAACCATTGGTTATAGACCATATATAGTTAGGGATTAGCCTTTTCAAAACCTTATTTTACTCACACAAAACCATTGAAATTTCATATATAGTTAGTTCCACTAACTATATATCGCGCACCCGCAATCCACTGCTGATGATGTCACATATTACATCATTCATGACATGGTTAGTGACATCACTGATGACATCTCAAATGACATCACTGATGACATCACTGATGACATCACTGATGACATCTCAAATGACATCACTGATAAAATCACTGATAACATCTCATTTGACATGACTGATCACATCACTGATGATATCATTCATGTGATAATACCATGAACCTCTTCAGACTCTAATATAACCTTAGATACAATCAGTGTAAACAGACAGTCACAGACTGTCACTCATCCATGGAGTTACTCACACACCTAGTCAGTTATGCAAAAAATCAATCACACCTCCATTTTCTCAACTATACAGTTATACACACCTTACTTATTCAAACATATACTAACACATATTTGCTCTCTTATACAATCCCTGATACATGTTCACAATGATCCATACAGCCACTCACACATTCACTGGCTCTTATGCACAGTTATTTATATATGTCAACTCTCACATGTACTGTGTTTTACATATGTACTTACTTTGACATGTAGCACTGAGATATCCATTCACTCACTAATACACTCATGCACAGTCAACCGCCCATACAGCTGTTTCCACATGCACTTTTGAACCCATACATATAGTGAATCAACTACTCAAACATCTATGTACAGAGTCACACACCTCCCAGCCACCCATACACACACACTCAGTTTCCCATACAAATACTTGGACAACCAATGAATAACCCATACAGTTACTCATATAGCTACTGATCAACATATGCAGCAGTTTGTAGAACAACAGATATAATGATGCACACATTAAAACAGTTTAGTCACTAACCCATGCACTCAGTGAGACACATTTAATCACTCACTCATACAGTCAGTCATGCACCTACTAAATCCTTCATCCAGACACTTATACATCCACTCATTCTTCAATATGTAAGACATATTTTAACTTTACAGAAACATACAGTCACTGGATGTCGTCATCAGTGATGTCATCAGTGATGTCATTTGAGATGTCATCAGTGATGTCATCAGTGATGTCACTAACCATGTCATGAATGATGTAATATGTGACATCATCAGCAGTGGATTGCGGGTGCGCGATATATAGTTAGTGGAACTAACTATATATGAAATTTCAATGGTTTTGTGTGAGTAAAATAAGGTTTTGAAAAGGCTAATCCCTAACTATATATGGTCTATAACCAATGGTTTTTTCAGTGAATATATATAAATATATATATATATATATTTCTCCACTCCTTGCCTCGGAAGTAGTCACCGCCGCCAAACCAACGGGTGTCTCGTCTGTACAAAAGACCTCCGCTGCCGGGTCTTTTCGATAAAGCCTCAACGGGTAGAGAAACCACACGCTGACGAGACCGTGTACCAGACAAATTAAGTTTATTGTCAAAACCCTGGACGCGTTTCGCCTGACCAGCAGGCTTGATCACCTAAGGTACAATGTGAACAGAAACCATTTAAAGTGCAAAACAGGTTGCGAGGTCACGTGACAGAAACAGAAAGTTTAAGGAAAGAAATGGAAAAAAGACTTATAGTTCAATCCATCACATAAATGAATCCTTGAAAATCATAGCGGAGCTCAGCTTAATAAATAAATTCATCGGCAACAATGACAATTGTGCAAACATTGTAATACACAGTCACAAAAAATACAGTACTACTGATTTAACCGCAATACCATAAATAATACAATAAATTGTGCCCGAGTGGGCTTGTTGTCATTGACAAATTTTTAGGCCGTTTTTTTGTGTCATAGCGTTAAGCAGACCGCAAGGAATACCGCCCAAGTGGGCTAATAAGGCAAACTGGTTTCACATGTGACCCCCACTTAAATTTGTGACACCCTTAAAATTGTGCAAGTTAAAATAAAACCTCTTTCATTTGTGGGAGCGGGGATCCTAGGCCGACCACCAGCTCCTGTTGAACAGATAAACTTGTACAGCAGCCTTTAAGCCTAACTTCAGGCCCAGACTAAAACAATGTGTCTAGACATCTAGATCTAAAGGTGTGTTTTTAAATCTTCTTCTAGGTTGAGACCTCCGGGGGCCTTGGCATTGAGTTCCAGTATATACCTGGACTCAAGCCGTCTCAACTTCTGCAAGCGATCCCCGCCCCTACTGCTGACAGGGACAGAGTCAACAACAAAGTAACAGAGCCCTGTTACATCTTGATTATGAACTGTCTCAAAATGCCGGGCTACCGGGTAGGCAGGATCGGCATGTTTGATGGCTCTCATGTGTTGCAGGATGCGCACATGAACTGGATGAATTGTGCTGCCCACGTACCTCAGGCCGCATGGGCACTTGAGCACGTAGACAGCATAATCCGTCTTACAACTGAAAAAACCCCTGATGGTTTTAAGTCTTTTAGAAATTCCAGTTAGGTATGTGCGGGTATTAACTCCTGCAGTGCAGGCTTTGCATTTAGAGCATTTGATAAAGCCAGGTTTCCTCTTTAGCCACTCCAACCCTTTCTTCTGATGGTGAACGACATCAGGCAGAACATTCGAAACCAACATTTGTTTGAACGATCTGGCCTTCCTGTAGGTAATTTCAGGTCTCTTCTGTACAAACTGCTCAAGTACTGGATCATTGGCTATAAGGTGCCAATGCTTATTAATGATCCCCCTTACTGCTTTATGTTGTTTATTGTATGCAGTAATCATTCTGATGTTACTTTTGGGGCGTTTGGCTACCTGATCTTTTGAGGGGTTTTTGAAAAGAATTTCTTCCCTACTTCTCCCTTTGGCCTTCTGTATTGCACTAGAGATGTTTGATTCAGAGTATCCCCTGGCCTTGAATCTTTACATACATATATGTATGTATATGTATATGTGTATATATATATATATATATATTCAAAGTATATGCCTTCACCACGCATGCCTTTGCGTTGTGATGGCATGTGTGGAAAAGGCATATGGGGAGTTTGCGGGATCATGGTATTTCGTTGTATTGCTTTTGCGTTATGAAAAATTCAGACTAATGGTATGCGGGATATTATCCTGTGGAATAACGTTATATAGTCATGTACTTATGCTCCGCCACCAGGGAATGTACTGATGCTCCAGCACCGGGGGTAGAGTACTGATGCTCATGCACCGGGGGTCTTCTACTGATACTCCGGCACTGGGGGTAGTGTACTTATGCTCGGGCACCAGGGGGGTGTACTGATGCTCGGGCACCGGAGGTAGTGTACTGATGTTTGTCACCAGGGGGTGTACTGATGCTCTGGCACCGGGGGTAGTGTACTGATGCTCCGGCACCGGGGGTAGTGTACTGATGCTCATGCACCGAGGGTTGTCTACTGATGCTCCGGCACTGGGGGTAGTGTACTTATGCTCGGGCACCAGGAGGGTGTACTCATGCTCTGGCACCGGGGATAGTGTACTGACGCTCCTGCACCGGAGGTAGTGTACTGATGCTTGGCACCAGGGGGTGTACTGATGCTCGGGCACCGGGGATAGTGTACTGATGCTCTGGCACCGGGGGTAGTGTACTGATGCTCGGGCACCAGGGGGATGTACTGATGCTCCGTAGGATCCAGTTGCCGCAAGTAAGGGTCTACCTCCTGATATCACCAACACCCTGAATGTAATACACAGAGTGCTCAAGCGATCAGGGGAGGGAAAAGAAAGGGAAAGGACAGCAGGGAAAGGAACCTGGAACAACAAAAAGCTAATATATAAACTGAGCAAGTAATATAAACTACTCTCATGTGGTCTCACTAAACTCTTCCTATACTTTTTGGGAACTGATCGCAATCTCAGCTCAGTAGAACTCCTAAGACCTTTCTCATGCCGTGTCATCTTCCTGTAATCAGAGCAAATTCTCATAAGTAGCATGACTACAGCACATGATAACAATGGCACATGAATGGTTGGTCACCCCCACACACATACATCATTCAAACAGAAGCTTTATTAAAGGGTTGTTCTATATGTTCCAACATCAGGTAATGGAGACCTTTCCACGGAATCCCCAGAGAAATAATAAAGAAAAGTTAGGGTTCCTTCCTTCCCAGAGCAACCAAATAGAAAAGGCAACGCAAGAAGCAGATGCAAGAATAATCCGTAGAAACGGTAAGGCGTTGTTGTATACCACCACGTTCCGCTCTGTCAGGAAGTTTGTGAACTATAACTCTAAGAACATGGCAACACTTGGTTCCTGTCACCACCGCGCTTTGCTCCTTGCACAAGGTCGTAAGTCTTTTAAGAAGAAATGAAAGGCATCCGCAATGCGTGGTTAAATTCACCCTCGCGTTGCTTCACTATATGCCAAGTAAACAAAATAATATGTATCCTAAACACCTCCCACTGAACACGGAAATGCGTAGTAACTCACCACAGCATTCCGCTTTGGGAGCGCGCTGCACAAATACCAACTGCACTGGCTCCTCGCAGGTCCCTCGAAACCGGAGTGCTCACCACATACTGGAAACACCGAAAACAGTTGACTCCAGCCAACTCATGCGTCATGAACACCAAAGGAGGCAGGAATACTTCTCCCTGCCGGCGGACTGCTCTCTCCCTCAGTGAGAGCAGAATGCTTCAAAAACCGGAATTATGCGCATCGGCCGATGCGCGACCTCGCCTCAAGTATTTCCTCCCCTCAAGGCATCATGGGTGCTCGGGCACGGGGGGTAGTGTACTGATGCTCCGGCACCAGGGGATGTACTGATGCTCCGGCACCGGGGGATGTACTGATGCTCTGGCACTGGGGGTAGTGTACTCTTGCTCCGTCACCGGGGTAGTGTACTGATGCTCCAGCACTGGCGCAGGGGCGGCTCTTGGCTCATGGTGGCCCTGGGCAGGGAGCGTAGGTAGGGGGCCCCGGAAGAGGGCCCGGGAAGAGGAGGCCCCAGAAGAGGCACGGAGGTCAGTGAGGATGGGGGAGGGGGAGGGTCAGGGTGTTTGGAAGTGGAACAGAACCGGAGGCCGCCAAATCCCTGCCACTGGGGCCGCCACGCAAATATGTATCCATCCTCAGAGGATTAATATATTAAGGATATATATTGACGTGGTGGCCCCTGGAGTTTGGCGGACCTGTGCAGGTGCACAGCTTGCACATGCCTAAGGCCGGCCCTGACTGGCGGTAGTGTACTGTTGCTCCGGCACCAGGGGTAGTGTATTGATGCTCCGGCAACGGTGGTAGTGTACTGTTGCTCCGGCAATGGGGGTAGTGTACTGATGCTCAGACACCAGGGGAGTGTACTAATGCTCGGGCTCCGAGAGTAGTGTACTGATGCTCTGGCACTGCGGGTAGTATACTGGTGCTCGGGCACCAGGGGGGTGTACTGATGCTTCGGCACCGAGGGTATTGTTGTGATGCTCCTGCACTGGGGTAGTGTACTGATGCTTCGGAACCGGGAGTAGTATACTGATGCTACGGCACCGGGGGTAGTGTACTGATGCTCGGGCACCAGGCGTGTGTACTGATGCTCGGGCATCAGGGGTTGTACTGATGCTCGGGCACCGGGAGTAGTATACTGATGCTACGGCACCGGGGGTAGTGTACTGATGCTCGGGCATCAGGGGTTGTACTGATGCTCGGGCACCAGGGGTAGTGTACTGATGCTCGGGCACCAGGGGGGTGTATTTCTGCTCGGTCACTGGGGGTAGTGTACTGATGCTTGGAAACCAGGGGGGTGTACTGATGCTCGGGCACAAGGAGGGTGTACTGATGCTCGGGCACCATTGAATGGGCTGATCTCCAGCACCAGGGGATAGTGTACTGAGGCTCTGACACCAGGGGATGTACTGATGCTCCGGCCCCGGGGGTTGTACTGATGCTCGGGCACCCTGGGGTGTACTGATGCTCGGGCAACAGGGGGGTGTACTGATGCACAGGCAACAGAGGGGGGGGTGTACTGATGCTCGGGCACCAGGGGATGTACTGATGCTCCAGCACCAGCTGTTTACTGTTGCTCAGGCACTAGGGGTAGTTTACTGATGCTCCTGTGCCTGGGTAGTCTACTGATGCTCCTGCACCGGGGGTAGTGTACTGTTGCTCCAGCAATGGGGGTAGTGTACTGATGCTTGGGCACCGGGGGTATTGTACTGATGCTCGGGCACCAGGGGGTGTACTGATGCTCCGGCACCAGGGGTAGTGTACTGATGCTCTGGCACTGGGGGTAGTGTACTGATGCTCGGGCACCAGGGTAGTGTACTGATGCTCGGGCACCAGGGGGGTGTACTGATGCTCCGGCACCAGGGGTAGTGTACTGATGCTCTGGCACTGGGGGTAGTGTACTGTTGCTCCGGCACCGGGGGTATTGTACTGATGCTCGGGCACCAGGGGGGTGTACTGATGCTCAGGCACCAGGGGGGTGTACTGATGCTCAGGCACCAGGGGATGTACTAATGCTCTGGAACCGGGGGTAGTGTACTGATGCTCCGGCACCAGGGTATTGACTGATGCCCTGGCACCAGGGGATTGACTGATGCTCCAGCACCAGGGTAGTGTACTGATGCTCCAGCACCAGGGGATGTACTGATGCTCCGGCACTGGGGGTAGTGTACTGATGCTCTGGCACCGTGGGGGTGTACTGATGCTCGGGCACTAGGAGGGTGTACTGATGCTCGGGTACGAGGGATGTACTGTTGCTCCGGCACCGGGAGTAGTATACTGATGCTATGGCACTGGAGGTAGTGTACTGATGCTCGGACACCCTGTAGTGTAGTTCCTATATTCCCAATAGGCTCTGCGCATTGGAATAACATAAACGATAGTTTAGACGTAGGACTTAGGTCGACTAGGTCTCTACCGAATATAATAAACTTAATTGTGCATGTGCCAGCTAGCTCAGAGGTCACTAGAAACTTTCTCGAATGAACAAGAATGGATTAGTTTCTGACAACTGCTTAAAACATGACAACTTTGTTCCCCAAGAATAAGAAATATTTTTCTAGAGTCACGGAAACAATAGATAGTTATTTCACTCAGTCAATCGTGCATGCTTTGTTTCACCAGAGGTGCAGAGAAATAGAGAGACAGGCGTTTTCAATAAAAGGGTATTTATTGAACAGTCTTCTTTCTCAAGCATAAGAAATGAACTGCTGCGATCGCAATATTTGCGGTAAAGTACAAAGCGTACAGTACGAAGAGTATTATAAAATAATATTGTAAAATCATGATATGGTTTCTAAGCCATAAAGATACCTACAATGCATAAAATACATAAAATATATACAGTGATAAATAAGGACTAAAAGTACTCAACTGGTGCTTCTAAAATACGCCTACCCCGGAGTACCTAACCTAGGTCTAGTACAAGGGAAGAAGTAGGGTGTAGCCTAGTTTTAGTAGTATTTGCCAAGAATCTATTCCAAGAATTCTCTTGGGGTCTAATCAGCTCCGTACCTTGGTTTTAGAATGTAGGAGGTCTTGTATCTCTCTCTCAGGTCTCGATTTCCCAGCAACCCGCAAGGATAGTCTGGAAACACTGGAGCTGGATTTCTCGGCAGGAGAAAGTACAGCGTCTCTCAGTGCATCAGCTGGAGGGTCGGCTTCCTTCGGCACTTGCTGCAGCAGGTAGTGTCGGGCAAGTAGATAGTCGAACTGCTCCAAACCACTGTGTGTTTGTTTGGACAAGTGTGGGCATATTTATACCTTGAAGGTGCCGAGTTTGACGTAAGATTGGACATAATAACGTCATCAGAGACTTAATTCTCTGAAAACTCCAGGATTTCTTGGATAACTTAATATTCATGCAGGGGGAAGTCCCTGACTGCTGAAGGCGGGTTTTTCCAAGAAATCGTTTTAGATTTTCGGAACTAGTAGAAGTAGCGAAGCCGTATTAGGACTACTTGAGCTATGTCTTAATATGGTTATGATTTCTATGCCTTTATAAGGATAAGGTATTTTATACCTATATAAGGGCATGAATCTGTAAAATTACACTATGGTCCTAAAACGCTATACAACACCCACTACACGTATTATGTCTAATATTACTAAATCTGTAAGCATAAGAAACATAACTAAAGCATGTGTTCATGATCCCACCCAAAATACATGAAATGCATTAAACATGGTTTATACACATACATGAGAATTTGTTTTGTACACATTTTACAAGCGATGGCTGTCAACAACAAATGCTTTCTAAATGAAACATGAATTGACAGTTATGAAATGGCTCTAAATTTACAGAAGTAAAAAGATGAGACCATTCCATAGCATAATATATAAACAGTTAAAGTTTTCATGAGATAATGCCAAATATTTGTCTATAGAAAGTATCAAATGAATCTCTTGTTCTCTAAGAATAGTTCTACTTTAAACAGATTACTTTGTGCCAAGTGAAAAGGGTCTATTCTGGGATAAAGAAAAAACGTTTTCAAATGTAGATTGTAGAAACATAGAGTTCCCAAGTTAGAGGGTTTGTTTTGAAAAACCGAAGGTCGAATTTTAGAGTTCATGGAACGCTGTGTGCACTTTCAAAAGTTATTCTCGGTGTCGGGAGAAAACATCAAATCATCTAAGCTGGCAAAGAAACCGTCTACCAAAGTTGGTGAAAGTGGAACTACTTCATTAGGTAGATCAAATGTGCATAGATGTGAAGCATCGCCGTCGGCGTCAGTCACATTAGCAATGTTCATAGCAGATGGTACCTGTGTGCCTGTTGTTCCACGTACCTCACCAAGAGCTGGATTTGCTGGTGAGATCTCAATGAATGCCGTCATCAGGATTGGCAGCCGTTGGGGGCAACATGATGCATGAGTCGTTACCGGACCTAGCAGGCGTCAACATCCGTTGGCAGTGCTGATGGAAGTGTAAGACACTCATTCTTCTCCGCAAAGCAGGCGTCGTAGAACAGGTAAGATGCAATCTTGCTAGATTGGTCTGAATGAAAGGAACCAAGTGGTATTCAGATCTCTTAAACGAGCCAAGCCCAGAATCTGTGTAATTCTGTCACGATACAGCATGGCTAGGAGAGCTTGTTCCATGGTAGTCTGGGTATCATTGGTGACTGGACTTGCCATATCGGAGTAGGATAAATAAAAATAGAATTCCTGCTACGAGTCCTAAAATGAGGCAGACCGCCGAACACAGAGTGCACGAAATTTTGGAAAAATGCAGAGGACTGCTTCGAATGGTGTTAACAGTCCCGAAAAGATAGTCTTAAATACATGTGCGATGCCAATGGTATCAGACATGTTAAAGATTTGACCTAACATTTCTGCGAAATGTACTGGGCAGTTTGTTGATAATAATGCATGTATCTCTGCAGAAATCCTTGCAACTTGCAGATCATACATTTCTCTAGACTAGGTCAGTGGCACAGTTTTTTGCAAAAGAATGGCTTTCATTCTGCTTAAAATATCAATTCATATAGAAGAGATATTCAGTGAAGGCCATAACACTGTCTCCCAGTCTGTAGTACTCTTTGGATACAATACTTGCATACAACAAGTGACCCTGGCTGACACACTAACCCCAAAGGCTCTTCCTGGCAACATGCCACAACAGCTGTGATCGTTGAGCATAACGTAGCTTCCATTGGAAAGCTGCCTAAAAATTGGTTCTATCGTGGCCGCTGGAGTACCGTACATGTGGCAAGAAAGGTTATTTAAAGAATCTTCGCAGGCTCCATGTGAATTAATACCTTCACATAAAAGTGTACTGCTTAGTGAGTTTTTACAGTTCTTTGTACTAAGAAATACCTCTTATTCATCACTCCAACATTTGTGTGTGTATGGTAAAGACCAGGTCGAATTAATGTATCCTTTACCCAACCTTTCATACAGGCCTGCTGGTATATGCTGTAGACAATACGGAAATTGGAAAATAGTCACTGGTATCGAGATGGTGCCATGTATTATCCATTCAATGACAGGTTTCTCAGAAACTGTCAATGGTAATCTTTCCAGTTTTTCAATGCTCAGCACCGTATAGTCTGCTCTTCTTTGTGCCAAAGAGATTTGTTTATCTGTGAGGTTAAAGACAGTAAACAATGACGTGGTATTGATTAGACGCCATGGCACATAGCCTGAACGGAGATTTTGCAACGTCCAGCCTAGTAGCATTATAGAACGCATTTGAGACTGGCCATGTTGTAACATTTGAATGAAAGTTGAGCAACTGCACTCTTTCCCTTTTACTTATAATTACTCTTATGTTCCAGTTCATGTGATGAAGTGCGTGTGAGCAGTAACCGTGTAACACCTCTTCACGGCTAAGTTAGAAACAAATCTGATAAGGCACAACTCTCCTGCACCCAACTGTCGCATTGCGTTCGCAGAAATTATTCCTTCGTGAAATTTTTCTTCCATAGATTCATCATTGTAGTCTGATTATCAATATTAATCAAAAATCTTCACTCGTGCATCTTCCTTAATTACACCACTACGGAGACAGCATGTTTGTACTTTGAATTCATTTATTCATCATTTTCAAATACCAAACGCTGCCATTCTGGGCTTTAACGGAGGCATGTGAGAACAAACATGTTTCAACAGTGTATTGAATGACATCAACGTGCTCCCAATGCATTTCGAATTTAAAATTCTTCGTCAGGGGTATAACTGAAAATGAAATAAAGAAACAATTGAGCTTGCTGCCCGACCGTTATACATATAACTGAAACTGCAAGCTATACCTCTACCCTTAACCCTCTCCCAAAACGTCAGTCACCATTTTGTTCAATATTTTCAGCGCATCACGACTCCCTCCCAGCTATACAATTCCCACTAAACTACGAGTTACCCTTCTCACCCATTTACCTTCTCTGTACCACAACCGGCAACATAACCTCTCTTCACTTCCTCATGGCAACAAATTCTTAATGTATTTCCCTCCTGCTCGTGCCGTTTTGAAAGGGGAAAGTCTCACACCTGTGAGCAATCTGGCTGTAAACCACCCCACCCTTCCTCGTTGTTTGAACTTAAGCTACATCAGTGAACTTCATCTCCCATAATCCCCCACATCGTGATCAGAGATAATATGCACACTCCAAATGAAAACAATCCCTATAAATCCTCCAGTGGCATAAAAACATATTTTGGAAATAAAGAAAACATCAAAGTGCTACACTCGACCATTAATCTTGAAAATAGGTGTGAAAAAAACATTAAAAAAAGGCAAAACTGTTCGAGTAGTAAAGTTCAACTATCCCCTCATACAAATGTCAATTTTGTTCATCGTTGCGTTCGAATCATTCCACTTGAGATGATATATTCTCTGTCTCCGCAATGGTGATTCCTTTAGTAGGTTTAAACTTAAATCCTGGGTTGCAAGCTCTGAGGCGATAGTGTTGCAAAGCAATTGAATGAAAGTTGAGCGACTGCACTCCTTCCCTTTTACTTATAATTACTCTTATGTTCCAGTTCATGTGATGAAGTGCGTGCGAGCAGTAACCGTGTAACACCTCTTCACGGCTAAGTTAGAAACAAATCTGATAAGGCACAACTCTCCTGCACCCAACTGTCGCACTGCGTTCGCGGAAATCATTCCTTCGTGAAATTTTTCTTCCATAGATTCATCATTGTAGTCTGATTATCAATATTAATCAAAAATCTTCACTCGTGCATCTTCCTTAATTACACCACTACGGAGACAGCATGTTTGTTGTAACCTTAGCTAATCTTGAACTATTATGTCAATGTCAGATGATACAATGCTCTCCAAAGAATAAATTCTGGAGGACAGAGTCGTTAACCCATTGTCCACTACCGAAAGTGCTTTCTCTTAATTAATACGATCAATTTCTCGTATTTTTTCTGCAGTTTTCATGTGTGTTATTTTTCAAGCTCTGTTGTACGCAGCGTATATACTGGCGTATATGAAACGTTTTTGTCGTTGTTTGCGAGGCCCGAGTAAGAAGTCTCGCAAGTCAACGTCTTCTTTAAGTAAAGTTAAGTGTTGTTTTATTTCTGGGAGTGTGGATTTCTGTAGCCAATCAAGGCATAGTTTTCCTACACTGTATGTGGTGACTATCCCTGGATGTTGTCTCTGGGAGTACCTTGGATCTGACCTGTTCTTTTTGAACCCCTGTGTTTTGTTCAGGAATCTATCTTGACAGTTATTCATGTCTATGGGCCAGATGAACCATTGTTTCCAATCAGGATTGGTTCTGTTGTGTTTTAAAATCTGTTTTACGTCTACCTCCTCATCTGCAGTGCCATTACTGTCAGGTGTGGTCTTAGGTATGGACGGTTTGTTTAAATCTTCTTCGCCCTTCTCAAACTGGGTTCCGTCCTGGGCAGGGGACCGAGACCGCCTTTCTTCAAGTGATGGAGGAAGCCAGATGCATCTTGGATTCAGGGGGAACGGTGCTACTGATCCACCTGGATCTAAGCGCTGCATTTGATACGGTGGACCACGAGATCCTGATACAGCGACTGTCCAACTTAGGAATAAGAAACATCGCACTTCACTGGCTCACTTCCTTCCTTAAAAACAGAACCTTTCAGGTCTGTGAAGGTACTGAGCGATCCGATTTTTTCCCCCTCCAGTGTGGGGTCCCCCAGGGCTCTTCATTGAGCCCTACACTATTTAACACCTACATGGCCCCCCTGGATGAAGTGGTCTCCCCATTTGGGATAAAAACCATCACATACGCTGATGATACCCAAATGGTGGTCTCTTTTTCGCTAGAGAGTGCTCAAATCAAAAACCTTCATGACTGCCTTGAAGGGATCTATCAGTGGATGTGTGATTCAAGACTGAAACTGAACGGCTCTAAAACCGAGCTCATGCTACTGGGACCACAAACATCACTCCTCCCCAGCGCAATGTGGCCCTCTTGCCTAGGGACCCTTCCCCAACCCAAGCCGGAGCTCAAAAGTCTGGGTTTCTGGTTAGAACAGGACCTTTCTCTTAAAACCCAGGCAAAAAAAAACCGCAGGTACCTGCGTAGGCCTACTTCGCTCAGCCAGGAAAATTCTCCCCCTGCTCCCTGCCCCCTCTCAAAAGCTCCTAATACAAGGGCTGATATCATCGAGGCTAGATTATGGCAATGCCCTTTTCCTGGCAGCCCCTGAAGCAACCCTGAACATCTTGCAGAGAACTCAAAATGCCGCTGCTAGGCTCCTGACAGGCACCTCCCGCAGAACATCAGCTAAACCTGCATTGAAGACCCTTCACTGGCTCCCAATATATGAAAGGGTCAAATTCAAGGCACTATGTATAACGCACAAAGCTCTACAAGATCAGGGTCCCCCGTTGCATAAAACTAGGCTCTTCCCATATAAACCCAACAGATCTCTGCGTTCCTCCCATGGTAACTTGGCCACAGTACATAAAATTAGGAAAGCTCGTACTGGAGGACGTCGTTTCTCAGTTGCAGCAGCAATACTGTGGAACGCCCTACCCATCCATCTTCGAGCAGAAACGAATCACAACAAATTTCGCAAGCTTCTCAAAACCCACCTGTTCCCACAATAATTTGCCTATTCCCTTCCCGTTTTTTGCTTCCACCCTCAATGGCTAGTACAATCCCAGCGCTGGGACGCCCCCGGGCAGCCATGCGCTCTAGAAATCCCGTTTTCATTTAATTTCATTTCATTTCATTTCATTTCATTTCAAATCTTTTATTTTAGCTAAGCCAAGACATGATGTTTGTTGAACGGTGTCGTTCAAAAATATAATTTGTTCTGGTATAATGCAGGCTCTGACCAAGGCTTCTAAACCCTGCACCTGCCATTCTTTTGTGCCCCAGACAGTTTTTGTCTCAATGTTATCTTTCCAAAAGTTAAAACCTAATGTAGACAGCTGAGCATAAATGTTTGCAGAATAAATTTGTTTAGTATTGGTCAACATGGTTCCTGTCTTATTTATATTTTTAAAATAAAACGTTTCAGGATTTGTCACATTCAAACCTGTAAAGTATGGAAACTTCTCATAAAATGTTTTAGAGCTGCCTTTTGGTGGCGTTGGACAATGTTCTCATTGATTATAAGTAAAAACATTTCTAGGATTTACAGATTTGTGCAAATAATGGTGTCCAAAATTATTGTAACAATACAGTTCTTCATAACTTGTTGAACCTTCTAAGTGTTCATGGTTTTGAAATTTTGCTGACATTTCTAAGTCTGACATCACATTACTAACAGTTTCAAAGTCCCAATCATCTGAAAAGGTGCTTGATGAAATAAAATCACTTAAAGAAACCTTGAACTGGTGTTGAATTTTCAACAGTTCCATTGGGCCCAAAATGTCATAGTCAGTTGTATCCCATGCTATACCACCAGGTATAGGAACGGCTGTGATGTTCACTGATGACAGGTCTCTTCGCTCACAATGAGATGATTTGTAGGGTTGCAGGAGTAAGTTGATGTTCTTACTTGCTGTGTCCATAGTACTGTATTTTCCATCTATCATTCGTCACAAACTTAAAACCAGAATGAGCCATAGTAGTAAAAAATGTACACCCAATCCTATCCAAAATTCAACCCATGGTGAAACCAGATATGTTATCTCAAGTTGATGAAAGAGTTCTGCTTGTTTACCCCCAATCGCGGGTTCTGCTGAGCCGTCTGTATATATTATACAGCCGTAATGTTCAAGTGGCAGAATTCCAGTTGGCAGAGGACATTCTAATTCGTATTGTAGGAATTCTTGTGTTTTTAAATACGGGTCAAAAATGTATTCAATGTCTGTTGCAGCAAGAGAATTAACCCATTGTATCCATCTCGGATGTAGAGCTTTAGCATTTGGAATGCTTGCCTTTGTCACTGCCTCTAAGGCAGGTACAGGTGTAATGATTTTAATGCGTTTACCCTGTGTGAGGGCTCTTTCTTTTGCTACAGCAGTCTGAACCGATGTCAGTATCTTTTCTGTTGAAGTGAATTTCCTTTCAGCTTGTGTGTACAAGTGTGACTTCTATTCTATTGGTACTGTCTCCCCCTCGTTAAAGGTTAGGTATGTGAATCCGCATCTCCCTGGGATGATTTGGATCACTTGGTTGCGCACGTTGTCGCGTGTTTGTAACTGTGTTTTTGCTAACATGTCTGTTTGCACTGAACGCAAAATTTCTGTGTGTTTTTGTGTCCAATTAGTAGGTTTGAAATCAGGTTTGATTAGTTCGTAGAGAGGTTTAACCCTTTCTGCTTAATTTAGAACATAAGTTTTTCAAAAATTCAGGAAACCTAGAATTGACTAAGTTTTTCAGCGTTTTTGGTGGTTGGAGCAGCGCACATTTCTCTAAAAAGTTTGCTGCCAGGCTTTTGCCTTCACTTGATAACTCGTATCCGAAAAATAGGACGTTGAGATCGGCAATTCGTGATTTCTTGAAATTGAATTTATACCCTTCAGAAGCAAACCCAAGTATAATGGTGTTCACTCTTTTCAAGTGCACGTCCAAATCCTCATCTGTAAGATAGATGTCATCGACATAGGACAATGCCTCATCATCGTACATTTGAAGTATTACTCTGGCTGAAAATAACCCTGGACTATTCTTGAATCCCTGGGGGAGACGGCAAAATTGTCGCTGTGCCCCCTTTATGGAGTAAGCGGTCAAATACCTGCTTTCTGGTGCAATGTTGTGACAAAAGAAACCATTTGAGATATCTAATGTAGTTTTATATTTTTTGCGCACAATGTTATTCATCAGTGCTGCACTATGTGCGTTTTGTACTGCAAAAGTTTTGCAACAGGAATTTAGATGTCTGTAATCCAAAACTACACAATATGAATTGTCTGGTTTGGAGACCGGAAACAAAGGATTGTTCATTGATGAGGTGCATGTTTCAATCACCCCTTGGTTTTCAAGTTGATTTAAAATCTCCCTGACCTGTTATTTAGCTTCCTGTTTTACAGGATATTGCCTTTGCATTGTTGGTTGAGTTTTCAACTGGATTTTATTGAGAGGGGAATCCTCATCATATCCTACATGAATTTTGTATAGTGCAGGGTCCAGGGCTACTGCCCATTTCCTAGCATATGTGTATTTTTTATGACTTTGAATGTGATTTGAGAAGGCTGGCATAATTATATCTTCGGTACAAAAGGGTGGTGGTGATGGACGGAGCATCTGAACCAATCAAACACTCACACCCAGTCAACAGATCTGGGTTTAATCCATCACAGCTCTTTAGCCCACTCTGCCACCCCAGTTCAGGCATGGCCATATGCAAATCAGTCTGACCCTGTGCCTCATGGGAACAGTCCAAATAATTAAACAACAGGGGGTGGTGATGGACAGAGTTTCTGAATTAAGCAGAATACTCTCACCCAGTCAAGAGATCAGGGCTTAATCCAACACCGTTTTTTAGCTCACTGCACCATCCCAGCTCAGAACCTGGCTATATGCAAATTAGTCTGTCCCTGGCCCAGTGTATCATGGGAACAGGGCAAACCAAACTACCAAGCCAATTCTTTCACTGGGAAGGAAACAAGCTACCGGGGACCGGTTTCTAGCATTTCAGCCGTCTTCGGCCCAGCTTGCTTGAATCCTGATGGTGCAATGAGCTAGGGACTCACGTCTGAGTATACCCTTCCAAGCTTATGGTGGACAAAATAATTAAACAACAGGGGGTGGTGATGGACAGAGTTTCTGAATTAAGCAGAATACTCTCACCCAGTCAAGAGATCAGGGCTTAATCCAACACCGTTTTTTAGCTCACTGCACCATCCCAGCTAAGAACCTGGCTATATGCAAATTAGTCTGTCCCTGGCCCAGTGTATCATGGGAACAGGGCAAACCAAACTACCAAGCCAATTCTTTCACTGGGAAGGAAACAAGCTACCGGGGACCGGTTTCTGGCATTTCAGCCGTCTTCGGCCCGGCTTGCAGTGAAAGAATTGGCTTGGTAGTTTGGTTTGCCCTGTTCCCATGATACACTGGGCCAGGGACAGACTAATTTGCATATAGCCAGGTTCTGAGCTGGGATGGTGCAGTGAGCTAAAAAACGGTGTTGGATTAAGCCCTGATCCTTTGACTGGGTGAGAGTATTCTGCTTAATTCAGAAACTCTGTCCATCACCACCCCCTGTTGTTTAATTATTTTGTCCACCATAAGCGTGGAAGGGTATACTCAGACGTGAGTCTCTAGCTCATTGCACCATCAGGATTCAAGCAAGCCGGGCCGAAGACGGCTGAAATGCCAGAAACCGGTCCCCGGTAGCTTGTTTCCTTCCCAGTGAAAGAATTGGCTTGGTAGTTTGGTTTGCCCTGTTCCCATGATACACTGGGCCAGGGACAGACTAATTTGCATATAGCCAGGTTCTGAGCTGGGATGGTGCAGTGAGCTAAAAAACGGTGTTGGATTAAGCCCTGATCTCTTGACTGGGTGAGAGTATTCTGCTTAATTCAGAAACTCTGTCCATCACCACCCCCTGTTGTTTAATTATCATGGGAACAGTCCAGCCCGAACTGCCAAGCCATGCCTTCCCTGGACCGGAAACAAGCTTCCTAGGACCGGTTTCTGGCATTTCAGCCGTCTTCAGCCAGGCTTGCTTGAATCCAGTGGCAAAGTGAGCACGGGACTCACGTCTGAGCATACCCTGCCAACTTATGGCGAACAAAGCGGAACAAAAGGGGGTGGTGATGGACGGAGCATCTTAACCAATCAAACACTCACACCCAGTCAACAGATCTGGGTTTAATCCATCACCGTTCTTTAGCCCACTCTGCCACCCCAGTTCAGACATGGGCATATGCAAATCAGTCTGACTCTGTGCCTCATGGGAACAGTCCAGCCCGTCCATCACCACCCCCTTTTGTACCGCATAATTATATCTTCGCCATGTGGGCACTCCCTGACAAATTCAGGTGGCCAGTCTTATTCCGCTAGTAGGATGTCATAACCCTTAGAGAGCTTCTCCCAAAAGAGTGCTCTCATTTGTTTTTGGTTTGTCCCCCTCCATCCGGAGTGTTACTTCATATAACTTATGGGGTACACTAACCCTGGTATCTGCAGTTTCAACTTGGATGCTTTCATTCAAGTCCACTGTCTCCAGATGATCCTTCAGGATCCTGCGAGCTATGGTTACCTCTGCTGTGCTGTCTAGCATTGTTTGGGCCCACTCCCCGTTCTTGAGCTGTATCCTCAAGGTCCTCGGCATGTCTGATTTTGGACTTGCTACCTTCTTTTTTGGAAATTGGCTTTTCTTATTTTTTGAAACGTGCTGTTCGTCTTTGGACTTCACTTGTTCTTTTTTTTGTTCTGAACGTCCTCTTCTTTTGGATTTCTGCGAGGAAGTCTGAAAGGCACCAGAGGAACGTTTATCATTATCTTGAGATCTATCAGGTTTTCTCAAATTATCCCTATATGTAAGGTTTTACCTTTTTTCGGAGGGCTGCTGCTGAGGAGAACTTCCTCTGGACTCGGAACGCTTCTCATTAGGAAGTGTCTGTTTAGTGCTTTCCCACTTTTTTTAGCAGTAGTGAGATTATTTTTAATAACAACTTTTTCAGGATTTTCAGTTAGTTGGGGGTTTACTGGTTTCCCACCCAAACTATCTCTACCTAGTTCTTCATAGGATTTTTAAATAATTCTGGCAAGCTCATACGGTTGCTCAATGATATCTGTTTCTTTTGGTTTTTGGCAGATCGCCACTGATGCTGTTTCACCTTTTATGTTGGCTAATAGTATAGCCGAGACCTGTTTGAAATCTTTCAGTAATTTCATACCCAGATTTAAGGCCGGTTCTGGACCGTATTCATTTTGAATCTGTCTCAGAACGTCTGGTATTACCTCCATAGATGGGACACCATGTTTTTAGTGTAGATTGAAGCAAAGACTTTACCCCAAGTGTCGCAGTCCTCTACGTGTGGTGCAATCCCCATTGGTAAACAGATTGTCAGAATCCTGTGTTTTCTCATGAGGTGTACTCTCAGGGAATACTGCCTCTATTTGAGTAACTTTTTGTGCTAACCAGAACGGAATTTGTTCTCGTTTTGCCGGCAATTTACCAATGCCTGATTGTATAGTCTGTGGTGTTATTTTGTTTGGGTTTCCTTGTTGAGGAATGTGCTGTGGAATTCTTACAGCTGGTTGGACTGTTAAAGTCCGCATGACATATTGAATCAACTGCCTGTGTATTTTAATCAGCTGTTTTAGCTGAGCTAACAACTCAGGAGCTGTCATTCTTTCAATGTCAGGATGTGGTGTATAGCTTGCTAGTACTGGCCATGTGGCTCCTGGCACCTGGTACCTAGTGGACCCAGCCTGGTAATGTGATGTTGATGTTGTAAGGCACCATTAAACCAGAGCTGATGCTCTTGGTAAGTTAGTGGAATTTCAACGTCCTCGAAAGGAACGTATTCCGCTGGTGGTTCCTCTAATTTGTAGTAGTGGAACTCGTGTGTTGCTGCTTTTGCTGTAGGAAACAGAATCCATGAATAGAATAACTCTATCTGCCGATATTCATGTGCCTCTATAACAAATATTACTTTACCACCTCTTGGTGATATTCCATTTTCTATAAGTTTTATAGTAATGGTTTTCCTTATATTTGCCGGGATGAGTACCCTAAGGGACCCTGAGCACCCTGAGTGACATGGAGATTATTCAGACCATTGAGAGTGACCACAATCTTCTCTCTCTTGTCTTATCTCCTGAGTGGCTCAAGGGAAAGGCTGGGTTAAAACCACCGTCGGCATCCAACTCTCAGATGGCCAGTGTATCTAACTGTGGGAGGCGACTGAAGTGGGCCAAGCTCGTCTTATCTGTTGAGAAAGTCACAGCCATAGGGGCACTGCTGGCCGCAGCCCAGAGCAATCTAGGATCATTGTCTCATGCGCCTAAGGAGGCCACGCAGATTTTTTGTGACCTAACTAGGGCCCTAAGTAAGCTTTTCATCTCACCTAGTAGTTCCTTTGGTGCGACTAACAGGACTAAACCCACGAATAGACAGGGATGGTTTACGACAAAATGCAGGACCATGAAAAAAGCCTTGATAGGGGCAGTCAAATCCAAGTCCCAACTAGCAATTAGGACAGCAAGGAAGGATTACTCCCACACCCTAAGGGCAGCGAAAAAGGAGTGGGAGGAGAAGTTTTGGGAAGACCTTTTGGTAGCAAGCAAGGGAAAGGATGCAAGGGACTTTTGGAGTTTGGTTAGAACAAGGAATAGGCCAGATGTATCGCTGGTTACGTGTAACATCCCCGCCCAGATCTGGTACAACCACTTCGAGGCCCTGTATTCTCAACCTGAAGGGGACCTTAGTGAGCCTTTTTCCCTGGAGGATGATGTAATTGCTAGTGGCATTGATGGCTTTACCGCGAGGGAGGTGGAGGCCGTAATTAAGTCCCTGGTCCCATTAAAAGCAGCTGGGCCGGATGGGATACCAGGTGACTTGCTACGAGCCGATCCCAAGGAATGGGACAACTGGTCGCTACACTACTAAATGCAATTGTGAGGGGCGCATTAGTACCTGATTCCTGGAAGGGGGCGGAGGTTGTCCCGATATTCAAAAAGGGGTGTCGGGACAACCCCGCTAATTACAGGCCCATTAGCCTCATCGACTCTTCCCAAAAGGTGGTCGGGAAGGTGATTTTGGGGAGGGTCCTTCAAGGGGCTGATGACCACAAGATACTGTCTGACTTTCAGGCGGGATTCCGTTCAGGTACTGGGACGTTCGAACAGGCCTTCAGGCTGATGCTCCTGTATTGGAAGGTGGTGGTGCTGGGCAAGGGCAGTCTTTATTTGGCCTTCATTGACCTGAAGACTGCCTTTGACCTAGTACCTAGGGAGGAGCTATGGAGGGTTCTGCAGGGGCTGGGGCTGCCCCCCTACATCCTGTCGCTTTTGATTAAACTTCATACAGACAATTATGCACAGGTGCGGTGGGGCACGAATGGGGAGAAAACCAATAGGATCCCGGTGTGTAGGGGCGTCCGCCAGGGATGTGTGTTAGCTCCCACACTATTCTCATTTTATGTGAATGGTCTGGTAGAGCACCTGCTCAAAGAACCAGCAGATGCTCCGTCCCTGGCGGGCACTCGGATCCCCACCCTGCTCTTTGCCGACGATACCCTTCTCATTGCAAAGACACCCCAGGGTCTCCAAAAGCTCCTCAACCGCTTCCAGGAGTTCTGCTCTCTCAGGGGCTTGACGATCAATGTAGACAAGACCAAATTCCTGACCATGAACCCTCCTAAAAAGCTAGGGCCCCCCCGGTTCTAAATACTGTTCCCCTGGAGAGGGTCTGCGAGTTTGATTATTTGGGGATCCGCCTCAGCAATTCCATGGGCTGGACCCCACATATTCAAAAGATGCTGCTCAGCCACAAAAGGGTGACTGACGTCCTACTCAGGGAACATCGCTCATCCTCTAAACATTGCATTTCCCCGGTTATAGACATCTACAAAGCTAGAGGGGTTACTGCCGCCCTGTATGGGGCGGAGTTGTGGGGCACCTCAAACCTTGAGGTATTAGCTAAAGCGGAAAGTAAGTTTCTGAAAGATCTTATGGCTCTTCCATTGAGCACACCTACAGTCCCAGTGCTTCTCGACTTGGGCTACTGACCAATTGCGGACCAGGCGCGACTCCGGCCTTTGCTCTTGTGGGCTCGCTTGTGGAGGGTCCCCGAGCTAGCCTCATATGCAGCAGGCCTGTCTGAGGTGATCGCAATGGAGGGATGGCACCGAATAAAATGGCTAAGGGATGTTAAGAGTCTATTGGGGGAGCTGGGTCTGGATGACTGTTGGGCTACTCGTTCTGCTCCTCCCAAAGCCACCTTGAAGAAACTATACTGGGAGTGGGTATCTTCCAAACTCATTGGCAATCCTCGACACTGCAATTCGACCGCAGCATTCCTAAGAATCAAAGATGTGGTTGCATATGAGCCTTATCTGGACCATATCTCTATCCCACTGGATAGGGCTCTCTACTTTAAGCTCAGAGTGGGTACCTTACCTCTAGGTAACCTGGTGTCCAGGTGGAAATCTTCTTCCCAGTCCTCGCCCTTCTGTGCTTTGTGTTCGACACGGGTGGAGACGGTGGCACACATTCTTTTTGAATGCCCGGACTATTGTGCTCCAAGGAGGCGCTGGCTCACACCATTGTGTAGACTTTTAGGTACACGCCAGCATTTGGTGGCCCTCCGTATCTTACTGACTGATACATCCTCCCCCATTGTCTGTGGTGTTACAAAATTTTTAGAATGGGTGATCCGCTCAAAAAGGCTTTCCATTTCAATGTAATTCTTTTTTAAATATTTATTGTAATAGTTTCAGATTGTTTTATTCTTTTTAAATTAGAATGTATTTTATTCTTGGCCTTGAGAATGTATTTCTTAATGTATGCATTGCTTTTAAGATATTTATGTATCGAAATAAAGCATATATCACTCACTTATATTTGCCGGGATGAGTATAGCATCCGGGTCATTTTGTTGGAGACTTGTGCATCCAAAACTGCCTGTGCTGCTACTGCAACTCTTTCTAATTCTTCATCACTATCAGTCATTTTGTTGACCGAAAGTTTGCAGAGCAAGTTTCAAGGAAACAAAGATTAGGTGCACAATATTTTGGAACACTGTATCCTTCAACGTTGAACAGACTAAAAACTAATACATAGGATTTTTTCGTCCTACTCAGTTTAAAGCGCATATTTGATCCTTTAACCCACTCCAGACGTCTATTGGAGTATTTACTGGGAAAAAGGGGTCTGTGTGAAAAGCACGACTGAGTTACACTAGTATCTAGCGTTAAATTATCGCCTTACCAAACGTTGGGCGCCATGTAGTGTAGTTCCTATATTCCCAATAGGCTCTGCGCATTGGAGTAGTGTATCCTGTAGTTTAGACGTAGGACTGAAGTCAACTAGGTCTCTACCGAATATACTAAACTTAATTGTGTGTGTGCCAGCTAGCTTAGAGGTCACTAGAAACTTTCTCGAATGAACAAGAAGGGATTAGTTTCTGACAACCGTTTAAAACATGACAACTTTGTTCCCCAAGAATAAGAAATATATCTCTAGAGTCGCTGAAACAATAGATAGTTATTTCACAAAGTCAATCATGCATGCTTCGTTTCACCAGAGGTGCAGAGAAATAGAGAGACAGGAGTTTTCAATAAAAGAGTATGTATTGAACAGTCTTCTTTCTCAAGCATAAGAAATGAACTGCTGCGATCGTAATACTTGCGGTAAAGTACAAACCGTACAGTACGAAGAGTATTCTAAAATAATATTGTAAAATCATGATATGGTTTCTAAGCCATAAGATACCTACAATGCATAAAATACATAAAATACATACAGTGATAAATAAGGACTAAAAGTACTCAACTGGTGCTTCTAAAATACGGCTACCCCGGTGTACCTAACCTAGGTCTAGTACAAGGGAAGAAGTAAGTAGGGTGTAGCCTAGTTTTAGTAGTATTTGCCAAGAATCTATTCCAAGAATTCTCTTAGGGTCTAATCAGCTCCGTACCTTGGTTTTAGAATGTAGGAGGTCTTGTAGCTCTCTCTCAAGACACGATTTCCCAGCAACCCGCAAGGGTAGCCTGGAAACACTGGAGCTGGATTTCTCGGCAGGAGAAAGTACAGTGTCTCTCAGTGCGTCAGCTGGAGGGTCGGCTTCCTTCGGCACTTGCTGCTGCAGGGGGTGTAGGCAAGTAGATAGTCGAACTGCTCCAAACCACCGTGTGTTTTTTTGGACAAGTGTGGGCATGTTTATACCTTGAAGGTGCCGAGTTTGACGTAAGATTGGACATAATAACGTCATCACAGACTTAATTCTCTGAAAACTCCATGATTTCTTGGATAACTAAATATTAATGCAGGGGAAAGGTCCCTGACTGCTGAAGGCGGGATTTTCCGAGAAATCGTTTTAGATTTTCGGAACTAGTGGAAGTAGCCAAGCCGTATTAGGACTACTTGAGCTATGTCTTAATGTGGTTATGATTTCTATGCCTGTATAAGGATACAGTATTTTATCTATACTACTAGTATAAAGAGAGAACTGACACCTTTTGGCAAGGTAAACACGGAAACCACAGCGCCAATCTACACACCCAATACATTGTTGGAATCCTCAGGGTGTGTAGATGGACATAGGAGACAGAAAATAAAAAAAGAACGTAAATTAAAAAATTAAAATGTAAAAACAAAGTAGTTCCCTAAAACTGGCGCGGGCCGCGACGCAGCGCTGACCGCGACCTAGACGTGATGACGACATGCGGGGGAGGAGCGGTGACGTGCGGCGAGGAGTGGCGTGGAGTCTGGAGTGGGCCGCTCAGGTAAGGCAAAGAGCGTCGAGGAGTGGCGGTGAAGTACGTTGCGGGCGGCTCAGGTAAGGCAAAGGCAGGTAGTCTGACTTGGAGTCAGTGAAAGCATTTGTCTGTAGGACTGTAGAACTTGTCTGCAATCCTGTTGCTTTTGGTCAGTGAGGCTGTCTGCCAAGGTTACACCATCAACTGAACCATCATCCGGGTTCTGGGAGAGCAGGTCTGGGAGAGGGTCACTCTCCTCCTCCTGTCCCTCATATGTAGCCATGAGCAAGCCCATGTCTGCCCTGTCAACATATGGTTTCAATCTGTTGACATGAAGCACCCTGTGGGGGCTCCTGGGAGTTCCAAGATCTACCAAATAGGTAACCTCTCCCTTCTGTTCAACAATACTGTGGGGTCCACTCCACTCGTCTTGGAGAGCTGCTGGGGCCACTGGCTCCAACACCCACACTTTCTGTCCTGACTGGTAAACCGTCAGTATAGCATTTTGGTCATGCCAGGCTTTTTGGAGTTCCTGGCTAGCCTCAAGGTTTTTAGTTGCCTTTTTCATATACTACGCACAAAAGGAGATAGGTCCTTGACGGGGCTGAGGGAGGGCTGGACCCTATATAAATCTAACACACAAAAACTTGCCCCCTTCTCAGTTTACTTATAATTGGGGACCAAATAAACAATTTCATTAAATCTGGTCCGGTATATTTATTTATACCTTTTAGTCATGTGATTTCATACAAAAATTATTTCTAATGGCAGAAGAAGAATACACAATACAAAAGGTTACTTACAGTCTTACTCAATCAACAATTAACCCCTTTAGTGCTAAGGTACAATTATTATTTTGCTTTAATTTCCATTGAAATGAATGGTAAGTGCATGACGAGTTACCCTTGTCATTAGCATCGAAGAGGTTAACATAAAACGCATAACAAAAATATCCAAATGAATACCATCAATAAGACATCCAACAAACAATACAAATTGCAGTGCAACAATTTTGCAATATATTAAACCATTTCAATGATCAAAATTATTTTCATGAAGAGAGCTAATTCGTTACAAGAGCAAAAAAGCATGTATCACTTTATCCAAAAACACACTAAATGTTACAATTGGCTCTTGCAAATCCAGCAAGAGCCAATTGTAACATTTAGTGTGTTCTGCTGAGTATCACCACTGAGAGACCTGCACTGGCTCCCTGTCAACAAGAAGGTAACCTTCAAACTCCTCACCCACGCACACAAGGCACTCTACAACACCGGGCCAGCCTACCTCAACAGACGACTCAGCTACACCCCCACCCGCCAGCTTTGCTCCGCAGCCCGTGCCCTCGCCACCGTCCCCTGCATCTGAAGAGTGACCGCCGGCAGCAGATAATTCTCCCACCTCGCTGCCAAGACATGGAACACCCTCCCCATCCGCCTGCGGCAGACCGAAGACCTTCAGAAGACTCCTCAAGACCTGGCTCTTCGAACAGTAGCATCCTCCCCCCCCACAGCGCCTTGAGACCCTCACGGGTATGTAGTGCGCTTTACAAATGCTATGATTGATTGATTGATTGAACTAGGGGGAACAGTTGCCTTAGGAGCAATGGTGGCTGGAGTTGTATCTTTTCTAGTGCAATCAGTGCGACAGTTCCAGCGGCGACACCCTCCTTCCTCCGGAGTTGCGACGGCAGGCACATCGACGGCGACACGCTTCTTCTCGTTGAGTACGCTTCCAGCTCCTTGCGACACGCAGTTCCTCAGAAGGCCCAAAACAGCAGCAGGCACTTCGAAAAGAACTCTGGGGAGCTGGGGGTGAAGTCTGTTGTCCCTGTGACTTCTGCAGGAGGCAAGCTCTTTTTGAAGCCCTTGGAGGTCCTTCACAAATTGAAAGCAAAGTACACAACGTTCCTTTCTCCTTCCTTTGGCAGTAAGGCAGCCACTGCAGGCCAATCCCCCAAGCAGCACTTCAGCTTGGGAATAGTCTCTCCTCAGTTTCTTCAGGTTCCTCGCCTCAGTAAAGGTTTCTTCTTGTAGTCCAAAGTGATCTAATTTCATGGGATCAGGGTCCCAATATATATACCCAGAAATCCTTTGTTCTCTGAGCGGAGAGAGGCCTTTGCCCAGTCTAAACCAGTTCTGAAGCACTCTGTTTACCAGACCTCTCCTTTCCTTTCACAGTGCAGGGCAGAGACATCAGACGCCCCACAGGAGGTGGAGCCAGCATTGTGGAAGGCAAGTACAGTCCTGGAGCACTTTGTTTACAGGACTCCTTCTCTTCTTTCAGTGTGCAGGGCAGAGACATCAGCCGCTCCCCAGGGGGTGGAGCCAGCATTGTGGAATGCAGGCACAGCCCTATTCAGAGTTCAGGTGCACTCCTCCCTCCCATCAAGATGCAGATCTCTCTATTCACCGCTAGGTGACTCAGCCTGTCTCCTGGAATTCCCCAGCCCGGTCACTCACAGAAACCAGACACATCCTAGCAGAGGCAGGTTTGAATGGTTAGACAAGCAAAGACCTACTTTCTAAAAGTGGTATCAGCAAATACAAAATATTAAAATAAACTTCACTAAAAGATGTATTTTATTCTGAGTTCAGGCATACTAAGCTCAAATTTCTACCATGTTCTCTGATCCTGTTAGGATTATAAAATGTAACAATTCTAACAGCCCATTCTGGCCAATAGTGAAAAACGAAAATGGCTGTAATTCACTATTAGGACATGCCACACACATCAGGGCTTGTCCTACCTTATACTTACAATGCACCCTGCCCGCAGGCCTACCATAGGGGTGACTAATATGAAGAAAAGGGAAGGTTTAGGGACTGGGAAGTGTGTGCACTTGTCCAGTCAGCATGACAGTACCTGACTGCATGCAGGCTCTACAATGCAGACCTTAGACACATTTTACAAGGCTGCTTCTGTGGGTGGCACAACCAGTGCTGCAGGCCCACCAGTAGTATTTGGATTACACGCCCTGGCACACTCAGTGCACTAGACTAGGGACTGACAAGTAAACCAAAATAACCAAACATGGAATCACTAATCCATACATCAATTTACAATAGGGAGCACTTGCACTGTGGGACTGGATAGCAGTGGCACAGTGCCCAAAGCATCTAACACCAGCAAAAACATACATGAGGCAACCGCAAAAATGGGAGGGAGACCCACGCCAATGGTGCCAGGTTTAACACAGGGGTCTCAATGCAGTCACTAGGACTGATGCCCATCCAATCCCAAGAGCAGATGAGCTCATAGATATGTTGGCCTCAGCCAAATTTCTGAGCACATTTGATCTTACAGCTGGCCATGGGCAGATCAGATTAGCTGATGATGCAAAGCCAAAGACAGCAATTTCAACCCCTAGTGGGCACTATCAATTTGTGGTAAGGCCCTTTGGTCTGAAGAAGGCACCTGCCACTTTTCAAAGGTTGGTGAACAAAGTCCTAACAGGCCTGGAAGACTATAATGCAGCATATCTAGGTGATATTGCTGTCTTTAGCTCCACCTGGGAGGATCACCTGGTCCACCTGAGTGTCTGAACCCTAGAGCAGAGCGGTCATGTTATTTCCGCATTAAAATGGAATTTGCCACGATTCCATCACAGGAACTGCCCAGTTCGCAATGAATGGAGATTGCAAAATCATTTACGAAATTTTAAGATGGCCGCCATTCCCGATTACGGGTTAGCGGTCTAGCTTTTCTGATCCTCGCAGGTGTTTAGAGTCGAGGTGAAGTGCGCAAGCCCAACTGACTGCGCACTTCACCTGAGGCATTCCCGCGGAAGGTTAGATATTTTCGAGCTCCAGTCACAGATGCCCATTTTTCCCAACCTTGTTTGAGAGCTCATTCGTGCTTAAGAAAGTTACAGGAGTACGAGTGTTTTTCGAACGTTTATCTAACTGGCCATAGATCTAGAACTCCGTTCCCTTACCTGACAGAAGATGAATCCGGCTTTCTTCAAAGAGGCCTCCACCGGCAGCTGAGTCTTAAGACTTCGCGGAAGAAGAAAAGAACCTGCAAAGAAAGAGATAAGTTAAAAGAGACAATGCTGTGAATAGAAAAGTATTTTGAGTTCGAATTCATTGAAAATTGATTCGCACTTACCTGAGTTGTGTCCAGCACGAGAAAACTAGAAGATAGACAGACAAAAGAGAAATTCACTTTAGTGTAATTAGTTAGTAGCGCATGCAGAGTAGAAACAGTAAATTCAGTTAGACATAATTAGAGTGTCCTTAGCTATTGGGTAGGTTACAAATAAGAGCATATAATATTAGCATTTAGGCTTTAGCATAGTGAGAACTTATAAGCAATCTCCTTCACGAATACACCGACAACTACTAAAGAGAGATGGTAAGAAACATTAAATAGTGAAAATATTGTTAGAGATTAGAGAAGAGGCAATAGCACTAAATTGTATCCTATTCACAACAGGCTCTCTTACTAATAGAAGAAAGAAAGAATTAACAAGACAAGTTAAGAAGAGAAGCAAGATCTCTGAGTGATTAGGTAAAGAAAATTCAGAAGTAGAAATTAGATAGAGAAGCAAACAGAGTAGGAAATTTGATTAATTTCTTGTACTGTGATTTAGGTTTCTCTGAATACGGAGTCTGCAGGACGGACTACACAAGAGAGGCCGGAGAGAATTACCAGAGCAGTCTCTTCATTGTTTATTTGTTATTTTTTCCACTCTCCCTTCCCCCTTGAGGGTCTCCTGGAGTCAAGTTTTCATAACGGGCACGGGGGGGGATCTTTGAGAGGGAGTTGGGAACTATAGACTTCTGCTCCTGCGCACGTTCCGGCGGTAAGAATTCACATTGCCCCTTGACAGAGTGAAGTGCCCACGTTTTATACTTGCGCCCGAGCAGAAAATGGCAGAGGGAATGCACTTTACAGACCTTGGGCACAGTTTTAGAGGCTATCCAAAAAGAACTGGTAGCAGTTAGGGAGGATAATCAGAGTCTTAGACAAGAGATGTTAAATGCAAGGAAAGAAACCACAGAATTGGCTCAGAGAATGGGACAATCTTTGGGTTCTGGTAGAGAAAATGCTTTTGCAGAGGGTGCAAACAGATTGACCACCCAGGTAATTCATTGTTTGTCCCCAGTCATTCCTTTGGCCCCTCCTGAGCGATTTAGTGGGGATCCCCAAAAGGCTCAAGTGTTCCTTACCCAATGTTCCCTCCATTTTATGTGCGGTCCTATCATTTTCCCTGATGCACAGTCAAGAGTGGTGTTTGCTTTATCCTATCTGAGTGGAGATGCAGCGTCGTGGTCAATGCCATTGGTTTCAAGAGGTGACCCGATATTACAGAACTATGACGAGTTCAAAAAGGAATTTCTACGGATTTTTGATTGACGAAGAATTTCACAGGCAGTGGATAACGAATTATTAGAACTGCGACAAGGTAATCGTGACTTAGTGGCACACCTGGCCCAATTTAATAAATTGGTAGTGGAAACTAACTGGCCAGAAAGCAAGAGGGCTGCAGTATTTTACCGTGGGTTACGAGATGAACTCAAAGATGTTAGCTCAGATACCAAATAGACCTACAGAAATTTCAGAATTAATTGATTTAGTATTAGAAATTGATTTTCGTCAAGGAGAAAGAAAGATAGAAAAGAGAAGAGATTTCAAACCCGCCATCCCAAGATTTGACAGAGCAAGATCTGAGAATAACCGAACTTCAGAAGGATTACCTAACCCAGAACCAATGCAAATTGGAACTATTCGAGGTCCGTTGACAAAAGAAGAGAAAGAAAAGAGGAGAGCTGGTAATCTATGCATGTATTGCGGTTCCAATTGTCATTTTGTTAAGAACTGCCCAAGAAAACCAAAGACACCATTCAAGCCGAAGGAAAACTCGCAGCACCACCTGTAGAGGGAGTTGAACGGGTGGATGCATTACAGTCATCCTCTCCCCATTTGATTCTATCAGTAACAATAAAATTTTGAACCACTACCTTGACAGAAGTTTCAGTGATGGTGGATTCTGGAGCAACCGGAAATTTCTGTGATCTGAAGTGTGCAGCTAAGATTGGATTAAGAGCGAGTCAGAAAACCAAGAGCGAGCCTGTTCGAGCTGTTGATGGTACCAGCCTTTCCTCTGGACCCATAGTCAGACCCCCCAGGATATAGCGGCATGGATTGGCAAATTTAGCGGCACAAAAATGAAAATTTAGCGGCACAAAAATGGAAATTTAGCGGCATTTAGCGGCATTTTATTTTGGGTTTTTTGCAACACCAAACACAGATATCTTACTGTTTGAGTTATTTGACAACATGGAGCTATGCACATTTTGTTTATTTACAATTCAACCCATTTGTTTTAGGTAAAAGGCATGTTAATCTTGGGCATGTACGTTCAGTTCTTCAGAGCACTCCAAGTCTAGACCAGTATTGTGTTGCTGGTTATAATGTAAAAACAATAATGCCCGGATCGATTGTTCTGAAAGGGACCGTCGTCTGGAAGAGAGAATAATTTTGTATATGCTGTTGCTCCTTTCAGCATCTGCAGAGCTTGTTACACAGTCTTTGTACACAGCTGCAAGTTGGGAAAGAGCTGGAATGCGGTCAGCCAGCCCACGCCAAAAGAGGTTGGTGTCAATAAGTCCAGAAACAGACGCCTGCACTGCTTCTGGCCCTACATTTTCAAAGTACAGGCGAAGCTCCTGATCGGGAACTTCGCTGAAACCAGGGATGGCTGAATAGGCAGTCTTGTCATTAGGCAGGATGCAGAGCCGCGCAGGGTTAAAAATGCGCACTTGTTTTAAGAATTGTATGCCTGGCTGGGCCTCCCCCATGTATTTGGCCACCTTTTCTAATGAATGTTCAAAAGCTTCATTAAGCTGGGCTGTTATTTTTTTTTTCTGTGCCAGACTTAATTTTGCCCCTGCAGTGGTCCGTAGAAATGGCTCTAGTGACTCCACAGTGAGGACTGAATTGTTGGTTAGGTTCATGTGGAGGTCCTCCAAATAATCGTATACCTTCATGGTCACTGGTGTCTGGCTCTGGAATAACTCCATCAGGTTCAAAATGCTTTGGCATTTTTCTGCCACAATGTCCAATTGGACTTTTATGCACTCCCTTTGGTCGGTGTTAAAAATCTTCTGTAGGTTTTCAAGGGAGTCTGGGGGAGACTTGCTGAGTTGCATCTCTGACTCCACAAACCCAGCATAGGCCTCAAAGTGCTTGCAGTGGTACTGGACAGCGGCAAACCAGGAATTCCAGCGGGTACTGCAAGGATCAGGTGCCACCCGTGCCTTCATCCCATGGTTCTCTGCAAGATGGTGCAAGTACCTTCTCTTTCTGCTGCCGGCCATGTAAAAGATGCGGGAGAAGTACAGCAGGAAAGCATTTAGCTCCACAAAAGGCTTCCTAAATGACTCTCCAACAAGATTCATTATGTGTGCCAAGCAGGTGATGTGGATGGAGTTTGGGTACAGATTCCTCAACACTGTGTTGAATGCCTTGAGCATGTATGCCGCGTTGTCAGTGTTGAAGGAAACAACGTTCTGGAAGTCTATGCTGTACTCTGTGAGCACCTTTACAACCGCTTGCGCTACAGTCCCATGGTTGCACTGGGATAGGAAGACTGTGTCCACCAGGTAGGTATGGATCTGACGAGCACCCTGCGGAGAGACTGCTGCAACTAGCACATTCAAAACACACCGCCCTTCGACATCTGGTGTTTCGTCAAAGATAACGCTGATCTTCTGATCTTTCAAGAGCTCTTTCAGCTCGTTCTTGGCACTTGTATATCTCTCTGGGAGATACCGTTCTTGCAGCTGATGACTCCCAGGTATCGCTCCACCATTCCGTACTCGCTCGTGCAGGAACTTGCGCAACACAGGGTGGTCGGTTTTGCTGAGTGGAATGTTCAACGCGGTGCAGACGTTAACCCACTCAGTTATCATTTCGTGGTTTGCGACACCTGCAGCTGTACTCTTGGTGAATAGCGAGTTCACTGTCATCTGCCGTGCACGTTTCGGCGAAGATTGAAGGTCAGGATCATCTGAACAGCGCTTCAAATGTTTTTGGGACCGCACATGCATATCCACAGTGTGTTTCCGGATGTGGTCCACCGCCACATTGCACACACTGCAAAATAGCACCCCACCATCAGCGTGCATCACATTGCTGTAGTCTCTGGCCCGGTCTGCTGCGGTTATCTGGGTGGGCAGATGTGATCTGTGCTTCACACCCTTTGCAAGCTGCACAAACTTATCCATTCTGCTTTTCTTGTGGTGGCTTGTGGCTCCCTTGTAAAAAAGAAGATCTCCCGGTTGTGGCGCAGTCAGTTAAGTCACCTACAAAGATAGTTGGTATTACTAAAGGCACCTCAAAGGGGGGAAAGGCAATTGTTGAAAGGAAAGTTCAGAAAGCGCTGGTGCTCAACGATAAAAATGCATGCAACCCTGGAGCACAAGTAAAGTGACAAACGTGATGGGCCATAACTGCAATGGTAAATGCCAGTCCCCGAACGGTGTTGAGCAAACAGACAGAGAAAACAGCAATTGCCCCAAACCAAAATAAACAAATAAGAAATTCTCCTGAGGTGCCCACAACCCCAAACTTACCAGTGCGCTGCGGCAGCTGACCCAATTCTGGCTCTTTCAACAGCAGATCCTTCCCAGTGATGCTCTGTAAAAGAAACCAAGTAAAGAGTTAGGAAACTCACCAGGTGCCCACAACCCCAAACTTACCAGTGCGCAGCGGCACCTGGCCCAATGGCAAGTAAAAATTAATGCCAAAGGGTCAAGATTCAGGACATAAAAATTCAGTACAGTGCAGAGAACACAACAATTCCCCAGAACCAAAACAAACAATTATGAAATTCCCCACAGGTGCCCACAACCCCAAACTTATGGGCACCCCCAAACTTACCAGTGCGCTGCGGCAGCTGACCCAATTCGGGCTCTTTCAACAGCAGATCCTTCCCAGTGATGCTCTGTAAAAGAAACCAAGTAAAGAGTTAGGAAACTCACCAGGTGCCCACAACCCCAAACTTACCAGTGCGCAGCGGCACCTGGCCCAATGGCAAGTAAAAATTAATGCCAAAGGGTCAAGATTCAGGACATAAAAATTCAGTACAGTGCAGAGAACACAACAATTCCCCAGAACCAAAACAAACAATTATGAAATTCCCCACAGGTGCCCACAACCCCAAACTTATGGGCACCCCCAAACTTACCAGTGCGCTGCGGCAGCTGACCCAATTCGGGCTCTTTCAACAGCAGATCCTTCCCAGTGATGCTCTGTAAAAGAAACCAAGTAAAGAGTTAGGAAACTCACCAGGTGCCCACAACCCCAAACTTACCAGTGCGCAGCGGCACCTGGCCCAATGGCAAGTAAAAATTAATGCCAAAGGGTCAAGATTCAGGACATAAAAATTCAGTACAGTGCAGAGAACACAACAATTCCCCAGAACCAAAACAAACAATTATGAAATTCCCCACAGGTGCCCACAACCCCAAACTTATGGACACCCCCAAACTTACCAGTGCGCTGCGGCAGCTGACCCAATTCGGGCTCTTTCAACAGCAGATCCTTCCCAGTGATGCTCTGTAAAAGAAACCAAGTAAAGAGTTAGGAAACTCACCAGGTGCCCACAACCCCAAACTTACCAGTGCGCAGCGGCACCTGGCCCAATGGCAAGTAAAAATTAATGCCAAAGGGTCAAGATTCAGGACAAAACTAGTACAGTGACAGTAAAAAAAAATCAGGCCAAAGGGTCAAGATTCAGGACATAAATTCAGTACAGTGCAGAGAACACAACAATTCCCCAGAACCAAAACAAACAATTATGAACTTCCCCACAGATGCCCAGCCCAAAATTTAGCCCGGCCGGGGGCCCGCCGCGTGCGGCGGGCCCCCACAACCAAGGCCAAGAAAAGAATTATGGCCCCCGGGGGCCCGCCGCGTGCCCCTTGTGCGGCGGGCCCCCACAACAGATCAAATAAATACATTTAGGCCGCCCGGGGGCCCGCCGCGTGCCCCATGTGCGGCGGGCCCCCACAACAAAGGCCAAGTAAAGAATTATGGCCCCCGGGGGCCCGCCGCGTGCCCCTTGTGCGGCGGGCCCCCACAACAGAGCACAAGAAAAGAATTATGGCCCCCGGGGGCCCGCCGCGTGCCCCTTGTGCGGCGGGCCCCCACAACAGATCAAATAAATACATTTAGCCCGCCCGGGGGCCCGCCGCGTGCCCCATGTGTGGCGGGCCCCCACAACAAAGGCCAAGAAAAGAATTATGGCCCCCGGGGGCCCGCCGCGTGCCCCTTGTGCGGCGGGCCCCCACAACAGAGCACAAGAAAAGAATTATGGCCCCCGGGGGCCCGCCGCGTGCCCCTTGTGCGGCGGGCCCCCACAACAAAGACCAAGTAAAGAATTATGGCCCCCGGGGGCCCGCCGCGTGCCCCATGTGCGGCGGGCCCCCACAACAAAGACCAAGTAAAGAATTATGGCCCCCGGGGGCCCGCCGCGTGCCCCATGTGCGGCGGGCCCCCACAACAAAGACCAAGTAAAGAATTATGGCCCCGGGGGCCCGCCGCGTGCCCCATGTGCGGCGGGCCCCCACAACAGATCAAATAAATACATTTAGGCCGCCCGGGGGCCCGCCGCGTGCCCCATGTGCGGCGGGCCCCCACAACAAAGGCCAAGAAAAGAATTATGGCCCCCGGGGGCCCGCCGCGTGCCCCTTGTGCGGCGGGCCCCCACAACAGATCAAATAAATACATTTAGGCCGCCCGGGGGCCCGCCGCGTGCCCCATGTGCGGCGGGCCCCCACAACAAAGGCCAAGTAAAGAATTATGGCCCCCGGGGGCCCGCCGCGTGCCCCTTGTGCGGCGGGCCCCCACAACAGAGCACAAGAAAAGAATTATGGCCCCCGGGGGCCCGCCGCGTGCCCCTTGTGCGGCGGGCCCCCACAACAGATCAAATAAATACATTTAGCCCGCCCGGGGGCCCGCCGCGTGCCCCATGTGTGGCGGGCCCCCACAACAAAGGCCAAGAAAAGAATTATGGCCCCCGGGGGCCCGCCGCGTGCCCCTTGTGCGGCGGGCCCCCACAACAGAGCACAAGAAAAGAATTATGGCCCCCGGGGGCCCGCCGCGTGCCCCTTGTGCGGCGGGCCCCCACAACAAAGACCAAGTAAAGAATTATGGCCCCCGGGGGCCCGCCGCGTGCCCCATGTGCGGCGGGCCCCCACAACAAAGACCAAGTAAAGAATTATGGCCCCCGGGGGCCCGCCGCGTGCCCCATGTGCGGCGGGCCCCCACAACAAAGACCAAGTAAAGAATTATGGCCCCGGGGGCCCGCCGCGTGCCCCATGTGCGGCGGGCCCCCACAACAGATCAAATAAATACATTTAGGCCGCCCGGGGGCCCGCCGCGTGCCCCATGTGTGGCGGGCCCCCACAACAAAGGCCAAGTAAAGAATTATGGCCCCCGGGGGCCCGCCGCGTGCCCCTTGTGCGGCGGGCCCCCACAACAGATCAAATAAATACATTTAGGCCGCCCGGGGGCCCGCCGCGTGCCCCATGTGCGGCGGGCCCCCACAACAAAGGCCAAGAAAAGAATTATGGCCCCCGGGGGCCCGCCGCGTGCCCCTTGTGCGGCGGGCCCCCACAACAGAGCACAAGAAAAGAATTATGGCCCCCGGGGGCCCGCCGCGTGCCCCTTGTGCGGCGGGCCCCCACAACAAAGACCAAGTAAAGAATTATGGCCCCCGGGGGCCCGCCGCGTGCCCCATGTGCGGCGGGCCCCCACAACAAAGACCAAGTAAAGAATTATGGCCCCCGGGGGCCCGCCGCGTGCCCCATGTGCGGCGGGCCCCCACAACAAAGACCAAGTAAAGAATTATGGCCCCGGGGGCCCGCCGCGTGCCCCATGTGCGGCGGGCCCCCACAACAAAGACCAAGTAAAGAATTATGGCCCCGGGGGCCCGCCGCGTGCCCCTTGTGCGGCGGGCCCCCACAACAGATTACAAGAAAAGAATTATGGCCCCGGGGGCCCGCCGCGTGCCCCTTGTGCGGCGGGCCCCCACAACAGATCCAAGAATCCACCGGGGCCCGCCGCGTGCCCCTTGTGCGGCGGGCCCCCACAACAGATCCGAAGCCGGTACCTAGCCTAGCTTACCTGACTCTCCTGCTCTCCTGCTGCTGGCTTGGGTCTCCCGTCGTCGTCCGTGGCGTGGTCCGCCGTCGCCGTGGTGGTGTCTCTCGTCTTCTCTTCTCGTCTTCTCGTCTCTCCTCTCTCTCCTCCCCTCGGGCGCGAAATCCTGGAGCAGGCGGGAAGCACCTGGCAACCTGGGAAGTGGAAGAATGGAAGAGCAGCGCAGAGCGCAGGCGGCAATAAGAGAAGAAACACACAATTGAGATTGGCTCCTGTGGGCGTCCAATGGAAACGGCGGATTTCGTGGCCGGTTTGCCAAAAATCGCGGCATTTGCACAAAGATGCAAATTTCGCGATTTTTTTGCAAATCTCGAAATCGCGATAAGCTGGAGGGTCTGCATAGTGAGTCACACTGAGCTTTTACAGATGGTATCCATTGATGATCACGAAGAGATGATTCAATTTAATTTAATTGATGCTCCCCAGTTTCAGCTTATTTTGGGTTTACCATGGTTGACGGAGCATAACCCCACCATTAATTGGAGTACCCGAACTATCACCATGGATTCAACTTATTGCAAGGAAAATTGCTTTGGTGGTTGTGAAAAAGGTTGTGAGACTAATCCTGCTTTCTCCCTATGCATGGCTAATGCGACAGTATGTGTCATTGATTCCCTGGAAATACCTCTAGAGTATCAAGAATTTGCTGACGTTTTCGATGAAAAGGAAGCTGAGCATCTACCCCCTCATCGTGTTTGATTGTTCAATTGATCTAGAACCAGGTGCTAACTTGCCTTACAGCAGAGTGTATGCATAGACGAAAAGGAGCACCAACACCTGAAAGAATACTTAGATAAGTATTTAGCAAATGGTTTCATACAGCCATCTAAATCTCCGGTGTCATCCCCTTTGTTCTTTATACCGAAGAAAGGAGAATTGAGGACTTGTATAGACTACCACGCCATCAACAAAATCACAAAGAAAAAACGCTACCCACTTTCTCTTATCTCAGTGTTACTGGATCAGGTCAAAGGGGCACAGATTTACACAAAGTTAGATTTGAGGGGCGCTTACCACATGGTTAGAATGAAGGAAGGCGATCAGTTGAAGACCGCTTTCAGAACGAAGTTTGGATTGTACGAGTACCAAGTCATGCCTTATGGTTTGTGTAATGCTCCGGCTTCTTTTCAGCATTTTATAAATGATGTTCTCAGAGAATTCATTGACCAATGTGCGATAGTTTATATCGACAACATCCTTATTTATTCTGATGACGAAAGCAAGCACCCAGAGCAAGTAAGAGGGGTATTACAAAAAATCAGAGAGCATCGATTATTTGTGAAGCTGGAGAAATGTCCCTTCAGTGTATCCGAAGTAGAATTTTTGGGATTCATCCTCTTGCCCACGGGAATGAAAATGGATGAACGTAAAATCAAGGCAGTGGTGGATTGGAAGTCTCCAACAAGTGTAAAAGAGGTGCAGGGTTTTATTGGGTTCACAAATTTCTACAGGCGATTGATTTTTGAATTCTCGCAAAAAAATTCTACCCTTCACTAAGCTGTTAAAGAAAGGGGTACGTTTTGAATGGTCAAAGGAAGCTGAAGAAGCCTTTCAATTGCTCAAGAGAAGTTTTACCACCGCTCCTGTATTGCTACACGCAGATCCAACAGAGCCATTCTATGTGGAAACTGATGCCTCTGATCAGGTTGTTGGTGGAATACTCTCACAGCGACATAAGGTGACAGGACAGTTGCATCCAGTAGCTTACAGATCCAGGAAACTAACCCCAGCGGAGACCAATTATACCATCACAGAAAAAGAATTGCTGGCAATAAAGGATGCGTTCCAGGAATGGCACCATTACCTTATGGGGCGCAGCATCAAGTGACTGTTTTTACCGACCATCGGAATTTAACGTTTTTGAAATCAGCTAAAACTTTAACACCTAGACAGCTCAGGTGGTCGTTGTACTTTGCAGAATATGACTTTGTGATCACATACCGACCTGGGGCACAGAATTGTAAAGCAGATGCCTTATCTAGGATTGGAACGGAAGCACATATACCTTTGGAAGAAGTTCAAACAATCATACTAGAATCAAGGATCATTGGTGCCATTGTCCCGATAGCCTTGAACGAGCAGATAGTTCAAGCTATGAGCCCAGAAGAAATGCAAGAATGGGCTAAAGAAGATCCCGATAGGGTAATTGGTGCTGAATTTTCCTATCACAAGGAAGCTCAGTATTTACCCACAAAAGAGTTACAACAACAGATAATGTATGAATGTCACGATAACCCCCTTGCAGGACACAAAGGAGAAGTTAAAACTGAAGAGTTAGTCAAGAGACATTATTGGTGGCCACGAATGACTACCGACATAGAAAATTATGTGAAAACCTGTGAAGTCTGTGCTCAGGGAAAATCAGAGAGACAAGCCCCGAAAGGGTTGTTGCAGCCCTTAGCTACCCCTCCTGGTCCTTAATACACCATCACATTAGATCTCATAGTAGATTTGCCTTCAAGTCAGGGGTACACTGCAATTCTAGTAGTAGTAGACACTTTTTCCAAAATGGCTCATTTTGTAGCTTTGAAGAGTGTCCCAACCTGCCAAACAACTAGCTTTTCACTTTTGTACTCATGTAGTAAAGGTCCATGGAATTCCAAGAGTGATCATCTCAGATCGTGGAACTCAGTTTTTATCTCGTTTTTGGAAGGCCTTTTGTTGGGATTAGGAATTGAGGCTAGATACTCCACCAGTTATCATCCCGAGACAGATGGTCAGACTGAGAGAGCAAACCAAGAACTGGAGCAGTATCTGAGATTATACCTTTTAAAACAGGGAGGAGATTGGTCCAACTTTGTGGGCAGCGGAATTTGCACATAATAATGCTGTCAATGTATCTATTGGTTATACAATATTCTACTTGAATTATGGTAGGCATCCTAATGCTACAGCAACTAATGCTGAGATCTCCGTCCCCGCAGTAAAGGAATTAGTGACCCATTCGAAAGGAGTCCATCAAGTAACAGTTCAAAATCTAGAGCAGGCTAAAAAGAAGTATAAAACATATGCAGACAGAAGGAGGAGAGTAGGTCCTAGTTTGCAAATAGGAGATGAAGTGTGGTTAAACACAAGGAATTTGAGGTTAAAGGGAAATAGAAAATTCCTACCCAGGTTCATAGGGCCATATCCAGTAGAGAAACAAATAAATCCATTGACTTACAAACTGCAATTACCTAATAATTGGAAAATGCATCCTGTTTTCCATGTCTCCTTGTTAAAAAGGCATCACTAAATTTACGGAAAGAATTACTTCCAAACCCCATTCAGTTTGAATCTGGAGTCGAATATGAAGTGAAGGAGATTCTAGATTCAAAAGAAATGAAAGGGCAACTGTACTATTTAGTGGACTGGAAGGGTTATGGTCTGGAGGAGCGCTCTTGGGAAAGTTGTCAAGATGTTCATGCTCCCAGATTGGTGAAGGCCTTTCACCAAAGATTCCCAACCAAACCCAGAATGGAAGGACCCGCTTTGTTCGGGGGTACTGTCAGAACCCTAGAGCAGAGTGGTCATGTGATTTCCGCATTAAAATGGAAATTGCCACGATTCTATCAAAGGAACTGCCTAGTTCGCAATGAGTGGAGATTGCAAAATCATTTACGAAATTCTAAGATGGCCGCCATTCCCGATTACGGGTTATTGGTCTAGCTTTTCTGATCCTCGCAGGTGTTTAGAGTCGAGGTGAAGTGCGCGAGCCCAACAGACTGCGCACTTCACCTGAGGCTTTCCCGCGGAAGGTTGGATATTTTCGAGCTCCAGTCACAGATGCTCATTTTCCCCAACCTTGTTTGAGAGCTCATTCTTGCTTAAGAAAGTTACAGGAGTACAAGTGTTTTTCGAGAGTTTATCTAACTGGCCATAGATCTAGAACTCCGTTCCCTTACCTGACAGAAGATAAATCCGGCTTTCTTCAAAGAGGCCTCTACCGGCAGCTGAGTCTTAAGACTTCGCGGAAGAAGAAAAGAACCTGCAAAGAAAGAGATAAGTTAAAAGAGACAATGCTGTGAATAGAAAAGTATTTTGAGTTCGAATTCATTGAAAATTGATTCGCACTTACCTGAGTTGTGTCCAGCACGAGAAAACTAGAAGATAGACAGACAAAAGAGAAATTCACTTTAGTGTAATTAGTTAGTAGCGCATGCAGAGTAGAAACAGTAAATTCAGTTAGACATAATTAGAGTGTCCTTAGCTATTAGGTAGGTTACAAATAGGAGCATATAATATTAGCATTTAGGCTTTAGCATAGTGAGAACTTATAAGCAATCTCCTTCAAGAATACACCGACAACTACTAAAGAGAGATGGTAAGAAACATTAAATAGTGAAAATATTTTTAGAGATTAGAGAAGAGGCAATAGCACTAAATTGTACCCTATTCACAACAGGCTCTCTTACTAATAGAAGAAAGAAAGAATTAACAAGACAAGTTAAGAAGAGAAGCAAGATCTCTGAGTGATTAGGTAAAGAAAATTCAGAAGTAGAAATTAGATAGAGAAGCAAACGGAGTAGGAAATGTGATTAATTTCTTGTACTGTGATTTAGGTTTCTCTGAATACGGAGTCTGCAGGACGGACTACACAAGAGAGGCCGGAGAGAATTACCAGAGCAGTCTCTTCATTGTTTATTTGTTATTTTATCCACTCCCCCTTCCCCCTTGAGGGTCTCCTGGAGTCAAGTTTTCATAACGGGCTCGGGGGGGGATCTTTGAGAGGGAGTTGGGAACTATAGACTTCTGCTCCTGCGCACGTTCCGGCGGTAAGAATTCACTTTGCCCCTTGACACTGAGGAATGTTTTGGAGGCCCTGCAAAAGGCAGGCCTCACTATCAAGGCTACTAAGTGCCAGATAGGGCAGAGTCAGGTTGTGTACCTGGGCCACCTTGTAGGTAGAGGCCAGGTTCAAACATTACAGAGCAAAATCCAGACCATCATGGAATGGGTTGCTCCAACTACCCAGACTCAGGTCAGAGCTTTCTTGGGCCTGACTGGGTACTACAGAAGATTTGTCAAGGGGTAGGGTTCCATTGTGACACCCCTGAATGACGTAACTTCTAAAAGAATGCCTAACAAAGTTTAGTGGACAGTTAGCTGTCAAAAGGCATTTGATGACCTGAAGCAGGCCATGTTCACTGCACCAATTCTGCAAAGTCCTAACTACTCCAGAGAATTCATTGTCCAAACAGATGCATCTGAGTTGGGGGTAGGGGCTGTGCTGTCACAATTGAATGATGGAGGTCAGGGCCAGCCAGAAGCTTTTATTAGCAGAAGGCTGACCCCTAGAGAGAAACGTTGGTCAGCTATTGAGAGGGAGGCCTTTGCTGTGGTTTGGGCTCTGAAGAAGCTGAGGCCATACTTGTTTGGCACTCACTTCACTGTTCAGACTGACCATAAGCCCCTCTTACGGCTGAAACAGATTAAGGGTGAAAACCCCAAACTTTTGAGGTGGTCCATTTCCCTACAGGGGATGGACTATACAGTGGAACATAGACCTCTGAGTAAACATTGCAATGCAGATGGACTCTCCAGACATTTCCACTTAGAACCTGAAGACTCAACTGGTCTAGGTTAGTTTAATTCCCTGTGTTGGGGGTGGGAGGGGGGTGTAGGAGAGTAGGATCTGCTTACTATGGTTACCCTCACTTTTTGCTGGTCTTTCACTGTTTTTCGACTTTAGTCTGGCTGGGGCCCTGCTATCCAGGACCCCAGCCTAGCTGCTTCCTCTCTAAGTGGATTGCATGTACTTTAGGTACGCTCCAGATTGGTTACTGGGTTTCTCTTGTGAGTCCCTAGTATATGGTACCTTAGTTACTGAGGGCATAGGTACCCCAGAGGCCTACTAGGGGCTGAAGCATGTATTATGCCACCTCTGGAAAACCTTCCAAAATGTCACCACAGGACTGCTACTGCAGCCTGGCTAAGATGGTGCATGCACCTCTTACTAAGATATAGGTTACCTCTATCTACCTTTAATCACTGACACATATAAACCTATAAGTCACTCCTGTGGCAGGCCTTATCTGTCCTTAACGCAGAGTGCTTAGTTTTGTGTGAGTGGGTGCCCATGCATGAGCAGGACCCCTCTGCAGCTTTCGGAATCTATTCTCTGAGTCTGTTCTGTGATGCAGCCAGACCATATACTCTTAAGTGCATTATAACCTTGCGGTAAATGCTAACTTTGGAATGGCTGCATGGAGACATGTCGTGTTTGGTGTCAAACACTTTGGAATCCTACCCCCCCCCCCCCCCCCCCCCTCCACCAGTCCTGGCAGCGGGGGTAGAATTCCACCCTTCTAGAGGGAGAGACATGTCCACACTGGTCTAACCGGTAATAGTATAAAAGAGCCCTGGCATCACAAAATGGATGCCACAGCCACAGACAGGGGTCTGACCTCCTGCTGCTGTACGAAACTGCGGCAGGGGAGGCCTGGACATTAGGTTTCCTGTCACAGGGAGGTGTAACCACCTCCCAGACAGTCTTTAGTGTATTGGAGCTGGGTGGGTGCATTCAGAGAATGTTTTTCAGACAGTGCTGGGGGCACACTTGGTGTCCCTGTGCATACCCCAGTTCAAACCGGTTGCAGGGGCACTCAGCCCCTGCTCTGGCACAAAACTCTGGCCTCTTCCCAGACCCTCGTAGGTGGGTCCCCAGAGTATGTTAAATCCCCTATCTTAGTTTAAGTATGGGACCCCAGTCCTTAGGACTTTAGATTACACCTGGACAAACTCTGCAACATATATCCTGGAACTTCGACACTCTACACGACTAGTAGACGGAAGAATCTCCCTTGGGGTCAAGGAGTGACTTCCCTGTTCAAACAGGCACCAAAGAAGCATCTTGCCGGTCTGCATTTCCAAGGCTCCCGCCGGATCCCACCGGATTTGCGACTCAAGACACGGACTTCCAGACTTGTCAGAGGCCGACACAAGATCCCAACAAAGCTGAGACCCGCAGCCCTCATGAGTAACGTGGAACCGGAACTGCTGGACACCGTGCACATTTGCAAGTGCATCAGCTTCCCAAGCTTTCCTGAAGTTGTGCGTTGGGCTACTTGTAGTCTAAGCCCTGAGCACCATTTGCACCGAAGATTGTAGGCCTACTCTCCTCGAGTGTTCTTTGGGCCCGCTTCTAGCATTTCCGCTCGAGGCTCCTTCACGATCCCTGGTCCGTCGACTCGTGGGTCCCCACAAAGGTAACTCTTCTGTTTCTTGGGCTTTCCTGGTTGCTCCAGATGTGCCTTGACTCCCCTCCAAAGGGTGAGTTCCTCAGACCTTGCTGGTCTGCACCAAAGCCAATCTTTGCTTACTGCATGGGTTGCTGTTGCCAAGGGTTGTTGGGTCCAATCCGGAAACCGACACCCCAGCACTCAACATCCCTCGTGGGACTGCTCGAATCCAGCTCCTGGTCGTCGTCGACGCCTTTCTGGTCCTCATGGCTGAAGAGTCAAGCTTCACCTTCTTCATCTGAAAGCACCCGACATCGGTGGGCACCCTCTCATCGTCTTCCTAGTCACTGGCTAGTGACCCAGACTCTGTCCCCTCTGCTTTCAGGTTCTTCAGACCTCCGATCCATCCTTGGATCCACCAGTAAACTTTCGACTTGGTCACCAGAAGCACTTTGAAGCAGATCGCCATTGAAATCGACGACGAAACCCGACTCCAAAAGACACCTATGCACCCGGCTTCCCTGGGTGAGGTAACTAGAGTACTTCAGTGCTCCCATGGGTATTGACTCTAGAACTGCCTATTTCTAAAGGGGTTTGCTCCAAGTCCTCTTCTAAGTGTTCTTTGTCTTTAAAATTCCAACCGCGACTTTCCCCATAGAAGTTAATGACGATTCGCGGCTGTGTTTATACACTGCACATGTCCCCCGTGGGTTCCCTGTGTCACTACCTTGGGTGGTTCCTGGTGGCCCCAGCGGTTATAAAGGCTCTAGGCCTTGTATCTATGTCAGTCGTGGTTCTTCTACCACTTTCTTAATATATGGTTTGGTACGCCCCAAGTGCTTAACGTATATTGTGCTAATTTACTGTGTGCTAAATAAGTTTATTGAATGTACTTTTGCCTCTAGCCTCATAAAGCGACTAGAGGGATGTGTTTAGAATAAAAACATATATTTTATATATATACCTGTTGTGGTTCTCCTTTTATTTGTATTCATGAGATTATGTTCTGGTAAAACAAGCTGCTTTACATTCCTTCGATACTTAGCCTGAAGGCTGCTCTCCACAGCTACCACTGGATAGCTTTCTATATAGGTTGTCTTTAAACATACCATCAATAAGGGTCGTTTGGACTGGTGCAAGGTTCCCACTAGAATAGTGGACAACATATGCCAGGCCATCTTCTCACACTCGCCCTCTCGTGCAAAGTGGGTAGATTGAGTAAATATGTGGTCCAGTCTAGAGAAGCGATGGTGGACCTCTGATAGAAAGATGTATTGACGCTATTCCGGGTGCTACATACGCCAGATGTCAGCAAGACCCAGCGCAGTAACGAAGTTGGCCAGAGTGGGGTCCCAATCGGCAGTCCGAGCCCGGGAATGTCTATCCAGATCAGGTGAGAGGAGGGTATTTAAGTCCCACCCCGAGGAGCAAGAACCCCTCTGGCAACTGGAGCAAAAGCTCACTTAGACCCAGCAGGGTCTGACGAAGATGCCGGGGCGGGACATAACCTGAACATAGGTTGATCGGGTTCCCTTCCCAGGGGCCCGACTAGGCCACGTAATTCCCCCGGGGGTTGATCCATTACCTATGCGGGATATAGAGATACAAGTTCTTGATAAGGATACGGGCAAGTGTTTCCTAATGAATTGGTGAACCCTTCCCGCTTGATCCTATTACAGAGGCTGTTTATGTTCCTCAACAGTATCGTTAAACATGCTCGGGAACTCGGGGTAATGGCATAGTGTCGTTGGAGAGTTAAGTCGTGCACCACCCACATGAGAAGGAGTCCCCATATGGCTACATTAAACAATAGACTGTTGCTGCTCTGTAACACAACTATAACTACCCTGTGTGAACGAAAAAACCCTGCTCCCTGCAACCCTGCACGATGGAGACTGAATTGCCCACCCAACCCTTACTGGCAAGCTACCTGTTGCCCCTGAATTAAAGAAATATGTTAAGTAACTTACAACTCGGGAGTGAAAGTGGCGAATGTGGCCCCGTGCAACCATAACCCCTAAGATACCTTCATGTGGAGGGACCCTTACCCCATGCCCTGCAGGATGTATTAGAACATAGTCGCAGTTCGGTACGCCTCAGTCTTGGATATCAATGTCCCCGCAGGCTGGACCGCCTCCCCCACACCCCCACTACGGGAATTCCAATTCCCCCGCACACCACAGGATACTGTAGAGGACCGTCCTAGCTCGTGGAGCCTCTTTGTCTGTTACTAGTGGACCTGCAGGCCTGCTTGACTTGCCTCAGGGGCTCGGCGCAGACGTGGCCTGGTCCGGCCACATCTCTGCATTTTCCGAGCTCAACCCGCCATGCTGAGGCGAGCGGTCGTCGGGGCCCCCACCTCTGTTGGTGCGTTTTGGCTGCTGGTTCCTTTGTCTCTTGCCACTCGCTGCAGGGAGCCAGCTCTCCAGCCACTCCTGCGCTGCCTCCAGAGAGTCTAAAACCACATTTTCTCCTCAGTTATTACCCTAATTTTGGCCAGGAAAAGCCTCATGTACTTGATGTTACACTTCCATGAAGCTCCTCCGCAGCTGTTGCACCCTGAGTGTGAAGTAAGGATAGAGGCTTATCCTTGCCCCTCGAACTTCAGGTGTGGAGAGTGTGAGAAGGTGGCCTGATATGCAGTGCTCACTATTCTAGTGATCACTATGTATCAGTCCAACAACCCTTATTGATGATTGGTTGTAAGTCAACCGATAGACCAGCTATCCTAGTAGAGTGGATACGAGCAGTCTAAGGCTAAAGACTCGAGAGGGCGTGTTAAGCCAGCTGTTATACCACACATATACCCCTTGAACACCAAGTGAAAGGACACCACACAAGTGTTATGAAAATAAACAGTGTATTTATTAGAATCACAACAGCCCTGTACTCTTTATGAGGACAGGGTACTAAGCACAAAACAAAACTCTTACGAAAATACTTAAGTTAGCACAGTATATACAAATGCCCGAGGGGCACGGAAAACCATATAGTCTGAAAGTGGAATGCAAAATTACTAGCAGGTAAGTACAGTACTAATAGGCTTTGGAATCGCTAGGACTGGACTATAGAATCGTTAGATTACGAATAGGAGACCCAGGGGACTCGGGTGCAGAGTGTGCACTCTCACGCGTGATGCGGGACAAAGTCTATGGCAGCTAGTAAAAGCAAAGTTAGTGTTCTCGGGCGAACCCGACCTGGTAGGAAGAAAACGAAAGTGGATTCTGACCCTTGGATAGTGAGGCTATGCTGGGGCACCGAAATGCCGAAGTTACCTAGCCCAGGGGCTGCAGCTGCATAGGTCTCAAAAGACGTCGGGAATCCTCGTAGACGGACCAGGAGCCTGGAAGGAAGATGCTGGCAGGCGACCAGTGAAGAAAGTTCGAAGTGATCCAAGCCTGGATCTTGAAGATGGACGATACCTGAAAGCAGAGGGGACCAAGTTCGTGACTACTAGCCAGTAGTCAGGTGGCACCAGGAGGGCACCGGATGGTAGTCACCTCGACTAGGTGAGTGGGCGACGCTGGGCTCTGCAGATCTCACGGACCAGGAGGCGTTGTCGGCGACCAGGATGGAGGAGCCAGCTGTCCCACGATGGATGAAGCTGTCGGCGTCGCTGGACCCAGGATTGGGCAACAAAGCCTTGGCAAATTCAAGCCCACGCGGTGGACTCAAAATGGCGTCTGGAGTTGACCAGGAGGGTCCGGGGTGCTCCTCTTTTGGAAGGGAGAAAGGGCCAGTCTGGAGCAACCAGACCAGCAGCAGTGATGTCGTCGGGCGTCGTTCAGAAGGCCACAAGCCAGCGGGCTAGTAGCCAAACAACGCGGTGAGCAGCAAAAAGCAGAAGGGCCCCACGCAGATCGTGGAGATGCTGGGAGGCTGATCTTCTGTGCTGGAGCTGCTCAGGGTCGGGGCTTCTCGGACCCCAAAGCACTCACCAGAGGGTCACTCGGCAGGCGTGCTGTAAAGAAGTGGTGCAGTCTTGGCGATAGCCGGTCCCTCGAGGTCTCGTCGCACTCACGGTTCTCAGCTTTGCTGTAGAGGTGAGTAGAGGTCAGAGGTGCCAGGGAAGCCGGGTCTCGTCGAGCTGGGTCGTCGGATTCCTGAGGAAGGACTTGCAGCAGACCGCAGTGTTCTTAAGATGGTGCCTGCGGATGCAGGGTGACTACTCCTTAGTCACAAGGGAGAATCTTGAAGAAGAAATCTTGAAGTCCTTTCGAAGAAAGTCGTGTCTTGATTCCAAAGATGATCTAATTTGAAAAGGGGGCCCGCTCCTAACTTTATACTAAGAAAAGGGGCTGACCCGGTGACTAGGTCCTGCCTATGGGTGGGACTAGGAGGGGGGTGGTTACACCCCCTTCCCATGCCGGACTTTCCCCAGGCCAGGGGCTGGTGTGCCCCTGGAACTGGTTCTGGCCGGCCTATGCGTAGTGAGCACCGGGGTGCCACTCAGCAGTCACCTTCCTGTAAAGCCCTGCCTACCCAGGATACACAAAACCCTGTCTGGGATGGTGCTAGCACCGCCCCTGACAGGAAACCCTTTGTCCAAGCTCCCCTCGCTGGAAGGACTCCCAGCTGTAGGGGGTCAGATTTGTGTCTGTGGTAGCAGCATCCATTTTGTGATGCTGAGGCTCGAGTTAACTTTAACCGGGGTTCAGGGTTACATACATGTCGTGTCCCTCTAGAAGGGTGGAATGCTAACCCCGTCGCCAGAATTGGCGAGGGGTTAGTATTCCAATTCGTATGACACCTTACTCGACATGTTTTGATAAAGCAATACCAGAGATAGCATATAACCGCGAGGATTATAATGCACTTAAGAGTATATGGTATGCGTTATCATGGAACAGCTATTAGGACGTGGTTCCGCAAGCTGCAAACGGGCTCAGCTCATGCCAGAGCACCATTTCACACGATTCCATGCACTCTGCCTTCAGGATTGTTAAGGCCTGCCATAGGAGTGACTGATAGGAATCTGTGTGTCCATTTTTAGGGTTAGATATAGGTATACTATATCTACAGCAAAGGGTGATTACACGACTTTGCCCCAGCTGTCATGCAGCCAGTTGTGTCAAATTTAGGAGGCCAGCCAGGGGTGGCATAATACATGCTTCAGCCCCTGGTAGGCCCTGGGTACACCTATGCCCTGAGTTACAGGGTCTGATAAGGTGGCCCAGTACCAATTGGTAAATGCACCTAGGGTACATGTTGTAATTTAGAGAGAGAACAGCTAGGCTGTGGGTCTGATTGGCAGGCCCACAGCCAGAGAAAGTCGTAAACCAGTGAAACAAAAGCAAAAAATCTGGGTGATCATAGGATTGCAGACCCTACTCTACTACATGACCCCCCCCCCCAAACTTTGGGACAATAAGCTAACCTTGACCAGGTGAGTCTTCTTGTTCTAAGTGGAAATATCTGGAGAGCCCATCAGCATTGCCATGATCACTACCACCGTCCCCCTGCTGCCTGCTCTCCCTGAGCCCAGTGTTGCGGAATCCTCTCAACATCAGGAATTGATTTCCTTTCCTCCTCTTTCCTGTCAGGATCTTGAAATCCTGCTTGATAAAACCAAATCTGGTTCTCCGCTGGATGTCTGCCCGCTAAAGATCCTCAAGCAGTGCAGAGAATCTCTCCTTCCTCCTCTGGTTGACATCATGAACAGAGCGATGAAGGAAGGCATTTTTCCCCAACAGTGGAAAAATGCTGTTGTAAAACCTTTGCTTAAAAAGCCTTCTCTGGACCCCGGGGTGTTAAAGAACTTTCGCCCCATCTCACTGCTCCCGGCTCCCGCAAAGATGCTCGAAGCCTATCTAAATGAACATCTGGCTGCATTTGTGGAGAGCTCGGGCTGTTTGGATCTTTCCCAGCATGGGTTCAGGAGGGAACATAGCACCGAGTCTGCCCTCACCATAGTGCTGGATACCATCCGCACCAGAGTTGATGAGGGTCAGACCTCCCTCCTGATCCTTCTAGACCTCACAGCGGCCTTCGATACCCTTTCTCCTGTGGTGTTAACATCTCGCCTGAGGGAAATTGGGGTCCGCGGGTCTGCTCTGGGACTCCTTTCCTCTTTTCTCGACCATAGAGAACAAAGGATAATGCTGGGTTCATTTCTATCTCCATCCCTGTCTGTGCAATGTGGGGTCCCCCAAGGGTCAGCGCTTAGTCCTACCCTTTTTAATATCTACGTGACCCCCCTTGCCAGACTTATTAGATCTTTTGGGATGGAGGTAGTTTCCTACGCGGACGACACCCAGATCCTAGTCTCTCTCTCCCAGCCAGCTACGTCAACTGCCGCCAATTTTAGATCTTGCATGGAGGCAGTTGGCCAGTGGATGATCCACAATTCACTAAAGCTGAATGGGGAGAAGACGGAGGTGATGGTTTTTGGAGGAAAGGAATCGATCTGGTCGGCGGAGTGGTGGCCGAACTCGCTGGGCGCATGTCCCGAGCCCACCTTGTCAGCAAAAAACTTGGGAGTTATGATCGACCCCAACCTCAGTATGTGCCAACAGGTCAACAGGACTGTTTCGACCTGCTGGGGGATTATCCACACACTGAGGAAAATCAGGCACTTCTTGTCACCCCAGGCAAGAAAGCAACTTGCTGTCGCTTTTCTGGGCTCGCGACTGGACTACTGCAATGCGCTGTATGCAGGGCTTAACAAGAGTCACCTACAGCGCTTGCAGGTGGTCCAGAACGCGGCAGCGAGATTTGCTCTTGACCTACCAAAGCGTGCCTCTGCCACTGAAGCCCGAAAACAACTGCACTGGCTCCCCGTTGAATACCGGATCCTTTTCAAATCCATGTGCCTGGTGTATAAAGCTCTTGCTAAACCCAGCCCTACAAGCATGGGATCCATTCTTTCTCGGCATAACCCTAGTAGGAATCTTCGCTCCAGTCACAAACTCCTCCTCTCTGTACCCCGTGTCAGAAAAGCAAGATGGGGAGGTAAGGCCTTTTCCTTTCTGGCACCCAAGTGGTGGAATGCCCTCCCTCTGGAAGTAAGATCTAGCCCCTCTTTGCAAACTTTTAGATCCGCGCTTAAAACTCATCTTTTCACACTTGCATACCCGTAGTGGTATTCTGTATTTTCTGTTTATTGATTTTGATAGGCGCCTTGATACCTTCGGGTTTAGTCTGCGCGATACAAGTTGCTTAATAAATACCAGGTCTATGTTCCACTGTAAAGTCCATCCCCTGTAGGGAAATGGACCACCTAAGCAGTTTGGGGGTTTCACCCTTCATCTGATTTAGCCACAAGAGGGGCTTATGGTCGGTCTGAATCTTGAAATGAGTGCCAAACAAGTATGGCCTCAGCTTCTTCAGGGCCCAAACCACAGCAAAGGCCTCCCTCTCAATAGCTGACCAATTTTTCTCTCTGGGGGTCAGCCTTCTGCTTATAAAAGCAATGGGCTGGTCTTGACCATCAAAATTCAGTTGAGATAGAACAGCTCCCACACCCAACTCAGAAGCATCTGTTTGGACAATGAATGGTTTGGAGTAGTCTGGACTCTTGAGGATAGGTGCTGTGCACATGTCCTGCTTTAGGGCATTGAATGCTTTTTGACAGCCTGCTGTCCACTGAACCTTTTTTGGCATTTTCTTACTTGTCAGTTCATTTAATGGAGTCACAATTGATCCATAATTCCTGACAAACTTTCTGTAGTAACCAGTCAGGCCCAAGAAAGCTCGAACCTGAGTCTGGGTGGTTGGAGGAGCCCAGTCCCTGATTGACTGTATTTTGCTCTCCAGTGGCTGAACCTGGCCTCCACCTACAAGGTGGCCCAGGTATACAACCTGTGTCTGCCCTATCTGGCACTTGGTGGCCTTGATAGTGAGGCCTGCTGCTTGCAGGGCCTCTAACACTTTCCTCAGGTGGACCAGGTGAGCCTCCCAGGTGGAGCTAAAGACAGCAATATCATCAAGATATGCTGCACAGAAGTCATCCAGCCTAGTGAGAACATGATCCACCAGCCTTTGGAAGGTGGCAGGTGCATTTTTCAGACCAAAGGGCATTACCACAAATTGATAATGCCCACCAGGGGTTGAAAATGCTGTCTTGGGCTTGGCATCAATCAATCAATCAGTGACACTTATAGAGCACGCTACATACCCGTAGGGTCTCAAGGCGCTGGGGGGGGGTTGCCGCTACTGCTCGAACAGCCAGGTCTTCAGCTTCTTCCTGAAGGAGAGGTGGTCTTGGGTCAGGCGCAGGTCGGGAGGGAGGGAGTTCCAGGTCTTGGCGGCCAGGTAGGAGAAGGACCTTCCTCCTGTAGTCGCTCTTCGGATGCGGGGGACGGCGGCGAGGGCGTGGTTGGCTGATCGGAGGTGGCGTTTGGGAGCGTAGAAGTTGATCCGGCTGTTGAGGTAGCTCGGGCCTTGGTCGTGTAGGGCTTTGTGTGCGTGGGTGAGGAGGCGGAAGGTGATTCTTTTGTTGACGGGGAGCCAGTGAAGGTCTCTCAGATGTCTGGTGATGTGGCTGGTTCGTGGGATGTCGAGGATGAGTCTGGCTGAGGCGTTCGGGATCCGCTGGAGTCTCTTCTGGAGCTTGGCGGTGGTACCGGCGTAGAGGGCGTTGCCGTAGTCCAGTCGGCTGGTGACGAGGGCCTGGGTGACGGTCTTCCTGGTCTCGTTGGGGATCCACCAGAAGATCTTCCGTAGCATGCGTAGGATGTTGAAGCACGCCGAGGAGACGTTGTTGACTTGCCTGGTCATGGAGAGGGAGGAGTCCAGGATGAAGCCCAGGTTGCGTGCATGGTCTGTCGGTTTGGGTGCGGTGCCCAGGGCAGGAGGCCACCAGGAGTCGTCCCAGGCGGAGGGTGAGGAGCCCAGGATGAGGACCTCCGTCTTGTCCGAGTTCAGTTTCAGGCGGCTGGTCGTCATCCACTCGGCTACCTCTTTCATCCCTTCGTGCAGGTTGGCTCTGGCGGAGGCGGGGTCGTTGGTCAGGGAGAGGATCAGCTGGGTGTCGTCGGCGTAGGAGATTATGCTGAGGTTGTGTTTGCGTACGATGGCCGCGAGGGGGCTCATGTAGACGTTGAAGAGGGTGGGGCTCAGAGATGATCCTTGAGGGACGCCGCAGATGACTTCGGAGGCCTCTGATTCGTACGGTGGTAGGCGGACTCTGTGTTCTTCCGTCGAGGAAGGAGATGATCCATTCCAGCGCCTTGTCCTGGATTCCGATGTTGCTGAGGCGCTGTACTAGGGTGCGGTGGCAGACCGTGTCGAATGCCGCGGAGAGGTCTAGGAGGATGAGGGCCACTGTTTCTCCATTGTCCATCAGGGCTCGGATGTCATCGGTGGCGGCGATGAGGGCGGTCTCGGTGCTGTGATTGGCTCGGAAGCCGGACTGTGAGGGGTCGAGGGATCCGTTCGTCTCGAGGAAGGCGGCCATCTGCTTGTTGACGGTCTTCTCGATGACTTTGGCTGGAAACGGGAGGAGCGAGATGGGGCGGTAGTTCTTGAGTTCGGTGGGGTCCGCTGTTGGTTTCTTGAGTAGAGCGCTGAGTTCGGCGTGTTTCCAGCTCTCAGGGAAGGTGGCGGTGTCGAAGGATGTGTTGATGATGTCTCGCAGGTGGGGTGCGATGACAGCGTCGGCCTTGTTGAAGACGTGGTGAGGGCAGGGGTCGGTCGGTGATCCGGAGTGGATGGAGTTCATCGTGCGGATGGTGTCATCGGTGCTGATCGGGGTCCAGGCGTGGAGGGTGGTGGTGGGGGGTGGTTGTTTGGTCATGGTGTGCGTTGGTTGGTTGTTGAAGCTGTTGTGTATGTCCGCGATCTTGTTGTGGAAGTATGAAGCGAGGGAGTTGCAGAGGTCTTGTGATGGGGTGATGTCGTTGTTTCCTGCGCTGGGGTTGGAAAGCTCTTTAACGATGTTGAAGAGTTCCTTGCAGTTGTGTGCGTTGTTGTCCAACCGGTCCTTGAATGCTGTTTTCTTGGCGGCGCGGATCAGCTGGTGGTGCTTCGGGGTGGCGAGCTTGAAGGAGGTCCTGTTGTCCGGTGTAGGTTCCCTTCTCCAGGCTTTCTCGAGGGCTCGGCAGTTCTTCTTGGAGCTCTTGAGTTCGTCGGTGAACCACGGGGCTTTCTTGCTGCCGGGTCTGCTGGGCGGGGTCCTCAGCGGGGCGAGCTCGTCCGCGCAGATGCTGATCCACTTCGTGAGGTTGTCGGCGGCCTGGCTGGGGTTCGCTGAGCTGGCAGGAGGGTGCTGGCTCAGGGAGGTGGCGAGCTGGTCTGCTGTGATCTTGTTCCAGCTTCTGCGGGCGGCCTGTTGCTGGTGGTGGTGGGTCGTCGTTCTCTTGAAGGTGAAGTGGACGCAGCTGTGGTCCGTCCATTGAAGCTCTGTGGCGTGGCTGAAGTCGATGTCTGTGCTGGAAGAGAAGACTGCGTCGAGTGTGTGTCCGGCGAGGTGGGTGGGGGTGGACACCAGCTGCTTGAGTCCAAGATTGGCGAGGTTGTCGAGCAGGGTGCTGGTGTTGCGGTCGTTGTTGTTCTCCAGATGGAAGTTGAGGTCCCCCAGGAGGATGTAGTCAGCGGAGGGGAGGGCATGCGGGCTGACGAAGTCGGCGATGTCCTCGCTGAATTGTGTGCGTGGTCCAGGGGGTCGGTAGATCAGGGTGCCTCTGAGGGTGGTGTTCGGGTTGGTGTGGATCTGGAAATGCAGGTGTTCGGCGCTGGTCAGGGTGTTGTCGGTGCTGGTCGTGAGACGGATGGTGTTCCTGTGGATGATGGTGATGCCTCCTCAGCGATGGCATCCTCAGCTAACCTGATTTGCCAATAACCAGCTGTCAGGTCAAATGTGCTTAAGTAGTTGGCAGAAGCCAATCTATCTATAAGCTCATCTGCCCTTGGTATTGGGTGGGCATCAGTCTTAGTGACTGCATTGAGACCCCTGTAGTCTACGCAGAACCTCATCTCTTTCTTACCACCCTGGGTGTGAGGTTTTGGCACTAGAACTACTGGACTAGCCCAAGGGCTATCTGAGGGTTCAATGACTCCCAACTCCAACATTTTCTGCACTTCAGTTTTGATGCAGTCTCTAACATGATTAGGCTGCCTGTAGATTTTACTCTTGACTGGAAAGCTGTCACCAGTGTCAACCTCATGGGTACACCAATTGGTCTGACTGGGTGTTAGAGAGAACATATATCTGAAAGACTGAAGAACCTGTTTGCAGTCTTTCTGTTGATGCTCAGAGAGGCTGCCACAAAAGACAACACCATCTACTGACCCATCATCAGGATTCTGAGTGAGCAGGTCTGGGAGAGGGTCACTCTCTTCCTCCTGTCCCTCATCTATGGCCATGAGCAAGCTCATGTCCTTCCTGTCGACATATGCTTTGAGCCTGTTGACATGGAGCACCCTGTGGGGGCTCCTGGGAGTTCCAAGGTCCACCAGGTAGGTGAACTCTCCCTTTTGCTCAAGAATTGTGTGGGGCCCAGACCATTTGTCTTTGAGTGCTGCTGGGGCCACTGGCTCCAACACCCACACCTTCTGTCCAGGCTGATAAACAGTCAGGACAGCCTTTTGGTCATGCCAAGCTTTTTGGAGTTCTTGACTGGCCTTAAGGTTTTCAGATGCCTTCTCCATATACTCAGCCATCCTGGAGCGGAGACCAAGTACATAGTCCAGTATGCTGGTTGCAGGCTTTTTGAGAGGTCTCTCCCATCCTTCCTTCACCAAGCACAGGGGGCCTCTTACAGGATGCCCATACAAAAGTTCAAAAGGGCTGTAGCCAACCCCCTTCTGTGGGACCTCTCTGTAAGCAAACAGAAGGCAGGGAATCAGGACATCCCATCTACGCCTGAGCTTTTCAGGTAGTCCATGAATCATCCCTTTTAGGGTCCTGTTGAACCTTTCAACAAGCCCATTGCATTGTGGATGATAGGGTGTAGTGAATTTGTAATTGACACCACATTCCTTCCACATAGCAGTTAAGTAGCTTGACATAAAGTTTGCACCTCTGTCAGAGACAACCTCCTTAGGGAAGCCCACTCTGGAGAACACTCCAACTAGGGCCCTTGCCACTACAGGTGCTGTAGTGGTCCTAAGTGGAATAGCTTCAGGATACCTGGTGGCATGATCCACTACCACCAGTATAAACTTGTGCCCTGATGCTGTCTGGGGTTCCATTGGACCAACAATGTCAATCCCCACTCTTTCAAAGGGCACCCCCACCACAGGCCTTGGTATAAGGGGGGCCTTTGTTGTGCCACCTGACTTACCACTGGCTTGGCAAGTGACACAGGAGCGACAAAACTCCTTGGTATCCTCATTCATGTGAGGCCAGTGAAAGTGTGAGACAAGCCTGTCCCAAGTCTTTGTCTGGCCTAAGTGACCTGCTAAGGGAATCTCATGGGCCAAGGTAAGGCGGAAACCTCTCTGAGACAAGGGGATAACCAGCCTCCTGGCCATGCCAGGCTTGGGGTCTCTTGCCTCAGTGTACAGGAGTCCATCTTCCCAGTATACCTTATGGGTACCTGTGGCGTTCCCAGCAGCCTCAGCAGCAGCCTGCTGTCTGAGGGGTTCAAGGGAAGGGCAGTCTAACTGTTCCTTCCCCAGGTCTTCCATTGAGGGGCCACCTGAACCCAGAAATTCAACTTGATCAAGTTTGAACTCTTTAGGCTCAGTTTCCCTCAGTTCCTGTAGGTCAGCCTCCTCTGAGACTTGATCCACAACCTGGGGCAAGGGGTAAGGCAATGCCTTAACCCTACTGCTCTTCTTCTTGGAAGGTGTCTGGTCCATTGTTCCAGGATCCAGCACCTGTTCAGCGGGGCATCGTCTGACCTGTGACCTGGTCACAGCAAGCACATGTGCTGGCAAGCCTAACATCTCCATGTGAGTCCTATGCTCCACTTCTGACCATTGTGATGACTCCAAATCATTGCCCAACAAACAATCCACTGGGAGGTCTGAACTAACAACAACCTTCTTTTGGCCATTTACCCCTCCCCAGGAGAAAGCTACAATTGCCATACTATGACTGGTAGTGACATTGCTTGCATTGGTCACCAGGAAATCTGTACCTGGCATGATTTGTCCAGGGTCCACAAAGTTAGGTGTCACCATTGTGACACTGGCACAAGTGTCCCTATGGGCCTGAGCCATTTTGCCATTTATCAAAGGTGTCTGCCTGTATTTGCCCAAAGTATTGGGACTTATATCAAGGGATATATCCACATCCCCTGTACAGACAAGGACAGCCTGAGTGAGTGTGCCAACTAAGTTGTCATACCCCTCAGAACCCAAGGTTAACCCAACTAAACCCTTGGGAGGTGCACTACCACTGCTGACTGTACTAGGGGGCACAGGTGCCTTAGCGGCTGCAGTGGCAGGAGTGTGCCCTCCTCCTTTCTTGGTGCACTCACTAAACCAGTGAGTTTTACTTTTACAGTACTGGCACCACCTTTTAGACTGGCCTTCTTGAGTCTTCTTCTTCTGGGAAGCCTGACCCCCACCCTCTTTGGATTGTTGGGGACCTGTCGAAGACTTCTGGTCATTTTCACCTTTAGTATCTTTACCCCTCTGGTCTGCTTTCTTCTGACCACCCTGGTTCTGGCCCTGGTTCTGCTTAACTCTTGTTCTGACCCATCTGTCTGCCTTCTTTCCAAATTCTTGGGGAGAGGTCAGATCTGAGTCAACAAGATGCTGATGCAACAACTGGTTCTGACAATTGTTTAAAATCTGTTCTCTCATGATCAAATTGTACAATCCTGTATAGTCCGTAACCTTACTGCCCAGCAACCAGCCCTCCAAAGCCTTAGTGGCACAATCTACAAAGTCAGACCAATCCTGAGACTGAATTTTCTGGGTATCCCTGAACAGCATCCTGTACTGCTCAGTGGTTAGGCCAAACCCATCAATCAGTGTGTTTTTTCAGGATTTGGTAATTATTGGCATCCTCAGCTCTAGTAGTGAGGAGCTTGTCTCTACCTTTACCTTCAAAGGAGAGCCACAAGATAGCTGCCCACTGACTCTGGGGAACACCCTGCACAGTGCAGGCCCTCTCCAAAGCAGTAATCCATTTGTGGATGTCGTCCCCTTGTTTAAAGGGGGGCACTATCTTACTCTGTTGTCTTGTATCAAAACTCCTGTCCCTATTGCTAGGTATTATGCTGCCACCAGTGGGAACTGTCCCACTCAATTCTTGCTCTCTAGCAAAGGCAAGCCTTTCTTTGGCCAGGGCAAGTTCTTCCCTTTCAATCCTCAGATTGACTTCCCTCTCCTTGGCTTCATGCTCTCTTCTCTGAGGGGATGTCATCCTCCTTTGAGAAGAGGCCTGAGAGCCATTGGTTCGAATGGATCTGTTAGAGCCTCTGGATAGAGACCTAACTCGTCCATTCCCAATGTTAAGCTGGCCTGAGAGGGGTCCCAGGGGTCCCCTAGTACCATTCTCATGCCTGCTTAAGTTGGACCTGGTTAGTCTGCTGACTTCTACCTGTCCCTTGCTGCCTCATCCCCTGAGGGATCCTCATCCTCATCCCCTTCATCAGTCTCAACTGTGAGGTGGATTAGGTCAGGATCACCTCGGGTTCCCTCTAGGGGAGGCATGTTCCCATCTGGATTAGAAGGATCTGGGTTACCAGCCCTCCTGGCATCATAGGTCTCCAAGAGACCAATCAGAAAGGGAATTGTAGGGTTAGAACCCTGTTTTAACTTCTGGATGTGCAGATTTGCCTCATCTCCTGGAAGCTAAGAGCAGCATATCTGGAAGTGGCCTGTGGAGGGTCCACAACCACAAGAGGGGTCTCTGAAGACTCTCCGTGGTTAGACATGCTTCTAGTGTGGTGTAAGTGATGCACCTACCTACACTATATGTTTGCCTACTGATCCCTTGCTAAGAGTTGTAGCCAAGGTGTGCTAAGCCTTGAAGAGCTGCAACAGCTGGTTCAGTAGAACTCAGAGTATTCTAAGCTAAGTTATATGTACCTGAAGTACTTATGGGATCTTTCAACAAGATATTCTTAGGATACGCATGGTAAAACAACAGCAAGCTCAAATCCCAACCGCTGCTCACCAATGTGAGAAGGTGGCCTGATATGCAGTGCTCACTATTCTAGTGATCACTATGTATCAGTCCAACAACCCTTATTGATGATTGGTTGTAAGTCAACCTTATAGACCAGCTATCCTAGTAGCGTGGATACGAGCAGTCTAAGGCTAAAGACTCGAGAGGGCGTGTTAAGCCAGCTGTTTACCACACATATACCCCTTGAACACCAAGTGAAAGGACACCACACAAGTGTTATGAAAATAAACAGTGTATTTATTAGAATCACAACAGCCCTGTACTCTTTATGAGGACAGGGTACTAAGCACAAAACAAAACTCTTACGAAAATACTTAAGTTAGCACAGTATATACAAATGCCCGAGGGGCACGGAAAACCATATACTCTGAAAGTGGAATGCGAAATTACTAGCAGGTAAGTACAGTACTAATAGGCTTTGGAATCGCTAGGACTGGACTATAGAATCGTTAGATTACGAATAGGAGACCCAGGGGACTCGGGTGCAGAGTGTGCACTCTCACGCGTGATGCGGGACAAAGTCTATGGTAGCTAGTAAAAGCAAAGTTAGTGTTCTCGGGCGAACCCGACCTGGTAGGAAGAAAACGAAAGTGGATTCTGACCCTTGGATAGTGAGGCTATGCTGGGGCACCGAAATGCCGAAGTTACCTAGCCCAGGGGCTGCAGCTGCATAGGTCTCAAAAGACGTCTGGAATCCTCGTAGACGGACCAGGAGCCTGGAAGGAAGATGCTGGCAGGCGACCAGTGAAGAAAGTTCGAAGTGATCCAAGCCTGGATCTTGAAGATGGACGATACCTGAAAGCAGAGGGGACCAAGTTCGTGACTACTAGCCAGTAGTCAGGTGGCACCAGGAGGGCACCGGATGGTAGTCACCTCGACTAGGTGAGTGGGCGACGCTGGGCTCTGCAGATCTCACGGACCAGGAGGCGTTGTCGGCGACCAGGATGGAGGAGCGAGCTGTCCCACGATGGATGAAGCTGTCGGCGTCGCTGGACCCAGGATTGGGCAACAAAGCCTTGGCAAATTCAAGCCCACGCGGTGGACTCAAAATGGCATCTGGAGTGGACCAGGAGGGTCCGGGGTGCTCCTCTTTTGGAAGGGAGCAAGGGCCAGTCTGGAGCAACCAGACCAGCAGCAGTGATGTCGTCGGGCGTCGTTCAGAAGGCCACAAGCCAGCGGGCTAGTAGCCAAACAACGCGATGAGCAGCAAAAAGCAGAAGGGCCCCACGCAGATCGTGGAGATGCTGGGAGGCTGATCTTCTGTGCTGGAGCTGCTCAGGGTCGGGGCTTCTTGAACCCCAAAGCACTCACCAGAGGGTCACTCGGCGGGCGTGCTGTAAAGAAGTGGTGCAGTCTTGGCGATAGCCGGTCCCTCGAGGTCTCGTCGCACTCACGGTTCTCAGCTTTGCTGTAGAGGTGAGTAGAGGTCAGAGGTGCCAGGGAAGCCGGGTCTCGTCGAGCTGGGTCGTCGGATTCCTGAGGAAGGACTTGCAGCAGACCGCAGTGTTCTTAAGATGGTGCCTGCGGATGCAGGGTGACTACTCCTTAGTCACAAGGGAGAATCTTGAAGAAGAAATCTTGAAGTCCTTTCGAAGAAAGTTGTGTCTTGATTCCAAAGATGATCTAATTTGAAAAGGGGGCCCGCTCCTAACTTTATACTAAGAAAAGGGGCTGACCCGGTGTCTAGGTCCTGCCTATGGGTGGGACTAGGAGGGGGGTGGTTACACCCCCTTCCCATGCCGGACTTTCCCCAGGCCAGGGGCTGGTGTGCCCCTGGAACTGGTTCTGGCCGGCCTATGCGTAGTGAGCACCGGGGTGCCACTCAGCAGTCACCTTCCTGTAAAGCCCTGCCTACCCAGGATACACAAAACCCTGTCTGGGATGGTGCTAGCACCGCCCCTGACAGGAAACCCTTTGTCCAAGCTCCCCTCGCTGGAAGGACTCCCAGCTGTAGGGGGTCAGACTTGTGTCTGTGGTAGCAGCATCCATTTTGTGATGCTGAGGCTCGAGTTAACTTTAACCGGGGTTCAGGGTTACATACATGTCGTGTCCCTCTAGAAGGGTGGAATGCTAACCCCGTCGCCAAAATTGGCGAGGGGTTAGTATTCCAATTCGTATGACACCTTACTCGACGTGTTTTGATAAAGCAATACCAGAGATAGCATATAACCGCGAGGATTATAATGCACTTAAGAGTATATGGTATGCGTTATCATGGAACAGCTATTAGGACTTGGTTCCGCAAGCTGCAAACGGGCTCAGCTCATGCCAGAGCACCATTTCACACGATTCCATGCACTCTGCCTTCAGGATTGTTAAGGCCTGCCATAGGAGTGACTGATAGGAATCTGTGTGTCCATTTTTAGGGTTAGATATAGGTATACTATATCTACAGCAAAGGGTGATTACACGACTTTGCCCCAGCTGTCATGCAGCCAGTTGTGTCAAATTTAGGAGGCCAGCCAGGGGTGGCATAATACATGCTTCTGCCCCTGGGTACACCTATGCCCTGAGTTACAGGGTCTGATAAGGTGGCCCAGTACCAATTGGTAAATGCACCTAGGGTACATGTTGTAATTTAGAGAGAGAACAGCTAGGCTGTGGGTCTGATTGGCAGGCCCACAGCCAGAGAAAGTCGTAAACCAGTGAAACAAAAGCAATCTTCCTTCCATGTCCTACAGATGTGCCTGCATGGTGGCATTGTCATTAAGTTGGAAAGTGACCTGTTTCTGGAGCTGTGTAGTGGCCTTGCTAATGTCCGCGAATGTCTCTCTCGTGTTGTGTAGGCGGCCTTTTTTTTGTTGAACTCTGCCCTCGTCAGTTTCATCCCCGCCGCCACGGAATCTAGTTTTGGTTCCAGAGTGCCATTTTCTTCCCTTCTTTGCCTCCTGGCATGGTGAATGGACGCATCCCCGAGGTTGCTTGGGCCCTCCAGGGTCGGAAACCACTCTGCAATGCCACTCATCTCCGCATGCTGGGTTGAGGACCCAGGGAGCAAAGAGGTAGGGAACGTGACATCGCTTTCCCAGCTCTGGGTCCCCCCCCCCCACCCCCCCCCCCGCCTGTCTGGTTGGCTGCTTTGTGAGTGTACCCCCAGGCCTTACTACCAGCTGCTGGGCCCAACACGAGTCTGTCTTGAAGGTGGCACAGAACCAGATCCACCGGGCAGGCTTGATGTGGAGGAATATGTGGGGCCAGCCCAGGATCTCCAATGTTTCAAGGAAGGGGGGAGGGGGCCTGGATGACCTCACTGGTGGCGCCCTGGATGCCACTTCGTGCTGAACTATTCACTTCGATTGGCCTCCGCGCCACACACACTCAATGGTGCCATTTCCACATCCCCACAGCCTGCAGGTCTTCCTCTCCTCTGCCAAGCTGACCGTGGGTGACACCGCACCTCATCAGGGCTGGTAGGCGGGTGGTTCCAATAGACGGGCGCATCCACAGGATCTCTTGCCACTCAGAATGCGGCCACAGTCCCTTTATCTTGAGGCGTAGGCCAGCACCGTCTGCTGCCCTCCACCCTGCCAAAGCCCATGCTGATCCCAGAAGGCCGCTCAGGCAAGGCAGGCCGTGTCTGCAGGCAGTGTCTCCAGGCCTCCGATGCCACCCGAACCAATCGCAGTCCAGTGGGTCATATGGATTCCCTCATCAGCGGGACGGCCCAGCTGCTCCAGAGCACGGTGATTGGTCCCCCCACCAAATGGAAACTGATATTATTGGGATAAAAACGGGGGAAGGCGACGTGGGCCCGGGAGCCCTCTTAAGGTGCATCCGCCATGTTCGACTGCTGACCACGCCCCCGGGTTGTCTACAGCATGTAGATTTTCCTGCAGCTTGCAGGGGACTGGACCCACCAATTCTTGGGAGTCTGCTTCGGTTTCTGGTATCCACTGGAGTCCCTCTTCCTGGAAACAATGAGCTTTTGCCACGGACCCACGTCGAACACACGGTTCCAGTATATGGTCTCTTCAGGTCACTTAAGTGTCCCCTCTTTGCACTGTGGCAGAGTCCAAGATCATGTGTTCGGTGATGGTGTTTTCTGTGTGCCCTATCTCGGATTCAAATTCAGAATGGAGGTTCTGGTGTCAGGGAAGCCCCTTAAATCCTAGTTTAGGGGGTTGTAAGGGCTTAAGGGACAGTGGCCAATGCACTACTGGTCCCTGTGGCTAAACCACCCCTGGGGTTACAACATCCTCTGTACGTCACCTTTCTAACCGGAGTCCTCTACGATAGGGTCTTCCAACATGGCAGATCTCTTCCTTGGCTTTGTAGACCTTTTAGCTCACGCCTCAAGGTGTGGCTAGCCTTGTAGATATGTACGCCTCCTGAATAACACATTTTCACACCTATTGGGCTGGACAGGGTGGGAAGGAGTTTGTCCTAGAGTGGGGGACTGGTGCATCTGCACATCAAGGGCAGTGAAGCCTTTGAGGATCACCGCCTTGACTGCTGTAAACACTAGCCTTCCTGGGAGGGAGGAGTTGTGACCTCCTTCCGGCCCAGGCTTTGTCTCGCATCCTGGGGACGTGCAAGAAAGACCAGCAGGATGGCAGACTTTTGTTTTGGCGGCAAACGGCTCAGGTAAGCCCGCCAACGCACTGGAGCTTTGGTATCCTGTGGGGGCACCCACGCAGGTTGGCACCCCTGTTCATGACAGCTCACCCTCAACACAAGAATCTTGTTGGGGGTGAAAAAGCACGGTGTTCAGCACCAAACACTACACAATTCAGTGGTTCCATATTAAAGCTGGCTATCTCGACTTGGCACAGTCGCCAGCTCATGTTTCTCAATGGACTGCTGGTCACCTACAGTAAAACTTTGCTTTACTGTAGTGCTATATATGTACAAACATATATATCCACACCTTTAACATAATGCACTCCACCTCCTGAGCTTAGAAGGACAACCGTAAGAGGGATTTACTCACATAAAGGCAGTGGTGTGGCTCTGCAGCACATGGTGTGTGCCGAGTAACTCTCGAACAGACTAGCTGCACATGCAGGGCTGCAATGGCAGACCTGCAGACACACTTTTACTTGGGTCACACAGGGTGGCACAATATAGTGCTGCAGCCTTTGTAACCCCTTTATCACCCTTGCCCTGGGTACTCTTGGTATCATCTACTATGGACTTGTGGGGGAGGGGGCGGGGCGGGGAACAAAGTACCTTGCCAGTTGGGTGTAAAATTTAACATTACTTTTAGAAGAAATAGCACGGACACTGGGGCCTGGTTAGTAGGTCCCAGTGCACCATCGGACACCAAAACTAGCATCTAGCATTCAAAAATGGGGCAAACAGTCAGGGTGGGGGGATCTGCAAAGGAGCCCATTTTCTAACATCAGCCATGTTTATTTTATCTACGTTTATTTTCCCCCAGTGATCTTAACATTCATGCAAATTCACTAGTGTAAGTAGGATTTTAACTACTGTGGGATATCAACTTTGCCCTCTTATCTGAAGGAGGCCTCCAGAGTGCACCATTTTTTGTGTGAAGGGCGATAACCTCCAACCTTGTGGCAACATAGTCTACAAATGGGCTGAGACCCTTTGGTAAGACAGCCTGCTGACTATTCTTTGGTAAAAATATTTCAGCCCTACCATAACTGGGTTCCTTTACCTTTATGTATGGCCATCCAGATATGGAGTGCGGAGGGATCGTCGCTCGGCCCACCATCTTTAATGTTTACATACGACAGCTGGCAACGACTGTGCAGGAGTTTGAAATCCCCGCCGTCTCTTATGCAAACAATACTCAGTTGGTGGTTTCCTTGGCAAATGGGCTGAACCTTCAACATCAACAGCTGGTATCCTATCTGGAAACAGAGGCCAATTGGATGAAGAACTGCTGCTTGAAACTGAACGGTGAAAAGGCGGAACTGATGATTCTAGGGTATATGGTCATACCCAGACCATTGGACAGCTGGCCGAACTGCATGGGCAACTCACCAGATCCCAAACCCCCTTAAGAATCTGGTTGGATAGAGCCCTTACGATGGATCACAAGCCAAACAAGTGAGTGGCATCTGCTTCAGTCTACTTAAAATGATCAGGACGATACTAGCACTGAACCTGGAGCATTTTAGAAAAACTGTGATTCAAGTCCTGATAGTTTCCCGTTTGGATTATGGTAACTCTCTCTATGTGGGCGCACCAAAATATGTTATAAAAAGACTCCGGGTCATGCAAAACCCTGCAGCAAGGCTTCTCCGCTAATTCCCAAATCATGATCCAGTAACGGAGTCTTTGAAACGGCTCCACTGGCTGCCTATAGAAGCAAGGATTACATTTAAATCTCTTTGTATTGCATATACAGCTATAAAGAATAAAGACCCCGGTCTAGTCTCCCCTTATGCCCCAGCCAGACACCTAGGAACGTCCCAAGAACACCACCTTAGCACCACTAGAATTAGAGCGAGATGGGGCGGGAGATCACTGGCACACCTGGTCCCAAAGTTATGGAATGGTCTGCCATGCGGAATTAGACTACTGGAAGATGAACTCCCCTTCAGGAAAAATCTCAAGACCTGGTTGTTTCCCCAGTAACCTGTTTACCAAGCATAGTCACGCAGTCCAGCACTCACTAGCGTGGGGATGCCCTCGGGTAGCCATGCGCTCTACAAATACTTAACATAAACATGGAAAGCCCTCTGAGTGTACCTAGTTGTGTGTGTTTGTGCGTGTGTGGTTTCATGTGTGCCTAGACGGGTGAGTGCGTAAGTCTTTTGGTCTTGTGTGTGGGTGCAAAAGATGCTGAATTGCCCCTGTCAGTATTGGACATTAGAACCTGCTCATGCAACTCTTGTCTTCCTCCACACTATCAGTTGTCTTTGACAGGTGGCAGGAGATAGTCTGTAATATTTTTATGATATGGCCATAGCTCATTTACCTGTTTGTTACATTCATTCCCTTTCAAGATGGCCTCGCCACTTGAAGCCCTCTACGTCTACCTGGATCAGCTTATACTGGGCAGAGAGGGACAGCCTGGTTGCATGCCCACGCCAGGAGGAGACACATGCATCTCCAGGATTGGAGGTCCACCAGATATTCAAGGAGTGAAACATCCTCGTGACCTGGTCTTGGATAGCAAAGGAGAATACATACTGGTCTCCTGAGTTAGTTCCAGTACTTTCAGCCTTCATCTCACCACCTTGGAGGTGCTGGGTGTTAAATGGAGAAGGCCTGGTTTTAGTTTTTTTGTTTGTTCTTTTTAGTTTCCAGAACTGATTGTGTCTAGAACAGCCGTGGTGAGCCAGTCAGTCAGATAGGTGATCATGATGGCTTTGTATATGCTATATACATATATATATATGCTATACCTGGCTTTGAATGTATATGGCAGTCTGACAATGAAAGCCAGTAGAGGGGTAATGTAAAAGTATTTATGAAGGCCCTCGCCGTGTGCTGCGGCCTGTAGGATACCCTTCGGAGGGACCAGTGTGGCGTCTCGTAGACCATAGGGCAGGGTGTATGAGGGCTTTCAGAGGGACCAGTGTGGCGTCTCAGAGACCACGGATCAGGGTGTCTAAGGGCTTCCACAATAGGATACCCTTCGGAGGGACCAGTGTGGCATCTCAGAGACCATGTAGCAGGATGTCTAAGGGCTTCCACCGTAGAAGACCCCTCGGAGGGACCAGTGTGGTGTCTCGGAGACCATGGAGCGTGGTGTATGAGGGCTTCCACCGTAGAATACCCTTCGGAGGGATCAGTGTGGTGTCTCGGAGACCATGGAGCAGGGTGTCTAAGGGCTTCCACCGTAGAAGACCCTTCGGAGGGACCAGTGTGGTGTCTCGGAGACCATGGAGCGAGGTGTATGAGGGCTTCCACCGTAGGATACCCTTCGGAGGGATCAGTGTGGCTTTTGAGACCATGGAGCGAGGTGTATGAGGGCTTCCACCGTAGGATACCCTTCGGAGGGATCAGTGTGGTGTTTGAGACCATGGAGCGAGGTGTATGAGGGCTTCCACCGTAGGAGACCCTTCGGAGGGATCAGTGTGGCATCTCGGAGACCATGGGACAGGGTGTATGAGGGCATCCATGGTAAGTCTCAATTTTTTTTCTGGAAGGACCTGCTTCACTTTCTTTCATAGGGCTAGCACCGGGCCATCTTGGTTCTCCCGATGCTGTCTTGCTTGATGTTTGGTTCCTGCTTAGTTTGGTGTTGTGTTGCCTTGCTTCTTTTGTTGTGCAGACATACGTCTAGCTTTTCCTGGCTTTGCACCCTCAGGAGTAGCATCTGCACCTCGGACCACATGTAAGGGGTGCAGACTTACAACCACAATAACCTGGCTGCTCTCCCTTGGAGCACCTTCTTTCTCAAGGACCATCTAGGCCTTTCCTTGTGCATCATGTGTCCTTCCAAGTATTTTTCCATGTTGCATACTTCCACTCTTCTTTGCTTCTCACAGGCAGTAAGGGCTGGGTCCCAAGAGCACCTCTAGGCACAATAAATCACCACGAGGCACCTGAACGCTCACTCTCTGAAGCTCCACTGTTGAGAACATTAGCACTCATGTTTGATCTGTCCCCTTCTTCTGCTCTGGAGGATGTTGCCTCCCCATGCTCAGCAGCTCTCAGACCTGCCTTGGGATTCGATGCAGATTCATGCTACAGTGCAGTTACCCCTGCAGTACCTTGCTCGTGCCTGGCTATATTACCTCTGTTCTGGGAAACAAACGAGTCCTGCACTATTTTAAGCTACCCATGCGCCTAAGTAGTACTGTGAGCGAACCGAAGCACCGGTACAAAGCAAGCACACAGGGTGTGGAGATCCTAGTGGGAGCTGTCTTTGTGGAGGGACACAGAATGTGAGCGACCAGGGTGACATTGTGTGTGTGAAATGACACAGAAAGTGAATGTCCAGAATGGCAGTGTGCGTGTGTTCAGTGGCACAGGATAAGAATATATAGAACAATGCTGTGTGTGTGTGTGCGTGTGCGTGTGCGTGCGTGTGCGTTGGTGCTCAGTGACAAAAGATATGGATACTCAGGAGAAAGCGCCATATGTGTGATGCAGGCTGTGTGTGTTCAGGGGAAACTCAACATTTTGTACCCTAAATACAAATGTTCTTGTCTTTATTCAGTGACACAGGGTGTGTATGCCAGAAGAAGGTTTTCTGTGCACTGGCACAGGGTGTGTATGCCCAGAAGACGGCGGTCTGTGCATTGACACAGGGTGTGTATGCCCAGAAGACGGCGGTCTGTGCATTGACACAGGGTGTGTATGCCAGAAGACGGCTGTCTGTGCATTGAAACAGAGTGTGTATGCCAGAAGATGGCGGTCTGTGCATTGACACAGGGTGTGTATGCCAGAAGACGGCTGTCTGTGCATTGAAACAGAGTCGGTATGCCCAGAAGACTGCTGTCTGTGCATTGACACAGGGTGTGTATGTCAGAAGACGGCTGTCTGTGCATTGACACAGGGTGTGTATGTCAGAAGACGGCGGTCTGTGCATTGACACAGGGTGTGTATGCCCAGAAGCCGGAGGTCTGTGCATTGACACAGGGTGTGTATGCCCAGAAGCCGGCGGTCTGTGCATTGACACAGGGTGTGTATACCCAGAAGCTGACAGTCTGTGCATTGACACAGGGTGTGTATGCCAGAAGCCGGCGGTCTGTGCATTGACACAGGGTGTGTATGCCAGAAGATGGCTGTCTGTGCACTGACACAGGGTGTGTATGCCCAGAAGCCGGCGGCCTGTGCATTGACACAGGGTGTGTATGCCCAGAAGCCGTCTGTCTGTGCATTGACACCGGGTGTGTATGCCAGAAGATGGCTGTCTGTGCACTGACACAGGGTGTGTATGCCAGAAGACTGCTGTCTGTGCACTGACACAGGGTGTGTATGCCAGGAGCCGGCGGTCTGTGCATTGACACCGGGTGTGTATGCCAGAAGATGGCTGTCTGTGCATTGACACAGGGTGTGTATGCCAGAAGACGGCTGCCTGTGCATTGACACAGGATGTGTATCCCCAGAAGCCGGCTGTCTGTGCATTGACACAGGGTGTGTATGCCAGAAGCCAGCGGTCTGTGCATTGTCACCGGGTGTGTATGCCAGAAGACGGCTGTCTGTGCATTGACACAGGGTGTGTATCCCCTCAAGCCGGCGGTCTGTGCATTGACACAGGGTGTGTATGCCAGAAGATGGCAGTCTGTGCATTGACACAGGGTGTGTATGCCAGAAGCCGGCGGTCTGTGCATTGACACCGGGTGTGTATGCCAGAAGATGGCTGTCTGTGCACTGACACAGGGTGTGTATGCCAGAAGATGGCTGTCTGTGCACTGACACAGGGTGTGTATGCCAGAAGCCAGCGGTCTGTGCATTGACACCGGGTGTGTATGCCAGAAGACGGCTGTCTGTGCATTGACACAGGGTGTGTATGCCAGAAGCCGGCTGTCTGTGCATTGACACAGGGTGTGTATGCCCAGAAGCCGGCGGCCTGTGCATTGACACAGGGTGTGTATGCCCAGAAGCCGGCTGTCTGTGCATTGACACCGGGTGTGTATGCCAGAAGATGGCTGTCTGTGCACTGACACAGGGTGTGTATGCCAGAAGCCAGCGGTCTGTGCATTGACACCGGGTGTGTATGCCAGAAGACGGCTGTCTGTGCATTGACACAGGGTGTGTATGCCAGAAGCCGGCTGTCTGTGCATTGACACAGGGTGTGTATGCCCAGAAGCCGGCGGCCTGTGCATTGACACAGGGTGTGTATGCCCAGAAGCCGGCTGTCTGTGCATTGACACCGGGTGTGTATGCCAGAAGACTGCTGTCTGTGCACACACACAGGGTGTGTATGCCAGAAGCCGGCGGTCTGTGCATTGACACCGGGTGTGTATGCCAGAAGATGGCTGTCTGTGCATTGACACAGGGTGTGTATGCCAGAAGACGGCTGCCTGTGCATTGACACAGGATGTGTATCCCCAGAAGCCGGCTGTCTGTGCATTGACACAGGGTGTGTATGCCAGAAGCCAGCGGTCTGTGCATTGTCACCGGGTGTGTATGCCAGAAGACGGCTGTCTGTGCATTGACACAGGGCGTGTATCCCCTCAAGCCGGCGGTCTGTGCATTGACACAGGGTGTGTATGCCAGAAGATGGCAGTCTGTGCATTGACACAGGGTGTGTATGCCAGAAGCCGGCGGTCTGTGCATTGACACCGGGTGTGTATGCCAGAAGATGGCTGTCTGTGCACTGACACAGGGTGTGTATGCCAGAAGATGGCTGTCTGTGCACTGACACAGGGTGTGTATGCCAGAAGCTGGCGGTCTGTGCATTGACACCGAGTGTGTATGCCAGAAGACGGCTGTCTGTGCATTGACACAGGGTGTGTATCCCCAGAAGCCGGCGGTCTGTACATTGACACAGGGTGTGTATGCCAGAAGATGGCAGTCTGTGCATTGACACAGGGTGTGTATGCCAGAAGATGGCGGTCTGTGCATTGACACAGGGTGTGTATCCCCAGAAGATGGCTGTCTGTGCACTGACACAGGGTGTGTATGCCAGAAGAGGGCTGTCTGTGCACTGACACAGGGTGTGTATGTCAGAAGCCGGCGGTCTGTGCATTGACACCGGGTGTGTATGCCAGAAGATGGCTGTCTGTGCACTGACACAGGGTGTGTATGCCAGAAGATGGGTGTCTGTGCACTGACACAGGGTGTGTATGCCAGAAGACGGCTGTCTGTGCATTGACACAGGGTGTGTATGCCAGAAGACGGCTGTCTGTGCATTGACACAGGGTGTGTATGCCAGAAGCCGGCTGTCTGTGCATTGACACAGGGTGTGTATCCCCAGAAGCTGGCGGTCTGTGCATTGACACCGGGTGTGTATGCCCAGAAGATGGCTGTCTGTGCACTGACACAGGGTGTGTATGCCAGAAGCCGGCGGTCTGTGCATTGACACAGGGTGTGTATGCCCAGAAGATGGCGGTCTGTGCACTGGCACAGGGTGTGTATGCCAGAAGCCGGCGGTCTGTGCATTGACACCGGGTGTGTATGCCAGAAGATGGCTGTCTGTGCACTGACACAGGGTGTGTATGCCAGAAGCCGGCTGTCTGTGCATTGACACAGGGTGTGTATGCCCGGAAGATGGCGGTCTGTGCATTGACACAGGGTGTGTATGCCCAGAAGACGGCGGTCTGTGCATTGACACAGGGTGTGTATGCCCAGAAGCCGGCGGTCTGTGCATCGACACAGGGTGTGAATGCCCAGAAGCCGGTTTGCTGTGCACTGGTACCGGATGTGTATCCCCAGAAGCTGGCGGTCTGTGCATTGACACAGGGTGTGAATGCCCAGAAGCCGGTTTGCTGTGCACTGGTACCAGATGTGTATCCCCAGAAGCCGGCTGTCTGTACATTGACACCTGGTGTGAATGCCTGAATCATGCTATTTGTGTGCAGTGACATTGCATGTAGAAGACCACACACTGTCTGTGTGTGTAACACATACGGGTAATGCCCAGGTCTGTGTGCAGTAACACAAGATGTGAATCTTCAGGAGGTCCCTTTTTTTGTTGTGACACAGAATATGAGTTTTAAGGTGAAGGCTGACTCTATGCAGTGACACAAGATGTGTATGTTTATGGGGACATTCTAAATATGTGACATGAGATATGAATGTTCATGTCTCTGTTGTGCAGTGACACAGGTAATGTCTGGTTGTATTCACCGAGGGTTTGATTGTCGAGGAGCTGTTGTCTTTGTACATTGACTCCGGATGCAAATATGGTGGATGGGTGTGTGTGTGTGTGTATAGTAACACAGGGCATGGATTTAGAAGAAAACTCTGTGCTTTAACGTATTCAGGAAGCAGCTTTGTGTACAGAGACAGAGGGTGTGAATCTTTAGGTGGGAAATCGCTGTGTGATGTGACGCAGGGTGTGACTATCTAAATTAACAGTCTCTGTGTCAGAGAAACCAGGTGTTAAAATGTTCTCTAGGAAGGTCTGTGATCCCAGTGATACAGGGAGTGGATGTACAAGAAGGCAGATTTCTGTGCAGTGACAAAATATGTAACAATGCAGGAGGAAGCTTTATGGACACTGACACTGGGTGTGAATGTACAAGAAGACACAGTGTTGACCCAGGATGTGAATGTTCAGAGGAAGCTTTATGGACACTGACACTGGGTGTGAATGTACAAGAAGACAAGTGTTGACTCAGGATGTGAATGTTCAGAGGAAGCTTTATGGACACTGACACTGGGTGTGAATGTACAAGAAGACACAGTGTTGACACAGGATGTGAATGTTCAGAGGAAGCTTTATGGACACTGACACTGGGTGTGAATGTACAAGAAGACACAGTGTTGACTCAGGATGTGAATGTTCAGAGGAAGCTTTGTGGACGCTGACACTGGGTGTGAATGTACAAGAAGACAAGTGTTGACTCAGGATGTGAATGTTCAGAGGAAGCTTTGTGGACGCTGACACTGGGTGTGAATGTTCAGTGGAAGCTTTGTGGACGCTGACACTGGGTGTGAATGTACAAGAAGACAAGTGTTGACTCAGGATGTGAATGTTCAGTGGAAGCTTTGTGGACGCTGACACTGGGTGTGAATGTACAAGAAGACAAGTGTTGACTCAGGATGTGAATGTTCAGAGGAAGCTTTGTGGACGCTGACACTGGGTGTGAATGTTCAGAGGAAGCTTTGTGGACGCTGACACTGGGTGTGAATGTACAAGAAGACAAGTGTTGACTCAGGATGTGAATGTTCAGAGGAAGCTTTGTGGACGCTGACACTGGGTGTGAATGTACAAGAAGACAAGTGTTGACTCAGGATGTGAATGTTCAGTGGAAGCTTTGTGGACGCTGACACTGGGTGTGAATGTTCAGAGGAAGCTTTGTGGACACTGATACTGGGTGTGAATGTACAAGAAGACAAGTGTTGACTCAGGATGTGAATGTTCAGAGGAAGCTTTGTGGACGCTGACACTGGGTGTGAATGTACAAGAAGACAAGTGTTGACTCAGGATGTGAATGTTCAGAGGAAGCTTTGTGGACGCTGACACTGAGTGTGAATGTACAAGAAGACAAGTGTTGACTCAGGATGTGAATGTTCAGTGGAAGCTTTGTGGACGCTGACACTGGGTGTGAATGTTCAGAGGAAGCTTTGTGGACACTGATACTGGGTGTGAATGTACAAGAAGACAAGTGTTGACTCAGGATGTGAATGTTCAGAGGAAGCTTTGTGGACGCTGACACTGGGTGTGAATGTACAAGAAGACAAGTGTTGACTCAGGATGTGAATGTTCAGAGGAAGCTTTGTGGACGCTGACACTGGGTGTGAATGTACAAGAAGACAAGTGTTGACTCAGGATGTGAATGTTCAGAGGAAGCTTTGTGGACGCTGACACTGGGTGTGAATGTTCAGAGGAAGCTTTGTGGACGCTGACACTGGGTGTGAATGTACAAGAAGACAAGTGTTGACTCAGGATGTGAATGTTCAGAGGAAGCTTTGTGGACGCTGACACTGGGTGTGAATGTTCAGAGGAAGCTTTGTGGACGCTGACACTGGGTGTGAATGTACAAGAAGACAAGTGTTGACTCAGGATGCGAATTTTCAGAGGAAGCTTTGTGGACGCTGACACTGGGTGTGAATGTTCAGAGGAAGCTTTGTGGACACTGATACTGGGTGTGAATGTTCAAGGAGCCACAGTGTTGTCATAGGATTTGAATCTTCAGGAGAATGCAGACTTACAGTCCCACATGCTCTGCTTCTTTTTCAGGGGTGGTTCCTGTGATTCCTGAGATGACTCCAAAGATTAAGGAGGAGGTGGAACTGTCCATCAGCAGTCACTATTCTTCTGATGTGTTACGAACTGAGGAAGAAGACACCTCATTCTTCAGTGAACACCAGAGATGCCCAGTAGTCAAGAAGTCGCTCTCTGCCTGCGATCCCCCGGACCACAAACGGCTGAGGACAAAGCGCCACGAGGCGCTGTCTGCCTGCGATCACCTGGATACAGGGAATTTGCAGATTAAAGAAGAGAATGACTTTGACTCCAAGGAAAGCATTCAAAGCTCCTTTAATGGTGAGATATACGTATTTAATTAAGGTGCTGTCAGAGTGAGGTATCCTGTTTACCTCTTGGTTTAAGACACTCATGGCATGCCCTTCTGTTGTATATTTATTTGTTTGTGTATTTATTACTTTAATTCATGGAATTTGTTTAGCACATGATTAGCAGAAGGTGTTCTTGCACCAGCCGTGATCTGGCAAAGTGAAGCACAGGAAGATACTGAGGAAAAAACCAAGTTGTGGCCGTTTCTAAAGTCTCTCCATTCGGTTTGGCTCCTCAGTTGGCCAGGAGGCAAGCAATTTACCGAATGGGTTTTCTTGGTCTTGGGAATCTGAAAGAGGTAGTTGAAGAGAAGCTTAGATTTCTTGATGGAATATACCAAGTAAACAGTTGTTTGTTGAATGCTGGGTCTGGGTCGACCAAGGCATTTCAGGGGTTGCAAAGCCTTCTGTAAAGAATGTGTTGCTCCACTTGGCGCTAAAGAGGTAGTTTGAGTTGGGGGCTTTGGGTGGTAGACTGAGTAACAAAGGGGCATCACAGGTCTGCACCACTTAGTGATGCTGAGGTGGTACCCGATAGGCCAAGATAAAGGGCCTTAAAGTTATCGAGATGAGAAGCCACCAGTGCAATATGTTCTGTTGTGTCAGAGAACAGGCGCTGTCTCTGCATACTGTGCAATTTCCTGTATCACCCATGTCAACATGTCTTTGGGACTGTTCCACTTTAGTTGGGTTGTCGCCATGGTCCCTTATACACTTGACTCTCCAGTGATCATCAGAGGGGTGTGAGAGATTTGTGGGTGTAGAAACCACTTGAGCATTCAAGGATTGCTACAGATATGGGAAGGTTTGAATCTCGGAAGATGGGTGACAGAAGCAGTTACCCTCCTAGTCAAAGGTATAACTTTATAATGTTTATATCTGTTTGCGCTTTTACGGGAGATGGGCGTTTAACATGAAGATCATATAAATAGCGCGATACAACTGTACACACTTGCAGCAATGAAACGATAATGTGCTATATTACTAACAACCTGGGTACCTGTGGGTACTTGTCAGATTTGGGGGTCTCTAGTTGGCACAGGTAGGTACTTGTGACAAATAGGGACCCTCTCCTCGAGTCAGGATAAGGGGATTACACACCCAAAATAACCCCTGCTCGCCCCCTTGGTAGCTTGACTCGAGCAGAAGGGTTTTACTTCAGAGGTGTTGTAAGTTAAGCAGTTGTGACCACATACAGTAACCCAGTGACAACACTACAAATGGACACCACACAGGTTTTATATGAAAAATAAGTAGACTTTATATAGAGTTACCACAAGACCATAAACAACAAAAATACACACTGATTATCCAGTATTATGGGTGTCTTTCATAGATTCACATGCCTGAATCATTCCCCGTCGTCGAGATGGGAGTCCCAGGTACATAGAAAAGTAATGTCCTATAGACATACATAGAGAAAAGTAGGCCTAAGGGCCTTGCCTTAGTAGCCTATCTATGTCCTTTTGTAAAAAGGACCAAACTCTAGAAGGTAGCCAATCAGCTACCACCTCCCTCTAGAACCTTCCTGCCAGGAGCCTCAGTCTCTCAGATTTTCTACCGCACGTTGTGCTAGGGAGTCTCCACCTGAGTTCTCCTCAGGTTTCAAGGATTTATCTCTTTTCCTCACAGAAGTTGGATATTTTCGTCTAATAACAACAATGGCTGATCAGCAGAAGAAAGGACTTTTCAGAGCCTGTTCATCCTGTGGTAAGAAACGACTGCACGTCGATGACAAGCATGAAACTTGCCTCTACTGTCTTTATCCTGATCATTCTGCAAAAGAATGTAGAATATGTAGAACATTCTCTACAAAGACACTTAAAGAAAGGGAAGGAAGACTGCTCCTCTGGTTGAACAGACTAAAAAACAGAGATGATGCAGTGTCTTCAGAGGACGGAGAAATGGCTTCAGTTTCATCAAAAACGTCCTTGAAGAGGCCAAGGGTTGCTTCCCTTAGCCCTACAGACGTTCCTCCTAAAAAGACTACCACAAAGTCTTCTGAGGTAAAATCCGTCACGTCTGAAAAGGAAGTTCCCACCTTCAGAAAGCCACCTCAGTCATCAACGACGAGTTCGTCGATGCTTTCTTCAAGAAAGACAGCCTATGTCTCCACATCGACGACCACAGTCTCAACGACGATGGCATTGTCAGCCTCCTCATCGACGACGACTATGACTCAATCGTCGACGGCGGGTAAGCCACTGTCATCGTTTATACTTATAAAAAAGCAATCGACGTTGCTTAAAGTTCCGTCGACGGCATCGTCGACGACGACACCGTGACGACGAAACATAAACTGTCGACACCTGCACCGACGACGAAGACGCCATTGATACCTGGCGCATCGTCGACGAAGACATCGACGATGGTAAAGGCATCATCGACGTCGAAGATATCGACGTCGAGCACGCTGTTGACAAAGGCACCGTCGACGACCACGCTGTCGACGACGAAGGCAAGGTCGACGACCACACCGTCGACGACGAAGGTACCGTCGACGACCACACAGTCGACGACGAAGATAGCGTCAACGAAGGAAACGTCGACGAAGGAACCGTCTACGAACGGACCGACGACGAAGGTACCGTCGACGACCACACAGTCGACGACGAAGATAGCGTCAATGAAGGAACCGTCGACGAAGGAACCGTCGACGAAGGGACCGTCGACGAAGGGGCCGTCGACGACCTCACTGTCGACACTTGAAAAACAATCGGCGTCAGCACCGTCGACGACACCGACGACAACATCGTCGAGGCCTTGGAAAAAATCAGATTTAATTCCCCCAAAAAGGAATGATAGGAATCAGATTACGCCAGAACTAACATCCCCAAGTAGAGTACAAGGATTACTCCCATCTTGTCTCCTACAGAGTGATGAATCTGAAGACGACCACTTTGAGCAAGCTACTAGTCCTTCAGATCTCATTGTAAAGTGCCAGAGCACAGATGAAGATGATGTGGTTTTTACGGAAGAGACCGTACATACACAGGTACAACAACTGGTCACTCCTATGGTTTGCCTTCCAGTATCTATTGTCTCAGATCTTCAATTCTTGATCGCAGACTACAAGAAACATTTCCCTGAATCACCAGCGGCACCTTCAAAGGAGAAATCTCCATTATCATCCAAGCCGCATCCATCTCCAAAGACAAGACCACCACCTCTGGATCTTCCTCAGGAGAGAGAAACGGTTCATAATGTTCATTCCTCAGATGACGACGGCGAGGAACCAGAAGAAGGGGAGGTACGGGATGATCTCTCTTTTAACAAAGATGATGAGGATTATATCGCTCATTCTCCGGCCACACCTGAACCTCAGACTTCAGAATCCCCCCCAGTGGACATTGGCGGATTCCACAACTTGGTGGAAAGAGCAGCCACAAGATTCCACATGACTGTAGAATCACAAGAAACAGACTGTTTTCTTTATGATTTTAAAAATCCGATCAGGAAGACAACCAGATCTATTCCCATAATAGAGCACATATGGGATCAAGGTCAGCAATTGATGCAAACACAAGCATCGGTCTCTATAGTGGTGCCCAGACTGGATAAAAAGTATAAGGCACCAACAACAGCAGCTACCTGCCTTAATGCACATCCCAAACCAGATTCTGTAGTCACCCAGGCGGCTCAAAAGAATTCAAGAAATCTGTCCTCACCACTGTCAGCACCACCAGACAAGGAGGGCAGGAAATTAGACAGCATAGGCAAACGCTTTTCAACCACGTCCGCCATGACTGTCAAAATAGCTAACGCCATTGCGTTGATAGGGAGATACAACAGACAATTGTGGGAAGACATTGTCCCATACCTGACAGAAATACCTGAAGACTTAAAGGAGGAAGTCAAATCCCTCCTAAAGGAAGGACAAATGTCAGCATCAGAGATCATCGATTGCGCTGTAGATGTCGCAATGACAGGCTTCAGGCAACTGGCAGGTGCAGCAGTCTTAAGGAGACAAGGGTGGCTCAAAGCAACATCCTTCCGCCAAGAAATCCAAACTAAAGTCTTGGACATGCCCTATGACGGACAGCATCTATTCGGTGAAAAAATTGACGAGGCCCTACAGGCAATCAAAAAAGACACAGATACGGCACGAGCTCTAGGCATGTTACAGTTCAGAAACCAGTCCTTTCGAGGGCACAGAGGTAGAGGTCAGCCCTCTTACAGAGGATCATACCAGGGAAAATCCTCATACTCATATAATCAGGGCCGGTCGCAATACCAGCAGCGACAGCAGCAGCAAGGTCGCCAGACCTCCTATGGAAAATCAAATTTCAGAGGACGAAACCAGAAGAAACCAACAGGCGGACGCCAATGACAGTTTCCAACAGCCAGTCCCTCCACCATCTCATTCTTTCAAAATTGGAGGCAAAATAACACACTTCCTCCACAATTGGAAATCAATAACAACGGATCGGTGGGTGATCCTATTAATCCAATACGGACACTCATTGGAATTCAGTTCAATCCCCCCAACAACTCCTCCTCGCAAGATCCAACACAGACACCTGCGATTACTCCTTCAAGAAATGTCATCAATGTTGAAGAAAGGAGCATTAGCACGAGTCCCATCAGCTCAAAAAGGGAAGGGATTTTATTCCCGATTCTTTCTGATACAACAGAAAAGGAAGAAATGGAGGCCCATACTAGATCTCAGGGCACTCAATTCATTCCTGAAGAGCCAATCGTTTCGGATGGTAACCCTTCAGGAAATCTTAGGATCTCTAGAGGAAGGAGACTTTATGACGTCTTTAGACCTGCAAGACGCATATTACCACATCCCAATACACATGCGCCACAGGAAATTCCTACGATTTTCTGTAGCAGGACAGGACTACCAATTCTGTGTCCTCCCATTCGGCCTCAAATCGGCGCCTCGCGTTTTCACAAAGTGCCTCTCTCCAGTGTCAGCTTTCCTACGTCAGCAAGGCCACCAGGTCTTCCCCTACCTGGACGACTGGCTGGTGAAAGCACCATCTATGAAAGGCGCACAAATGTCTTCCAACGCCTGTCTCAATATTTTCAACAAACTGGGCCTGACACTCAATCATGAGAAGTCAACCTTACAACCCTCCAAAATTATAACTTTTCTAGGGGCAACTATAAATACGTCATCTACAACAACATTCCCATCGCAGGAAAGGAAACAGAAACTAATCACTATGGCCACCGCAGTGACCTCAAAGACCACCATCCGAGTCCGTACTTTCAAGTCCCTTCTAGGGATGATGTCCTCGTGTATACTACTCATTCCTCACTGTCTGCTCAGAATGCGCCCCCTCCAAGAGGCCCTGGCCAAACAGTGGACTCAGTCTACAGACTCTTTCGAGGATCACATCGTGATCACTCCACAAATCACCAAGGCCTTACGCTGGTGGAAAACTTCCACCAACCTATCACAAGGACTAACGTTCCTGCTGCCTCCAACTCCACATGTCATAACTACAGACGCCTCTCTAGAAGGATGGGGAGCAGTCCTTCAAGAATTGCAAATCAGTGGCAAGTGGACAGACCAAGAGAGGAAACTCCACATCAACCTCCTAGAACTGAGGGCAGTTTTCCTATCTCTCCAGGCCTTCCTCCCGCGCATCAAAAACTCAGCAGTGCTTGTGAGAACGGACAACACAATCACAATGCACTACTTAAACAAGCAGGGAGGGACACGTTCGCTGACACTATCTCGCGAATCGCAAAAAATTTGGAACTAGCTAGTACTCCACAACATCAAGCTCACGGTAGAATATGTCCCAGGCAAAGACAACGTCATAGCGGACGCTCTGAGCAGACAGCGGTCTCTGTCCCACGAATGGGAACTCAACCAAAATGTTCTAAACAACATTTTCTCAACATGGGGGAGACCGCAGATCAATCTCTTTGCCACCAGGGAGAACGCCAAATGCCGCAACTTCGCAAGCTGGCATCCCCAATCGGTCACTAGGAAATGCATTTTCCATCGCAAGGCGCAACGTGTTTGCGTACGCATTTCCGCCATTTCCCCTAATAACAAGAGTCATTCGGAAAATGAAGACGGAGCACTGCACACTGATTCTCATTGCCCCGTTCTGGCCGAGGCAGCACTGGTTCACGGACCTTCGTCGCCTCTCAGTCCAACCCTCAATCCATCTGGGACACCATCCATCCCTACTCACGATGTCCAAAGGCCAAGTACTCCACCCGAATCTGAAATCCCTCAGATTATCGGCATGGCTCCTGAGTACAGAGAGTTCTATCAACTAAACATTCCGCAGGAGTACATGAATGTCCTAGCAAAGGCAAGAGCTGACAGCACAAACAAAACGTATTCCTTAAAATGGAAACGCTTTTGCGTTTGGTGTATGGACAACGAGCTCCATCCCTTTCAGACCACTCCGGAACAGCTCCTACCATATTTATTACATTTAGCACAATCTGGACTTGCCCATGCATCTATCAGAGTTCATCTAGCAGCCATCTCCTGCTTCACAAGAACATCAAAAGGAACATCTCTATGGTCACACAGATTAATTAAGCAATTCCTGAAAGGGCTCTACAGATCCTTTCCTCGGCCACGCAGAGTTCCACCTACATGACACCTTAATTAATGAAACATCCGTTTGAGCCCATCCATAGGGCTGATATCAAATACATCTCATGGAAAACAGCCCTACTTTTAGCTTTGACTTCAGCGAGAAGGGTCAGCGAGCTGCAAGCTCTTACCATTCAAGATCCCTTCATGCAGTTCAGGGAAGATAGAGTGATTTTAAGGACTAACCCACGCTTCATTCCTAAGGTCCCTTCGGACTTCCACTTAAATGAACCACTAGTCCTCCGATCATTCTTCCCAAATCCTAGTTCTGCAGCTGAACGATCCCTTCACTCTTTAGACCTAAAGAGATGTCTTAAATTTTACCTAGACAAAACAAAACATATCAGGAAAACGAATCAGCTTTTCATTGCCTTCAGCAGACCAAGAAAAGGCATGCCACTTTCCAAACAAAGCATTTCACGATGGATATCCTCTGCAATTGCCTTTTGCCATGACAAATTTGGACGACCGTTACAGTCCACAGTCCGAGCTCACTCCACAAGGGCTGTGTCCACATCGGCGGCACTATTTGCTGGAGTGCCAATTCTGGACATTTGCAGGGCAGCGACCTGGAAGTCGCCACACACATTCACCAGGCACTACTGCCTGGACACGGAACTGATGCAGGATGCAGCTGTAGGCCAGGCTGTACTTCGCCATCTATTCCAGTGAGATGAGCCATCCTCCTTCCCTCCATGCTTTGTTGGTATGCACATTTCCTTCTTTATTATATTTACTTGTTGATGGTTGCTAGTTGTATGATATGTATTATCTCAGACTGCTTATACTGTATCATCACACATGTGCATAATGTATTGCTCGCTACTCTGATTCAGGCATGTGAATCTATGAAAGACGCCCATAATACTGGATAAGAAATGCGTTACTTACCTGTAACTGCAGTTATCCAGTATTGGTGTCTTTCATAGATTCACATGCAACCCTCCCGCCTCCCCAGGAAGGTCTCCTCTCTCTCTCTCTCTCTGTCATATATTACGCCTACCTAGCTTGGTGCATACGAAAATCTGAGAGATTGGGGCTCCTGGCAGGAAGGTTCTAGAGGGAGGTGGTAGCTGATTGGCTACCTTCTAGAGTTTGGTCCTTTTTACAAAAGGACATAGATAGGCTACTAAGGCAAGGCCCTTAGGCCTACTTTTCTCTATGTATGTCTATAGGACATTACTTTTCTATGTACCGGGGACTCCCATCTCGACGACGGGAAATGATTCAGGCATGTGAATCTATGAAAGAGACCAATACTGGATAACTGCAGTTACAGGTAAGTAACGCATTTCTTACTTTATGATGGTAGATTTAAGCTTAGTTCAGTTCAGTTCTTAGATGCGACACTCTGCGCCAATGTACCTTAAGTTACATTGCGCTTCCACGACAAGCAATGTCGCAGCGCTGGGAAATGCGGCAAATTCATATACAAGGAAATAAAGAAATGAAGATCTTCCGGATGCGACACGCTTCTCGGGGATGCAAGAAGTTCACGGTTCGATGCATAGACTGCAGCGGCGACACCCTTACGATGCGACGGCAACAGCTCCAGTGGCGATGCTCTTCTCTCCAGTGGCGATACTCTTCTCCCACGATGCGTGAAGCTTCCGCTCGATGCGACAACTACAGCGGCGACATCCAAGATGCGACGGCAGCAGGTCTGACGGCGGCGCGCTTCTCGGGGATGCGAGGTGCTCTTGGTCGATGCGGTGCAGTGCGACAGTTCCAGCGGCAAAACCCTCCTTCAGAGTTGCGACGGCGGGCACAGCGACACGCTCCGACCTCATTGCGAGATTCTTCTCCTGATGCGGTGCAGTGCGACAGCTCCAGCGGCGACGCCCTCCTTCGGACTTGCGACGGCAGCAGCAGCGACGGCGACACGCTTCCTCTTCGTTGTGGCACGCTTCTCTCCGATGCGGTGCAGTGCGACAGTTCCAGCGGCGACACCATCCTTCGAAGTTGCAACAGCAGGCCCAGCGACGGCGACACGCTTCTTCTCGTGGAGTCGCGCTCCCAGCTCCTTGCGACACGCAGTTCCTCAGAAGCCGAAAACAGCAGCAGGCACTTCCAAAAGCACTTTAGGGAGCTGGGGGTGAAGTCTGTTGTCCCCGACACTTCAGCAAGAGGCAAGCTCTTTTCCAAGCCCTTGGAGATCCTTCACAAGTTGAAAGCAAAGTACACAAAGTTCCTTTCTCCTTCCTTTGGCAGTTAGGCAACCACTGCAGGCCAATCCCCCAAGCAGCACTTTATCTTGGGAATAGTCTCTCCTCCGTTTCTTCAGGTTCCTCTCCTCAGTAAAGGTTTCTTCTTCTAGTCCAAAAGTGATCCAATTTCATGGGATCAGGGTCCCAATATTTACACCTCATAATCCTTTGTTCTCTGAGGGGAGAGGGGCCTTTGCCCAGTCCAAACCAGTTCTGAAGCACTCTGTTTACCAGACTTCTCCTTTCCCAGTGCAGGGCAGACACATCAGACGCCCCACGGGAGGTGGCTACAGCATTGTGGAAGGCAAGTACAGTCCTGGAGCCCTTTGTTTACATGACTCCTTCTCTTCTTTCAGTGTGCAGGGCAGAGACATCAGCCGCTCCCCAGGGAGTGGAGCCAGCATTGTGGAAGGCAGGCACAGCCCTATTCAAGGTTCCGGTGCAACTCCTCCCTCCCTTCTAGATGCAGATCTCTCTATTCACCACTGGGTGACTCAGCCTGTCACTCACAAAACCAGACATAGGAATACACTACCTAGCAGAGGCAGGTTTGAATGATTAGACAAGCAAAAGTGGTATTTGCAAACACAAAATATTAAAATAAACTTTACTAAAAGATGTATTTTATTATTCTGAGTTCAGGCATACTAAACTCGAATTTCTGCCATGTTCTCTGAGACAGTTAGGATTATAAAATGTACTAACTCTAACACCCCATTCTGGCCTATGGAGAACAGTCAGCCTTGCCATAGTTAAAAACGAAAATGGCTGTAATTAGTGACAAACGAAAATGGCTGTAATTCACTATTAGGACATGCCACACACACTAGGGTTTGTCCTACCTTATACTTACAATGCACCCTGCCCTTGGGCCTACCATAGGGGTGACTGATATGAAGAAAAGGGAAGGTTTAGGGACTGGCAGGTGCACTTGCCCAGTCAGCATAACAGTACCAGACTGCACGCAGGCTCTGCAATGGCAGACCTTTAGACACATTTTACAAGGCTGCTTCTGTGGGTGGCACAACCAGTGCTGCACGCCCACCAGCAGCATTTGGATTTACACGCCCTGGGCACACTCAGTGCACTAGACTAGGGTCTGACAAGTAAACCAAATAGCCAAACATGGAACCACTGATTAATACATCAATTTACAATAGAGAGCACTTGCACTGTGGCACTAGATAGCAGTGGCACAGTGCCCAAAGCATCTAACACCAGCAAAAATACATGAGGCAATAGCAAAAATGGAAGGGAGACCCACGCCAATAGGGCCAGGTCTAACATGTGTCCCCTCCAGCTGAAAAGTGGGGAGACCTACCCTAACTCCTGGGAGTTCTCTTCACTAAGGCGGAAAAATATGGACAGACCATCAGCGTTGGCGTGTTCTGTTCCAGGGCGGTGTTCCACCGTAAAGTCCATACCCTGTAGGGAGAGGGACCACCTCAACAGCTTTGGATTCTCACCCTCATCTGCATCAACCATCTGAGGGGCCTGTGGTCTGTCTGAACCCGGAAGTGAGTCCCAAACAGGTGTAGTGTAGTTCCTATATTCCCAATAGGCTCTGCGCATTGGAATAATATATCCTATAGATTAGACATAGGACTAAGGTCGACTAGGTTTCTATCGAATATAGTAGACTTAATTGTGAGTGCCAGCTAGCTCAGAGGTCACTAGAAACTTTCTCGAATTCACAAGAAGGGATTAGTCTCTGACAACCGCATAAACATTACAACTTTGTTTCCCCAAGATAAAACGTATCTTCAGAGTCGTGGAAACAATATTTCACTCAGTCAATCGTGCATGCTTCGTTTCACTAGAGGTGTAGAGAAAGTAGAAAGACGGGCGTTTTCAATAAAAGGTTTTATTGAACAGTCTTCTTTCTCAAGCATAAGAAATGAACTGCTACACTTGTAAAACTGTTTGTAAAATATAATGCATACAGTATAAATAGTAGAATAAAATAATACTGTAAGATCATTGTATGGTTCCTAAACCATATATAAATACATACATAAATAACTTAGACCTGGCACCATTGGCGTGGGTCTCCCTTCCATTTTTGTTGCTGTTGCCTCATGTGTTTTGCTGGTGTTAGCTGCTCAGAGTACTGTGCCACTGCCAATCAGTGCCACAATGCAAGTGATCCCTGTATAAAATGTATACATTGATTGGATTCCATGCTTGGCTTATTTGGGTTACTGTCAGACCCTAGTACAGTGCACCAGGAGTGCCCAGGGCTTGTAAATCTAAATGCTGCTGGTGGGCTTGCAGCACTGGTTGTACCACCCACAGAAGCAGCTTTGTAAAATGTGTCTAAGGTCTGCCATTGCAGAACCTGCGTGCAGTCTGGTACTGTCATGCTGGCTGGCAAGTGCACCCACTTGCCAGTCCCTAAACCTTCCCTTTTCTTCATATCAGTCACCCCTATGGACAGGGTGCATTGTACGTATAAGGTAGGAAAAGCCCTGATGTGTGTGGCATGTCCTAGTAGTGAATTACAGCCATTTTCGTTTTTCACTATTGCAAGGCTACCTGTTCTCTTAGGCCAGAATGGGCTGTTAGAATTGTTACGATCTACATTCCTAACAGACTCAGGGAACATGGTAGAAATTCGAGTTTAGTATGCCTGAACTCAGAATAATAAAATATATCTTTTAGTAAAGGTTGTTTTAATATTCTGTGTTTGCAAATACCACTTTTAGAAAGAAGGTATTTGCTTGTCTAACCTTTTCAGCCTGCCTCTGCTAGGATGTGTATCTGCTGTCTGGTTTCTGTGAGTGACAGGGCTGGGGAATTCTAGGGGACAGGCTGGGGCAGCCAGGTGGTGAATAGGAAGATTACATCCAGATGGGTGGGAGGAGTTCGCCTAGACTCTGAATAGGGCTGTGCTCTGCCACCACAATGCTGGCTCCACCTTCTGTGGAGCGTCTGATGTCTCTGCCCTGCACACTGAAAAGACAAGCCAGAGTCATATCAACAAAGTGCTCAAGAACTGGACTGAACTAGGCAAAGGCCCCCTGGCCTCAAAGAACAAAAGAATTGTGGTATAAATATTGGGGCCCTGCTCACAAGAATTTAGATCCTGCTGAAACAAAAAGTACCTCTGCCCGACGAGAAGGAACTGGGAAACCTGCAAGGAGGAGTACTGTCCCTGACCTGGGGGATTGGCCTGCAATGGTTGCCTTGCTGCGAGAGGAGAGGAAAAAGACTTAAAAGACTTTTGCTCAACTTGTGCTTGAAACTATCTCCAAGGGCTTGTGGGTGAGCTTGCCCCGTGAATGGAGTCCCAGGACTATTGGGCTCCCACTGCCTCAACAAGAGCTGCTGGACTCTGCCAAGTTTCCCGTGCTGCTGGAGCCACGATCAAAGTACACCTCAAAGACCTGACCGCTGTGAAGCCCTGTGCCAGTTGCCGCCCCATACCGCGTGACTCCGCTCCCTCTATCAGCCGTACCTCGCACCGTAAGGAGAAGGGCCGCACCGCACACCTCTTCATCCTCCCCCTTTGAGCCGCACTGCTCGCTGCACCCCTGCCGCTGGCGCTTGAGATCCGAGCGCACCACAAGGCTGAGTACGGCCCGTACGATCGCAGCGTACTGGCCGCCGTGCACCGTGCTGTCCGGGACGAAAAGGCATCCCCGCTCTGAGGTACGGCTCCCACAACGCACCATAAAGTGAATGCTTGAAGATCAGGACCATCCGCCTCACTCCCCGTGGCCCCGCTCAACGCCTCGCACAGAGACTCCTGCAACGAGTTGGGCTCGCATCAGAGAGGGGTTACACCGCTCCTGGTACGCCTTCGCTTGCACACGCATCGTCTGTGACGGAAACTACAGATTTAAAGGTACTGTGAGATTCGCACCACGTTTGTGTGTGCACCGGACCGGAGAGTCCGCTGCGCCTATTCTGACTCTCCCTAAGCCGTTTTCATCCCCGGGAGAACCGCACAGATAGTACGAAGTGCACAGAACTTATTTAAGCTACGCATATTTAAACAATAACTTTTTTTGCTAAACAAGTATTGTGGATTATCTCTGAAGTTACATGGTCTTGTGCTAAGCCTTTATATAAAAGATACTTATTTTTATACAAACCCTGGTGTGGTGCCCATGTGTGGTGTTGTCACTGAGTTACTGTATGTGTTCACAAATGCTTAACCTATAACGCTTTGAGATCAGCCTTGTCTGCTCGCGCCAAGCAACCTAGAGGGTGAGCAGGGGTTATTTTAGAGGGTGATCCCCTAATCCTAACTAGAGGAGAAGGTCCCTGCTTGTCACAAGTACCTACCTGTGCCAACCAGAGACCCCCAAATCTAACAATAACAGAGGCTAAAAGTACTCAACTGGTGCTTCTAAAATACACCTACCCCGGTGTACCTAACCTAAGCTTAGTATGATGGAAGAAGTAAGTGAGGTGTAGCATAAATGTAGTATTCTTTTGCTAAGAATCTGCTCAAGATTTCTCTAAGGGTCTAATCAGCTCCGTACCTTAGTTTAGAATGAAGAAGGTCAGTCTCGGACTCGATTTTCCAACAACCCGCAAGGGTAGCTTGGAAACACTAGAGCTGGATTTCTCGGCAGGAGAAAAGACAGCGTCTCTCTCAGTGCGTCTGCTGGAGGGTCGGCTTCCTTCGGCACTTGCTGTAGCAGGGCATGTCAGGCAAGTAGATAGTCGAACTGCTCCAAACCACTGTGTGTTTGCTTGGGCAAGTGTGGGCATATTTATACCTTGAAGGTGCAGACTTTGACGTAAGGTTGGACATAATAACATCATCCAAGAGTCTCAGTTCTTTGAAAACTCCATGAGTTCTTGGACAAATCAATATTAAAGCAAGGGGAAGTCCCCGGCTGCTGAAGCTGAGTTTTCCAAGAAATCGTTGTGGATTTTCAGAACTAGTGGAAGTAGCCCTGCCTTATTTGGACTGCATTAGCTATGCGTAACTATGATTATGATTTCTATGCCTATATAAGGATATGGTGATTTATACCTATATAAGGGCATGAATCGGGAAAAGTACAATAGGGTCCTGAAATGATACATAACACAGGTATGGTCTCAGCTTCTTCAGTGCCCAGACCACAGCAAATGCCTCACGCTCAATAGCACTCCACCTCTGTTCCTGTGGAAGTAACCTTCTACTGATAAAGGCTACAGGTTGATCTAGGCCTCATTCATCTGTGACAGAACAGCCTCCGCACCATGCTCTGAAGAGTCTGTTTGAACAATAAACTTGCTTGAGAAGTTGGGTGCAAGGAGCACGGGCGCCGTGCACATGGCAGCTTTCAGGGCCTCAAACGTTTTCTGACAGGTGTCTGTCCAGATCAACTTCTTGGGCTGCTTCCTGGAAGTCAGCTCTGACAAGGGTGCAACAATGTTGCCATACCCCTTGACAAACCTCCTGTAATACCCTGTGAGATCTAAGAAGGCTCTCACCTGTGTCTGGGTTTGGGTGGCTCCAAAGCCAGGATGGTTTTAATCTTGGGTTGTAGGGGCGCCACCTGGCCGCTCCCAACTTGGTGTCCCAAGTACACCACAGAACCCTGCCCGATCTGGCACTTACTCACCTTGATCGTGAGGCCTGCTTTCCCCAGCGCCATCAACACTTCTCAGATGTGGCGCAGATGTTCCTCCCAACTGGCAATGAACACCGCGATGTCATCCAAGTAGGCGGCACTGAATTCCTCCAGTCCAGCCGACACCTGGTTGACCAACATCTAAAAGGTGGCAGGAGCATTCTTCATCCCAAAGGGCATAACGCGGAACTGGAAATGCCCATCTGGTGTGGGGAATACTGCCCTCTCTTTTGCCCCATCAGTCAAGGCGATCTGCCAGTACCCAGACGTTAAGTCAAACGTGCTGAGGTACCGTGCAGCCACTAGCCGATCAATGAGCTCATCAGCTCTGGAGATGGGGTACGCGTCAGTCTTCGTGACTGAATTGAGCCCTCTGTAGTCCACACAGAACCGGAGTTTGGGTGTGGCACCCGGCACTGCAGCTTTCGGGACCAAGACCACTGGGCTGGCCCAAGGACTGCTGGAGGACTCAATCACCCCAAGAACAAGCATCTTTGAGACCTCCTCTTTGATGCAACCCTCACCCTGTCAGGTACCCTGTAAGACTTGTGCTTCACAGGTAAGCTGTCTCCTGTGTCCACATCATGGACGCACCAATCTGTGACACCAGGAACCAGGGAGAACAGATCAGAAAACTGTCCCAGCAACTGGCGGCAGTCATTCTGTTGCTCATGGGTCAGGGTGGAAGGGAGGTTAATACCACCCACTGACCCATCTTGCTCTGAGGCCGACAGGAGATCAGGAAGAGGCTGTCTCCTCCTCCATCCAGCATCTTTTGCCAAGAGCATGCCCACGTCAGACTTCTCTAGGTGGGGCTTAAGGCGGTTGACATGTAGGACCCTTAAGGGGTTCCTAGGAGACCGCAAGTCCACCAAGTAGGTAACTGGACTCTTGCGCTCCACAACCTCAAACGGTCCGGTCCACTAATCCTGGAGTGCACAGGGCTCCACTGGGGCCATGACCCACACTTTCTGGCCTGGTTGAAGCTTTACCAGAGTGGCATTCTGGTCTTACCAGCGCTTCATCTCCTCCTGGCTGGCTTCCAGCTTTGCCTCAGCGAGTTGCCTGAAATGCCTAGTGTGGTTCCTGAAGGCTAGCATGTAGCTATATACATCCTGGGGAGGTTTCCCAGCCTTCTTTCACCAAACTCAGAGGTCCTCTGACCGGGTGTCCATAGAGGAGCTCAAAGGGGCTGAACCCTAGAGATTTCTGTGGCACCTCCCGGTATGCAAACAATAGGCACGGTTAAAGGACGTCCAGTCCGGCAGTCCAACCATCTTCAAGCAAGTTGTTTTCTCCACCTTTTCCAAAGGGGAGCGCTCCAAATCATTTCCCAACAAACAGTCAATAGGCATGGCGGGCCTCACAGCTACCTGAAGAGAGCCAGAGAACCGCCCCCCCCCCCCACTCAAAGGGAACCTGAGCCATTGGACAATGGCTCTCTGTGTTGTTGACGTTAACAACTCGGCAAAATGAATGAGGGGCAATCTGCTCTTGAGACACCAGGTGACACCTGACAGCTGTCACACTGGCTCCTGTATCTCTAAGAGCTTCCACCTTTTGGCCATTGACGGTTACTCGCTGCCCATATTTCTTAGTGTTCCTGGACAGCTGAGCTTCTGAGACCATCTCACTGTCTCCTAAAGAGACTAAGGTAATCTGTGCGGGACCCCACCCACCTTGGACATCAATCTCCTCCCCCAAGGCTACACTAGCCATCTGCCGGGGCGGAGCTCCAGTGGGTGCTTGTTTACCAAACAGGCTGCACCTGGTATCATTCGCCTTATGACCCAGGTCACCACACTTGTAACATTTCAGGGGCCCCTGGGGAACAGGACTGCCTGTCGGGCCCCTTGCTTTCTTTCAGGGGGAGGTTGGGAACCTTTCACGGGATTCCCTTGGAGACTACTTTGGGGCCCTTTGCAGAACTACTTCTGTTTACCCTTGTCCCCCCCCCACTCTTCTGCTGGGGACCCTGCCCACCTTTGGCTGAGTCTCCCATGTGACCCTTGTGGACCCGGGTGCTCACCCCCTGGTCCGCCTCCTCAGAAAGCTTCCTAGGGTTAGTCAGCTTGCTATCTATCAGATGCTGGCGCAGCTCTGGAAAACAATTATCAGACAAGTGCTCCCTTGTAATAAAATCAGAGACCTTGAAAATCATTAACCTTGCTGCCCTTCACCCAACCATCCAAAGCTCTGCAAAAGAAAGTGACATATTCAACCCAAGTACTGTTTTCTAACTTTTTTGCATTTCCTGAACCTCTGCCTATAGAGCTCAGGTGTCAAACCATATCTAGACATCAATGCATCTTTCATGTGGCTGTATGAATTGTGGACTTCAGAAGGCAAGTCTAACAATGTATCCCGCCCCTCACTGATGAACCTTCCCCACAACCCCGCTCCCCAATCTCTCTCAGGGGGCCGTTGGGAGGACATGGCTACCTCATAGGCTCTGAACCACTGGCCAGTATCATCATTTTGGTAAAACTCCTTCACCACATCCTTGAGAATATACACTCTACTTTCTGTATGGACTGACAGTACGCTGCTACCAGAGGGAGTAACTTCTAAACGTTTGGTCTTAAACGCCAACTCCCTCAAAACTTTTTCATGCTTAAACTGCATTTTCTTTTCCTCAAGATCTAACCTTCTATTTTCTAATTCCAGTTGCCTATTCACCTTGAACTTGGTCATCTCCATTTCATGCCTTCTTGATGTTTCTCTGTCCTCCAACTCCTCTGGAGACAGACTTTTGTTAGAAGCACTGCTACATGTGGGGGAAGGTATCGTCCCTCCTCCTGAGCCCACTGGCCCTTCCTGTTACACAATTGCCAGGTCATCCTCCTCAATCTCAGGATTTTTCCTTGCTTCTACCTACGCCCTCAGCGCCTTCTAGAATTCTTCCTTCACTATGAACCCAGAGGTGGAAACATTGAACTTTTTACAAAAGTACTTCAGGTGTGCAACTTTGTAGCATTCCAAATTCTCTTCTTCCCATTCAAGATCAACAGAGAACACGGATTCTGCTCTCTCTACGACAACTGATTCAGGCATCTTTCAAAAATAGAACGAAAAATCCAAAAAGGAATCTACCAAAAAGTATGTGGTTGCGTTATGGTCTGCACTCACTAAGTAGTGCTCACCAGTCACTGTACATGAGTCACAAATGCAAATCCAGAATCCCATTGATGCCACCAATGTTAGATTTGGGGGTCTCTAGTTGGCACAGGTAGGTACTTGTGACAAATAGTGACCCTCGCCTCTAGTCAGGATAAGGGGATTACACTCCCAAAATAACCCTTGCTCACCCCCTTGGTAGCTTGGCACGAGCAGAAGGGCTTTACTTCAGAGTCGTTGTAAGTTAAGCAGTTGTGACCACATACAGTAACCCAGTTACAACACTACAAATGGACACCACACAGGTTTTATATAAAAAATAAGTAGACTTTATATAGAGTTACCACAAGACCATAACCAACAAAAATACACACTATGATTACTTTAAGATGGTAGATGTAAGCTTAGTTCAGTTCAGTTCTTAGATGTGACACTCTGGTCAATGTACCTTAAGTTGCGTTGCACTTCCACGACAAGCAATGTCGCAGCAATGGGAAATGTGCCAAAGTTCAGATACAAAGAAATAAAGACGTGAAGATCTTCCAGATGCAGCACGCTTCTTGGGGATGCAAGAAGTTCTTGGTTCGATGCGTGGACTGCAGCGGCGACACCCTTACGATGCGACGGCACCAGCTCCAGCGGTGACGCTCTTCTCCCACGATGCGTGAAGCTTCCGCTCGATGCGACAACTACAGCGGCAACATCCAAGATGCAATGGCAGCAGCTCCGACGGCGGCGCACTTCTCGGGGATGCGAGGTGCTCTTGGTCGATGCGGTGCAGTGCGGCAGTTCCAGCGGCGACACCCTCCTTCGGAGTTGCGACAGCAGGCACAGCGACGGCGACACGCTCTGACCTCGTTGCGAGATTCTTCTCCAGATGCAGTGCAGTGCGACAGCTCCAGCTGCGACACCCTCCTTCAGAGTTGCGACAGCAGCAACAGCGACGGCGACACGCTTCCTCTTCATTGCGGCACGCTTCTCTCCGATGCGGTGCAGTGCGACAGCTCCAGCGGCGACACCCTGCTTCTGAGTTGCGACGGCAGGCCCTGCAATGGCGACACGCTTCTTCTCGTTCAGTCGCGCTTCCAGCTCCTTGCGACACGCAGTTCCTCTGAAGGCCCAAAACCGTAGCAGGCAGTTACAAAAGAACTCTGGGGAGCTGGGGGGTGAAGTCTGTTGTCCCTGAGACTTCAGCAGGAGGCAAGCACTTTTCCAAGCCCTTGGAGATCCTTCACAAGTTGAAAGCAAAGTACACAAAGTTCCTTTCTCTTTCCTTTGGCAGTAAGGCAACCACTGCAGGCCAATCCCCAAAGCAGCACTTCAGCTTGGGAATAGTCTCTCCTCAGTTTCTTCAGGTTCCTCTCCTCAGTAAAGGTTTCTTCTTGTAGTCCAAAAGTGATCTAATTTCGTGGGATCAGGGTCCCAATATTTATACCCCAAAATCCTTTGTTCCCTGAGGGGAGAGGGGTCTTTGCCCAGTCTAAACCAGTTCTGAAGCACTCTGTTTACCAGACTTCTCCTTTCCTTTCACAGTGCAGAGCAGGCACATCAGACGCCCCACAGGAAGTAGAGCCAGCATTGTGGAAGGCAGGTATAGTCCTGGAGCACTTTGTTTACAGGACTTCTTCTCTTCTTTCAGTGTGCAGGGCAGAGACATCAGCCGCTCCCCAGGGGGTGGAGCCAGCATTGTGGAAGGCAGGCACAGCCCTATTCAAGGTTCAGGTGCAACTCCTCCCTCCCTTCTAGATGCAGATATCTCTATTCTGTGGAGAAGTGTGGCTCAATGGTTAGAGCGGCAGACCCAGATGCAGAGGTCCTGCCCGGACCAGGGTTCAATTCCCGCCTCAGGCGGGTCTTGGGCTAAATTTCCCCGGACCTGACAATTCTTGCCTCGTGCCTATTCTAATCATGGGTCCCACGCTGCAACTCTGGGCAATAGCTTGCTTAATCTCCACAACGGCCCCAGCAGCGCCAGGATGCCTGGCCTCACCTTGGGGGGCCCAGGAGTGGGCACTTCACATGGAAAGGCAGGAGGGGTTCCAGAGCGGTATGTGTACAGCGCCGTGATACCCCTTGGGGTGATTGTGCGCTATATAAGCACTACAACATTAACATTAACATTAATATTCACCACTGGGTGACTCAGCCTGTCACTCACAAAACCAGACATAGGAATACACAACCTAGCAGAGGCAGGTTTGAATGGTTAGACACGCAAAAGTGGTATTTGCAAACACAAAATATTAAAATAAACTTTACTAAAAGATGTATTTTATTATTCTGAGTTCAGGCATACTAAACTCGAATTTCTGCCATGTTCTCTGAGACAGTTAGGATTATAAAATGTACTAACTCTACCCCATTCTGGCCTATGGAGAACAGGCAGCCTTGCCATAGTTAAAAATCGAAAATGGCTGTAATTAGTGGCAAACGAAAATGGCTGTAATTCACTATTAGGACATGCCACACACACCAGGGCTTGTCCTACCTTATACTTACAATGCACCCTGCCCTTGGGCCTACCATAGGGGTGACTGATATGAAGAAAAGGGAAGGTTTAGGGACTGGCAGGTGCACTTGCCCAGTCAGCATGGCAGTACCAGACTGCACGCAGGCTCTGCAATGGCAGACCTTTAGACACATTTTACAAAGCTGCGTCTGTGGGTGGCACAACCAGTGCTGCAAGCCCACCAGAGCATGCGTATGATCCCACCCAGAAGCATGCGTACGATCCCACTGCTTCCTGATGGTCTCCTGGTTTGGATGCGGATCCTGTATCTTCAATGCGCACCTAGAATGGCTGCTAGTTTTGATCTCTCAACCCTGACCCTAGGTGCATTAAAATGTTGCATAAGTAAGTGCAGTGAGTCCTGATTTATGTCACCCGGACTCCTGTGCCAGATTTATTGTGGCAGCTCATGTCCTGTTTGTTGACCCTTGTCCTCGGGGAATCTATGGATCCACTGCAGGGAGTGCATGAGGGTCCTAGCGTGCTCTCAGCATTGTGATCTGCGAGGTGTGCACAGAGGAGAGGGATGACCTCGGCCTTCAGCAGAGAAGGAGGCTTTGATGATTTTTGTCAGTCTTGTCGCTATTTCTCCTCCATGATGTATGACAGCCTTGTATCTCTTCTGTGTCTGTGAACTGTGGCAGCCTTGTGTCTCTTCCTCCTCTGTGAAGTGTCACAGCCTTGTATCTCTTCCTCCACCGTGATATGTTACACCGTTTTGTGTCTTCCTCCACCATGATGTGTGAAAGGTTTGTATCTATTCCTCTGTGAGGTGGGACAGTGTTGTGTCTCTTCCACCGCTGTGATGTTTCAAAGCCTTCTCTGTCGTCCTCCTTCGTGATGTGTGAAAGGTTTCTATCTCTTCCTCCTCTGTGAGGTGTGACAGAGTTGCCCGTGTTCCCTAAACCTAATATTTGAGAGTATTGACACTGCTCCTGTTCTCTGGTGTGTGACAGTAGTGTTCTCCTTGAGGTGTGGATGTGTTGGTGCTGTTCCTGTCTCCACTTTCTTTTCTCCTGTCTTCCATTGCCAGTTGTTTCTGGTGGCGGTCTGAACCCTGGCTGCCCGCTGCAAACGAGCGTATTCAATTCCCTATACTCTGGAATTGTCATGTGATTGTTGAATAGCGCTTTGGTTAATAGATGGCTTGTGTATTTCTTTCAATCCACAGAGCACGACATCTATCAGAACAATATTGAAGGATTTACTGTAACACAAGAATCAGGTGAGAGAATTATGGGAAGATTCAAAGGAAATGTTCCCTTGAGTCTGGAGATGGGGGAATCCAACAAGAGTCTGGCTGCAGCACGAAGGAAGCAGGTGGCATCTGGTGGAGAAGGACCAGCCGAGCCCCCTGAATGTGCAAGTGATATCAGTAGATCAGATGACTGCTGTGAACAAAAAGGGACATGCACACACAAACAAGAACAGGATTTTAGTGACTCTGGTAATAATTTGAACAATTTGTCCAATCTGGTTCCATATCAGCAAGTGCCTTTGGCATACAGCCAACACGAGACGGGTTTTAGCCGAACATCGACTCTGATCATGCACCAGCAGATGCACACAAGAACAAAACCATACATGTACCATGTCTTTGATAAGAGCACCAACAATTCAACACTCCAGGTCACGCATGACCAGATCCAAATGGGAGATAAACGACACACATGCTATGAATGTGGCAAGAGCTTTCGGTGGCCTTCACTTCTAGTTCGACACCATCGAATACATACTGGCGAGAGACCATTTGTTTGTAATGTGTGTGGGAAAAACTTCAGCCAGTCATCACACTTAGCAACTCACCAGAGATTGCACACAGGCAAGAAAAGGACGACAATGAAGCCGCCGATGGAAGGCTCCGCCATGCAGCGTTGGAGACATTCCCCAACCTCCTTTCTTGGTGCGATGTGCCAGTGGCAGAAAGAATGATCTCACAGGGGCTTGGCAGAGTAGCTGGACCGGCCCGAGGAGTCCTTTAATCCACTAGGTTAACTCTGTACCAGAGAACAGTAGTTGAAGATGAATATGTACCTATTGTTAGGCTGATCACAGTAGAGTGCCCTTATGACTGTGTCAGTCCCTGCGGGGGAAAGCAGACATTATTATCACATGGGAAGAAATGCAAATGGAGAAAAGTACATGCAAGTCATCTGCATTGTGTACGCTACACCAGGGTCTACCAAAAAACCCAAATGGTATGTGTGTGGGCAAATGCTGAAGGTGGTGCATTGCAGACTTGTGTTTGCTGGCTGTTTTAGAAGCTACTCAGAGTTATTTGCCTAAGAAGGTAGGGTGCCATGTGCAATAAACACACCTGTGCTTGAGAGAATAACAGTCTAACGGTAAAAGCCATGGGCGTCCGTGCCCTGTGGGTATAATGTGCTCAGCACCCAAGAGCCGTGTATTCAGAACTGGAGTGCCTAACTCGCCCACGGACGCTGCACAGGGGCCCAGACTAGACCTGTCTACAGGATGATGCAAGGGGTTGACAGTTGCCACAGAAGATAGTGTCCAATGCGCCTGGAAACCTCCGGGTAGCTGAGCGCCTTATAAATTTAATTTAATAATAATTAAAAAAATGCATAATCAGGCAAAGAAATTAATCTTTTAAAGTATCTACTATTGGTACCAGCCGACTGTGCTGCACACATAAACAATGTTGAAATGTTTGTGGGTGGCACAAAAAGAGCTGAATTAGCAATAATGTATGCTGCTTTTCTACCAGTGAACCTGTCTGAAAGTAAGAGAGCAAATCCACCCCGCTGCAGCATCTCGTTGGTGTTTCCTCCCCGATGGAACCTCAGACCGGCGAATGGGAGGAAGGGCTGCTCTGTGGTCATCATCAAAGGCGACCTGGTGGAAGGGTAAACGTTTCTGGGACTGATCGCGCTTCGCTGAGCAGCGCAGTTGCTTCAGCTGACGACGTTCACCCAACGCTCTGCTCTGTATTTTTCTGATCTGTATTTCTCTGATCTCCTCACCTGAAGACCAGGCACTTTTGGGACCCTTCCCCCTTGCTGTGTTGTACCAGTTCCAGTCCTGTCCCTCCCACTCCCTTGGCATTGTAGCCCCAGGTACTGCATAGCACTGCGTTGCTTGAAAGCTTTAAAACGTACCAAGAGAGATGGGTTAGACATTTCCTGCTGCCTTTAGGAATTTGCTGCAGTTTCCAAAACTTTCAATCAAATGTGCGTTGCCTCCAGTTAACAGGGACCTAGACGTACTTTCACCTACAGAATCCAGCTGGAGGGGACTTCTTAGATCATTAGGATTGATTAGAAACGTGCTGTCAGCTTGGACCTTCTTTTTGAACCCTTCGCAAAACTCTTTTGATTCCATCTGACAGATTACTCTCTTCGAGACTGGTCAAGCCCACCCCCATGGCTGAAGCCAAGCTTGTATTCTAGCAAACAAAAGACAGGTCAATATCTTAAACCATGTTTTAGATACCTCTTAAGTTAATATTCCAGCTCAGAATTCATTTGAATACTGTGTATTCTAAGAGTGATTTGTTTTTTTAGGGATTCTATCATTATAGCGAATCCACCTCAACCAAAGCTACCTTTGCTTCACGTGACGCAATAATCCTGCAAAATGATCTTGAATAAAATGGTTTTTACTCACCCACGTCCACTGTCTCCAACTCCCTGCTCAACCCTAAACCTAACACAAATGCAAGTAACCTACACCTTAAACCTAACTCCAGACATAACCCTGACCCGCGCGTTGACCATACCCCTCTCACAGACCCAACCATCGAACACTCTCTAACCAGCAACCTACACCATCACCCCTACCCCAGCCATAACCAGTACACTACCCTAAACCTCCCATTGACCATCTGCCGACCCATCACCCAGCCTTTCAGCATCCGCCAACCTTAACCGCTAAATTTTAAGCTTGTCCTTAATCCTTAACCTAGCCTTATTTGACCCATCACCTAAATCCTCATGTTAATCATAACTTTCTTCCTAACCCAACCTTTCACGATACTCCAACCCTGTCATTATCCTTACCTTAACCTATTCATAACCCTGACCCTACTGTCATCCATAACCTTATCCATATCTCAGCCTTCATCGTACTTGAACCTTCACATTCATCACCTATTCATAAGCTTAGCCTTCATGTTCACCATAGTCCTCTTACTAACCCAGTCTCTTCACATTATTCAACCCTCACATTCATCCATGAATTATTCATAAACAACCCTCATATTATCCATAACCGTATCCATATCCCAGCCTTTCATCGTACTCTAGCCTTCACATTAATCCATATCATAACCTATTCTTAACCCTAACTCTCATGGTAACAATAACCCTCTTCCTAACCCAATCCTTCACGATATTCCAACCCTCATATTAATCCTTAGCTTATCCATGAACTATTCATAAACAACCCTCATATTAACCAAAACCTTATCCCAGCCTTTCATCATGCTCTAACTTTCACATTAATCTTTACCTTAACCATAACCTTTTCATAACCCTGACCCTCATGTAAACTGTAAGCCTAACCCAGCCCTCCACCTTCATTTAACTTTTAACCCTCTTTTTAATACTTACCCCGGCCATAACGACCCATAACCCTAACCCTCATGTTTACCAGGAATATAACCGTGCCCCTAACCCAAGCCTTCACCTCGCCTTAATCCTTACCCCAGCTCCATCTGATCCATCACCCTAACCCTTGCATTGACCACAACCCTCTTCACTTACCCAATTATTGTCCACTCTCTAGCCTGTGATCACCTCCTTTACCCCTGCACCAGCTGGACCCGAGCGACGTCCCTACTCCTCGTGTTGACCATAACTCCCTCCCTGACCCAACCCTCCCAAAAATAAACTCAAATCTTCTACAAAACGACACATGTAGATGGAAAATGGCACCTTTGGCCGAGGACTGACTGAAGTTACCAAGCAAAGCTAACTGGAAGTTATTTCAGTTTATAAGAAGGAGTTTAGAAATTATCAGTGTTACATACATTTTAAAAATAGCTCTTAGTGTTTCAAAGGATGTTTTTGTAGTTAATTCATTGTGCTAGTTCTTGAGCTGTGCCCACCTGCAAAGCCCCCTTGGTGGCAGCAGCAGTAATACATTCTCTCACTGAAGAGATGCACTTCCTGTCACGTGTTCTGATGCACCTTCTGTCTTTTCTTCAAGTTTTTTATTTTCTCGGGATGTTGTTCTTTAGAATAAGATTTGAAGGTGATGTACTTTACCTTTGCTGATTCCAATGTCGCTGACTTGTGCACACAAACCTCAGACTTGCTCCCTTCTCTCTCAAGGATGGTCCCTTGCAAGTGGCCCTATGGCCGACACCAGAAGGAGCGCGTGATGGACCCCGTTTATGACAACGGTGTGAGCTGAAGTTGGCCAATGGACAATTTAGGGCTAGATGTAGGTAATTGACATTTACCGATTCAAAAATACCGAATTTTACCGATTCGGTATTTTCGAATCGGTAAATGCTATGGAGATAATTTTTCGGTAAAACATACCGAATCGTTAAGATTCGATATTTACCGAATCGGTAATTACCGATTCAGTAAAATTGGGACAAAGTCAAGGGTGGCAGGGTGTCCCTTTGACACCCTGTTGCACCCCTGATTAGTGCTTGTGTGCACATGTAGCACACATACATGCCCTAAGGGCATGTATGTCTGTCACATGGCACAGGTGTAAATGCACAGATTTGCATTTACATAGGAATTCGTTATTTACCACCAACTATTAGTTGGTGGTAAATAACGAATCCTTAAAGCCCAGAAGCAGTCTTTGAAGTGCTTCCTACATTTCATTTACCGATTCGGTGAATACCGAATCAGTAAATGATGATTTGGTAAATACCGAATCGGTAAATACCGATTCGTTATTTACCAAATCGGTAAATGTGCCTCCTACATAGGAAAAGTCTATTACCGGCCACCCCCTGGTAATAGCCTTCCTACATCTGGCCCTTAGTTCTTGGTTCCAGTTTGAGTAGGTCACACAGGAGATCCTGAGGACGGCACACAAACCCTGCCGGCTTCATGTGGTTGAGACTTTTCTTTGTTACATATTTAAAACATAAGAAGTTAATCAGAGAATTTTCAACAGGAACAATTTACAGGCCCTGGTCAAATGGATATGGAACAATTAAAAAGAAGGTATCCCTCATAGACTCACTTCAACGTCACGTGTACTCAAATGCTTTCATTAGCAAATCCCTAAAACATACACATTTATTGGAAATATCTGAAAAAACAGTCCTCTTTTTCTAAAACAAATTAAAAATATTCCCAATGTATTAGTGGCATCTAGATCGCGTGTGTAACCCAACAAGTCTAAATCCTGAACACGGACTGAATGCCGAACATTAAAAACTTTGTGCGAAGAAGCAAATGTCTGAGTTTTAAAACCCAAAGACAGTTCGAGAGTGAAGGCTTCATTGGGGACTTGCAGCTCCAACACATGCACAGTAGCCAGCTTTTTCATAAATCCCTTAAATTGCCATGTTGGATGTTGCGACGTGAATGTCCCCTGATGGTGTACAGTTGTTTCCCCTGCTTGCGTACCTGACTCCAAGTATCTGGGGTCCTAGTTTAGAGTATGACATGGCATTTTGGCTTATGTTGGCTGAATGGCAGCCTATTGGCCCATGGACCGAAAGGTCTGCTAGCCGTGGGCCTGGTTTCAGGCACCAAGATCCACGCCCCTGGATCCGTGCATGTAGTCTAGTGACGAGCCTGAGTGAACATGAAGGACACAGGCCCGCGGGATCCATCTTGGAAGCCTCAGGCCTATTCATGTGCACAAGATGGAAGTGTAGTTGCTTTCCCACAGAGTGAAAGTGCCTGCTGACATTCCTCAGACTAGAGGGAGGGAACCCAGACACTGGAGTGAGGAAGGAGGAGGCGTGCTTCCGGTTAGAATTTCAACCAGGTCCTTTATGATAAAGAGGACTGCGGATTACTTTTCCTGAAGGTGACATTTGGTGGATGGCCGGGGTGAGGAGCGGGCCTGCAGTGTCTGTGTTGTGGTGCAAAGTGTCCTCTAGTAGGGGAGCGGCTGTTGCCTCTCTTCTTTATCACATCAAGTGTGGCTGCTGATAGACTGTTGATCTTCAGGAGCAGACGGCTCACACCTCTTTATTCATGCGAGAGTTTTGTATCGCACGAACATGAACCGAAGGTATCAGAGCACTTTACAGAGTAACACAACAGTAATAGCATGAGGTACATATATATTTCACAACTCCCTTCTTTCCACAAAGGGAAAAAGTCACAAGCAACAGTTGGTTGCGAAACGCGTTGGTTCTTACTTTGCTTTGCTGGAGTATTGATAATGATATAAAAAGGATTGGGAAAGGAACTTCGTGGAAAGAAGGGCGTTGTGAAATACATTGAAGCGGGGCTCTGCTTGGTAGTCAAAGCACCGGTGATAAGAGCGCCATTGGACTGCATAATCGAGCCAAGACTGTGGATATATATATACGTATATATATATATATATATATATATATATATATATATATATATAATGGTAAAAAAAAGCAAAGCGCATATAGTGGGATATGCAACAAATTAGCAGCACACTGGTGTTACACAAAGTGTCAATAAAATAATAATAATACACAACAACAATTGTATAAAAAGTGTCCAAGGGTAGGCAGAGTAGCTGCATAGATTCACCCGAACAGGTGAACGCATATGGCATCTTAGAGCTAGCGTGCAAGGCAGCTTGCCACTTGACAAAGTAGAACAATATCAGTCGTACGAGGTACATTGAAAGCAAAATAAGAATATAGAGCGCACAGTGCGAATTGGAATACGTAAACGGAATAGCAGCGTTATACAAGTTATATAAAAGTGAAAATAGCCCTACAAATAGACAATTAGTCACAGAATAGTATGAGTAACAGTGTATATAAGAGTGCTGAAGTAGATATTGAAGGGGATTGCATGGCGTAGAGGCAAGAGGCAGAGTATTCCCAGAGGTAGCAATGAGTAGAGTTTCGAGAGGGGGTGAAGTGAAGCATATTTCCAAGACTTACAGCATGTTAAGGAGTGACGGGAAGCAGCTGACAAATGGAGGGCGGGGTCAACCAGGGAGCGAGGGCGTTGCCAGGTCCACAATGAGAAAGGAATTTGTTGGACTGGAATATTTTAACTTCTTTCTTGAAGAAGGATGTGGATGGGTTACATGTGATGTCAGTAGAGAGAGAGTTCCAGATTTTAGGGGTCATTTCAGAGAAGAAACATTAGTAAGTTTTCTTTTTCTGGAAGTTCTGTGGCTTGAGCATTAAGGAGCTCTTACATCTGGAGGATCTGTTCCCACCAAAAAAGGGTTGGATTCTGGGACAGGTAGGAAGGGGTGTTGTGGTGCAGCTCTTTGAGTCATGCAGGCAATTTTAGGATGCATCCTGGCCTCGAGTGGTAACCAATTTACAGATTGTAGGTCAGGGGTTATGTCATCGCATTTTTTTATCCTGTGATGAGCATGGCTGCTGCATTGAGAGTAGCCTTAAGAGGGGCAAGTGAGGTTTTCGGGAAGCCCACAAGGGTAGCACTACCATAGTCTAGCTTCGGAAGCACACGTGCTTGAGTTGCAATTTTGAGGTCAGCCGTGGGTAGAATAGGTTTAATTATCCTAAGGATATGCAACTAAAGGTTGGCTCCTCTAGTGCTGGCACTACTGTGTTTTTGCATGGAGAGGTCTTTGTCTAGGATGATACCTAGGGATTTGGCGGAGATGACGATCTGTGGGGTGCAATTCAAGTCAGGGAGACGAGGGAGCCATTCTTTGATGTTAGGAGTGGAGGTGGGTGGAGCAATCAGTAAGAATTCAGTTGTAATGGCATTGTTTGAGGTGATTGCAGGGTCAGCCCTATTCAAGGTTCAGGTGCAACTCCTCCCTCCCATCTAGATGCAGATCTCTCTATTCACCACTGGGCTGACTCATCCTGTCTCTTGGAATCCCCCAGCTCTGTCACTGACAAAACCAGACAAAGGGATGCACAACCTAGCAGAGGCAGGCTTGAAAGGTTAGGCAAGCAAATGCCTTCTTTCTAAAAGTGGTATTTGCAAACACAGAATGTTAAAATTAACTTCACTAAAAGATGCATTTTATCATTCTGAGTCCAGGCATACTAAACTCGAATTTTTACCCTGTTCTCTGAGTCAGTTAGGATTATAAAGTGTAATAATTCTAACAGCCCATTATGGCCTATGGAGAACAGCGTTGCAATAGTGAAAAACTAAAATGGCTGTAATTCACTATTAGGACATGCCACACACATCAGGGCTTGTCCTACCTTATACTTACAATGCACCCTGCCCTTGGGCCTACCATAGGGGTGACTAATATGAAGAAAAGGGAAGGTTTAGGGACTGGCAAGTGGCTGCACTTGCCCAGTCAGCATAACAGTACCAGACTGCACGCAGGCTCTGCAAGGGCAGACCTTAGACACATTTTACAAGGCTGCTTCTGTGGGTGGCACAATCAGTGCTGCAGGCCCACCAGCAGCATTTGGATTTACACGCCCTGGGCACACTCAGTGCACTAGACTACGGTCCGACAAGTAAACCAAATAGCCAAACATGGAACCACTGATTAATACATCAATTAACAATAGGGAGCACTTGCACTGTGGCACTGGATAGCAGTGGCACAGTGCCCAAAGCATTCTAACACCAGCAAAAATACATGAGGCAACAGCAAAAAATGGAAGGGAGACCCACGCCAATGGTGCCAGGTCTAACAGCAGCGAAACCGAGGTTCTGGTGGTGGGAAAATGCCACCTCAATCTGGTCCTCATCCTAGTGGCTGCAGACTCTGGGCCCGATCCCCGACCCCAGTAATCAGATTAAGAACTTGGGGATGTGGCTGGACTCCAAGCTCTCCTTTGAGAATCACTCCAGAATTATGGCTGGTATGTGTTTTGGAGTAATGAAAGGACTCTGGAAAACTTTAGACATGCTGCCTGTGGCAGCGAGGAAAAACCCTAGTCCACGCGCTGGTAACTTCCCACCTAGACTACAGAAATGTTCTATACCTGGGAGCATGTAGTAAGTGTCTGAGGGGACTTCAATGTATTCAGAACGCGGCAGCCCGCCTTGTTCTAATGCTACCCAAGAGAACCTCCTCCAAGAATACCCTTGAATGTCCTTAACTGGCTCCCAGTGAGGGAGAGAGTACTCTTGGGGACTTATGTAGACTAAAAATTGACTTATATAAATTCATACGTACTTTAAAATTGAAAAAGCATTTCCTGTGCAATCCAATGACTAATAAAAAAGCATGCAACAAGAATTTGGGTGCTGCGTGTGATATACCATCTATTCAAGATGTACAAGCCACAAGGATACTCTTGTCTATCACCGAAAGGGAGGAATCTCCTTACACTATGTCTCAACTTTTGGGTGAATTGGAAATTGACACGGATTTAACACTATCTAGTGGCTTTAAAAACAAATCCAAATGGACACCTACACTACCGGGGGGAAATGCGATAGATGACTTTCATAAAAGAGTGTTAGAAGATTTAGACAGTATCACACAGAATAAATCCACCAGGAAGGGGTATAAAAATTACAACCTTACGGCAGGAGAGAGAAGAGCCCTGACAGAACTTGCCAATGACCACTCCATTATCATCAGAGAGGCGGACAAAGGGGGTAATGTTGTGATAATGAATGTGGATGACTACAATACAGAGATTTTGTCCCAACTTGATGACACGTCATGTTATGAAAAGATAGGATATAATCCAATGGGACCCCTGTGTATCGAAATCAACAAGAATCTGTCCAAATGGCATGCGCAAGGGATTCTTGATGATGATGAATTATCTTATCTAAAAACAACTAGACCCACATTTCCTATCCTTTACCCACTCCCCAAAATTCATAAACATCTGCCCTTTCCCCCGGGCAGACCTATAGTGGCTGGAATAGATGGACCCACTGAAAAGTTATCTGAATATGTGGACTTATTCATAGGACCTATAGTCCGCACTATGGCTAGTTACATCCAGGACTCCAAGCACATATTAAGTATACTGGAGGATCTACAATGGCAACCTAATCTTTTACTAGCAACGCTAGATGTGGTGTCCCTTTACACCAGTATAGAGATAGACAAAGGGCTAACAGCAATTACCCGTCTGCTTAGTAACAGACCGGCCACACATTGGTTGCACAACGAAATGTTGATTGGAATGATGGATTTGATTCTAAACAACAATTTCTTTTTATTTGACAACAAATGGTACAAACAAAATAAGGGGGTGGCAATGGGATCTAAATTCTCACCTTCTTTTGCAAATTTATACATGGGCTGCCTTGAAACTGATTACATCTGGGGCACTGAAGGGTCTGATTGGATTGATCACATCGTCTATTGGGGTCGTTATATAGACGACTGTCTACTTATATGGTCGGGCTCGGCCATAGAACTGCACCGATTCAGTGAGTATTTAAACAAAAACAACTATGGTATGCAGTTCACCATGGAACAAAGTGCAGAGAAAATCAATTTTCTGGACATTGAACTATATATTGAAAATGACACACTGAACACCAGACTTTTTAGGAAAGACACATCATGCAATTCTATATTACATGCAGCCAGCAGTCACCCTCGACATCAAATCAGATCCATACCTTATGGGGAGTACCTACGAGCTAGACGCAACTGTAGTAAAGACCAAGATTTTAAAGCCTGTGTACATGACATGGAACAGAGGTTTAGGAATCGAGGGTATGACAATACAACACTATCAAAGGCGTCCAATAGAGTAAATCAGACTACTAGAGCAGAAACATTAAAAGTTACAATAAAAAGTAAATCAGACTTAACATCAGTACGTCTGATCACCGAATACAACGGTTTGCAGTGCACATTAAGAAATACACTCAAAAAACATTGGGGAATTCTTAGAAGAGATAACATTTTGTCACAAGAATTACCCACCCAACCGTTGATTACATTTAGAAAAGGAAGGACCTTACGCAATAGGCTAAGCCCGTCAATGCCAAAAACATCCAAGATCAACACATGGATGACTCCATACAACTTAGGTTTTTTCAAATGTGGAATGTGCAGCATGTGCAAATGGGCCCAACATAACACTAGAGAGTTTAAAGGACCAAATAATCAAGGTTACAAAATCAAACAGAATATCAATTGCACTACAAGGTATGTAGTATACCTTCTAGTATGCAAATGCAACAAACAGTATGTGGGTAGTACCATCAGACCCCTTAAGGAGCGCATTACGGAGCACATAAGAGCTCTAAAAAATTTAGACCCTAGATACCCCGCAGCGATCCATGCTTCACTCTGCCCAGCGCAAAGCACCCATAGAGAAATTCAGTTTTTTGGTATCGAAGTGATAGAGCATAACCCAAGGGGAGGTGACAGAGAACTGAAACTCCGTAGGGCAGAAGCCCTTTGGATAATGCGTTTGGACTCAGTAAAACGGGGTCTAAATTGTGATTCAGAAATGCAGTTTTTCTTAGGATGAATACACATGTTGGCTTTATGATATACACAACGGGGTCTGAATTAGGAGTCTGAAACCTAGTAAATGTGGTCAAATATTCTTAATATGTATCATGATGCAATGCAATGAAATACTGTATCGGTTAGTAGGGTAATGCAATAGAATGCTGTATCTGATATTAGGTTAATGGAATAGAATACTATATCTGATATTAGGGTCTTTGCATACTCAACAGCTCTGAAGATTTCGTATGTTTCTTAGAATATTGTGCCTTGAACCAATGTATGATCAATGTATGACTCTTGAACATTTACAAGTCACATTATTGTCACTGCGAATTCATCACTGGGTGTATGTCAACCAACAAACGAGAATTATATGTATATAATACAACATCTAGTGTCAGGCTATTACATCCATATAGTTCTTGTGACATTATATCTACTATGGATTATCATCCTTTCCTTTTTTTAATTGGGACAGGAACCTATTTTTTCGTAGTTTGCTGACTACCCCTTATTGAACCATGTTCTCTTCTAAGGGTTTGTCCGGTGGGTTTTCTCCTATTAATACATAATTCCCCGGTCATTACCTCACCTAGGATTTTTAACCATGTTGCAAGGGTGCATTGTCATCCTTCTCTGACAACTAGGAACTGAAGTAGGTTCTAAAAATATTAACAATTTATCATATACTCCTTTTCTTTAAATTCTGGGACTAATGCTCCGCTTAGCCAAATTAGTTTTTTCCTTGCCATTTGGTTGAATACACTATAGCACTACTCGAAATTTACTTTCTCTAGCGGGACGCAATTGTGCACAACTATTTCAAAGATGGTGCTTATTTAATTTGCGATCAGTATCGTAGACTGGTGATTACTTTCGAGACAATTCCAGTTTTATCTCTTTCCGGTTGTAACATATCGCCCAACCGGAAATAGACTACGCGGGTCTAGTCTTTCACAGAGAACGTATCGTTTTTAACATTGCGTACGCGGGAACTTTTCCTCTTCCGCATTCAACGCGAAGACTGGAAAGGCAGATCGCCGGATTCACGGTCTCTACAAGGTCCGAGGTAACTTTTTCGTACGGTGGCCCCCTTTGCTTAGATTAATAATGATCGTAGGTGAAGTGGTAACGTTCGCTAAAATTATGTTTCCATAAATAGGTCCAGGGACATACGGACTGGGTGTAGTAAACGCAGAATACACGCTGTTAGATGATTACCTCGCCTGCATTGAAGCACATATTTATCAGTAAGCATTTTCACTCCTTGTCAATGGTTACCACGTTGCGTTAATTATCTATATGTTTCGAATTGGAAAAATCTCACTAGTATTTTACATGTCCTTACAGATAGTGACGAACGGATTATACCGATTATGTTCTGTTTACCTACGCGCTTCTAGATACGGCCACCAGTGTAATAACACGGATTTTTATAGGTGAGAGGTTAGTTTTCATCTGTTTAGCAACTCATGCATGGACTTTTTAGGCGATAAATGAATTTAGAAGTAGTACCCCGGTACCAACACAGATAGGAGTTTCACAGAATTGGTGAGTCACTTTTTTAGATTCACTTTGTGCCCCTTTTTACTATAGTTTGGATGGTAGATGAACTGGAGGATACAGTCCTAAATAGGCATAGCAAATGATGTGAAGAGATACATCGATTAAATTGCGTTTGTCTGGTACCACTACTATAATTACTGAACTGGCATAGTTGCTAGAGGCACCAGGGGTACCTCAGAGGAACATATCTTTTTCAACCCATTTGTGGTATATGGCTAAGTGGTCTTTCGGTATAGGATTATTCGGTACATTTACCCTTTGTATCTCTACTCTTCCTTCCTCTTATATTCGTGGGGTTATTCAGATATTGTGACTGCGTCCCAATCAAAGCTACCGAAGATTCGTAGGAAGACTTGTTTCAACCATTGAACGTCCACGATACCCTTACCGGGTTGGAATTATCACCGGTCAAGCGGTGAGTGTAATAGTGAATTTTATATCAACTTAGCAAGACTATTGTCTCTATCCTAACTCATTATCTTGTTTCACATTCTAAAACCTATCGCATATATCTTTCATCAATAGGGATTACAATATTCGCCATCATTACAAGAAAGGTATGTGTTGGCACGGATACAGGAAGGAATATACGCACTAGTCACGTATTATCCTGCAGGTGGAGGGACTTTCTCTTTCCGGCTGTTAATGAGAAATGCAATATAGCTGCACATTTATCTGGGAATTTGCACCCTCACCTAGCACAGTGTGGATGATTTGCACCCATAAATAATTTAAGTTTACTGGACCGCGAAAACTATTTGGAATGTTCTTTGAAGCGTGCTCTTTTTGATTTTAATGTATATACTCAATGTAACTCCTATCTATACTGAAACCTGGAACGAACAGCGTGGCGTTGTTTTGCAGTCACTTTTTCTTTCACTTTCAAAGCATGTGCATGTCACTTTCAGAGGTATAACAGCATATCCAGGTTAATCCTATAAGACGGAACAATATAATGATTTTGTCTGTAGGAGAAAACTGGATACGTTATCCTTCCACAAACCTCTACTTTTTTATTAAACTGGATACGGACACAATTGTGCCTGCAGATACATAAGGAGAATTTTCTTCTCTAAGTGTTGCCATTTGTATGTGTAGTCACTCTGTACAGTGACAGGAATCACAAAACTGTATATATTTCTGTTTTATTTCCAGCCCTGAAGAGTCAGAGCAATCTGTACTCTGACGAAACACGTGTCGGCTGGCGAAAAGATTTTTGTGGGCAATAAAACAGCGGAATATTGCTCAAACAAAAGAAGCGGAAAATATTATTTTCTAGAACGGAACTTACTGGATGTCTGTTTAAAATACATTTTGTACCTAAATTGATTTTTGTGTGCATAGGAAATTGCGTTGTATGTAGTGTAGGTGTTCTTGGACACCGTATAAAAGGGTTCAGAGGGTTTCCCTTTTTCCTGTGGCACCATTGTTTAACACCATCTCTAACTTGATAAAGTAGTCAGTACCCTAGTAGAGCGCAATCAGTTCCTGTCGATACAAAACCCATTGCCTTTGAGAATATATAGTACTCTTTAAAGCACTGTGTGTTAGTCACCGTATTCTGCAGGGGAAAGGGACAAGCTACCTACACAACCTAGTGTCCCCCTATATTGCACCGCGCATGTCCTTTGCAGCACCAATGACGAGCTGAATGACGCCACCTAATGGCATGCAGGGGTACTGCTCGTCAAAGGTTTCCAGATCCAGTCTTACGCCTGGGGAATATTCTAAACGGAGGTCTTCAATCTGTAGGCTGCGACCCCCAGGCCGTGGAGTCATGGGAGGGGGGCACGCATTCCTAAACCTCACTTCTGCCTGCAATTCAAAACATTTGCTTTTAGTTTTGGAAAAAGGTAATGTTCTAGACGGTTAATTCTGATCGTTCAAATGTTTCAGATGGAATGTCATGTAGGGAGTGTCCTGTGCTCTGGTAAGCACACCTTTCTGCCAGTGTGCTGCTGGCCTGAAATAAATGCAAATGTGCACAACGAGTTAATCGGATGACATAAGATCATTATTAAACAATATAAAAACAGGGTCTCCCCATGACCTTCTCCCCCTAGAGTGATGAACACTCTGAGCACAGCTCTCTGCCCCGTTATCCAAAAGTTTTGAACCTCTCTTACAAAGAAGGTAAACTCCCTCAGCAATGGAAAGAGGCAGTAGTGAATCCTTTACGGAAAAACTCCACCTCCCCTTGGACAGAGCTCTCCAATCTCCGCCCTATCTCTCTTCTGCCCCTCCTGAGTAAACTGGCCGAGAAACATGTTAACACCCACATGTCCAGTTTCATAGAGGCGACAGGGGGCCTGGACCATTCACAATCCGGGTTCAGGCCCAACTACAGCACCGAATCAGCACTCCTCTCCGTGACCGATAACATCAAGATGTCACAGGATAGAGGAGGCTCAATGATTCTGGTGCTGTTAGACCTGTCGGCCGCCTTTGATACTGTGTCTCACAAGATTCTCGTGAGCCGTTTAAAGGGAGTGGGCATTGGAGGACAGGCCCTTGCCTGGTTGGAGAGTTTTCTGTCCGGGCGCTCACAATCCGTCAGCTTGGGACCCTATCGTTCCTCCTCAAGGGTGCTCACGAAGGGGGTGCCACAGGGCTCATGCCTAAGCCCCACATTGTTCAATGTGTACGTGGCCCCCCTTGCTGAGATTGTGAGGAAATACGGATTCACTCCGGTGTCCTATGCTGACGACACCCAACTCTACCCTTTCCACTCCCTTAACTCTAATGTTAGGGAAAATTTTGCTGAAGGCATGAGGGCTATCTCTAATTGGATGGCTTCCAACCGTCTCCAATGCAACGTTGGGAAGACGGAAGTAATGCTCTTTGGAAAAGCATCTATACTATGGTCCCCTGACTGGTGGCCCCTGGACCTAGGACCAGTACCCTCCCCAAAATTGACAGTAAAGAATCTGGGGGTGAAGTTAGATCAAAATCTAACCTTAAAGGAACATGTGAATGCAATCTCTGGGGCATGTTTCCACACCATCGGTCTGTTAAGACGAGTCTTCCCTTATCTACCGGACAATTATAGAAAGACCCTTGTACAGACCATGGTGATAAGTCGACTAGACTACTGCAATGGGCTCCTGATACAAGCCAACGAGGATGCCATAAACCGCCTACAGGTAGTACAGAATACAGCGGCAAGACTGATTCTGAATGCCCCTCCAAGAACCCCCTCCAAGCCTCTGCTGAGAGAACTTCATTGGCTACCGATACGACAACGTGTCAAATTTAAAATCTGTTGCACTGTCCACAAATGCCTGTTCGGGAATGCCCCCAACTATCTGACTCAAAAACTACACCTCTACAAACCAGACAGATCCCTACGATCAAGCAACCAACTGCTGATAAAAACCCCTCTTGTAAAAAAGACCAGACAGGGTGGCCGAGCCTTCTCCTTGGTGGGGCCGACCCTATGGAACAACTTACCCTTCAGCATCAGGCAAATTTTTAACCACTCCGCCTTCAGGAAAAAATTAAAAACCAACCTGTTCCTAGAAGAATAACTTAACTATCAGCTTACTAGACTACAGCTCATCTGCAATAACTCCTCCTTCTACATCTTAGCGAGCAAAGGGCGGAGATACCCCGTACGGGGTCGATTCTTGCGCTATACAAGAAATTAAATAAATAAATAAAAATAAATAAAGTTAGGGATGCCTGGGAGCTATTGAATAACTTGAAGCTTTATAATGACAAAGATTTATTCTTTTTGAGTGGCAGTGCAAAGAGTTAATAACTAAGCTGTGAACCGTGTGCTTTTAATTGTCATTGCATTACTATCCCTGAGGATGTGTTGAAGAGACAGCTATGTAAACAAACTGCATTACATTCAGCAAACGGCCTGGGAATTACTAAAACCTATGGGCCTTATTCACAATGAACTGGCACAGGGCAGGGTTGCAAGTATGGTTGCTGCGCTGAAATCCACCAATTCAAAAGGGCAGGAATGCGCTGTATTTACAAACAGTTTGATGCCGAGCACCAATGCAGGCGCCCCACCACGGTGCGAGGGTGTTTGCATTGTTGGCAGGATCATTTGTATGCATGAAGGAACACCTTCCTTCCCTAAAGTAATCCATGGAGGCTTTTATTTCTTTCTATGTGCGATGCAAGTTGCAGCAAACATAGAAAGAGGAAAACGAGGAGAAATAAAGATATTTCTCCTCGTTGCTCCTTCCCTGGGAAGGGTCACGGTTTTGATGCATTCCCAGGTTTACAGATCCTTGTAAATCTGCGAGTGGCCAAAACCCCTGGGTCCTGTGTGGGAAACCCCAACGCAGCCCCCATGGACGGCCCCCCTTTCATCTTAACCCCTTGAACACCTCAATCGTCTCAGGAACAGAACCAAAGGCGTGGAAGTGCGCTCAGGTCAGAGCACTATTGAAAAAACCTAACCTAGACCCAGCAACCATGGCTAATTATCGTCCGATCTCCCTTCTCCCTTGGGTGAGTAAGCTGCTTGAGAAGCGCATTAATTCCATTTTGGTTAACCATCTGGAGGTTAACAACTTACTCCACGACTCTCAAGCAGGCTTCCGCCCAAAGCTCGGGACTGAGGTCGCCTTGTTGACGGTAACTGAGCTAGCCCGAAAGCACATGGATCAGGGCGGCACTACGGTAATTATGCTGTTAGACCTGAGTGCCGCCTTTGATACGGTGGATCATAATATCTTGGTATCCCGCCTAAAACATCTCGGAGTCGCAGGTCAGGCCCTCACCTGGTTGCAATCCTTCCTGGAAGGCCGGATGTTCCAGGTATCAGAGGGTGCCAACCAATCCAAAACATGGTCCCTCAACCAGGGAGTGCCCCAGGGCTCCTCCCTAAGCCCAACCCTTTTTAATGTGTATATGGAGCCTTTGGCAGAGATAGTGCAACCTTATGGCTTTGAAATTGTAACCTACGCAGAAGACACCCAATTAGTAGTGGCTCTGAACCATCTGGAGGGCACGCCCAGTAATTTGGGCAGTTGTCTGGAAGCAATAACCAAATGAATGGCGCTATCCCATTTGAAACTAAACGGGGGAAAAAACTGAGCTGATGTTTCTGGGAAAATCCGTTTCACCTAGAGCAACCATCGACTGGCCAACCTGCATGGGTGCCCCGCCACAGCCAAAAGACCAGATCAAAAGTCTAGGAATATGGCTAGATAACAACCTAAGCTTCAATCAGCAAGCCACCAAACACTCTGCCACATGCTTTGGCCTGATGAGGATGCTGAGAAAAATGTTGCCTCTCCTTCCATTCCAGGCTCGAAGGATAATGGTGTAGGCAATTATCCTGTCCGCCTTGATTACGGGAACGCACTTTATCTCGGCGTTCCGGTAAGCTCTGTCAAGAAACTCCAGGTCACGCAGAATGCCGCAGCACGTCTCCTTCTCGGAGATATTCGGGCACTGCCGCCATGAGGAAACTGCACTGGTTGCCCATAAAGGCTAGGATAAAATTCAAGGCGATGTGCATAACACACAAAGCTATGTGGCAAAAAGGTCCTGCAATGATATGTTCCCTAGTCACTCCTTACCACCCTCCTAGATCGTTACGTTCCAGCCCAACCTTTCAAGCCTCAACTAGGAAAATCAAATGAGCTAGATGGGGAGGCCGATCCTTTTCATGGAACGCTGCCTCCGACTGGAACTCCCTACCTCTCACCCTGCGCAGCAAACCTGATCTTTGTAAGTTTTGCAAAAACCTGAAAACATTCCTCTTTCAATAACCTTCAGTCTGGCCGTTCTCCCCTCCACCCGTCCTCAGCACTACGAGTCCTCCGGGTAGAAATGCGCTTCATAAAACTCCATTTCATTTTTAATTTCATTTCATTTCCCTGATGCTGCGTAAGGCAATGCAGCGACTTGCACTGCAATGCCTTACACCGTATCTATGAGACCATAAAAAGCCAAACAAAGTGGCTTTGCGTGGACTCGTAGATATGAGTCTTCACTCTGCGCCACCGGAAAGTCATAAAAAATAATGCGGTCCAAGGGGCTTATAAATAAGCCCCTATATTTTGGAAGCACCATTTTATCATGAAAACTTTTTGCGCATTTTGTAGCAGTCCATATTCTACTGTGTGTAATAAAAGTATAAATTATTGACTTGCATATCCACAGTGCTTTCTGTGACAGTCTATGACCTTGTAGCACTAAAAATACACAAATCACCAAGATTTAATTCTGTTGCTCCTGGTTACACACAGACCTTTGCAGTGCATTAACTAGTGTTTTCATAATGTTCTATAGTCCACTTCCCACTGAGTAACAACAATTTTGTACTTATTTCTATTTCATTGAAGCTGCATGTTCTTATATGTGGCTACCTTTCGGTGAAAGACCCCCCAAAAAGTACAGAATATTTTGTTTTAGGCCACATCTTTGACCCCGCCTCCATGTTCAGACATTGTAGGCCCTCGACCCCCCCCCCAACATGACTGAAGTTAACAACAGCGACAAACTAATGTAACCAGGAGTCCGTTTTTGCTAAAAATAAACACGTCTGTTTTCATAATGTTGAAAATAAAACATTTTTTAGAAAAACATTATGAAAGAAGACTATGGGACCACTTCACCCCCTGGAATTAAAGAAAGCATCCTATGTGGACCTTGCAGTTCATCATTAATGATTGTACATGGAATGTTTTAATTATGGTGAATGGTGTTCAGCATCCTGCAGTTCCAGGCGGCTGTAAAAGCATCCCATGAAATATAGTCTAGTTCTCCTCGGATGCAGGGCACTAAAGTTGCAGCCCATACATTACAGCCATTAAACCCAGGGTCACTGGAATTTTGCAGTGTGTCGCCACGGCGTTTTTAGCATAATTATAGATTTGCCGCATTTGCCACATAATCCATCATCTGCCACATAATCTTCTGATTTTAACTAAACCATTTTTATTACTCCAAAGGTTACTAAGAAGCTGCAACATTTGTTGCTGCACAGTAGAAGGCCCTTTGTAAAGCTGGGCTGGTCACCGTTTTGTTGCTAATTGCTATATTTTGCTAGTAAACTGGTACTAAAGAGGTGCAACCACAGACCGTTTCTCTGTAGAATAACAGGAACACCCATCACATTCGTTCAGAAATGTGTTATCATTCAAATACGTTTTGTCAAATTATGTTTTGTTTGTGAGAAATAAAGTACCATTGTGCATTTTTGGGTAATTCGTTTTGGAGTAATTTGTTTGAACTGTGTGATAAGCCTCTGACATGGAACCACAGTCACTCACAAAACCTTTGGTTGTCTAAACACTGTTTAATATTATTTCCCCACCACAAAAAAATTACTTGTTGTGGAAATTGAGGACGTTTATGGTTGTCGATGGTTGTCGATGATGAGGAATACCAGATTCTAGACATTTTTATCAGGAGGGTAGCCATTACGCTTAAAAGTTTGACATTGGGGTCTCAACACCAAAAGGTTCGAAGACCTCTGCTCCAAGATAGGGAGTCTTCGGCTCTACCAGATAAGGCATTACCGATGGTAAGTAACTTGTTCACCATGGTCCCTTTAGTCAGTCTATTCATTCTTTCCATCTGTCCGTTACCTTGAGGATTGTACAAAGAAGTATTGATATGTTTTATTCCACAGCTATAAAAGAAACTCTTCATTTCATTCAAAGTCGATTGAGTACCATTGTGACTTCACAAGGCTGGTTACCTTCTCTACAGAAGATTTCTCTCAAAGCGTTAACTGTAGAGTGAGCGGTTATAACCCTTATGAACAGCAACTCAATCCACTTGAAACATACATCAATTGTGCTTTGCACTCATGGGTTTGTAATCTATCCTCGTTGCCAAAAATGTAACATGACTCTGGAGCCAATCTTGGTACATATGTAAAAGCCCCTATTACCACCGGAGCGTCACTTTTTTTTAACGCTCCAATGGCATACCGCCATTGTTGTATTCTATTGTTTTGGGACCATCTTTTTCCTCCTTTCTCTTTAACATATAGGTGTGACACCAGGTTAAAAGTAGTTTTTGTTCTTTAATTGTGTTTAAAGTAAACAACTAAATATATATATATATATATATATATATTACCTACTGGCGGTCGCCAGTAGGTATATATAGTTAGGATTTTTTCTCTATGGGATTTTTGAAAATTCTATGTCTAATAACTTTGGCGTTTGTGGACGGAATTGGCTGAAATTTTCAGGAAAATGGAACATTTTGTTTCTGAGCAGCCCCTGGCAATTAGGGAGGGTTTCATCAAGGGGGGGGCGAGAAAAAAGGGGGGTCCCAAAACACGTTTTTCCCATGTTAATTTCCATAGGGCGGTTGGCCTCACTTTTAGCTCGAACGGCTGAATGGATTTGCACGAAACTTGGCAAAATTGTAGGGACTGTTAGCCCGATGTGCCTTTGCTAGGTCTCAATATATGTGCTCCAGTGTATTTTGAGTAATTTAGGTTCAAAAAAGATATATATCTGGGCGGAGCCTAACCACACATCTGATCTGATTGGCTGTCAGCACTTCATCCAAGAAGTGTTGGCAGCCATCTTGGGACCAATATACATGATAGCACCTCATTAAAAAGCATTGTAGTTAATAGAGGGTTTTAGGACTTTAGTTACATTATAAATCATTTGTTGATGGTACCATACTCGTTTTAGGAATTGTGGTGGGTTCTAAGGTGATTTTACCATGTGAAAAAACCTTCTGCTGTGATATCATGAATATTGTTTGAAAGAAAACTAATATCTCATGATTTTCCCACAGTGGTTTGGAAGGGGATCTATAAGCTAAACTGAAAGCATATTTTCTGTAAATTCACATTATCTTTCTCAGTCATGTGAAAATGAAGTCTGACATTCTCAGTAAAACATGTACATCCAACAAGGACAGAGACTGTCAGTTGATTCCTTTGTGTTCTACTGCAGCCTCCTAGAGTGTTCTAAAGAACAACTAGAGCGCTAACAGTCCTACTTATTACAAAGGTATGGCACACCTGAAGCCATCTTGATTGGAATAAAGTGGTAACTCTTAAAACATTTAATTTAAAAAGAAACAACATGAGGGGGTATATTTTGCCATAGAAAGTATGATTAGTGCTGCAGAATGAAAAATTAGGGCACATTTTGAGTGACTTCTCAAATCCTTTTCTATTTCATTAAAGCATTCTGACATGCAGTCTCCCAAAATGGCCACCAGAGACAAAAGAGCCCAAATGTAGCCCAAATATCACCCAGATGTAGCCCAAGTATAGCCCAATGACAGAATGTCCCAGAGTGTTCTAAAGAACAACTAGAGCGCTAACAGTTCTACTTATTACAAAGGTATGGCACACCTGAAGCCATCTTGATTGGAATAAAGTGGTAACTCTTAAAACATTTAATTTAAAAAGGAACAAAATGAGGGGGTATATGTTGCCATATGAATTATGATTAGTGCTGCAGAAAGAAAAATTAGGGCACATTTTGAGTGACTTCTCAAACCCTCTTCAATTTCATTAAAAAATTCTGACATACAGTCTCCCAAGATGGCCACCAGAGACAAAAGAGCCTAAATGTAGCCCAAATATCACCCAGATGTACCCCAAGTATAGCCCAATGACAGAATGTCCCAGAGTGTTCTAAAGAACAACTAGAGCGCTAACAGTCTTACTTATGACAAAAGTATGGCACTCCAGAAGCCATCTTGATTGGAATGAAGTGGTAAGTCTGAAAACACTCAATTTAAAAAGGAACAACATGAGGGGGTTAATTTTGCCATAGAAAGTATGATTAGTGCTTCAGAAAGAAAAATTAGGGATCATTTTGAGTGACTTCTCAAATCCTCTTCTATTTCATTAAAAAAATTCTGACATGCAGACTGAAACATGCACTTTGAATACCAGCAGCAGACGTCCCTGGTGAGCAGTAGCTTTACTACAGTGATCTAATGTGCAACTAGAGTGCTAACATTCAAAATTTATGGCAAATGTGTGACACATCTGAATGCCTTCTTGATGGAACCAAAGTAAACAAGCATTGAAAATGCAATAGATCTCGCCCTCGTTTAAGTTAAAGCCATTCTGTTTGTAATGAGGTGGCTTTTTAGCTTTGCTTTTATTGGTGTTTTTTCAACTTTCATGTAAATAACATGCATCTGTATGCATATAAGTATATGTATGCATGCATTTATGTTTGTATTTATATAGATATACAGATGATATATGTTTATATATGTATGTATATATATATTCACTGAAAAAACCATAGGTTATAGACCATATATAGTTAGGAATTCGCATTTACAAAACCTTATTTTACTCACACAAAACCATTGAAATTTCATATATAGTTAGTTGCACTAACTATATATCGCGCACCCGCAATCCACTGCTGATGATGTCACATATTACATCATTCATGACATGGTCAGTGACATCACTGATGACATCACTGATGACATCTCAAATGACATCACTGATGACATCTCAAATGACATCACTGATGACATCACTGATGACATCTCATTTGACATTACTGATCACATCACTGATGATATCATTCATGTGATAATACGATGAACCTCTTCAGACTCTAATATAACCTTAGATACAATCAGTGTAAACAGACACTCACAGACTGTCACTCATCCATGGAGTTACTCACACACCTAGTCAGTCAATCAAAGAATCAATCACACCTCCATTTCCTCAACTATACAGTTATACAAACTTTACTTATTCAAACATATACTAACACATATTAACTCTCTTATACAATCCCTGATACAAGTTCACAATGATCCATACAGCCACTCACACATTCACTGGCTCTTATGCACAGTTATTTATATATGTCAACTCTCACATGTACTGTGTTTTACATATGTACTTACTTTGACATGTAGCACTGAGATATCCATTCACTCACCAATACACTCATGCACACAGTCAACCGCCCATACAGCTGTTTCCACATGCACTTTTGAAACCATACATCTAGTGAATCAACTGCTCACACATCTATGCACAGAGTCATACACCTCCCAGCCACCCACACACACACTCAGTATCCCATACAAATACTTGGGCAACCAATCAATAACCCATATAGTTACTCATATAGCTACTTATCAACACATGCAACAGTTTACAGAACAACAGACATAATGATGCACAAATTAAGACAGTTTAGTCACTAACCCATGCACTCAGTGAGACACATTTAATCACTCACTCATACAGTCAGTCATGCACCTACTAAATCCTTCATCCAGACACTTATACATCCACTCATTCTTCAATATGTAAGACATATTTTAACTTTACAGAAACATACAGTCACTGGATGTTGTCATCAGTGATGTCATCAGTGATGTCATTTGAGATGTCATCAGTGATGTCATCAGTGATGTCACTGACCATGTCATGAATGATGTAATATGTGACATCATCAGCAGTGGATTGCGGGTGCGCGATATATAGTTAGTGCAACTAACTATATATGGAATTTCAATGGTTTTGTGTGAGTAAAATAAGGTTTTGTAAATGCGAATTCCTAACTATATATGGTCTATAACCTATGGTTTTTTCAGTGAATTTTCAAGGTTTTGTAAATGCTAATTCCTAACTATATATGGTCTATAACCTACGGTTTTTTCAGTGAATTTTCAAGGTTTTGTAAATGCTAATTCCTAACTATATATGGTCTATAGCCTATGGTTTTTTCAGTGAATATATATATATACATACATATATAAACATATATCATCTGTATATCTACATATAAATACAAACATAAATGCATGCATACATATACTTATATGCATTTTAGGGTTGTTAGGGCGTTTTCGTGTGTATTATGTTGCTTTTTTAGGGCTTTTGGGTCAATTAAGTAGGGTTCCCGGAGCCTAGGGCTGAGGGGCCGGTTCAGTTTCGTGCGTATTGGTGTTGGCAAGGTTTTGAGGGATTTTGGCGGTTTTTGGTCGAGATTTGGCCGTTTTATGGCTTTTTTTTGTGTTTGCGGGGGGCGCGTATTCGGGTTGAAATTCGTCCCCGTTCCAGTGGATGGATTGAGCTGATTTTTGGTGAGATGTTAGGGAATCGCTGGAACTAGTGTCCAGCCAAGTTTGAAGCGGATCGGAGCAGTGGAAGTGCTTTAAAGAGCAATTTTTGTGCGGAGTAGCGAATTGTCATGTTATTCAATGGGAGTTTTTGGTGCGCATGGAGAAGGTGAATTTGGGATGTTCCAGTTGCGCTAGAGGGACGGGGCTTGGGTGAGCTGTAGGGAGAGTGGATCGGCAGGTGTGCCGAATTTTTGGGATTTGTTGGCCGAAGGGAAGGGTGTGCTTGGGCAAAGTCGATTTGGTGAAAACGGTGCGTTATTTACATGAAAGTTGAAAAAACACTAATAAAAGCAAAGCTAAAAAGCCACCTCATTACAAACAGAATGGCTTTAACTTAAACGAGGGCGAGATCTATTGCATTTTCAATGCTTGTTTACTTTGGTTCCATCAAGAAGGCATTCAGATGTGTCACACATTTGCCATAAATTCTGAATGTTAGCACTCTAGTTGCACATTAGATCACTGTAGTAAAGCTACTGCTCACCAGGGACGTCTGCTGCTGGTATTCAAAGTGCATGTTTCAGTCTGCATGTCAGAATTTTTTTAATGAAATAGAAGAGGATTTGAGAAGTCACTCAAAATGATCCCTAATTTTTCTTTCTGAAGCACTAATCATACTTTCTATGGCAAAATTAACCCCCTCATGTTGTTCCTTTTTAAATTGAGTGTTTTCAGACTTACCACTTCATTCCAATCAAGATGGCTTCTGGTGTGCCATACTTTTGTCATAAGTAAGACTGTTAGCGCTCTAGTTGTTCTTTAGAACACTCTGGGACATTCTGTCATTGGGCTATACTTGGGGTACATCTGGGTGATATTTGGGCTACATTTAGGCTCTTTTGTCTCTGGTGGCCATCTTGCGAGACTATGTCAGAATTTTTTAATGAAATTGAAGAGGGTTTGAGAAGTCACTCAAAATGTGCCCTAATTTTTCTTTCTGCAGCACTAATCATAATTCATATGGCAAAATATACCCCCTCATTTTGTTCCTTTTTAAATTAAATGTTTTAAGAGTTACCACTTTATTCCAATCAAGATGGCTTCAGGTGTGCCATACCTTTGTAATAAGTAGGACTGTTAGCGCTCTAGTTGTTCTTTAGAACACTCTGGGACATTCTGTCATTGGGCTATACTTGGGCTACATCTGGGTGATATTTGGGCTACATTTGGGCTCTTTTGTCTCTGGTGGCCATTTTGGGAGACTGCATGTCAGAATTTTTTAATGAAATAGAAGAGGATTTGAAAAGTCACTCAAAATGTGCCCTAATTTTTCATTCTGCAGCACTAATCATACTTTCTATGGCAAAATATACCCCCTCATGTTGTTTCTTTTTAAATTAAATGTTTTAAGAGTTACCACTTTATTCCAATCAAGATGGCTTCAGGTGTGCCATACCTTTGTAATAAGTAGGACTGTTAGCGCTCTAGTTGTTCTTTAGAACACTCTGGGACATTCTGTCATTGGGCTATACTTGGGCTACATCTGGGTGATATTTGGGCTACATTTGGGCTCTTTTGTCTCTGGTGGCCATTTTGGGAGACTGCATGTCAGAATGTTTTAATGAAATAGAAAAGGATTTGAGAAGTCACTCAAAATGTGCCCTAATTTTTCATTCTGCAGCACTAATCATACTTTCTATGGCAAAATATACCCCTTCATGTTGTTTCTTTTTAAATTAAATGTTTTAAGAGTTACCACTTTATTCCAATCAAGATGGCTTCAGGTGTGCCATACCTTTGTAATAAGTAGGGCTGTTAGCGCTCTAGTTGTTCTTTAGAACACTCTAGGAGGCTGCAGTAGAACACAAAGGAATCAACTGACAGTCTCTGTCCTTGTTGGATGTACATGTTTTACTGAGAATGTCAGACTTCATTTTCACATGACTGAGAAAGATAATGTGAATTTACAGAAAATATGCTTTCAGTTTAGCTTATAGATCCCCTTCCAAACCACTGTGGGAAAATCATGAGATATTAGTTTTCTTTCAAACAATATTCATGATATCACAGCAGAAGGTTTTTTCACATGGTAAAATCACCTTAGAACCCACCACAATTCCTAAAACGAGTATGGTACCATCAACAAATGATTTATAATGTAACTAAAGTCCTAAAACCCTCTATTAACTACAATGCTTTTTAATGAGGTGCTATCATGTATATTGGTCCCAAGATGGCTGCCAACACTTCTTGGATGAAGTGCTGACAGCCAATCAGATCAGATGTGTGGTTAGGCTCCGCCCAGATATATATATTTTTTTGAACCTAAATTACTCAAAATCCACTGGAGCACATATATTGAGACCTAGCAAAGGCACATCAGGCTAACAGTCCCTACAATTTTGCCAAGTTTCGTGCAAATCCATTCAGCCGTTCGAGCTAAAAGTGAGGCCAACCGCCCTATGGAAATTAACATGGGAAAAATGCGTTTTGGGACCCCCCTTTTTTCTCGGCCCCCCCTTGATGAAACCCCCCCAAATTGTCAGGGGCTGCTCAGAAACAAAATGTTCCATTTTCCTGAAAATTTCAGCCAATTCCGTCCACAAACGCCAAAGTTATTAGACATAGAATTTTCAAAAATCCCATAGAGAAAAAATCCTAACTATATATACCTACTGGCGACCGCCAGTAGGTAATATATATTCACTGAAAAAAACATAGGCTATAGACCATATATAGTTAGGAATTAGCATTTACAAAACCTTGAAAATTCACTGAAAAAACCATAGGTTATAGACCATATATAGTTAGGAATTCGCATTTACAAAACCTTATTTTACTCACACAAAACCATTGAAATTCCATATATAGTTAGTTGCACTAACTATATATCGCGCACCAGCAATCCACTGCTGATGATGTCACATATTACATCATTCATGACATGGTCAGTGACATCACTGATGACATCACTGATGACATCTCAAATGACATCACTGATGACATCACTGATGACAACATCCAGTGACTGTATGTTTCTGTAAAGTTAAAATATGTCTTACATATTGAAGAATGAGTGGATGTACAAGTGTCTGGATGAAGGATTTAGTAGGTGCATGACTGACTGTATGAGTGAGTGATTAAATGTGCCTCACTGAGTGCATGGGTTAGTGACTAAACTGTCTTAATTTGTGCATCATTATGTCTGTTGTTCTGTAAACTGTTGCATGTGTTGATAAGTAGCTATATGAGTAACTATATGGGTTATTGATTGGTTGCCCAAGTATTTGTATGGGAGACTGAGTGTGTGTGTGGGTGGCTGGGAGGTGTATGACTCTGTGCATAGATGTGTAAGCAGTTGATTCACTAGGTGTATGAGTTCAAGAGTGCATGTGGAAACAGCTGTATGGGCGGTTGACTGTGTGCATGAGTGTATTGGTGAGTGAATGGATATCTCAGTGCTACATGTCAAAGTAAGTACATACGTAAAACACAGTACATGTGAGAGTTGACATATATAAATAACTGTGCATAAGAGCCAGTGAATGTGTGAGTGGCTGTATGGATCATTGTGAACTTGTATCAGGGATTGTATAAGAGAGTAAATATGTGTTAGTATATGTTTGAATAAGTAAAGTTTGTATAACAGTATAGTTGAGGTAATGGAGGTGTGATTGATTCTTTGCATGACTGACTAGGTGTGTGAGTAACTCCATGGATGAGTGACAGTCTGTGAGTGTCTGTTTACACTGATTGTATCTAAGGTTATATTAGAGTCTGAAGAGGTTCATCGTATTATCACATGAATGATATCATCAGTGATGTGATCAGTAATGTCAAATGAGATGTCATCAGTGATGTCATTTGAGATGTCATCAGTGATGTCATTTGAGATGTCATCAGTGATGTCATCAGTGATGTCACTGACCATGTCATGAATGATGTAATATGTGACATCATCAGCAGTGGATTGCGGGTGCGCGATATATAGTTAGTGCAACTAACTATATATGGAATTTCAATGGTTTTGTGTGAGTAAAATAAGGTTTTGTAAATGCGAATTCCTAACTATATATGGTCTATAACCTATGGTTTTTTCAGTGAATATATATATATATGCACCAAACAATCCCCACCACTTCCGGCGTGCGGCGAGGAAGGAACTCAAACCACCACAGCAAGTCAGGCAAGATATAGATTTTATTTGCGTTTCTTCTTCAGCCTGCAACGACGCGTTTCGGGCTTCAGGAGCCCTTGATCATATATATCCTCCCACTCTCTCCTCATGGAAAGAAACGAGCCGCACTCCTGCGATGAAGGTTAATCTTTTTATTTAATGATAATAATGTCTCTAGGCAAACCTGACGCGTTTCGGTCATACTTTGACCTTTTTCGAAGGTGAAGCCTTTAGCATCTACACACCACAATGCACATGCTGCCATTTATAATTTTTTAGCCTCCAGTGGCCGCTTTGATAGGATGTTTGCATTGCATGCTGGGGCTTGTAGTGTGTAACAAACATTGCTTTCATACCCTCCAGTAGGTGTGACACCAGGTTAAAAGTAGTTATTGTTCTTTAATTGTGTTTAAAGTAAACAACAACAAAAAATGGGATATGGCTTTTCTTCCTCTTCTCTATGCTGTTCTCTTCCTGTTCCTTCCGTGTCTTCTGAACCCATTTTACAACACTCAGCCAGAATCAGAAGTGGCAAAGAAAAAAAAATAATATTCGGCTATCGCCTCTCCTTCCAATTAGATAGGGGGGGGATGTGCACCTCCACCAGCTTCCTTAAGTGCAAGGTGCCTAAGTAGGGATATTTCTTTGTGTGCATGCGGTGTTGTGGTGTTTAACTCCTGCCCACCAGCGCCTCGGGGAAAATATTCGCGCAGCTGTCACTTGCTTGCTTCCACAGCCCTCCGGGGCCGTGGCGTGGGGAGATCCCGCCTCCTTAGTACATCTCGGAGTGGTGGTCTCATTCAGCTTGTTCAGAGAGGGTTCTTCCGTGGTCGCTCCTTCGCCTGCTGTCTCCGGGTCCGGGACTCCACTCTCGTCCTTTCCACCGAGACTGCTTCCTTTTATCTCCTCCTGGTCGCGGGTTTCAGGCTCATTCACCGGTCCTCCTTCCGCTTCTTCCTCTATTAAGTCCTCTGACTCCATTCTCTATTCGTTATCCGTTTTTCTCCTCTCAGTGGGCGGGACTTCCTTATGGCGATCCGAAAAGACTAGACTGCTGCCCCTACTTCCTATCTTGGGTAGTTCTGCAGCCCTGTTGCAATTCTCGGCATTCTTCTCACAGGGGAAATGTTGGTCAGCCGCTTCCTAACATTGCCTTCCCCCTGGGAATGGGCGTATGGGCCATTCTGTATCAGGGCACCGTGAGAGAAAGTCTACGTTGGTTTGCAGTTTTCCCGGGAATGTGTATGGTACTAAAGGAAAAGGGCTGTAAAGCAAGAAACCAACAGAGTATTTTAGGGTTGGAATCCTTGTGAAGAGAGAGCCAGGTAAGAGGAGCATGATCAGTCAGTAGGAGAAAATGGCGACCTAGGAGATAATATTGTAGCGCCTCTATTGCCCATTTAATAGCTAAACACTCCTTCTCTATAGTAGCGTAACCTATTTCTCGAGGGAATAGTTTTCTACTTAGGTAAAGAACCGGGTGGAGATCTCCTTTTTGATCTGGTTCAGAAAGGATGGCACCCAAACCTCGCCCTGATGCATCGGTCTGAAGGAAAAAGGTCTTGTTAAAATCAGGGCAGGTAAGGACGGGATCGTGGCAAAGAGAGGTTCTGAGTTTACAGAAACTATGTTCTTGGGTTTCAGACCATTGGAATTTTTTTTGTTGAATTAGATTTGGTAAGTAGGTCAGTCAGGGGAATAGGTATTTCGGAAAAATGTGGAATAAATATCCTATAATAACCAACTAGGCCTAAGAAGGAACGGATTTCTTTTTGTGTACTAGGTCGGGTATGTGGGAGATGGCTTGAACTTTACTTATTTGGGGCTTAATCTTCCCAGCCTGAATATCATAACCCAAGTATTCAATGTGGTTGGCTCCAAATGTTGTTTCTTTAGGGTTAATAGTGAGACCTGCTTGTTTTAGGGCGTTCAGAATGTTCTCCAGATGTATTAAGTGAGTGCTCCAATTCGGGCTGTAGACTACAATGTCGTCTAAGTACGCCACGGCATAGGATTGGTGGGGAGACAGAACTGAAATGAAATGAAATGAAAATAAATTTATTAAGCGCGATTGCTGCCCAGGGGCGTCCAAGCGTCCTTGAGCCTTTGAAAAGTGGCTGGAGTGCCATGAAGGCCAAAGGGAAGTATCTTAAACTGGAAAAGACCAAAGGGGGTTGCAAAGGAAGTTTTATCACGGGCGTCGGGCGCTAATGGAATCTGCCAATAGCCCTTTGTAAGATCTATGGTGGACATGATTTTGGCGTCTCCTAATCTCTCGATAAGTTCATCCACCCGTGGCATAGGGTATGCATCGAACTTGGAGGCTGCATTTAGTTGGCGAAAGTCGATGCAGAATCTTATGCTGCCATCTGGTTTGGGTACTAATACGACTGGGGTTCGATGATGTCTGCTTCTAACATGGCTTTTATTTCTTCTGCTACTGCCTTTCTTCTGGCGGCTGGGATACGGTAGGGTTTTAATTTAATTGGACGGGAAGTGTTAGTGATAATGTTGTGTTCGACTAGAGTTGTCCTTCCTGGTATTCCCGATAAGACAGAGGAAAAAGAGTCACATAGGGAGTGTAGCTGTTCTTGTTGTTCTTTGGTAGTTTGAGATCCCCAGGTTGGTAGTGATTTTTCGGCAGGTGTCTGGGGAGGTAGGGATACCACTATTGGTTTGGTCACAGTTACTTAATGTATATGGGTGTCTCTAGGTGGACATCCTGGTACAGGACCCTTCCATGCTTTTAACATATTGACGTGGTAAATCTGGCTTGCTATATTTTTATGTGGTACCACTATACAGTATGTGACCTGAGTGATTTTACTTAATACCGGATAGTGCCCCTGTCATGTTGCCAATAATTTTTTTTCTGAGGTGGGTAGTAGGATTAATACTTGGTCTCCTACCTTAAACTCCCATAGTGTGGTGTTTTTACCGTACCAGCGTTTTTGTTGGGCTTGGGCTTTTTCCATGTTTTTATGGACTTAATCCCATAGACTCGCCAGGGTGTCTTTAAGGGATGCGCTATACTGGAATAAAGGTTTTCCCTCGTCTTGTCCCTCAGTCCATTGTTCCGCTGCCACCTCCAAGAGAGTGCGGGGTTTTCTTCCAAATACTAATTCAAAGGGGGAAAACCCAGTTGATTTTTGTTCATGTGTTCTGATGGCGAATAAAACCAGTGGTGATTGTCTGTCCCAGTCTCGCCCGGCCTTCTCTATGCTTTTCCTTAACATCGTTTTGATGGTTCGGTTGTATATCTCAACTAGACCGTCTGTCTGAGGGTGATGGACGGCCGTTCTATTTTGTTTTATTTTCAGTATCTCACATATCTGTTTCATTAATTATGACATGAAAGGAGTGCCCTGGTCAGTTAGTTTTTCATGTGGGAAACCTACGCGGGAGAAAAAAGTGATCATTGCTTGGGCCATAGCCGTCGTCGTGGCAGAGGTTAAGGGAACTGCTTCCGGGTATCGGGTGGCGTAATCCACTAAGACTAATATATATTGGTGCCCTCTAGCAGAAGGGGGAAGAGGCCCTACTAAGTCCATCCCTGCTCTATGGAAGGGAACGTCTATGATTCGAAGGTGGTGAAGTGGGTCGCGTTGTATTGTTGGTGGATTGACTAGTTGGCACCGGATACAAGAGGCACAGAAACGAGCTACCTCCTGATATATTCCCGACCAATAGAATTTCTCAAGCAAATATTTAAGAGTATTTTCCTTCCCATAATGGCTACCCCCGGTTTGACTATGCGCTAAAGAAAGAGCCTGTTCACGGAAAGCCTTTGGACCTAATAATTGTTCCCTAACCCTGTTGTTCTCCCTAGTTATCCTATATAGAAGACCCCGTTTTACACAAAAATATGGGCATACCTTTTCGGGTTCTTCTTCTTGGGCTTGACTCCAGGCATGTTGAAGGGTGGTATCGTCTCTCTGGTCTGTACGGAAGTCATCGGTGGGCGTTTGTGGTGTATCTGTAGAGGTAAATATAGGATGTGATAACGGGTGGTAAATCTGATTATACAATGCTTTTTCGGCTCTTTTCTCGTCCTGTTTTTACTTTCTTTTCAACGGGTTTCTGTATGTCATCATTTGAGAAGGGGGCGGTTTCTAGCCACTCTGTTAAAGAAGGAGGGGTGTTAATAGTTTGTAGGTATTTGTGAAACCTAGGGAGGTCGGTTCCCAGGAGAACTTTCTCGGGTAGAGCAGGGATAACCCCAACTTTTCGTAATTGAGAATCCTTATCAATTTCTGGTAGGACTTCTGCTAATGGATAGGATTTATTTTCCCCATGGACACAGTTACTATTCTCTGGGAACTGGGTATGAGTTCTTGGGAGATAAGTGTGATGACAGCCCGTATCGAGCAATGCTAACACAGGCTTTGCATTAATATATATATCTGTTTCTTATATCTCCCGGAGGGGATTCCTGTAGTATATACCCTCCCTCGAAAATAGCCTACTTCCATGGGTTCTCTGGCTGAATTACGCGAAGGGCAGTTTCTGGCTATGTGCCCCCACTCTGCACAGTGGGCCTTGTGGTGGGTTTAGGAGGGTGGCTTTCATAGTAGGTTTTGGAGGGAAGGGACTCTTGGATTCCATCTGGGGTAGAGGTGTTTTATTCAAAATTCTAGAGTGGGTCTGGGGAAGACACTGGGTAGGTGCTCTGAAATCAGGTGAGCGATGATAGGCACAAGCTAAGTCTATGACCAGCGTGGCCGAAAGGTTGGGGTGTTGTTTAATCCATGACCGAGTGTTAGAAGGAAGGGCGTCCAAATATTGTTCAAGGTAGATTTTTTTCAGTGAGTTCCTCTACGGAGGATACTGAGGGTTGCAACCAACAGTTTACGAGATCCCTGATGCGATAATATAGAGCCCGTGGATTATCTCCGGCTGACCATTTCTCTTTTCTGAACTTGCTGTGATAATTTTCCTGGTCACAGCCTAGTCTTTCTAATATTGCTTTCTGTAGGTCTACGTAACTGGTTGTTCCGTCAGGGTTGGCTGCTTGGTAGGCGGCCTGTAGCTCCCCAGATAACAAAGGCGCTATATATTGACCCCACCTTTCTGGGGACCAAGAGGCGGTAGTCGCGACACGCTCAAAGTTAACAAAAAAATAGTTCAGATCCTCTCCGGCTTGATACTTCTAGGGGACGGACCCAGGTACATTGGGCTGGACACGCGCGCTTGATATAGCGCCCGTGAGACGTAGAATGGCGTTATCTTGTACCTGTTGATTGGTAGTTATCAGGTTGGCCTGTTCCCTCAGCGCCGTATGTAGGGCTTCCCTATCCAAGTCAAGTCAAGTCAAACAAGCTTTATTCGACGATTGTCATAAAAGCAACGTACAAATAAATATGAACATATAACAGAATAAAAGATTTTTTAGATACAAAATTTCTAGGTACATTACATTTAAAAATATATATCCATTTCATCATTGTACATTGATTTAAAATTTAAATTTAAATTTAACACCTTGGGTACAAATTAATCACTTAACAATCTGTTTCTAATGGTCCAGGCCCAGCCTAAGAATTTTGCCACAGGTGTGTAAACTGGCATATCAGTGCAGGAGCGGATAATTCTAATTGCCACTGAACCTCTAGCGGTGCCCATCAACCTGCACATTGGGCGGAGCCATATTCTCCGGGGAACTGCGTACATTGGGCATTCAAAAAGCAGATGGCCTATAGTTTCCATAGGTGCTGAGCAGGACGGACATGCCGTCTTGGCTGACTTAGACCAGCTGCTGGTAAATGCCCCAACCGGTAGGCTCCCAATTCTCAATTGAAAATACAATTTACGATCCAGGGGTTTTAGGATCACATCCCAAAAGGCTTCCAAATTGGGTACGTTTTTAACATCCATAAACAGACCTGTCAAAGACCCTTGATCAATAGACCTAAAAGACCTGGAAGCCACAAACTGCCAGTATAATTTTTTAAGTGCCTTTTTGGGAGGAAACCTACTGTTTGTGGGGTCATCCCACAAATCCCGCAAACCCAAATCAAACAGTAGGCACCTAATGTGTCTTAACCACTTTATTTTGTGATAGGTGTCACTACTGATTATATCAAGTAAACCCCTTGAGTAGGTTTCCAGTTCCGGGGTGGTCCAAATCCTCCTCCAATACAAAATAGGGCGTAGAGAAGCTATAAGTGCTATTGGGAACATGCCTAAATCATAAAAAAGAGGGTTCAAGAGGGTACTCTTAGGCAATTTTATTAGATTCCTTAAAAAGGCATTCTCTGAGATTGGCATCCCCTTGAGATTTTCAGTTCCCCACATTTCAACCCCGTACAGAGTGGAACTAACCACTTTGCCATTATAAACTTACAATACTGGGGATATAGGTTTAGTAAGGGATTTGGCATGTTCTACAGTCAGAGCACCCGCTAGCTGTCTATGCTTGAGGGTAGCCAGCTCAATTTGTTGGTTCCAGCACAAATTATGCTGGATACAAACTCCCAAATAGGTGAAGGATTGGACCCTTTCCAGCGGGCGCTTATTCATAAGCACGGTTCCCTTAAAAGATTTAGACGCATTAAAAGTCATAAATTTTGATTTTTGAACATTTACCTCTAACCCACGTGCTATACAAAAATCTTCAAAGAGACCTAAACTTTTTTGGATCCCACTTGGAGTTTTTGCAATTAAAAGACAATCGTCAGCAAACATTAAAATGGGCACTTTGGCTCCAGCAATGGTAGGTGCATCAACGTTGGAATCAATTAAAATTTGTGCCACATCATTAATGTATAAAGAAAATAGGGTTGGGGCCAAGACGCAGCCCTGTCATACTCCAGTTTCCACTGGGAAATGTGGGGTAACATTACCGGGACTCCCCCACCTAATCTGTGCGTAATTCTGTTCGTGCAATCTTTTTACCAGGGATAAAAGAGTCCCTGGCATACCCATGTTATTAAGAACATTCCATAGTGTGGAGCGAGGGACCAGGTTGAATGCTGCTCCTAAATCTATGAAAGCGGCATAAAGGCTTCCATGACCAATTGTCACTATCTTCCAGTAGAGCATTGCGAAATGCAACACCTGGTCGATAGTGCTAATTGAGTTTCTAAACCCTGCCTGAAGGTGTGATAAGATCTTATTATCACGTTCCCAGTCTAGGATTTTGTTTAAAACCAGCCTGCCAAATATTTTTTGGGATGTATCAATCAGGCTGATTGGCCGGTAATTTCCTGGCTGGGACCTATCCCCTTTTTTGTAAACGGGTATGATCTCTGCTCCGTTCCAGGAGCTTGGTATTGGAGCTCCCCTAGCGATCATATTTGACAGGAGAAATAGGTAGTTGCCCCAGGAGTTCTTATCTTGTAAAAATAGATCTGCAGGTATGCCATCGATGCCTGGCGCTCTACCAGGGACCGCTAAGTCTAGAGCACACTGTACATATTTCAGAGTGAAGAAGTCTTCCGTTAGAATTTCCAGGGGTACTTCCACTACTGGTTGGGAGTCTTTGCCTTTAGCATACTGGGGCTGGAAATATTCTACCCATTTTTCTTGGGGGACCCAATTTTGCGGTTTATCCGGATTTGCGTCTACACCCCATTTGTAGACATTCCAGAATTTTCGCGTGTCTTTAGAAGATCCTGCCTCCTTGAGGTCATTCCACCTTTTTTCATCCCAGTCTCGCTTGGCACTTAAGACAGTGTTTTTATATGTTAGTCTAGCTGCTCTAATATTCTCAGTTATCTCTGATTTGATTGCTTCTCCCAGATTTAGGCGGGCCTTCCTGCATTCGCTAGAATACCACTGAGATGGTTCTGGGACTCGGGAGGGATTCCGCCGGCAGGGCTTAACAAAAAGGCTCTTTAATTCCCCAAAGAGAACCTCATGAATCCTGGTCCCCTCACCTAATTTTAAGGAATTATTGACTGGTTCAGATAACATCAATAGATCACATTTTGCCTGTTCAAGCTTGCTGCTTATAAAATCCATGTTCTCTTTAAGGAGTGAAACTTTGGACCACCGAATGTGGCGCATGTCATTAGATATTACAATATCGTGGGAGGAGGTAGGAACCATCTTAGCCCCAAGATGTTCAGGAGATTCCCAGTAAGTAAGACTCATAGACAGGGGATTGTGGTCACTCTCTACCCTATCTATGACTACCATGTCTTCAAGATATTTCCATAGACCCAGGTTAATCAAAATGTAGTCTATTCTGCTCTTGCGATTGCCACTTATAAATGTACATACACCAGATTTATCGCCAGTGGTCCTACCATTAGTTGATCTTAGACCTTTATTTAAGCAGATAGAATTCATTTGGACCACTATATCTGTCCATTTGTTTACTGGGTCAAGATCCAATTTGGGAATCCCCCATTCCCTATCCTCCTCCTCCGACACGTTCCAACTTCCTTTCAAAAGAGGCTCAAAATGTACATTAAAATCCCCCCCAACAATTACATTTGAGGGCAAGTGTCGACTTTCCAAAAAGTCTTCCAATACTAATAAAACCTCAGATTTTCTGCCCCCCGTACTTCTCGCATAAATATTACAAACATAGACTGATTTGTCATTTGGAAACTTGAGACTTAGTATCTGGAGATCCCTGTGGTTAGTCGGAATGGTTTTTATTAATACACCCAGATCTTGCCTTATCCAAATCGTAAGCCCTCCGGCTGGTCTCCCTCTCCCTTCCTTCACTGCAGGGATACTATAATTCAAGTAATCTGTCATGTACAGGTCTTCTAGTGCCCATGTTTCCTGGAATAAGCATATTTCATGTTCTCTAATAAATAATGCCCACTCCGGTGACTCCAACTTAGACCTTAGGCCAGCTATGTTCCAGGAAAGAACAGACCCCGATCTACCACTAGTGAGCACGGGACTAGGTTGCTCCAAGAGCTCCAAATTAATAACTGGGGGACTAACCTCAGCTGACGAACAAGGTGGTGAAATTTGTTCCTCTGATGAGTTTGCTATAACACCAATGGGTTCCTGCCCACATAATTCTGTATCAATGGAAGATGATAATAAAGATTGCAATTGGAGTCAATCGTTGGAGTCCAAACCTGAACTTTCCCCAGGTACAATATCCTCCTTTTTCTCCCCCGCGGACTTCCAGGATTGTGGGGGAGTAGCTCTCATTTGGATCCTGGAATAATCTGGGGAGCAGGATCTAAATTCTAAGTTTAACAATTCTCCGGCTATCCCTGGATTTTTTAGAATAAGTTCAATGCAATCGTAGGCATCGCCCTTAGAGGTAAGCCTACTTGCTCGGAGAATGTCTTCCCTGATCACCGATCTGCAACCCCTTACATGTCTAATCCAATGGATGGCTTTATTAGTTAAGGCGTCAGGTGATTCACGATCTCTACCGACAGGGAGTTTAGGTATATTGATCAGGTATACTGGAGGTGACTTGGAAATATTTCGGTCCGGTTTAATGGTCCCAGAATTTTTAGGTCGAGCAGACCTTACTCTCAATGCGTGAGCATTGAGAGTGTCTGCTTCAGACCTTTTGTCGCCCGTTATTGGGAATGAGGACACCAATCTGTTACGAGCGTTTTTCCTCGCAGTTTTCACCGCGGGAGCGCGCGTCTGACCCGCGCATGCGCAGAGTAACTTACAGCCCTTGCTCACACAGACGCAGGCAGGCAGCCCCCACCCCTCTGCATGCACGCACGCACACACAGGCGAGCGCATGCACACGCAGGCACACACATACAGGCACACAGACACTCGCTCACACACACACACCCCCCTCCCCCACAGTCACACACACGCACGCACACATACATACAAAGCCCGCCCGCCCCCGCCCGCACTCGCGCACATGCTTCCCCCCCCCGCACTCGCGCGCGCGCACATGCTCCCCCCCCCCCGCACTCGCGCGCGCGCACATGCTTCCCCCCCCCCCCAGCAACCCACTCACCGGCTTCCTTCGTGCGGCGGCTCTCCTCAGCTGCAGGGCCCGGCAGCAGGACTCTTCTTCCCTCCTTCGGCACCGGGGCACAGGGTAGGCTCCTGCCTGCTCCGGTGCTCCAAACACGGCTCCATCCAATCGCGGCTCTTCCGTGGGAGGCGGGGTAGGCTCCCGCCCTCCTACTTCCTGTTTCCTGTTGTCGCGCCGGCCTGCCTGACTTCCTGGTCGCAGGCCGGCAGAGTGACGGCGGTGATTTGCAGTATTTATTTATTTAGTTATTTATGCATTTTTATATAGCGCGGACTTTACCCGAAGGCGGTATTTATTTATTTATTTTTTTGGGACGCTGCGTGCTGTCCCGCACCACCTCCTGCTGCATTTCCTGCTAGTCGGCGCCCGTTGCCATTGACAATTCTTTTGCATGTCCTATGTGAAAGCTGCAGTATTTGTCTTTGGTCAGTATTTGACACTTACTGAACACTGTTTTTACGTCAAGAATCCACTTGATAACATTGCACACGTGTTTTGTATTTTAAATTTGCTTTCTCTAGCTGCATTCCTCGCAAACAGCATGCACGCATTTAAAACTAGTTATCAAACTATATTTCTTGAGAAATAATATTTTGTAAAAGAACAAGCCCGGTTGATACATGTTTTTTTATTCCCCATCATCAGCGCATCAGACCCGCCCCATCCTGACAGTGCCGAATCAACTGTTGCGTGTCTTATCTTGCACTCTTTCTGCCTGCAGTAATTGTCAGTGAAACTATCAGATTTTTTTCCAGCGTTTCCTTCTTGACGCTACTGAGTCAGAATTGCATTTGGACCTGCGATTGCATTATGTGAAAGTTGTCCTGTAAGTCCCTGTTTAGCCTAGCAGTGTACGTTTGTTTCAAGATGAGTTTGCATGTTATAGAGACAAATGCTATAGGTGTCACGTTTGCGAAAGTTAAAACTATTGGCATTGTAAATGACAAAGCTATTAATTTCGCAATTTTCAAAACCAACACATAAATAAAATATTTGTCATTTACAATACCAATAGCTCAAACTTTCCTAATGCGAGACCTATTGCATTGCAAATGCTTGTTTTGGATAGGGCCAGTACTTTTTTGATGACTAGGTACAATGTTGCTACCAGCTTGTTTCGGCCTAAGGGGTTGGTTGGGTCCCAATAAACCTGGTATATTACTTGATGGAATTGCGGCAATAGGGTGTGATAGCTGATTTCCACCAGGCGATTGGGACCCAGTTTTAGGTGTCTCGCTATTTTTGCAGTGTCTAAATACAGCTGTGTCTGTTTCTGGCTTTTCGCCTGATTTTGGGGCAGTGTTTCCTGTCTGTACTAATACACCACCCTGGCTTATTCTTGGAGCTTGGGGGGCTGTAAGGGCTTTCTTATTTACATTTAGATTGCTAACAACTGCGGTTAAATCATCAATTTTGACTTGCATCCCCTTAATTAGATCACATAAATGAGTTACAAGTTTATACAGAGGATTATTAGTTCGATCATCTACCTCGGGATCACCCTGCAGAATGGTTACTGACTCACTAGGACCAGGATTTGTCATATCTGGCTCCTTGTCTAGATGCGAATTTTCAATTTGAGCTAGAATAGCAAATTTATTGGAACAAGGAATGTTTAAAACATTTACGATGTTTCCAGTCACACTCGCTAGGCTTTCATCTGATATTTCCTGTGGTGATGATTTAACCCCTGATTGTGGCTTGGACATAAACATTTCAGGTATTACCACTTGTCCCCTTGTAGCAATCTTTCCATCCTTTACAATTCCTATGCCAGTAGCCACATGGTCATCAACCCCTTCATTAGAGGAGGTTGTTAGTAAGTCAGAACAGTCTGCAAGTAGGTCATCAATTCTGTCCATTACACAGTTCCCTGCTGCATGTAGTTGGCGCTTTCTGGTAGGCTTGCACTTTTGTCTTTTCGGTTGTTTTCCTCCCTTGGTATGCCCTCCAGCATCAGTAAGTTCCTCAGTATTCTTCCTTTTCCCCATTATACAAGAAACAGTGAACCAAAATGGTAAATGGACAGTACCTTTGCTGGTATGAATAAGGGGGGTGGCCCAGCCCAGCCTCCTCCGGCCCCTGACGGCCACAGACGGCCCGCCCTTTGTCCGGGCTGCGTCCCACGCTGCGTCGACCTGTTGTTGTTTTATCACCGGCGGGCAGTTGGGCGTGCCTCCTCTAGCACCTGGTCACGCACGGGCTCCTGGACTCTGGAGTCCCGTGCGGTGCTGCTGTGGTTGGCGCTGGGCTCCTCCGGGAGCTGGAATCGCCTCCGTGCGGTGATTGCGTGTAGCGCTGCGGGACCCGCACCAGCGGGTCCGGCGAGGAGTTTTAGCGCCGGCGGGCAGTTGGGCGTGCCTCCTCTAGCACCTGGTCACGCACGGGCTCCTGGACTCTGGAGTCCCGTGCGGTGCTGCTGTGGTTGGCGCTGGGCTCCTCCGGGAGCTGGAATCGCCTCCGTGCTGTGATTGCGTGTAGCGCTGCGGGACCCGCACCAGCGGGTCCGGCGAGGAGTTTTAGCGCCGGCGGGCAGTTGGGCGTGCCTCCTCTAGCACCTGGTCACGCACGGGCTCCTGGACTCTGGAGTCCCGTGCGGTGCTGCTGTGGTTGGCGCTGGGCTCCTCCGGGAGCTGGAACCGCCTCCGTGCGGTGATTGCGTGTAGCGCTCCCTATCCTTTTGGGCCTGTTTATTTTGTTGTTCAAGAGCAAGCTGGAGGTGACGTTGTCCCTCAGCCAATTGTGCAATTATAGCCTCCGTGGTGATGGGTTGGGACATCACAACAAGCATACACAACAAAATTTTTGAGGAGGGCCCAAGGGCAAGTTTAACGACTACCCAGGTACATGCCCCAGTAACAATGTCTAAAACACCCAGTGGTACCTGGTAGTCAAGGGAGTGAGTTTATCGTCTGGAATCACAATGTAAGTGCAGTACAAATAACACCCAAAGGAACACACCATGCACGTTATTCAAATATAGAATTGGCCACGTTAGGGCTCAAGGACATTTGGAAAAATTCCCATCAGAAGCCATACTGTACTGCCCTCTTTTGCATCATTTGGGATCTCCTTGTCCAGGAGACAAAACAAAACGGCCGGTCAGGCGTTACGTAGCCGAGATGGATATGTGAGAGGAGAGTATCACACGATTTAGTGGCGACTGAAAAAAGCAGTGTAAAGTGGAAAGGGTGGAAAGTGAGTGATTATAAAATTAGGTGAACTGGGTAGAAAATGAAAGATTTATTAGTGTCTCCCAGTCCCTAAGGTTAAAAGACAAGTGCAAATGCGGTTTTAGAAATAATATCCGCGCTCAGTAGGGGTCGACATGTTTCTGCATTAGGTGAAAAAGATTTTTCATGCATTCCTCAGGACCAGATATTTCAAGACTACTGCTTTTAGTGAAAAAGTAATTATTAAAAGATATCACCTGCAAAGGCCAGGTTGTGTGCTCAACCAAGTACTGTTATCGCACCGCATCAAAGCATAGGATCCACAGAGAAAAACAAAGAAAAACAAAATGGGAGAACATGAGTATGTCATTTTCCCGCGGTTTTGTGAAATAGTATCAAGTTAAACCTGAGTTATACGGCACCGGATCCATACATCATGGGAAACAAATTCCATTTCAAACACTCACCCATAAATGATGGTTGAGGAGCTTCACCCCACCTGGCTGCGGCTCAGGTATGAGGAGCACCGCTCTAAAATGAGAGGATTGAATAGAAAGAAAGAAAAGAGGCAATCATTACTCAATCCATGGGATTATATATGGATTTTGGTGTGTAAACATTTATTGTCTTTGCCGATCGTGTAGACTTAGATCAGAAGTCTTTAAGTTACGTTTCAAAAAGTATGTAAAGATTGCCTGCCTGTAATGTGTTTGATGTTATACATCTTGTATACCCATAGGTTAAAGCGAAGTCTACAGGGTTCGGTATAGGGAGACAAACGTCTCCATGATGCGATGGTAGTCTACCGCGCAATGCGATGACACATCAATTGATATTGTTTGGCAGTTTTTTAGACGTGTTCAACATGATCAAGTCGTGCACATTGCTTACCTATCCGTCGGTGTCTCCCGACAGTCATCCGAGCTGTCTGGGGGGGCACCGGTTATGTGACTCGCGTTGTGTTTTATGCGATTGTTTCTCAGGACTGAGTCACATGACCAGCTACAATCACGTGATCACTCTGTATGCCGGGAGTTGTAGTTCCGGGTGCGGAGTGTTGTAGTTCTAATGAATGGCTAGCGCTAGTCCCACCTAGTGTGAGATGTGATGTAAAAAATGTATTGAGTATATACTATAGAGATACCAACAAATACCTGTGGGAAATGTTACTTGTTCCGCACAGTGATCAGTTTTTGATATGTATCGTAAGGACTGAGAGGTGCGTTGGTTTTTATAGGGACATCCGTGGTATAGGCTCATTGAGTCCCGCCTTGTCGCTGTTCAATCTGTATACCCATTTCTGTTCGATTTTGAACAGAAAACGGCTGGCGTCTGGACAGGATTCTGGAATCGGTGGTTGTTCTAAAACCGTCCAATGGAAATCATTGGGACTGTGTCCCTTTTCTAGGAAGTGTGTGGTTAGGCGAGTTGCTTGTTTACCCACCAAGCGTCGGATTACCCCCAAAGGTCTTAACCTTTGAAACAGCAGTGGAGAACGATATAAAGCATCTCTACCAAACCGAAAACAGACCCTTCATGAATCTTTCAAGAGATGAACAATCGGCTTTGCGCTCATTAGCATCCAATGAACACATAATCATTAAGCCAGCCGATAAGGGCGGGGCTATTGTGATTCTGGACACTGAGACATACAGAAACGAATGTCTGAGACAATTGAGCGATAGCAGATCTTACCTTCCCCTAACTGAAGATCCAACTGAAAGACTGAAAGTAAAAATAGGTAACTTAGTGGAAGAAGCGACCACTGAGGGCTGGATCACGCCACAAGAAGGACAATATCTCCTCACAAGCCATCCTATCATACCTTATTTCTATTGCCTACCGAAGGTTCACAAACCACAGAGACCACCACCAGGGAGGCCCATCATCTCGGGGATTGGGTCAATATTAGAGCCACTGTCCACCTTTGTTGACCACTTTTTAAATCCTATGGTCAAAGCTATGCCTACGTACCTTCAGGACACGAAGGACGTTCTAAGACTCCTTCCAAACATACAATTCAACACCAACACTGACATACTTGTATCGTTTGATGTCGAGTCACTTTACACTTCCATTCCGCAAACCGAAACACTGGAAGTTGTGGGGAGTCTACTAGATCAAAGTGACCATCAGTCCATTACGCCAACACGATTCATCATGACCCTTGCAGAAATCGCTATGAAAGAAAACTACTTTCGCTTCGAAGACACTACCTACCTACAAGCATCTGGGACTAGCATGGGTAGTGTCTTCGCGCCGAGCCTAGCGAATCTGTATGTTCATAACTTCGAACAACAGGAGATCCTCACACCTGCCAACCCCTATCTATTATCGCTACATGTGTGGAAGCGATATATAGATGATATTCTGGTGGTATGGCGGGGGACAGAAGAAGATCTAATTTCCTTCCATGCATGGCTAAACACCAGGAACACATACTTGAGATTCACTATTGAATTCAGTCGAACAACGCTGGCATTCCTGGACTTGAGAATCAATGCAACTCCCAATGGCCTGGAGTCTGAACTCTACCGCAAGCCTATGGCTCGAAATGCCCTCTTAAGATATGATAGCTGTCACCCTCGTGCCTTAAGAGACAACTTACCATTTGGCCAGTTTCTGAGAGTGCAAAGGAACTGCTCCAACAAAGAAGCCTTCAAGAGTCATTCGCAAAATTTGGAACAACAACTGAGTGAAAAAAACTATCCAAAGAAAATCATTCGCCTATCCAAAAAGAGGGCATCAAACAACAACAGGGATTCTCTGCTCGAGATACATCCCCCTAAAGAAAAAACCAACCGTATCACTTTTGTCAATACCTTTAATACCAGATCCAACCAAGTCCAAAAGATTGTGAAAAAACATTGGTCAATCTTGAAAACTGGAGGTGATGATATTCCGTTACCTCTTTTTGCATACAAAAGAGGACAAAACCTTAAGGATCAGCTAGTCCATACTCGCCCACGTAACAAGGAACCCAGACAGGTGGGCACACTTTGGGACTTGCCTCCGGTTCAAGGCCATCACCCCTGTTGGGCATGCTCTGTATGCCCCCAAACTTGCAAATCTACGAGTGTAGACATAGGGACTAATAGACCTTGGACTCGTTCAAAGTTCACCAATTGCAATAGCGGCAACCTGATTTATCTAATAACCTGCCCGTGCAAACTTCGATACGTTGGCATGACAACTAGGAAGGTCAGGACGAGAATCCAAGAGCATAAAAGCACAGTGCGGTGCCGTAAACAAGCAACTCGCCTAACCGCACACTTCCTAGAAAAGGGACACAGTCCCAATGATTTCCATTGGACGGTTTTAGAACAACCACCGATTCCAGAATCCTGTCCAGACGCCAGCCGTTTTCTGTTCAAAATCGAACAGAAATGGGTATACAGATTGAACAGCGACAAGGCGGGACTCAATGAGCCTATACCATGGATGTCCCTATAAAAACCAACGCACCTCTCAGTCCTTACGATACATATCAAAAACTGATCACTGTGCGGAACAAGTAACGTTTCCCACGGGTATTTGTTGGTGTCTCTGTAGTATATACTCAATACATTTTTTACATCACATCTCACACTAGGTGGGACTAGCGCTAGCCATTCATTAGAACTACAACACTCAGCACCCGGAACTACAACTCCCGGCATACAGAGTGATCACGTGATTGTAGCTGGTCATGTGACTCAGTCCTGAGAAACAATCGCATAAAACACAACGCGAGTCACATAACCGGTGCCCCCCCAGACAGCTCGGATGACTGTCGGGAGACACCGACGGATAGGTAAGCAATGTGCACGACTTGATCATGTTGAACACGTCTAAAAAACTGCCAAACAATATCAATTGATGTGTCATCGCATTGCGCGGTAGACTACCATCGCATCATGGAGACGTTTGTCTCCCTATACCGAACCCTGTAGACTTCGCTTTAACCTATGGGTATACAAGATGTATAACATCAAACACATTACAGGCAGGCAATCTTTACATACTTTTTGAAACGTAACTTAAAGACTTCTGATCTAAGTCTACACGATCGGCAAAGACAATAAATGTTTACACACCAAAATCCATATATAATCCCATGGATTGAGTAATGATTGCCTCTTTTCTTTCTTTCTATTCAATCCTCTCATTTTAGAGCGGTGCTCCTCATACCTGAGCCGCAGCCAGGTGGGGTGAAGCTCCTCAACCATCATTTATGGGTGAGTGTTTGAAATGGAATTTGTTTCCCATGATGTATGGATCCGGTGCCGTATAACTCAGGTTTAACTTGATACTATTTCACAAAACCGCGGGAAAATGACATACTCATGTTCTCCCATTTTGTTTTTCTTTGTTTTTCTCTGTGGATCCTATGCTTTGATGCGGTGCGATAACAGTACTTGGTTGAGCACACAACCTGGCCTTTGCAGGTGATATCTTTTAATAATTACTTTTTCACTAAAAGCAGTAGTCTTGAAATATCTGGTCCTGAGGAATGCATGAAAAATCTTTTTCACCTAATGCAGAAACATGTCGACCCCTACTGAGTGCGGATATTATTTCTAAAACCGCATTTGCACTTGTCTTTTAACCTTAGGGACTGGGAGACACTAATAAATCTTTCATTTTCTACCCAGTTCACCTAATTTTATAATCACTCACTTTTCACCCTTTCCACTTTCCACTGCTTTTTTCAGTCGCCACTAAATCGTGTGATACTCTCCTCTCACATATCCATCTCGGCTACGGTAACGCCTGACCGGCCGTTTTGTTTTGTCTCCTGGACAAGGATATTCCAAATGATGCAAAAGAGGGCAGTACGGTATGGCTTCTGATGGGAATTTTTCCAAATGTCCTTGAGCCCTAACGTGGCCAATTCTATATTTGAATAACGTGCATGGTGTGTTCCTTTGGGTGTTATTTGTACTGCACTTACATTGTGATTCCAGACGATAAACTCACTCCCTTGACTACCAGGTACCACTGGGTGTTTTAGACATCACAACTAGCCCCTTATCCCACTTCTGACACCACTGTTGTATTCTATTGTTTTGGGACCGTCTTTTTCCTCCCTTTTCTTTCACATGTAGGTGTGACACCAGGTTAAAGTTAGTTATTGTTCTTTAATTGTGTTCAAAGTAAACTACAAAAAAATAAATATATATATAGATTTTTTTTTTGTTGTTGTTTACTTTCCCAGTCCCAGGCGCAGTTCTTTGGATATGGGATATGGCTTTTCTTCCTCTTCTCTATGCTGTTCTCTTTCTGTTCCTTCCGTGTCTTCTGAACCAGTTTAACAGCACTCAGCCAGAATCAGAAGTGGCAAAGAAAAAAAAAGAAAAAAATAATATTAGGCTATCGCCTCTCCTTCCAGTTAGATAGGGGGGGGAATGCACACCTCCTCCAGCTTTCCCAAGTGCAAAGTGCCTAAGTGGGAATATTTCTTTCTGTGCATGCGGTGTTGTGGTTTTTAAATACTGCCCACCAGCCCCTCAGGGAAAATATTTGCGCAGCTGGTACTTGCCTGCTTTCTCGGCCCTCCGGGGCCGTGGCGTGTGGAGATCCTGCCTCCTTAGTACATCTCGGAGTGCTGGTCTCATTCAGTGTGTTCAGAGGGTTCTTCCGTGGTCGCTCCTTCGCCTGCTGTCTCCGGGCCCGGGACTCCACTCTCTTCCTTTCCAATGAGACCGCTTCCTGGTCACGGGTTTCGGGCTCATTCACCGGTCCTCTTTCCACTTCTTCCTCCTCCGACGCCATTCTCTGTTCGTTTTCCGGTTTTCTCCTCTCAGTGGGCGGGACTTCCTTACGGCGATCCGAAAAGACTACGCTGCATTCTGCAGCACTTATAGAAAGAGCAACTGGCCTTATTGATTATTTATATGCAGGAAGGTGTCCCTTCCTGCACATAAGCAATCGTCCCTGCAAGGCAGACACACTTGCAACATGGCGCTAGGCAGATTTTTTTGTACCAGCACTAAGGGAAACACAGGGTTGCACAGTATTCTTGTGAATACAGTCATCCCTCCATTAAAAAAATGTCAGAGCGTGGCATTGCTAAATTTGGCATAGCACCGCGCTCCAACAGATTTTGGTAAATATACCCCCTTCTTTCTTGAAGAGTAGGGTTTAATCAGGAACCCTGCCCTGGCCCGGCTGCAGTCTATCAGCTGAACCAGTGAGGTTTAAAAGAAACAAGCAAATAAGAGCCCTCTGACCTTGTTGGCATTATACAGTTAGCATCCTGGGAGTCATGCTGCCATTTTGATTTGCAACCTTTATTTATATTTTCAGAAACCGTACAGCTGAAAAAACATCATAACCAGGTTAGGAAGTAGATTAGTAAGTAAGTAGGTAGGTAGCACCCCCAGTTAGCAGCTCCATGCAAGGAGCCGCTGCACCCAGGAAGGTAGGTGGATCAGGCTGAGAGTTCAGTACAGACTTCGGATCAGTGTAGGGTGCATCCTGCGACCGTCCGCTCTTGTGATAAGGACCCCTTGTCTTCCAGGCTCGGCTGGTCTAAAGAAAGTCTAGTCACGCTGGGTAGTGGTAGTGAAGAACCACGTCAACAATACAATGATAGCAAACCCAATGGGGGGGAAATGATGACGGCGGGGAGAAGCTGTTGGGGTCAGACCTTGTGTACGAACAGGGAGATGAGCTGTTTGAGGATGTGTCAAGGTGCACTCACTGCCTGGCCAGTGTCATGATAAGGGAGGTCAAAGGGCAACTGTGAGGGGGTGTGGGTGGGTAATAGAACATTTGATGAAATACTGATATGGATTGATGCGCGGGCGCTCTTTGCCGCATGTTAGCGTCTGGGAGAGTGTGGTGGGGCTATCTCTTGGGTCGGGATTTAGCCCAGGGTCTCTACCGCCTCTAAGAAGGCACCCCATATTCCATACAAGGATTCCATTATATCATTCCGTTAATATGTGAACGTTTGGGTGAAATGGGACACATTCGACCACTGACTCTCTGAATGTTTGGAAAAGGCTGCTTTATTGAAACAGGAGCATATCACATAAGCATCCGTGGCCTAAGGCCGTTCAGAACTGAAACCTCATTAAATGACCTACATCCCCTTACCCCCTCCCATAACCCCAGCCCCCATATACAAACCCTACAACTTTTACATCCAGACCTATTGTACTTCTCCTTATCACATTTTAAACTTCCCCTTCTGCCTATCACTGAATTGGATTACCTGTGCTGAACTAGGAGCCCTTATGATGTAACATTTTCCCTCTAGGACTTCCAGTGTGGGTTCGCTAAGACCCTCCCTTCCTGTCTTCTATCAAACGACCTAACTTTAAGTAAAGGCCTGCAAACTTGTGGGCCAAACCCCACCAGAAAAAAGGCATCAGCTGCCTTTTTCTGCCCCCCCACAATAGTAGTGACTTGTTCTTGCTTCTGCAAATTCCTAACTAAGAACCTCCTCAGCTATAACAAGTAAAGCCTTGTGCCATGCTCCAAACGATGCATGCATCATCCCTGAGAAACTCATCCTCTTTTTAACAAAGGTCCATATGCTGCAACCGACCTGCCTCTACATTACTACAAAACATTCTCATCTCACTGTTGAATTTTCTCCTGGCTGACGGCTTCACCGCCCCTCTCCAACACATCCTAGGAATGAACTCGTCCAGGCTTTGAAGCTCACTGACCAATGTGCTCTTATTGCCCTCAAATCCTGCTTCAAGGACCAAAGTAACGCTTCTCCAGCCTCAGGTCATTCTCTCCTAAATGGATGATACAGATATCTGGACAAACATTTCTCTTCAAGTTGTTGAGTTTGGGCAACAGCTCCTGCCACCTCATGCCTACTTTGCCCAACCACAAAACAGGCAGCAGACTATAAAGAAAAACCAAATTCCTACTCCACACACTCCCCCCATTGCACGTTCTCCCTATTTTATGAAGGTATGCCTGACAATCCACACTGACAAGCCAGCCGACACAGGGCCAGGGACCAAACATGCAAAAGAAAACAGTGTAAACACATCACTGTGACAAAACTGCTCCCCATTCCCAACGTCAGCTTGAACATACCTCTGGTAGCTTTTCAAGGACCACCTGCCCAGCCCCATTTTCTGCTCCCTAGACCACCCTTTCCGCCTACCTTTGTCTCCACCCTGATGCTGAAAGAATGTGTCCCAAAGTCAGGTGCCACCAACCCCAACTGTGTCACTGCTTTCTGCAGGACTGCCAATTATTGGAAGGAAGTCACCCGATCCCCCTGTTGGTGGGTGAATACTTGCCCCCTGGCCTGATTCCTGAGTTTCCTTGCCCATGCTACTGGGCAAACTTCCACTTCATGCCCCTGCAGGAGTACCATAGTTCCCCGTGACCACTGGTTAGTGTTGGACCTAAGCAAATGAATTTCAACAACGTCCTATTTGATGATGACTTCCACGCACTTCAAACCCTGTACCCTTCAACCCCCTAATATCCCTGATACCTGAAAGGCTCTAAAAAACAACCACGACATTAATGTAGAGAAAAAAACAGTTTCTAGCTGCGAAGGACAAATCCCTGGAAATCTTTGAATCACTCTGCCAAAAACATCCCAAGAAAGGAGCTTCCCCCTTGCTCTGAATTACCCTAATTCCTTGCCCAACCCTCTAATATCCCGTTCCCCAATTACCCCATGAAAGCTGCATATCCCAACAGCAGCTTCCCATAAAGACAATGCCTGATAGCTTCCCTGAAATTGTGACCCTGGATCAACCCCTCTCAGTCAGCCACGGTGTAAACTGCACTACGTCCTCCCTTCTCTTCCAGTCCTTCTGTCAGCGACGAACTCCTGAGTTCAAGAATTTGCCCCAAGCAAGATAATATGCCTTACCAACGACTCTGCAAGGGACCCCACTACCAGCTGCCATATCCTCTGTGTAGGAACTGGGGTCACCAGGTCCCCGGGGGGTAGCTTGGCCCGAGCAGGTAGGTACCCGAAGCTTAGGTGTAAAGTGACCATACAGCACACACATCCACTGAGACAATGAATGCACGCAAGGACTGAGACCACACCAGTAAGTTTGATTAAAACACTGAATTTTATCTAGATCAAGGTCATGTCTGGTAACTCATTTAGAGCAATCAATACTCACAGTAGCAATAACCCATTAAGGTATCTCATTAGGGGAGCAGAAGGGAGCAATTAAAAAATCACCATAGCATGTTTCAATAACCATTGCCTTAGGGGAACGCAGGCTTCATTACCCAGCAGTAAACATTTCATCATATACCTGTAGGCGTTCAGGAACCCCTGCATTAGACAGGATTAAAACATGTCATTGAAAATCAGGCAACATTTCATTAGGCCAGAAAATAACCATCTCAGTAGGTAAGTGTGGGCGTTTCATTTAGCAAGACTAAACATTTCAACAGGCAAGCATAGGCATTTCAGGTAGTAAGAATGAGCATTTCATCACGTAAGAATAAACAGTTCATTACAAATCAGGCTGGAATAAACAGCACTTCACTATGCAGTTCCAGGCCCCTAGCCAGGGGTTAACTCCAGCTTGCAACAGTCATGGGGCCTAACTGAGGTCCTGGCCCAGTTCAGGAAGCATTTCATGGAACATAGGTTCACCCTTTCCTTGGTCGTAGGGCAAGCACTACACTCACTGGGCCACTCGCAGAAGGAATTCCCTAACAGCCCCTAATCAGGGGTTAACCTACTCTCTGCTAGGGGAATGGCCAAGTGTTTCAAGGGGCACAGGCCCAATTCGGCTCCCGAGGGCCAACGGGGCCCAACAACAATCTCCCTCGGGGAGGGGCGATCTCGGGCCTTCCTCCGGCTCCCCCGAGACCCCGCGTTTCCTAGAGCGGGCCGCCCTCCTCCCCCGAGGGATTACCTGTTTCTTCAGGCCGCTCCGGGCCCCTTGTGGCGATGCCTCGTGGTTGGGAGGGCTCTCGATCTCCTCCGAGCCCTCCGGTGTTGTGGTTTTCTGGTCCCGGGCCCCTGGTGATGTGGGAGGCCCGGGGACCAATTGGGCGTGAGGCGCGAAGGGGGGCTCGGCCACAACGGCCAATTGCAGGCAGTTCTGGGGTCCGCGGCAGCCTGGACCAATGGCTGCGAGGCAAAGGGGCTGGGGCACGGCCGATGACGTGGACGGGCGCCCCCGTCACGTGAGGCGAGTGAGCTCGCTTCTAAGACCTAGCGCGGCCTTCAGGAATTCCCAGGCGCTCTCCTCAGGCCTCGGGCCCGCCGCGGTGACGAGCAGCAAAAGGGATGTGGTGGCGGGTGTTCCCGGCCTCGCGGCCTAGCCCGGAGCAGCGGCGGGCCGAGAAGGTCTCCACAGGCGGGGCTGGGGTAGGGTCAGGAGGCTCCTAGGCGGCGTGATCCAGCGCTCCCCGGGCCGCTGCAGTGAAATCGGACAGTAGCACTCACAGGGGGGACCACAGCGCACCGAAGGCACAGCGCTGAGAGCGGGGACAGCGGTACAAAAGGGGGTGGTAATGGACGGAGCATCTGAACCAATCAAACACTCACACCCAGTCAAAAGATCTGAGTTTAATCCATCACCGTTCTTTAGCCCACTCTGCCACTCCAGTTCAGACATGGCTATATGCAAATCAGTCTGACCCTGTGCCTCATGGGAACAGTCCAGCCCGAACTGCCAAGCCATGCCTTCCCTGGACCGGAAACAAGCTTCCGAGGACCGGTTTCTGGCATTCCAGCGGGGACAGGCACCTACAGGCCGGCGCTCGGGGCAGAGGTAGCGCCTCAGGCAGGCAGCAGGTCAGCAGATACAGCGCTGCTCAATGGCACAGGAGTAGAGCGCTGGGGGGGTTATGCAGGCAGTCTCAGCAATCAGGCAGTTCAGGGGGCTAGCGCCAGGCAATGAGAGCTCTTAGCAGACCGGTTCACTATTCAGGCAGGACAGAGCAGGGGCCCAGGTGGAGCAGACAGAGGGGACAGGGATGACCCAGCCCAGTACCTGGTTGATCCCCAGTAGTCCTGTGACAGTTAGGTTTCTTCTTGGTGCCTGGTGGTTCTAGCGCCCTTGGTAGGCAGTTACTTGAAGAGAGGGGGGGGGGGGGTTGAGTTGAAGGCTGGTATCAGGTTTCCTCAGCAGGTCACTGCAGGTGGTCCCTGGGTTCCCCTCCCGCCGGGCCAGATCAGTGGGCTAGTTCAGTGTTCCTCACACAGCTTGGTGGGCACTGCAGCGCCTAAACCCTGTCACCCCCAGTGATATAGGTTTCTGACTAGGCCTTACCGCCTAAGTCTCCTGTGTAGGGTCCCCCAGGTCAGTGATGCCCCAACTGACTAAAAACTTTCCCTCCTTTCTTTATATATGCCCAGGTCAGGTGACCACCCTCTAAGGGGGGAAAAACAGACTCCGCCCCTATTCTAGCAGGATCCAGGAGCTTCCCTAGTCTAGCTATGGGCAGGCAAGGCAGGCTGGTATGGCAACAATGTTTAAGGGTTCCAGCCAGCTCCTGGCAACTAGTGTGCCCCTAAAAAGACCACGCTGCAGTAGCAGGGGCCAGTGGCAGCCATGTTGGGGGACGAGAGCTCCTGCACCTTAGCATTGATTAGCAATGGGAAGGTGCTCGGAGACCCAAGGCCAACAAAAAGAAGGTGGGAAAAATAAGGCAAGGGCGAAAAAAATAGTGAAAGACCACCCTAGGGCTGACAGGTCAAACATGCGTCCCCCCGCCAGCCGAAAGAGGGGAGAGCTACCCAACCTCTTGGGAGTTCTCGTCACTAAGGGGGAAAAACCGGGAGAGACCGTCAGCATTGGCGTGGTCAACTCCGGGCCGATGTTCCACCCTAAAGTCCAGCCCCTGTAGGGAAATGGACCACCTTAGCAACTTGGGATTTTCGCCTCTCATCTGCATGAGCCAGCGAAGGGGTCGGTGGTCAGTTTAAATCAGGAAGTGAGAGCCAAATAGGTATGGCCTCAACTTCTTCAAGGCCCAGACCACAGCGCAGGCTTCTCGCTCGATGGTACTCCATCGCCGTTCCCGAGGGAGGAGTCTTCTGGAGATAAAGGCCACAGGTTGGTCTTGGCCGTCGTTGTTGAGTTGCGAGAGCACAGCGCCTATGCCATGCTCAGAGGCGTCTGTCTGCACAATGAATTCCTTCGAGAAGTCAGGTGTTGCAAGCACCGGAGCGGTGCACATTGCGTGCTTCAGTGTCTCGAATGCCTCTTGGCAAGCAGCCGTCCAGATCACTTTTCGTGGCTGTTTCTTGGATGTCAACTCAGTCAAGGGAGCTACGATGGTACCATATCCCTTGACGAACCGGCAGTAATAGCCAGTGAGGCTGAGGAAAGCTCAGACCTCAGTCTGGGTTTTGGGGGCCCCCAGGCCAAGATGGTCTCAATTTTGGCCTGGAGGGGTTGCACCTTACACCCGCCCACCAGGTGTCCCAGGTAGACGACAGCTCCCTGTCCAATCTGGCACTTGCTAGCCTTGATGGTCAGGCCAGCACGATGCAGAGCCTGTAGCACCTCCTGGAGATGCTGCAGATGGTCCTCCCAGGTGCTACTGAAGACAGCTATGTCGTCCAGGTACGCCGCTGAGAAGGACTCCAGGCCAGACAGCACCTGGTTCACCAACCGCTGGAAAGTGGCCGGAGCATTCTTGAGCCCTAAGGGCATCACCCGGAATTGAAAGTGGCTCTCGCTCCAGCATTTTGGCCACCTCACACTGGATGCTGTTCTTAACTTTATCGGACAGCCGGTAAGACTTGGTTTTTCCAGGCGGACTGTCCCCTGTGTCCACATCATGGGTACACAGATGTGTAATTCCAGGCGTGAGGGAGAACAACGAGGCGTACTGCTCCAACACCTGGCGGCAGTCCCTCTGTTGCTCTAGGGTCAAGAATGGGGAGAGGACCACTCCCTCCACCGATCCATCCTTCTCCTGGGCCGCCAGAAGGTCAGGAAGAGGCTCACTCTCCTCCTCCTCGCTCCCATCCATCACCATGAGGAGAGCAAGCTCAGATCGCTCATGGTGAGGCTTCAGGCGGTTGACGTGGAGCACCCGATGGGGCTGTTGGAGGGTCTTCAAATAAACGACATAGGTGGTCTGGCCTCGACGCTCCACAATTTCGTACGGACCAGTCCACTGGTCCTGTAGGGCACTATGCTCCCCAGGCTCCATGACCCACACCTTCTGCCCAGCTTCCAACTCCACCGTCCGAGCGTTGCGGTCATACCACTCCTTCATGACGGCTTGGCTAGCCTCCAAGTTGTCTGAGGCTTCCTTCCACAGCTTGGCCATCTGGCTCGGGAATGCCAGCATGTAGCTGATGACATCACGGGGAAGCTTCTTCGAAGTCTTCTCCCACCCATCCTTGACAAGGCTGAGGGGCCCCCTAACGGGATGGCCATAGAGCAGCTCAAAGGGGCTGAACCCGACTCCCTTCTGTGGTACCTCGCTGTATGAAAACAGCAGGCAAGGGAGGAGGATGTCCCACTTCCACCTCAAGTCCTCTGGCAGGCTCCGGATCATCCCCTTCAAGGTCTTATTAAAGCGCTCTACGAGCCCGTTCGTCTGGGGGTGGTAAGGAGTGGAGAACCGGTAGGTCACTCCGCACTCCTTCCACATGGCCTGAATGTAGGCCGACATGAAGTTCGTGCCCCTATCTGACACCACGACCTTAGGGAATCCCACTCTGGTAAATATCTCCATCAGGGCTCGCGCCACCACAGGTGCATTGATGGTCCTCAGAGGAATAGCCTCCGGGTACCGAGGGGTGTGGTCCACTAACACCAAGATGAACCGGTGTCCGGTAGAGGTCGGAGGGTCCAACGGCCCAACAATGTCAATTCCGACCCGCTCAAAGGGGGTCCCAACCACCGGGAGCAGTTCCAAAGGGACCTTCACCTTAGTCCCAGTCTTGCCACTTGCCTGGCAAGTCTTGCAGGTCTTGCAGTAGTTGTCAGAGGCAACTCTCATCCTGGGCCAATAAAAATGTGGGACTAGCCACGCAAAGTCTTGTCCAGTCCCAGGTGTCCAGCCAAAGGTATTTCATGCGCCAGTTCCAATAGTAAGGCCCGGTAGCATTGGGGGACCACTAAGGCCCTCGAGGATCCATGCACTGGAACCTTAGGCTCACTGTAAAGGAGGCCATCCTCCTAGTACACATGAAAAACTGCCGGTCTCTTGGTTGACCGCTTGGGCTTTGGCCTGACGCCACATGCCTTCAAGCGTGGGCACTCTTTCTGCGCCCGACAGAATTCCTCCTTCCACATGCCACCCGGCAAGGGTCGGCAAGTCCCCCACAGGAACAACATCCACCTCCACGGACTCAGGGGGTACCTCTACAGGCTCCCCATCCATCTCACGGGGTGTGTCCTCCACAACACTCTCCTCTGGACCTGCATTGGGTTGGGCCGTAGTTTCAGGCTCGAACACGGGTTGAGTCCTTTGTCGGGCAGCCATGGACCTCGTGACCACACAAGTCCATCCTGGTAACCCCAGCATCTCAGTATGGGCCTTAAACTCCACTTCCTTCCAGACGGTATGTTCCAGGTCGTTTCCTAGCAGACAGTACACAGGCAAGGCAGAGCTTATAGCAACTCTCAACGGGTCTTTCACTCCTCCCCACTCAAAGGGAACCGGAGCCACCGGATAGTAGCTCAGACTGCCGTCAGCCAACACAGGCGGATGGAATACGTCAGGTACTTTTTGCTCAGGGGACACCAGCCGCCTCACTACGGTGGACATGCTGGCACCTGTGTCCCTCAGAGCCTCCACCTCCCCCCCGTTAACCTTCACCCTCTGCTGGTATTTAGAAGTGTTCGATGGTAAGGACGTCACTGGGACCATCTCTCTGTCCCCGAGTGAAACCATGGTTAGGCCTGTCCACTCCCCTTCTCTATCTAGGGGCAGCTCTATCCCAAGCGCTACACTAGCCACCCCGGAACTCTTGCCACCTGTGGGTGCTGGGGGTCTCTTGCAGCACTGGGGAGCCCCCTTGTAGTGTCCAACCTCCCCGCATTCGTAGTACCGGACAATTCTTGGCTGCTGACTCATGTCAGGGTAAGTGGGCTTTGGGGAACTGGACTGAGGTGGGGTACCTACTTGTTGGACCTGGCCTCGTGGCGTGGTTCCCCCCGCTAATCAGCTCCCCGTTAGCCCAGCGCTGTACTTAGAAACCCCTGGCGACCCTGCCCATGTCCGACCAACCGCCCACGGCCCGCATCGGCCTGTCCCCGGCCACCTTCCCAGCCCCGCGCGCCCGAACCCACCAGGGCCCACCGGCAGCCATTTTCCCTTCCCGAGATCCCTGACTCCGTGGGCCTAGCATGACCCCAGCCCCAGTGCAGCTTAGGCTCCAGACGCGCCAGCCCCCGTTGGGAGGGTGAGAGCTACCCTAGTGCGAAGAGACAAGGAGTTTCGATGGCACCTCCGGCCTCCCCTGAGAGACTGGTTTCTGTCACACCTCTGGTCTTCCCCTGGGGGCCAGTTTCGATTGCACCTCTGGCCTCCCCGAGTGCTGGCTCCAGACCTGCTGGGCGTCTGGGAAATCCTGGACGCATCCTCAAAGGGATCAAAGGACCAACCGCCGGACCTCGCCCAGGGGCCGTCCCCAAAACCTTGGACCTCCACCTGCGAGGGTCCGGACATCAAAGGGCCACTGGACTATATCAAGGCCGGCCCCTGAAATAGCGGGCAGTGGTATCTTGGACGAGAAAGCCCTGCTGATCTGATCGCGGCTGTACTGAACTTGGTAAACTCTTCGAGCCCTGCTGACGCTGTTGTGGCTCATCCTTGGAACTGGAACATCGGAGCCCTGCTGACCTCGTCGCGGCTCAAGCTTGAAACCCTGAAGATCTGCATCGAACATTCTGAGCCCTGCTGACGTGGTCGCAGCTCCTCACGAACTAAACCTCCGGATCGAGCCCTGCTGACTTCGTCGCGGCTCGAGGGGTACTCTGGTCCGGCTGGACTATCGACGCTACCATCATGAACTAAGTCAGCCTCAAGTGAGTAAGACCTCCAGTGCGACTACCATCTCCCATAACCCCCCGGTTCGAGGATTGAGAGCTGTGCGCAGGGTAGGCTACGTACTGGCCAAAGAGACTAAGACTGTCCCGCTACCCTTTCCCTGAAACCTTGAGACTGTGGTGATCCCTTGATCATGTGTACATAAGTGTGCTACCTCTTTTACCCGATTATAAAGAAATTGATATTGTAAACCCACGGTGTGGTGTCTGTTCATAAGTGTGGTGTGGTCCTCGTGTGTACGATTCAATACTTGAGGTCTCCCCCGGCGGGGATCTCTGGTTAAGGCTCGGCATTAATGGCGGGAGAGGCATGTCACGGAGGAGCCGGGTAGACATAACCTGGCTTCTGGGACTGCCCCTTCTAACATTGGTGGCAAGCGACGGGATAAGAGCCTACGTCTAAGAATTGTACAGTAAAGCGACTGACGCACCACCCGAACAGGGGCAACCATGAGCATCTATGGAACCAGCAAAAAGACCGCATTTCAGAAAGAACACCTGGAAGATTATACCCACAAAGAATTAAAACAATTCTGTAAAGATTTCCGCATCGCTACCACTGGATTGAGCACCAAAGACGACTTCAAGTCAAGTCAAGTTAGAATTTATATAGCGCACTACATACCCAGAAAGAACACCTGGAAGAATATACCCACAAAGAATTTAAACAATTCTGTAAAGATTTCCGCATCGCTACCACTGGATTGAGCACCAAAGACGACTTCAAGTGAAGTCAAGTTAGAATTTATATAGCGCACTACATACCCAGAGGGTCTCAAGGCGCTTGAGGAAGGGGGGGGGGGAGGGTTTACTTATCGAATATCCAGGTTTTGAGCTGTTTTCTGAAGGCTAGGTGGTTTTGAGTAAGGCGGAGATGGATGGGAAGGGAATTGCAGGTTTTGGCCGCTAAGTAGGAGAAGGATCTTCCCCCCATGATGGCTTTGTGGATGCGCGGAACAGCGGTGAGGGCTTGGTTGGACGAACGCAGCTGGCGGGTGGGGGTGTAAAAGGAAAGGCGCGTGTTGAGACAATCAGGTCCAAGTTCGTAAAGGGCTTTGTGTGCGTGGGTGAGGAGACTGAACGTTATCCTTTTGTTGACTGGGAGCCAGTGCAGGTCTTTCAGGTGACCGGAAATGTGGTCTTTGTGAGGGATGTCTAGTATGAGTCTGGCTGAAGCATTTTGGATGCGTTGGAGTTTCTTCTGCAGTTTTGCGGTGGTGCCGGCGTGCAGGGTGTTTCCGTAGTCCACACGGCTTATAACCAGTGCGTGGGTGACCGTTTTTCTTGTTTCGGTGGGGATCCAGCGAAATGTTTTTTTGAGCATGCGTAGGGAAGCATGATGATGAGACTGCGTTGACTTGTCTGGTCATCGAGAGTGAGGAGTCTAGGATGATGCCCATGTTCCGTGCGTGGTCCGTCGGTATGGGAGCTTTTCCTAGGGCCGTTGGCCACCAAGAGTCGTCCCAGGCGGAAGGGGATGCACCTAAGATGAGGACTTCCGTTTTGTCCGAGTTCAGTTTCAGACGGCTGTGCTTCATCCACTCGGCTACTTCTTTCATCCCTTCATATAGGTTGGTTTTGGCGGTGATTGGGTCTTTGGTGAGTGAGAGGATCAGCTGAGTGTCGTCGGTGTAGGAGATAATGTTGAGGTTGTGTTGGCGTGCGATGGCCGCGAGGGGGCTCATGTAGACGTTGAAGAGGGTGGGTCTGAGTGATGATCCTTGCGGAACGCCGCAGATGACTTCGGTGGCCTCAGATTTAAAAGGGGGGAGGTAGACTCTCTCAATCAGTGACACTTATAAAGCGCGCTACATACCCGTAGGGTCTCAAGGCGCTGGGGGGGGGGAGCCGCTACTGCTCGAACAGCCAGATCTTCAGCTTCTTCCTGAAGGAGAGGTGGTCTTGGGTCAGGCGCAGGTCGGTCGGGAGGGAGTTCCAGGTCTTGGCGGCCAGGTAGGAGAAGGACCTTCCTCCTGTAGTCGCTCTTCGGATGCGGGGGACGGCGGCGAGGGCGTGGTTGGCTGATCGGAGGTGGCGTTTGGGAGCGTAGAAGTTGACTCGGCTGTTGAGGTAGCTCGGGCCTTGGTCGTGTAGGGCTTTGTGTGCGTGGGTGAGGAGGCGGAAGGTGATTCTTTTGTTGACGGGGAGCCAGTGAAGGTCTCTCAGATGTCCGGAGATGTGGCTGGTTCGTGGGATGTCGAGGATGAGTCTGGCTGAGGCGTTCTGGATCCGCTGGAGTCTCTTCTGGAGCTTGGCGGTGGTACCGGCGTAGAGGGCGTTGCCGTAGTCCAGTCGGCTGGTGACGAGGGCCTGGGTGACGGTCTTCCTGGTCTCGGTGGGGATCCACCAGAAGATCTTCCGTAGCATGCGTAGGATGTTGAAGCATGCCGAGGAGACGTTGTTGACTTGCCTGGTCATGGAGAGGGAGGAGTCCAGGATGAAGCCCAGGTTGCGTGCATGGTCTGTCGGTTTGGGTGCGGTGCCCAGGGCGGGAGGCCACCAGGAGTCGTCCCAGGCGGAGGGAGAGGAGCCCAGGATGAGGACCTCCGTCTTGTCCGAGTTCAGTTTCAGGCGGCTGGTCGTCATCCACTCGGCTACCTCTTTCATCCCTTCGTGCAGGTTGGCTCTGGCGGCGGCGGGGTCATTGGTCAGGGAGAGGATCAGCTGGGTGTCGTCGGCGTAGGAGATTATGCTGAGGTTGTGTTTGCGTACGATGGCCGCGAGGGGGCTCATGTAGACGTTGAAGAGGGTGGGGCTCAGAGATGATCCTTGGGGGACGCCGCAGATGACTTCGGTGGCCTCTGACTTGTACGGTGGTAGGCGGACTCTCTGTGTTCTCCCGTCGAGGAAGGAGATGATCCATTCCAGCGCCTTGTCCTGGATTCCGACGTTGCTGAGGCGCCGTACTAGGGTGCGGTGGCAGACCGTGTCGAATGCCGCGGAGAGGTCTAGGAGGATGAGGGCCGCTGTTTCTCCGTTGTCCATCAGGGCTCGGATGTCATCGGTGGCGGCGATGAGGGCGGTCTCGGTGCTGTGGTTGGCTCGGAAGCCGGACTGTGAGGGGTCGAGGGATCCGTTCGTTTTGAGGAAAGCGGCCATCTGCTTGTTGACGGTCTTCTCGATGACTTTGGCTGGAAACGGGAGGAGCGAGATGGGGCGGTAATTCTTGAGGTCGGTGGGGTCCGCTGTTGGTTTCTTGAGTAGAGCGCTGAGTTCGGCGTGTTTCCAGCTCTCGGGGAAGATGGTGGTGTCGAAGGATGTGTTGATGATGTCTCGCAGGTGGGGTGCGATGACAGCGTCGGCCTTGTTGAAGACGTGGTGAGGGCAGGGGTCGGTCGGTGATCCGGAGTGGATGGAGTTCATCGTGCGGATGGTGTCTTCGGTGCTGATCGGGGTCCAGGCGTGGAGGGTGGTGGTGGGGGGTGGTTGTTCGGTCATGGTGTGCGTTGGTTGGTTGTTGAAGCTGTTGTGTATGTCCGCGATCTTGTTGTGGAAGTATGAAGCCAGGGAGTTGCAGAGGTCTTGCGATGGGGTGATGTCGTTGTTTCCTGCGCTGGGGTTGGAAAGCTCTTTGATGATGTTGAAGAGTTCCTTGCAGTTGTGTGCGTTGTTGTCCAACCGGTCCTTGAATGCTGTTTTCTTGGCGGCGCGGATCAGCTGGTGGTGTTTCCGGGTGGCAAGTTTGAAGGAGGTCCTGTTGTCCGGTGTCGGTTCCCTTCTCCAGACTTTCTCGAGGGCTCGGCAGTTCTTCTTGGAGCTCTTGAGTTCGTCGGTGAACCATGGGGCTTTCTTGCTGCCGGGTCTGCTGGGCGGGGTCCTCAGTGGGGCGAGTTCGTCCGCGCAGTTGCTGATCCACTTCGTGAGGTTGTCGGCGGCCTGGCTGGGGTTCGCTGAGCTGGCAGGAGGGTGCTGGCTCAGGGAGGTGGCGAGCTGGTCTGCTGTGATCTTGTTCCAGCTTCTGCGGGCGGCCTGTTGCTGGTGGTGGTGGGTCGTTGTTTTCTTGAAGGTGAAGTGGACGCAGCTGTGGTCCGTCCATTGAAGCTCTGTGGCGTGGCTGAAGTCGATGTCCTTGCTGGATGAGAAGACAGCGTCGAGTGTGTGTCCGGCGAGGTGGGTGGGGGTGGACACCAGTTGCTTGAGTCCCAGGTTGGCGAGGTTGTCGAGCAGGGTGCTGGTGTTGCGGTCGTTGTTGTTCTCCAGATGGAAGTTGAGGTCTCCCAGGAGGATGTAGTCAGCGGAGGGGAGGGCATGTGGGCTGACGAAGTCGGCGATGTCCTCGCTGAATTGTGTGCGTGGTCCAGGGGGTCGGTAGATCAGGGTGCCTCTGAGGGTGGTGTTCGGGTTGGTGTGGATCTGGAAATGCAGGTGTTTGGCGGTGGTCAGGGAGTTGTCGGTGCTGGCCGTGAGACGGATGGTGCTCCTGTGGATGATGGCGATGCCTCCTCCCATCTGGTTGGCGTTTCGGTCCCTCCGGACGATCTTGTAGCCCTCTGGGATGGCGATGGCGATGTCGGGAGCTGAAGAGGCGTTCATCCAGGTCTCCGTGAGGAAGGCAACGTCTGGAGCTGTGGTGTCGAGGAGGTTCCAGAGTTCGATGGCATGTCTGTGGACGGAGCGGGTGTTGAGCAGGATGCACTTGAGGTGGGTGCTGCTGGTGTTCGGCTTGGTGGGTGCTGGTGCGAGGCAGGTCCGGATGCAGGTGAACTTGCAGGCGTGGCAGCTGAAGGGTCCGTGGGTACGTCGTGGAGAGGCTTGATGGCATTCTGGGAGTCGGCCGGTGTTGAGAGCGGTGAGGGTGGCGGCGGAGTACGTCAGGCGGGTCGGTCGGGGTCTTCGTGGGCCAGGGGTCCTGGCACTGGGCACGGTCCAGGCGCAGACGGGCGTAGACGGGCTTACCTTCGGCGCACAATCGGCGCGCCCGCTGCGCGTGACTGCTGCGCGTTCGCACGGTCGCCATTTAAGGCCAAGTGCGCGGGTGGGCGGAGCAGCTGGGAGGCGGGAGCGGGGAGGGTACAGAATAGAAAAAGGGGCGGGGAAAAGCGGCGGTGGTGGGAAGGGAGGGCGGAGGGCGGCGAGGTAGGCGGACAACAAGGAAGGAAACCACAACACGGGGGAAATAGAAATTAAACAGAACGGGCACAAATTCTCAACAAAACAAGGAAAACAAGGAAAAAAACAAAGTTATATAAAACAGGCACAAATGTTAGACAAAACAAGGGCAAAAACAACCGCAGCGGCGCCCGCCGGCAATCGGCAAAACGAGGCAGCAGCGAGGCAGAGGGCAGGCAAGGGGCACACGCAGCAGCTGGTGGCCGTGCGGCGCGGGGGTGTCCCACAAGCTGAGTTCTTCCAGCGAGGAACGAGATGATCCAGTCCAGTGCTTTTCCTTGAATTCCGATGTTGCTGAGGCGTTGTATAAGGGTGCTATGACAGACTGTGTCGAAGGCTGCAGAAAGGTCAAGGAGGATGAGGGCGACTGTGTCTCCGTTGTCCAGTAGTGTTCGAATGTCGTCTGTTGCTGCGATGAGGGCGGCCTCGGTGCTGTGTTTAGCTCTGAAGCCGGACTGAGAGGAGTCGAGTGATTTGTTGGATTCGAGGAAGGCGGCGAGTTGATTGTTGACGGCTTTCTCATTGACTTTGGCAGGGAATGGGAGGAGCGAGATGGGGCGGTAGTTTTTGAGTTCGGTGGGGTCAGCTGTGGGTTTCTTCAGAAGAGCGCTGAGTTCGGTGTGTTTCCAGCTTTCTGGGAATGTGGCGGAGTTGAGGAAGCAGTTGATGACGTCTCGGAGATGGGGTGCGATAATGGAGTCTGCTTTGTTGAAGATGTGATGGGGGCATGGGTCTGTAGGGGATCCTGAGTGGATGGAGTTCATCAGGCGAATGGTGTCTTCTGTGGTGATTGGGTTCCAGTCGAAAAGGTTATTCGGAGGCGGTGCAGGTTCGGAGGTGAGTGGGGTGGACTGGTTTACGGGTTGGTTGTCAAAGCTGTTATGAATGTCGGCGATTTTGTGATGGAAGAATGAGGCGAGGGAGTCGCAGAGGACTTGAGAGGGGGTGATGTCGTTGGAGCTGGCGATGGGGTTGGTGAATTCTTTGATGATGTTGAAAAGTTCCTTGCTGTTGTGGGCGTTGTTGTCTAGTCGGTCTTTGAGTGCTGATTTCTTGGCTGTCCGGATTAGTTGGTGGTGTTTGCGGGTGGCGTTTTTGAAGGCGGCTTGGGTGATAGTGTTTGGGTCTTTTTTCCAAGTTTTCTCAAGGGAGCGACAGAACTTCTTGGATTTCTTAAGGTCATCATTGAACCAGGGGGCGTTCCTGCTTCCTTGCTTGATTTGATGTTTTTTCAAGGGTGCTAGTTTGTCGGCGGTTTGGGTTAACCATAGTGTGAGGTTGATGGCGGCTTGGTTAGGGTTTGTTGAATAGGCAGGGGGTTTTTGAAGAAGCGATGTGGAGATCTGGTTGATGGTGATTTTGTTCCAATTTCTTCGCAGAGTTGGTTGAGGGTGGTTGTGGGTCGTGGTCTTATTGTAAATGAAGTGGATGCAGCTGTGGTCTGTCCAGTGGAGGGCTGTGGTGTGAGTGAAGGAGATATGTTTGCTGGAGGTGAAGATAGGGTCGAGTGTGTGTCCTGCGTAGTGTGTGGGGGTGTTAACAAGTTGTTTGAGTCCGAGATTGGCGAGATTGTCCAGAAGGGTGGTAGTGTTACTGTCGCTGCTCCTTTCCAGATGGAAATTGAGGTCTCCCAGTAGAATGTATTCATCTGAGGGGAGGGCGTGTGGGGTGATAAAGTCAGTGATGTCTTCGCTGAATTGTGTACGGGGTCCTGGTGGTCTGTAGAGGAGGGTGCCTCTGAGTGTGGTCTTGGGGTCGGTGTGGATCTGGAAGTGAAGGTGTTCGGCGATAGCGAGGTTGACGTCTGAGCTGGTCGTGACGCGGATGGTGTTCTTATGGACAATGGCGATGCCTCCTCCTGTTTGGTTGGTGCGATCCTTACGGATGATCTTGTAGCCGTCCGGGATGGCTATGGCGATGTCGGGAGCTGATGAGGCATTCATCCAGGTTTCTGTTAGGAAGGCGATGTCCGGAGAAATGGTGTTGAATAGATTCCAAAGGTCGATGGCATGTTTGTGAACTGAGCGGGTGTTGAGAAGGATGCATTTAAGGTGGTTGGTGTTGGATCTCTGTTTGGTATTTGTGGATTTGGTGTGGGTCTTGATGCAGTCGAATTTGCAGGAGTGGCAGGTGAAGGGTCCATGGGTGCGTCCCGGTGCGGCTTGGGCGCAGTTGGGGAGTCGGCCGGGGTTAAGTGCTAAGAGGGTGGAGGCGTCGTATGTAATGCAGGAGGGGTGGGTGATGCGGGGGCCAGGGGGACTGGCGCTGGGTGCCGGCCAGGCGCGGACAGGCGTAGACGGGCTTACCTTTGGCGCACCTTCGGCGCGGCCGTAGCGCGTGGAACCTGCGTGTTGGGACATCTGTCTTGTATGGATAGTGGAGGGGGCGGAGCGGGGGAGGGCAGCTGGGAGGCGGGAGGTGGGCTGTAGGTGCTGGTTAGGCACAACAAACAAAATGGTGGGGGGATCGAAACTTAGCCTGGGCGAGGTTGGGGCGCAGGGAGGAGAGACGCTGAGGGCAGTGGCACCGGGGCAACGCTGAATATAAATAGCGAATAGTAAAGCCAATCAACAATACAAGCTGAGCGCTAGCTGACAATAAATTATAAAATGACGAAGTGCACGTTTACACAATGGGAGTTAAACACACAATGCAATTTTAAAAGACACAAAGTGCAGGTATACAAAGCGGCAGCAGTGGCAGGCAAAACAATGGCAGGCAGGCGTATAGCGCTACGATACCAATTTCAGTCTCTGCAAAGCGCTGTGGCAGTCGGGCAGGGTGCAAGGGGAGCGACTGCTTCCTACGTGGTAGGAGAGGTCCAGCAAACCCTGACGCCCTAGGTAGAAGCCGGGGCCCCCCTTCCCACGACAGAAGGAAATGGTGGAGAGGAGGAGCCGCCGACTGAAACTGACGGCCCAAGGGAAGAGGGATCCAACGCCCTACCGCGGAATGCCAACACGTAGAGAGGTCTGTCGATAGAGAAAATGGCAGACCGGGAGCGCAACTGAAACCACGAGCTAGAACTGGCTCGACTTAAAATTGAAGGAGAAATAAAGCTGGCGGAGAAGAAACTAGCCGTGGAGCAATTACGGCTGCAAGGAGAATTGGAAGAGAAGAAGCTCCAGCGGGAGCACGAAGGGAAGAAACTCCAACTCGAACACGAGCGCAGCTTGAAAGAACTAGAAATTAAAGCCCGGAACGAGGAAACCCGACCCCTGGGGAACAGAGACCCTGGTCCCCCGGTCCAACCAAAAGTACACATCCCCAAGGATGTCGTAAAAGAATATTATAAGAATGGCGACATCCAGCAGTGGTTCAAGGCGTACGAGGTCGCCATGACCGCCCTCCGAGTACCTGAGAAGGATTGGGGGGCCGAATTATGGGGCCGCTTCCTCAGCGAGGGAAGAGACACCCTGCTGGATCTGCCCTCCGCCGTCATGAACTCCTACACCCATATGAAGGACGCCCTCATGGCTCGATATGGGCTCACTCCGGAGATGTACCGGCAGAGATTCAGAGACTGCAAAAAGATCCCCAGCACCACATGGGTCGAATATGTGAATTTCTACAGCCGGGCCTTGGAAGGGTGGATCAAGGGCAGCAAGGTGACCACCTTTGAAGGACTTGTAGACCTCATCGCCAACGAGCACCTGTCCAACAATTGCTTTGTGGAACTGAGACAGCACCTTCTGGATAGCAAGTTGGCCGACCCCCGGAAGTTGGCTGTCGAGGCTGATCGATGGGTGAACACCAGAGTCCCCCGAGGTCCCGTGGGAGACTATAACAGAAACGAGCAAGGATCTCCACGTCAGAGGGGCGGGGGGAATCAGAGTAGACAGAGGGGTTCCCAGGCAGGGCCTCCCCGCAGCCCCCATAGAAACCAGCCAGGGACCCCCCCCACCAGACGCAAGGGCCGGATTCCCTCCCGCTAGACCAGGACCTAGGATAAGCACAGCCTGCTACCGCTGTAATCAAACAGGGCACTATGCCAATGACCCCAACAGTCCCTTGCTCAAGAAAATCCCTGCTGCAAGTCCCCCTGTGCGCCACCTCGCCAAAGTAGCTTTAGAAGAAGAGGAGATAGAGGACCCCGAGGGGTGGGAACCAGCAGCTATGACCTTAGTATCCCTGGGGGATAGAGAAATGGTCCCCGGAATCTTCCTGCCCGATAACACAGAAAAATACCGGCAGCAGGTGACGGTTAACGGGCACCGCATAGGGGCCCTCCGAGATACGGGGGCCAGTATCACTGCTGTGAAAGAGCACCTAGTCACTCCAGACCAGATAGTACCCCATGCCTCCTGCAGAGTGATCTCCGCTGACAACTCCATCCGCACCTGTAGAATTGCTCAGGTCCCATTCGAGTGGGAGGGCGTCTCCGGAGAGTTACGAGTAGCAGTCCGCACCGACAGGCCCGTGGACTGTCTCCTCTGTAACGATCAAGAGAGCTCCCCCTGGAAGCAAGTAGAGCGCAAGACTCACCTTGAGATGGTGAGCCTACCCGAGTGGGCCTGCGTAACCACCCGATCCATGAAGGCCCGGGCGTCTGCCCCCGAGGAGGTGGTACCCGAAAACCCTCGCCCCGTCTCCGCCGAGCCGGAGGGCAGCGGGCAGACCGAAGGCCTTGACCTCTTTCCCGGCGAAAGCAGCGACCCCGACCCAGGCCCCCTGGACCACGCTGATGAGCCAGCTCCGAGCACGGACGATCTCCGCGAGTTGGCCCAGTGGCGCCAGAAGGGGGGAACCTCCCGAGAGGAGTTCTGCCTGGAGCAGACTTCATGTCCCTCTCTAGTGGGGCCGCGGCAGCAGGCCGCCGATGGCCAGAACAGCTCCCACCACGTCTATTGGGAAAATGGCCTGTTATATAGCGAAAAAAAGTCAGCCGAACTAGCGCCAGCCCGAGTGCTGGTGGTACCCCTACGTTTCCCCGGATTCCTACTGAATCTGGCCCACGATGTGCCCTTGGCGGGACACTTGGGTCAAGACAAAACGTACCACCGTTTGTTCACCCATTTCTACTGGCCTCACACGCGCGCTGATGTGGATGCCCACTGCAGATGTGGAGTGGTGTGGCTCACTGGCTAGAGGCGGCGGACCCGGAAGCAGAGAACGGCCCGAAACCAGGGTTCAATTCCCGACGCGGCAGGGTTGTGGACCAGGGTCAACAGACTCGATAATTCTCGCCTCGGTGCCTACTCTAACCAGGGATCACACTCGGCAACTCTGGGCATTAAGCTTGCCTCATCTCTACAACGGCCCCCCACAGACGCCGGGGATGCCTGGTTTCACCTTGGAGATACCCAGAAGGGACCATCTCACAGGGAAAGCCAGGACGGGTTCCCCAGCGGTCTTCAGCACTAGGACACCCCGAGATGGGGTAACAGTGCGCTTTACAAGTATCATCATTACATTACATTACAGATCCTGTCCCACGTGTCACGCCAGCGGGAAGAGCGGAGGGCGACGCAAGGCTCCCCTCTAACCCTTCCCCGTGGTCAGTACCCCCTTTGAGCGGGTGGGAATCGATATTGTGGGGCCTCTTGATCCCCGAACGTCCTTAGGACACCGGTTCATTCTGGTCCTGGTGGACCACGCCACCCGATATCCCGAGGCCATCCCCCTGCGAACGGTGACGGCCCCCGTAGTGGGGAGGGCCCTCATGGGGATCTTCTCCCGGGTGGGGTTCCCGCGAGAAGTAGTGAGCGACAGAGGAACGAACTTCATCTCGAAGTACATGAAGTCTCTCTGGCAACATTGCGGGGTGACGTACAAGTTCACCACCCCATACCACCCTCAAGGCAACGGCCTGGTTGAGCGGTTCAACCGCACCCTCAAGGGGATGATCATGGGCCTCGAGGAATCTCTGAGGTGTAAGTGGGATGCCTTCTCCCCTGCCCACTGTTCGCGTACGGCGAAGTCCCCCAGAAGTCACTAGGGTTCAGCCCCTTCGAGCTGCTCTACGGACACCCCGTCCGAGGACCTCTCAGCTTGGTCAAGGAAGGGTGGGAGACGATGTCCCTGGAGCCCCCACCAGATGTGTTTCGATACATTCTGGCTCTTCGAAACCAGACTCGGAAGTTCCGAGAGCTGGCCGAGGCAAACCTCGAGGCCAGCCAAGAAGAAATGAAAAGATGGTATGACCAGAATGCTACTCTGGTCGAGTTCCAGCCCGGACAACAGGTCTGGGTGATGGCCCCTGTGTAACCCTGTGCCCTGCAGGACAAGTGGACAGGTCCCTTCAAAGTGGTGGAACGATTGAGCCAGGTTACCTACCTAGTCGATGTACAGTCCCAGAGGAACCCCTTGCAAGTTCTTCATGTGAACCGCATAAAACCCCACTTCGTGCGGTCCGAGTTGAGCTTACTCCTCGCCACCGATGACGGAGATGAAGAAGAGACGGATCCCCTCCCCGATCTCTTGTGTGCCAAGGAAAAAGATGGCTCCGTAGAGGGAGTAAGTCTCACCTCCTCCCTTACCCCTGAACAGCGCGAAGACTGTCGGCAGTTATTGGAGCAGTTCTCTGACTTTTTCTCCCTCGTCCCCGGAGTCACCAGTTGGTGCGTCCACGATGTGGACACTGGGGACAGCCCTCCGGTACAGCACAGGGCCTACCGCGTTCCCGACCGAGTGCGAGCCTGCATCAAGGCCGAAGTCTCGAAGATGCTAGCCCTGGGAGTGGTCGAAGACTCCGACAGCCCATGGGCCAGCCCCGTGGTGCTGGTTCCCAAGGCCGCAGTCCCTGGCGCTGTCCCCGAACTGAGGTTCTGCGTGGACTACTGAGGGCTCAACGCAGTCACCAGAACCGACGCTCACCCCATCCCTCGGGCCGACGAGCTCATTGACCGCCTAGGGTCTGCTCGGAACCTCAGCACCTTCGACCTGACCAGTGGATACTGGCAGATCGCCCTGACGGAAGCGGCACGAGAGATGTCCGCCTTTTCTACCCCGGACGGTCACTACCATTTCCGGGTGATGCCCTTCAGAATGAAAAACGCTCCCGCCACCTTCCAGAGACTGGTGAACCAGGTACTGGCCGGGTTGGAAGAATTCAGTGCCGCCTATCTGGACGATATTGCGGTATTCAGCTCCCACTGGACCGAACATCTCCTCCACCTCCGGGAGGTTTTGTTAGCCCTACAGAGGGCGGGTATCACCATCAAGGCCAGCAAATGTCAAATCGGACAGGGGTCCGTGGTCTACCTGGGGCACCAGGTCGGCAGTGGCCTCGTAGCACCCCTCCAACCTAAGATCAATGCGATCGTGGCCTGGGAGGCCCCCTCCACCCAAACGGAGGTGGGGGCGTTCCTAGGGCTCACTGGGTACTACTGAAGATTCATAAAGGGGTACGGCAGCATCGTAGTGCCCCTCACTGAATTGACCTCCAAAAACCAGCCGAAGAAAGTTAGCTGGACCCCCGCCTGCCAAGAGGCGTTCGAAGCACTGAAACATGCCATGTGTACTGTTCCTGTGTTACAGGCCCCCGACTACTCCAAAGAATTCGTGGTCCAAACGGACGCATCCGAGCATGGCATCGGGGCCGTCCTGTCCCAGATGAACGAAAAAGGCCTGGATCAGCCAGTGGCCTTCATTAGCCTGTGGTTACTCCCTCGAGAACAAAGGTGGAGCACCATCGAGCGGGAAGCCTTCGCAGTGGTTTGGGCCCTGAAGAAGCTGAGGCCCTACCTGTTCGGTACTCACTTCCAGGTCCAAACCGACCACCGACCCCTCCGGTGGCTAATGCAAATGAGAGGGGAGAATCCCAAATTGCTGCGATGGTCCATCTCCCTCCAGGGGATGGATTTCACTGTTGAGCACCGGCCGGGTGTTGACCACGCCAACGCCGACGGCCTGTCCCGATTCTTCTGCCTCAGTGAAGAGAACCCCCAAGGGGACGGGTAGTTCTCTCCGCCTTTCAGCTGGAGGGGACGCCGGTTGGACCTAACCTCGTGGCGTGGTTCCCCCCCCCGCTAATCAGCTCCCCGTTAGCCCAGCGCTGTACTTAGAAACCCCTAGCGACCCTGCCCATGTCCGACCAACCGCCAGTCCCCGGTCACCTTCCCAGCCCCTCACGCCCCGAACCCACCAGGCCCCATAGGCCCACCGGCAGCCATTTTCCCTTCCCGAGATCCCTGACTCCGTGGGCCTAGCATGACCCCAGCCCCAGTGCAGCTTAGGCTCCAGACGCGCCAGCCCCCGTTGGGAGGGTGAGGGCTACCCTAGTGCGAAGAGACAAGGAGTTTCGATGGCACCTCCGGCCTCCCCTGGGAGACTGGTTTCTGTCACACCTCTGGTCCTCCCCTGGGGGGCAGTTTCGATTGCACCTCTGGCCTCCCCGAGTGCTGGCTCCAGACCTGCTGGGCGTCTGGGAAATCCCGGACGCATCCTCGAAGGGATCAAAGGACCAACCGCCGTACCTCGCCCAGGGGCCGCCCCCAAAACCTGGGAGGGTCCAGACATCAAAGGGCCACTGGACTATATCAAGGCCGGCCCCTGAACTAGCGGGCAGTGGAATCTTGGACGAGAAAGCCCTGCTGATCTGATCGCGGCTGTACTGAACTTGGTAAACTCTTCGAGCCCTGCTGACGCTGTCGCGGCTCATCCTTGGAACTGGAACATCGGAGCCCTGCTGACCTCGTCGCGGCTCAAGCTTGAAACCCTGAAGATCTGCATCGAACATTCTGAGCCCTGCTGACGTGGTCGCAGCTCCTCACGAACTAAACCTCATGATCCAGCCCTGCTGACTTCGTCGCGGCTCGAGGAGTACTCTGGTCCGGCTGGACTATCGACGCTACCATCACGAACTAAGTCAGCCTCAAGTGAGTAAGACCTCCAGTGCGACTACCATCTCCCTTAACCCCCCCGGCTCGAGGATTGAGAGCTGTGCGCAGGGTACGCTACGTACTGGCCAAAGAGACTAAGACTGTCCCGCTACCCTTTCCCTGAAACCTTGAGACTTTGGCGATCCCTTGATCGTGTGTACATAAGTGTGCTACCTCTTTTACCTGATTATAAAGAAATTGATATCGAAAACCCACGGTGTGGTGTCTGTTCATAAGTGTGGTGTGGTCCTCATGTGTACGATTCAATACTTGAGGTCTCCCCCGGCGGGGATCTCTCGTTAAGGCTTGGCATTATTGGTGGGAGAGGCGGGTCACGGAGGAGCCGGGTAGACATAACCTGGCCTCTGGGACTGCCCCTTCTAACACTACTCCTCTCCCAAACTGTCTGTTTTGTGGGCCTCGTAAGAACTCCTTCTTTTTATCTCCCCCCTCTTTCTTCTGGGGGAAACCCTGTCCCCCTTTCGGGCCATCTCCCCCGGGGCCCTTGTGAGACACCCGGGTGCTAATCCAAGTATCCGTCTCCTCCGCAAGCTCACAAGGATCAGTCAGCTTGCGGTCCACCAGATGTTGGCGCAGCTCCGGAAAACATTTTTCCAAGAGGTGCTCTCTCAAAAATAAATTGTACAGGCCCTCATAATCATGCACCTCGCTGCCACGCACCCAACCATCCAGAGCCTTACGGGCATAATCAAAAAAGTCTACCCAATTTTGCGCGGACAGCTTATGGCTGCCACAGAACTTCTGGTGATACCTTGCGGGGTTGAGGCCAAACTTTTTAAGTAGCGCCTCCTTCATGGGGGGATACCTGAACTGGTCTGCCTTATCCAAGTACAGGAGGGTGTCCCTGACATTGGGAGGTATGTAACGATACAGGCCACCTCCCCAGTAGCTCTCAGGCACCCCATGGGCTGTCAAGGCCACCTCATACATCTCCAACCACTTGGCGATGTCATCCCCCTGAGTGTAACTCGCTATCACCTCTTTGGGTAACCAAAACCTAGGCTCGTGTTGAGCCCCTGGTACGCTGCCATCATTGGGACTTCCTAGCGCACTCAATTGCAAGGCTCTCAGCTCCAACTCCTTAAGCTGAAGCTCGTGCGCCAACTTCCTCTCCTCCATTGCTAATCTCTTTTCTTCCATTGCATGCTTTTTATCTTCCCTTTCTCTTTCCCTCTCGTGCTCTAGCTTGGCAAGCTCCCATTTCAATTGCCTCTCCTCCCTCCTGTCCTCATACTCCTGCAACGACGTACTCTTTTTAGACCCACTACTACTTGCCCTGGAACGTCTTCCTGGCAACACATTTTCACTCCCATCAACATTGAGTAGGTCTAGCTCTTCTGGAGCACCCGCCTCTTCCTGTGTGACCTGCCCCTCATGTTCCCCATCCCCTCTCTCCTCTGGATGGGCCCTTACCCATGCCCTCAAAGCGGTACAGAGCTCCTCCTTTGCGACTCTCCGCCCAGCCGGCACCCCCATCCCCTGACAAAATTCCCTTTGCTGCACCACTGTGTACTCTTCCAGGACGGCTAGCTGGAACTCCATTTTGACAGGTGGGGACCCAGATAAATCAAGGGAAAGATACTAGGACGTAGGTAACTGGATTGGGTCAAAACAGGACTCTACACACTCAGGTTAGACAGTGGGTGGTCAATTGAGTAGGCTTGCACGCACAATAGGTGTCTGTCCCACTGGAGGGTGCTGTATAGTCACAGGTCCTGATCCCAGCGCTCGCCACCAATGTAGGAACTGGGGTCACCAGGTCCCCGAGGGGGTAACTTGGCCCGAGCAGGTAGGCACCCGAAGCTTAGGTGTAAAGTGACCATACAGCACACACATCCACTGAGACAATGAATGCACGCAAGGACTGAGACCACACCAGTAAGTTTGATTAAAACACTGAATTTTATCTAGATCAAGGTCATGTCTGGTAACTCATTTAAAGCAATCAATAATCACAGTAGCAATAACCCATTAAGGTATCTCATCAGGGGAGCAGAAGGGAGCAATTTAATAATCACCATAGCATGTTTCAATAACCATTGCCTTAGGGGAAAGCAGGCTTCATTACCCAGCAGTAAACATTTCATCATATACCTGTAGGCGTTCAGGAACCCCTGCATTAGACAGGATTAAAACATGTCATTGAAAATCAGGCAACATTTCATTAGGCCAGAAAATAACCATCTCAGTAGGTAAGTGTGGGCGTTTCATTTAGCAAGACTAAACATTTCAACAGGCAAGCATAGGCATTTCAGGTAGTAAGAATGAGCATTTCATCACGTAAGAATAAACAGTTCATTACAAATCGGGCAGGAATAAACAGCACTTCACTATGCAGTTCCAGGCCCCTAGCCAGGGGTTAACTCCAGCTTGCAACAGTCATGGGGCCTAACTGAGGTCCTGGCCCAGTTCAGGAAGCATTTCATGGAACATAGGTTCACCCTTTCCTTGGTCGTAGGGCAAGCACTACACTCACTGGGCCACTCGCAGAAGGAATTCCCTAACAGCCCCTAATCAGGGGTTAACCTACTCTCTGCTAGGGGAATGGCCAAGTGTTTCAAGGGGTACAGGCCCAATTCGGCTCCCGAGGGCCAATGGGGCCCAACAACTTGGGGAGGGGCGATCTCGGGTCCTTTCTCCTGCTCCCCCGAGACCCAGTGTTTCCTGAAGCGGGCCGCCCTCCTCCCCCGAGGGATTACCTGTTTCTTCGGGCCGCTCCGGGCCCCTTGTGGCGATGCCTCGTGGTTGGGAGGGCTCTCGGTCTCCTCCGAGCCCTCCGGTGTTGTGGTTTTCTGGTCCCGGGCCCCTGGTGACGTGGGAGGCCCGGGGACCAATTGGGCATGAGGCGCGAAGGGGGGCTCGGCCACAACTGCCAATTGCAGGCAGTTCTGGGGTCCACGGCAGCCTGGACCAATGGCTGCATGGCAAAAGGGCGGGGCGCGGTCGATGAGGTGGCCGGGCGCCCCCATCATGTGAGGCGAGTGAGCTCGCTTCTAAGGCCTAGCGCGGCCTTCAGGAACTCCCAGGCGCTCTCCTCAGGCCTCGGACCTGCCGCAGTGATGAGCAGCAGAAGGGATGTGGCGGCGGGTGTTCCCGGCCTCGCGGCCTAGCCTGGAGCAGCGGTGGGCCGATAAGGGCTCCACAGGCGGCGCTGGGGCCCCGGCGGCGAAGGTAGGGTCAGGAGGCTCCTAGGCGGCGCGATGAAGCGCCATTGCTCCCCCCGGCCGCAGTGGTGAAATCGGACGGTAGCGCTCACAGGGGAACCACAGCGCACTGAAGGCACAGTTCTGAGAGCGGGGACAGTCACCTACAGGCCGGCGCTCGGGGCACAGGTAGCTCCTCAGGCAGGCAGCAGGTCGGCAGATACAGCGCTGCTTAATGGCACAGGAGTAGAGCGCTGGGGGGGTTATGCAGGCAATCTCAGTCTCAGCAATCAGGCAGTCAGGGGGCTAGCGCCAGGCAATGAGAGCGCTTAGCAGACAGGTTCACGATTCAGGCAGGACAGAGCAGGGGCCCAGGTGGTGCAGACAGAAGGGGCAGGGATGACCCAGCCCAGTACCTGGTTGATCCCCAGTAGTCATGTGACAGTTAGGTTTTTTCTTGGTGCTTGGTGGTTCTAGCGCCCTTGGTAGGCAGTTACTTGAAGAGGGGGGGGGGGGGTTGAGTTGAAGGCTGGTATCAGGTTTCCTCAGCAGGTCACTGCAGGTGGTCCCTGGGTTCCCCTCCCGCCGGGTCAGATCAGTGGGCTAGTTCAGTGTTCCTCACACAGCTTGGTGGGCAGCGCCTAAACCCTATCACCCCCAGTGGAATAGGTTTCTGACTAGGCCCTACCGCCTAAGTGTCCTGCGTAGGGTCCCCCAGGTCAGTGATGCTCTAACTGACTAAAAAGCGGTGTGCCACTCGCAGCAGTGGAACTTTTGATGGTTGGTGTGGAAGGGAATATTGTGACCTGTTTGCCACCGGAGGTGTGTTGCTGAACTCACGGGACTTGGACCAGCACGACGACTGCGGGACTGCGAGGACCAGGATTCTGAGCGCTAACACACCTGGTGCCTCTTCCCGCAGTCTGCCTGCCTACTCGCTCTATATATTTACGCCCCTTCCACGCAACGCGGGATGCGCCCGGGTGAAGCCCGGGCCAAGGGCGGGCCCGTTGTAGACTGGGCGAGACTGGACTGGGCCCCCCTCTAACTTCAGGCATACTGTGCTACGTTAATTATTGGTCATATGATCTTGGAGGAAATTGTTGCCTGGTCGTACCTTGGATACAGAAATGCCTGCCCGAGAGAAAAGGAATAAGACTGCTGAGGGGTCCTTGTTATTGGGCACATTAGACAATTTTATTACGAGAACAAACTCAGTTATAGACCAGGGGATAATTCTGATGGAAAGGCGGGTGTCGCAAGATCTGGCTATGGCCAAAAGGTCCGCTATGGGCCATCTTGCTAATGCTCGTACACCCGAACCCAACAATAGAATAAACTCCACTGATATCGAGGTGCTCTTGCATAGTCCACCAAGCTCGCAGGGCTCCTTTTGCTCCCTGCCAGCCCCCAACTCTCAAATCTCAGCAGACGCGCTAAAAGATATAGAAGCTGCTAAAGTGGTAGTAGAGGTAGTAGAGGATAGTCCCCTTAGGGCAGGAAATACCAGACAGTTACGTAGAAGAAAGGAAGGTGCCATACCGAAAAGGAAACAGCCAGTGCCTGTTGCTGCAGGTAATAAAAAATCTAAATCTACTAAGGGTCTTGATAATAATGCAATAACAACTGCTGCACAAAAAGTGGCTGATCTCAACAAACAACTTCCCTGCGAGGAAGGCGCACGCCTCGAAGCCCTAAGACAGGACGTGTTACCACGTATTAGCGTAGATAATAACTCCACTAACATTCTGGGTAGAATAGGACTTAATAGACTTGAGGAGGATTCCCTTTTAAATAAACTAGGGTCCCTAATAAAGTCCTTACTTGCACCCCTGGAAGCAAGACTTCTTGGAATAGAAAAACAGCTTGCCAAGCTTGAGGTAGAGGTGAAGAGCTCTATGATTGGCGGGAAGCCTAAAAATAACCCAACAAGTACACATAAAGCAACTGGGGCATCGGAGGCACAGTCTACCCAACATCACATGCAAATAACGGCGCAAGCCACCCCAAGTCTCTTAGACCCTGTAACGACCGGATTTTTAGGACAGGCAGCTCACCCAGTTGTCACGTAACAACACTCTTCTCAGGCCACTATTTACACGATATCTAGAATACTCACCTGAGAAAGTGAAAAGAAGCTATTTACAAGCCTGTACAATCAAAGATACCACTAACATCTAATGGATTCCATATCTTATCCTATAGTTACCTCATCTTATATTCTTTATAGTCGCCGGACTTTTCTCTTTATAGTCGCCAGACTTTTCTCTTTATAGTCGCCAGACTGTGTCCCTAACTCTTAAGGCCAATATTATCTACACTTCCCGACGGTATACCTGTTGTCTCCCGGCGGGGTATTCTATGGGGGTCCGGAGGTGCAACTAAGGTGTACTAACGGTATTTACTACTCATAATTTGGATGTGCACATAAGAGCTATCTAATTATCTCATTTGGGAGTTATTTCCTGTCAAAACCACACTGTCTTCCATTTCTCAGTTACCTGTAAAAAGGGAATCACCCATCCTTCTATACGACAGCACCTGGTTAAAAAGAAAGGTTAATCCTGCCATAAAAAACAACACTCAAATATGCAACTGGGGTCCCTTTATTTAACATTAGAATAGAATGACAGAACAAAGAAAACATTATAACAATGATGTATGCATATAAGCAACACAGTAGGAAATTATTAATGTAAGTGGAGACCTAAACATAACCTAGGAAGCAAAGAGGAATGAATGACTATATAATAGAAACATTTTAAGAACACCTCACCCTATTAAGAAGGGTCCAACTCTCCGTCCCTCTCTGGTGGAAGTAAGACTCTCTCTATCACCATGGCACCCCCACCAACGGACCAACATCTGCTGCCTGTTCCTCTCTCTCTGGTGGAATCAGGACTCTCTCTCTCCTGCACCATCACCAACGTGCTAACCTCACTCCACTGGTTCAACTGCTCCAAAAGCTTCAACTGGCAGCTCCAACTCTTCCTTCTGACTGGCAACTGCTTCAATACATTCTGACAAACTGGCAGCTCCAGCTGACAGCTCCAACTCCAAAGATCATCTCTGACTGCTTCAACTCCAAAGACCAACTGACCGTTCTCTTCAGCTCCAAAAACCATCTGACAACTCTGCTCTTCTGTTCTCTGATAATATGGGAGGCTCTCTGCTCATGGAATTTTCCAGCAAGCACCTGGCCTCCCACCGAATTCCTGTGCCAGCTCCAAGGCTCTCTGCGCAACTGCAGTGGCCACTTGCATGTTGCGTCTAGACCCAAGAGACAAACACATTCCTTCGATAAGGGGCCGGTCCTCACCAGTTTCTATCTAGTGAAAAACAACTTAACTCTAAACATCACCTTTACCCTGCAAGTGCCTCAGTCAGCAGAGGCAAGACAAAGATGGCTGCTCTCTAGTTTAGGCCTCTAGGCCCGAAAAGAGGCAAAGAAAGCACAGAATCATGCCAAAGCCAATAGGCAACCCCTACAAATAGGCTGAAATAAAGGATTCATAGCAATATATTGAGATGGCATGCCAAAGCCAATAGGCAAACCCTAAAATTGGCTGAAATAAAGGACTCATAGCAATATACTGAGATGGCAGTGGACTACTAGTCATCACTAATCCAAATAGGGCAAATTATCCTGTTGTTACAGATCCCCCGATAGTAAATCGTCCTATAGCCTCGCAACATACTCCCAGTATTGCGGGAATTGTACCTACTCCACCAGTATTAAAACCGAAAGCTGGTGTAAGGGAAGTCAATGACGAAATCCCCTGGCTTGCCCGACCGATAAATTTACCCCCACAATCGAGCCCATGTGTTATAGTCTTAACGGGCGTGCCCGAACTGAAAAACACCAGTCATGAGCCATTTATTTGTTTAAAAAATAAAGTAGGGCACTGGCTCAATCTAAATAGACCGTTACCCCCTCATATGAGAAGCGAAATTATGACGGTGCGTAGGATTCCCTGGGTGGGACACACACCAAAAACAATCACGGGAGGCTACGTCTTGGCCAATTTTAGAGACCCCAGTTTGGTGGAGTACATATGTTCTTGGGACCAACATAAACATAATCACAATCGAGGGACTATGATAGAAGTCAGACCATTATCGTTCTTCTACCCACCACCCATCAACCTGGATACTACGGGAGCATGGATGTTCGTGAGGCATGGACAGGGCAGGGCAGGTGGTTACAGACAGGGCACCCCAAACCTAGAGAACTATTTACCTCTGCAAAATAGGTTTAGTTCTTTAGAAATGGTTGATTGACTAAATAAACCTAAAAACAACACCCAGCCCAATAATGAGGTGGGGGGTAAGGAGCAACACCCTGTTCTCCCGAAGCCAGGTAATCTTAATAATATGGAGCGCCACTTTACTGGAACAAACTCAACTTTTTCTAATTTAGGCGCCAGACCAAGCAAACACTCATCAGGCGGAGAGAATGGTATGGGGGGCTCGGAGGATGGTGATCTGGTGCTATCAGAGGTTGGAGCTTTCAGTGGAGGGAAACGAGACCTTTAACATCGTAAATTTCTATAATAATATCCCAAAGTGTGAAATATGCAGTGTTTTTGAGGGTCTCTTATACGTAATGCAGAACTCAAGTAGGGATCGTCCCTCAGGAAATCGTGTCCTATGGATGGGGGATTTCAATTGTTTGTTGTGCCCTGATGGTCAAACTGGTTTATGTGGCATAGTTAACATTAAAGGTGAACCATGCACCCACTTTATACACACCATTAGGGAACCTTGTAAATATTTTGATGTGCGAAATGGAGTTCGCTTTTGGAAACAAGCTGTGTGTACCGCAGGTCAATTTTAAACCAACATACAATGGCAGGGGGCCGTAACTCGCTTATTGATATCGTCGTGGTTTCCAGCAGTATCGCACACAATCTGTTTGATTTTAAAACGGCCGAAATTGCAACTAGTGACCACTACCCAAACAGCTTTTCCCTAAAACCTATGAAGTGTAGAAAGGATCATCTTGGAGTGGTAAATAATCTATAGTCCCATAAGCTGAACTTAGCGAGAACAAATGGCCACGCCTTAAAATGGAGCAAAATTAAGCCTGTCCCTTTCCTCCAGAAATTAATAACAAATAATCTGGATGATTTTGTGATGTGCCTCATGGATACAAGTAATCCGGATGCCGTTAGGTCGGTTTTCACAAATATTTCTGAGGATATCAACCATCTCCTGGAGGGATCAGAAAGGAAAAGACAAAAAGACAAAATTGAGGGTTGGTTTAACTCGGAATGTAGCAAAGCTCATGCAGCCTTAAAAACAGCGCTCAAAAAAGTACCGAAAATTACTGCAGAGATCAAAATCGCTAGAAGCACATATTACGCAGCGATAAAGAAAAGAAAGAGGGACATAGAGCAGGAGGCGTGGGACACTTTACATGTAGCCTGCCTTCAGAAAGATAACATAAGCTTTTGGAAGGCGGTTAATGCCCCCTTCTTTGTGGATAGGAAAGTTGACTGTATTGATTTAGCAATAGAGGAGGCCATCTGGGTCAATCATTTCACCCGCTTATATGAGAAGGAACACTTACCGGGGGCTCAGTTGCTGATACAATGGGAGAGGTAGAAATTAGTTCACGGGGCCTTTTTCCCTTGAACATCAACTTTGAACTATCTGAGGTTGAGGTGGCAATGGCAGAGAGCTCTGGGGGTAAAGCCCCGGGTCCTGATGGGGTACCTGTGGATATTTATAAAACAAACGTTAAACTATGGGCCCCTCTCCTGACCAATGTTTTAAACGGCTCGAACAAAATAGGATTTTTAAGAACTCGGCAGGAAGCAATAGTGATCCCCATTTTTAAAAAGGGGGATCGCCAAGACCCAAAATGCTACCGGCTAATATCATTACAAGACTCTCTAATGAAAGTGGCTGTTAGGGTCATTTTAAATAGACTGCATGAGTGGGCAGAGGACACGGAAGTGCTTTCTAAATACCAATATGGTTTTAAGGAAGGTCTAGGCACAGTAGAGCAAGGATTAAACCTAGCCATCATTATTGGGAAATATGTGGTCGCAAAAGAGGATAAGTTATTCCTGGCGTTTGTGCACCTTAGCTCTGCCTTCGCCTGTGTCAGCCATGAAATCCTATGGGAAACGCTTTCCAGCGGAGAAATTGATCCCAGTCTTATTAATTTTATTAAGGAATTGTATCGGGGGGCAGGCGCAAAGGTCTGCTTTGGTTTAAAGGGAGAGTGCACCTCCAAATTTCCAATCAAAAAAGGAGTCCGCCAGGGATGCATACTTGCAACTCTTTTATTTAATTTATATATTAACAGTGTAGCATCCCACTTGATAGAAAATCGGCAGGATTACCCACAAATCCAGGGTAGGTCAGCACCAATCCTGTTATACGCGGATGACACGGTTATAATGGCACGCACGCAATTGGGCCTCCAGAGATCACTTAATTCTTTTTCCGGATATATGAGTGAGTGGGGCTTAAAAATTAACGTTGGAAAAACTTTCAGCATGACCTGCTCCAAAAACAGCAAGGTACACTGTAACATCTTTCTGGCCGGCACCAAGATTGACTCAACTAAAAATGTCTCCTATCTGGGCATAAACTTTGACAACAATGAGACATGGACCACAGCTGCATATGCAAGGAAATTAGCATTTTCCCGTGCTATTGGTGCTGTGCGCAACTTTGCCATTAAGCTCGGGGGAAGACCGTTAAAAATCCTGATAGATATCTATAAGGAAAAGTGCGTGTCCACTGCAATTTATGGTGCAGGCACATGGGGCATTACAGATACTAGTAAGATTCAGGCCTGCGAAAACGCTTTTCTTCGTTACCTATTGGCGGTCCCTAAGTCGACCTCCACATATGTCTGCCACAAAGAGTTGGGCATTGCTTATGTGTCGGACATCATTAAAATAAGCCCAATCCTGTTGTGGCACAGGGTGTAGGTTTCCGAAGAGACAGGGCTTGCATGAATCTCCAGGGGAGTACGAAAATAAAGTGGTTTAGGTAAGTAAGACGCTTTCTAATAGCCATAGGTTATCAGGAAATTTTGACAACCCGCCTAGTATGTCAGCTGTTTCCAGGAAGAAATTGAAGGATATCTGTCTTACTTACCTAGAATGTAATGTATGTGTCTTGTAAAGCCCACTGCTGCCCTGAGGCGTCGTGGCGCTGTAGACCGCTGGGGAACCCGTCCTGGCTATCCCTGTGAGATGGTCCCTACTGGGTATCTCCAAGGTGAAACCAGGCATCCCTGGCGAATGTGGTGGGCCGTTGTAGAGATGAGGCAAGCTAATGCCCAGAGTTGCTCAGTGTGATCCTTGGTTAGAGTAGGCACTGAGACGAGAATTATCGAGTCCGCTGACCCTGGTCCACGACCCTGCCGCGTCGGGAATTGAACCCTGGTCCAGGGACGTTCTCTGCTTCCGGGTCTGCCGCCTCTAACCAGTGAGCCACACCTCTCCACGAGACACTAGGTGGCAGCTGGAGGGTAAGATGCCCTCTGTAATGCAAAACCAACTGATGTTAGATGGTCCTGGCCTACTGCATTACCTAATACTAACTCTGAGCAGCTTCTCTCGGATGCTCCTAACTCGTTTTAGCGGGGGCATCTTCTTTAGACTCGTGACCTTCCCTGATGTGAACATTTGGTCAAAATCCCTGACTTTTTGTCCCTGTGATGATGTGCCCCAACAATCGATGCTACATTGTATCCTGTTCTGTAAATTCTATACCACAAATCAGGAGAAGGTATATACTCATTTTATTTCAAAAGTGGGGACTGAGGCAATGTAGGCCGGCCCTATTAAGACTACAAATGTCGGAGGATGAGTTCACTCTGTATAGTGTGCCAATGTTTTTAAAAAGTATACTGAGGTTCAGATTGTCAATAACTTGAATCTTAACTTAGTTTTGGAATTATAATAATTGGTGTATTAATGAAAGATATGAAATGTTTTAACTGTATTTTACTTTGTGCTTTTATGGAATCTTGTAATTGAAACCGAATAAAGCTACTTTTGACTTGACTTGACTGAAAACTTTCCCTCCTTTCTTTATATATGCCCAGGTCAGGTGACCACCCTCTAAGGGGGGAAAAACAGACTCCGCCCCTATTCTAGCAGGTTCCAGGAGCTTCCCTAGTCTAGCTATGGGCAGGCAAGGCAGGCCGGTACGGCAACAATGTTTAAGGGTTTCAGCCAGCTCCTGGCAACTAGTGTGCGCCTAAAAAGACCATGCTGCAGTAGCAGGGGCCAGTGGCAGCCATGTTGGGGGAAGAGAGCTCCTGCACCTTAGCATTGGTTAGCAATGGGAAGGTGCTCGGAGACCTAAGGCCAACAAAAAAAAAGTGGGAAAAATGAGGCAAGGGCGAAAAAAATAGGGAAAGAGCACCCCAGGGCTGACAGGTCTAACACTCTGTCTCCCACTGTCCACAATTATGGGGGCATTTGCATTCTGTTCCTGCCCGCTTGCCTGGTCAATCCATGGAACCACTCCCACTGTGAACGAGTCATCTGCAATGTCATTGTCCGTCCCTGGCACATGTTGCGCTCTAAACTGAATATCCCTTTGCATGCATTCATGCACGAATACCGCCAGCAACTTGAGGACCCACGCTTTTCATGCAGCTGATGGTTAATTACCTGAACCACAGCCATGTTGTCTACTCTGAACAATACCTTTCTGTGTTGTAACCATGCTCCCACAGTGTGACAGCTACTACTAATGAGAAAAACTCAAGAAATGCAATGCTACGCCTTCCATTCTTCCAGTCACCTGTCCACACTCCAGTGCCCTGGCCAGCATATGCTAAATCCTGTTCCTCTTGAGGCATCTGAAAAGATTTGTACGTCCCAGTCTCAGTCCATTGATTTTGCCAAAATTGTGTCCACTAGGACCTGCATGCCCAGCCTCGTGTCTTGTGGAAGGTGTGCCATCATAGCCTCCCCAACTATATCAATGCCTAGAAACAAAATGGTAGTCACTGGACCCATGTTATTTTTTGGGGCCAGTGGGACCTCCATGTCCTCCATGAGCTCCTGAAAACTAACCAGCAGCCGCTGGCAGTCCATGGAAACGGAATCCGCGACCATGAAAAAGTCGAGATAGTGTCACCTTCACTTGACCCCTTCCTTGCATGAAGATCCATTGCAAGACTGTGGTGAAGCGCTCAAACAGGGCACACAAAATCGAGCAACCCATTGGGAAGGCTATGTCCACATACCAGGACCCCAAAAATAGGATACCAGCAATTCAAAGTCCTCCAGGTGTACTGGAAGCAGGCGGCAGGCCGATTTCATGTCACATTTTACCATAATTGCTCCCGGCCTAGCTTGTTCCACCATGGCCATTGCTACGTCCACGGATGAATTGGATACTGAGGTCAAGTCCTTCCCAATGAAATCATTAACTGATTCCCCCTCTGGCCATGACAAATTTTGAATTGCCCAGCCTTCCTCTTGGGCACAAAGTCCAGCCATCCTCCCTTCCCGTACTTCTCTTGTTAGCTGATCCTGCCCCACTTGTGTATGTGCTCTGACTGACTTCAGCTTCTCTACCCACGCCATGCTCTTGGTCTAGTATACCCCAACTTAATACCCCGTGTGAACCCCTCCAGTAAGTTATGGGCATCCTCCCTGTTCAGGTAAGATCCCAACCAGAAAGCCAGTCTATCTAGTTTAACCGGCGTGCAAGCTTTTTCCCTGAGGTCCCTGTGCCCCTCTGCCTCACGTTTCAGCCTCCTGCCGCCCCTTCATTCTGCTGCCAGTGCGAACTCTGGCCCCCCCTGCTGCATTCCTGGCACATCCCCAGTATTCCCATAAAATCTGAGAAGGGGTTACCTCCGCGTGCACTCGGGGCATTCATGTCTGAACCTACAATACTCCCTAGTGGGCAGTCCCTTATTGATGTTCCAACATGCCCCCTGTGCCTTCATGGAGTAAACCACCCCCCTGGGTGGTACAAGCCTGAAAGGGGTGGTAAACAATTGGCAGACCACTGGCCGTATGTATGATTCTCTAAAATGTAACCGATTCCATCGTCTGCTGCCAGAGGTCTCTGCCCAATTCGCACCATTCTGCTTCAGGGTCCCATGCCATGCGGGCCCGAAACGTCTCATCTTATTGTACCAGGGAATTACCACCAAAGGATATTTGTACCTTGCATGTTACATCCATGTACGTACATAAGGCTACCCTCTTCTATGGGTGAATCTCACAATAGTCCCTGGCATATATGAGGATCGTCGATGTCCAAATTTCAATGGTCGTAGGTACCCTTGGGCGTTTGGATAGCTCGTACTTCCTCTCTGTCACAAGGTGTAAGTCAGATGGGATAAAGGGGGCCAGACAGGTGGACAGAGTGAGGGATCTGTGCAGTTCATAGGGGATGGAGGGGATCAGGAGCTGATTTTTCTGGGTGCTGCGCACCAGGCCTACTTTCCTCTTTTCATGTTCGGTGCAGGTTCCAGACCCAGGAGAGCACAGTGCGGCTCGTCCACCCCAGGGGAAGAGAAAGCTTGGACTGGAACAGCCATCCAGACTACGTTGTGGGTCCCAGTGACATATGGCACACAAAGGTCTAGGGAGGCCTCATCATAGCGCATGCAGGAGTCAAAGGGAACATCTCCACGTTGGGAGCAGCACGGGGCCAGGCGGCCCGCATCGGTGGAACGCCTGAGTGGTTTTGGCCCTGCCCCTCAGGGTCTGATGGAGGTTAGCTCCGCAGTTGGAAGCCAAAAGCCACAAGGTGTGGCTGCAAGGGTAAGCGGGCCTGCTGGTCATGCACGGTGTGGCGAGGTTTTAGACTATGGATTTTAAAGTCTCGAAGAGAAAGAGATTGTGGATTCAGATGGGCAGGATGCCCAAGGGCTAACTTTGGAGCGGATGGTGGGGTCTCCTCTAACCCCACGTCTAGTGTTACTTTTCAGGTTCCTTTCTGGGATCAGGGACACCTAAAGGAAAGTCCAGAAATGCCGAAATTACTAAGGGTGGGCAGAGCAGGCGGAGTTCTAAGGAGTTGGAAAAAAACTCTGAAACTCCGTCCACTCCATCCCCCCTCCAAAAGTAATTTTATTTTTCATCATAATTACTTTTGGAGGTTGGAGGAGGAGACTATCTCCGAACCACCACAAAGTACAAGTGTTCCCAGTGCAAATCATGCGATATCTTGAAATACAGGAATCTCACAGGGAAAAACCAGGACGGGTTCCCAAGGCAAGCGCGGAGATACCCCTTCGGGGGTCGATTCTGGCGCTATATAAGAAATGTAATAATAATAATAATAATAATTGTGTAATATATTGAAGTATGGGAATAACCAGCACCAATCTTGCAAGATCTTGAAGTACATAATTTGAGGCGGGATTCCCTGAGGACTGTGTCATGGGAGCGAAGTAGTTGTGTCCTTTTTGACGGGGTGTATTCTCTGTCTAGGGCAGTCGGCCACTTGGTATGGTTTAGGGTATGGGAAGGTTTGAACGTGATCTTCCAATGAGCACTCTACACAGTATCGAGACCAGCCGCCTATATTCACGCCAGGGTCTGAGGTGTTGTAGGATTGGTGAGACATGGATTTCATTGGGAGGGGGGCTGACACAGATCAGAGGCAATGGGATATCTCCGCTTATGTGGGTCAGGTTAAACTTCCTGCTAAGCACTGTGTATGGCTGAAGAGAACCCGTGCCAAGAAGGTTTTTGATCTGTTGTACTCTTGTGCATAACAAGTCATCCAGTAAAAAGGCTCCCCTACAATGCGGAAGCCCCCCCCCCCATTTTTTGCCTGGTGCATGATGTGATTTCGACTGAAAGTGCACTGGGTCCCTGCAAACCTGGTTCCCAGTGCCAGATCTCTTTCCCTAAAACTGTACCATTGTTCCACAATTGGCACAACTTCTGGCCCCTGGTGAGTTCCTAGTAAATGGCACCTCTGGTCCTCAGGGCATTGAAGCTGAAGAGTGTCCACTAGGGGTGCAGCATATATTGTGCCACCCCTCGGACCTCTCATCAAGCTCATGCACGCTGCCAGTGATGGCTGCATGTCTTTGTCTGGGTTCAGGGAAAACTGAATATTCGACATGGTGCACATCCCTGTGTGCCATGTCTACAGACACTTCATGAGATATAGGTAAGCCAACCCTACAGCTTGCCTTACAGCCCTATGTGTGTACATGTCTGCCTGAGTGGATATAACCCTACAATCTTCAAGTCCATTCTTGGGAATTGTAAGTGCTCAGGGAAGCCCTGGATACTTATCAGTATTATTAAGGCTTCACCGTACCCACAGATGTTTGGACCAAACATCTTGTCTTAATAAATCCTCACTGGTGCAGGTGTTGGTTTATTAATAAATGCATGTTTCTGGCCTCCTGGGGTGAGAACCTTTCTTCTTAGAGGGCATGAACGAAGGTGCTCTGAGCGGGGTGTTTCACATCTCCTCCAAGCAGGATCTGCCATCCAGGGCAGGAAGCTTCAAAACATGCCGCCTTTTAAATGCGACCCAAGCAGCCCTAGTTAGTGGAGAATGCCAACCCCCTGTCCAGACCCCACTTTTGGCAGGAGGATAGGTGGGAAAACTAGAATCGGAGGTGTGCCCACAGGCAGCCACACCACTGTACTGTGTGGCCGCTGCCAACATCTCACCTGTGGGATGAACTTGTTAGTGCTCAAAGCACCTGCAAAAGACCTTGATACTTTGCAATTCTTATTATCACTCGCTGACAGTTTTATACATGGAAGTGGCCTTAAGAAACTCCACCATACCATGCTGGCCATTACCTTAAGTGAGAATTATGAGGCCCCCAAGGGGAGCATTGAAGCAGGGATATCAACAGGCTGGCTGCTTCTGGCTCAAAGGTAGCTTAACTGGAAGAGACTTTTAAAGGGCCTGGATGTGCTCACAGTAATCTGTCCTTAGTCCTTTCTCTGCATTCCTTTGTGTTTCCCACTTTCAGTGAACTGTGGGTACTGTTGTATTTATAGGGAGCATTGCAATTTTTGGCAGTGTTTTTAATTTATACAGTAATCAAAGTGAAAGCTGATTAAATGTTTACAAATATAAATTCGTTAACATATACACTTGGGGAGGTTGTATGATGTTACAAAGCATTCTGTAACCCCACATGCAGTTACACCCATACCTGTACGCCGACTTGCTGCCAGGTGTGCGCTTGAAGTTGGAATATTTTTATTTTATTTGTATTTTATTAGGTTTTATATAGCACGAACAAGAGCCCGCGGGGATATCAGAGCGCTTTACACAAGGATGAAAGGGGGAATAAGACTCCAGTAACGATATCAAGTAACCGTGCCAAACGGTTGTAGTCACAATAATCACAGACAAATGATACACAGCGAGTAATAAAATGAACAGGTAAATAACAGGCTGCACAGATACAGCCGAAAGGAGCAGGGAGCAGAAACACAAGTTGGTAAAAAACAAACACGTTGTAGGGTCGATGCAACACATGTTCGTGCACGAGTTGAAGGATCAGTGGTTTCGAGAAAACGCACACAGACCAAATTAAGGTAAGACTTTGTTCATTAGGAATCGTTTGTCTTCAAGTTTTAAAGCAGTTATTGATGAGATTCGGCACAATTCAGGAGGAAGAAAGTTCCAGATCTTTGGGGCAGCACCTGAGAAGGCTCGACAACAAGTTCTCTTTTTGTTCATGATACTTGGTTTCAGGAGGAAATTGTTAGCGCTTCTTGAGACTCTCTGGTCACATGATAATTCAAGCTTTTGCGCTAGGTACCTGGGGGTGTTGGCGTGCAGGGCTTTGTGCACTAGGACGACAATATTTTACTGAGTTCGAGCTTTGTAGGGCAATCATTTAAGAGATTTTTGGACTGGGGAAATGTGCTCATTACGTTTGGTACCAGTAACTAGTCTGGCCGTAACGTTCAGTGCTGACCTTAGTGGAGCCAGGGCGTATTTGGGAAGGCCACAGAGCGTAGCGGTGCCATAAACTAGCCATGGCAAGATCAGTGCTTAGACCGCCTGTTTGAAGTCATTTTGAGGAAGAAAGGGCTTGATATTTCTAAGTGTCCTCAGCAAGTGATTAGCTCCCTTACATACGTTGCTGATATGATTTTTCATATTCAGGTGCTTGTCCAAGGTGATTCCGAGAGATTTGGCAGAGTCTATGATGAGAGGGGTGCAATTGAAAGCAGTGAGGTGAGTCAGCCAAAGGTCAAGCTTGAGGGGGGTATAATCTACTATTCCAACTCCAGTGTGTGCAACCGTAGGGGATGTGCTGGAGGTAAATCCAGCCCCTTCTACCCCCTGCAGCAAGCCTTTAACGTTGTAACGACATGTGGGGTAATGGCATGGGTTGTAATGCATGCGTTGTAACAGTTGTTTCCCACTTGGAGGAGTCCAGTAAAGTCCTGAATGAAGGGAAGTCTGGATAAGTTGTTGCTGTCAGTGCTGTGGTGTGGTGCTTCTGGACAGGAACAGTTGAACACCCTCTGATAGCGTGTATCGGTCAGTCGTGCTTGGCGAGGTTTGCAGAGTTCCTCTTGAGTCCAGGGGCAATCCTCATGTTTTCATGGGGGGTTTGGTTCACCTCACAGGTTCTGGACTGGCAGATCAGGGTGATATTTCCACAGGTGACCAATGGGGGACCTGTGTCATTGAGGATGGAGTCACTGCCTTTGTAGCCCGATGGGTTGATCATCAGAACATAGGGCTTGATTCACAGTAAGTTTTGTAGCACCACGTCATGGCCATCTCAAGCCAAGCTGTGTAAAAAGAGTAGAGTTATGCATAGGGATAGGTTCCCCTCAATGCAAAAAATACTAGCTGAAGAAACATCAACCAAAAGTCATCACAGTCTTGAGGAGAGATGAAGCTATGAAGGGCTATGACATACGTGTGGTGAAAAGCAGCGATCCCTGGAAGCCACAAAGCCGATCCACCTGCTTTCGACCACGACCATCACCATTGGGACATGGAGTGCGAGGACCATGTATGAGACAGGCAAGACACCCCAAGTGGCAGCGGAGATGAAAAAAATCCAAACTTGCCCTGCTTGGCATCAGTGAGACCAGATGGGCACAGTCCAGAAAGAAAAGACCCACATCACAACTCATGGGCATCCACCATCACCAATTATAACCTTACTACCCCTATCATCACCTCTGCCATCAAACACCCATTACAAGGGCTCCAACTGATACCACCAGGTCCAGCAAACACACAGTTAAGAAACACCACAAGGCGAATCCTAAGCTAAATAGATCAGACTCAATCGACAATCTTTCTGTTACTGAACTCACTAAAGATACCCGCCCTGACAGGAGTCCCGACCCTACCCTTCCAAACTATCCACAACTCCACTACCGCCCTTACTCCACCTACCCAAATCATCTCCATATCCAATGCCACCAATAAGCCCTTGGACACTGCCCCCCCCTTAAACCATGGCACACTCGCCCGCCCGACTGACCAACACATGCCCAAACAGCCCACACTTCCAATCCCACTGCCAAGCCCCTGGACATGGATCTCCTCTGAACCATTGTTCAGTCCTCTGTCTTGGACCCAAGACCCAGAACACCTTCACCTAACCCCTTGACCAGAAGCTACAACGTCCTGACTCCTCAAGTCCAATCTATCCCCACTCCTAATCCCAAGGATGCTTCTCAATCCAACAACCTACTACTGTCTCCTTCTACTGACTCTAGTCATACATACAGAAAATAGACTCCCTAGCGGCAGATATCTTGCACCTACAACAAGACCTCCCCAACCAAATTAAGCCACCTTGCTCACACAATCCGGGTAGCTTCACACCTTCCGCCAGACAACCTCGTTCATGACCCCGCCTGGTACACCATGGCCGACCATCCCTATGAGGAATCAGGCTCATCGACCTAGCCGAACTCTCTGCACTATCTAAGAACGAGAAGCAGAGGAGATCAACGAATCCTACCTTGCAATAAGCCAGAACTCGGCCCCTATTGCAATCCCTGTTATAGTGAGCACACATAGAATCCCTAGACCTGCCAACACTGAGGCTCCTCGTCCTCTATCGTGCATGCTCCTCAATTGCAGATCAGCAGTACAACATGCCACAGATATTGCCGGAAGTTATACTTGCAGAAGAATTAAACATCGCATTCCTCACGGAATCCTGGCTCAATGACCATTCTACCACCATCCTAGACCTTCTCACCCCTCCAGGCTACAACATCATCAGACACAACATACTGATCAAAACAGGTGGCGGCCTAGCTATAATTTACAAAGAAGGAATACTGTTTACCAGATTAAAATCCACTGAATACCAGACTCTTGAGTACTTAGGTGTTGAACTTTCAATCAAAGGCACCACGCATATCAAATTTCACACCATCTACCATCCTCCTGGTGAACTTACCCTCTTCGCTGAAGAACTAATCGACCTAATAACTCACTTCTCCCTAACAGATACAGAAGAAGTGTTCCTGGTTGACTTCAATATTTACTGGAACAACCTAAAAGACACCACTACACATAACCTCTCCAACCTGCTTCGAATAACCAACCTCAAACAACTTTGCAATGTACCAACACACATCAAAGAAGCAACACTGGATACGATCATGACCAAAAATGAGTTGGTCTTGCTGAGATTGATTTCTCCTATTGACTGGTCTGACCACCACCTCGTACTATTTAATATTGATTCACATGTCAGAAACCAACCAATACAATCTGACAAACCAAAGCACTGGACCAGGGACATCAAAGGAGTCCCTATAACCGAACTGGAATCCAGGATTCATGCCCATCTACAACCCCAACATTCCAATATAATGACCGATGACCTCACAGCCCACTTTAATTCCGCAATGACAGAGGTGTTAGATCAAGTAGCTCCACTCAAACTCCAAAATTTGAGACCTACTAAATCGAAATCCTGGTTCAATATAGATCTTAATAACGAAAGACGACAACTCAGACAATCGGAAAGGGCTTGGAGACTAAACCCTTCGACTCTCCACCTAGTGCAACTTAGGTCAACCCGACAGGCATATAAAAAACACATCTTTAGAGAAAAGGCCACGTTCTTCCGCACCCAACTAGACCAGGCAAAGAATAGACCTAGAGAACTCTTCAAGATTATAAAAAGTCAAACAAACGTTACACCCCCACAAGAAATAATAGCCACCAGGGATCGGTGTGAAGAAATTAGCAGCTTCTTCACAGATAAAGTCACAAAAATTGAGCAATCCTTCAACCAAACCCCAAAGCCTCCCTCCCCCGCAAGCTGCTCCCTTTTAACCACTCCTGACCAAACAGATCAAAATCATACCACGGACAACCGCTTCCAGCTGAAGTATGGTGCTAATTGGTCGATTTTTGAACTCATGTCAGAAATCGAAGCCTTCAGTATAATTGCCATCTTAAAGCCTACTTCCCACACTTTGGACCCCCCCATCCACAATTGTAAACAATCTCAACCACATCATTGCCCCTTTCTGGACTAAAATCATCAACGCCTCTCTCACCTCAGGTTGCGTTCCAGACTCCCTACAACTAGTTCAAATCACCCCTATACTCAAGAAACCAGGTGCCGACCCCAACGAGCTCAACAACCTCTGACCTATCTCCAACCTTCTGTTCCTAGCTAAACCATTAGAGAAATGCGTTCTCCAACAACTCAACAAACATATTACCGGCTTCAACCTGTTGGACACCTTTCAATTGGGTTTTAGAAAAGGCTGTTCCACTGAAACAGCGATGCTCACTATTTCAGACGATATCCACAGAGCCTTAGATGAAGGTGAGGCCTGTCTCCTCATCCTTATTGACTTATCTGCGACTTTCGACACAATTAACCACCTAGCTTCACTTGAGACTCTGAAGAGGTGCTCTGGCATTAATGGCACTGTACTCGAATGGTTCACGTCTTTCCTCCAACACCGTTCGCAACAAATTAAAATCACCTCCTGCCTCTCGGCACCAACACGTGTCAAACTTGGAGTCCCGCAAGGATCGATCCTTTCACCATCCCTCTTCAATCTCCTCATGGCACCCCTTGCAAAAAGTTTGTAGCAAGCAGGGGTACAATACCACTTTTATGCAGGTGACACGCAAATATACCACAAAATCAAACTACCCAGGGATGTCCAGCACCTCAATGCCACGCTAACCAAGATTCAAACCTGGTTTAACGCAAACCACTTAAAGCTGAACCCGACAAAACAGAATTAATACTGTTCTCTCCGAAAAGTAACCACCGACCAATCCAAGACTGGCTTAAGGAGCTGGATGCCCTAAACTGCCCCTTTCTCCTATCTGACTCGGTAAAGTCTCTAGGCATTATCTTGGATCAGAACCTGTCAATGAAAGACCACATCAAGAACTCTGCAAAAGGTGCACTTTACTCTCTAAAACACCTCAAGAAAATTAAACCTTTCATTCCCCAGAATGATCTTAAGACAATTGTACAATCCCTAGTCATTTCTAAACTGGACTACGGGAACGCCATTCTAACAGGTACTCCAAAAGCTCACCTAACCCGCTAAGGTAGTCCGTAACATGGCGACTCGACTCATAACTGTCAGAAAAACATTTGAATACATTTCACTAACCCTCAACGCACTCAACTGGTTTCCCATTGAAGGTAGATGTATTTACAGACTGGCCTGCATTACACACACGGCCCTCCACGCCCAATCCCCCAATTACCTGAACAGCAAACTGGTAAAAGCAGGAAAATCAAGAATTCTGAGAAGCACCAACTCCCTGCTTCTCATCCCCCTGAAATTGAAAAGGAAAGCGACCCAATGCGGATCCTTCTCTGGTAATGTTCCCAGGATATGGAACACACTCCCTACGGACGGACCCCAGATGCAACCCCCCCTTCCCCTGCTTCAAAAAGGACCTGAATGACATGCTCCTCAGACAACACTTCCCTGGCCAAGCCAACCAACTTAGGCATCAATTGACTAATGAACTCCCCTCTCACGCTGACTTTCAAGGATGGGCGTTATCTGACTGTTCCAACCACCTGCGTTTTTCAGTCCTTAACTGTATACTTAAGTGTGATGTCTTTGCTTATATATTTACGCATCCTCAGTCCTGTGATCTAGTGCAACTTTTTCTTTTCTTTTGTGTATGTAAAGTGCTCTGATACCCACGTGTCTAGCTATCACTATATAACACTATATAAATAAATTAATTAATAAAAAGCCTGGTTCCAGGAGGATTGATGCTGTATTCTAGAAACAAGGAAGAGAACACCCCACAGACTCAGGGAGTAGCACTCATGCAAACGCCAGCTGAGCACTGATTGGATGGGAAGCCGACAGTTGCAGAATAATCACAGCTGCCTTGTGCACAAAGAATAAGAGGATCAACATGCATGTTATCCGGGGCTCTGCACCTAAACATTGCAGAAAATAAGAGGAAAAGACCAGTTTTACAACCGACTCCAGTCCATCCTGGAGAAATGCCTTGAGAGACACATCACCATACTGACCTCAATGCTAAGATTGAAAGCGATAACGATCGGTATGAGCAAGTCATGGGCAGCCATGGCCTTGGCGACATGAGTGATAATGATGAAAGGCTCTCAGATCTCTGTGCCATGAAGAGACTGGTGATAGCCAGTAGTGTATTTCCACAAAAGAGAATACACAAAGCAGTATGGGTGTCACCGGACCATTCATCACATCAACCATATCTGTGTAGAAGCTCAGTATTTAACTGCGGAAATAAAAAGATCAATGACAAAAGTAAAGTAAACAATTCGCTCTCAGCACATTTGTTTGCAAGATTTATTGGGAACCCAATCAGAATGCAATAGACGTGCAGCACGGAGACCTCAGCAAAGCTTACTGAGTGCCCAATTGCTATGACAGTGCAGGGACATTTTATAGGTATAAGCCCCCACAGGATGGGCATCATAGCATACGTAATCTGGATCAGGTTATGTAAATGTAAATATATTGGCATTTATATAGCGCACTGCTTACCCGTAGGGTCCCAAGGCGCTTCGACCGCTGCGAAACCCTTCCTGGCTTCCCTGAGAGATGGTCCCTTAATGGGTATCTCCAGGGTGAGACCAGGCATCCCCGGTGGTCTGGTGGGGCCGTTAGTGAAGATGAGGCAAGCTAATGCCCAGAGTTGCCGAGTGTGATCGCTGATCAGAGTGGGCACCGAGGCGAGAGAATTATCGAGTCCGCTGACCCTGGTCCAGAAACCTGCCGCGCCGGGAATCGAACCCTGGTCCCGGGCCGTCCTCTGCTCTCGGGTCTGCCGCCTCTAACCAGTGAGCCACACTACTTCACTCAGGTTATGGGTTATGACCTGCTGGACCAATAAGTGAAGTACACATGTGGTGTGATACCCTTTTAAGGCTCGAAGTATGTCTATACCCTAATGTTGCTGCCCACGTGTCATTTACAAGAGCAGATTTGGGTTTTCCCCTAAAGGTGAAATCTGTGTCTCTAGTGTACGTGGACTTGGCACGTACGTACTTGACCGGCCAGGGCAGGTCATGTCGACATCATTTACTGAAAATGTGATGTTTAGCAATAGCAAGCTGAAAGCTGGAAGCTGGCGTGTTTGTTCTCGGAAGCCTTGCGTTTCTTTGCACGTTGCAGCTAACTGGGACTGACTTGACACACAAAATGGAGCGTGCGACCATTTTGTGGATTTCTGCTGGTGTCTTCTTTAGTAGCTCAAAGAAGACTATAGGCCTGAAAACATATGTATTTGGTATCATATAAATGTCTGCTTAGTCATCTGCATTCCCAAGAAGTTCAGAAAGTCCCTGTAGGATGTGAGAGTGATGAGAGGAGCGGACGAAGCATCAGACCATCACCTTGTCATGGCATGCCTAAAGCTGAAGAAAGCTCGGAACCAACACCAGCGATACAACGCCACCCTCCTCAAAGATTCACAGAAATTGAATGAATACCCAGTCACAAGTTTCAAGTCCTGCAAGAACTAGAAGACGACAAAGACCCAGTAGGAAGCCATTGGGAGAAGATCAAAGAAACAGTGACATCAGTGAGCCAGAAGGTACCGGGTCCCAAGAAAGACCAGCATAAAAAAATGATTTTTACAGAGAGTCTCTGCAAAATCCAAGCAAGAAAGGAAAAGAAGGCGGCAGTCAAAAGAGCCAAGCAAGAGCAGAAGAAGAAAAATCTCAAGGCGAATACTTCAAAACTAAGAGGAAAGTAAAGAGAAGCTAAGAGCGGGTAAGTGAAGATCCATCTATGGTCTCGCCACTGAAGCCCAAGAAGCAGCAAGCCATGAAAACTTGAAAGAACTCTTTAACATAACAAGGAAACTCTCCGGCAGATACAGCGAGCCAGCTGGAAAGACATTATGGATAACGAAGGCCCACAATGAAGATGGGTGGAGCTGAACCAACTCATGCCGCAGTGTTGTAATTTGGCAGCAATCGATGTTAGCATTGAGCTGAAGCCATCTTGTTTTCGGCAGCCATCTTGTCTGCCATGTGCTCACCATGTGCTCTGTCCTTCCTTGCTGTCGTTGGCCCTTGTACTCTGCTTGTAGACAGACGATATTTAGCCTCTGCTACTCTGCACATGCTCAGTTGAGCTGGTAGCTGCCCCTGCATCTGTTTGTTGTCTGTAACTGTCAGGTTGTTTTTACCAAAGTCAGCAACTGCTGGCTCCTCCCTCCTGTTGACTGTGAATTTCTGTATGACCTTTTATGTATGTAAACCTTCTCTTCTGTACTTGTACCGCCCTCTTTTGAGCCCCTGTGTGGGTATAAAGGTCCATGAACCTTCTGTTCAGTGTGCTACTTCATACACTACCAAAGGGTGTTGTGTGAATGTAGTTCCACCTCTTGAGGTTAATAAAAGTACTTTGTTTTATATTTCAGTTTCCCTTCCAACTTCTATTCTATTGGTCTGAGGACTTGTGCAGAGAAGGACAAACCCCTAGCACTGGTAGGTCTAGCTGAGGCCCATTGCGACAAATTGGCGCCAAACCAGTAGGGCTCATCGGCGACTCGGATCCCCGAAGGAGTGGTCGAAACGAAGGATTGGCATCTTGCTACGGACGATCACTGCCCGAGGAGACCCTCGTCTTGGTAACCACTGCGTTTTTCCTCTCTTTCTGATCTGACCCTCCAGGTGGTGCCGGTTCTTGACTGAGATCTCTTCTGTTGATTCACCGTGCAGAGACCATTTGGTCGATTCAAGAACTTGGCAGTTGGAATCTGGACATTTGGGATAGGTAAGGTCGTTTGATGCGACGCTTGCTGTTTGGTTTGGTATTTGCATTGGCCAATTTTGGGATTTTGGGATTTGGTTATATATAAATTGCAATTTATAAAAGCAGGAAATGAGGAGAATTTTCCCTATTTTGTATAAGATTTGAACGGCACAACGTGATTTAAATGCTACTTTGCGTATAATACTGCATATATTGCGCTATTTTTGGCATGCCTGTTTCTGGCACACTTTGTAGAATGTGTTGCTTTTGTGGCGGTACCAGCATGAGTCTTGATGAGACACAACCGGCACCCCAGAGGGGACGCCTAATAGGGATATGTATATTAAATATGGTATTTCTTCTATAATGTACAGCACGTTATGGCGTTATGGTATAAGTATACTAGCAAGGATCCTGAGTTGCGTTGTCCTATGCATGCGTCATTTGATTTACAAAAGATTCAGTATGTGCAACAATGTATGTTTAAGCGAAAGACTATGCAAGATATGTTTGACTGTGTACAAATGTGGGAGAAAGAAGTGCGTGAACGAATGAAACGAGAGCAAGCCTTGATCGAAAAAGAACAACAAAAAAGTATTCATGCGAAAGCATTAGAAATAAAAAATAAAGAAATGAAGGAAATAAAAGAGAGAGAAGATAGGGAGCGCCATTTGTAGATAACTGGTTAATACGCTGTTCGGCGACCCCTTTATCCTATCCTTAACAAACCACAAGATGATTCTCTTTTGTTGGACCGTTCTCCGCCTCCGTATACTTTTCCTTCTGCCCCTCATGATTCGGATGAGGACTCTTCTACAGAGCAGGAGAAAGCACGGGAAACTCGTTCTATGTTGACCACCGAACGTTCGTCTGAACTTGGATCCTCTGCTCGCAAAGCCGTTCATGGTACTGCTTCTGCTTCCGAACTTAAAGATAACATGCAAAACTGGCAGGAAAGTGAGCAAATATATTTTACTGAGGTATTTGCCGCAGAAGTCGTTGAGCGGTTTAGGAAACATTCTGATGAGTTGGAGCCCGATGATATAGCAAATGACTGTCAGCAAATGCGTGATGGTCTTTTTGCCTTTTCTCAGGTGGCTGACTCAATCAGGCGTTTGGTTAAAATACGTGCTGATGCAGTCCTTTTGCGAGAAGAGAAAAAGGCAGCAGACACAGCTTCACAAACATCCCTGACCAGCGTGACACAGGCTTCTACTTCCGAAATAGATAAGAATGTGGTAGTTCATGTGAGACCTATGCAGGAAGCAGCATCTTTGTATGTCCCTCCTAGAGGTACGGGTACGGATGATGATAAGACTTCCACTGAGGCAAAGGGTTATTTTATTTATAATTGGGTTTACACTCTATGGAATAGAGCGGATGTTATGGCTCTTAAAACTGCATTGCCTGATCCGCGTAAAAATCCAGCTGCTTTTTATGAGGAAGATAAGGGAGCCATTAGCTCTTGTACCATGACTCTGCCTGATATCGACATGTTCATCGGATTGATAGTACCCTCTGACATGTGGAGAACTGTTCGTAAAAATGATGATCGTGCAACTTTTTGGGCGTTATGGAAAGAATTAGAACAAATGGACGTAGAAAGGGAACGCGCCCAGAAACCCTGTCAGTTCATTTTAGATCTTCCCTCAGCAATTATTGGTTAAGTTAAAAACAATTATTCCCCCTAAAAAGATAGACTGGACTGTATTAGCATCTTGTAAGCAAAAGACAGATGAATCGGTTTCTGACTTCTTTACACGTTTTGAGGAGGCATTCCACGATTTTAGTGGCCAGTCATTGACAGATGACACAGGCAGGCATCTGTTTGTTGATAAATATGTCGCCAACCTGTTGCCAGGAATAGCTAGTCGCCTAAAGGCCAGTGAGAGTTCATGGACTACCTCTTCACCGTTCTCCCTTTTGACTATGGCTCAGTATTATGAGCTCTAGGAATTAGAAGCGAAGGGTAATGAGGATAAGAAGACTAAGGAGTTAAAAATGAAGGTTATGTTGGCTCAGGCTTATGGTCCGCCTTCTAGAGGTAGTGATAAAAGTGGACGTGGGTCTATTTGTCCAACTTTGTCTTCTGACCAGTGTGTGTACTGTAAGAAATTTGGACATTGGGCTGCCGATTGTCTGGTATTGCATGCTCAGCAGTATCCACGTGGACGGAGACAAATGAGAAGTAGTTCAGGATATTCAGGGCCTAGAGGAAGCACAGATGATCGTGCTAGGTTTGATACTAATATGCGTGGACAGAATGGGTTTAATACTTTCGATAGACGGAACCAATATCAAATTTCTGATTATTTGCCATCTGATTTGAAAGATTCTGCTTATGCATAGGACTGCCTAGGATGGGGTAAGGAATCAGTTGAAGTTCCGGTAGATCAGAAGGGTCCCTATGTTACAGCACATGTTTTGGGTTCTACTGATCAGTTTCTGGTTGATACAGGAGCTACTCGTAGTGCTTTATCTAAACAATTGGTTCCAAGGGCTCCCCTGTCTGGCTTAACCATTACATCGATAGGTTTCGATGGAACACCTTCCCTTAGCCCACTGTCACAACCACTTGCATTTCATGTTGACAAATTTACTGCTCCTTGTCCGTTTTTGCTTTCTCCGAAAACACTGGACAATATTGTGGGTCTTGATATGCTCAAGTATTTCAGGGCTACGGTACGATGTTCTCCTGAAGGTGTGCGTGTTATTTTGAATGACAAATACCCCGTGACTGAGAGATCTTGTCTTGTTAAAGAGGACATTGCATTAGCTTCACTCCCTAGTACTTTGTGGGCTACTTCAGACACCGATGTAGGGCAAATGGTTATTCCACCAGTACACATTAGTGTCAAGGAGGGCGCTTCATTGCCACGCTTGCCTCAATACAAAATTTCTCAAGAAGGTGAAGAGGCACTTGTACGCATTGTCCATTATTTAATTGAAGTGGGGGTTGTGGAAGAAGTTCCTTACATTATTTGCAACAGTCCTATTCTTCCCATTTTGTAAAAAGATACGGACACTAGGATTTACAGATTCATCATTGATTTGCAAGAAGTTAACAAGATTGTAGTACCACAAAATCCAGTGGTTTCTGACATAAGACACTTCTTACTTTGGTTCCTCCGACAGCGACCACATTTACTGTAATTGACCTAAAGAATGCTTTCTTTTCGGTTCCTATTCATCCTGATATCCGATATTTGTTTGGTTTCACTTTGAATAATGGATCGTACAGATTTTGTAGAATTCCTCAAGGGTATACTGAGAGTCCTAGTATTTACAGCCAATCAATCAATCAATCAAAGCATTTATATAGTGCACTACTCACCCAGAGCATTTAAAAGACAACTTGATTCTTTCACTTTGCCTGAAGGAGTGGCTCTCACACAATATGTCGATGACATCTTGATGGCAGCCGATACCCCTGACCAGTGTACAAAATGTTCTTTGTCTTTCCTTTCCTTTCTTGCTTCATACCACCACAAAGTGTCACGGAAGAAATTACAATATTGTAGACCGAAGTTTACCTACTTAGGTCACCTTATGTCTAAGGAGGGGCGTGCACTTACACCGATCGCATTCAAGCAATTTTAGACACACCTGTTCCTTCTACTCAGAAAGATGTCCGTGCATTCATTGGTCTTACTTCTTTTTGTAGGCAATGGATATTAGGCTTTTCACACATTGTTAAACGCTTGTTGGCACTTCTGACCAAAGACACTCCAATGCCCCTTCCAAGGATTGACTGAATGTCAGAATGCTTTTCATCAGCTACGTCAGGCTCTTTGCTCTGCACCAGTGTTAGGCACTCCAGATTATACGAAGGCTTTTACACTCTATGTAGATGAGAAAGATGGGTGTGCATTGTCAGTTTTAGTACAGATACACGGTGATAATCAGTGTCCCTGTGCATATTTTTCCGCTGTCCTTGATCCCGTTGCTCGTGCATTGCCTGGGTGTTTCCGTTCAGTTGCAGCAGCAGCAGTGTTCATACGGCAGAGTGAAGGGATAGTTTTGTCACACAAATTGTTGGTGCTAGTACCCCATGCAGTAGATGCGCTTTAGAACCAAACTAAGACGCAACACTTGACTAGTGCTCACTTGACAGGATATGAATTGACACTCTTGGCCCCTCACATTACCCTAAAGAGATGTGCGACTCTGAACCCAGCTACTTTGTTGCCATACCCAGCTACTCAGCCTCAGTCACAGGAGTCTCATGATTGTATATTGCTTACTGAGGAACAGACAAAGGGTTGCGTCGATTTGCAAGATACGCCCCTTTCAGATGTAGATGGGGAACTGTGGGTTGATGGGTCTTGTTACCAGATGGCACGACCTCAGCTGCATATGCAATTACGACACTTCAGACAGTAGTGGAGACCGCTCGTATACCACAGAAGTCGGCTTAAGCAGCTGAGCTAATAGCTTTGACACAAGAGTGTGAACATAGTGCTGACTTGTGTGTGAACATCTATACAGATAGCCGCTATGCTTTTGGAGTAGCCCATGATTTTGGCTTGCTCTGGAAGGAAAGAGGCTTTCTAACATCCCACGGGATACAGATAATGCACGTAAAACTAGTGCATAATCTTTTGACTGCACTAATATATCCAAAGAAAATAGCTATTGTTAAGTGTAGCGCACACAAGAAAGGGACTGACAAGACAGGACAAGGCAATGCCTTTGCAGATCTCATAGGCGTGAGACTGCGATACAACGAAGCACTACAGCTATGTATGTAGTAAAATCACAAGCTGAACGGTGGCATGATGCAAGACAAGAAGTACTAGATATACAGAGATCTGCTTCTGTGGAAGAACTTGAGCAATGGGCTAAAGAGGGAATATTGGATGATGAGGGCTGTTGGCGAAATAAAGAGATGGATAAATGGAAATTGCCCTTAGCCTATTTACAGCCTATGGTTCAGATGGCACATGGGCCGGCACATGTTGGAGCCTCTGCAATAACGAAATTGCGTACGCAAGTTTGGGAGCATCCAGAAATTGCCGGCACAGCTAAAAGGATAGTACAGTCCTGTTTGATCTGTTGGCAGTACAATCCTGGTAAAGGGACACAGACTCCTACAGGAGGGTTTGCTACACCAACCGCACTTTTTGAAGTTTTGCAAATGGATTACATCCAACTTGAATGCTGCAATAACTTGCAGTATGTTCTAGTGGTGGTATGTGCCTTCAGTAAATGGATAGAGGCATACCCTACAAATGATAATACAGCTCTCACCACAGCAAAGGTGCTTTTAAAAGAATTCTTCCCTAGATTTGGTGTTTGCAAACTTTTGTGGAGTGACAACAGACCTCATTTTATTGGACAAGTTGTTGAGTATGTCCTGAAAGGATTAGGGATCAAACAGAAGTTCCATGCAGTTTTCCACCCACAATCAGCAGGGCTAGTTGAAAGGTATAATGCTACTTTGAAGTTGAAACTAGCGAAAATACTGGCTTCCACATCTTTGAAATGGCCTGATGCGTTGCCCTTGGCATTATTGTCTATTAGATCAGTGCCACATTCACGATCTGGGCTTACACCATATGAGGTGGTATTTGGGAGACCGATGAACTTTTGGGGAGTTCCTAAGCCACGCCCCATACATGATGCGCCATGTGTTCTGATGAATGACTACTTATTACAGTTGACTGACAGTTTGATTTCTATTCATCAACAGGTTCAAGAAGCTCTTCCTGACAGGTCCACAGGTAAGGCCCATGAACTCCGGCCCGGCGATCATGTAATGGTAAAGGTCTTCGAGAGGTCGAACAGCCTGGAGCCCAGATGGCGAGGACCGTAACAGGTACTCCTAGCCTCGAGGGCAGGGGTTCGAGTGACAAACAGGAAGAACTGGATTCACAGCAGTCACTGTAAGCGAGTGTCACCTACTTTGGTGGAACCTGCTGTGCTGATTGACCATCAAGAGATTCTGGATACGCAGAAAAACCAAGCCATATCACCTGACGGATCTGAGGAAGTCTTCCCGGACCATGCGATCCCTGGAGTATCCCGATACCAACTGAGACCACGGAAAGAGACTGCATTGTTGAAAAAGACTGGTTGAACTACTGTCCTGGGTTTGTGAAACGGAGCTGATGTGGCAGGGGGGGGAATCAGGCCTACTTAGTGACACTAGTCCTGACCCTCGGTGAAGAAACCAACGGCTGCCCAGGAGTTTAGAGCTGCAATGATTGATTCAACAACGAAGTGATCATGTCTGCAGGGAGATCAACTGTTGTTAAGATCTGCAATAAAAAGACCATTTGCGCTATAGGATTTGTTGTTGCTATGGTACTTGTAGCAGTGACAACCTGGTTTGTTGAGAAAGTGGCTCCTGCTCGACAACTGCTGATCGCCACTACCCCAGTACCAGCTGAACATCATTACTTTGCACTTCCATACCATGAGCAGAAGCATCGACAATACTATTTGAACAACACGTTTATTCAGATGTTGCATCACACTCACAATGTCACGAATACTACTGACTGTTGGGTGTGTGGGATAATACCTGCTCACCAGAAGAAGGGAGGAACACCTTGTATTCCTCTTCCCTTATCTCACAATGGTTCTTGCCAAGCTTGGTTTGCGCTTTTGTTTGCTTCTGAAAAGGCTAACTTCTCTAGGATGACAGTAGGACGGATTAACTGTCACCTCAATAAAGTGTGTTATCCAGATGAAAATGGTTATCCTCGAGCTGAAGGGACTAAATTAGAGTGGGGAGAGTATTGACCTGAAAATATTTCTACACCATATGTTTTTTCGAATATACAAACTATTAAGAACAATGGACCATTTGCGATTTCTGTTACTAGAGCAAAAGCAGACTTGTGTATAAGCAGTGTTGGGAGAATTCCAGTAGGAAGAAGTGAGTCTACTGTGGTTCTGACCATTGAAGTTGCCAATAACAGCAGTTTCATATCCTCACATAATACCTACTTTGTCTGTGGTAACAAGGGATATTAGCAACTACCTTTTGAATGGTCTGAAGTATGCTATGTGTCCTTTCTGTTACCCCCTGTCTTTATGGCACCTGCATCATATCACAAGGATTTTAAACTGTACAATTACATTTCTAAGGACAATAAGCACTGAGGAAGTGGACCAGACTGACACCACTTTGCAACAACATGTTGATTTTAATTTGGGCTTGTTTTTCTTTGTGGGTGCTGCATTAAATAGCAGAAAGATAAGACGATTGACTTGTGTTGTAGAAGCTGTTACCAATCAGACACTTATAGCACTCGGGAAGAGCTGCAAGTTGCGAGGAGTGTAGCACTCGTATGGCTCTAGATGTGATTTTGGCTGATCGAGGTGGAGCCTGTCGCATCATCGGTAGTAGTTGCTGTGTCCTTCAGTGTTTGATGCAATCTCTAAACTGCATAAGATTGCTGCTGAAATTCACCTGCAAACTGGCACGTGGACTTTAGCCAGCTGGTTTTGGACACTATTTGTCACTTGGGGCTGGAAGCTGTTGACCATCCTATGTGTGATACTTGTAATCCTATTTACATGCTGTGTATGTATACAATGTGGTCCCATGCTTTGGTCCGTCTGTATCACCGCCTGTACACCTGCTAAACGAAATGTTGCAGAAATAAAAGCCCAACACTTGCTGAATAAGGAAATTGCTGAAATAATGCAAATAAACGTACAAGATGTGAATTCAGACTATCCAAAATGAACGAATGTCTTCAGCTAATGCTAAAAGGGTCATCTGTTGTAATTTGGCAGCGATCGATGTTAGCATTGATCTGAAGCCATCTTGTTTTCGGCAGCCATCTTGTCTGCCATGTGCTCACCATGTGCTCTGTCCTTCCTTGCTGTCGTTTGCCCTTGTACTCTGCTTGTAGACAGACGATATTTAGCCTCTGCTACTCTGCACATGCTCAGTTGAACTTGTAGCTGCCCCTGCATCTGTTTGTTGTCTGTAACTGTCAGGTTGTTTTTACCAAAGTCAGCAACTGCTAGCTCCTCCCTCCTGTTGACTGTGAATTTCTGTATGACCTTTTATGTATGTAAACCTTCTCTTCTGTACTCGTACCACCCTCTTTTGAGCCCCTGTGTGGGTATAAAAGGTCCATGAACCTTCTGTTCAGGGTGCTACTTCATACACTACCAAAGGGTGTTGTGTGAATGTAGTTCCACCTCTTGAGGTTAATAAAAGTACTTTGTTTTATATTTCAGTTTCCGTGCCAACTTCTATTCTATTGGTCTGAGAACTTGTGCAGAGAAGGGCAAACCCCTAGCGCTGGTAGGCCTAGCTGAGGCCCACCCCGACAACAGTCTCCACCAGACATACAGCCAGCTAACAAGGACTTGCCAATTGACTGCAGCAGCCCAATCAAGGACGAAATAGGCAAGCCATCAAACCTCTCAGAAATGGGAAGTCAGCAGGACCTGTCAACAATCCTACAGATGCACTGAAGGCAGACATTGAAACATCTGTAGACATGCCCCAGAACTGTCAGGATCTGGGAAGAGGAAAAGGTGCCATCAGACGGGAAGGAGGGTTATCTCATCAAAATCCCCAAGTAAGGTGACCTGAGTAACTGCAAAAACTACTGAGGGATAACTCTTTTATCAACACCAGGCAAACATGTCAAACAGAGTCACCCTGAACAGAATGAAGGAAAAAGTTGATGCTCAGTTGTGAGACCAGCAAGCTGGCTTCCACAAAGATAGATTCTACACAGACCAGACTGCAACAATGTGCATTATCATTGAGCAGTCAATAGAATGGAACCCCCCCTCTATGTCAACATCATCAACTATGAGAAGGCAGTCAACAGTATGGACAGAGAGACCCTTTGGAAACTCCTCCACCACTACGGCATGCCAGATAAACTTGCAAAAATCATCAGGAACTCTTACGAGGGAATGGCCTGCAAGATAGTTCATGAACGACAACTCACGGGAGTCTTCCAAGTGACTACTGGAGTCAGCCAGGGTTCTTTACTCTCACCTTTTCTCTTCCTGCTGACTGTAGATTGGATTGTGAAGATATCCCAAGCAATGAGAAGAAATAGGATCTAACCAACACCCCAGATGCAGCTTGATGACCTTGACTTAGCAGACGACTTGGCCCTATTCTCCCATACCCATCTGTAAATGCAAGAGAAGACTGACAATGTGTCAGCCACACCAGCACAACGTGGCCTCAACATCCACAGTGGAAGATCCAAGATCCTGAAGGCTAACTGTAGTCACTCTTGAAAGATATGCACTGGAAGAGGTGGAAGCCTTCACCTACCTGGGCAGTGTCATAGACAAGCAGGGCGGCACAGACGCCAATGTCAAGTCAAGAATCGGCAAAGCAAGGGCTGCCTTTATTCAGCTAAGAAAGATCTGGAGCTCCAAGGACCTAAGGCTGCAAACCACGATCAGGCTTTTTAACACCAACATAAAATCAGTCGTCTGTATGGAGAAGAACTTGAAGGTCAACAGTGACCACCACTAACCAAGTCCAGACCGTCATCAACACCCATCTAAGGAAAATCCTCCAAATCCGCTGGCCATACACCATCAGCAACAACGACTATGTGCAGCAGACTTTCCAACTGCCCGCTCATGAAGAAATCCTGAAAAGATGGTGGGGTGGAAAGGTCACACCCTCGGCAAGCCGGCATCAAACACCACCAGGCAATCCCTGACCTGGTACACTCAAGGGGAAAAGGAAAAGAGGAAGGCCAAGAAACACCTGTCGTTGAGGCCTCGAGACTGTGAAAGAAAAGCCCAGAACAGAGTCGGCTAGCGAGTCCTAGTTGATGGCCTTATTACCGGGGGGGGGGGGGGGGGGGGGGTAGTTGGTATAAGTAACTAGGGACAAAACTTACCACAAACTGCTATTCACAAACTGCACTTTTGTAGTAACTTACACTTACATAGTGATTTACGCTTTTGTAGTAAGTCCCTACCTCCATAATGTTCTATTGGAGGGTATGGAAGTTTGAGATGTTGGTTATGTGCAGTGACGGATGTATTACAAAAGTGTAAGTTGTAAATGTGTAAATTACCACAAAAGATCAGTTTGTGAATACCAAAAAGTAGTAAGCTTACTTAAAAAGTTTAAACTTTCTTAAAAGTGTAAGTTATCTTTCTGAATCAGAACCGAACAGTAAAACAATATTGTACCAGCAAAGTATTGTAGCCAACATATCGATTGTACGGTAAGTATATTAAGGAATTCTTAACGCCACATTAATGTACCATGATGAGAAATACAGATGTTAAGGTACACAGATGTGGAGTTAAACATAATACATCTACACTTACCTTCATGATATAAAAGTGGTAGGTATTTTGGACAGTAGGTTTAGCATAAGAATATTAAAAAAAACTCAATATCCTGATAAAATACTGCCAGGTGGCATCTAATATGTGAAGGAAGGAAGCGAGGCGCACTATACAAGGACGATACTCCAGGCTCTGTCACAGGAAACAGACACACTCTGAGCATTCATGCAAGATGATTTATTGAAGGCATATCAGACATTTTATTGATACAAGTATATGATCTAAAACACAATTTCCAAATTATTTAATCATATAGCAGCTGTTACAGGATTAATCACTGCACTGTGTAGTTACTGGAACACAATTGTATATAAACCTCAATTGTACATTTATTTCATATTAAAATGTTCTGAATAATTGAAGATTTGTCAGAAACTTCAAATGAAAAACAAACGTTTTCATACTGCTTCTTGAGAAAGAAATACAGAACCATTTTTTTCCAGAGGATGTATGAGTCTTACACAGATCACCCGAAATACATATTGATGGAGGAGAGGAAAGGCGCAGTTAGTATTGTGGGTAGATGAGGGTGTTAGTAGAGAGGATAGTAAGGCTTTGAGGTGAGACCTTTTGGTCGTAATAATGAAGGTGAATGCTCTGAGGAGGATGAATAGAAGCGAGGGCTTGGACAGTGATCTAGGAAGTTTGGGGTCTCCCAGTGTAGACGGACAGAGTGGGCTGTGGTTCCCTAGGTCTAGAGAGAGGAGCGGTGGGTGGCAAGGAATGGGATGGGCGCTGTAGGTAGCGATGAGTTAAGGCTTGGCGTGAGGGTCTGGCATGGGTAAGAAGTGAGGATGGTCCTCTGTAAGATTTGAGAGGGCAGGTTCCTGTTACTAAAGACTGCTTTGAGGCTTTAGTAGTTCTGAGTCGGCAGCGACGACCGTTTATGAGATTGTTGAAGTGTGATCTAGTTAGTAAAGTTCGGGAGAGGCCAGAGGAAGTGAGGGCTGGAGACCAGCTCTGTGAGTAGAGTTTGAAGGTGACTAGTAGTATCTAGATGAATATTTATTTTACTAACTCTGGTTAGCGGAGTAAGACAGGGAGGGCTTTGGTTATATTAAAACTGCGAGGGTTCTGGTTAGTAGAGTAAGATAGTGAGGCTCTGGATAGTAAAGAGTTCTGTAATCTCTGGTTAATGAGGTTAGCAGATTTTGGGTCCTGTTAGATGTAGAGGAGTGGGCTTTTGGGTATTTAGGTTTTGGTCAAGGGTTAGGGTAGTACGTTTGAAGATTGAAATGTGGTAGTAAAATGCAGAAGTAAGCGCTCACACATGCAACAATTTAAGGTGAGGGACAGGAGTAAAGTTTTCCGCTGAGGGCCCTTGGGGTCAATCGTGATTTTGCTCGAGATCGGTGGAGCCGCGTCTTTTTGGGCGTGAGAGGTTTGCACTTGGTGGCAGGGTTGTGCCTGTAACTAGCAGTGCAGTGGTCATGATCGTTGCAGTAACATTGCTTAATGTTCCAGGTTTCAGCAGGCCGAACGCCTGCAACTAAAGCAGATGAATGAAACCAGGGAAGATCCAAGCTCTGGGACATATACTTGAGGGATGAGGCGTCCTCCAAGAGAGCTCACACTTTGAGTTCCACTGAGTTTGTGGTGCAGAAGATAGGGAAGACTTGTTCATTGAATTTGTCGTTAATAGTGTAGAGAACCTTCCCATTGGCCGCGTTATAAAAGGTAAGGGATCCTATCGCGTAGTCAAGAAACACGCCTAGAATGCTGGGCTTGGTTTTCGCATTCATCACATCGAAAGGCACAGAGAGTCCTCCTTGGAAGAAGTTGATCCACTGGAGGACCCAGATACCTTCGTCGGAGGTGGCGTAGACCTTGCCCTTCCTCTTGACGCTCTGCTTGGCGACACCCATGATCCAGATGCTGGGGTTGCAATCCTCACACTGCTCGTCCAGGATATGCACCTCCCAGTAGTGCTTCCCCGAGGAGATGCCCTTCGTGGCCAGGACGCAGGGCAGAGCGTTGAAGCGCTCGGGCGTGTCGGGCAGGTTCTGGAGCACGCCCTGTTTCACACTGGTCCCATCCTTTGAGACGGTGAGCATTGGGTTGGCTGTGTTCTGATCAAGCAGCAAGACCTCTGGAGAAGGAGAAAGAAACAGATTCAGTGAGCGCTCGCTTACCATGTGCTAGACCTCTGTAGAGAGAACTAGAGACATCCAGAGCCAAAGAGCCAGCAAGAGAGAGATAGATCGATAGAGATAGAGGGATAGAGTGAGAGAGATAGAGCGATAGAGAGATAGAGCAATAGAGAGATAGAGCGAGAGAGATAGAGT